>NC_140529.1:30545286-31991119 GCF_057382185.1 Mchenga conophoros
GACTGTGTTTACATGCCTGAATAACTTGAGGTGCTGCTGTTGTTTGGGCCGATTAGATATTCCAATTAACAAGTAGCATAACAGGCATACCCAATGATTTGATCAAAGAATGTGTATTGCAATATTCAGTTTAATTAACTGGACAGTGATAGAACAGAAGCAGAATAAGTGCCAGTAGTAAAATAATGTAATAAAATGTAGGATATATAGACTGTTATACAGAGCATAATTCATTGTTGTGCTTCCTTGTTTTGAAAAACCAGTCAACCTGAATATACAGTAATGTGCATTATCAGCCTAAAAACCTGTGAACCTGAAAATGCAGTCAAGTCATAAGTATTACAACAAAAAGAGCTCAATATTTTCAATAAACCTATTGCCAGTTTTGATTATATCTAAAGTCTGTTGCACGCAGTATGCATTTCTACTGAAACATATAAGAAAGGGAGACACTCAAACTCTGGCAGCCTTTATGTCAATAAATTCAATGCTGGTCTGACATGTTGCCATTTGGCTTTGAAATGAGAAACAGACTACCTAATACATACTTACAATCCATTGTAAATGATTAATGTGTGATGAACAAAGACAGATTCGTCCACTGGGAATCAAAGCTTATACAAGGTTGACATGAAAGCATTCATGCCCTCTAGGTAAATTCAACTGGGAAGGTTATGACATCCCATCAAGCCCACACTATTTGCTGCACTTGAGTCTTCATGTTGTCGCTGAAATAAACACAACAAAGAGAAAACATAAAGACTTCATATAAAAACCACTGACTGAGGCATTTCTGATGTACCCTAAGAATTTCTTTGCACGTAAGGCTTCAGAATTGAAGCAGAAACATTAGCATTTGGCAGCGTTCACTTTACCTCCTCAAAAGAAGAATAAGACCTTTGGCTTCATCCTGCTCTTCTTTATTCTGCCAGCTGCTGTTCCTGATATCTTTAAACCTTTATTTTTCAATTTAGCGTGGTGCGCAGTGGCAGCACAGGCTCAAAGGCTACAGCGTCTATATGGGGTCACATATCAGGCGCTCCTCAGGGTTGTGAAGATATTAGGGAGCATGATACAGTGTGTCTGTCATTCTCAGAGCTGCAGCTGCAGTGCTCTGACTTCCTGGGCCAGGCTGTCCATCTCCACATTTCACAGCTCCAACGTGACTGCTGCAATGAGACAAGGAATTGCAGCGTCTGTGCCAAGTCCTAACACAACCACTTGCTCCCTCTCAGAGAAGAGCATCTGCATCCTGGCTGCCACTTCCCGACTTGCTCGGGTCATCCCCCAGACTACGTCATTACAGAGGACATCAGGCTGCACTCTCCATAAATTAAATCTGGGACTGCATTTACACAGGGAGAGACAATCTGGGTTTAACCCTTGATGTACAGATGATGTTTTTCCGTAGCTTTTCTAAGCAGGAAAATGTTACGCTTTCAGCTCTTTCTGCAGTTATTTCTTGTGAATGCCATCCTGTATCATATTGTGTGGACACATATCCATATGGTTTGGATTGTGTTGTGAAGGTTTTTATATTCAATAATCTATCAATGATATGTATTGATTTACTATCACAGGAGCTGAGGCCTGACTTCTTCACTGAAGTATGGGGTACTTCAATAGATTTCTTAGCTCCTCCTTCTGCTGCCTTCTTATTATTAAAACTCTGAAATTCACAGACCTTCTACCAATCCCAGTGGGGTATTTTTCACTACTCTAAGGGAGCTCCTTAATGGTTTTCATTTGGATTAGTGTGCCTGACTATTGACACGGGCCACGCCTGTAATCCCATGAATTTCAGAGGACATAGAGACCGAAAACACAACAGGCAAAGGTGGATATTATTTGTTGTTACCAGGGGGAGTGTATTATACCTACCCAATAGCCTCACCCATAGCCGTATTCCCCGGATGCAAATTTTTAAAAGTATATTCACCAAGTATTATTAAATAGTCATGCTAATAACTTCCTTTGATTATTAAACTCCCACGCCTGCTGTTTGGAGCAGTGGACCTTTATGTGAGGAAGAAAATGGTCTCCCTTCAAGCAGTACCAAATTAAACATACCCCTAACCAGACTGTGAAATTGAGCAATTCAAAATCATTTCCAGCGCGTTGGTGCAGCCCATACTCAGAGGAAAAAAGTTTTCTCATAGATAGGACTGCCCAAGCTCTAAAGCCCAGGTGACGTAACTGACACTTTCCCCCCAGACTGTCTTCATTAAGTCGAACCGATTCAGTTTTTACTTCACTTCAGTTTCCACTTCAGCCGCAGGAGTTGCCGTAAAACCCTCCAGGCATCCGTGTTGAACCGGCCACCATTTATAGCCTCGCGGTGACAGGCAATCTTATTATGAGATTTAAACTTTACCTCGGCTAGATTGGAGGATCAACACGCGCTCCTGTCGCAGTTATTCTCCGCCGTTTCCCAACTGATAACACACCTACTCTGCCTACCTACACGGCTCCTTTTATTGTGGTTAAACGCTGGTGTCAGCTCTCGGTGTAATAGAGAGAGAAAAAAGAGAGAGGGAAAAAAAAGCCAAGCCAGGCTCCGGGTCTCTTCAGCATACATAAAGGCGAGCAATGAGAGGAGCTCAGCCTTGAATTAAATCACTCTCCGCTAAATGGATCTTTGAGACTCACCCTTGGCGCAGGCAGCTGCTGCCGAAACCGAAACAGAAATCTGGATTTTTCTTTTGTTATTTTCATTTTTGTACTATCTGCCAGAAACATCTCCCGTCTCTTTGAATATGTCTTGTGTTCGCGGTGAGATACAGTAAGCAGACAGCTTTGTATCGGGAAGAGGCTCTTGCTCTGCGATCGTTAAGCAGGTAAGCTGTTACACTGTTACACTGTTGCCCGATTTTGCACTTTAATTTCGCAGACTTTACAGAGCTCGCATTGCACTTGACACTTGTGTTTTCTATTAAGGAGCAGTGGTTTTAGTATTTGAGTTTTGTTCAGCTGTTGTGCACATGCCATGCAGATAACATAACTCATATTACTAAGTGAATACAGAGCTTTCGAAATGCACCGTTTAACTTGGAAAACAGCACGCTACCGCCGCAGCATTTTGCATTTGCTTCTTTAAGATCTTAGCACATTGACGGGCACTGAAACGGGACATGGGGGCACTTTTTGGTCTGGGCTGCGATTCGTGTTACGAATTACGGCAGCTGCATTAAGTTCCTTGTTTTCCTTCCTCTTCTTCTTCTCCTCTTTTGTAAGTTATTTTCTTCATTAACTAAAAAAAAAAACGCAACCCACGCGCGCATTTGCTCTGCAAGCATTCAGTCTGCTACAGCTCCAGTCAAAGTGAAGTGGATACTTTGCAACTGTAAACCACCAGTAATACTGTCCGCTGGAGATGTCGCTTCAGCACCACGGACAGTTCCTCCACGACTCTACATAACCACTTTATTTTACACAAAGATACTGCTGTTACTTGACTTTGCACCCTGCTGTAGAGAGGGCTAGCTGTTGCTTTGTCAAATGAACACATTAAGCAAACACATACAGTGCGCATAGAAAACACACACACACACACACACACACACACACACACACACACACACACACACACACACGCACGCACGCACGCACGCACGCACACACACACACACACACATACACACACACACATGTGCTCTCGACTGCACCTCTTCTGCTTCCTACATCTCCAGGCCAACACACCCTACACAAAAGTGACAAAATGACATCTAGTCTCAGTAATGTACACGTACAATTCACAAGCCACTATTAAGGGAGGTCATGACATGGTTAAGGCAACTTAAAAGCCCAATCTTAAATGATTAGTGCATTGCATGACCTGAACATACAGTACTATGTTGTTATTACACAGTCTGGTCCTTAGTGTAGCCCTGTTCAGTCTCACACAGATTAGCTGAGGATTTTGCTGCGTCTCTGCCATCTGTCTGGGAAATGCAATCTATATACTGCATTCTAGACGTGTTTATTTATTTGAATTGCCCAAGGCTTCATAGGGATTGATTTCTCTCTTTTTTAATTCAGCAAAGACCTAATTTTCAAATAAATTCAGCCAGCTCTGAAGTGGTTTGCACAAATAAGCATCTGTAGTCTGCGGAATAGTGGTTTGAAAATGCAGAAACAATGCCAGGTTTAATATAAACTACGCCTGCGGTCACACAACGACCAAAGAAATTAGAAGCTATAGATATGATTCTGTGGTTTTCCACTGTGCACGTAGGTGTAGGAATGCTGTATCATTCCTCTGCTGGTTAAATAAGGTGCTACAGTCCTAGTGGTATTTAGAGCCTGGGAAGCATTTAAGATATTAAGCTTAAACAATCTGTCCAATTCCACCAAAACTGCGGGCAATGTATTGATTGTCAATGCTCGCTCTCATTCCAATAATTTCATTAAGATGATCAGACCCAGCTTAACCCTTATCATCAGTGTGAACAAGTGTCTTACTTCTTGAAGATTTTTTTATGGCAGGAGTTAGGAGTGTTTCAAAACATCTTAGTTTTGCTGCTGTTGCTAAAGCTATCTCTCGCATTAGCCTTCATATCTCTCTTTTCCTGTCCCCGTCTCCCTTATCTTGATTATGCAGCTGTATGATTGAGTCAGCTATTTTGTATGCAAGTTGCCTTAGCTTGGTTCTTTTTGGAGGAGAGAGAAAGAGAGAGATCGTGCTGAGGATACTGAGAGAGAATTACAGCTTCTCATGGCGATGAGGAGTAGAAAAGACGAGGCTGCCCTGTTCGATAAATTGCTGTTTGAGAGAAAGACAGATATCCTAGGGGGACAGTGGTTTTGGAAATGTGACCAACCTTTCTAAATGGAAATGGCAGTGCGCATTAGTTTTCCACAGCTCTGTACTGTAGACAGCATGAACTAGGCATCCAAAAGTCTTGGTTACCAAGTTATCCTGATACAAAACAATTTCATTCATCTGAGAAAGACTGTGAAACCAGCAAGCACTGTACCCTGAATGCACACATAGGGATAGGTGACAAATCTATGGAAAACTCTGAACCCTTGACCTCTGCAGTAAAAGGATCCAGTGCCTTTATTATAACGTCGGGGGCATGCTGCTGGCATGGTAAGATGAAACATTTCTTTCATAGCCCTATTCACAAAGTTCAAGGGGTTACTGAGTGGTTTAATGAGTATAAATAATGAATCATGTATTATTGTCGACACATTCACGAATTTAGTTCCCATCTATACACCCACAGAAGATTTTGGATGGACACGTCAGACGGTGCTCCCATTAACATTATTAAAAGACCAAATGAGGGGATGCTTTTTGAAAGAATGATGTTTGCTTCCACTAGTAGAGTTGTAGTGAGTCAGAGAGTCAGTGCCAAGGTGCACCGGAGCCCTTTTTGCTTTACATGGTGACACAACACCCTACTAAAACAGTGTATTCTTTCCTATAATTTGTTCCCTTCTGTAAATACAGTAGTAGTAGCGTCATAGACAATCGTACAATAAGAAGCGTTTTTAAAAAGTCATTTTTTTCTGCTATAATCTCAGAAAATTCTTAGCAATTTGAAACTTTTACAGTATATCATTGGCAGTTATGGCTTCTTGCATGTTCTAATACTTTCTATGGCAATTTAGGGGCTAAAAGGACATAAAATGTTCTTTTCCCCCTTCCTTTATTGCTGATCCTACTTATGGTATTAAACTGGCAATATGTCTGTCCCCTGTCTATATGTCTCAGCTTTAAAGCCAAATAGTGCAATTTCCAAAGAGAAAGATAGAGAAAAACTGCAAAACGTTTCATGTGCTGTGCATTTTTTTTTTCTTTTCACACTGACGTCATGTTCTGAAAAAGTTACCCAGGCTTTGCCAACTGTATGTTCAGGCAGCGATGCTCTGGTTGTATGGTTAACAATGTGTAAAGTGTAATCAAAGGGGCCAGGCAGGGTTTGTAGACAAAGCTGTGAAACATATGGTTCAACAGCATGGCACATTTCAGTTCCACGGCTCTCCACAACCGTTAGGCTCAAACTGAAACTGAAACTTCCTGTGCTGTGAATAGTGTTTGCCATTTTTACAAGAGCTGTTGTACCACCTCAATCTGCAGTATCCCATGTGACACTCAGGTGGGCTTGTTTTCCTCTGTGGTGAAGAATGGCAGGATCATGAAATTAGTCACAGAGGGAAGACAAACGAAAGGAAGACAAAAACTGTGTTCAAAGTAATGAACAGGTAAAACCCCACATGCACAGTACAGTCATACTGGATCTAAAAAACAATTTCTGCTTTTTTACCTCTGATACTGTTATATTACAGAATTATTTTTCAGTGTTATTAGCCATTTATATGATAGATAGATAGATAGATAGATAGATAGATAGATAGATAGATAGATAGATAGATAGATAGATAGATAGATAGATAGATAGATAGATAGATAGATAGATAGATAGATAGATAGATATTTTTTCCAGTGGCAAAACTTTTGAAAGGTTGTTGACGGTGAAGGACAAGACCATAAATGACACTGTCAGAGCTATGCCTTAGGACAACAGACATTGGGAAAGGTTGGCAATTGGTTGAGGATTTCTCAATGTCTAACGAAGGCTGTAACAAGCAGATAAGGTTGAAAATACAGAAAAAAACAACCCCTGAACAAACAAACAAACAAACAAAAAAAAACTGCTGTACCTTCAAATGCAGCTGCCCTTGGGCACCTTTTATTTAGCCAATGCAAAATAAGGGTGCACCTTTGTGGAGACAGTATCTTCTAGAAGACAAAACCATTAGCAAACTTCACCTTGAATCAAAGCACCTCATGAGTCATTAACTGCACATTCACAGAGCCGTGGCCCAGTCTCATCTCCGGAAAGAATGTATTTGAGTTTACTCAGGGGACGCTACTGAAAGTGGCAGCAATGGCCCTTTGGATTCCAGGCATGTTTCAAGGGAAAAAAAATATGGCAGGTTTAACCATTATCTCTCCTATCTCTTCAACCTTTTATTTTCTTATATGCTGATTACAGTTTAGCAGGAAATGAGATGACTGCCATTTATGGGGATTTTTACATATTCCCTGAAAAACTGATCAGCCCACGGCGCTACGGATATGTAAATGAAAAGACAGCTGCATACAAGCAAGTAGGAATCAGTTACTGTACCACTGATAGATTGTGGGGATCAACCCAAAGATGTAGGGATTCACTTGAGGGTGTGAATGAGTTATAATTAATTTAGGCGTGCACTAAAATTAATCCATCAGAGAATGCCAGAAACATTTCTGTGTAGTTTCCTCAACCACCTGCTGGCTGCCTTATGATAGACAAAACCTTTAGTAAACAAGGATCCTGAAATGGCAGAGTGAGGCAAATTGAACATTGCTGTTCACTTTCTGTCTTCTATGCAAAAGAATTAGATCCTAGAATGCAAAACAACGCATATCTGCAGGCAACTCCACTGCTTGAATATCCTGCACATGAGAGCCCATTAAAAGCGGCATGTCTGTTTCATTTCTAAATTGCAGGATTTCGTATTTCAGAGGACTGATCACTGTCAATTAATGCTTTTTCTAACACCTTGTGACCTTTTACGTTGTAGATAAAGTGCAGGGAGACAGGTTGAGAAATGTTCCACTAAAGTAGAATTTGTAGACACATTGTACACAGACATAGAGGTATCTATATATATGATTGGCTGCTGTATCTCAGTGAGGTATGCTACATATTTCCTCTGTGCATTGTGTGCAACACAGCACAAACAAAGAGATTATACATGGCATAAAAATAACTTTATTAATGAAACAGTATGTTTTTCTTACTTTTAGACAAAAGGCACATGACAGCACAATAATATATACTTTATAGATTTGCTTAGCTATATTTATTTAAAAAAAGAGTGGTAAAGGTAGCTTTGTTTCTCCATTTCTTGATAATTCAATTTGTCCTAATGCCAGGAAAGATTGAAAACAAAATATGATCTTGTTACTTTGCAAAAAGGCTTTTGTTTTTGTAATATAGTCTGGCAAAGAGTTGATAAATAAATAGGTGAATCTGACAGCTAGACAGTTTAGTGCATATCAAAAACAAGACAAGGATGATATATTGCAGCTTAATGATGGAAAGGATGAATCATAGCGCTGTTATTTGTACAAACCACCTGCAGATGCACTTGTTTAAACATGTGCTGCTCTTACCTGCTCAGTCAAAGCAAGCTAATATGAATAAAATACCAAAGTTCATCAGACTGGGTGTAAATGTACCACCAGGTGTGAATTAACAATGGTGACATAATGACATATTTTCCTTTATGGAAGCTGAACACCTTCAGTTGAAATGCTGTTGCAAAGTACAAGATGCATTAGAGTTTAAAAACATCTTAAGAATCATTAAAATGACCGATACTCCATTCACTGGCCATTATTTTAATGACAGACCAAAAAAGGTCCTTGTACGCTACTCCATTACACAGAAAGAGGCATATATGTACAAAGCACACAAACATAATCTCTGTCACTGGGAAGTCAGGACACCAGTCACATTAATTGCTTCCTTGGGGAAATATAAAAAGCAAGGAGCTGCTCTGTAAAATCTAAGACTTTCTAAGACCACCAAATAAGAAAATATATTTAAGGTTGTGTGCAGTCAGTCAATTGAAGCCATTTATACTGCAGACTTGATTTCCTGTGATCTGCTTCAAGCCATACAACTTCTGTTTAGATAATTAAGTTCGATTTCTGTGCAGTTGCAAATAGTGCTCAAAGACGCCTCTGATTAGATCAGTGATTGGTAATGCAGCATGATTAGGCAGTTTGCAGTTTCCTATCAATTATGAAATTTAAACCAACACGCCTTTAAAGACGACAGATGCTCAGTGAATAAAGCCACTCCCACATGCTAACATGAAAGCAAATGCTGTTTATCAAAAAGTGAGGGAATTCTTAAAAGTTTAATGGGTGCCAAAAGTCACATCATGATAATCAAAACATGGCCCTCCTCTCGATGAATGTTAAGCAACTCTGGTCTGAGCTTGTAAACAGCTTAAGTAGTACACTAATGATGCACTTGAGGTAATTAACCTGTTCAATGGCTTCTACGAGCATGAAACGCTAAATGTGTTGTCTCTTTTTTATTTACTTTTTTTTTTTATTGTGGACAGCATTTAAATGTGCGGGCCTGGCTTATAAGTATGTTTTTTTTATTTCAACACTTTTTATTAAAACATTTAAGTTACCAGTTTATTCCAGCGTATACTGGTATATAATGTTTATATTTTTCATTTTTTAAATTCTTTGATGATTGAATTACCATATTTTTTTCCAACCCAAGCAATGCAGTTAATTCCTAAGAACATTTCTATGTAAATACATAACAGTAAGGACCTCCTCATGCAGAATATGATAGCAAGGAAATTAAGGTGGGAACAGTCATTTATAAGTGCTTCATTTTATCA
Organism: Mchenga conophoros; assembly: GCF_057382185.1. Classification (NCBI taxonomy): domain Eukaryota; kingdom Metazoa; phylum Chordata; class Actinopteri; order Cichliformes; family Cichlidae; genus Mchenga; species Mchenga conophoros. Next base: position 30,554,713 of record NC_140529.1, read on the forward strand.
TAATAAAATAAAAACAAAACTCTTCTAAAATGAGCCTTTTAGTTGTAGGCAGGTCAAAGAGAAAACTGTGCCTCCTTTACAGTTTCTGCAAACTATTTCAAACCTTCAGAAAAGTAATGTAAAACGAGAACAGAGTTAAAAATAACACACGCAATTATGCTCCAACTGTCCTTCACATTTCAAAAACAAACTGTGAAGGACCTGCGCTGCTCATAATGTTGTATAGTGTCTCCACTTTTTAACTGAAAGCGCCAGTGGTCAAGTTGTTTTCCCTCTGTACCCCCAATTGGCCCTGGCCAGCTGAACAAACATTTCTGTAAGTGAACAATTATCTGAAGTGAAGCCTAGAAGACAAGGAGCAATCAGGTGATCAGACTCATCTACACTTTGATGTTGTGTGAAGGTCATTCCTTATTCTTTCTCCAGCACTACAGCCAAACACACTGGCTGTAGTAGAAATGTCTGATGGATGATTTGAGCAAGTCAATTGCTTCCCATTGAGCCAACCCAGTAAAAGCCATGCTGGGGACATATTGCAATTCTTGTGAGTGCTTGATGAGTGATGGGCAACCCCCACAAACATCCAGCTGGCCCAGATAACAAGGTTATCTTGGTCACGATCAAACAGTGTTATAGGAATTCAAGGACTGTGACTGAACTTCTGACCTGCTAAAATTATTTCTAGTTATTTGGATAACTATTTTTACCACTTCCCTTAAAAGGTCACCTGAAGGTGAAATGTTAATATAAACAAAACAGGAAGCACATCATTTGAGTCACCTATCGCAACCGGCATTCCTTAAAGGTTTACTGCAAACTAACAAGCACAATTCTCTGTCGTTTAAGAGCGTAGGGCAGATGGACCTCAAACTGATATTATATACACTTTAGAGAAAAATGTATCTTTTCCTTGTCAGCCTCTCTCTACAAGACAAATCTAAAAGACATTTGTTTTCTTCTTTCATTTTAGAACAAATAAGCTTTTATTGCACTTGCAGTAATAGAAATACTGAGTTAACTCAAGTAATATTATGGTCACTTCAGTGTAGTTTCCTCTGCTCAGCCAAGCAAGCAGTGAAACAGGCACTTGTACACACTGATGGAAGAAACAGAGCAACCACATGTAAGAGCAAAGATGAATAATAATTATGATTAGATAAATAAAGTTAGGGAATCAGGTAATTAAATGAAGAACCCCTAGAATGGAGATTTAATTGGAGGGGGTCTAACTAACAGTGCAGTCGCTTTAAGGTATTGCATTTGCTTAATCGAAGCGAATCATCAGATAAACAACTATGAAATACGCATATATATAAAAACATTAATGTTCTTTATGTTTTCTTAAAGTTGCGATTTTCAACACCACTGCATTTACGTAACAATTGTGGTTACTTTATTTTGCATGGACAATTTACAGTGAATTTAAATACACCCGTATGTAGCTCTACCTTATTGAGCTACTAGATGCCATAAAAGCGTCATTAAAAATTAATGTATCAGTAGTTCTCATTTAGCTGGGTGCTGCTAATTTACTTAAGTAAAGGATCTGAACATTCACCTCTCAAGTGTTTTCCTGCAGATATACTATGAGAGATACACTGTGGCTTCCAAATTTAATTCTCATTCATAATGAAGAATAATTTCACAAAGTGATTGCAAGTGACAATTTCCACTTCCTGCCATAACAGGCTCTTGACTCAGTGTGCGGCTGTTGTAACAGAAGGCTTTTTATCTCAAAACAATCCCAGCATCTGTTTTTCTATTAAAATTCTGTATTCTTGCCTTTTCAAAGGTGGTAGAAAAAGAAAACTTGAACTTCTTTCTTTTTATTTTCAGGACATTTAACAGACACTTAACAAAGTACTATCTAAAAAAAAAAAAAAACATTGTTTAAGAGAAGCTGAGGTATTCACAAACCATCAGTCCCTAACTTTAGTTCCAAGGGACCAGTTAGTTTTCAGTATCACAAAGGATCTACAAAGATTAACTGCACCAAATGATAAGATGGCTGCTTTAAAGACCAGCTGGGAAGAGCAGGTTTTAAATAAAAGGGCCACTGACTCATCAATAATTTCATCAACCATATGTCTAGCTTTTGCAATCTGTGAGTGACCTTGTTGGCTGTAATGTAGAGATCAAAGGTCAGTTCATGAGAAAAATAATTAAGAAAAATGTCTTTGATAGCTACTGATATGCAAAGTGTGCAATATCCCAGATTTCCTCAGATACAGCTACACCTATCTGTACTTAAACACCTTTAAGCACTTTTGTCTTGTGCATACCATTCATGCTGCAGGCTTGGAAATAGTTTTGCTCACCTGAGCATGCCCTGTCATGATTCAAGAGTGTGATATGTTCCAAACAAGCTGTGCAATGTCACGGATCGCTTGGCTCCCTATTAGATCATACAGTAATTCTTGACAGTCTTGAATAGAGTTAGTTCATTTTTAAACTGTAATCCTGTATAAATCTACAGATTGTCACAGAGAAAGTGAAGATAGGACACCGTTACCATAGAAACTGATTCCAAACTTGGAGCAAACATACTAGCATCTACTTATAAAAATGTGCCAGTATTCACACCATTAGCAGGCCACAGTGTACCATAACACTCATACTGGAGAGCATCGCCGCATACTTGACTTACTGTTCATTGACACTATCATAAGGCTTTAATGTAATGCAAATTATTCAAAGAGCCTGATTTCTACACAGTCATCTCAGTGAAGTCTTGAATAGGCCTTGGTGTAAGTGCTCTAAACAATGACTTCCATAAAGGACCTCAAAACATCTAACATTTTAAATTAATTAAGGCTCATACAGTAAAGAATTCCATTTAATCACTTATGTTGTTATCTTTATGGCTAATCAAACAATGCAGTTGCTATGCTTTACAGAGTAGGTTGATTGCAAAGCAACAAATAAAGGCAGAACAGTGGGCTAACTGAACCAAGCCACATCAACGGACCAAAAAAAAAAAAAGAAAAAGAATCTCTATATTCAGTGTTCCCAGAGCAATGAAGTCAGTGTTGTACTGTGCCAAGATTTTAGAGTGCTGTTACCAAATACTACAGATCATGATTCAGATAGGATGCAAGATCTTTCTTGGCAGCTTCATTGCTGCTTACAGCAGCAAATCAGAAACATATCAATATTTACCTGGATAACTGCCATGCTCAGAACTTAATTCTCTGAACAACAGCCAGATGAACAACATCTTGTGAATATAAGTTATTTCTCTCAACAGCTATGAAATCACAGACAAATACCTTGGTAGCATGAACATTTTTGCAAACATACTTTTTTAATGATTATTATCTAGGTCGACAGCTGGCAAGAAAAGTGGTCCATCCCCAGCTGCAGAGCATCAATCTGACGCTCCACCTGTTGTCTTCTCACTCACGCCCTCCATTGCTCATTAAACAGTGCTGCCTTTCAGGCCGAATCAGCTCAGACTGGTGATCACCCACTGTGAGACTAGAACACAGAGAGAGAAAGGATCTGGGTGCCAGATTGTCAGACCTGTGAGGTGTTATTCCTCAAATAAATATGGAGATTATGTGTAAAGCCTGTGTGCCAATTATGCTTTCCCACTTCTTTAGCAAGATCATTTGGAATCTGTGTAAAGTTATGCACAATGATTAAAATGCACAGTTAGGGTCTATAGAGCATGACTGCAGGACATGGTGTTAAAATGAGCCTTTAGTCAACAGCAGGTGACATTAACAGACTGTGTTTCTGTACAGCTTCTGTTGGTGTCTCAACAAGCCAATTCACTGGGGCAGTGAGTGTTTTGTATGACTGTCCTTTGTAGTAGGCTTGCATAATGTGAGCAGGGCTTCACCATTAAGGTGCTTCTCCATATGCAAACTTTAAAAAGATCCGGATTGAGCCCAAGCTCTGGGTTTAGGTCAGTCTGTCGACGTGGATCACGTGAAGGAGCTGGGCAGTCAACTTAACTGACCCTGCAAAATCTTTTCCTGTGTGGTAGGACACTGAACAATCAAGGGATTTTACCACATATTTGGGCATTGCTTATTCAAAAGTGTGTCATGTTTTTCTACCATTGCAGCCCTGAGACATGGTTAGTGGCGTGCCTAGGGTTAGCTTTCCAAAAATGTATAACTGACATATTTACCAAAGTCACAAAAATTGTATTTAAGTTTAAGTTCTGTTCTCCATGTTCATATGTGGACTCAAAAACCCGATTAAATATGAATGAAGAACTGTTATCATATATGTGATTTTTAAAAATTAAATAGCACTAACAATTTCAACCAACTGGACTTTCAATCGGTATCTTTTGATTGTTCTCATTTTAAAAAGTGACTTTATTGAATGTTTAGACTAGCCATTAACAAACAATCTTTTAACTTGTGCTAAGTTGGCTGGAGATAAAAATAGACCAGATTCTGTTCTGAAAAATACAGCTAATGCAGATGTGCTTTAACACTGCATTCTTCCCTGTGGCCAGCAGGGGGAGACTGTAGTTGTAAAAAGAAATATAAATACTATGGAAAAATTACCTTTTGGTCACTTGACTTAAAACCTTAGTATACCTTCCTGATGAATTTGTAACCTCAATTGTTAGTTCAATGCCTTAACCAACAGAATATGATGTTACTTTTTTAAAAAGACCTAATTTGGTGTAAATTGCAATCAGTCAGGTTTTTCAGTCAGTTTAACGCTCAGTTGTGACATCTAGCTTCAAGAAAAAGAGGAATAAGAGTGCAATGGGCAAAATGCTGAAGTCAAGGCTTCGAGCAGGACTTCAACATGACTGATATGCCACCCATGACATACCAGTGGTGACTTCAAGATTGCTGTCTATTTCTTACAGTCTATAGTTAAGTGACACTTTAAATAAGAAATCCACTTATCAGCCCAGAGCTTAGACAACATGAGTAGTGGATTCAGATCCACAGTCAAGTCTTTGCACACATCTGCCAAATGCATTTATAGCTGGTAAAATTCAGCAATGCTGATCAAAAAACTCAAGCACGCACTGTTGAATACAAATTATTATCATCAGCCATCTTTTTGCTCGGTAATTTGCAGCAGATAAATAATAACAGTGGCGTTTGGTGGGTAGCAATTTCAGTAAAGTGATTTCTGCCTTTCCCTAAGATGTTTTCTATTTAAGAATGTTTTCAGCTGACAGACTGAACAAAAAGACCATTTGTGTGTTGTAGAAGCACAGCAGAGAGTGTCGAGACAGTTTAAAGCTTCAACACAACATTTCTACAATTTTGTTTTCAATTTAAAATTAAACTTCACTGCTGCATTGATATGACGATAACATAGAATGAGCATAAAAAAATGGTGATTTAAATAATTCAAGTTTTTTTGTTGTATTAGACCGAGAGAAAACAGGTATGCTGGGGGGAGAAAGCACTGGGAAGAAACTCCCAAAAATACATCAAATTTGACAACTTTATTAAAACTTGTTAATACTACACATATTAATACATAGATAAGATATGTTCTTCCACACTGTGGGATTTTATTTTGGTAATACTTGCTGGGTAAAACTATGACCTCCTTTTGTTCTTCTTTAAAAACTCCGTCAGTGTGCTTAGGATTGTTATTATGTTGGACTATTCCTCTACTGCAGAGCTTGTGGGGCCTCATCTTGTCATTCAGTAGTTTGGTATATCCACAAGCCTTCATGCCATCTACAGTATAAATATAATCTCCTCAGCGCCTTTTGTTCCTTTGCAGTTCATAATCATCCCACTCCCTCCTCTGTCTGCTTCACTGTCCTGGCTAGGTTCATGTCAGCAACTCCAGACTCTATTTAAGCAGAACAAATTGATCCAGATCTTATCTGAACAACGAGTATACCCAATATTCAACTGGCTTTATTATTTAATTATTTTTTGGATTTTGTCCACAAAGGCAAACTTTATACAATGTCAGTTCACCAATTGTCCATTCATTGAGCAAGAGGAGCATTGTCCATTGCTTTAATTTAGGAGGCAGTCATTGTCTCTGGGATTAGAGGTATGACTCATTCCATACCTCTTGATTACTGGTGAAACTTGCAGATCTTTCAATTCCTTCTCCACTTCTTTTTCCACGTGTAGCCTTAATATAGAAAGACACAGCCTATAAGCCCAAAAGTGAAAAACCTACCTTATGTGGACAAAACTTTCTGAAGAGAGCGTAAATATTAGATAGAAACATAGAAAAAAAGTGCTTGTCTGAATCTGTGTATGAATGGGTGAATGAAACATGTTGTGTAAAGCGCTTTACAAAATTTGAGCGTGATACTGTAATAGGATGCCGCTGAAATTTCTTCCCTTCCAAAAGGAATTGGAAGCAATATGATTAAGCTTTGGCAATATTTAGGAAAGACACCAACTCAGTTCAGTACAATTCAGTTCCATTTATATAACATCACAGCAACAGTCCCCTCCAGGCACTTTATACTATGAGGTAAAGACCCTACAAATAATTAAACTCACCGTGTAAAGAGTGGGGGTCACTGAGCGCTGGATGCACTGTATATGAAAGGCAGCAATGGTCTACTGACTCAACAACGAGTTCCAAACCTCCTCCGGCATTAACAGCACAGAAACTGTGTGCTGGAGGCTTCATGGCAGAGCATGCCCTGTAGTTGTAATGTGTAGTGGCCCAGTACTTTTTGTCACTATAGTATACATAGTGTTCACAGGTCATTTCATAATTGTACATTACATTTGGTTCAGTGATCACAGGTTTTCTAATCTGCATGTTAGTGGTTGGGGTTAAGAGTGAGGGGTGAGGGAGTGTGCTGGAGGGCAGTTTTCATTTGAAAATGTTTTTATTACCAAGAGGAAATATTGTGCATGTCAACTTTACAAAGGTAATGCAATTCTGAATTATGTGAAATTTAAGCGATATTGTACCAGGGCGTGCACTTCTGTTGTATAATGATTCCCAGATAGCCAATTGAGCTTTAGCTGAATTTTAAAACATGACAATATAGTCCAAAAGTATACAATTCAATTATATCAAATATATATCTCCCTGCTCCATGAAGTCACCACTCTTCAATATCCCCAGAGTGCTGGATGAACTTCAAAAATCAGTCTGAGAACAAAATCTTTCTAGAGTATTCTGTGTGTTTTATTCGAGGACAGGGCTTCCCTTGAGGGTCAGAGTGCCTATTAGCCCTGGGGGTGTGCCTGAACAGACTTCAATCCTATCTGCTGTGGGCACAGTCCCTCTGTCAACTCGTCAGTGTTGTACCTCGAGTGTCTCCTCCAGGGAAGTTTTCAAAGAGGTACATCTGTTATGTCACAGTAATGTCAGTGATAACATGATGATCAGCTTGTAAGTGTTTCTTTTCTTTTTTTATCTTTGCAAATTATCAAAAGGATTTTGTCAGTTCATTTAGATCTACTACATCAAACAGGCCAACTATAATAACCAGTGTAACTGCAACAATGATCAGAGGTCTTAATTTAAATCAATAACAAAATCAACTTTTCAAAATTGTTCACGCATATTTGTAATAACACCATTCATTCTGTGATAAATATACTCCTGGAAGTGTGTGTGAGACAACCCCCAAATTAGCATGTAATGCAAAAATTAGGTTTATTATAATTACATTAATCAGAGCATAAAAGAGGCTGAAATTTTAATTAATTTTAGCCTCGTTTGATAGTCTGTTAAGATATGAGCCAGATTAAAAAAAAAAGTAATCCATTTTGACCAGCGTATAAACTCACATCAGAGGAAGCAGATATGTCCATGAGGAAAAAGTACACACTGTAGTGAGCTCTGTACCTTCTTATTAAGGTTCAGGCTGACGAACTATATCTTTTTCGGTCTAATCTGATTTACACAGCTAAATGCTTATGTCTACAGTAGTGTCACTGTACTTTTAATTAAAAATGCCACATCTTTCATTTTCTATAATTCTTGCTGTTGAAGGATTTTCTGTATTCCCTGTTCGCCATGACCTGATTACAAAGATACACGCTGCATCTGATTCTGACTGGAGACACTGAGCATAGCAACCTAGAGAACAGGTGAAGCAATCACTTCACACTGGCTTGTAATTATCAGAAAAATGTAAATAATCACTTTAATTTACACAGTTATTGCCTAATTAAGATTCTAATACCTTCTTAAGATATTACATAAGCAACAGTGCAATAATGAGAGCTATATACAATGTGTGCACCCCATAGCGAATAGGCCTACGTTGCAGAACAAAGTTCAAAGCATACTTATCTCTTTCCACATTAATTACCGCTCTGCATGTGAAATTAGCTTGAGGGAGTCGTGATGCATAGATCTTTTATGTGGACAATGTTCAAAGCAGGGACGATGCAGCTTCTATACAAAGATCGTAGCATGTACTCATAGTTTAAAAATTAAATAAAATTTGCCTGCATGTACGTCAAAGCTTTTACAGTTTTTGTGGCTGAATGCATCGGTGACTGGAGGCCAAGAAACAGGAGCTGGGTTCTGCAGGCGATCTTGGCTGACGTCCCTGCAGCTCGGACTGCAGCCAGCGTTTCAACTCAGGCAGAACCACAAAAGGATGAAGGAACCCCTCATAAAAGAGCCCCATTTTGAACTTTCTGTTTTATTGATCGAGTGTGTTTTCTAAGTTTCCTGTGAAAATGAACTCCCTGACACTAAGTGACTTTGACCTTTTTGTCCCATCTTTCATTAGAAGCTTTTATTTGTTTGTTTTGGTGTTTCTTTTCTTTTCCTAAGGTGCACAAAAGTTTTATCAGAAGTCTATTATAAATTATAACGGATGACAGAGAGTCTAAAAACACAGCAAGCTTAGTTATCTATTGTTTTTATTATCTCTATCAGATATATCAGATATATATACATACATATCTCAGAAGAATTTTTAGTTCTCTTTTGTTGCTTTCTATTTTTCTATATAAAGCCTGCTGTCTGGTTCTGCTGTAACCTGAACTGCCCTGTCATGATTCATTTGCATTTATATGCATCTTACTGTATCCAGTAATTACTCTGTGTCAGGATGTAGATTTACATTTTGTAACTGCCACAGTACATATGAATGAGCTTGACTGCTTATATTAAGATAGACAGCCAGCAATGGATGATATACAGTATTCAGGATGCAGAAAAAACTGTAAAATATGTTCATAAGATAGATTTAACACCTGGATTTTTGCTTTTTCTGCTTTAAAATGAAAAGAGGGATTGCACTATCTGACTGTAAATTATATGCTTTGTTTTTGTGAATAAGTACACATTGTAGTCTGTCGTAATGTTTATTTTTTTCATGAGACTTGGAATTTATGCTCATAGTAAAATACAGTATATGCAGCATATTTTATGCTTGGCTCGCACTGTCAGCTCGGTGTTTTGAGTGAATGTCACTGTGCTTGTGTGTGACCCACATTCAAAACAAGACATTGTAGTTTCAGGATTATTCGGTGCCTCAAAGGAAACATTAAAGACTTTGCGAGTACACATTCACAAATATCGTAAAGTCTGCACATTTTCTTTCATCTTCTTTTGCTACTTTAGTGGCCGGGCTTTTGATGACCGCCAGCCGTGTTGGTTTTAGCAATAGACAAGGATGAGAAAACAGGCTCTTGTGCAATTACATAACAAGTCCTCTCGCAAAACTGGAGAGATGCCAATGGCAGCTTTGAGGGACCAGTTAGACATGAGTTCTCTTCTCTTTTTAATGTGCTCTGGATACAAAGCCATGTGTTATCACACTTCCCCTGCTAGCCTACATACACCCTCCTCCGTTTTTTGGCCTCTGGATTTGGTCTTTATATCCTGCAGTATCTGAGATTTTTCAAAACAACAACATTAGTTTAAATGGGTAAGTGGGAGGATTGCTCACCTTTGTATGCTGTTTTTATTGACTCAGACAGTTGAAAAGCACAGAGTGAGAAACTTGGGAGAGGAAGCAAGTGTCACATTATGTATTAGGCAGTTTATGTTGGGAGACTCATTAATACTATGGCAGCATAATATTGTATTGCACTGCTAAATTGGGCAAGATGATAATGCAGAAAGCACCAGATCAGACCAGAACAACGTTTATCAAAGCCAATTAGAAAAGCACAGCAGCTTTCAGATATTCATGTGAATGAATCGGAAAACAATTATATTATCCATCCGTTTTCTTCTGCTTATTCAATTCAGGGTTGAGGGGGCTAATTGAGAATCTCAGTTAACTTAAAATGCATGTCTCTGAAGTGTGGAAGGAAGCTCTGGTATCCAGAGGAAACCCATGAAGCATCCAATCTCCACACACATGAACCCATGACCTTCTTGCTGTGAGGGGACAGTGAGGTGAAAGTGTTGACCACTCCACCTTGCTACCCACAAAAATGATATCAATGTTACCTTAGTAACCTTACATGGTTGGCTGTGATCTTTGTGGAATTTTGCATGTTCTTCTTGTGCCCACTTGCTTTTCCTTCTGCTTGTCTTCCACCGACAGTCCAAAGCAACGCATGTCAGGCTGACTAAAATGCATGTCCCTACCCTGACCGCCCACAACACTGAATTGGATAAGCAGTTAAGAAAATGGAAAGATGAATGAATCAGTCAAGATGCCTTAATTATGATAATTCATTTTCTTTCTTTTTTTTTCTTGCATGACATACACTTGTGATGAATGAGGCTTTTCTGATACAAATTAAATAAGAATTAATCAGATTATGCAAACTCCAAAAAACCAATTTACTTACATGGGGGTAAATGCTGACTCATAGTAGTCTATATATTTAAAAAGAAAAACAACCAAGTATTAACAGAAAACACTTTAATTTGCCAATTTGTCAAAATGTAACATAAACCAATCAATCAATCAATCAATCAAAATAAATATATACACAATATTGCACAAAAGACTTGAGTTTGAAAGAAAATATGCTGCCCATCTTAATTGTTCAGCACCACCTGGACTCTCTTCAGTAATAGTCCTCCAGGCTTCTTGAAGATGCGTTGATGGTGTTTTTTAGTCCAGATCTTGTCTGATTAGGCATACCTCAGCTTTTCTTCCTGTTTCCCATTCTTAAGAATGGCTTCTTGCCAGTGACCCTGAGAAACTGTGTTATCTGCGGTATTTTTAATAGATTCAACTAAAGAAGGAGAAACAAATTTTTCAGAGTAACAAAGGGCCTAAAGTTAGAATTTAAAATTGGCTCTTTCTTTGCTGGTTAAGTGTAGACATAACACTAGTTCATTCCTTGAGAAAAGATGCCTTTGGCAAGAAAAAGGGTAACTGGACTGAAAATGGACAATGACCAGAGAAAAACTTTTAAATGCTATTAGCCTGAGGAACTATTGTTCAAGATCACTTTAAAAATTACAAGATGGCCTGACTCCTGGGAAACAAAATACAAAGAAATGAGGGATAGCTCAAGACTTTATTTGCCAATTGGCCAATACTGATTCATCCATCACATTCATTCATCCATTCATCTTTGCTGTTGTACGCTCAGCCACCTCCTCCAGTTCTTCTGGGGAGAACACAAAGGTGTTGACAGTCCTTAAGGAGACATAATGTCTTCAGTATGTCCTGGATCTGCCTCGGGGCCTCCTCCTGGCAAGACACCTCACCTGGGAGGTGTCCGGGAGCTACCTAGGCAGATTCTCCAACAATCTCAACTGGTTCCTTCAGTGTGGGGGAGTAGGGGCTCTTCTTTGAGGGCTCCCCAATGACCCCTTTCAGAAAACACATTTCAGAAGAAGGTAATTTCTGCTGCTTAAAACTTGATCTCTGATTTTAAATTCCAAAAGACTTCATTGTGTATTCACCTCCCAAAATCTTAGCATTTCAGTACATTTTATTGTGAAAAAAAAAAAATATTGCATAGTTTATGACATATCTGGACAGGAATTGTTGGTGACACTTCAGAGAAGAGAGGAACCGGACACCTGTGCTTGGCAAAAATCCAGAATCCAAAACTTTAATATCAATTTGGAGGTCTTAAAATTGGGGCATTCAGCAAGGTAAACAAAATAAAGAAGGAACAGCAAAAATGCAAAGTCCAAAAACAGTTTGAAAAGCCAAAAGTATAGGTAGAACCTTACTTCATTAAACAGGATCACACAAGAGCAAAAGATCCAGGAAATGGCCACAAAGGTCATACAAAAAGAAAACAAACCTAGAAATGGCTGTAAAGCTCGACTGCAGCAACTAACAAGACAATCCAGCTCCTGAATGAGGAGCAGCAGGGGGTTATATAGAGAGAGGAGACTGACTGAGTGATTGAATTCAGGTAGCGCACAAAAATGGAGAAAAAATAAGCAAAGCCAGGAATTAAAATGAACCAGGATGCATTACAGTGGTTATTTTAAACATACAGTGGTTATTTTAAACATAAAGCAAACACATAAAGTAACACATAAGTGAATAACAAAACCACGACAAGGAACACCACTAAAAGTCTATATGAAAAAAGAACGACTATCATGATACCACAATAATATGCAGATCTACTAAAAGTTTCTTCTTTTTTTCATCAGTAATTTGATTTGAGACCAATCTTGTTGTCACTAATAGATGGACAAATAACTACCGTGAATTTGACGTTTTGCTTTTTGGTCACATTCATCATCATTAGGTGCCCTGCTAAATTAGGTTTTAACTCTCCTAAAATATCTGTTTATCTGGACATGTATTAGAACTGCCAAGCACTTTGATTGCTTATAGTGTTACAACCAAGGCCACACAAATGCCCTGCCAGTCGTGGAAGCTGTGAGCTCTCCCATGCACTGCTCTGAATTACCTGTCAGCATCGATTACAGAGAGTCTGTGTGGATGGGATCTTGGATTTTCTCTCCCTCAGAATTAAGATAAGCTCCTGCCTGCCTGTTTGAGATGCCCCTTGTTGACCCACCTGTTGAGTGTGATGTGAGATGTGTGTTCCGCCACCGTGGCCATATTATCCTCCAGCCCCACACACATGCACTCACACCAGGCTGGCAGCACTCCCTGTCCTCATCTGTTCATTTCTCCCTATCGCCTATGTTGCTTGTCTCTCCTCTAACCTTTGTTTTCAGTCCTTGTTTTTGTTCTCTCTTCTCTAACCTCTCTTGCTAAGCTATCTGTCTGCTTTTATTCAACCTCATCTCTCTCGCCACACCTCGTTGACAGCAAATTCCAAAGAGAATGCCTCATTTCTGCTGTTATCCAAGCAGAAAAGTGGCATTCTGTTCATTTGCTTTGGGAAATAGGAAATACATAAATTTAAATAGGCCATTTCCCAATAGTTAGAGTGCACAATACCATCTACTATGTATTAAGAATGCAAGAAATGCCTTGATGTTTAAAGTCATACTCTAGGTTTGCCTTTAATGCATAAAATTATCTTTTGCTGACATTAAGTGCAAGGTTAGAATAATAGACTGTACACAAAAGATGGCACTGTGAATGAGAACAGTGCCTTAAATCTGCACCAGATGGGGGCAACACCCTTGATTTTAAATAGAGATCAAAATAGAACTTAATAGGAAAATAACACTTCTAATATAAAACTAGGGATGGGTATCGAAAACCGGTTCTTGTTGAGAACCGGTTCCCACTGTTTCAATTCCTTGGAATCGTTTGCCACTTTTAAAAACGATTCCCTTATCGATTCCAGTCGCCCCGAATGACGTCATCACGTTGAGTAGCGTCTTTTACCCAGTAGGAAACACGGCGCCTGAGCGGCACAAACGCTCAAAAGTTTGGTTACACTTTATGAGAAAGGATGACAACAGGGCAACGTGCAATACTTGCAAAGTAGAGATTTCATCAAAGGGAGGAAACACTACGAATATGCAAAAGCATTTGCTCAAAAAACACGCGATTGCTTTCAACGAATGTCGTGTTTTTGATCCGCTCCGGACTAGCGAAGCTCAACCCAGCAGCAGCGGTAGCGTTTCCACGTCCTCTCCCGTTAATACTGCAGGTAACTAATCAATTAGCATTGCATATTATGTTAGCGCGATTTACCTTATTACAAAACCTGCTATTACTGTGCGTTGCATTTAGATAACCATGATGAGAGAGACAGAGTCTGGCTGGCTCAGATGCTGGCAGTTCTTGCTGCAGTCTACCGGTAGCGTCTCCTTTCAGGCCAGGATAGACGAATGTCACCCAGCAGTGTCTAAGTTTGTGGTCAAAGGCTTGCACCCATTTGCCACAGCAGATGCCCCCGATTTCACTTTGGTAAGTGAATATGTTTAATTGTAGGCAGGGACATTACTGGATATTCTTGTGTAATTGCTACAGAATAATTTATGTTAAACTTTGTTATTGCTACAGGAGAATATTTATTTTATTATTTTACATATACATTTTTTTTCCTGGGGACCCTGTGACACCCCATTGAAGAGCCGTAGGCTGGATCTCTTAAGATCTCACTGTTGGGTTTGTAAGGCCATGTTACTCCTAAATTTCTATCTTGTTCAAAGAGAAGATATAAAACAAAGTTCTAAGCTAATCGACTTTAGTGTTCTCCTTTTTTAAAAAAAAGAATCGATAAGAGAATCGATAAGGAATCGAATCGTTAAACAGAATCGAAAATGAAATCGGAATCGTTAAAATCTTATCAATACCCATCCCTATATAAAACCTCAGTAAACATTTTGTGATGAGTTTATGGTCCCAGTCATTAGTCTTGGTCTTATTGAATACATCAAGATGTGAATTTTTTAAATTATGGTCACATATAGAGAGAAAAAAAGACGAAGAATGGCATGTTTAAGTCTATATAATAAACATGCTCAAAATCAGAGAAGTTGAAATATGATAAAGTACAACACAGAGGCCTTTGAAAACAGTAGTAGGGCAAATGTGTGCATTTATTACAAAAGCATAACCTTCCTGGCATATGTTCACCACAGTTTCACCTGCAGTAGAACTTGGAATCAAAACCACAAATTGGAATAGCAACAGATGCATGCCCGAAATCAAATTTTGTTTGCCAATTTTTTGAAAATATTTGAGAAAGTCCCCATCACATTACTTCCTCTTTTGCTCCTTACAGAGAAGATAATTGCTTTGGCACTGTTAGGCCTTACCAGAGGTAAATAACAATGCTAACAGTGGTTGCAACAAGTCTGCACTAAACTTTGTTAAAACATTTTAAACAATAATAAATAAAATTTAAAAAATGAATAAAAAATGAAAATAATTTTTGTACTGCAAATGTG
Source organism: Mchenga conophoros (assembly GCF_057382185.1). Classification (NCBI taxonomy): domain Eukaryota; kingdom Metazoa; phylum Chordata; class Actinopteri; order Cichliformes; family Cichlidae; genus Mchenga; species Mchenga conophoros. Next base: position 30,569,866 of record NC_140529.1, read on the forward strand.
TTTTCAATTAATACATGCATAATATAGTTCTTATTCAGTAAGATTTCAGCTTAGAGCTGGCAAATATTTTTAGAGGACTTTGATCTGCTGACGTTTTGTTTCATTATCAGGAGAAAAAGAGAAAGATTTAATGTCTCTATGTTTAATATACAAAAGAAAGTGACGGGCAGATAAGGTAATACTAGCAGTGAAGAGAAGATTTCTATTCTTAGCACAAGGATTGATTATTTTACTGTTAAAGGATGTAAAGCTCCTTGGGTTCAAGTTCGGACAAACTATTTATGAGTCATCAAAGTGTATTTCCTATTCATTATCAATGACAGCGCTCTAGGCTGTGCATCAATATGACACAGCAGATAAGTATTGCTTCTCTGGCTTTGAGAGTGACTTTTTCATTATCATGGATTCTGATTATTGTTTCTGAAACCCTATGAAAATGATATGTGACTTTGCAGTGTTCTAAAACCATCACAAAAGGCTTCATCAGGGGAGAGAAGCCAGCCCTTAAACGAACGCCTTCCATAATTTGCTAGCTTCAAGCCTAATGTTAGGTTGATGAGAGTCTCTTGGAAGGGAGTCTGAAATCTAATATAATTTCAGAAGAGGGCTGATTATACTCTAAATGGTGTGCAGATTTTCAATATGTTGGATTAAGTAGATACCAGGAAAAAGTATTTTTAGGTTTCTTCAGATGGATTTCAATTTTACAAATACTAATAGGACTTTTCACTGCCAGGAGAAATAAGCAGTGACATTGTGTGGTTTCTAAAACTAAAAATACAATATCAGTAGGAACCTGCTAGGTTCCAGTGCTGATGAATAAATCATATTTTTTTATCATTACTGTATGCAACGTATAGTCATAATGAGAATATAAACATTTAAGCTATCTCAACAATGGTATGCGGACATCAAGTGATTCCAATTTTTTATTAAGTGTGCCAATACTCTTTACAATTTTTTTGAGCACTTAGGAGTCAACCTACCTCGGAGCCAATTTGCATGTCATGTTATTGTTGCAGAATTTCCCTTTGATTTCCAGACTTCAACAAAATCATGAAAACAGTATGTTTATGATGTTTATAATATGTGGATGAACTTAAACATGGAAAATAATTCAAACCTGACTCAGTTTTGGCCCAAACTTAAAAGAAAAAAAGACTTCACCCATCAAATATAATAGGAAAAAATCTCCCTGTTTGTTATTATTAGTATATGATTTAGACTTCCGAATGTCGTGATGTTATTGAAATCAAAACAGGCTATAAGTGATGTGTTGGTCTTTTTATTACAACATTTTGATCTTTGCTCAAATCATGTTTTTAAATGTGACTCATTTCCTGCTTTTATCAACTTTCCTCAAACACGGCAGGGTAATTGTGTGCACATCGTGCCATTTTGTTATTGTACTTACAGTAGCTAATCCCTTAGCTAATCCCATCGACTTCACTACAGCCTCAACCTCCACGGTTGAGCTTTCCTGGACAGCTGTCATCTCCTTTTATGTAACTGTCAAACTGTTCAGACAAATGAGAGTTTATCAGCAAAGTATGACCTGTTCAGTAACTTTTTTTATTAGATGCGGACGGCTGACTAACTGTTCTTTTATGAAGACGTGAAGACTTGTGAGGTGCGAAAATAACAACCTTGTAATTGGATTCATTGGGAGATGATCATTGTCCCCATTAGTACCATATGTGTACAGTGATGTAGGCTTAATCTTTCATTGCCTTTCATTGCCTCCTCCTCTCCCCTTGGAAATGAACAATTATCTTCTGTAAATTGATTTCTACCACACATCGAATTGCTCATCAAAGACATGCACATAAAAAAACCCACTCTGTCCAGCATCCCTTTTCTCTCACTTTGTGGTCATGCTGCACACCTGCAAGCACACTACACTTTATATTTTCCTTAGTGCAAAAACACATCTAGGTCATGAGAAAATTCAAAACATATGATTCGTTTTATGTTTGCTTGCCTCTAATCCCCTTAATAATATTTGTCATGCTCGGTGTGCGCTCGCCATTTTTGAACTTAAGTGGGCTCAAGTGCTACTGGTGGAGAAGAACTCAGTAGCTGTGGTTATCAGCTGATAGTCAACACCACCTTGGGCATATCCTATCCTGAGGTTGACATCATTGCTTTGTTGAGCTCACCGATCTAATGCGTCTAAGTTGTCCAGAATATGAGCCAACTGTACAGAGAGGATTTAATATCACAGATCCTATGCAAAATACATCACCTAAATGCTCAACTTGTTTGTTTGGGGGGGGGGTTGTGCATGTATCTGTAGTCTCTGATAGTCAGAGATAACAGTCAGAATAAGAAGTTATTAAGAATAAGAAGAGTTATTTCATAAAATTAATGCCATTCAAGGTCAGGTACAGCTGATTAACTAAGCACAAAAACAGAAGAACTGTTACCGTTAAAAGACCATTGTGTTTCGTGTATAAAAATACTTCAATTTTTACAGTCTATGTGACTATATACTGGCCAGGCACTGTCTGCACCGAGGGCTTGGCCAACAGTCAATTAGCCAAACTGCAAGTTAATGTTTTTTCTTGTCTTAAGAAGTAAGATTTTTAAAAAATGATGCAAAGAAAAAACAATTTTCCCTTTTTTGTCTCTGAATAATAGAAATGCATTTCTTTGATGTTAGTTACAAAGCAAAACAAACACTTAAATTCTGTAGTAAATATCCCCGTGTCTTATTGGCTTGTGTAGAGGATTAGAGCAAAAAGCCAGAACAAAGCAGGGCTCAATCTCTGCATTGTTTTTTCATGATCTAGAACAGCTTGGGATTTCTTTACATGCAGAATGTTCACAAACATTGTCCAAACTTGGAAAGAAACCCAAGCATTATAATAAAGTACTACTACACTGGTTGCAGAGCCCCCATGGAGCGCAGTATAACACCTTTATATGCTGAGCTGGAGGCTGGAGGTATCGTGTAGGTGCATAAGCTTACCAGGTGTTGTTTAAGATGCAGTTTAGACCTCAGTCTCCTCTCTGCTGCTGCCTTCAGGCTGTCCAACTTCAAATCTACAACACAGCCACTCTGTCTCTCTCTTCATTTATCCTGCCTGCCTCCACAATATCCACCACAGAGAGAGGAGCACTGACTGAGCCTGTTGAGAGGAAAAGGTTCCCTCATTTTTGTACGACTTCCACCTCCTCACAGTGAGTGATTTCTGTGTTTGCAACTTCTGTTGAGCAGCCTATTTCTTTTTTTTTTCCTGGTTTATGTAGTGCACATTTTGAATTTTGCTCAGAAATGGCTAAATGTCTGAACTTGTTTAGGGAGGTAGAGCAAGTTGATAATGAATAAGCAACAGAGACTTACAACTAAGGATCACTGCAAATAAATAAATAACTAGATGAAATGCAATTAAAAAATAGTGTTTGTATTTTTGGTTTTAATCTTTAAAGCTGGGTTGGGGAACTCCAAGCCTCAAGGGCCATTGTACTGCAGGTTTTAGATATCACCCCGGGTCAACACACCTGAATCAAATGATTAGTTTAATACCAGGCCTCTGGAGAACTTCAAGACATGTTTAAATCTGCTGTGTTGAATTTAAACGGCTAAGGAAGGAAGGAAGGAAAAATGGGTTTAGTGGGATTTCACTAAACCAACTCATCTTTATGAGATATGTAATTTTATTTTTAAGCTTATTCTGTAAAATGCATTTGTATGAAAAATTCTCATGCAACAGATCTGAAACCCATTAAGCTTAAGAATCTTTCTTCAATAATACTTTTTGCTCTTGTTTAAAGTGACTTAAATGAGGCAAAGTTAAATACAGCAGCTTTCCCAGCAGTTTTTTACAGAAACACAACCATGTGCCCTGTATTCAAACACACTATAGTATTCTTGTTGAATGGCAAGCTACCTAAAAACTGGTGTGGTGAGGAAAAACAAAAGAAGGATTTTTGTTGGGCTGCTGTGGCTCAGGAGGAAAAGCGGATCATCTACTAACCAGAAGGTCATTGGTTTGATCCCCAGCTCCTCCCATATGCATGTCAAAGTGTCTTTGGGAAAAGTCCTGAACCCTGAGTCACCCCCAGTGCATCCACTGGAGTCTGAGTGTGTGAATGGTAGGTAAAAACTGCTGTGGTACTGAAAACGATTTATGGGTTAATGAGGCTTGTATTTGAGTGCTCAGAGTAACATTATATAAGTACACTACCAGTCCATTTGCCATTTTCTTCTTATACGTAACTATGCTATAGTTTTACTGGTCCGGCCCACTTTAAAGCTAGTTGAACCGTACAATATGCAGCACTGTTTTAGCTCTCTGAAGCAGAAACACGATGTCACTGACAGCTTCAGCCACTGCGAGCGATATTCCAAAAATGTATTTGCATAACAATTTCAGCTATCATGTTACTGAACCATTCAAAGTCTGTTCTCTTGTTCAGAAGAGTGTAATTTTCAGTACATAGCAAAAAATGTTATCATCTAATTTTAAAAGTGGATTCACTTTTCTTTGTACTACACGGCCAGATAATCTTTAGAACTAAATCTGTTTGGCTTAGTGACACTTGTAAGAGTCTTTCATAGTTATTATTCATGCTATGTGAGTCTTACACTGAGCAGCACTGCTGTTCTGAATCTCTGAGGGAACATATGCCCTTTCATTTGTTGATTTGTGATTTTACAAGGCTTTCAACTTGCATATGTTGAGCCACAACCTATATACTGAGAAAACACGCTTGTCCTCTGATGCTTGTTTGGGTCCACGGCAGCCTACAGAGTTGACAAGCACCTGAGAGATGTGCTGCACCTTCCTGAGCACTGAGGCATGACTCAATCACAACTCTAAGCACAGGACATCCCTACATGTCCTATCACCCCTCAGCTCCTTCTATGTAGAGTGATGTATTTGTGTCAGTTGATAAAGGAAAAGTCAAGTGACATACACCAATCATTTGCTTCCTCACATGTCGGCAGCTCAGTGGCTTAATGTAAAAAGAAAGATAGAAAGGACGAAAGTGTAGCTCAGTTTTCTTGGAAAAGAAGGCCTCTTCCTACAGATCAGCTGTTAAACTCACTGAACTGACAGTTGGTTCTTGTCTTCCTCAAAGAAGGTGTAGACTGCTTGGTGTGAAAATGTTCCATTTTTGAAACACTGTTTCTTGTACAATACTCCTCTGAGTATATCTCCTAACGGGTCTGGACAATGTTTTCTCATCTACTAGTTTATAGAGAAGGCTCAAGTGTTCTGACAATTTGTGAATGCACTACAGTCATTGAATACAATCCCAGATGGCACCATATCTGCCGTATAGGTGTGACCACACCTGTCAAATAAGCAAGTTTTTACAATTTGTGAAATACTGTGAAAGGTGGGGTTTTTGTCACACCTGCTCTGACACTTCCAGCAAGACTGCATGAAGTAATTGCAGGAAATGTTACAAATGATGGTAACAAATGGTAAAGAAGATTTTTGCACAGATGTATTGGTTAGATGATTATTAAATATGCTAAAGTGATGGACAGATAATTAATCAGCAACTTTTGAAAACAATGAAACATTTTCCAAGCAAAATGCTAAACATTTCCTGGCTTCAGTCATTAGAATTACAACTGACAGTTATCTAGCTCTGTCAACCAGTCAAGTTGCATGTCCATTTGTTTGTCTGTCCTTCAACATTTTAACATTTTTGATGTTTACTTAGATTAATGGAAAACTCACCCAAGGTTCAAGATTACTGTGACTTCAGGTAACACTTAGTGTACTATTTATGACAAAATGTCATGCAAACGTCCAAAACTCTTATACGTTCAGGTCAAAGTTTAAGTATAAACTGTTACGTCTTTGAAGTTTTCATTACACAAATGGTTGCAAAAGAAATCAAGTTTTTCATTATGCTTTTCACATTTTATACCCAGTAAATAATGGGCCTGATCTTGTGAAAATTAGCACATTAAATAATAATGAAAATAATCAATATCTGCTTTACATTGACGTTGTGAACCAATAGTCAGGATTTTAAATCAGTAAATCAGCCCAACAGACAGCTATAGAGAGTGCGGTTGTTTTTTTGGTTTTACTGATGGAATCGTATCCCTCTTTGTGGTGTCTATACAGTCCAAGGGTGCAGAAATTAATGAGAGCCAAGGGGGAATTATTAAGCACTTGTGATTAGCTTAGTTGGTAAATTTCAGGCTTTTCTGATTGCATGAATCGGACGTCATGAAATCAAAGCAACCACATGGGTTGCCATTAGAGATGCACGATATTGGTGTAAGCAGGAAACCTGCTGGTTTTGACAGCACCTGTGGATCCATTGTTCTAAAGCATCTATTAACCCTTTAAGACCTACCATAGAACCAAGTCCGCCAGAGCTTATATTATATTTTTACATGCTGTGGAGCCATTTTTGGGAGCATTTCAAGTTGCTATACATCAATACAACCATTATAGCCCAGATTTTAATAATATGTATTCATTAAGTGCATAGTAATTACATAAATTGCAAAAAAGTGCAATAAACTACAAAAAAATTGAAAATCGTTTTTGATTTTTTAACATATATTTGTAGTTAGAGAAATTTAAGAGTCTTATCCCTCAAAACTGTAAATACAAAAAAGTTGCACAAAATAGTTTCCCACCACAGGAAATTTATTTTGAGTGTCTTCATAGTTTTATTTTTGAAATACACCAATTTTTATACACTGCAGGAAAAATGAAAATAAATATTATACTGCAAATTTGCAAAAAAGCAGCATATGCATCAAAATAAACTATTTCCAGCAGTGCAATATGAGTCCTAAGCATCCCAGAAACGACACAGAAAGTCATAAAGTCAAAGATAACTTTTAAAAAGAGCAGTATAGGCCCTGAGGCCCTGATCGCAAAAAAGACTACATTTCCGCAAAAATGACGTCACTTCCGGTTTCGGGCAGGTAATGGCGGAAATGCAAAAGTTCGCGCTGACGTCTATTCCAACGTAGGAAGTGTTTTGAACAGCTGATCAGATCGGTAAAGCGTGTTTCTGGAATATTATGTTTTTGTTCCTGCAAGCTCTTTTTATGCAGTTTTTGCAAAGCTTTATGTGGAAGGAAACCGTGACCTAGGACAAGCTGATGGCATCAGATGTAAGTACAACTCCTCCGGTTTCATATGCAAAAAAAATTTTTGCGCTAGCTTACGTGGTTGCAGTGCTACTGGGATTTAAAAATAGTTACGCATAACAGAGCGTTCCCGCTCCGATCGGCTCTAAAGGGTTAAGCGTAAGGCTACTGAAAGTGTGATTAAAAGTTGCCATGGTGATGAAAGTTACATATAGCAACTCTAGCTCTATAATCACGCTGGGCTGTTTAATGGGGCTCTCTGTCACCTATTTCTGAATCTTGGTTAAATTTGCATATGCTCATTCAGGCAGGATGATTTAATTCAGCCCCTATGGGAGCTGCTTCAAAACCATACTGCGCTTAGGTTTTGTGTTAAAGTGCTCCTAATTAGGTCTCTGTCCTGGCACTTACTCATCAACAAAATTATCTCTGAAGTTAGTCCAATGTTTAACTCTCATGTAACAGGTCAGCAGAGATAGTCTGCCAATTCTCTTGATGAAATATGTTGTGTCTCACTGGCAAGTAACACTAGATAACTTCCTTTCAAGTCTGATATGAGCAATCTAACAACAACCTTTGTTCATACAGCAGCTGATGAGTAACCGGATGCAACTTTTTACCTGTGAACTGAGAATCCAACTGTGTAGGACAACAGACAGGAAAGACAATGCCCGATATGCCACTTGTTGCACTGTATCTGGAATGACTGGACATATAAAACCAGTTGTTAATATCTAACTCTCCTAATGCACTTATTTCTAACACCTTAATGCATTTACACTGTGCAGTGCTCCTTCAGTGAATCAGCACACAAGCTTATGTAACAAAAACAATACAAGAATGTTTCCACTCAGGATAACTATCACATAAAAATAAATTTTCTGCTGCTTTGATCAACTTTACTGGTAGCAAAGAACTTTGACTGGCACTTAAAGAAACATTTTCTCAACCCACAAGTTCTTCTTTTAAAGTTTGTGTGCATTAGGTTATAACTCTTTCTCAGTGGGCATTATGCCAGTTCTGCCCTTTGTCAAAGATGCAGTTCATAACTCTTATGGACAACATTTTTTTGGTGCAATCAAGAGGTGTAGGATGTCCAGTGTGGTGGGCTCCAGATTTTTTGCAGTTAATGTGCTGGAGTGCTGACCTCCAGCTTGCACTAGGATGGTCTGAAGCCAAGTGCGAAGTGATCTGGGTGAGGACTCGCCATGGTTCATGACGGGATAAGGTGAATTTCCCCCACAAGTGGATGTCAAGACTGGGAGGAAGGATAGAGCAGGAAGAATGGAGCATGATAGGCACCATGTGCAGTGATGCACATATTGTACCAATCTGTTCTGGCGAAAAGCGATCTGAGCTGTCCATTTACTGGTTGATCTACTTTCCTGCCCACACCTACGGTCATGACCGGTAGGTGTAGTGACCGAAATAATACGATTGTGGATGCAAGCAGCTCAAAGCTTTTTCTAAAGAATGTCTGGGGTAAAAGATTGTTTCTCTTGGCTTGTTTGGGAACGCCTGAGTATCCCCTGAGAAGAGATAGAGAAGGTGATGGGGGAGAGGGAGTTCTGGGCAGTTTTGCTTTGATGCAACCCTGACCACGATAAGCAGTAAAAAGTAGATGGACGAAATAATGGTTGGAACTGTTTCTTGTTATGTTACCTTAACATGAGTTTTTGTTAGTTAGTTTGAGCTGTACAAAACAAAACCTGTATTAATATGGCGATTTCCATAATCCTGAAAATGTATATCACACGGATAATGAATCTGTAATAAAAGCTACAACAATCCTTTGTAACATAGCCTGTGTTTTTCAGTATTCCCAAAGTCTTCTGAATCAGATGGTTGTGGACATTTTTGCAAACATCTCTTCCCAGTAGAACGATGATGTAAGCACACAGGCTTTTAGCTTGCTGGTGTGCAGCCAGGTAGAATGACATATGGCAAAGAGGCATAGGCAATGTGCTGCAAATCACACTTAGGTGAACACAATCTCTGCCTTGACTTTCAGGTTTCATAAATAATGCAAAGGAAAACATTTGGATTTCCCAGGAGTGAAGACAAATACCTTTGAAACTCTACTTTTAAGTGCACATGTTTAAAAAAAAGGAAAGGAATGAAGATATTCTTATCGACTGCAGCTACATGATAGTAGAAGACTAAGTCCAAGCATTTAATAGAGTAGGCTGAAAATACCACTTTGCTTGTTTAACTTTGACCTCAAAAGTACAGATCTATTTTAAAACTTGACATAAATCTTATCCATGCTGGTCTCAAGGTTCAGCAGAGACAGATCAGTGGCTGGTTCAGTGACATTTGTCCAGCTGAGCACAGTTCAAATAGATTAATGATGAAGCCTAAACTAATTGATCGTGATTTCAGTTTTTTTTTACTACATAGTTAATGTAAATATTAAATTGTCTATTTTTAAAGACTTTATACTGATAAGTCCGGAGAAGTCAGCTGAGCTTCAGGTGATAAAATAGTGTGATAAACAGTGTTAAAGGTGTGTAAATAATAGTCGGTGTTTGTATTGGAGATATTGTCAAATAAGAAGGATTTAGGTCCTAATCAGGACTATATAATTATCCTCTGGTGTTTTATTTTTTCAATCAAGGGTTAAGCTTTTTGATTATTATCAATGGGGCCTTAAATTTCAGGGTAATAAATAAAGTAATGAAATAATGTATCAGTACAGAATTTAGAAAAAAAATAAAAGAGAGATTCATAAACAAATTCTGGTAATAGTGTTTTTCCTCAGGTGTTTCTTTTTTCAAGAGAGACTTCCCTGCTAAAGAGGATGGAACAGCTAAGTATGTGGATATGTGCTAAGGAGACACATTAAATAATAGATGTCTCAAATGCATTAAGTCTGACTTCATGGTGGACATCAGACTTCAGAGGGCAGTGACACTGAAAGAACCTGAGTAAGACATGTGTAAGGTTACAAACACAGAGTGCACGGTGACAATAGATAGGAGACAAGATCACTTTTCATTTAAATGAAAATACTGAGTTCTGATACACTGAAATCACACTTTTACTGTACTGTACACACTTTTAAGACTCTGAATTTTGTAATACATATGCCATTTTAATAATATGCAATATTTTTTTTAAATTAAGACTAATGTATATATTAAGGTGAGGCACCCACTAACACAGTAGCACTGAAAACAAGTCATAAATAAATGAGGGCAGATGTGAAAAAGAGGGCAAAGAGGGAAAAGAGGAAAGACAGAGAGAGAAAAATAAAGCTTTTCTACCTCTCACAGCTTGTGGGCTTTTGTTCGATAGCTGGTGGCTGTGAAAAGATAAGGTTTACTAATGGGGTGTTCAGGAGAATGTTTCATTTATTATGATACTTTACTAATGCGACTGTGGAGTAATATCGAGCGGCGGCGCTATTCATGCAAGCCCTGAGAGGTTTACATTGTAGAGCCTGTTACCGGTGCTTCCAAAACTGTTAGCTCTGGCAGTCACAGCCCTGAGAGGCTCTTAGGAAGCTTTAGCATAGCACCTGGAAACATTACGTCCACGGGTGTGACATAGAAGCTTTGCTCTTTTTCTCTGCATATATTTTCAGGCTATATTACTGAAATATCTACTTTACCTAACTTTGCTTACTAGCATAAGAATGTCACCACACCCACTATGTGTAATGTTTTTTAAGAGCCAATTTACACTTTCAGTGCTTTAAATATTGCTGTTTTTTGTTGTTGTTGTTGTTGTTGCTGTTTTTAATTAAGACACTGGTATCTCTGAGTTTCACACTTTGGCACTGGTGCTCATGAGAGAGTGTCACTTCCAATTTTTCAAATGTGGATATTAATTCAGGACTGCTTTGCATTACGTTGGAATGCAAAATATCATTTTTCACTTGCAATATTAATGTTGTGAAGCTGCATTTTTTTCAGTTAGTGGTGGCATTTTTTTTTTTTTGATTAATGCCACTACAAAGTCTTTTGCCTCCTTATGTAGATTCTGTCCAGACCACTGTTTCTCCAGCACCTTCTGACAAAACTACAGTATTTGCTGCCCTTTGGTGAGAGCATATTGGTTTACACTTTAGCCAAAGATAAATCATTGGTCATGAAAAATTAGCAATATATCATGATGACACACACACACAGCCATAGAGCCACAAGAAACTACAAGGAGATCGCAAAACCAGTCACACACTGCTCCTCCTAGTACACATCAGGAATGTAACACTCAGAAATGCTGCTTCATTTCACTGGACTCTCATCAGGAATGTTTGGGTATTTTTTGATCATATTTGATTGACCACCAATCCATCTATGTTCTACTTCTAATCAATGCAGTGTTAAAGGTTTGCTGGAGCCTTTCTCAGCTGTCACTGGGCAAAAGGGAGGTCTATTGCAGGGCTAACACATGGCCAACTTTCAAATTGCCAATTAACCTAACCCATGCATGTCTTTGGACTATGGGCAGAAGGTGGTGAGTTCATGCAAGCTCCACAGAGAATGACATCAGTCAGCTAGAGGATTCAAACCAGAACCTTCTTGCTTTGAGGCAACAGTGCTAATCACTGCACTGGAGTGCTGCCAGATTGACTAGCTATCATAATAAATAGCTACACATTTTTCTTAGCACTATTACGTGATTCAAATATGAATCATATATCCTACTCTCAGCATATGGACCCCACTGACTGCAACAAGAAAGTGATTTTCTGGGCTTTTAAATGTGAAATGAAAACGTGAAATTTAAGATGTGTTAATTTAAAACTCAAGGCCAAGATGGTAAAGATACTGTACTGTATAGACATGTAATACGTAATACACATTAAGTATTAAATATGTAGTAGTTGGTATGTTGAAAGACTTCTAGATTCACTTTTGGTTTGAGATGGTATTTGTTATTTTCAGTTGCAATCTCTGAAATAAAAGCTTTCCAACTGTTGTTTTCTGGGATATTTCTATTTCAACATTTAATGCACTGAGCAAGCCACCATGCTCTCTACCTAGTTTTGATCTGAAGCCAAAAAGCAAATGAGAAAGAGCAGCATTGTTGCTGCAGTGCTTAGCATCGTGATATATTACTTCATCAGTGAACATTTCTCCTGGCTCTCTCCTGATACTTACGCATTGTAGTCGACTTTATTATTTTGTCAAGTTACCATCTCTGATGTTGGTGTGGCAGAGTTTCTGTAGGAGCCATTAAGCAACACAGATAGTTTATTATGAAGAAACCTTTAAATGCAATGAGATAGAAAATTATCCTTGTAAATGGGGTGGGTAATTTTATTTAATTTATTTTAAGAATTTGATAATATTAGATATTATGAGGTGGGGATGGGAAGCTATACTTTTTGCTCCTCTGACAGTTTAAAGCTTATATACCACAGGCAATGGAAAGATCAGTCATTTTTACTTCCATAATATAAGGGAGATTAAAAATGAGGTATATCCTAGAGAGTATCGAAGACAATACAATCAAAACACGTGAAACTGATATATAAAAGCCTACCACACAGCAGATAATCAACAAGAAGGAATGCATGCAGACACTGGACAACACCAACCCAGAGGTGTTCTGGAAGCAGAGAAAAAAAATTGAAGCTGAAGAACAGAGCCAGCACAAACAGATGTTGGAAAATGTACCAAAATCCAATAAAAACACAAAAAACTGCTAGAAAAGGTCAACTTAACCAAATCATTGCTAATTTGTAAGAGGCCTGCATGCAAGATAACAAATTAAGATCAAAAAGACATTTAAAAGGAAGGCAAATGTATTAGCTAAAAAACCACAGTGCAACACAAATGCAGACAAAAGTCAAGAGCCTGACCAATTTGATCAAACTCTGGCCTCGGAGGTCACAAGAATATAATACGTGGTTCAACAAGAAGGCTCAAAACAAGCAATCTACAAGGGAAACAATAGAATAGAAAGCATCACAAATAAGCTCAAAGACTATAAATTGCATCTTTCAGCTTTGATTCAGTTCCGACACACTGCATCTGTAATAGGAAACAGCAAAGGAAGCAAATCGAACCTGGAAATGCAACTTAATGTACTTAACATGCAGTTCTCTATTGATAACTAGAATCTCATTTTTTAGACTGACAGATGAACCGGCAAGTCTGACTGCTACTGAAAGCCAGTCTGAGATGCTATTGTTCTAAGTCAATTTGTGTCCAAGGTCAAAGTATGCTACAAAAAATCCCACTTCTGTTCCCCTTTCTTACTACCAATCAAGCCCTATTAGATCGTGAACCCTTTTGGGAGGGGAAACAAGATCAAGAAGAAATGAGAGAAGAATTGGAAAAGGGAGGGGAAATGGGTCTGCTTTTGTACTTCAGCATTAATAATGAGACATTAGCCTTAGCATACATAGAGCCCCAAGATAACCCAAGTAACTAAACCTTTGATTGCAAATTATAGATGTCACAGTTTTATTCACTGTTTTAATACACTGAAATATATTAATTATCAGAGAATTGATAGTATACTATGATACCTAAAAATGAATTAGTTGTAGGGATGTCCTATAGTACGTTGTTAATGTATTCTTTCATTCTTTGTTACCTTTTCTATTTTTTAAAACACAAAAAACAATACATATTTTTTATAAAGAAAATGACCAAACATGTTTTGGTCTTCTAACTCATCAACACACACAGTGGAACATTAGGCCACCTATATATTTCATCTAGAGTTGCTATATTAAACATTTCAGACTAAGTTACTATCCTGTAAGCACAATCAGCATTTGTAAACATATTTTTTATCATATAAAATTGTACTTCAGAAATGCATTATAAATATCCACAACTATCAATCGGAGCTTTGTTGTAAAGTGTAAAGCATGACACCATTTATTAATGAATAATAAATATTTATAAATGCCAAATGGGAGCCTTATTGTAAAGTGTAAAGCATGACACCATTTATTTATGACTAATAAACATTTATAAATGCCAAATGGGAGCCTTATTGTAAAGTGTAAAGCATAACACCATTTATTAATGACTACTAAACATAAATGACAAAAGAGAGTTTTGTTGTAAAGTTTAAAACATGTCAACATTTATTAAGGACTAATAAACATTTATAAATGCCAAATGGGAGCCTTATTGTAAAGTGTAAAGCATAACACCATTTATTAATCACTAGTAAACATTTATAAATGACAAAAGATAGCTTTGTCGTAAAGTTTAAAACATGTCAACATTTATTAATCACTAATAAACATTTATAATTGCCAAAAGTGAGTCTTAAATGTATAATGTCACCATTTATAACACTTAGACCTAAATTACAATCAGTGCTTGAAATAACATTTAACTACTGTCAAAAATGGCAATGTATTGTAAGAGTAACACATGTAAAATTAAATGTGTTTTTTAAAACACCAAACAGTCACCCACTCCAAAAAAAGTTCATGCCAGACTGGTTCAAACTGGAAATATTTTTTGTATGTCCTTAAATAAGCGTCCCAGTGGTCCATCAGGGTGTCGCGAACCAAGCCAAGATGACCACTCAAGAACCATCAGATTTTCCTCCAGCAACTTCTCAGTGCGATTTCCTCTTAGTCTACGGACATGTCCTTTGATGGTCATCCAAGCCCTTTCGATATGCTGTGTATGACTGCCAGATTGAGGATCTACAAACCACCTGCTGTGATTTACAGTGTAATGTCTGTACCTTATGTTTGTCAAAACATTCTTGTAGGCTCTCCACTCATCACTGATAATGGCACTACCCAACTTAACATGCTGTCTGATCAGAGGAACAAGGTGGCGCCTTGATCGTTTTTCAACAAGTTTTAACACGAGCCTTCGCCTTTTGTCTTTAATTCCCATCATTCCAAATACCCATTTCTTCCTTTTCCATGCATTTCCAAAGCGTCCACGTGCATACTGAAAACAAAAAGAATAAAATTAAACAGAATTAAAATGAAAAAGAATAAAATTAAATATCTACAAAGAAACATTCAAAAAGATGGTTGCTTCTACTAATTTTTTTTACTTATGGTAAAGGTTTCCATGTTTAGAGGACACAGTCAGATCTGCATTGATTCTAATAAACCTGTCTGAGAGTTTACCAACCTTTCGCTGATGACGGAGACAGCTTTCATCTATAACCACAAATTCTCTGTCACCACCAAGACGGTGTCCATTGTTTATTCTGTGTCTTTTAATTGCACGTATACAAACATGTCGAATGTGTCTTGCCATGCTACTTAGTGTTCTGGAGCTGCCAGCCACTTCATCATCGATCATATCTACTTGTCTGAGCCTGAGCCCTTGTGAAAATCTGTGATAGAAATTGAGGCAATTATTACTTACTGAGGCCCTAATTTTATTTCACAAGTCTCGTATTGGTGTTCAATTATGAAAGGTGCATTGCTATTAATGTCTACATCTACATATACCTGTAAATGAACTTCATCCAACTGAAAAGAGATGTTTTTGATTTCTCAAAGAGGGAGCCAGTTCTAATTGTTCTGGAAACTTTCCTATGACTTGCTCTTTTGCAGCACCTGAGAACATATCAATGAGTTAAGTAAAGAAATGGACCCTTAAACAAGAGCATTAATTGAAAAGATAATCACAAAATTAAGTATGAAGAAAATAATAATGAAAAGAGGTTAATGCTCCCTCTTGCATTGATAACCGAAATATTTTGTTATATTTACTACATGCACTACATTATCATGCATTATACATACCACATATATTGGTCTTTCTTCACCACGGAAATCATTTTCATCTTATGGTGACAAACAGGACATCTAAGCTTCTTTTTTAGCAGGTGTTTCTTCTGCAGCCATTTAATGAGCCTTAGTGCCTTATATTTAGTTTGTTTTCCTTCTATTCTGGCGCGCAATCTCATTCCCAAAGACATTGTGGTGGAAAAAAATGAGTAATTTATTTTATTATCACCTCGAAACACCGTAAAATACTCTATGGGAGTCTAGTGCAAATCGGTTCAGAGTTAAAGAACTTCACATGCTATATAAAACAAGCCCTATAATCAAAAATAGTCCCACGCAAAAAAGAGGATTGTCTCACCTGTTATAATGTATCTCCGACTTTGTTATGTAGATCTAACCCGCTGGATTCATGCTAAAAAAATATGTTCTGCTGCCAAAGGGAGGGAAAACAAATTTAATTTAAACGCAGAGGAGCTTATACAACCATCCAATCACAGTTAACTTTATTAAGGAAAGCCCCTCCTCTCAGAGCGCGACAGGCAGTGGAGCGCTCTGGAAGGTCAAGCCAAAGGGGCACGAACAGACACACTGAAGGCGCTCGTTCAAGTTGCTGCGCCATGGATGGAGCAGAAGATAAAAATTTGTGTGCGTCTGCGACTTACACAGTTAGCACACGTTCGAAGAGATACAAAAAGCAGAGACTGGATGATCTAGATTGCACTAAGCCAACGACGTCAGCAGTTAGACATGAAGGTGAGTATAATGCTAGCTAGCTAGCTACCGAGCCATTTGGCTGCTAGCTACAGTGGCTAACTAACATCACATAACATGTGAATAGCTCTATTACTATTGGTTATTCCAAACGATTGATATCACTTAGTTGTATATTTTTAGTTTTGTTTATGTGCATCATTAAATTTATATTAAACACCCTGGTAAGGCAGTACACATAAGAATTATTTGCCTTGTTTTAGAAATGTCTGAACCACCACATGTGTATATAACATAATTTTTACAAAGTGGCTTTTTATAAATTCAAGTTGTAACCGTTTTTAATCAATATTTTATTTGAGTTTCCCAAGTTTAGATTATAAATAATTTTAGTATTGTAATTTAATAATTGTTTGTTCTTTAGATTCTTCTTCTAATCCTGCCCCTACTGCAACTGCCCTTCTTAACAAGGAGCAAGAGAAACTGACTTTTCTTAAGGAGGAACTGGAGCGCGACACCCTGATGGACCACTGGGACGCTTATTTAAGGACATACAAAAAATATTTCCAGTTTGAACCAGTCTGGCATGAACTTTTTTTGGAGTGGGTGACTGTTTGGTGTTTTAAAAAACACATTTAATTTTACATGTGTTACTCTTACAATACATTGCCATTTTTGACAGTAGTTAAATGTTATTTCAAGCACTGATTGTAATTTAGGTCTAAGTGTTATAAATGGTGACATTATACATTTAAGACTCACTTTTGGCAATTATAAATGTTTATTAGTGATTAATAAATGTTGACATGTTTTAAACTTTACGACAAAGCTATCTTTTGTCATTTATAAATGTTTATTAGTGATTAATAAATGGTGTTATGCTTTACACTTTACAATAAGGCTCCCATTTGGCATTTATAAATGTTTATTAGTCCTTAATAAATGTTGACATGTTTTAAACTTTACCACAAAGCTATCTTTTGTCATTTATAAATGTTTAGTAGTCATTAATAAATGGTGTTATGCTTTACACTTTACAATAAGGCTCCCATTTGGCATTTATAAATATTTATTAGTCATTAATAAATGGTTTTATGCTTTACAACAAAGCTCCGATTGATAGTTGTGGATATTTATAATGCATTTCTGAAGTACAATTTTATATGATAAAAAATATGTTTACAAATGCTGATTGTGCTTACAGGATAGTAACTTAGTCTGAAATGTTTAATATAGCAACTCTAGATGAAATATATAGGTGAACACATCTGGCTCACTATTTGGCAAGAAACCGGTCAGTTTTTTTCCTCTTTCTTACCCTTAACTAATGCATAATAAACCATTAATAATGGTTTATAAAGCATTTACAAATTAATTAATAATATAGCTATAAACTATTTATTAGCATCTATAAGGGGAGCCTTATTGTAAAGTGGTACCAAAAATAAATATGAGATAAATATGGAAATATAAATGTCCATCCATCCATCCATCCATCTTCTTCCGCTTATCTGGAGCCGGGTCGCGGGGTCAGCAGCCTAAGCAGAGAAGCCCAGACCTCCCTCTCCCCAGCCACCTCCTCTAGCTTATCCGGGGGAACACCAAGGCGTTCCCAGGCCAGCCGAGAGATATAATCTCTCCAGCGTGTCCTGGGTCTGCCCTGGCGCCTCCTCCCGGTGGGATATGCCCGGAACACCTCACCCAGGAAGCGCCCAGGAGGCATCCTGGGGAAATATAAATGTTTAATGCCAAAATTATAATATTCAAAGAAAAAGGATGTAATGTTTCTACATGACCAGCACCAAATCCATAAATCTTCTGTGTAATTTTATGAATACAATGAACTGCAGGTCATACAAAATCAAGCACCTAATCATGCAGTCTGCCACTGCAAACATTTGGCTCACTCTAAAGAGGTCACTAAAATCCAGTGTGGTACTGTCATCAATATTTAAATATTTAAAACAAAACTGACGCGAACATCAGCTCGCCTGACGTAAACTCCCCATGATGGTATTTGAACAAGTCAGGTTATGAAATTTCTCCTGTCCTATATATTTTACAGTCAGTTGTAATGTAGTATTATTACAAAATAGAAGCATTCAGTGGCAGACTAAGTAAGGGGCAGGGTTGCCAAGTACGAAGGCACATGTGTAAAAGTCACCAATGCACTGCTGACTCAGTAACTGGAGAGTTCCGAACTTCTTCTGACATTAACATCAGCACATAAACTGTGTGCCAGGAGCTTTATGGCGTGGGTTTGCATGGCTGAACAGTTTCTCTGTGCAAATTTTAGCTGACCCAGTGGTTTTTGCTAATATAGTGTATGCAGTAATATCTTACTGACTGTGCTTTTACTGACTGTGAAGCACTACGGTCAACTTTGTTCTTTTTAATGTGTGGTATATAAATAAATTTTGATTTGATTTGATCTTAAAGTTATGCACAGTAAAAGCCCCGGTAAGCCGCCATTTAGTATTCTTCTTAGCACACGCTAACCAAGCTACATTTAAAAAGAATTTCAGCTAAATGAAGGACAAGCAATGACAAACCTAATGACGAATTTATGGAGAAAAAAGGAGACAAAATATTGGCTGGTTTGTTCAGTAATGTGCTGTATGCTATCTTTATGTTAGATCGTAAACTCTTTTTGAAAGGGAAACGAGATCAAGAAGAGATGAGAGAGTATCTATATGAGACACTGTTGATTTTAAAGCAATTTCCATTAAGATATGAGGTAATGCTCTATCAAAAGCATAAATCAATGATTTTTTAAAATTCACATTCTCCGATGCAATGCAGAAAACTGGTCAAATTCATCCCATATCATGATTGTTCATAATCAATTACGTTGAAACCAAGCACACCATTGTTTTTCTTGTGACATTACCAATAAGTTTGGTGTGTCACATGGCCCTTTTACTATTGAAAAAACAAAAGTTGTATCCAAGATGGCCGACTTCTAAATGACCACCATGGTCACCACCCATCTTGAAGAGTTTGCCCCCTCACGTATACTAATGTGCCACAAACAGGACTTTAATATCACCAACCATTCCCATGTTATTACGGTGTATCCATATAAATGGCCCACCCTGCACTATAATTATTTTAAAACATGCATTGACCTGAACAACATCGACCACACGAGTTGCATAAAAATGAAAAATGATTGCTGCGAAATTTTAGCTTCATAAATAATATGTTTTATCATATCTTATATATGTTTTTGAAAATCAGTTCATTGATCCACTTTAGGCTTTTTTGTCACACACTGAAATCTGAGGCAATTTTTAACATGAGTATGTCAAAAACTATTAAAGATACATAAAAGATTATCTGAATTTTGCTGAGTATTCCTTTGATAAAATATGAAAACTTCCACACTCCTTGAGTTGTGTAATTCAATAACATATCATTCAGAAATCTTCAGTGCAATTTAAAAGATTTTTTTACTCTGCGCTCAAATATGCGACTTTGCATAGATGTTAGACTTTTTTCTTTTATTTAGTAAGCTCATCATCAGACATTTTTTAATGCATCTGATGTATCTGTTGCAGATCTGGATTCATTTTGATGGTAAGAAAGAGAAGTGAATTTATTTATTTTTTCTTTTTGCCACAGACTTTGAAAAAATGGTTTGACAGTGGGTAGACAGACTATTTTCAAATATATATATATATATATATATATATATATATATATATATATATATATATATATATATATACATTGAAAAGTAAAATATATGATGCTAAGATTTTCACTGGAATTATTATAAATATTAAAATTTCCTGTCATAACATTTTAATGGGATGGAATGGCCCACAGTCCTTCTACAAGTGTTGATTAAGGAAACAGGAATTTGGAGGCACTGTTCTCATTTGTGCTGCCAACCTAAAATGCAGTAATATCATTAAGTTGATAAATTTCCCATAAAGATAACTTTTACATTAATGTCTCGTCATATATGAGGTTGTAGCAGTGATGGTTAAAATCTTAAATAAAATAGTTTTGCTCCTTTGCGGTACCCTGTAAATTGAACCATGAAATGTAACACCAGTTTCTGCGCAAGGCTTTTAAAGACAACAATACCTGTACATGCATGTTTCTCAAGTTACTTTCTACTCATTGTATTATAGATGATGTTCCTTCGTTATCCCTTTTTAATTATTCAGATCATTTACAGGTGCAAATTACAGCAACTCATCTCTCATGTTGCAGTAAAAGTGAAGTGGCCAAAACGTCAGTTTGATGTAATTTTCATAATCCAAATTAATTTTTCTACATTTTTTTTTAGATATTTTTGTTGGGATTTTTGAAATAGAAAGCAAACCTTTTCAGGCAAGTCCGCTGAGTCATGACAATTCATCCTCACAGCCACTGACATTAGTGTCTTAGCGGCTACAGAGTAAAGGTAGCGCTTTGCACTGTGATTTATTGAGTGGCCCCACTGCAGAGGGAAGTGGAGGGAGAATAAAGTGCTCTCACCTGAAAAGTGAGGCTCACTTTGGTCAGAGAGATTTTTTTTTTTTTTTCCAGAGGCTTCACTGCTCACATTACTGTAAAAAGAGCCACCGAGGTCTGAATGATTCCATATTCATGAGTGGATTAATGAACAGTTGCAGGAATCGTGTCTGCGGCAGTAAATTAATTCTCAACATTTATCAGTGTTGAATATATGAATGGACAAAAACAAGTGTGCAGGAGGCTAAAGCGCTGACTATTTGCACTAAATAATGAACAGAGAGGGAATGTTTGCATCTTTCTCCTGCATGTTCAGATGAGTGCCTGGGATTTGACCCTGTAAACTGCTTGAACATACTCTTCTTCTTGGGTTTACAGATTTGTGCTATTGTAAGTTTCTGTGTTAACATATGTACAGTGCAGTCCATGAATCCAACACTTTCTGTGCATGTTGAGTTTTAGAAGTTCATGTCCCAGATTTAACATATTTTATCACTCCCATATAGTGAAACCTTCAATATGAGTAGGTTATAGCATAAAAATAAACATGAGTAAAAGGATTTTATGGCAGTTGGTCATCTTGACAACTTCTACAAACAACTTGAGGGCCTTTTTTTCTGGCTTTTACATCTTCAGTCCTCTAAGTCTCCTCTGATCCCATCAATTAAACTGCAGGCCTCCCTTTATAGAGGGCTTATGGCTTTCGTCCTTTGCACAGACAAGGTTGCACAGAGCCTCCACATAACTTGACTGAGTCGTTCACAGTAAATTGACATGAGTGTAAATTTTATTATATTGAATGTAATGTACAGTTACTATCAAAGAATATTAGCAATACATCAGTTTCATTAGGATTAAAAGTCAAATGCAATTTAAATGCTGGGATTAAACTAACTAGATTAAGCAGAATTTTTCATTTTAGCACAATGTTAAGCATGTCTACATCATAAAGTCAAGATATGTGCTTCCTTTACTGTGTCTCAAACAACAACATTGCCAGGACATACATAGGAAATATATCTATTAATAGTATTAATATTATTAATATTAATTTGATGTAAATGCCTCAGTCCAAAGATCAGTCTTAGACAGGCCGCCATGCTCACCATACTATCCAAAATGTAATACAATTAAATAAAAAAAAAAAAAAAAGAAGGTTGGGTTGTGCCTTAACTTACCTTGTCAGGTACTAGTAAGTGAGTGGCAACGCTCCTGACTTGATCTTCCTGGAAAACCCTTCTAGTCAGTAAAAAGAATTTCACCATCAACTCAAGGAAAGTCTCTATGTGGTCATCCCCACCCTACAAATCCTAAACCAACTCACACTCACATCTCATCTCATTTTCTGATGTAACTAATAAGGATGGGGATTGATAACAAATCCAATTCCATAATTCCATTATCATTATCACTTATTGATTCGATTCTCATTGGGATCTTATTTGCTCTCCTTTGAGAGTCACCACCATTGCCACCAGTATACCGAAGAGATTAGATTGGTGGAAATTGCATGCTGCGTGTTCAAATGTTTGTGCATGTGAGGGGTATGTCCCTTCTTTGTTGTGATCAGTGTCATGGTCGTTAGTCAGAAACCTGCAATGTATTATACAGATTACACAGAACACTTTTTGAAGCAATGCATTGCATAACATTACTTTTTTGAATCTCTATAAAATGACCTGAAATGCATCGTCTTATAATTGCCATTTAACAAAATAAACCTCAGGCTACAGTTCCACGCACCAACACAAATCCCTATCCCAGTGAGGAAACACATATGATCTTTCTCTAAATCTTTAGGTATGAACATAAAGCTGAAAGCACAAAGCAAAGATGAAAACCAGCACAAAAGAAACTGGCACAATGGTTTTACTTTAGAAACATGTGCAGATAGAAATGGAGGCTGCAGCCTGACTGCTCATCACTGTCTTTGTTAGCCACTGCCACTGTCTGGCTGCTGGACTGGGGTTTGTATTCACTCAGCTTACTTCACTCTCGGCTCTTTGCTAGCTTAGCGTTAGCATTTAGTATGTGCAGGTGCTTACAAAGAGCTGAAGTTGTTTTGCTAGCATAATGCAGCTGTTTCTGTCCTGGATGCAGTTTTTATTTTACCATCAAGCTTTTGTCCTTTTGTGCTATAAAAATATTATTAATTTCTGAATCCACCCTGTAGACTGCACCACTGTTTTCCGCCTCTGGCACGGGAACTAAAATCAACTGACTTTAGTGCGAGTGCAAGAACTGATAAGTGGTATCGATAGGCAAGCAGACTAACGATTCCAAGAAGTTGAAATACTTTGAACCGGTTCTCTACATGAATTGGGAAGAATGAAGAGAATAAATTTTGTTAGATTCACATACTAGTTCGAGTCTCCCAAACACAGCAAAAAAATCAATTTTATGTGGACAAACAGAGTCCTTAAGCAAGGAAATTGCAAAAGTGGCTGCATTATAGATCAGAAAAGCCTTGGTATGCATTTACATTGTAAAAACCCTTGTTTTTTAAAAAGTGACTCATCTATAATCGTGGGAGGTTGTGGCCAAACTACGCAAACATCTTTTTAAATCAGACCTATGTGTTAATTTTCCACTGATGATATCAATTACACTGATTAACGCTTAGAGAAAATTGTGGGAAGCTTCACGGACATCCTTTGTAAACCAGTAAATCTCAGTTTAAAATCAGGTTTAATGATGGCCCTGATAACAGGACTCAAATTAATGCTTAAGCTGCCCATTTGTTCTGGTGTTGAACTTGACTGAATTCTTGCTGTAGTTCAGGAGATGTCCTTCAGCTTTGCCTAGTAGAAGTGAAGGACAATGTGTCACCGCAACATCAATGCTCCATTGCATCATATCTTTCCCGATGTCCTCGGTGTTTACTCATGGGCATTTTAGAGAGGATTCACATGAAAAAACTTTTCTGCTGTCTTTGTCATGGATGGCCAGTTCTGTGGTTATGAAAGGATGCAAAGATTCTCTTGTTGGTATTTTTCTTTTACTGTTGTCTTTTAGAAATATTTACTTTTAATACTGCTGAACAGGAACACCATACAGTATATGTTTTACGTGACTCCAACTGAACAATGCAGGATGACTCTTTTCTTTTCCTTAAAAGAGCTTCTGTGCATTAGTCCGTTCTCAGCGTGCACATCTCTCTAACTGTTCTTCTCAAACAATCTAAGAATACCAAATGCCCTCTTTAGCTGGTCCTGCCCTGAAGAAAATCTGCTAAAAGCAATAAAAGCAACAGTGTAAGACCACATAGAGCCCCTGCTATACTTGTCATCCTTATCATTCTACCCCACTTATTCCAGATAATAACAAATTATTCGCCATGCCACTCAAGAAATCCTGCTTTTGCCAAGAATAAAAGTCATTATGGTGCTTCACAAGATGTCCTTGATGAACAATCCTCGAGAGCAAAAACAGACATGGGAGTACATTAATGTCTTCATCACATGCATGTGTAAAGGCCACTCTTCATCACACCAC
Source organism: Mchenga conophoros (assembly GCF_057382185.1). Classification (NCBI taxonomy): domain Eukaryota; kingdom Metazoa; phylum Chordata; class Actinopteri; order Cichliformes; family Cichlidae; genus Mchenga; species Mchenga conophoros. Next base: position 30,594,303 of record NC_140529.1, read on the forward strand.
TCTGCCACTCTGTTATTCATTCATCACTACGCAGGGTTGCCCTGGAAGCATGGACGAAGAAACTACGAGACAAAGATCAGACATTAAATGAATGACTTCTCCAGAAAAACAAAACAGCCCCAGAGTTTGTGCCACTTAATAGCTTTTCTGCTTTTGTACCCTAGGGTCCAGTCTACGCACAGAGCACAGAGATGGCTTTAACAAAAGATTATGAATGTACCTCTGAAACCAAGTGTCAACAGTAGGGTGTCTTTAAATATGGCAAAGGTTAAGTGCACAGCTTGTTTAGGTTAAAGCAACACAGGAGGTAGTGCACATATTTTAAAACAGTTTTATACAATATACAGTAATACAGACAAGAGGTACTCTGTTATAAAATACTGAAAGTGAGGTTAAACTATTTAAAATCTTAAATTCCACTAAGCATTTTGCTATTAGGCCTACTCTACTGAAAGTTGTCTTGACTGAGATGTCTAAACTACATGCAAGCAAGCTAGGATGGAGGATTGGAAATTTATACTTCCTCTCTAACTATAGAGAGGAAAGTTTAGGGTCTCTGCCTGCCCACTCTTGCTTATTTCTAACTTTTGACACTCTGAAAGGCTGGGGCTAACTGATTTAACTGATATTAGTTAATGTATGGTTGAATAAATACTAAATACTAAACTGATATTAGAATTTACAAAGAGCTAATCAGGGACAAAATTATTAGGTGAACTAGTGAAGCAAAATAAAGAGAGGGCATTGTAACGTTCTGAGAGGAGAATATCCAGGGATGTTTTACTCGGCAAAATGTTACCACCTCCTCTTTTATAAAGAATATGCCTAAACTTAATAAATAAACACAAATTGCAAAGTTATTACCAAGATAAAACAATGTATTTAGTCTAATTTGCCTGTCTAAGAAATATTCCTCAATTAAATCTAAGGTTTTATGTATGAGGATTTCAAATAGCAGTGTTTCTATACCCTTTCTGCCTCTGTGTAAGTAAGCAGCAGCCAGGCACAACTATTATAAGATCATTCCTCATCATCAATGATGTTAGAGAAGCAACTGTTGCTGTCCATTATTCTGGGAAGGGTTATAAGGCTATTTCCAAACAATAAGGTGAGAAAGAGTATCCATGACAGAAGAATTTTTTTTTAAAAATGAAGAGGTTTGCCTCTTGAAAGCCTCTTCTTTCTAAAGAGAAGATGGCAGCACAGCTTAGTTTTCCAAAGTTGCATCCAAAGAACCCACAAGCCACAGGCCTGGACACCTTGCAGTCAGTGACCCGTCCAGGAACACTTTTTCTCTAGAGTCAGTGATCATACTGATAATACTAAATGGTTTTGTTTCACAGGCATACATTTGTTTCCAAATTATTACCCCCAGTTTCTAGCCAGTTATTACAATACATAAATTTACTGTCATTAAATTTAATTAAAGGTCTTATTACTCAGCTATAACCATTGTTGTTACACGATAACATTAGAATCTTATTTGGCCATTACTTTGGTGATTAAGTGGTAATCATTTCCTTCTTCCATATTATTATCTTCTTATTGCCTCCTGGTTACCTCACTAATACCACACTATTAGAAAGCTGTAATAGTTTAGCAAACAACTACAACCTGACAGAAAGTTTAGGTTTCATCTGTTGTAATTTTAAAACATACAAATTCACGTAAAAACCTAAAAACAATAAACTATAAATAAATGTGTTTGAACTGTAAAATTCTATAACCAAAATTTAGTGTCAAGCATTCATGTTGTACTTTACAGATTTTCTCAGTTGTCCAATTGACTATTTTTAAATCACAGTTACACAGTTTCCAAAATAAAAAGAAAGTCAATTTTTTGTTTGCTCTTGAAAACTTTTTAGAATTTTTAGACAGCTGTCTACAGTTTGAACAAATATTAGTTTACTGTATATGGCTTTGTGAGCAAATCGGGTCATGTTTCTTTTAGCTGCACAGTTTCACTATCCATTATACACCAGAAGATTTTAATTGTGTATGATTATTCTAAAAGGGGCGGCCTGCTCAGATTAATATTTAAGCCTTCAGCTGCCTGGAAAAGTTGCAAAAGAGGACAGATGTGGTCTAAATGCTGGTTCTTTCCCTGTTGCATTGCAAGGAGCAGCGTTAGACGTGACGGCGGTGACATCTGTGGCTAAAGGAATACGAGAAACAGAACAACTGCCTTCAATATACAATTCCACTTTGTAGGCTTATGTTTAATTCCTCTTGTTTAGTTCTGTGAAGTGCTGCATTATTTTTCTTTTTGTTGTTACTTTAGTCTGTGTACTGTATTATTTAAAGGCTGGCTGGATTATTTTTGTTCTCTCTCCATACATGCAAATGTACATGCTCTTTGTCTTTACAAACTAATGCCTTAAGCCTTTTGACTGGTACTTATATAGCGCTTTTCTACTCTACTTGAGCACTCATTCATAGCTAAGTGCTTTCTTTCTAACATTCAAACACATTCACACGCCGATGTATGCATCTTGCACAAGGATAGGTGGCATGCAGACTGGAGCAGCCAGGGATCAAACCACCATGTACTAATTCGCAGACGAACGGCTCTACCGCCTGAGCTCAGCCAACCCAACACTGGAAATCAGCATTTGAATAATACTTTTGACACATAAAAGAGGACAATTCTCCCTAGAAAAGTTATTGTCAAGTGCACTGTCCAATATTAGCAAAAACATGTGGGACAATAATTTTTCAATTAAAAATGAGAAATGCCTTCTAGACTCGATCATTGGACAAAGAAAATGTAAATATTTCAAATATTAAATATGCATAAACCCACCCTGGTTTACATATTGCCAAAGGACCTTTTGATTTTTGTCGCAATAATGTATTCACTGACACAAAAACAGACAGATTAATTAAAAGTTTTAGGATTTGAAGGGAAATGCATCTTCGGAGCTGACAACTTCAAAAATATTGCGAGAAATGCACCAAAGCATTTAAGAAAAACTGTAAGCAGCAAAGCCATGTTCCATTTTCTGTAAACCCATTACAACATCATTATAGTGGCTCTAGACAGCATGCCATGCTACTTTAATATTGAATGAGTGAGGGAACAGCACACCAACATCTTGCTTTCATGAAGCTATCAGGAAACCCATTCTGTCTCCAAATGTGTTTTTTACTGTAGATAGGGGTTGAGGGCACAGTAAGTATGCCTGTCTATTTTTAGAAATGCAATTTCAAAGTTTTCTGTCTTCATACACATGCACATGGGCCAGTTTTTAAATGAAAGGATGAATTTCCATGTGTGTGTGTGTGTGTGTGTGTGTGTGTGCGTGCTTTACGTGTGTGTGTGTTTTTGCTTTGCTTAGGGCTTGTTTGTAGTTTTAACAGGTAGCAAATACTTTCCTCTGTAGAGGAAACGAGCTGTGAAACTTTCCACTTCCTTACCTTTAGGCTTAAATGGGACTTAGTAACTGAGATATAAAATCTAGAAATCACCTCCCAAGTATTACCAGACAAAATGTAAATTTAATGACTTCACCCTCTAGTTCAGTTATTTCATGGTAGTTTGGAAAGCTTGGCTATAGTGTAATCACCTGAATTTAGATTTGCACACAGCCTCAGGTGATGGTTTCCTGCACTCATTTTTTTTAGTTCCCACTTGCCCAACACCAACGCAGTCAGGAAACTTAACTAAATGGACTCACAGTGCAGTGTTCATGAAACACCTCCTATCACACAGTCTCTTTCTACATCAGAGTGGAAGTTTTAAAGAGCAGCGATACTTTTAGCTAGTCTGCTTCTCACTGCAGGGCTGTTGCTTGTGACTGCGTTGGGCTACAAAGATGGGTTGTGCCTCCTCCACCCTACTTCGGATGATTTTAAGAGCAACTAAATTATCTCAGCGCTTGCTGAATGACAGCTCTGGAAGTACATAACAGAAAAATGTATTTACCAGCATAACCTTGTCATCTTATCAAAATAAAAAAATGTCTTGATGTAATAAAAGGAAATGTGACTCATAGTAATTCCTGTGTACAGTTTTTGAAAAGCAAGACTCCTGTCACATCTTAACACCTCTCACAAGCTCAGAGTGAGATCTGGCCTTTAGCCAGTAGTAGTAAATGTGTTATATTACAAGACAAAATAACCTTATCAGAACTGTCAGTCTATGCAGCTTGACTTTATAATCATGAACAATTAAGAACTTGAATTTTTTATAACATGGTCCATATTTTTAAGTTGAACTTCACAAAACTATTTCATTTTCATTCGTTTTAATGTATTTTCAAGTTGTATGCCATACATAGCTGTCTACAGCTTAAGGTACTAAGGTCAATACTTTTCTAAGGACATGTTCTCTAAATTGCAGATGGTTGTAGCTGCCACCTGATGCCCACAGGGTTCATCCAGGAATGGAACATTTGAGACGACTCTCTTGAGGCAGAGCAAGAGCTGAAATCATGTCTTTATGGAAACATTCTGGACTGGCCAGAGTAACAGCTACATGCAGTTAATTCGAACCAGTTTAATTTTCAGAGTTGCTCCACTGAAGGTGGACTCAAAAGTTAAAGTAACATTTATAACTTTTTAATGCAGTCTTTCTATTAGAATTGTGAAAATGTGTATGAGAATATAAATGTTAAAATTAGCCCCATGCCACACTGGGCTAGTGACTGGTCAGCGAACATCTGGCAATTGGGTCACGAGTGAAAAATGGGTTAAGGTGAAACTGGTGAGCCTTTTGAGATGTCGGCTGAAGCAGAGAGGAGCAACTTTTTTACTTTGAAGGTCAATGGACTCCTTTTCTGCCACTTTTTCAAGTCTTACCACTGGCAGGAAGCGGGTGTTTGCAGACAAGTTGCTGTCTTCCATGCCAAATATGGGCAACCATGGCAATCTGCTACTGACCAAATCACAAAGAGGTACCATCTTTCCAATACAACACATTTTCCCCCAGTGACCAGAGGTTGCCAGTGGGTTATCAGGGAGTCACGATCTGCTCTTTAGGCTTCTGTGACTGAGCTGAATCAGACATCAAACACCCTACCACTTCTCCTATACAAAGCAAACCCCTAACCTAAACCAACCGAGCGTTTCCAGACAAAAGAACCTGGAGGATTTCCTTTTGTGTGAATTTATTCTCCCACCAAGGTCTTTGTCACTGAGGTCACTGACAAACATGGAGCTGCTCATCAGGAAGCGTTTGTACACTTTGTAATCAGACTGTAAAAGTAAATGTTAAAGAATGCCTAGCAGCTTCCAGCCATTGTGGCCTCCTATGATTTAACAGTGAGATGAGCTGAGGTGGTGCTGATGGTGGATTACAATAACAGGGCTTACTGTTGCTGACATTAAGGGCCATGATACATTATGTCTGATGTTGCCATTGTGAATTAATATATAAATCATAGAACTGAGTTCTTGATGTTCAAGGAGAATAGAGACATCACCCAGTTGGAGAATCTATAACCGTTTTCTGGGTCATTCCTTGTTCTTTTATGTATTACAAAATCAGAATATTATTTATTATCTCTCTACTGTCTCTTTTTTAGTGCTAATGTGGAGACCTTTCTCTGCAAACCACTTAAGGCATTCATTTTGCTGCTACTGCACAGAAACAACAAGATTATTTTTATTTTTACAAAAGAAGAAGAGGGAAGCAGTTGGAACTTGACTTGTCATTTTTTCTTTATATGTCAGACTGCAAACAGTAGGAGAATCTCTCCAAGCATTAAAAAGTATTTTTATTTTACAGCTTTCACTTAAGAGAGTAATAGTACAAATAAAATGAAATTACATGAAACATCATTTATACACAATATCATACAGCACTCTTTTTATTGTGACAAGTCTTTCTTTGTCTTAAAAGCATAAATCATTTCATGATTTTATTTTCATTGAAACTGTATGAGTCATCTCGGAAAAAGTTTACATGGAACAGAAACAAATGGCAATGATTTAAATTCTGAACAGTTGCGTCACGCTGTGGTCGATACAAGCTATTTTTGTACTCATATCCATGTGTGCTCCTCTGCACGTCAGCAGCTGAGAAAAATCAGTCAGATTGGTGCCAGTGCTCAACCTTCCAACGCTCTGGGTCAGCATCCTGGAGATGTGCCAGAAAATCCAGCTTCTCGCGACCATATGGGGTCTGCTTCTCTTCACCACCTCCGCACCTCCCCTCCTTCATCCCTACCTCCAGGGCTGCCACCTGACAAATCTTCAAATATATCTTCTTGCATAAAAAGCAAGAAAAAAGTAAAACAATAAGACTTTCTGTTAACAACAAGGAGGAATATTACTTTGCATCCCAACATTTAAGTCTAGATGGGAAAATTATTTAAAATTAATACATATATGATGAAAACTTGACATTTATGCCATAATTTACCTGTTATTAGTGCAATGGTTCAATCTTTGATATTAACAAGAATAACAATGGAGGTTGGAGCTTTAAATGAAAATATCTAGATTTTTAATTATTTTGCATTTTTTTTAAATACAAGACTTTGTCTTTAACAAAGAATTGTAGGTGGTCTTGTTGCAAAACTTTTTTAAACAATTCACTGCAGAAACAAAACAAAAACTAGTTATTTGCATATCTTGTTCCTTGCCAGCTTCATGGCAGGTGCCAACACGACAAACTATCTTTATTCTTCATGAATGTTTTGCGCATTTGATAATTATTGTCTTCCATATAATGAGCACCTCTTTGAACTGAATTCCCTCGCGGAGTGACATTCGGTGCATATCTAATTTGTGGTGATGAAGCCAGTGTGCGTATGTGAATGTATTTGAGAGCGAATTCTTGAGCTACCTGACTGTTAGAGCCCAGTGTAGGGAAAATGTTCCCTATTGGTTGAAAGATGGCAGCAGGGGCAGCTGCAGGACTGACCCTGCCAAGGACGGAGAGCTTCCCATGCCTGTTCAATGCCATAAAATGGGTCATTGAACAGCTAAATGGAGTCATTATGATGAGTAATTAAAAGAATACGGCTAAAGACTCCCAAATTCCCCTTTTCTCTTGGTTCCGCTGCTTTTTGTGTTGTCATGGGTCTTTGCTGAAAGGCAGCTGTCTTGGGCCACTTTAACTATCACCCCTTTCACTGGAATGCAAATAGCAGCCTCCACCACTAATTGGATCACATTATCTATTGTCCTCTCATAGACTGAAAATCTAGCCATTTTGCCGTTTTCCATAACTGATTGTTGGAGATTTGATTTTTCCAGTGCTTTTCATTTGACCCAACATGTTATACACTCTGAATCACAAGAGATGAGAACAAAGAATTGTTTGCTTAGAGTAAAAAGAGTAACATGAATACTGAGTGTAAATGTCATTTAGAGCTTGCTTATGTAGATATTAATATTTATGTAAGTGTGAAAATTGCAGCCTTGCATTGCGAACAGAGAAATATACCAGCACGGATGAGGCATGGACAAAGGATGAAGAAATTGTGTTTTCCTTCTGTTTTGATTATTGCAGCGAATACAAAGCGTGGCTTTCTTTTGAGTGTAAAGCTTTTCTTTCTCTTTATTTTAACTTCCAATAAAAATGCATGAATTTGTGCACAAGTTGCTTTCCCCTGGGCAATGTGTGTAGAATATTCTATTTTGCTTTATAGGCAGTCATTAAGACGATGGGGGATGGGGTGGAGGGTGATGTTTGATTAATTAGTGAGCCTAAGTTTGGCAAGACCGGAAACTGAAACAGAGGATTTCATTAGCTTGTGCTTGTTAGATAAGGTTAATGAGGTAGTTCTAATTCTTGAAAAGAAAATACATATATTCATGCAGCTGAATTCATTTTGGAGACTATAAGCCAAATGAAGGTGAACAAGCAGGGGGGGTGTTATTGTTGTTTGTTTGTTTTGGTTTTTTTTATTCATGATTCATTGAGAATGGTATCCATGGATTCTATTAAGATGTTGACTTAAGGTTAAATGGTTGACATACTGACATAAAAAAATCAATTTTATGAACCTCTTTGTTGAAATTGAAATATTTACATGATTCTCTTTCAATTATTGTTCCTCAGTTGACATCTGCAGACATCTGTATTGCTGGAGGACACCAGGGATGCTTTCCCTCGCTGAGGATTTCAACCTAGACTACAGTGGTAAGTGCAGGTGTTTGGTACAGTCTCACATAGCTTGAGTCAACTCGAGTGCTGCATGAGCAATCACCTCCTAAGAGGATAACAGGCAATCCATCGCTAATCCACCGGTCAATATGCATGACAAGAACAGTACAGTAGCAAAGACAAACTACTCAGAGGACATGTCATTCTGAGAGTGGACAACTCTTTTACCATTTCACCATCTCAATTTTTTTAAATTAATTATCTTTTTTCAAAAATATGGACCCGAAATGTCCATACTTGATTACTCTCGCTCTTTCTGCCTTTCTGGCTATATCTATATATCTATATGTATGTATATCTATCTATCTATATGTCTGTGAAGGTTCTCAGTCATCCAGGTCATCGTAGTCAAAGGAGCTTGCAAAGAAAAGCGTCTGGACTTCTTTAAGTTGCTTGAAGACGTTTCACCTCTCATCCGAGAAGCTTCTTCAGTTCTAAGGTCAAATGGTGGGGAGTCCCAGATTTAGGTTTAAATCTGGGACTCCCCACCATTAAAGCTGGAAGTCTGTAAACCATGGTAGAGGCTCTGTCAGGGTTTGGTGCTGGATTTTAGTCAGTGTTGTTGGGGATCTTGTCAAAATTCACTGAATTATGACCAGAGAAGTACCATCATATTTTGACCCACCATGAAATACCATCTGCATCAGCATGACAATGATCCCAAGAACACTGCCAATGCAGTTAACCCTTTAAAGCCGGTCGGAGCGGACACGCTCCATTTTGCGTAACTATTTTTAAATCCTGGTAGCACTGCAACCACGTAAGCTAGCACAATAATTTTTTTTGCATATGAAACCGGAGGAGTTGTACTTACATCTTATGCCATCAGCTTGTCCTAGGTCACAGTTTCCTTCCACATATAGCTTTTCAAAAACTGCATAAAAAGCACAGAAACACGCTTTGCCGATCCGATCAGCTGTTTGTAACACTTCCTATGTCCATCAGCGTGAACTATCGCATGTCCGGCATGACCTGCCCGAAAGCGGAAGTGACGTCATTTTGCGGAAATGTGGTTTTTTACCATCGTGGCCTCATGAGCCTATACTTGTGTTTTTAAAAGTTTATTTGACTTTATGACTTTCTGTGTCGTTTCTGGGATGCTGAGGACTCATATTGCACTGCTGGAAATATTTTATTTTGATGCATATGCTGTTATTTTGCAAATTTGCACTATAATATATTTTTTCATTTTTCCTGCAGTATATGAAAATTGGTGTATCTCAAAAATAAAACTATGAAGACACTTAAAATAAATTTCCTTTGGTGGGAAACTAGTTTGTGTAACTTTTTTGTATTTACAGTTTTGAGGGATAAGCCTCTTAAATTTCTCTAACTAGAAATATATGTTAAAAAAAACAAAAACGATTTTAAATTTTTTTGTATTTTATTGCACTTTTTTGCAATTTATGTAATTACTATGCACTTAATGCAGACATATTATTAAAATTTGGGCTATAGTGGTTGTATTGATGTATAGCAACTTAAAATGCTCCAAAAAATGGCTCCACAGCATGTAAAAATATACTATAAGCTCTGGCGGACTTGGTTCTATGGTAGGTCTTAAAGGGTTAAACACAAAATAGAAAAACACATAATAGAACACTGTAATTCATGAATTCACATCCCCAATATGGACTTCAACATTACTGAGGCAATGTGGGATTATCTTAACAGAGAACAGAACAAAAGTCAGACAACTTTCAAAGAAGAGCTTTGAAATGACCTTCAAGCAGCCTGTAGAATGATTATTGAAGAATACTTGAAGAAGTTACAAGGAAACTTATTTAAGAAAGTTTAGGCTGTGCTGAATAATAAAGGTCGTCATAGCGATATCATAGGGAATGTTGACTTTCAGGCTTGTTAGAGGTACACAAATTGTGTTTTGCTGTATAGTTTCAAGTATATCTGCAGATGTGAAGGGTGGCTCAAAACCTTTGCATAGTAGTATATCCTATATTAACACTGCATTAAAATAAATACATTAAAATGGACAGGGCCTTGAAGAAGTATGGTCAGTGGCCTTATACCTCAACGTCCACTTTCTACATCCCATTGCTTCATATTCATGGGACAAAGCCATATTTGAACTCATTTAAATAAAATACCTTATCACAATGTTGCTGTTTTTTAATAATATATTCAGTGAATCTAGACAGACCAGCAGATACAAACACCTGCCAAAATACTAGAAACAGCCTTTGTTATAGTACACACCCAGACAAACACACACACACACACCAGCCTGGTTGTTGCAGTGGATAATAATTTATCATCGCAAAAATGGGAATGAAAATATCTACAGTCTGATAACAGTGATACTGTATCACACTATTGATTAGAGTTGTTTTACCTCATACTGTATAATCTTATGGTTTTCCCCTACTGGGACCTTTTTTCTTTTTTTTACTTTGTTTATCACGATCCTACTGGAGAAGCATTTTTGCAACCTCACTTATGTTATACTGAATAGAAAGTCTTACTGAAGATGGTGATTTTCATGATCACAGTATACGTTTCTGACATTTTTCTGACCGTTTTAAAGGTATAATTTTGCCTTCCATGATAATTCCCATTTATTTATTTATGCTTTCTTGCTCTGATAAAACTGAAAAATAATGAAAAATTAGAACTCATTAAGTGGCCCTTCACAAAAGAGATGCAGAATCATCAGTGACTCACTTCCTTGCAATATATATTTACATAACCTGCAGAACCTTTCAACTTAGCTGACTCACTAGTTACTCAGCTTGTCTGTCATGTAACAGAGAGTAGGAGGGAAGTGCCCTATGGGCCATGTTCACACAGTGACAATTTTCCTCTGACATTGCAATGAGGGTGGGCAGATGAGGTGCTGTAATAATGCTTTACTGCTGTGGTCCAGTTGTATAAACGTAAAGGCTCTGACAGACTGTTACATCCAACTCAAAAGCATACTGTATTCGGTGCAAAAATTGTGTGAAAATACACAAAAATTGCATAGACGGAAATATGAACTCTACTGAGTCAATATGTAAACATGTTCACTTACATATTGGCAGCTAAATTTGTACTAACATGTGTAAGAAGTTGCAATAATGTTGGTGTTCCAGCGATTTTATAACATGCCTGTAAAAAGATTAAAAAAAAAAATAAAGTACATTAGATATTTAATTCAGTCCTTCAGACTATTTAAAAGGATGAATTTGACATTTTTTCACATTCCACAATCCAAATTTCCATATATTTTTGTGTCACTGAACACAGCCTTTCATCAGCCTAGTCTGGTACGCAATGATTAATGTCTATGTACATGAAATCAATATTTTCTATATTTAAAAGCCAAAAAAAGTCTACATTACGAGGCTGGATGGGTTGCTGGTGTAGCATAGCATTTTTCTAAAAGTCTTACATTACTGGACTACTGTCCCAGTTTTCCATTTATTTCCATTCTTTTAAAATATGTAATTAATTATAAATATTGTAGTCAAATAACAAAAACTTGGTTTGGTTTAATCATAAAAACTACTGGCTTAGAAAAAGATCAGGATTTGGGTTAACAATGCAACAATGTCTTTAAAGCTTTGATTTCTCAGTCACACTCGCCTGGTTTCAAAGGACAAAATATGAAATTCTAATACAATTTATGCTTCCTATTGAACTACGTTACTTAAAAATTCATGCTCATGTATCATGAAAAGATACATTGCTTTTCATGACTAATTTACATTTTGAGCTGTACATTCGGGACATAATTGGTCCATTACTGTTAGCATGTTAGAAAACAATTAGTGCTGATGTTTTTTTAGTGACTTGAAAGAAGGTTGTGTTTAACGATCTGTTATGAAAATGTGTATTAATATCACATCAGTTTCCTTTTAGTATATCGTACTGACTATAGCCTCGACCCCTACCCCGAACAAGAGTAGAGGCAGGGGTCTAAGAGCTAAACAAATTGAAATGAGTAGTTGAAAAAACCCCCGAAATGAGTAAAATGTGTCTAAAATAAAATTATATGTGTTGGTAATTTCACAATTATAAATACATGCACAATACACGTGAATGACTGGCCTTCTTGGTGTATTCACAGGTGAGAAAAGGACATTTTCTGAACAACAGGACCTTAATGTAATTATGACCTCTTAATAGCATTTAAATAACAATAATAATAATAATAATAATAATAATAATAGTAAACAAATATTATTTATAGATTGCTTTGATAGAAGTTTGAATGCAGAATGCTCAAATGACATATTTAAGGAAAACATAAGTCACACTAGCAAAAAAAAAATACACACATACATATATGTATACAAAAATATTGATACTGATTGATAAATAACTGCTGTGGTACAAGTGATCCAGGCACTATGAAGAAAATATGTCGCGGCCTTTTACGTTCCAAACACCAAAAAAGTCCAAGAAAAGGCTGTGGGTGGCAACGGGAGGTTTGTTTTAGAACGCACTTCTGACTCCATTGTTATGCCGTCATATGCCGTTTATTTCGTGGAAAATTATAAACAGAAATCAGTCAAATAACTTCTTAAAACTTAAAATTAAACGAAAGTTAACTTAATTTGCTTTAACAACTTCAAAAGTGGTCAAAAAATAATTTTCTAACCCTCCCGTCTTCCCATCTGACATTTGGCAAACAAAAAACAAAAAACCTCTTTACCACACCCACCCAGGGTGCTCTTAATCTCTTGATTAATGGGAGGGTCCATAAGCTAATAAACCAATCACTTTCCAAAAGCTTCTCCAATAAAATTAATTACAAATTTACATAACAAAACTAGGTCAGTATATTCTTACACCTTTAAAGAAAAAACAAAAATGAATACAAATTTTAGTTATTTGTAATCATTTCAAAGTATACCTAATAACTCTCCACAAATCAAACCCTAATAAACAAGACTATGCAATCTTTAAATGAAGTAGATTAAATAATAATAATAATAATAATAATAATAATAATAATAATAATAATAATGACTCTGTAGAAAATTAATGAGTCATCAATAATAAAGCTTCCTTCATTGTTAGAGATGTTTTCCTTGGTTTTTTGTGTCATCAATTAGATGTGCCGCTGACAAGCCATTCATTGTATGAGGTAACACCTAAATGGATAGTGACTCTCATATTTTATCTACCAAAGAAATCATCTTTAGTACTTTTTATGTAAAACACTCCTTAAAACAGTTTTTTTGTTTGTTTGTCTTCAAAGTGGGAGTGGATTTATGTCATTTTAAGTGTCCTTTATCCTTTATATACATTCTTGTCAATCATATAAGGATAAACAGTTTTAATAGGCACCAAACATCAAATCCCAACATCAAGCATGCAGTGATCAATTGACTGACTTGATTAAATCCTTGCTGCCTTTCAAGTGCAGCTAAAGAGATTCATTTATTTTTTTTACTTCTTTACCCATTGCTAGGGTATAAATTTTAAACCATATTATGCAAAGAGCATAGTAAGCTGATCTGCTCTTGTTATTTACTGCTATCCTAAAACAAATTTGGCAGCCATTGAAAAAAGGAGTGCAGCTATGCTTTAACCACTGTCAATAAAAGATGTGGGTCTGCTGAGTTTCAAGTGACAGATCTGTGAGTTCAGAGCTGGAGAGGGACCACAAAACTCCCAGTTTAATTATTTTATTCTTGAAAAGAATGTCTAGAGCAATATTGTTTTAGGGCACCCATATTTCCTCGATTCTGTAGAGACGTATGTGGTTTTACTTCACTGATTTGTGCTGGGTTTGCAGTGAGCACGAAAGGAAGAAACATCTAAATCACACTGAGGGATAATCTTTCTTTTAAATTGATTGTTAAACCCCTTTGCCTTTTCCTTAGGATTTAGTTTTACAGCTGCACCAACCTCTTTTAATGGTAATTTCTCAGAAATTCAACAGAAATTTAGTTCTATTGTGAAAATCTAAATCAAAATTGATACAGGATTCTGAATATCGAGTCTTCGATCACTGTCCTACCTAGACAGCTAGCCCTATCAAGTTGTATAGTGCCAGCTCCTCCATTAACCTGCATTCCTAATTGATAGTGCTAGAGAAGAGTTATTTGAATGGATTACCGTAAAGAGCATCATGGATTAGCTAGTGAGAGACATGGATCTTGAGGGAGTCTTAAATTAGTCACATAAAGTGATTATAAAACATCCATATGGTCGGCAGTGATTGGGCTCCCTCCTTATCAAAGCAGTTTAACCCTTCTTGTAATTTCCTCAAAGCATTGATATCAGTTTGGCCTGTTAAACCTTACGTTGGCTGTGATGTGCATGGGCAGAGTACACTATGTTGTGATCAATGCCTAGAGGAAAGAAATGCAACTGACCGTAAACATGGCTTTGGTTTGTCATTGATTACTTAGTTGCCAGGACATCAAGCTGGTAACACATACTGCAGCGAGTATGTGTGAGACCAAAGTCTCTTTAAATCATTATGGTCTTTGAGGAAAGACTGATGCAACGTGCTGTATTCTCTGAATATGACTGAACCAACCATATTTGAAAGATAAAAAGGCTTTTTTTAGGCCTTTGATAACATTACTGGTGGGAATGACAGTGCTATAGCATAATAAAAGAAAATCCCAAACTGCTGCATCTTCTGTGGTGCTGTTGCAATTCTCTATTGGTGCATTTCCCATAAATTAACTCATCCACTTGCCTTTCCCAGGCTGTCATCAGCCTTAATGCACTGCAGTTTTAGTAATCACTTCACTCACTTGATGATACCTCAGTACATTAATTTGTTGATGAGATATATCTATTAGAAATATTGCTTTAGAATTTGCACCACTGAAATCAAAAATATACATGAGCCAATATCCTGTACACCTTCTACTACTTTTGTATATAGACTTGTGTTAAAAAAAATTAAAAACAAAAGTAAAATTTCAAAAGGGGTCGTTTCACTTCAAAATGCTTTGCAGCAAATGGGTCAGTTGCACCCGAAAATAATCAAATCCACTAAAAGTGCCTACACCTTCAGAAGAGCAATGTTAAGAGATGTTTTAAGCATCTTCAGCATGCATAGATAATTTGAAAAATGTAGAATGTGAGACTATGATCAGGAAAAATCCTGTAAAGAAGTAGCGGTGGTCTCAAAGGAACCAATATTGGCTGCTAAGCTACTTCTGAGGAGGGGGAACAAGGCCAAGTACACAGACAAGAATTTCACAGTGTGTGCCTGGAAAATAGTCCTATTTATGAGTCCAAGTTTGAGATTTATGGCAGCAACCAAGGGGTGACAAGCAAGAAAGATAATGATAATTCAATGTATCAAACCAACCGGCAACCACGATGGTGAGAATATTTAAAGTCTGGGGGTGTTTTTCTCTCTGGAGCAGCACTACAGTGCTTTACTTTCAGGTTAGCATCTGAGTGAAGCATGCATACTGCAGCGTAACTGCATGTTGTCAGATTTTACATAAAACGTGCAGATGTACAATCTCATTGAAGCAAAATGGAAACAAAGGAAATATTTATTCAAACCGCAGGTTTCTCATTCACACTGTCCAAAGACAAGATTATATTAAATTCACCATAAAAGAGCAAAAACAAACTGGAACAAATGCATGATTCCAAAATGTTGACAGTCCCGACAAACATACTTACAAGTCAACCATAAAGCCAATCAACACAGTGCTTGTTCTTATATTGTCATTTCCATTATTTTAATTAAACCCTCTATTTTGTTAATAAAGATGTGCACAGGAAACCAGTCTGTGACTCGGCAATGAGAAAAGCAATCATGGAGAAAATGAATAGAATTTAAAACATGGAAGCCCAGTTTTGACAGACAGCTGTCAGCCATTCATTACAGACTCCCTAATGATTTTTTTTCCACACCGCTGATGAAATGCTGCAGCACCTTTCTCTGCATGACAGGGGACTTTTCCCATAATGACACCTCAGTTCTTCCATCTTATTACATGCCACTCATTTAGTGAGTCAACTGAAAACAAAACCCCCTGCCTGTACGGGAAATTTCAGTGATAAAACATACTGTAAGCAAGCCACAAAGAAGCTGTTTTTTGTTAATGAGTACATTGCTTTTGAAAACCAGATTTAAGAGATGTAACTGAGTGGAGAAAGCGGGAATATGATGCTTGTTACATTGGTATTTAATTAATGTTTTAAGAAATTTGCAACTGTGCTTTATACTCGGCAAGTACTTTTGCTGAACAGGCCAGAGAGGATCTAGCTTTATAAAATTCCTAGAGCATCACTTCTTTTCACATTTTTTAAAAGAGATGGAAATAAATTTGTTTTGTTTCAGCATCCTGTTCGCTCCTTTGTGTTTTACAATTTATTTGAGTCAGTGATTCATTTAATTTTCATTTGGTTTTTATTTACACTTTGACTTGGTGCTTAGGTGTTGATGCCAAAAACTACTTGGTTAGGTTTACAAAAAGGAAAGTGGTTTGGATTAAAATATGCCCCTTTGAAAAGTAATGCTGCATATTGAAAGGAGAACTGACAGACTGTTCTCACAATCAGGTGGATTCTGTAGCATCGCCAAAGTAACCCATAAGTATGATACACCATTGGCTTTGGCAAAACTGCATTTAGCAATGCCCTGGGAAAGAGAACAGGTCACAGGTGGCTCTGGAGCTTCATCTTGCTCTTTTGCCCACATCTAGTGGCTCCCTGTGGTTTTTACAAGCAACTAGATATATCTTTATTAATATGAAAAGGAACAGTTGTTGCACTTTTAATATTTTATTGGTATTTATCATCACTGTAAGTGGTTCTTAAAAATTTCCAACCGTAGAAAAGTGCAGACTATACACTCAATACATTTGGCTGCTGTCCCCATTAAGTCTGGCTCCTTAGAAGGACTGTTAGCTTTCTAGCCTGACCAGTGTTTTTAGATAGCTCCGTGGATCTGGTGACTTGCTTGTAGTTGTTTTTCACCGTGACAGTGACTGACACAGTGAAACTCAAACTTCAGTTTCTATGACAGATTAATCTGATTTCGATTTTGATATCAACACTGATGGGAGGTTGTTCTCCAGACATGACCCGGTGACCAAAAAGCAGCTCATCAGTGGAAGAATGCTCACTCTCCCAGCTCTTAAAGTGATGCATCAGGTATCAGGTGACCATGAGCACACTTCTTTCTCCTGAGGCATCGCATTGTCAGATTTCTTCCATCCAGTAAAGCGTAATTTCTGACTGACCTTTAACCAAACAAAAAATAAATACATAGCAATGAAGCACTAGTCCTTATGTACTAATAAAGGTTGCAAAGTGTGATCTAGACCTTCAGCTTTGCTTTAATGTTACAAGGCTCCTGCCGTACTTGGATCTTGAAAAAAAAAGCATATTTATCTGACAGTTTGACAGTTTAAAGTCTATGATCATGACTAAAAGCAATCACTTCAACAGAGCACCATAAAAGCAGAGTGCCTGCATTGGTGAAATGATTAATCACATCACAAAACCATCTGTCTATGTCCACTGTGTAATGTGACTTGTCATGTGACCTTTCGACTCTGCTGAATGATAATTGCCTTTGTCTCTTTCCCTTAGTAGGTTATGACACAGATGACATTTGGTGACTGCACACCTCTGTATAAGTACTTTAAAAGAAGTATGCAAAATACAACACAGATGAGGAGAGTCTGCAAGAGAGGCATTTATTTTAATTTGGAACATTTGTATTATCTATAGTGGTGACTGAGGCTGGTGTTAAAAGCCTGACTGCAATGGCTCTCTAACTAGAGCGAGATCTACCTTAATGCCTATCACACAGGGGGCTCACTCACATTACATCACAACACGCAGTGTTTTTAACCTCTATTTTTTACCTATAACTTAAGATATTTTAACCTCATGAAGAAATAGTTCAAAATATAGCAAAGCAAGTACTCCTCATTATGCATGTGCAAGTTAATTCAAATGGACATCAACAGTAAAAATGCAAATTGTGCGACACTATCATTAGAGCATTTATTTGTTTATCATCCAAAATGTATGTTTGCTCTCTGTGGATTTATCCATTGCATCCTGCATACTAACAGGGATAAAAGTCCTCCCAGCAGTGTAGCTATCATCTCTTGTTGCAATCTCCTTCCAGTCTGCACCCATGTTTTCTGTGGTGGACCAAAATGCCTTTCACTCCTTTGATAGCAGAGCACAAGCTCAGCATTACATCCTCTGCCCCTTGTTGAGCCTGAGAGAGTTTGTCCTGTCAGAAACAATA
Organism: Mchenga conophoros; assembly: GCF_057382185.1. Classification (NCBI taxonomy): domain Eukaryota; kingdom Metazoa; phylum Chordata; class Actinopteri; order Cichliformes; family Cichlidae; genus Mchenga; species Mchenga conophoros. The sequence continues at coordinate 30,612,620 of NC_140529.1, forward strand.
ACTTTCCTTTCAAGGCAGGGATCGTTTTATTTCTTAGAGTAGCGATCACACAAGGTGGTTGTTTCCATTTGCCACCCTGGTGTTCCTTTTCATTTTTGCACTCATCGCAGATGTTTCAGTGCCTACAAAAGTTACATTTTTCTTGCATCCTTGCTACCACCAATTGATTTTGTTTCTTACCACCTTGTCCATCCGTAATGGACTTTTGTGTTCTGCAGAAAGAAATGATCATGAGAGACTATGTAGTCGTGATTTCAATCATATCAAGTAATAATCACTTTATCTTTCTGGCCACTAACTACACAGTTCATTTGCATAACAGATTACAACATGTTCTCAATAAATCTGTTCTTTCTGATGCTCCTACTGGCTGTCACTCAGCACCAGATGCTTAAGTGCAACAGCCATGAAGGGAATATTACATTTGGGCACAGGCCTCAAAGCATCAGCTGAGTGATTGAAAAGTCAAATTTGCTGAAGAAGGTAAATTTGTTATAGTTTCCTGATACCAAAACTAACTTCCCACTATGTAGATTATTGTAGTCAAACTCGCCTTGCATTGTCTTTATGGAGCTAATCTGAAAGTGATAATGTCCTCTTCCTAAATGTGTCAGGTAGCCCACTGGGTCACACAGATATAAACATTCAGCACAGGGAATGACTGCTCTGGTTCACAACTTGTCAATCAGAGCACCAAGGCAGGTTGAGCTGTCACTCAGAAACACGGCGCCGCAGTCCAGTATAATTGAATTAGCTACTGTCTCTTCCTGAAGGTTAATTGGTGGGGAAACCTCTGCTGAGCATGGCAAGGCAATTGACAAAGATAAGAACTGCCGTCTTATCTGTCAGATTTTGTCAGCACATGTGAACTTTATCATTTCTGTAAACGTTAAAACTATAAAGAAGTTAACAAAAAGCAGGTAAATTGAATCCTCATAGATTGTAAATTCTGCATAACTTTATGTCATGCTCAGAACTGCACAGGAGCTCCTACTTTAGTTCAATATGTCATGAGTCAGCAGCTAGAGACATTGCTGACAGATGCTTTGGCTTGGAGGGCAGAATAACGTGGCAAGTTGATGGTCAGTTGATGGCCTGGAAAATTGCATTTAAACCTTTAGGTGTTATTCCAAGTTGTATCTTACTCTCAAACACAGAATTAAATTAAACTCTACTTCTCTCCTGTCCGTTTGATAAATGCTCTCTATAGCCGAGTTGCTTTTCCTCTGTTCAGCATGCGTTCTGTAGAGCTGACCTGTTATGGTTTTATTATAGGATGGAATTTTTTATTCTGCGACACAGAGATCACAGCACTTCAAGATGCTGAGGATAGTTGGACAGGATACAGTTTCTGCTTTTGTGTTTTCTGCCAACTGTTGTCCTAGGCTGCTTTAATTCTCCTGCAGGGTTTCACTGATGCATCTGTTTCCATCAACGCAGTGTGATTCCACGCCATTCTCGGTGGCTTATCATCTTTATAAGAGGTGTCACCCAAAGTGGAGCTTTTAGTTTGTAATGAGATTTTTTGCTCTCGTCTCAGCTTGAATCGTACTAGGTCATGAGCCTGCTGAAGGACTCTTGATACACTGAAGAACAATAGAGTGAGATATTGGGAATTTACAAGAGATGGCAGGGCAGTAAGTCATTTAAAGTTTTACAAAGTATGACACCTGTGTGGAATACCAAGTAGGAAGAGAGCTGAATGTAACTTTTGAATAGACCAAGAGGCAGTTAAAATTCAGGATGCCTGTGCATGTGTGTATAAGCCCAACCTTTGCACTTGAGGCTTTAATTAACCAAAAAGGATATGTTATTTGACATTTACCACTAATGTATCATCAGCATTAATTGAAATCAACCAATACTTCTGCAATACTAATTATTCCAATGCTAATTTGGAGCTAATTAGCAGGGGCCAGTACTAATTGGCAGCTATAAGATTTTATGTCTGATTTAATTTCAGGAAAACATAAACAATTCTAGGATGCTAAGACAGGAGACATGAATTGTGTTCATTCAGCTTTTTCTGGCTTGTCTTTCTCTTTCTTCTTCTTGGTTTTTATTTAAATCTTTTTTTTTTTCATTTTTACATTATTTTTTTCCACTCTCACTATGTGACAGTAAGCTTTTTTCTTTTTATTATTATAAGGTTATGACCTTACGATATAAAGTGCCTTGAGGAAACTGTTGTTGTGATTTTGTGCACATAAATAAAACAGAATGTAATTGAACTGAATTTTAAATACCTATTAGAATAAGTCTTAGTTTTTATTGTTGTCATTCTAGCTTAATCAATGGAAGTAATACAATTTTTACTATATTTCAGTTTAAGTTTCAACACATGCATGAGGAGAAACTAAATCTAAAATGTCCACACACTACATTAAGAAATAATAGTGCAGAACACAATGCAGGATACCAATGATTCTACCCATGGCAACCTTGCTATACCTCAAACAATCTAAACTGAGCACATGCATATATAAATATGTTTTCTGTAAACAAATATCTGCATATAAATATTCAGAATATGTAGGCAAAGACAACATTTTAATTAAAAGCAGCTTTCTGGTTTCCATTTTTAATCTTATTGCAGTTCAAGTAGTATTTAACAGTGATGTTTGAGCGAAAGAGTAAATGCAGTCTGGAAACCACTGGTGTGACAAAAATTTAGCTTTATATTCATCACTTAAATAATGACTGGCAAAGAGTCAAAGTTCCTACCAAGATAACAGAATAGTTTTACTGCTACCTAGCCAGTAGGTTTCCAGATTGATGGGTACATGGATACATCAGTCTCCCCTTCTAGAACTGCCATTCTGATTGGCTAAAGTGAAGGTGCATTTGTGATTGTGATCATCAAACTTGTCCCTATTAAATATAAAACATGTATAGTATTGTTAGAGCTATTCAGATGAGTCTGAAACAACACTCCAACGCTGATAATATCCACATGTAATCCCAATACATCTAATGTAAACTATGTGATTAAAAAAACCTCAATTAACCAGGGAGGTCAAACAGAAAACACATCTACTCTTCTTAAATTACTTATTTTCATACTGTATAACTCTTACCAGTACATACTAGTAGTGCTACAGATAAATATTGTTTGGCCTTTTTGTGCAAGTAAAAGAAAAATGTAATTGCCAGGCAATGATGTCATAATATATATACAGTGGTCCCTCGCTATAACGTGGTTCACCTTTCACGGTCTCACTGTTTCGCAATTTTTTGGGGTGCAATTTTGCATGCTTTTTTTTTTTTTCTTAAAGCGCATTGTGTCAATGCACTCATAAATCATCGATCACTAGCAGTGTGATTCTGAAGTGCCGTACTGTATGTTTGTAAGTTTTCTCCCCAACAAACACAACAATGTCGACGAAACGTTTTGCAGCCTCAAAGGCAACCGCGGGTGATTTTGATTCTATAATACTGGACTTGTTTTTCTACAAAGGTTTGAACTCTGAGAGTGTTTAAACAAGAGAGAAAAGTGTGAAAGTGTTTGTGCCTCTCTGAGAAAAGTGTATAAAGAGTGTAGTGAGGGGTTTTACATCCTTAAAACAGGGGTGTCAAACTCCAGGGCTCGAGGGCCGGTGTCCTGCAGGTTTTAGATATCAGCCTGGGTCAACACACCTGAATCACATGATTAGTTCATTACCAGTCCTCTGGAGAACTTCAAGACATGTTGAGGAGACAATTTAGCCATTTAAATCAGCTGTGCTGGATCAAGGACACATCTAAAACCTGCAGGACACCAGCTTTCGAGGCCTGGAGTTCGACACTTGTGCCTTAAAACATCTATAATAATTGTAAAAATTAAAGTTGGCTACTTCGTGGATTTCACATATCACGGGTTATTTTTAGAACGTAAACCCCCGCGATAAATGAGGGACCACTGTAGATATATATTATCTATCTATTGATAGATTCCTGCATTTAATATAAGTGACTGAGATGAGGTTACAGAGGTCATTGCAATGCAACCATTGCAATGGGTACACTGGAGCCTTTAGATGTACCTTGGTAGTTTGGTTGCTAAACTCCTGATGATCTTTTATTATCTTGGTCCAGCTACAGTGCTGTATCAGTTCAGTTTGCTTATCAAACATGGAATTTTTTCACATTATCTTTTTTTTTTTACCACCAAAGGAGGTCATATGGAACTTTTAACAGTATTCAACAAAGGCAGAAATATCAGCTCTTTTTTCCAGGCAATAATCTCAAAGTAATCAATGTATGAGTTAAATATCCTCTCATATAACCTAAAATATATAAGCTCTCACTGCGTCTAAGCAATTCAAAAGCCCAGTAAAATGTAATGGTTCCCTTCCCCAAGAGAAGTAGTTCCATTTTAATTCAATTGATTTTGCACTTGTGGTTTCCCGTTGCCACATTTTTCAGTCCCACCAAGATGGTCCCTGCATTTTGAATAACATCAAATAAAAGGCAATCATTGGTATGGATGAGGAGGGCCCTCCGAGACTGGGGCACCTTCACCATGACAAAGACCAAATAGGAAATAAAAGGCGAAACAAGAACAAGTGGGGCCCACAAACTCTAAAACCAGATAATTTGATAGCATACTTTTGTAGAAACCTGGACAATGAAAAGAAAAATGTTTGTTTAGCATGCAGAGGGAAATTGTTTGGACAGACACAGCGGCAAACAGAAGGGGACTGACAGACAGAGATAGCCAGAGTGGGTGGTGAGGTGTTTGTGGGTTTGCATACAATAAAATGTTTGTGGGGAGAGTGGTGAACTATTTTCAAGAATTGTTTTGTCCATGTGACTTTCATACGCTTTTGTCAAAGTTTGCCTGGATAACTTTACAGACACATTCCTTTTCTTAGATTTAGTTGTTTTATAGGCCACCAAAAATCACAGGCTAGGTCCCCATCTGTCTATATGTACAGCAGCTTTTGTATTGTCATATTTTGTAACCTTTTTCATGAAAAAGGAGCCAACATTTACAGAGTAGAAGTGAGGATGCAGCGAGCAACTGGAACAGAAATTTACAAAGCTGTGTTTGAATCATTCTTCAAAACCAGGGTTTCAATAGGTTATCCACAGAAGAGGAAAAGAAAAAGAAAAGCTTTCATTACCCAGTGCATAAAGCCTAAATGGAAAAGAGACTGTGGAATGGCTGCCTGTGTCTGATAGGGGAATATACTCAGCTCTGATGCCTTGGGTGTTCTGGCCTGCTGCACTCAGGGCTAGCACTGGACCATACAGATTGCTGCCATTATGGAAAGTGGGTCTGTGGTGGCAAATAGACCTAAGCACTCACAAAGCAACGTACACTGCTGTAGAGATCTGAATATACAGTATGGAGTGATTTGCATGAAACTAAAGCTCAAAAAATTAATTTTAATGTAGCTTACTTTGTTTATCCCTTAACAACTTGACACCTCAGGCTTTGATTTTATTGCCATATGTTTTGGATACATTGGGATACAAATAAGTAAAATATTATGCAATATTTAAATGCAAAATCCATGTTTTATTAACTAAAAGTTGCAGTATTAACTATCAGTATAAGGCCATGGTTGTGTTTACCCTTACAAGGGGAACAAGCATGGCTCTAATTTGTGCACTGGTTTCAGTGGTGAGGCAGTGACTCATTTGGAGGCTCGTCTAGTTGAGTCATGGCGGATAAACAAAACACAAGTAATGCATTCTAAAGGAAATTTAAAGCTAAACTTCAATTTAGAGTCTAAAATAATCTAACACCAATGCCATGCTGTGAGCCAGTTTAGGTCAAGCTTGGTCTAATTCTCAGGGTATCAAATATCACAATTTTTGACAAAGCCATTGGCATCTCTGAGATATATACAACATGCCCTTCGGCGCTGGTTTCTTGACACCCTGGGCAGAGAAAGCAAAGACCCAAAAAGTCCCCATGAGGTGGCAGGTATGATAACGTTGGCATAAAATCACACAGATGTCAACTAGGTGACAGAAGCTTATGCCCTGTGTGGGAGGGCTTGTTTTTCTTTCTTTCTTTCTTTCTTTCTTTTTAATATACACTTTCTTTTTTACCCACTCTTTGGTTAGGTTGATGGATGAAAAAACTTGGCCATTTTTAGGAAAAGGCCACAAAGTAGGAGAAAATTACCAATGGCTGCACTGTTAACCAAGCATGCTAGAAAATCCTACCAAATAATACCCAGTGCATTCACCTAGCAGTCCTGACCAAGAGTCTGTATGTCACAAGTTGGTTCCTAGATCAGATGAGCTCCATGTCTGCCATAGTGGATCAAGAAATAAAAATACAGCCTTTCCTTAGAAAATCACCAGATATTCTGCAGAGCTGTATTTTTCATATTCATTTCATGGAACATTTGATTTGGAACCTCTTTCCTCCCAGGGGTTTTCAGTGTTCTTTTCTTCAATGCTCCTCTGCCACTGCTCTTTTGTCATCATGAAGGTGGTTTTGTAATGGCAGCCTTTGGCATTCTGTTCCAGTGTCCTCCACCACAGCATTTATTTCTGCTCTTTATCTGCACTTGAATAGCTGAGTAGTGCTTTTACTTGATTATCTTAGCGTCATTGCAGATAATTGCTTAGTACTGTGTGAACCAAGGAGAACTGTAATTGAAAACTGTTTCTCTGCACCTAAATTGCCCTTCATTTGTGTTGCAAAACGATGTCTTTTGTTGCATTTTTGAATAAAATTTGAGCCATTTGCTTTTAAGTGATTATAAGGACAGATTTGCGGACATAACTTGAAAGATCAATAAATAGAACTCAATTGTGAAACAGCATAAAATCCTCAAACTACCTGACACTAAACAAAATATTATGAGAGGTAATTCAAAGCCCTGTTTCCATATATACAGTAAACATCTTGCTGTGCTCTGCATCTACACATTTGGTCGAGCAATAATGTCGTGGAAATGCTGAACTGACAATGAAAACATACTAGCTTTGTACCTGGCGATTTTATCAACTATAAAAGGAAAAACAGGCTAATGTGTATATTTAAAATTACATATAATCTCATCCTCTAGGCCACAGATATCAAAGCCATGTTATTGTCTGGGCAACATGCTGCCCACTTTGATCGTAAGTCGGCCACTGTAAAGTTTAACCACACTTTTATTTCCTTGGATATATTAATATAACATAAAATAAAATAAAAATAAAAATAAACACAGTTCCAACATTATGTTCCAGTTTTTTAATAAATTTGCTAAATTACATTTATAAAATCTTTGGTATTTTGGTATTTCTGGTAGCTCATTGGGCAAATGGGTTGTAATTATAACGCAGGAACTTTTTGTTAATTCACAGAAAACTGTTTTTTGGGACCTGTTTTGAAGAAAAAAAAATCTATATTAGATAGTGAAAAAAACAACATTTGCTTCTTTCATTTAATTGTTTATGAATTACTTAATTACTTTGGTGTAGTATGAATGGTCATGGAGGAGGCCTGTAGAAAATGTATGCCCCCATTCACATTTTCCAAACTTGTCCAGTGGCCGGATTGGAATCCATGCCAAGCTGATTCTAGTCCCCAGCCCTTATGTTTGACACCTCCGTGCTAAACCAACTTAAATCAGTTTTAAATATACAAAGCCCTGGGTAACAGTACTAATGTCCAATGTCAGTTTATCAGTATGCTGTGTATTTTCAATTTTTGAAATAATTCAGAGCTGGAACAGATGAAAACATGCAGAAAAATCATTCTGTAATATATGAGCTTCAATTGTGGAATTTCAACCATGGGCACTGTACAGTACTACACTCACCAGAACAAGAAGGTTTTGGCCAGGTCTGATTACATCTGTGTGTTCTCCTGGTAGTCCAGCTTCCACCCACAGACATCCATGTTAGGTTAATAGGTGATTCTAACTTGGCTATAGCTGTGGATGTGAGAGTGTGTGCTTGTCTTGTCTTCCTGTGATGGACAGGCAACCTGTCCAGAGTGTGCCTTTCCACTCACTCAAAGTCAGCTGGGATAGGCCGCAGCCCCTGTACAATTCTAAGTTTGATAAGCGTAAAGAAAATGGATGGATGAATGACGTTTCTTAACCTTAACCAGACCCAAGACAACACATCTTTCTCTATCACCATGTTACATAACCCTACCACACAGTCCTCAGGAAAAATGAATCTCCATCACCCACTCCAACTTACTTACATACTTGCATACAGTAAAATCACGGCTTTTCCTTCCCTTGAAAGACTAAACAAAAAAATATACTAAACATAATTTGGCAACACTTACATTCACACAAATTAATTCACAAAGCAAATTAGCAGCAAGTAAAAGTCATTACAGGCAGACAGTTATTCAATTGAGACATGAGGATGTACGCTAACTGAATGGTAAGCCATCATTTACACTCCTGCCATTATTATGACCTAAAGTATTTGCCTCACAACACATGGTTATTGATGCTCATCCTATTAAAAGACAAAAAGGCAACAGATTAGGGATTACTATTTAGTGTAGACAGGAGCACCATCGGGGAGGGCAGGAGGAGCACAGGCCACCCGGCCAGACATTTCCAAAACTGGAAATTATGTTTTTTGGTGTGCCACCCAAGACTTTTAGTCGCCCTCATCTTTTTTAAAGAAAAAATTCTGGAGGCACCCCTGAGTGTAGAGTGTATGATAAGCAAAACTACAAATAGTGTGACTGTAATGTGATAAACCTACACAAAGGTCAAATTACAGCATGAATGGTCTTTAAATCCACAGTGGCATGTGTGGTTTCAAGTTGAAGTATATTCTTTCTGCCATAAACTGTCACATCTACTTGAGTGTGGTGTGTAGAGCCATGTCCTCTAACACACAAAAGCACATTCTCACTCCAGGTGACCCCTAATTCCCCACAATAAGCAAACTTGAGAAGATTTTTGTAGTTTATATTTTGGTTGTAGTATCTGCATAATTAAAGTCCAGTTAGTTTTCTCACAATATAATTCGTGTTAACTACGCTATACAATAAAATGATATTGAAGTTCGGCGTAAATAATTAGAAAGGCTAGTAACTACATAATTAACTGTGTTCAAATTAATATAGAAATTGCCCATTATAGGTTCGACTGATTAAAATGCATAAACAGTTGGCTTTAACAAGTAGACAGATGAAATCCTTTCTCTCACATTAGAACAGTTAATAAATTTGGTTTCCACAAAAACATCATTTAGACAGCAATTAGGTACAAATATGGCCACACTGCAAGTTAAAATTGATCCAGGAAATTGTTTTAATGACATGCTATTATAGGTGATTGAGGTTTTCCCCACCACTGTATACCTGCGCGGCAGACATTTTTTTTATTTCTTTGTTAGCAGTAGGAAATCGACCCTTGAGCAATTAAACACTGTAATGGAGTCTGTAATACTGAGTCGTGATGTAACAGAATATGACTGTGCTCTGGAATGGAACTGAATGTATTACTACAGTTTGTTGCAAAGCTATGAAATTTTCAAAGAGAAAATAATACACTCAGTATTTAATTATTTTTATTATTTTATCATTGAAAAGTTGTGTATATAAGCTATAAAACCCTCTTGATATGTTTACCATATGTCGGGGTTTTGGAGGAACAGCACTACTATGTTATCTAACAACTAGATATTTGTGTACAATGACAAAATAGGATCAAGTGCTTTTTTTAAACTTTACTTTTTAACTTTATTAAAAAAAATATGACTCAAAATGTTCAGTAAAATCTCAGAAATCTAAGAGCAGAATAAAGTTATCTTAACCCAAATTCTGGAATAAGATATGTTACCATAAAGTCTTCAACAGTGAAATAGTATCAACTGTACAAAGAGTAAAAACAGCGATCAAAAGAGATATTACAAAGAAAAATGATGAGTCTGTATAAAAACAAAAAACTTGCAGAATTAAAAGTGAGAGTTGCTGCTCACTTTCCCGTTCCCTCACGCAAAAGATTTTAATTGAATTTTAACACTATGGTAATCACACCTGCTACATGATTTCCCTCTTTCCTCCAAAATAATCCAGCGCTCAGAAAGGTTTTAATTTATTCATGAAGGTTTTCAGAGAGAAAAACTAAATACATGATGCAAATTGTCATTTTGCATGGTGCTGTATAATTGATTTAATGCAGCTTCTTAACATTGGCCTCCCTCAGTTGCATCTGACAGGCCTCAGGTTAATGGTGTGAAAACAGGGACACTGCTTCCCCCAACCTGTCAAATGGTAATTGGTCAACAGTCTTCTTTAATAGCAGGCTGCCATAGGCAACAGCAAACACTTCTTAAATGGTGTACAAAATAATTGGTGAGGAATAAACAAGGAGGGCTTGAGTAAGTGTACTTAATGTCAACTGTGTGTCCCTTTCTGTATTTTACAGGTTATTCATCCATGCACACCAGAGAGGCTAAGGATGCAGGAAACTGGCAGAAACAACAAGATGAGACCATTTAATGATGGTACCCACTAAGGAAAAAAGCACAAGCCAAGTTGAGGTGCTGGATGCTCTTTTAAGTGTTACCACAACTTCACTGCAGGCAAGCCTCAATCTGAAAGCAGATTTTTCTAATTGATACATGGCGATAACATCCAGCATCACACATCTATCAATGAAGAGGAGGCAAATAAAAGGATTGTCTCTGGCCCTGAGATTAGCTGAACAGCTGTACTGAAACGGCAGCGGTATCACACCCCTTTGATTCTTTTGGCCCTGCACATGACTCTCAAAGAAGCACCAATGGCCTGCAGCTTAGGCATGGTGATGAGTGCCTTGTTTTGGTCTGTAGCCATTGTATATTTGACTCATATTGGCAGAGTCAGTGGAGACTGCTGGTTAATTGAGGGTGAAAAGGGCTTTGTATGGCTCGCAATTTGTAGTCAAAACCAGCCACCTTATGAGGCCATCCCACAGCATATCAACAGCACCATTGTGGACCTTCGTCTGAATGAAAACAAAATCAAAAGTATCCACTATTCTGCCCTTAGCCGCTTTGCCAACTTGACCTACCTGAACCTGACCAAGAATGAAATCTCCTACATAGAAGACGGGGCCTTTTCTGCTCAGTTTAACTTGCAAGTCCTTCAAATGGGCTTCAACAAGTTGCGGAACTTGACAGAGGGGATCCTCAGGGGTTTAGGAAAGCTGCAGTACCTCTACCTCCAGGCAAACCTGATTGAGACTGTGACACCTAATGCCTTTTGGGAATGCCCCAACTTAGAGAATATTGACCTCTCCATGAACCGAATCCAGCAGTTAGATGGGTCTACGTTTGCCAGTTTAACTAAACTCACCACCTGTGAGTTGTACACAAACCCCTTCAACTGCTCATGTGAATTACTTGGTTTTGTCAAATGGCTCTCAGTTTTCCCAAACAGAACAAATGAACGAATGGTTTGCGACTCCCCACCCGGGGTCTCCGGTTATAGCTTACTGAGCCAGATTCCTAACAATCCAAACTATCGAAATGCACTGTACATGCTTACCAAAGTGTGCACTGATGAATATGTAACACCATTTATAACTGTGCCCATTGAGTCAACAACACTACCACCAGACTCAACGCTTTGTGGAGTGGAAGACTGTCCATCAGGCACAGAACCAGAAGACACTACCATCAGTACACCTGAAAATGATGTTCAGGGAACTCCTCTGATGGAAGTGAAGCAAGTAACACACACAGGTGCTATCATCACAGTTCAGATTCCTCATCCCTATAAGAAGATGTACATCTTGGTTCTTTATAACAACAGTTTTTTCACAGACATTCAAAACCTAAAAGATATAAAAGAGGACATTGAATTAAAAAACCTTAAACCCCACACCAACTACACATATTGTGTTGCTTCAATACGCAATTCTCTTAGACACAACCACACATGTCTGACAGTCTCTACTGCCCATCGAAATGGAAAGGAGGTAAATGTGAAAGAACCGACTCCTACTCACTACATTATGACAATTTTGGGCTGCCTATTCAGCATGGTTATATTTCTTGGAGTTGTGTACTATTGCTTGCGAAGAAAGCGCCAACAAGATGAAAAGCACAAAAAATCAGGAAGTTTAAAGAAAAACATAATGGAACTTAAATATGGACAAGAGCTTGAGGGTGGGACTATATCTCGAATGTCGCAGAAGCAGTTGTTGGCAGGAGAGAGCATGGCACGTATGCCATACTTACCATCTGCAAGTGAAATGGAGCAGTACAAATTTCAAGAGATAAGTGATACTCCTAAGATGATGAAAGGAAATTACATGGAGGTGCGAAGTGTGGATCACCATGACCGCCGGGAGTGTGATATGGGAATGGCTGGGAATAGTCAAGGATCAGTGGCAGAAATTTCCACAATTGCAAAAGAGGTGGATAAAGTCAATCAGATAATAAACAACTGCATAGATGCGTTAAAGTCAGAATCCACCTCTTTTCAAGGAGTGAAATCTGGAGCAGTATCCACTGCAGAGCCCCAGCTTGTACTAATATCAGAACACCCACAGAATAAATCTGGCCTTCTGTCTCCAGTGTATAAGGATAGCTACCACCACTCTCTGCAGAGACATCGGTCTTCTGATGTCTCTCCAAAGAGGCCCAGTACAGCCACGGGAGGGCCCATGAGAAGCCCCAGGCCTTATCGTTCTGAATCCAAGTATATAGAGAAAACTTCTCCAACAGGAGAGACCATCCTCACTGTAACACCTGCTGCTGCCATCCTGAGGGCCGAGGCAGAAAAGATCCGTCAGTACAGTGCCCACCGACACTCCTATCCCGATGCTCAGATAGAGGAGCTCGAAGGACCTGACAGCCACAAGTCCTCCATGTTGGAGCCTCTTACTCACTCCCGCTCCAGAGACTTAACATATTCACAGATGTCCTCTCAGTACCACAATCTAAGCTATTCCTCCAGTCCTGAATACTACTGCAAACCTTCACATAGCATCTGGGAGCGTTTCAAACTCCACCGGAAACGGCATAAAGATGAGGAGTACATGGCTGCAGGGCATGCACTGCGTAAGAAAGTCCAGTTTGCAAAGGATGAGGACCTCCATGATATTTTAGACTACTGGAAAGGCGTATCATCCCAACAAAAATCGTAACCTATCTAGTTTTTGTTTTTTTTAGTGGACTACACATTGCAGAAATGACACAACCACCTCATCTGACAACTGAATCAGTGGATACTTCCATAATAGAATTAACTTCTCACTCACACGTACCACATTCTCTTTCGACTGTGAAGAAAATGGGGTTAAGATTCTTTCAATTTGTCTTATTATGTAAAGCATTCATGGGAAAAATTATATTGCAAATAAATAATATATATGTTAAAATGGATAATAGGTTTTTTGGGTATCGCATGGCCAAGTCCTGTGACAGTGGATTTGCTGTTGTGTAATATGAAACTATTATAAGAAGATATGTCTACTGAAACCTCAGTATTTTTTGAAGAACTGTTCAGACCCTCAATTTGAACTTTTTTTTCTTCCCTCCTTGCATATATTTAATTCAAAACTATGTACAGATTTGACTTTCTATATTTGCAGTGTTTTCTGTGTAAATGGAAAAGTGTTAGTGGATGAATCAGGTTTAACAAATGGAGCGCTGATCATTCAGATGATCTTGTCTATAAAAAACCGCAAGCCCCACTTTAAACCCATGAGATCATTTATCATTTTATCATTATCAATGCCTGATTTCTGTTTTTGTTTTTTTGTTTTGTTTTGTTTCTATGAAGGCTTTTACATCTTTTACATGATTCAAATGGATTAAGTACCCTGACTCACTTAGTATCTTGAAAGACTTCAAAAGTGCAGTATATGTCATACTTTAGTGATGTTCTCTTAGTTTCACGAACCACCATTTGTAACTTTAGTACCAAAGTAAAAAAAAAAAAAAAAAAGGCTGAAATGTTTACAATATTTCTTCACGGCCTGGGGATCATAACATGCAGTGGGTCCATGAAGATTTTGCTTTTTCTGTCTTATCAGTTACTTCTTCAAAAGAGAAACATTGGGAAATCACAATATCTACACACAGGATGTGGTGTCCAAGCCTACTATTAATCACTAAAATTTCAAAGGGAAGACGGCTATACTTTGTCACCTGTCATTTAGGTACATGGACAGATGTTGTGCCCTGCAGGAGAGCCCGATGGATGAATGTAACAGATATGTATTTTGATCTGTCTATGGCAGCTTTTTATGTATATTTTCAAGGAAATATTTATTTAATGTTATAAACTACGGTGTTTTTGTTTTTCCTTTGCTTCAATATTTCTTCCAGTGTATTATATTGCATAATGTCTGATCCAATAAATGGAGGAAAGTAGTTGGTTTTTCAGATGGGCCGTGTTGCTTGCTGAGAGGTTTCATTTTCTTTTTTATCTGCTAGGCTATTAAATCTTTTTGTATATTATGAAAGCTTCATACCAGGCAAATATCAACAGCTAGAGTGAAATTTGAGAATGTGAAACTGAATCCTCTGACTTACTGGCTGTGAATTTGTATATTTTGAGTTTTTTTTTAAATACATATAATACTTAACACTTTTTTCTTTCTAAGTTGTTTATATAAATCATTCCAAACAGGCTCATGATGATTTATCACATATTTATCAATAATTAGTTGCTTCTCTCTTGCTCATTTTGAAGAAGGGCAATGATGTAATGTATCTTCAATGTAGGATTTGGGTTTATTAAAGAATTTGTGGTAACATTATACATCATTTACTCTATAGTCATGATTTCAAAGTGTTCTCATCGCTGTCAATTTAAGGAAACAAGGAAAACTGCTTATCCAAGTAGAGGTAGTTTTATTTTCAATTATCTCTTTGCATGTGTTCACTCGTCCAATGGATTTTTTTTCTTGCAAAATGCAAATTAATGTACATTTTCCATCCGTCCAAGTTTTATATGAAAATTAAAAGTCAGTTAATCGGAATAAAAACAGTTGATGGACAGTCTAGTACTGAAGATGCAGAAGAAGAAAATGTAGTGAGATCAAGTACCTGAAAGAGTCATTGGTCAAACTTCAAATGAAAAAAAGCAATGTGGAAGTAATTTCCATTTATGTAAATATAACATCTTGATTTGCTTTTTGCATTATTTTGAGAGACATAAAGTCTCCTCATTGCTTCACACAGATCAGAGAGGCTGTAGTCCTCAGATGGCTGATGACGCATCACCTAAAATATGGTCAGAATTTTCCTCTGTGGGAGCAGGAAACACATTTCTTGTCAGGTGTCTCCTTGCTGCTGTTTCTAAAAAAAACACCACATGCATTTCTTAGTAGCGTACAAATGCAAGCACTTCAAATGCAAATGAATATTAAACAGTAGATGATCAATGAATTAAAACATGAAAGAATGGCAGACATATGCTGTTATGTATGAATTTTGTATTAAGGCGAGAATTGAGAGTCTACAATCTGACAATAGAGCTAACCCGAGGAAAGACAATTGTCTGGTGAAAAATGTTTTCATCAGCTCTTTCTTTTCATCCAACACTGAGTGTGTAAGTGTAACTGCAGGCATTTATTACCCTATTTATATTTTTTCTGTCATAATTCTGTGTCCATTCCATCTAAGTGTGTCATGAAGCTGTTTTTATTCATTAATGTGAAATGAAGCATTCATGAGCCTGATGTGAATGTCTTATATAAGCACCTTGTAAAGTGTTAACTGGGTTGTCTGACTTAATACTTCAACCGCCTTAAGATTTTGGGATACTGTATGTGTACAAGAGTAAACTTCCTTTTGTTTTATTTCCAATGTTGATACTGTCGTTAAGTCTCCATTTGTTATTTTTTATAAAAAGCATTTCAGTATCTCATGAGAGCTGTCAGGTTTCTTGTTCATTTAGCTATTTAGCAACCTGTTTTTATACTGCATATTGTAGCACTTCTGTGTCTAATAAGAGTTTTAAGTGTTGAGAAAACCTTTAGAAAGATCAACAGTTGTTGTCCAAGTGCATCAAAACAAACAAGAGCACAAAATGTGGTTTTTTTATTTTATTTCTTAATACTATGTTATCTGCTTTCAGACAAAGTACTGTGAAATAAAGTTAAGGGTGCACATGCAGTGTACACTCAGCATCTTTATTATATGCTGTCATATCAGAATTGCTCCATGTAAGTATTGTACTATAAATTAATGCAACTGGCTTATATAAGTAACCTAAGGGGTAACTGTTTGAAATTGGGTATAACTTCCCATTTAACTTGTGCTATAAGAAATGGTTACCCAAGATTTTATGCCATGATGACTAACTCTGTATACGTAAACTGCCTGATGCAGGTTATACTCATGATAATAGATCAGCTTGACCTACTGAACAATCGAGTCAAACGGCATTACCATCTCTTGGATATCCCGTGGACCTCAGTGTGCAGGTTGCCTCCCTGAATTTGGCTGCAGTAAATGCATACCTTTTTGCCTGGAATATATATTTGAATTCCCCATCCCCCTAGTGCAGGGGTCGGCAACAAGCGGCTCTTTAGTCCTTATAGTGCAGCTCCGCGTGGTTTGGGAAAATAAATTAGAAGTATTTAGCTGAAGTTTATTTTATTTACGTTAGTTCTTTTTTAACTTGTAGTTCTAAATAGGAAGATTATTGTGATATTGAAATATAAAAATAAAATTATATTCTGTTATTTTTTCATCACTCAAAATAAGCGTCACACTCGCGGAAGCCGATATACCCGCAGAAACGCCATGCATTTATCGAGACTTTCAACCCCAGGTAGGCCAGTTATGGATCTTCGGATCCACATTATGTCAGCAGCTATTCTCCACCGTGAACTATGTTAAAAACAAACACCGCTCACCCCTCACAGATGACAGCTTACAGTCCTGCGTGAAGATGAAAGTGACTTCGTACAGCCCTGATTTGCAGACGCTGTGCTCAGAGGTTCAGAAGCAGAAGTCCCATTGTAAACATACCACGGCAGACCAGACGAGTTTTGCATGAACATGCTTTTCAGCATCTCTTTATTGACCACTTTTCACACAATAATAATAATAATAATAATAATAATAATGACTATGAATAATAAGAATACCTTTTACTTTAGGCAGATTTCAGAGCATTCAAGGGTACCTTACACATTCAAAAAAATTATTATTCACCCTCAAATAAACATGAAGACATCATTTTTGAATAAAATGCAACTGAACTATATGAAAACAAAGGTTTATTTATTCAAATAATCATACAACATAATTAATCAATGAAAATGTGCTTGAGTGTATACCAATGAGGTAAATTTATATGGAAAATTTACATGTTATTAAATTGGTCAGCATTTGGGCATGTTTTCTTCTGTTTGAGTAGACAAAAGAAGAGGATTTATATGACAGGTGAAAGACAATCAATCTTACTACTTATCATATTACTTACTTATCACAGCATCATGTAAAAACAAAAAACTTCATTAAACATTCCTTTTCTGGACAATATTTCATGGTTCAGGCAGGTTTGGAAAAATACTTCATTAGCCAAAAAATATCTGTCCAGCATAAAGCAACAAACCCTCTTTTTACCTGTTTACCACTTTCCCTGCCAGAATAATGTTCGAACTATTGTTTTTTTAATCATTATTTTTTATTATATTTTTGTTCCATAAATATATGCAAATTTAAATAAAAAAGAAATAGATATATTTAACACTACCAAATGATGTGGAAACACTAATTGCTACAATATTTAATTATTAATATGATTAATTCAACAATAAATTTTTTGTTACTTAACAGTATGACCTTCTTCAAGCCAGCATATTTTTCCTGTGGATATTACAGTGTAAATTTTTAAGCATATAAACAGATTTTTTTTTGTCACTCTATTCATACTCATGTTGTGGCACATTGTGGCATCACATATGTTATAATGGGCATTTGGTGCACTAAAATGCATTAAAATCCTGTAAACTTGCAGTTCCTGATGGCGAAACATCACATTTGCTAAAAATCACATAATCTCCTTTCATCTTGGTTATGCTTGTCTAACTAATTTTGTCTGTATATTTCTTTATCCAGCAGATACGTTTCTATGCTCACCTAGTCACACCTTGTAATGTGATTAAGGTAATGAGGACACTAAGTACTGAGTGATGGATTCTATTTTCTAAACCCATGTTGCTGGTTATGTTTACAGAATGTCATCTTTCCAGGCCATTTTAAACCCATCACACAGAGACAAAAGGAGAACCAAAAAACCTTTTGTTTCAATAGACCGAAACATAATGTAGCTACTGTTGCAAAAACTCAGCCAGTGCCGTGACGGCACAGTTTTCACTGTGAGAGACTGCAAAAGGCTTTCAAAACTTTACTTTCTCTTTCACAAAAAACAAAGCCTCACAAGTCAGAATCGTCATATTTAATTTTTTTAATTTTGCTCATCCTATTTGTGCTTCCTGGAAAGCCAGTATAACAATTACAGGGTTGGAAATTAGTTATGCTAATTTCCAACCCTGTGTTTGTTTTGTTACGCTCAAGCAAATTAGGTTTGCATGATTTACAATTAAAAATAATGATTATATATCATATGCTGATCAAAGAGAAGCCTTTCAGTTCATCCTTTGTCTAAAGAAGTCACTTTGGCGCCATCACTTATTAGGTCTAGAGACCAGTGCCTAACACCCTGGTGACTGCTGGAAGCTGTAGGGAAACATATTCACTGACTGGTTTGCAAGTGATTGTCACATTCCTGGGTCTATTGACCCAGCGTTTTGAGTTTTAGTTTGGATGTTTTAAGTTCTTTAGGGTAGCTAAGTTCATTTGTTTATTAGTTTCTCTTTGTGTTTTCTACCCCTGTATTTGAGTTTCCCTCTCCCTGTTTCATGCTGCGTTTCTTATGGTGTCAAGTTTATTTTGTCTTGTCTACATCTCATGTTTCCTGTTTTATTTTGAAGGTCTGTGTCCTATGTCAGTGCAGTCAGCTCATAAACATGCCCATGAATCTTTAAGACAGTGTTTGTTTCAATATTCTCCTTAGAAAAACCACGTGGATTCAGAATATAATCACCCACCTCATGCTGCTATGAGCTGTGGTGACAACCTGACAGTGAATGAACAGAAATACACAGACTAAATACACACAAGAGTGATTAGGGGAAGTGGAAACACATGGGGAAACAGCTGACACTAGTCTGACATAACGAGACAAAGGAACCAAAGCTGACTACACTGACATCCAACTTAAAACATTCAAACTAAAACTCAAAACGCTGGGTCAATAGACCCAGGAATGTGACAGTGATTGCTGGATGAAATTGGTGAATGAAGAATGTTCACCCTTCAAGTAAAAGTTTTGACCTACCAGAAATATTTCAACACATATCAAAAGGCACAGCTTTTACTTTTAAAGGGAACACACTCTGTTTCCTGTTTGTTCATATTTTAACTATTGCTTTGCAAGTAGTTTGTGAATGTTTGCAGGCATCTTCCATACAAACCACCTCTTTGTGAACAATTTCACCTTCTGACAGCAAGCAACTACCTGCAACTACCTTCCGTAAAGACCGATGGTTACTGGAAGTCACCGGCCTGTCTCTGAGCCTTTATGACTTGGTCCTTAGGCTAATTTTATTCTGAGAGGCTGATTTTTTCATGTGCTGATGTTATTATTCGAAACGTATAATGTTAGACATTCATTGGGAAAATTGCAAAACTGTTTTCTGATCATTCATGTTGTCTCATTTACCTTGCTTAGGTTTCCTATATTCCACAACATATTGAAATTGTCTTTATGTAATATCCACTAATTCCCCAAATATATAGCAACACTTAGATGTTTGCAGCCGAAAGAAGAAAATCAACAAGCTACCTACCCTCGTATACTGTACACTACCTAGGAAGTGCTCATTACTACTTTCCTATAAAATGCACTGAACTTTAACAACAAAGCACTGACCGTATAGATGCACTTTGCTTGACTCACCTCAGCCATCAATAGCTTGTTTACAGTGCTGCTTTTTCTGCCTTTCTATTGCAGTTTGCTTGTTTGGCTTGCCTGGAGGGAAATGAAGGGGAGAGACTCCAGAAGGCTTCTTTGATTTGTTGTTGTTACTCACATCATTGAACAACAGAGGTTGGCAACAAGGCAGAAATTACACACAGACTCATAATTTCCCAGTTAATCTTTGTCTGCAGAAGCAATGACTTCTAGAAGCGGAAAGTTTTTTGAGCTGCACCAAAGTTGTTTGTTCATAGTGAGTCACTGATTAGAATTCAAATAGTATTAATAATGATAAAGTATCCTCGACAAAAATGCAGGAAATCTGACTCAGTGCAAAACATTTTTCCATCTCAACTAAGTCTTAAGGGTTTGCACGACTGTTTTCCTTGAAGAAAACATCATCTCTATCATTTCTGATGATACAAAACAATGATGACTTTAGTAAATTTCTGAAATCTCTGTGCTAAAAGCCAGCATTACCATATCATGATACATTTTAATGTTTTAGCATGTGGGTGGGCCAAAATTTTGTCATTAACAGTGGAACACAAGTAATTGCCAGAACATGGCAGTCTGGGACAAAAGTGGAAGACTTATTTTCATGTAACAACTGCAGAATTGACAGGCCAACAATGGCATCTTGATCGACACACTAAATGCAGAGTCAACAGTCTATCAAAATTAAACGGTGCAGTGTGCTCGCTGATATTTGGGTGAGTATTGTATTTCAAAGACTCAGCTCCTCTAGCTGTACCTACTGAGTCTACAAGGCTTGTATTTTAGATTAATGCCAGATGATTCATAAAAGTCTAAATTGCTGCTTCTTTAATAAATAACCCGCTAAGTGTTTATAACGTATGGGCTAATTATTTGATGAGTGGGTTTGGACACAGCGCAAACTGAAAGAGGAGCCATAGATATAATTCTTTGAAAAGTCGCAGTGCTCCAATGACAGAACTGAGAAATTATTCAAGGGTTTATGTTCATGTTAATCACTGATTTTTATCTAAAAACAAACATCAACAAAATAATCATTTACACTTGAACATGAGCCACAAAGAAGTTTAGTGATGAGCAGTGTTGGGGAGTAACGGAATACATGTACCGCCGTTACGTATTTAAAATACAAAATATGAGTAACTGTATTCCGTTACAGTTACCGTTTAAAAAGGTGGTATTCAGAATACAGTTACTTTGTTGAAATAAATGGATTACACTGCGGTAGGGTTGCCAACTCCCTGAAAAATAAATAAGGGACACCTCGTGGCCAGGGCCGGGCGACCCAGTTGTCTTCACCCTTCCCAGTGTGGTGAATTTTCTAGCTCTTTTTTTGTGTGTGAAATTATTTTTTTAACCATTTGACTTGAATTTGATTTAAGTAGATGTGTATTCTTTGTGATATGAACACATGTGAAACAAATGATCATTTAGCCATTTATTTTTAGCTCAAAATGACAACATTAACACAGTAAAACAGGTCTCTTTCTTAAACAGAAGCCTGTCATGCTTAACTTTTGAGAATATAAGTAAATCTTTCTTTAAAAGAACTCTGTCCTGCTTAACTTAAAATAATAGAAAACAATAGAAAGAAAAATATTCTTGTAACAGTGCACATTTAGTGCATTTGGTACAATTGGCTTCAGTTGAGGTATTATTTCAGCTTTTCTAATGCTAATCAGCTGCTCCTGTTTGTAAACCCGCTTGTTCCCATGATTACGCATCATAACGCATCATCATTATTCATCTATGTATTACTTTTATGTATTAGTCATCAATTTGTTGTAATCATCTATCCTTGCAGTTGTTTATTACACAAAATAAGTTATATTATCACACTTCTGGCCACATAGCGCTGATATTCATTGCACATGCCCATATTAACTTTTTCCAGCCAGGTGTTTTCCTTTTCCCATTCTTCCCTTTCTCTGAGGGGGAACAAACATTGCTGCTCTAATGCTGGGCTCACACTGTGCGATTTTAGGCCCATTTTGAGACGATTTTTGAGTGATCGGACCGATTTTGGCCTTCATCGTGCGTCGTGTAGTATACGTGGGGTAACGAGAAGTGATTAACACCTCACGACCAGCTCCCGATCATCAATCGCTCGTGAGGGTGTCACCACAGGGGCTCACTGCTCACGCGCAAACACGTAAACGTTGGTGTAAAAGATGGAGCAGCACGGCAGTGCAGCGTGTGATCTGGACACAAGCGACGGAGGCACAACTTGGAGAACTTTGGAAAGCTCATCCGAGCCTTTTCGATGTGGCATCACAAAATGATCACGACCACAACAACCGTGAAAATAGTTGGATCGACACTGCTGCTCAGTCACAGCTGCCTGATCAATGTTTTTCATTAGCAATTTAGCAAAGTTGATGGTGGTGGTGTGCGTGTCTGTGTGAGTGAAAGACAGAGAGGGAGAGCGACAGATTTTCTGTTATAACCTTCATTTTATGGAGGCACAGTGTGAGCACTCAGGTCGCATCAGAGCATCGGGCGGTATAGTGTGAGACCTGCATCGTGACCTACCAACTTCTAACCCCTGCGAGTCAATTGTGCAGTTTGAGCAGGAGCTGAATAACGCGACTGAAAAAAATCGCACAGTGTCTGCCCAGCTTTAGGTGTACTGTCATCCGAGACTTGCACCGCAGTGTCGGCGTTTGTTTCCCTGTTGGCCATGCTTCTTGTTGTGGTCATCTGTTGTCTTCCGGTATTTTCTCTGTAAGCGACCTTTCCTCGACCAATGAGATGAGCGGTAATCTGAATTGTTATACTCGAATTGTCATAAGTGTGGTGTCAGCTCATTGGTCACAAAGCAGGAGAGGGGCTGGGAATTATGTTTTCAAACAAAGTGTTAATTCCATAAACATTTATAGACTACTTTTGATTCTCACTGTATTACGGGACAAAGTGCGTCCCTTATTAGCTCAATACGGGACGTGTACTTTTGTTTCTAAATACGGGACGATTCCGTTTTTTAAGGGACGGTTGGCAACCCTACACTGCGGTACTTTCCTGTTTCATATTGTCGCGGGTCAGGACTGTTTGGGTTTTGTTTGACAGCTACGGTCTGTTGTTCCAGGCGGCAGCATTACGGTTGCCATGGTTACAGGGCGACGCTCTCTCTCTCTCTGCGACTGTGTGTTTCCTGGGTGAGAGAGCGCCTTTTCGTTGTTGTTGTTGTTGTTGTGCTAAGCTAACAGGCAGAATGCTACAAGCATAGCTCTAAAGAATGTAGCATCGTGGGCAGTGTAGTCCGTGCTGCAGGGAGAATGGACTGCCATACACGTTATGTGTCTGTGAGCGAGGAGGGAGAAAAAGGGGAGTGGAAAGGTACGAGCTGTCATCGAGGAAAAACGGGAGCTGGAAGCATGTAAATATAATAATAACCACTTCAGCCAAGAAGAGTGCCTGACGAGCCCAGTTGTAAGTAAGCTATTAAGACTCGACTGTACGCTGTGTTCGTGTTTTCCTCCGAAACAATAAGTTCCGTTGGAGCAGCCTTTCAACGCCTCTCTCTGTCTCTCGCAAGAAAAGTTGACCCACACAACAAAGTAAAGCTATTTTTCGGCTACGAGCCGACAGGGACCCAGTATTAGTCAGAGGTCCCTTTACTACAGTTCGGAGTCGCGGACCTTCAGTAATAGTAATAAATCACAGCAATAGTACATTCACGTTGTTGTAAAAAGCATGATAATATAGTAAGTAATCCAAAGTATTCAGAATACGTTACTGTCATTGAGTAACGTAACGGAATACGTTACAGAATACATTTTGGGGCATGTATTCTGTATTCTGTATTGGAATACGTTTTAAAAGTAACCTTCCCAACACTGGTGATGAGACATGGCACATATCTGGACATAGAAGAATGCATTAATCTTGAACTATTTAAAGAGGGGAAGCAAAGTTCTTGAATTCTTGTCAAAATAATTGAATAACTGGATGTGGTTAATCAATTTAAAAGTATTTGCATTTACAGCAATCTCTACAAATGACATATGCACAAAGGTCAGATAGTTAGAATAGTTAGCAGAGTGAGTTTGTTTAGAGCTGCTTTGAAAACTGATGAATTCCACAGCAACATCCAGGTTTTGATGACCTGAAATGAAACAACCAGGCTCTCACGCAAATAAACCTTTCATATAATTTTTTTTACTGTGTATTGTAAAAAAGTATATTTATTCAGGTTACACTGTACTTTTTTCTTGTTCTTTTTTTTTCCTTTACACTGTTTGACATTCCTTGTCACGGTATGCTTGTAAAGCATCAAAAAATGTCAGCAAAAAGTGAAGTCTGTTACAGATGTCACTGCTGAAGAACAACATGTTCCACTTTTCCACTGGACAAAGAAACTATGAGACCTGTGACTGAATCAAAGCAAATCTTAAACATGACACTACCAAACATCTTAAAAATGACATTACCCTATGCTTAGGTAGTGGGAGGCGGTGGGTCAGGCCTAGTTTGTACTGTTTCAGCTTTCATCAGTAATAATGTGTCTGCACAGAAAAAAGTAGCCAGAGCTGAAAATAACACATTTTCTGGAAGAAATCCTGAAAACTGAATCCTTGTTTCTTACCTCTCCTGCTATGTATGTCACGTATTTTATCAAGTTAGTGTAAGCATGCCCCTTGACTCTACACCAGTCTATTGCAATTTGTCATTTGCTGTATGTGCAGCAGGCAGGACTAAAGGTATTCTAAACAAAGCAGTTGGAGCTGCTCTGTTGGACAAAATCTATGTGATAACACCAATTTTAAATTACCCAAGAGTAAGTTATGCATTTCAAAAATTATTTTAAAAAACCAAAAACATTCAAGGACTGCTGACTGCTTTCATTACTGGTTAATGGATAATTATTTTCACTTTTAATCAATTAAGTCATCAAAATATTAATTATTATTATTGTTATAATATTTTTAAATTTACATATGCCATTTTTATCCTCCCATTGATAATTTCACACTTAATTTAACTTTTTTAAGCTTCTCAACTGTGAAACAGCCGACTAAATGGTGCTATTGGTGCCTTAGCAACAAAGCACAGGACTTTATTCAGGTTGTTCACCGTTAGCATTGTACTACAGCTAAAGGATTATGCCTACTGTTCTGGCTTATTGCCCAAGAAAGAACATTATGAATGAATCTATCATGTTTTTACCAAAGGGTGTTGAAGACTGTGATCTACGAGCACCTTCATTTTGATGGGCTAAAACTCTTCACTCTTGTTAAGGAGATTTATGCTGATAGATGACAAATAGACACAAGACCTGCTCATTAATACACGGCACAGCAGCTCCAGACGAACGCTTCGGTGTGCACCGAGCGAATTACGTGAATGATCTTTCAAATAAGCATCATGCAGAGGCAGGTCACAGGGACCACCGGTCAACACTACTGGCAGAGAACAGGAACAGGAGAGTCTGAACGGTTGATTATGATATGAAAGTGAGAGGAAATCAAAGAGTTTTCACACACTAGGAAACATGAGACGTGTACCCACACAGGTCACGTGACTTCTGTTCCCCAAACTTTTGCTTCCAGAAATAATGAGCCATCCTTTCTCTTCCCCTCATCTTCAGTCCTCCTCTTCTTTTTTGCTGTCAAACAAAGAGTCCTCTGATCATAGCGGAGTACACATGAGAGGAGCCAAAAAAAAAAAAAAATCAATGGTTCCATTCTTGTAGAAGATAAAAAGCTTTTAGGTTGTAATTATCTCCCCCTTGTCTCTTTATGAATTTGCTTACTACTCAAATAAAAGTTGAGGACTTCCTTGAACACAGATACAATAGGCTGGATCATTACGCATTCTTTGACCACATCTAAAATATCATGCTAATTATGTAAATGGACTGTATTTATATAGCGCTTTACTAGTCCCTAAGGACCCCAAAGCGCTTTACATATCCAGTCATCCACCCATTCACACACACATGGCAAGCTACATTGCAGCCACAGCCACCCTGGGGCGCACTGACAGAGGCGAGGCTGCCGGACACTGGCGGCACCGGGCCCTCTGACCACCACCAGTAGGCAATGGGTGAAGTGTCTTGCCCAAGGACACAACGACCGAGACTGTCCAAGCCGGGGCTCGAACCGGCAACCTTCCGATTACAAGGCAACCTCCCAACTCTTGAGCCACGATCGCCCCATGTGGCTATGTGACTGTATTAAAGGCAGGAAATCTATTTAAACTATCTTGACTCTTGTTTTTAATCAACAGTCTTTATCCTTTGATTCTTTATTTGTTTGTTTTTTGATTAGTGTTTTAATTTCATCATTAAAAGTTAACAAAAGGTCATTGCAATCAAATGTATTACAATTTACTTTATAGTATTGGGTACCCAACACTGTTGGGCACAACAGGCAGTTCATGGATTTAAAAATTCATAAAAAACTATGACATTGGTTACTGCCAGTCATCTCAAAAAATGTCAAAAAAATATTTGTTGAAAATGTGGTGTATTCTGTACATTTTGATTACTCTTAGAATAACAGACTCATTTACTTCTCCTCGGTTATCTTCAGCTACAATGCTGCCTTTTTCTGCTGCTCACTATGTGCATGTGTGTCAGAGATGGGTGAGAACCTTTATGAGAGTTTCATCTTGCTCATTTGGCTCACTCACGGTAAAAAAAATCACTTTTAATCTTACAGTATCAGCGAAAACCCTGATATCAATCTGATGGCCACATGGTGAGTGTGACTGTATAGCATGTTAATAAAAGTTTGGGGGTTTGGAGGGGAGGTTCTTAATTAGCCCATTTCAGGTTGCTACTGTATGTGTTTACTGTGCCTGTTCATTGTGTGATGAAAATGTAATTCAGAGCCATTGCCATGGGAAACACTGTACTTTAGCAGCACTTGTATGCTTGTATAAAGAGCAGCAATTATAATTTATTTCAACTGACAGGCACATTTCACCCTGTAGTCTTTATCGGGGTCACAAGGTACAAACCAGAATGCACTGGTTAAATATTAATGGTAAATGGAGTGTCTTATATAGTGCTTTTCTACTCTTTCGGAGTACTGAGTGCTTTGTATTTAACATTCACATATTTTGGGGATAGTATCATACCCAAAGATATTTGACATGCAGACTGGAAGAGCCAGGGATCGAACCACCAACCTTCCAATCAGCAGATGAACTGCCCTACCTCCTGATCAAAAAAACTCCAAGACACTCTTCAGATATGAAATTTAATCACCTTTATGTTCACGGCATGCATATATTTAATGCATTTCCAATGCATTTCAGCATATAGGCGTTAACCAATAGAAATAAGAGTACATGAACACACTGAATATATTTTAGTGCCGTTTTACCAAGAAGGGCCTTCCATAGAGTACAAATAAGGATTTTAGAGCAATCTTATTTTGAGAAGTGGAATCAACAAATGACTAGCTCTGTACTACATCTGAGTTATCACTGCAATGATCTTCTAGGATTCTCTAGGTTTAGGGTCCAGTCACGTTTCCTGGGAGTCTGGCTGAAGATGGCTATGTGCAAGTTTATCCTGCAGAGTGGGAAGTCTCCTAAAAGTAATTAATAGTGATTCAAGGAAGATCTGGCTCATTGCATCATCACTCTCAATAATACTCTACTCCCTTTTAATTATCTGTTTAAATATTTACTATATACCTATTAAATAATTAACTCTATAAGTGTTTGTGTCGTGACAAAGGCTGCTCTATCTTTTGTTTGTTTGGGAAGATTTTGTTGTCGTTGCCTGTTTGGCCTTAGCGTAGGCTGTCTTTCATTTCAATTCAATTCAATTTGATTTATATAGCATCAAATAACAACAGCAGTTGCCTCAAAGTACTTTATATTGTAAGGTAGAAAGTCTACGACAATACAGTGAAAACCTCAACCATCAAACGACCCCCTATGAGCAAGCATTTGGCAACAGTAAGAAGGAAAAACTCCATTTTAAAGGAAGAAACCTGTGGCAGAACCAGCCTCTGGGAGGGGCATCCATCTGCCACAATTTGGTTTTGGTTTATATCCGTAATCCTGAAAACATGAATCCATTTCCTCAGATTTTGCTTCAGACTTTCTTTCCTGGTTACACATTCTCCTCACAGATTGGAATTGATTGAACTGTTTCTGTCTGTTGGTTTTCATATGTGTTGTTGCTATGCAAAAATAGCTAAATATTGAGATTAATGTAATAAAAACACATTTAAACAGCCTATAGCTCTCCCTATGATCCAAACCAGGAAAATATCATCAGTGTAGAGCTCCCACCAAACTGTATTTTTCTCCTAAGTAAAAACAAAGTCTTCTTCCTATATACCCAGGTACAGGCCTGCATAAGAAAGACTAACGTTTTTTATGCTACAAGTGTTGCTGGAGCTTTAACCTCTTTAGACTTTTTGTTCCTCTCTGCACACTTTGAAAGGTGAAGTTGTGCCACAGACTTCTGTTGTATTTTTGCCATCCAAACTCCTCAAAGAAAATTTCTGACCTAACCAGAGTGAGCCCTGGATGTTATTGCACCAATATGCTATGTAAACGAAACATTTTCAGGGTTTTGTTTGTTTCTCTGTTTGTATATAATATTAAGTTGCAGCCCCTGTATGGCTTTGTGTTATTATAAGTAATGTGTGTGGTTGTGTTTAATAAAGTGTTTGTAATAACCATAACAACCATACCTGTGAAGGTACGCTCTGAAGATTTTGTTGTTTGTAACACTACCTGTTTTGTCTTTTGTCATTCACAAGGATGCACATGCAATTCATTTGTATTCCTGCCAATGATTAGCACTACTGCCTCATAACAAGAAGATTCTGGGTTTTAATGGAGCCTGGGGCTTGGTATGTGGAGCTTGGATGTTATCCCTGTGTCCTTGTGGGTTTCTCCTGGAACCCACGTCCAGTAATTTGCTTCTAAATTGGCCATAGGTATGGATGGTTACCCTGTGACAGATTGGTAACTTGTCCAGGTGAACCAGCCTCTTTCCCTATGAAAACAGTGATAGGGTCCAGGACCCCCATGACAATAAATTGGATAAGTTTAAGAAAATAGATGGAACGGTTTCACAACAATTTTCAAGTGGTGGTAAAATGTCAAAAAAAAGGTGAAAAACCAAAAAAAATAAAAGTAAAAGGGAGTGGTCCAGATAACAAATGACATGGCTGTACACAATACAGTGTTCAACATATTGTGCAGATGTCTACACACATTTCAGTGTTTATCTGCAATTTTTAAATATAAAATAAAATGCATTACCCAATAAGAATAGCTACGTTTTTCTGGAAACGAAATAAAATAAAATAAAATGCCTTTAGATTTTTGTGAACACTGCATGTTCTTGAACAGCGATGTCACAAAATGTGAGATTGCTTTCTCCCATACTTGTTGGTGCTTTTCCAGCTGGGAATTCACCACAGCAATGTCCTCAGTGTGATGTCTTTTAATCTCAAAGCACTGCAATCACTGGGTTTTTTTCTTCTCCAGAGGACATGTTTCTGATTGCTGAGGCACTTATTATTTCCTGGATGAGGCTCTGATGCATACTACAGTACTCTGAGCTGTTCAGTAATCATAAAGTCACTGGAAGGTGTCCCTGATTGCCCTGATAGTGACATGATTTTTGAAAACATAAAGAAAAGTAAATAAAAAATAATTGGCTCACATTATTAACTGGAATCTAACAGTATTTAAAAAATCTAGATAAATAAATAGCTTTAATACACAGCTTGCAGTGTCCCCATATTAGCTAACTTTATTCTTTATACGATCTAAGTTGATCTGAATTATGTTATTTTAGTCTTTATATTATGTTTAACAGCATGTACATCAAACTGCTAAGAATTTCTGATAAGACCATGTTAAGATTTCTCTAAATACATTTTCTCCTTTTAGGAAGAAACATTTCTTTATCATTCTTTATGTACTAAGTATTTACTCACACCGAGAAGGAAGGAAGTGCCATGATTCTCATAGGCAGGAGCTCTCAGTCTGCTCACTGTCACACTTTTTCGCAAATGCTGAACTCTTGTGTTCTTTTCTCTCTTCTTTGACATAAGAATCCAAACATTAAGCTGTAATAGAATAGCTTAGAACCATTTGGGGGGGATTAGCATGAATGGAACATCTGCACGGAGACAGCATGAAGGACACTGACTTTTAAATATGATGGATCAGACAAAAGGGGGTCTGGAGCTAAGGAATAATAATAATGATGATGATAATAATAATAATAATAATAATAATAATAATAATAATAATAAACTGCAGTAAGCTTTCAGAAATCCTCTTCCTCATAGCTTGGTTGTAATGAGTTCCTATCAGCTCAAAGCAGTCAGTCTATTATCTTCTGACCTCTGGCATCAAGGGAACTTCTGCTCACTGGATGGTTTCTCATCAGACCATTCTCTGTAAGTCTAGAAATGGTTGTGTGGGAAAACAGATAGTAGATTATCAGCTTTTGAAAAGACCAATGTTTATAATCCATTCTGATCTTCAGTTTGAACTTCGGCAGTTTGAACAGTTTTGATCAGCTCTACATGCCTAAATTCATTGAGTTGTTGCCATGTGATTGATTGATTAGATAGTTGTGTTAATAAGCAGCTGAATAGGTGTGCCTAATAGAGTGGCAGATGAGTGTGCATCATAAGTTTTGTAGATGTAATTAGATGCTATTGCCATGAAATTACAATACAGTGCTTGTGTAAGAGGTTATTTTAGCCTGTAATTAAGTAGTTGCGACACAGCATGATGACACTGTAATATCTGACATAGATAATAATCTTCAGAAGCTTACTTGTGTGGCAAGGTTGCTTTGTCAGCTCCTGATCATAGGAATTTGCAGACTGCCATAGATTATGTATTATGGTTTTTTCAAAGTTGTGTGCAAATTATTATTTTATATCTCTCTGCAGTGTTTTTGGAGGTGTTTGTATCTGTTTTATTCTTCATAGGAATCCCTTTGTGATCAGGGCCAGCCAATCAGATTGTATGAGGGCCCATTGGCCCTGCTTGTGCTTCCATTCAATCCTTTGGGTACTTTGAACAAACTTCACACGAATAACAAATGCTGACTTCATACTGTGACTAAATACTGTGTATGAAAGACCTGTATGAAAGACCACTATGAAAAAATCACTTGGCCTTCAAGCCATTGCTCTTTGTAGATTTTTTTGACATAAGAATGTGCTTTGTCACTGCAACAAAATCTAGTTTTGAAGGATAAAGTGTACAAAAAAAAAAGAAAAGCTAGTGATAATTTGAACTCAACCTCCTCTGCATTCTACTTAGCAGCAACACTCATGCTGAATAGAGAATGAGGTGCATCAGACCAGGGAATGGTGTGTTAGTATGTACTGTGACTAAAATAAGGCTTTGTTCTGTGTTTTTCATCTCTGGCATGCATTCTGAATTCTAAGATTAAAGCTTCTGTAGGTGGTTGTGAATAAGGCCCAGTTTCTAACTGGTAATAAAGCATAAAAATATATATATTTTAAAATAATAGAAACAAAAGCAAGTATTGAGCACTTATGGATTGTTTTTTTAAATGTGCTGCACAATGAATGATGGAATTTGCCAGGTTGTACAGTAAGGGAATTTATTTTATTTCATCTGTCTTGAGGTTCTTTTGAATGCTTTGTCAGTGATCTGTTTTCCTCCCACAGCCCAAAGACTTGCAGGTCAGGTAAAAGAAATTATAAATTGCCTGTAGCTGTGAATGTGAGTGTGAAGGTGCTGGTACCTCTTACCGATTGCTTACTGGGATATAGTCAGGCCCCATCTGAACCTGAGCAGGATGAGAGTTGGATGGGAGATGTGGACCATCCAAAAAACACCCGTACATGCGTAAGCTGCAAAGATGCAACTTCACACTGATAAATTCAAAAGGCATTTTATAGCCAACTGTAGTTTCACAAATAGAGTCCTAAGAATCTCTATTAGATCTCAGTAGAAGCTTTTGCGACACTGAAAATAAGTAGTAATGACCTTGGATTTCGTAAGTGAAAACATCAAAGCAGTAGCAAAGTGGTATTTTAAATTAAGCTCAGTTACATAGTTCAAAGACAAATAAAGTATCTGTTCAAGAAGGCATACACAGAAAAATATACATGTTAATAGCCCTACCTTCTCTCAGCAACATTCTGCAGCTTTGAGTTTATATGTGTGGGCATGTTTATAGACAGGAAGGAACACTCACTGTAATATGCCATAAATTTAAGGACAACCTTGAAACTTGATAGGAGCTCTTACAATGGATTTATTGTTAAAATATGCCAGTTCTATTTGTGATGGTATTTCTTCAAGGACCAGCTGTTTTGTTTGGGAAAATGTTAACAATGTTAACGCTGTAATAATAAAGTCGCATTGACTGTATTGTACGGTTCTTATTGGTAGCTGCAGGCTAAGACTACCTGATGCTAACAACTCACTCAAATCTCTGTAAAGCTATGCAGTACAATACTGAATCACTGCTTCAGTGCCTTTTTCAATAAAGACATTTTAACATGTCGAGGTGAAAAATGTACTTGTGTAAATAATAAAATTAATGAAGGCTGAACTCTATTGAACTGCTCAAGTTTAAGGGTTTAAACTTTTAAGGGGTTTAAAGTATTTTTCATGGTGGCTGGTTGTCACTCTCAACTTTACTCATTCACTATTCACTAAACGAACATTCAGTTTAGTCTCTGGAGCACAGCGTGTAGAGACTTTGGACTCCTAATCATCATCTTTAAAATGTTAGGGGCAAACATGGCAACTATAATCAGGTACTGAAATGACACCAATTTGATACCAGTGCATTTACAAGTTATAATTGCCCAAAAACTAAGCATAAGGAAAATGTATGTTCTCGTCACCTAATAATATTATTAGATATTCAGCTTCATAGCTTTTCCTGTTCAGGTTTTATGGTATTGTGCATGCTGTCTCACTGCCATACTGGGCAATCAAATTACATCATTAATTATGTAGTATTATATGTGCAGAATATAATTAACTGTACTCCACTATGATTGATTGATTGATTGATTGAATCTTTATTTTGAACATGTTGAAAAAGTATAAAAAAAAAATAGAATTAAAAGAGACAAATGAACAAAGCAAACAAAAGGAAAACGAGCAACCACAACTCCAAATAACGTCCATGTTCAAAAAGGAGCAGGAAGAAGCATAAGCTTATTTAATCCCACCCCTTTTCCACTATCTAGTATCAATAGACTACAGAAATACCTCCTTGTAATTACATTATATGTTATGTGTAATTTTTTTTTTTTTTTAAATATATACACATATATGTTTCTATCTATCCATACCTACGTATATACACACATACGCATATATACACATTTTCAATAACCCCATTAACACCTGAAGGATACACAACCTACAATTTTATATATATTTAATATATATATAAAACACCCAGCACGCCCCTGCGGGCGGTTTATCCTTCAAGCTCGGGTCCTCTACCAGAGGCCTGGGAGCTTGAGGGTCCTGCGCAGTATCTTAGCTGTTCCCAGGACTGCGCTCTTCTGGACAGAGATCTCCGATGTTGTTCCCGGGATCTGCTGGAGCCACTCGCCTATCTTGGGAGTCACCGCACCTAGTGCTCCGATTACCACGGGGACCACCGTTACCTTCACCCTCCACATCCTCTCGAGCTCTTCTCTGAGCCCTTGGTATTTCTCCAGCTTCTCGTGTTCCTTCTTCCTGATATTGCTGTCATTCGGAACCGCTACATCGATCACTACGGCCGTCTTCTTCTGTTTGTCTACCACCACTATGTCCGGTTGGTTAGCCACCACCATTTTGTCCGTCTGTATCTGGAAGTCCCACAGGATCTTAGCTCGGTCATTCTCCACCACCCTTGGGGGCATCTCCCATTTTGACCTCGGGACTTCCAGGTTATACTCGGCACAGATGTTCCTGTACACTATGCCGGCCACTTGGTTATGGCGTTCCATGTATGCCTTGCCTGCTAGCATCTTGCACCCTGCTGTTATGTGCTGGATTGTCTCTGGGGCATCTTTACACAGCCTGCACCTGGGGTCTTGCCTGGTGTGATAGACCCCAGCCTCTATGGATCTTGTGCTCAGAGCTTGTTCTTGTGCTGCCATGATTAGTGCCTCTGTGCTGTCTTTCAGTCCAGCTTTGTCCAGCCACTGGTAGGATTTCTGGATATCAGCCACCTCCTCTATCTGCCGGTGGTACATACCGTGCAGGGGCCTGTCCTTCCATGATGGTTCCTCGTCTCCCTCCTCTTTCTTGGGTTTCTGCTGCCTGAGGTATTCACTGAGCACTCGGTCAGTTGGGGCCATCTTCCCAATGTATTCTTGGATGTTCCTTGTCTCATCCTGGACTGTGGTGCTGACACTCACCAGTCCCCGGCCCCCTTCCTTCCGCTTAGCGTACAGCCTCAGGGTGCTGGACTTGGGGTGAAACCCTCCATGCATGGTAAGGAGCTTTCTTGTCTTTATGTCAGTGGCTTCTATCTCCTCCTTTGGCCAGCCTATTACCCCAGCAGGGTACCTGATCACGGGCAGGGCGTACGTGTTGATGGCCCGGATCTTGTTCTTACCATTCAGCTGACTCCTCAGGACTTGCCTGACCCTCTGCAGGTACTTGGTGGTTGCAGCTTTTCTAGCGGCCTCTTCATGGTTCCCATTCGCCTGCGGGATCCCCAAGTACTTGTAACTGTCCTCTATGTCTGCAATGTTGCCTTCTGGTAGTTCAATCCCCTCAGTTCTGACTACCTTCCCTCTCTTTGTTACCATCCGACTACACTTCTCCAGTCCGAACGACATTCCAATGTCATTGCTGTATAGCCTGGTAGTGTGGATCAGTGAATCGATGTCTCGTTCACTCTTGGCATACAGCTTGATGTCATCCATGTACAGGAGGTGGCTGACAACTGCTCCGTTCCGTAGTCTGTATCCGTAGCCAGTCTTGTTAATGATCTCACTGAGGGGGTTCAGGCCTATGCAGAACAGCAGTGGGGACAGAGCATCTCCTTGGTAGATCCCGCACTTGATGGTAACTTGTGCTATGGGCTTGGAGTTGGCCTCTAGTGTTGTACGCCACATCCCCATTGAGTTCCTGATGAAGGCTCTTAGGGTCCCATTGATCTTGTACAATTCTAGGCATTCCAGTATCCAGCTGTGGGGCATTGAGTCATAGGCCTTCTTGTAATCAATCCAGGCAGTGCACAGGTTGGTCAGTCTGGTCTTGCAGTCTCGGCTGATTGTTCTGTCTACCAGTAGCTGGTGTTTTGCGCCTCTGGTATTCTTGCCAATTCCTTTCTGTGTCCCGCTCATGTATTGACCCATGTGCCTGTTCATCTTAGCCGATATGATGCCTGACAGGAGCTTCCATGTAGTACTGAGGCAGGTTATTGGTCGGTAGTTGGAGGGGACCGGTCCCTTCTTGGGGTCCTTGGGGATCAGGACCGTCCGGCCTTCAGTTAGCCATTCCGGGTGTATCTCGTTAACTAGCAGCTGGTTCATTTGTGCTGCCAGACGCTCGTGGAGTGCAGTTAGCTTCTTCAGCCAGTAGGCGTGAACCATGTCGGGCCCTGGTGCTGTCCAACTCTTCATACTGGAGACCCTTTCTTGGATATCTGCCACTGTGATGGTTACTGGACCCTGTTCAGGGAGGTCGCTGTGGTCTGCCCTCAGATCCTCTAGCCACTGAGCATTGCCGTTATGGGTTGCATCCTTCTCCCATATGCTCTTCCAGTATTGCTCCGTCTCCAGCCTTGGTGGTGCTGTTCTCTTATTGTTCCCTTGCCACTGAGAGTACACCTTTGCTGGTTCTGTGGAGAACAGCTGGTTTATTCTCCTGCCTTCTATCTCTCTGGTGTACCTCCTCAAGCGGCTGGCCAAGGCTGTGAGTCTTTGCTTGGCAGTTTCCAAGGCCTCAGGTATGGACAGCTTGCTGTATTTCTTAGGCACCTTATTCGTCGCACCTTTCTGCAACTCCGTTAGTTGGCTAACCTCTCTCCGTGCTACTTTGATCTTGCCCTCTAGCCTCCTTCTCCATGGAGGGTACTGCCCCTTGTGGCTGTTCAGCTTGTAGCCAAGCATCTCACTGATCACTGCTGCCGTATTGTAGATCAGCTTGTTAGTGTCGGTAATCGTGGTTGTAGGTATTGCCCGTAGTGCTGCATTAACATCATCTAGCAGACCTTCTGAGGGTACTTCACGTAATCTTGGTAACCGGCTACGGGGGATCCAGGTTTCAAGCTTGGCCATATATATATATATATATATATATATATATATATATATATATATACATACATACACACATACATACACACACATACACATATATATATATATATATGAGTTGAGTGCGAGAGGAACTGACCTGAAAAATAGGATCATGGCCAAGCTTGAAACCTGGATCCCCCGTAGCCGGTTACCAAGATTACGTGAAGTACCCTCAGAAGGTCTGCTAGATGATGTTAATGCAGCACTACGGACAATACCTACAACCACGGTTACCGACACTAACAAGCTGATCTACAATACGGCAGCAGTGATCAGTGAGATGCTTGGCTACAAGTTGAACAGCCACAAGGGGCAGTACCCTCCATGGAGAAGGAGGCTAGAGGGCAAGATCAAAGTAGCACGGAGGGAGGTTAGCCAACTAACGGAGTTGCAGAAAGGTGCGACAAATAAGGTGCCTAAGAAATACAGCAAGCTGTCCATACCTGAGGCCTTGGAAACTGCCAAGCAAAGACTCACAGCCTTGGCCAGCCGCTTGAGGAGGTACACCAGAGAGATAGAAGGCAGGAGAATAAACCAGCTGTTCTCCACAGAACCAGCAAAGGTGTACTCTCAGTGGCAAGGGAACAATAAGAGAACAGCACCACCAAGGCTGGAGACAGAACAATACTGGAAGAGCATATGGGAGAAGGATGCAACCCATAACGGCAATGCTCAGTGGCTAGAGGATCTGAGGGCAGACCACAGCGACCTCCCTGAACAGGGTCCAGTAACCATCACAGTGGCAGATATCCAAGAAAGGGTCTCCAGTATGAAGAGTTGGACAGCACCAGGGCCCGACATGGTTCACACCTACTGGCTGAAGAAGCTGACTGCACTCCACGAGCGTCTGGCAGCACAAATGAACCAGCTGCTAGTTAA
Organism: Mchenga conophoros; assembly: GCF_057382185.1. NCBI lineage: Eukaryota > Metazoa > Chordata > Actinopteri > Cichliformes > Cichlidae > Mchenga > Mchenga conophoros. The sequence continues at coordinate 30,649,649 of NC_140529.1, forward strand.
CGAAAGACACCCGGAATGGCTAACTGAAGGCCGGACGGTCCTGATCCCCAAGGACCCCAAGAAGGGACCGGTCCCCTCCAACTACCGACCAATAACCTGCCTCAGTACTACATGGAAGCTCCTGTCAGGTATCATATCGGCTAAGATGAACAGGCACATGGGTCAATACATGAGCGGGACACAGAAAGGAATTGGCAAGAATACCAGAGGTGCAAAACACCAGCTACTGGTAGACAGAACAATCAGCCGAGACTGCAAGACCAGACTGACCAACCTGTGCACTGCCTGGATTGATTACAAGAAGGCCTATGACTCAATGCCCCACAGCTGGATACTGGAATGCCTAGAATTGTACAAGATCAATGGGACCCTAAGAGCCTTCATCAGGAACTCAATGGGGATGTGGCGTACAACACTAGAGGCCAACTCCAAGCCCATAGCACAAGTTACCATCAAGTGCGGGATCTACCAAGGAGATGCTCTGTCCCCACTGCTGTTCTGCATAGGCCTGAACCCCCTCAGTGAGATCATTAACAAGACTGGCTACGGATACAGACTACGGAACGGAGCAGTTGTCAGCCACCTCCTGTACATGGATGACATCAAGCTGTATGCCAAGAGTGAACGAGACATCGATTCACTGATCCACACTACCAGGCTATACAGCAATGACATTGGAATGTCGTTCGGACTGGAGAAGTGTAGTCGGATGGTAACAAAGAGAGGGAAGGTAGTCAGAACTGAGGGGATTGAACTACCAGAAGGCAACATTGCAGACATAGAGGACAGTTACAAGTACCTGGGGATCCCGCAGGCAAATGGGAACCATGAAGAGGCCGCTAGAAAGGCTGCAACCACCAAGTACCTGCAGAGGGTCAGGCAAGTCCTGAGGAGTCAGCTGAATGGTAAGAACAAGATCCGGGCCATCAACACATACGCCCTGCCCGTGATCAGATACCCTGCTGGGGTAATAAGCTGGCCAAAGGAGGAGATAGAAACCACTGACATAAAGACAAGAAAGCTCCTTACCATGCATGGAGGGTTTCACCCCAAGTCCAGCACCCTGAGGCTGTACGATAAGCGGAAGGAAGGGGGCCGGGGACTGGTGAGTGTCAGCACCACAGTCCAGGATGAGACAAGGAACATCCAAGAATACATTGGGAAGATGGCCCCAACTGACCGAGTGCTCAGTGAATACCTCAGGCAGCAGAAACCCAAGAAAGAGGAGGGAGACGAGGAACCATCATGGAAGGACAGGCCCCTGCACGGTATGTACCACCGGCAGATAGAGGAGGTGGCTGATATCCAGAAATCCTACCAGTGGCTGGACAAAGCTGGACTGAAAGACAGCACAGAGGCACTAATCATGGCAGCACAAGAACAAGCTCTGAGCACAAGATCCATAGAGGCTGGGGTCTATCACACCAGGCAAGACCCCAGGTGCAGGCTGTGTAAAGATGCCCCAGAGACAATCCAGCACATAACAGCAGGGTGCAAGATGCTAGCAGGCAAGGCATACATGGAACGCCATAACCAAGTGGCCGGCATAGTGTACAGGAACATCTGTGCTGAGTACAACCTGGAAGTCCCGAGGTCAAAATGGGAGATGCCCCCAAGGGTGGTGGAGAATGACCGAGCTAAGATCCTGTGGGACTTCCAGATACAGACGGACAAAATGGTGGTGGCTAACCAACCGGACATAGTGGTGGTAGACAAACAGAAGAAGGCGGCCGTAGTGATCGATGTAGCGGTTCCGAATGACAGCAATATCAGGAAGAAGGAACACGAGAAGCTGGAGAAATACCAAGGGCTCAGAGAAGAGCTCGAGAGGATGTGGAGGGTGAAGGTAACGGTGGTCCCCGTGGTAATCGGAGCACTAGGTGCGGTGACTCCCAAGCTAGGCGAGTGGCTCCAGCAGATCCCGGGAACAACATCGGAAATCTCTGTCCAGAAGAGCGCAGTCCTGGGAACAGCTAAGATACTGCGCAGGACCCTCAAGCTCCCAGGCCTCTGGTAGAGGACCCGAGCTTGAAGGATAAACCGCCCGCAGGGGCGTGCTGGGTGTTTTTTTTTTTTCATACACATACACATATATACATATACATACATACATACATACACATACACATACATATATACCCATACCAACAAACCCGTGCATGCGCACACACATGAAAATATTAGACAAGAACACCCTATCAAATCTCTACCTTTTCCCTGTACCCTGTAAAAACCATATCCTTAAACCGCTTTTTAAACTGCGCCATGCTTGGACATTGCTTCATATCTTTACTTAGTCTGTTCCACAGCTTCACTCCACACACAGAGATGCAAAAACTTTTTAATGTTGTACGGATACGAGGATGTTTTAAATTTAATTCCCCCCTCAAATTGTATCCCCGTTCCCTTTTAGAAAACATTTTTAGAATATTGTCAGGAAGCAGGTTATTTATTGCTTTATATATAATTTGTGCTGTGAGAAAATGAACCAGATCTGTGAATTTTAGAATTTTTGATTTTAAGAATAGTGGATTTGTATGATCTCTGTAACCAGTTTTATGGATTATCCTTATGGCCCTTTTTTGTAATATAAAGATTGATGATAGCGAACATTTGTAAGTATTGCCCCAAACCTCTGCACAGTAATTCAAATACGGTGCAATCAGGGAACAATAGAGAATGTGGAGTGATTTGTGGTCCAGAATGTGTTTTACTTTACTCAAGATTGAGACACTTCTTGAAATTTTGTTATGTATATGATTTATATGAGACTTCCAGTTTAATTTATCATCTATAATCACACCAAGAAACTTATGTTCAAGTACTCTTTCAATTTCCACACCATCTACATGAATCTGCACTTGTGCATTTCTAAGGGAATTCCCAAATAAGATAATTTTAGTTTTACTTAGATTTAGCGATAGTTTGTTCCTGTTAAACCATTTTTTAATTTTGCACATTTCTGAAGTAATTGTATCCATCAGCTCCTTTAGATTCCCCCCAGAACAAAAAATATTTGTGTCATCTGCAAATAATACTAATTTTAATATATCAGATGCCTTACAAATATCATTTATATAAATAATAAATAATTTTGGACCCAGTACAGAGCCTTGTGGAACACCACAAGCAATGTCCAAGCATGATGAGGAATGGACACCCAGCTTCACAAATTGTTTCCGGTCACTTAAATAATTTTTCACCCATTGCAGTACAACCCCCCTAATCCCATACCGTTCCAGTTTATTAATTAATATGTCATGATTGATTGTGTCGAATGCTTTCTTGAGATCCAGAAATACTTCAGCTGCATACTGTTTCTGATCTATAGCATTCGTAATCTCCTCAATTGATTCGATTAATGCCAGAGATGTTGATCTTTTTGATCTGAATCCATATTGACTGTCAGAGAGTAATTTATATTTATCTAAGAATTTGTCTAATCGTTTATTAAACAGGTTTTCTAGGATTTTGGAGAATTGTGGTAGTAAAGAAACAGGCCTGTAATTTGTGAAGTGGCGTCTATCCCTGGTTTTATACAGCGGCACAACTTTAGCTATTTTCATTTTGTTTGGCACTTTTCCCGTCTGAAATGATAAGTTGCAAATATATGTTAGAGGTCCTACAATTCCTTCAATGACCTTCTTGACGATTTTCATGTCAATATCATTACAATCAGTGGATGTTTTATATTTACACATGTGTACAATGTCAATTATTTCTTTTTCCTCCACTGATGTGAGGAACATTGAGTTAGGGTTCCTATCAATCAGGTTTTCACTACATTCTACTGATGGCAGTGACTCAGGAATTTGTTCTGCCAGTTTTGGTCCAATATTTACAAAATAATGATTAAAGCTGTTGACCTTATCAGCAGTGTTTTCCATAATATTGCCATTATCGATAAAGTATTGTGGATAACTTTGTTGTCCAGAATTATTTTTAATGATACCGTTTAAAACATCCCATATTCCTTTCATATTATGTTTATTGTTGTTCAATATTTTACTATAATACTCCTTTCTACATACACGTATAATATTGGTCAACTTATTTTTGTATTTTTTATATTTATTTTCAGCTTCTTTTGTTCTTTGTTTTAGGTATTCCCTATAGAGTGTATTTTTCTTTTTACATGCATTTTGTAAACCCTTAGTGAGCCATGGTCTATCTGAATATTTGTGCTTTCTGTTGTATTTTATTGTTGGACAGTTTTTATCGTACAACTCCATGAATATTCTTAAAAATATGCCATATGCAATATCAATATCAGCTTCTTTGTACACCTTGTCCCAGTCCTGATTTAATAGATCGTTCTTAAATGCAGTCATAGTTTCTTCTGTCCTTACACGTCTGTATCTCAGTTGTTCTTCATGCTGATTTTTCTTATAATTAGTGTCATAAACTGCAAAAACTGGTAGGTGATCACTGATGTCATTAATTAATATTCCGCTCACAATGTTGTTTTCTATATTGTTAGTGAAAATATTGTCAAGTAAGGTGGCACAATGTGGTGTAATTCTGCTAGGCCTGGTTATTTTAGGATGTAAACTCAAACTGTACATAGTGTTTAGGAATTCGTCGGTCATTTTATGCTTTTTTGGATTCAACAGGTCAATATTAAAATCACCACAGATAAACATAACTTTTTGATTTGTTTTAGAGAATATTTCCTCTATGAAGTCATTAAATACTTGAATACTAGAGCCAGGTGTTCTATATATACAGCTAATTATTACATTTTTTTCTTTTTCCTTATAAATTTCAATTGTTATACATTCTAGTAAATTATCAATTACAGTTGTCATACTTTCTACCACCTTGTAGTTTAGGTTTTTATCCACATACACAGCTACTCCCCCTCCACTCTTGTTCCTTCTATTTACAAAATTCACTTCATATCCCTCCAGTCCAAAGTCCATTCCTTTCTCCGCATTGATCCATGTTTCAGAAATGGCAATAATTCCAAATGGATTTGTCAACTCATTTAGATATTCCTTTATATTGTTGAAGTTGGCATACAGACTTCTGCTATTAAAATGGATTATTGATAATTTATTTTCCGTGTTGATGGTGTGCTTAAACTGTTCATCAGTGAAGTAGCAGCAGTTACAGCTGATGTTGTAGAAGAAATTATTTTCCGGGTCTATATCCTTTTCTAAGTCTAGAACATTATGGTCTGTGTATCGAAATGTTCTCAGTTCCAGATTATCATAAAGAGAATTCCAATGAGTCATGTTGATATTGTTGCCGGATGCAGATGAAGTTCTTTTGGACTGTGCCATGTGTTGTGTTGTGTGTCACGTCACATGTGTATTCATACCTCCAGAGTAAGTTGACCTCAGTATTTGTCCAGCTCTTCCATATTTCTGATGACCAACACTTTGGCTTGTTCCGGTGTTCCATTGAGTTTAATGAATACTTTGCAGTTGGTGGTCCATGTATTTTGAATTTTTCCCTGTTTCTTCAAGTAACGTGCTTTCCTGGCAATGTCCGCATTTCTTTTTATCAGATGTTCGTTCATGAAGACATCGGATCCTTTCAGTTTCCTTCCTTGTTTTAACAGTGCTGTTTTCTGTTTTCTGTTTGCAAATCTCACAATGATGGCTGGTTTGTTACTGTCATTTTTTCGGGGTAGAGGGTGGCAAGCCTCAATGTTGTTATAATCCACTTCCACACCTTTGGACCGTAGAAAGGTAACCACTTGATGCTCCGTGGAGTTGACATCTTCCTCTCCTGGCCCTCCTACATTGTCAGTGGCGACCGCCCGGGCGTATGACCGGGGTTTGATGCGAAGCCCCGTGATGATAACATCGTTCATCCGGGTGTACTGCTCCAAATCCGCCACTCTGTTCTCCAGGTACGCCAGCCGCCGATCCTTCTCAGCGTTCTGGATGCGGAGAGCCTTAACTTCCTCGACCAGGTCCAGGATGGCTTTCTGCTGCAGTTTGACAGTAGAAATCTCCTCTGTCATAAACTCCAGCGACTTCTTAATATCGTCTCCTTCCTCGGCTGACAGAACTTTTTTCGGGCCCATGCTGAGAGACTCTCTCGTAGCTTTGCCGTGACGACCGGCTAGCTACTTCCCAAATCAAACTGGGCTAAAGGTTTAAAAAAAAACTTGAGTGACTGGTTCCTGCTTTAATTTTTCACTCTCTTTTTAGGACTACTGCAAGTAGGCTGTCTCAATGAGAGGGTGAAGTGTCCATTTGTACTGGAATATATTCACTTCATTACTGTGAAGTACTGCACACAAGCTACTCAAGTACTGACTGGTTTTGATTTACTCTGAAATGAGTTGGCTCAGAAGTAGTTGGAAATCTGTCCAGCAGGTCGGTGGGACATGTGCAGAAAGGATGATCAAGTGTGGAAAAAAAACCCTCTGTTAATCCTGTTTATTTCTTTCTGTGCTGAAAAAAAAAGCTGGATTTTCCCATCAAATGTATTCATTCTGACCTCTCTTCTATTGATACCACCCCAAATCTTCACTGCGATATCTAGCATTTCTTTGCATTGTTAATAATGACAAGATTAGATTTCATGGACACAATAATGCAGTTGTGTAAGTGGAATGATTAATAGTAATCAGAAAATTAATTCCTAACAATTTTTAAAATTGATTAATCATGCATGGCATTCATTGATAAAAATAAATGGCAAACTAAATTGCCTGTTGGTTCCAGCTTATTGGCAGGCTTGAGACAACTTTATAGGCTCCTTTAAAAAAAAATCTCTTCATCTGCTATAACTTCCTCAGTTGTGTTATCAATACAGGAAATATTTTTGTTTAATTCAGTAATTGAAATTAGGAGTTAGGTAAAGTCTAATTTTACTCATCTCAACTATTTCAAGCCACAAAACGGAATCTCCTGATTGTGTTTGTGGTGTATATTTTAGTGTATGGGTCCTGCCTGCTTTCAACTATCAAATTAAGGCAAGAAAAGCCCAAAACATAATCAAAGGAAAAAGGAACATTAGCTGGATTTCTAAGATTATTCCTGTTTTGGCTTTAATATCCTTTATCAGGGCTAACAGTGCTGCCTCTGGGGTCTATTAGCAGATCCTTAAATTGAAAACTTATATCAAAGTAAAGCCAGTGTTGTTTTAGTGATTATTAATCTTGTGTATGCCAAGTGACAATTGTCTTTATCCCAGCCTTAATAGCTACTCTATTTCAAAATAAACTTAGTTAAAGGTAATGCCCTTTTACAACAACAATCAATAAAGCAATCTGAAACTCTGTAATTGTACCCAATGGTCAGACACAGTGTCCCTCAGCCAGTGCCTCCTGTGCTCCTATTAGTGTTCTCTGGTCAGTTCTGGGCACAGACTCAGTCTATGTGCATATTTAAACTCAAAATCCTTCACAGCTTCTGCACTCAAGACAGCACATCATCAGTTTCAGGTCGACAACTTTTTCGATGACCTGCTTTGACTATAAAGAGGCACTTAAATATAAATTTAAATGGAATTTCCAGTGGTGAGTCTGTCCTTTTATGACCATTTGTGCAATCTGAATATTTTCATAAATATTTTTTACATTGCAAACTACTGAAAATGCAAAATATTAAGTGTGCATTATAATGTTATGCATAAATTAAAGCCATATTCACATGCATATCACTGCAGCTGCAAATTAGCAGTGTGTCCAATCTGCTGGTTGTTCCCATTATGCCTCTAATCCTACAATTTTTACAGATGTATTAAAAGCAGTGCACAGATCCGGAAGATCGATGAACTTAACTTCTGATTAAAATTGCTGCAGGTGTGTTGAAGTGAAAGATATGAAAGAAGATGTACACTTAATCTGTTATTTTAAACAGAAAATTACAAACTACATTACAAATGAGGGTGTCTCTTGGATTCTTTGCCCATACTGTGATTCACAAAGAGATATGCTTATTGAAATTTTTAATTAGGAGCAGTGCATACATTGCCAGTAATCATCAGAGTCAAAGCCACTGTTTTCCCCAGTGAGGACCTCTTAAAAGATGAAACATTGTACAGGATACTTGTTCTGACATGTGTGCTTTGTTGTGCTATATGTAACATGCTTTAGTCTTTTTCGCAACCCTCCTAATATTTTATTTTACTAACATGTCCTTACAAAATCACAATAATACAATATTCAGCTTTAAATTACCCCAATGTGTCCTGCTTTAAAATACATAAAAAAGAAAATTATACTGAAATCAAACACCGTCACACAAAAGGAAAAATTTCTCATCACCTACTCTGTTCATTCTGACAGATATCAAGACTCTACATGGCACAAAAGGCAGTTAAAACACAAAAGTACTTCACCCTTCACTCCAGTGGTGATCAAGAGGGAAGTTTGGAGTCTGTAGAAAATGAGAGGAACCCCTAAACTCCACTCAGCATTGTAAATTTTTCTCCAGTTGAACACAGATCAAAATACACATATTTTATTCCACAACTGTTTATAGTAATTCCTAGAAATGATTATTATGGTGGACAGTGGCTAGTTTTTACGCTGACAAGTACAATTATATGAAGTTTAAAACCATTAAGCAGAGTTCCAGAACAAATGCTGCCCTGCATTTAAACAAAATTCATTGCAGAGAGCATCGTGACTTAAACAAGTGATATATCTAAGCACAGCCCTGGCCGGTACACTGGTAGTGGTAATTAACAATAGCACAGAGAGTTGGGACCTCTGCAGTTATTGATCAATTGTATTAAAGTTAGGTCTTCAAAAACGGGACCAATTTACTGTTAATTCACTGTTTCAGGTCGCTACATCAGTCACTAAGGAGCTTCGATTCTGACATCCTTGTCGCGTTTGTCAGCTCTCTGAACAGAATAGTTTCATATTTTGGCTCCTGGCAGCAGTCTTTATATAAAAAAAGTGTAGGTGGACTGAAGAGCACAATGTGGTGATTATATGCTGCTCTTACAATGTTCCAGCTTATTTATGGATGGGAGGACAGACAGAAAGACAGACAGACTGCAAGAAAATCAAGGGATCCAATCTTTCATCATCTAATCCACTGATTTTTTTTTTCGTTAGCAGGTAAAACGCAGAGCGAAATAGAAATAGAGCAGTCAAGCTCTTTTTGTGCTCACACGGGAATACTGCAAGTAACTACGACTAAATCCAAATTATATAAACATTTAAATGCACTGAGTAGGCACTGGGAGATATTAGGTAAGTACATCTAAGATCAAAGCCTCTGGTGCAGAGAATAGAACCAAAATATCTGTGGAGGAAAGAAAGCCATTTCTCTTCTTTGAGATGAGCAATAGGCTCAATAACTCTGGCATTATTCTTCTAAGTCTCACTGCTTAGGCCATGCTGTTAGTTTTCTCCCCTCTTCTTTGCTTTTGCTTAGTGCCTGCTCGATATGGTTTCAGCTTTTGTGGCTTTTGTTTGTTTTGTGTTTGGGTGTGACACCTCCTTCAGATTGCATCAGCCAATACACCTGGTCCTCAATGCCTCTGCCAAATTGCATGTTCTTCCTCATTCCTCATCTCATCAGCAAACAGCATTTAGATCCCAGTTTTTCAGTCATTGTTCACAAGATTGCTCACTGTACTTGGCTAGCAGATTCTCTCGGGCTTCCTAGGTCTGCATCTGTGCTTCAGGTTCCTACTCTTCCTCTCCGCCTCCAACTCTGCTTCAACCAAGCTTGCCTCATCAGCCACGCCAGCTCTTCTCACTCGTCACAGAGCTGCATGCAGCATTCTTCTCATCCTCTTAGTCACCCAACCACCACTAGCACTGCAGCTTCATATTATTATGCTTTAAACCTTGTTAAAGTACTTTTCTTAGCCTAAATCTGCTTTTGGGTCTCAAATTCTCATTGGTCATAACAACAGGATCACACAATTTTAGATCTAATAAATGTAATCACTTTTGCACCGTGGGTGCAATAAATTCTTGATTCAGAATGACTTGAGGGATGTTTAATTTCAGATAAGAGGATATAGCTTTTACAAAGTGGGTCTTATCATTATTCTATATTAATGTGCTGCTGTGATGTGAGCATGCTGTCAAGTCATCAAGCTCCACGGGATGACTAAGTAAGACTAAATTCACAGAATTTATTCAGGTGACTATACTTTGCATAGGTATATTCAACACAGGTAATTTGTCACGTGTCAAATTGGGTAGCAAATTTCACTGCTCCCAACAATTACACTCTTATTAATTGAAGGTAAGTGCTCATTTCAAGCCCTGGTAAGCACCAATATACAGACTGCTTCAAAATAAGCTCCAACAATCCACGTTTATTTTCACAGTTGTTTAATCTTGTGTTACTTGTGGTCATGGTGCAGCAGTGGCAGCGGTTGACATTTTTTAACGCTTCTGCGGGGGTAGTAAGATGAATGCTCAACTGCAAACTTTCCCAGTGTCTTGTTAGCTTGTTTGATAAGATCTCTTTCAACAAATTCTGGCCTCTGCACTTTCTGACTTAAAAGCAAAATAACCAGTTTCATAGATTTGATCTGACTTGACACATGAAGGAAAGATCCAGCAAATTAGATGACTCAAGTATATAAACCAAGGACATACGGTGTATTAGAGCTGTTTTTATAAATGTCGTAACATCATCCACACCAGAATCCAAATGATAAATCGTTATCACTGTGATGAATAAAAGAAATGATGGCCGAATAAATATACGAACCAATAAAATACACAAAAACATAGAACACAGATTTTAAATCTGAATATTGTATAAATCAATCAAACTAATGATTAGAAGTATGTACACAATACATATTTTGCTTTTATATTATGACATAACAAACAGCTTTTATTTTCTGGGCACTATGTGGCTGGAGTATGTATATATCCCAATAAAAGTCAATAAGTATTTCATTGCAAATGAGAATGAGATTAAAATGAAATGCTCTCATTTAACTTCCCTTGGCTCTGATCTACACATATAGCTGGAAATCGCACAGCAAGTTTCCTAACAAGATGGACAATGCACTAATGTGATTATAATGCAAGGACATTAAACAAAGAGAAGCACATCAGTGAAACAGTGCAATTCCTCTTTGGTAAAAATGTTTCTTGCGAGAGATACTGACGCTCAGTGTTCTTTCATAGATGTGTTATCTAAGACTCAAAATAGAAAACAAAAGCTAAAAGAAGTATTGTTTAAAGCAGAGAGATTTTTTTCCCCCTCTCTGTGAAACACACAGATTATTTTAAAGATTTGGAGGTCTTATTTGTGTAAAATGAACTCATTGAGGCAGGGGACAGTTCGCGCTCTTACAGACTCTTTGAATTCTTCTTCACTTTCTCTTTGCTGATGCTTCCCACATCTCCCTTGTGCTCGTGTAGCATGATTTAAACAACCAGGATAATAAAAGACTCGAAATTAGATTGTGGCATAAATCACAGCAGTGGCAAATGGGCTGTGACCAAGACTTGAAACAAAAACAAATATCTGTGTTAAGGTACAGCAGATTTTTCCTGTGCAAAATAAACAGCTCAAACATGTGTGGTAAAATTATAACCCTGTGTAACTAAATCTGATGTAATATTTTCACTTTTCATTATAAAGGCAGGTTCTGAAAATCTAACCTAAGAGAGAGGAAAAGACTGAAGTGAGGGAAATTTACAAGGCTGCCTGTCTTTAACTGTGCTGACGACCTAAGGTCATCACATTGGAGCGACTAGACATAACAAAGTAGACAAGGACTCACTCATCTGTCTGAAAGTATGGAAATGGGCTTATTTTTCTTATATGTGCTGTGATTCATTAAATGTATAGATGGAAGTTTTCCCCATAATTTGTTTGATCAAGCTGACTTACTGTAAGGTCACATTTTCCAGACAAGTGACCTCGCAAATCTGAATGTCTGTACTCAACAAGAGTAGATCATTTTTAAAAAATCCTCCATGTTTATGTTTATCACGGTCTAATATGTGGCCCAAGAGCCAAAACCGGCTGGCCGCAGGGACCAATACGTCCCACTAAATTGCTTTGCCAAGTGGGAAATTTGCAGAGGCGTCATTAAAATTTTATCAATAAAATGAAGTGCTATTCCAGCTGTGAGGAAAGCCTCATTACTATACAAGAAAAATTATAAGAATGTAATTGTTTGGGTGATAAAATTTTGAAATAATGTTGCTTCTATCAAAAACCTGACATCTGTGCTTTGTAGATCCTTTGTGATATAGAAAATTGTAACGTACAACTAACAGCAGCTGATTGGAAACATTTTGCTTAATTGTACTTATTTCTCTTGAGTGCCTTATTTCAGGCTTTTAATCATCTGTTTTGTAATCACTGAATGTGAACATTTTCAATTTGTACATTTGTACAATAAAGGGGGCTCTTATACATATTATTAAGCACTATTAGCACATTTACATATAAGAGGTGGTCTTGGCAACATCTAACCAATCTAAATGGGACGTTTTGCAGGCTATATGACTTTTCTTCCAAAGAAAATCATCCCTATTAGTGCCACCTACAACAACACACACACACACACACACACACACACACACACACACACAAATATATATATATATATATATATATATATATATATATACACCAGTAAATTGCAACAATGTTGTAAAAGGGACAAGTGATGAATGTTGTGGCAAATCATTAATCTGGCGATTTAGTGCACAGAGTGGTAAGATAAACAATTTAATTCCAGTTAATTATTTTATCTCTCTGTGGTGCTGTTTATTTCTAAGGTGACTGCTTCACATTGTGCATCATTTTATTTCAGTGTTCACAGCGTCCCTAACTGCAGTAGCAAAACTACCCCACCAAACCTGAAATGGGGTAGCCAGCTTACTTCATTGTTGCACTCCTTCGGGTGAACAAAGTGCCTTCTGAGCCAAATATTTAAAATTTCCATTCTTCAATTCAGATGACTTGCATCAATTTATCCACACACAGGTTTTTGTGTTTTCATGCATAGCTGAGTCACTTGGCTTCAGTGAGCTGTACGGGTGTACCAGGGTCCTACTGGTTTCTGCCAGTCCAGTGCTGATGTTGCTGCTGGTCATTTTCGAAAGGAAGTCAGCTTGATCTGTCTTTAGTCTGCTGTGCTTGGTTTTCTTTGCCAGTTCCTCAGTTTGCAGTCCTCAACCATGTCCTTTCCTTTGTGCTTCTGTAGAAGAGCCAATATCTGGCAACACCTGTCTGCTGCGAATTTTCTGCCTGACAGAACTGGCTGATGCACGATGACCAGCATGTGTCTTGTTGCTGTGTTCACTGTTGCCATGGGATAAAAAATTTTGATGAAACAAGTTTCTTTAACATCACATTAAACTTTAGTGTGTGTTTTTTTCCACAATATAAAAAAGAATAAACATGTTTTAGTTTTCTGGTTAATTATGCTTTGGATTTTTCATCTGGAAAGTGGACTGTCTTACATAAAGGTATGATACTGGCATATTTCTTAGTTTGCAGTAGTTCATTGGAAATATCATACATTATATTATATATTATAGCCTAGTATATTCAAATACTTATATACTTATGCAGACGGCGTAAAAATAAATGTCAAGGGTGAGTCTTTTTGTGTGATCTGAATTGTATAAAGCTTTTGCACAGCACTGAATATATTTTTGAACACATAAAACAACTCTTCTTCACTTTCTTTGCACTTAAATACAATATAATAATACATTACAATATAATTTTGTAGGGTGTGATATTTCAGAAAATGGGGATTATCGGTGAAGTGTACTTAAATGACTAAATCCGTTTCCTTTAGTGCTATTTATTATGTAACTTCATTATGGTCAGAATATGTTTAGTGTTTTATCACAGACTGTCTTATGTCAATGTCTTTAAAATCCTGTCGAAGAAATGATGATTTTCATCATAAATAACTGCCTCCTACAGACTTCATTACCATGACTTTTTCTGCGTTACCTGTCTTGTTAAACTATGTTTTCTTTTCTTATTTACACATCTTGATCTTTACGCATCTTGATTAAAAATTAAAACAATAACTGAAATATTAAATATAGCTATGCAATTCATCAGTGACGGCATGATTAAATAAATGTAAATAAAAAGCGTAGGAGTGTGCACAGGTGACAATAACCTGAGTAACACAGGTTTCAACCCTCGACAATAACTGGCAGACAGCAGTAATTTCTCTCACTGAAATGACAGCTTTAGTGGCACTACTTACTCATGCTGTCAGCTCTAGGCTGTAAACCTGACTGACTAGATGGAACGTATGACAATCAAAACCTTCCAACAAAAAGGTGTAAAAGCCACACAATGTTAGTTCTCAGTCTAATTTTCATTAAAATTGTGAATATATTATTCTGTAGCCTACATAAAACGGTTTAATTGTTATACTGCACTCCTAAAATTATTCGATTGTTTAAAATTGCATCAAATATGCAATGTAATAAAATGTTACATTGTTGCTCACAGTGTCCCAGTAAAAGTAAACAGTATGATATTAATATAGAGCCAGGATGTTATTGTCAAGTGCTAGTGCTATGTTACAATTTGAACCCCCACAGCCAAACTCCCTGGAATTAAAAAAATTAATTCAAAAAATAAAAATTAGCACAAGTTTCCTCAGCTACCAAAGTGCCCTTGAGCAAAGTATTACCACCACTATTGGCTCCAGTAGAGCTGCTAATTGGTCTAAAATTGACTCGGAACATAATGGTTCATTTGGGCAGCTCCCAGGTGTTCATGTTACTATGTGAATATTAAGCTTGCTGATTAAATAAAGAGCACACAGGCTCAGACTTCTCACTTTTTTAATTTACAAAACAGATATTTAAAGATTCATCCAAACATCCGATGAGCTGATATTTGCCTTGTTGACGGTCGTCGATTTGTCGGCAAATAAGATGACATTTCCTCATGGAAGTGGCTGTTGCTTAAGTGTTGTGTCCAATTCCAGGTTGGCTGTACTTATATCACAGATTCTGTTTTATATATTTCTATGAATACATTTGTGCTCAATGAAAAATAGAGTCATTATTTTATTGGGGAAAAATGTTTAGATACAAAACATGGATCAAACATTGATTTCTGCCATGTGAAATCAGAACAACAGACCAAGGGCCACAGGCTAACACTACAGAAAAGACATTTTTCATTTCTTGGGACCTTTAAGCCATTAGAGTTACACAGGTATCATTTCATGTCTGCCAATACAATTATGTTTACTATCTGAACATTCACATTGCATTTAAGTACAATGCCTCTCAGGAAATTACCACTCTAGGTTGTTTCAACATCATACAGCTGCCCCACTATTTTGTGCATTGACCTTTTCAGTCCTCATGAAACCCATTTATATTATAGTCCCTCAAGCACAATGGCATTAATTCATGCTGAAACTCTATTCTAAGCTAAGGATTTGAACTCGATTGCACTTACTGCAACCCTCTCACCTTTGTTGGTTTTGACTTTCAACGACAGATCAGCCAAGCACCTGAAGCCTAAAGCCTATTTAGTTCATCGTCTTCCTGCAGCAGCTGACTGGGTTAAGGTGGCCATTGTAGCCACTCTCCTGAAACACCTGCACTTTCTGCAGAATGGAACGTGTCACTGTGACAAAATGCCAAATGTCAGCATCCATGTGACATTCATATAACATCAAAAGTGTCAGTTTCTATGTACTCAGTATCACTGATCTAATAAGCCTTGTGAACTTTAGGTGTAGTCTTCTTATAATTATTTGAAGAACAAACAGCACAGGCTGGCAAGACTGCATTCATTACCATGTTGAAGAAGATTAATGGGTTCAGCCATGATGCACCCCAACTCAGAAAACAAAGCAACACAAGAGCACAGCGTGAATATACACAACTTTGACAAAGCTCTTCATAATGATCTTAAGTCCCTTATGAACAGATTGGGCTGTCACAAAGTAATTTCTATCATAGGGCATCTGTAATGTTAATGGCCAATTCACATGAGATAAGATCTCTAATCAGTCTCTGAAATTATAGGGATGGGAGTCTCTGCACCATTTACAGAGGTGCCTGGTCTATTTATGCACCGCACTGACATCAAAGGACTTCTCATGTAGAGTCAAAGCACAATGATGCAAATCAGAAACATCATAAAAGGCCGCGCTTGACAATCAATTTTAATTTTTAATTTTGTTTTAAATTTAACATTGCATTTTAAAGATAAAGGAGGAGCAATAACAATGTTTAACTTGAGTGAGATGTTGTCTTACACAAAAGACGTGGAGGATAGTGTTTATTAATTAGATTGGTACTTGTTAATCAGGCATCTTTACATTGAAAGATACCTTAAGTCGCAGTATTGGTTAATGTATAGGAAATGGAAAAAGTTGGATCAGCACAAGTGCACGGATGCTGAGAGTGCATGTGACTCAGAGCGTGGAGCGGGTGAACCATATCAGATACTTTAATCAGAAGGTCAGTGATGTGACCTGCGGCTCCTTTTGTCTGCATGTAGTTGTCCTTGGGCAAATACTGAATTCCAAATGTCCTCTGATACATCACCGGCATGTAAGTGTGTAAATAAAAAAGAACTCAAATAAAACTGCTCTCAACTTTGAACCGACAGCCCACTATTTAACAAACATTAATTAAGTATTGTAAATGAACAAGAACCTCAGTCTAATCTCAATAATAGCACATTAAATGGTAAAGAGCAGGTGGAGTGAGATGATGCAGGAAACAGTTTGACATGAGCTCATCAGTAGAGTAATAGTGAGCGGTGTCAGGTTATAATGATGCAAATCAGCAAAATCCAGCATGACTTCAGCGATCTGCCTGTGCTGTTATTCTTCTTATTAGAGGCACATTATGTCCAGATGGGCCAATTATAATGATTGGCAAAGGTGTCTTTGAGTACCTTTCAAAGGAAATTACAGAAACGGTCAAAGACTTACCAAGTATTTTGACTCCCATGGGAGTATTTAAGTCAGATCCCATTTTTATTTTGACAATATTATTCAAATATTGAATATCCTTATTAAGTATCAATAGTAATTTTGACTGTTTAACACATTTAACACCATTTCATAAAATTTATTTCAAAAGTTATAGTGTGATTGTAAACAACCAGTACTTAAGGACCAGCTCTGGATTGTCTATCTGTCCAGACTATTAAACTCTCTGCTCTCAAGTCCTTGTTTTGTCATTTCCAATATTCTCCAAATGGCCAAAGAGCAATTCCCTTTTCATTTCATCTTATCTGTTCTTGTCGAGCTGAGCCATTCCATCTTAGATCCCACACTGGAGAACTCACTGCATCAACTCACCTGCCTGCCCACTAATTAGTGGTCTCCCTCCGATTACCCTCTCTGGAGTTGCAAAGTAAGCTACATTACTTACTTTCCAAATCATTATTTGAAACATCTCTCTAGAATCTCTATTTAAACCTGGGCAAGATACACCTGGACTAACCTACCTCTCTTTTTTCTCATTGACACCTCTCCCAGTAACACACTCAGTCTCCTCGAACTTTCTTCGTTGACATTCTCTGCAGTGCAAATCCACCTTGATTCAATATACCAGTGAAACTGCATGTCCTGGGTTTTGCTTCAGAGTCTGCTTTCCATTATCGTCATTTTGGCATTTGATGTGTTGTTATGTGAACAGCGTCCAAGAGAGCAGCCATTTGGCTTTTCTACCTTTAAGAACAAAGTAAATTATTCTGGATTGTCCTTTTGCACACGTAGGCCAACCTTGGCTTTTGCAGGATTTAGGTTTGTCTCCTAGGGTCCTTTTTTGTTGCTGTGAGGAAGGACTGCAGAAATGTAAAGAAACACCTTAAAATCCTGTGTAACAAATTAACTAAGCAGAATCATATTGTTTCAAAAATGCACAAATTCATTTTCTTTCTTTTAAATCTAAAGGTCCATCAAGACATGGGTTCAGGATGATTCTGATTTTAAAATAAATAAATAAATAAAACACAGTATTCAGTTTTTCTCTCTCATCCACACTCTGGTCAGGTAGATACTTTCAAAATGAGGGCACTGCAGTGTGTGTTTTATATTCGTAGAGCAGCGGCTCTATTAGTGACTCTGTCAGCAGCCATATTTTAACATCTGTTCCCACCCCTCTGCTCCCAATAACAAACATCATAAAGTGTCAATTGAATTATGAGCCCTGGTTTCTGCCTACTCATTTTGATAATAGATTTTGAGATAAATCACTCTGCTTTGTTTGGTGAGTAATGCTGGACTGTCAGGACAAAGCTCTCCTACTCTGCAACCTCTAGATCATATAGAGAAGTAACAAGACACTGAAAGGGTGTTTCTCGCAACATCATTTTACACGGGAGACCACAGACTGAATTTCTCCACATCTTCCAAATCCATGGGTGTTAACTACACAGAGAGGAGAGAGAGTGGCCATAGCTTGGCTGAGTACTGCAAAGCATCATTACAAATCAGACACGGATCCTTCCTGTCGTGGTAAATGGACCCTGTTTAAATTGCTGGAAGCCCACAGCACTGCAGCTCTGCAGTTTTGCATTGTTCCACTGCCAATTAATAACTTCACCGTGAAAGGTTTGCGGGTAGTGCTCATTGATTCTATGCTATTAAAACTCCCAGTGCTACCCATGAAGTCTCTCGGTCCGCTCTTGCAGACTGAAAACTCCCTCCCAGCAGTCTGCTCTTCTAATTTGGGCTGTTTGTTATCGATATTGATTGGTTCTTGATACACACTTCAGCTGGCTTGTCTGTGAAACTCCACACTGTAAGTCATTGCTCACCAACATGTCAATTATTGTAAAAGGGGAGAGCACCACTTAATGAAAGCAGATGAGCTGACAAGCTGGACATGTTGCTTCTGTAGCAGATATGAAGGCCTACACAGGGAGTGGAAGAAGCTGACTTACAATGAAAACTGATCCCAGCAAAATATAATTTGACTTTAACATAGATGTTCACAATATCAGCTGAAATAGTGTGAAAACATTGGTTCTGAGATATTTCCAATATTTCCATTCTACTTTCCAATTGTATACTGCCAACAAATTTGTATTATCAACTCTTTGAAGGGAAAGACATGTGCAACCAATAATGATCCAAACGATTGCACAGCAAAATATTATGGCAATGAACTTTTAGCATAGAGTTCATTTTATTGCTTTTTTAAACTATGTGATTGTGACGTGGGCTAAATTTGATCCCAAAATATCTGTATGTGATGCAACGAACGACTAAATCCGACTTCCAGCTGCATCCAAAAACAGCCAATCCAGCAAGGGTTGTAACAAGGTAAATCACTGAACACCATGGACATGTCTTCACACAATCACAGGCCTAACACAGACTCCATTTTCATCTAGAAGCTATCAACAAAGGCATAATTAAATTCCTTACATATCTTCCTTCACTTCCTGACACTGCAATAAAGGTGACAATGGAAAACATACCTCTTGTCAGACATCGACATTACATACATATCCTTCAAACTGTAGATAGTCTGTCCCTAAACAAACAGTGAACCTAAAGGGGAATTTTTGAATGATTCAATTCTATTATATGGCCTCGGTACCTCAGTTCTGCTTTCTGCAACACAGGTGTGTGAAGCTGTTAGCCACATGGATGCAGCCAACAACATCATCCAGCATTGCCAGCTTAAGGCTAAATTCAGATTTAGGTGCAATAAGCAATAAATCAGAAAACAGGGTAGACAGCTGTTGGATATGGAAGTGCTTTAGTTGGCATCTGCTGGAGTATAACGGTGAGAAAGCTAAAGAGAATTATATAACCATTCAACAAAAACAACGGCAGTTTGACTTTTCACTGTATACAGCAGTTCAATTACATTTCAATCATCTGTCAGACTTCAGCATAGGTTCACAAAACATTTCATAAAAGCATGACTCAGAAATTAAACACAACCCCTGGCATCAAGACCTTGAAGTATGTGTAATCACGATCCCTGAAAGCAGTTATTAGTACAATTTAGACTGATGAGCTATTAACACATGTCAATGGAGATGATTACTGAGATGCACATTTCCTCACCACCTGCTGCATTTGATTATCACAGATAGAAAGGCGGAAACGCCATCCCGAACTTCAAATCAAAATCTCAATTTGAAAACTTTTCAAACAGGTACAGTATGTATGACAGTCTGATAAAGCCAATACACTCCACACGCTGTCTAAACAGTTTTCATTACTTGAGGAGAAGTTTGCGATTTTCTCTGACGAAGGAGCGGGAATAAAGGGTTTGAATTGGTTGCCATTGATGGAGACTGTTGTAAAATTTAATGAGGCCATTTTCTACACATCCTATCTCACTGCAGCAGCTGACTGATGAAGCGTCATGCATGAACAAGGTTGATTAACGGAGAGGAGTTGCATTCATAGTAAGCGTATGATCACTAATGCGGGGAGACGTGAATTATTTGTTCAATTTCAGATTAAAAGTGCCCTCTATTATCAGAGATGATCGTGAACCGAAAGACAACGTGGTGGGGGACAGAAGAAGTGGCGATAGGGTCACTTCAGGAATAGTGCAGGATAATAGAAAGAGAACAGCGTGCTGCAAATTACTCCTTAAAAGCACTCTTGTCTTCCCTGTGATGTACATGTGAGTAGAAGAGAGGACATCAGAGTGATGTTGAGAACTGAGAGGGGACTGGGGTGTTGGCACATAATATAAGAAATGGGTGTGAGAGTGCTCCATTTTAAGGCATGATAGATAATGGCATTGCAATCAACTTCCCATCACTATAGCTCTGCCTCTTACCTGTTCCATTACATTGCACTCATATGCTCCGTGAAGAATGCCCTTTTGGTTTTTATGGGTGTCATATGCTGTTTATGCATTCTGAAAACATCTCCACAAAGCAGTTAACACACAAAAGAAAAGACATGATCTGGGGTAAAAAAAAAAAAAAAAAAAAAGGTTATAAGTGGATTTTTATATCTTGTTTTTTTTTTTTTTATAATATAATATAATATAATATAATATAATATAATATAATATAAGTTGCCAAAGAAAAATTATTACATAATTTAACATAAATAAGTATCTTTGATGTGAAAATACACACACTGAATATGCACAAAAAAAAACAACTTATATAACAATCCAAAGTTACAATAAACTTTTATTTTTTGTGGCAGAACCTTTTGCAACATTCTGCAATAATGAGATAATTCTGAGTACTGTCTTATAACAAGCTGTCTTTATGTCAAGTCAGGCTCCATTCATTTGGCAGGGAGTGTGTTTTTGATTGGTCTTTTTGCACACTGCTCTAAGCATCATAAGTCTGCCAAACCAATGACCAGCTGACCATTACGAGGATGATGCCATGTTGCTGGACAAGAGTGCCTTAAATGCTGGAAAATCCACAATATTTTCCTTCTGAAATCAGTGAAGGGCTCTAGCGTGACTCCACACTGTGAAACTTGTTAAAGTAGAGTCGAGTTATGCACCAAATTGCATGGTATTGCTCACACTATTTATATTTAACAAGGTTCAAGAGTCAAAAGGGTCAAAATTAAAAAAAAAATTTCATATTTTTCTGTAACAATTTTTACAATTCAATAACAATTATTGAATACTTTTTTATCAGTATGTTGAAATGTGCTTTCCTGTTTAACCCAGAGTTCTCAGTGTTGCAATAAATTACAGTTTTTCTCGATTGCTTAAACACTGTAACCAGGCCTCTAAACTAAAATTTCAAAACCGTAACGCTATTGTTCAAAAAGCTCACCCATTTCCCTGAACTATAAACACTATTCCCTGCTTTGACACATGACTCAAATTTGGTGAACTGTTACTGCAAAACTCTACACACAAATCCCTACATTTTACAGTGCTTACACCATGTAGTCATTTAGAAAGCACTAGCATGCAATAATGTTAACTTAAGTCAGCACAGCTTGAGCTCAATTAGCACACAATTAACCAGGTGGAAACACTAGGAGTCAAAATTTAGCACACACCAATCAGAACCTGCGATGGATAGATAAAAGGGCCAAAGTCAGCTCATTCAGGTTTGAAACAATGGATCCAAAGAGATGCAAAGGAAGAGGACGTGGTGAAAGAGGAGGACGTGGTGGAGGAGGAGGACGTGGTGGAGGAGGAGGACGTGGTGGAGGAGGAGGACGTGGTGAAAGAGGAGGACGTGGTGGAAGAGGAGGAGGAGGTGGTCTAGGACAACAGGAAGGTGGTGGAGGAGGAGGGAGAGGTGGAGGAGGAGGAGGACGTGGTGAAGGAGGTGGAGGTGGAGAACGACGGCGACAAGGAAGGGGAAGAGCAAGGGCAAGAAGACAGTCAGTCTCGGATGAAATTCGAGCCACTTTAGTTGACCATGTCCTTGTCCATGGGATGACTATGAGGGAGGCTGGGCAACGAGTACAACCAAATTTGAGTCGCTTCACTGTTGCCTCCATCATCAGAACCTTCAGGGAGGAAAACAGGTAGGTGTACTTGCAGTAAGACTGCTTTGTACAGTAACGTTTAAGTTACTGAACTTATGTGTCTTGAGTTTCAGTATGTTTCCATTATTTGCCTGTAAAATGAATGTGTGACAGTTACAGTAATGAGTGCTTCTATTTTTGTAGGACACAGAGACGACCACCTGGTGGAGGCAGGTTAAGGCTTTTGTCGGAGGAGCAAGAGAGGGAACTTGTAAACATGGTAATTGCAAATAATGTAATCCGCCTGCGAGAGATTCAAAGGAGAGTGATTGAGGATGATCATCTTTTTCGAGGCATAAATGCCATCAGCCTCTCCACAATTGACCGCATCCTCCGAAAGAATCAATTCCGGATGAAACAGGCATACCGAGTCCCTTTCGAACGAAACTCTGACAGAGTGAAAAACCAACGTGTGGAATATGTTCAGGTATGAGTTTTGATACTGTATAAAGTATTGTGTACCATCACAGCATGGCAGTTTATGCTGCCATTTCAGCACTCTTGAACTGTGGTTCAGGGTACCGATTGACTCTACTGTGTTATGTGTTTTGCAGAGAATCTTTGAGATTGAAGGACGGCCTGTTCCCCATGAAATAATCTTTGTGGATGAGGCAGGTTTTAACCTGACCAAAAGAAGGAAAAGGGGGAGGAACATAATTGGCCATCGGGCTATTGTAAATGTCCCTGGTCAGCGTGGGGGGAATGTCACTATGTGCGCAGCCATCAGCCAACGAGGGGTACTCCACCGCCATGCCGTACTAGGACCCTATAACACTATGCTTCTCCTTGCTTTTCTTGATGGTTTAAGACAACATATGTTCCAGCTGGACTACAGGGAACCAGCACAGCCAGAGCAGCCTCACTACGTTGTTGTGTGGGATAACGTCAGCTTCCATCGCGCTGCTCTGGTTCGTGACTGGTTTACCCAAGGTTTTCTAATATCTTTCTGCCTGCATACTCTCCCTTTCTAAACCCGATAGAGGAGTTATTTTCGGCATGGCGGTGGAAAGTGTATGACCGAGAACCTTATGTCCGTGTTCACCTCCTTCAGGCCATGGAAGAGGCCTGCCTAGACATATCAGTAGATGCATGCCAGGGGTGGATCAGGCATGCAAGAGGATTTTACCCCCGCTGCCTGGCTAGGGCCAATATAGCCTGTGATGTGGATGAGATTCTCTGGCCTGACCCAGACCAAAGACAAGATGCTGAGGTGGAATAATGTTTTTTGGTGTGTGTTGTACTGTATAGTACATGAATAAAAATGTGCCACTGTACATACATTGGTTGCGTCTTTTGTGTTTATCATGTGAAAAGGTTTTTGAAGGGGAGAACCATAAGCAACCTAATTGTTTTGGAACTATTGTTTTGAATTAATTGTACCAGTGTGCAAAACTCTGTTGTAGTGTGTGTGTTTTTGAGGGCTTGTGTTTGATGTCTGAGGGCAAAGTTTGGTTTTTCAGCAAGAGTGAATAGTTTTGAGTGTAGAGCTTCATTTTGACCTGGAAATAGGATGTTTGGGAAATTGAGTGAGATGTTATGGATTTGTGTTTACTGTTGTGAGAATATGAGGCGTAGTTTCAAGAAATGTGTTTTAGCAATCGAGAAAAACTGTAATAGAGACACAGTCAAGAAATTAATATTAGTATCTTGCAGTCACATTTACATGATGGCATAGCACTGGCTTGTCAGGTTTAATGAAGAGCAGCCTTTTCTTTGATACTGGAGGTATTTTGACAGCAGCTCTGGAAATAAAGATGTACGTAAGGTTACTGTTGATAAGAAATTAGATTTGCAGCATATATGAATCAGATCATTTATAATGATAACCTCAGACAATATGAGCTCAAATCTGACAACGACCAGTATGCAAATAGCAGTCCCAAAAGAAGTTATAAGTGATGAAGGAACCTTACACTTTGTAGTTAATTGAGTTGACTCAGCATAGATGATAGAGTGTCTAACTAGTTTTCTGGGCCTAACTTTCAACTTGGGAAGCTGGAATATCTCCCAAGCGCTGCTCTCCGTCGAAAAACGTTGGTGTTTAATTACTGTCGCCACACATGGCTCAGGTGGTACACTGGGCTGTTCTGTAATTGCAGGGTTGGATGCTGGATAACATACATGTTATTGCTTTGTGTGTGTGTGTGTATGTGTGTGTGTGTGTGAGAGAGAGAGAGAGAGAGAGAGAAAGAGCTAGCAGAAGAGGTGCAACAAGTTCCTATTGAATTAAACAAGTCTTTACTTTGACCAGATCTTAAAAAGCTTCCACTAAAAAGCCTCTTATGTGGGGCATATGTAAATACGCAGTGTGCACAATCGTAAAAAACCACAAGCAACTGACCAGTGATAACTGTGAAAGATACCACACATCAGAATGTAATGTAAGAGATGCTCAGACGTCTTTGAATTATTGTAAAAATGTATCAGTATACTGTAATAATGTCTTTTTGCTATTGCTAATAACACACAGTATTTCTTTTATGTAAGTGCTGGGTCTCCAAAGAAAAATCTAATGTTTGAAAACACATACATGCAGTTGAGGCCTAATCATAATTGCTGCAAGACCTGTGGTAATCATGATGGTATTAGGATTTCATTCTAATTTGTGTTGTACAGTTGTTTCATTTTTAACCTTAATTTATATTTATTCCTTCCTAGTTAAATTTACCCTTTTTAATTTTTCATATTTATTTCCTATCTTATTCATAGCCTTTTCCTTTTTTTGTTTTCTTTAGGTCACGAGCAGTTGTCCAAGCATTTCACTACATATCGTACTGTGTATGACTGTGTACGTGACAAATAAATTTGAATTTGAATTTGAGGATTGTTCCCCATTTATGTGTTGTACAGCACGATCAGGGGATCTCCCACATAGTCAAATCTGTAAACGTGTCTTCAAATTGAACAATAGATTTTAAAAAAAAAAACAACTAATCGTTTTACTCCAGATAACTTTGCATCATTTAAGTCATCAGCATGATAAGAAACAGGATGCAAACAACTCTGTGGGGGGGGTGAACGTGATGATAGTGGTGCTGGACTTGTCTGAGAAAGAGACTGCTGGGCCATTGATCTAACACAACACATCACTCCAGCTCCATTTACACAACCAATCACATCCCCTGCTGATTGATGTGTGGATAATTGAGCTGTAACCAGGGTTTCCATGTTTCTCCTCTAGTTTGCTCCTGACTTTAGAAATTGTATTGTATTTTACTTTAAGTCCATTTACAACAAAGGACATCCTGACGTGTACGTATGTCAATATTCTGCCAGATGCCTGTCAGGGAGACAGAGAGATGCTAACTCGTGCATCAAGCATGATAGACTACTAGCCTGTCCAGGCTAATTAACCTCAGGGGCCAGGACTCCGGCAACCCATCAGGGTCAGTCTGTTTGGCAGCTGCTTCATCAGTAAGTCAATTCTGACTATCTTATCACCACACTGTACTAAACATTGTCCTTTGTCTCAGACACTTAAAAAACAAACCAGATACATTTTGTTAACTGGTAAAGTTGGGGCCAAATACTAATAATAAAAATAATCTTTTGACTGGTCAGTAAGTTTCCAGTTTGGTCAGTCAGTCTGTCAGTTCATTCCATATAACAGGTCTAATAAAGCACAAAGACTTTTTTCATGTATTACAATTTATTAACGAATATCACATTTCCCTAATTCAATATGATTGTAAGAACTAAGTACGAATCAAGAAAAAATATACTACGTGCTAAATATTACAAAGTCACAAGTAAATTAGCATAATAAATGTATGTACACCTTATTAAAGTTGTGCAAACATTTACTTTTGGAAGCAAATGGAAATTGAGAATGGGAAGGCTTTTCTATTTCTTTTTATATGGGCTTGCCCTACTACTAACACACTTCTCTCTGTATCTACTCTGTTCAGTGAATGAATGTGGAGAGACAGTAGTAGCAAACATGAAAGAGCACATGCTGAGTGTTGTTCTTGTGGTTTGTCATGCAGAGGCTGTGCACACTAAAAGAGAGAAAAAAGAGGACGGCCTATCTAAGTGATCGTTTGAGTCAAAATAGCAGCATCACTGTTTCTGTTTTTTTATGCACTGGATAATTCTGTAAATTATCTTATAACTAAAAAATAAATAAATACATAACAACTTTAAAGATCTTAAATTAAACTGAAAGGCAGGTGTCCTTCAGCACCCTGCTCTTTTCCTTTAGAGCACTGGCTTTTATATTCACTGATCATTTTTTATCATTCAGAGGTTTTAGTGGTTTTGCTGATGTTGTGTTTTATGTTTGGACCTAGCCATCTGGTAAACCTGTCTCTTCTCTTTTTGTCCTTAGATGGAGCCCTACATGAGATTGGACTTTTATTCTTTCACAATGACAACCATTTTTACTGTGTGTGTGTACTTTGCTCTATCTCTATTCTGTAGTTCAACTTTGGGTTTGCATGTGTGTTTTATCAGTACTGAATAGACTTTACGCCAGCTTTGTGGGGCTTTTACAGCCTATTTTTAGGCCTCGAACCCCTTAACACTAACCTGTCAAATGAAAATTCTGCTTCAGTATTTTGACTGAATGGCATCAGCCCAAATGACACATTGTTCTCAAAGCAGAAAGCCTGTGTGTAAGCTTTTTTTAAGATAGCAATACCACAGCAACAGCTTCTTACTTTAGAGCAAGAATGCATACGCAGCAAAATGGTACTTTCTTACCTCTTTTGTTGTCTGTACTTATTGAATCAATATGTGCTGCACACCATTTTTACTGCTAGAACAATTCTTTTAAGCTATTACTCTTACTCTCTCTAAGCTACTACTTTTTTTTTTGAAGGAAAGAAAGAAAAATGCATTTAATGCTCTAGGATTGACACTCTCCTTATTCCTTTTGCTGAGTTATAGCATTTTGAATAGTTCCCTATTCAAAATGTAATTATTGTAATGTTTTATCAAAACCCGTATTTGCTGTTCCTTTAGTGCATTTTTTTAGATTAAATAAACAGGGACATCACAAACTTGTATAAATATTGTGATTATTATGTAAATATGTATACTTGCTAAGATGGCATGTCAAACACTTCAAACAAAATGCAACAAAGAAAGTACAACAAATAAAACAGAAAATCGAATGAATTTCTTATTTTTGCTTTGTTCTGATGACAGCTAGGCCAGATGGCAGTTTAGAAGTGTTTAGGAGAATTTTTCCCATCTAGTCCTGTCACAGTGATAATGAAAGTGGGTTTTTCTCTGTACTCTGAGCAGTGACACTTTGCAGAGCACATTAGCACATGAGAACCTCCTATGGTTCCTTTCTGCCTGTGAATGGCCGAGCAGCAGGTTAACGATGCCCACGAGGCTGCTGCCAGAGTATTAATAATTAAAGCGGCTCGGCATCTCTTTTTTTGCATTGTTCCCTCTCATGATGGCCGCAAGCTACTTGATTATCCTTTTCAGCGCCTTCTTTGCAACATTATCATCTGATGCCCACTGATACCACGGCCATCAACTAAAAACTGGCTTTCCAGCAAAATGCATCATTGCTCTCAGGCAATGACAGCTTCATCAGAAAATCCAGACATGTACTGTGATAGCTAGTGATAATGCTTCAACACAGCAGGCTACATACACCGCCTTCTCCCTCCCACTCTGAACTGCTGACTAGTGGACCTGCCTTTTACAGCCTTTCTTAAATATTAATGTCATTATTTTCATTTACATATTATAAAAAATTCATACAAACCGTAGATGAAGTGGGTTACACTGATACATTGATTACTAACGTTGTACGTTGCATGATTCTTACAGAAACATTTAAAAAGAGCTGTATAGGTATGCGGTACATTAAGTCTGTTCATCAATCCGACTGCAAAGTTTGACCTAAAAAATGTTTGACACAGTTGGATTCAGGAAGAACCGTGGAAAACTGGAGCAGCTCTTTATCCTCTCAAAGATATTCAAGTGTGCTTAAGAGTTACACCGCCAAGTCTACATCTTTTTCCGACTAGGACAAGTTGTTTGACCACGTCCCTCAGTGTAGTAAAAGATGCTTCAGGAGTATGAGGTATCTGTCCCGTTGCTACAAGGTATGTCGATCTCTGGATAACCATTGTGAGATCTTGTTTCCCATTGGATGTTGACTCCACCAGTGCTGCTTTTCATCATCAACTCTGTTTGTAATTTTTATGGACATCGTTTTCCACTTTGATGGCATCAGAATCTCATGTCTGCTTTCTTCCGATGATGTGGTTCTGTTGCCTTCATCGAGTGGTGGCCTCCAGCTCACACTGGAATGGTTCACAGGTAAGTGTGACATGGAATTTGCACCTCCAAGCCTGAGGCCATGGTTTATAGTCAGAACAGGGTGGCGTGCCCACTCCCGGTCAGGGAGTTGTTACCCCAAGTGGAGGAGTTTCAGTATCTTGAGGTCTTGTTCAAGAATGAAGGGAGAGGGTAACAGGAGGTAACAGACAGACTGGGGCTGCATCTGAAAGGATGGGAATGCTGCACCAATCTTTCATGATGAAGAGAGAGCTGAGCTTGAAAGAAAAGCTATCAGTTTACTAGTTGATCTACATCCCTACAAGAATGAGGTCGCGGCTACAAACAGCAGAAATGAGCCATCTCTGAGAGGTGACTAGCTCTTAGAGATCGGGTGAGGAGTTTATGGGCTCAGAGTAGAACCGCTACCCCTCCGCACCGAAAGTAGGTGGTTCAGGGATCTGCAAGAATGCCTCCTGTGTGAGGTGTTCCAGGCATGTGCTGCTGGGAGAAGGTCCCAGGGAAGACCCAGGACCCAGAGATTATTTTTCTCAGCTATCCCCTTGGATAGGCTGAAGCAGATGGCTAGGGAGAGAAAGGCCTGGGCTTCCCTGGTTAGGCTGCTGCCCCCCACAACCTGGCCCCCTAGATGTCACTTATTTGTTTTTCTGATGAAAAAGATGAAATTAAGAGGGAGTCGAACAAAAGTGGGAACGAATCAGTTCAAATGCAAATATGAAGGGGCCTGAATGCATTATTGAAATGCTGCATGTGAAGATTGAAACTTGGCAATAAAGCACATAGACACTCTCAGAAGAGCACATCAAATAACAAACTGATCGTCTTATTTTGATCTTCATCTGTATCTCACAGAAGTATCCTGGAAGCATCAATAAAGCAAATTGCCATTTGAATCTTGTCACTGTCATGGTTTGGATTTTATTTCATATGTCTCACTAACGCTGTATGTCTCCTGCACTTCTTTGTCAGTGGTTTGTTTATATGTGTTTTCTGTCTCGCTTTTAATTATTTCATACTTTAAAAATATCTTACCTTACTTCTCTCCAGTGTTGTCTTCTATTTTTAACTCATTTCCCACCTTTGAGATTGTCTTGCCTGCCGTAATTGATTCCACCTGTTTCTTGTCATACAAGCAGCCCTGTGTGTATTTATACAGTTTTGTCTTTCTCTCAGTCTTTGTCACTCTGTCTGTTTACCCACCTGTTCACCTGCCTGTTTTCCTCCCTTCTCTCCTTGTATTTGTCACCATATTTTATTTTCATGTTCCCCATGTCTGCTTAGGCGTTTGGATTTATTTGTGTGTGCTCACCAAACTTCTTACCAAACTTCTGTAAATCGTTACCAGTCTCTCACTGATGCTTGCTTTATGTTTTTCAACCAGTTTGCCTCGCATGTGCTTCGTTTGCCATTAGAGCACATAAATACAATATAATAATTAAGTTAACCAGAAGATAGATTGAGCTGAAATTTTAAAAAACACAGAACATTAAAAGGTTTCAATAACCAGCATTTAAAAACACTGTGCAGCACTGTACATTTACACAGCAAATCAAAAAGCATAAAAATAAACTTATGAATATAAATACTTAGATGCTGTTAATGATACCTTACAATAATTTCAAAAGTATTAAAAAGAGGCAGTATGCTTACAAAGTTCTATATTTTGAGGACAAATGGCTTCATCAATTATATGACATAAAATATCCATGCTGTCTTTTAGCACTGCTGTCACACTTACGGGAAGAATGATATGGATGCACATTCCTATCCTTGCCAGATGTCCCTGAAGAGGAGGAAGTAAACCCCTTCATTATGTGTTGGCTTGACTTTGATTCATTAGGCATGTGGAGATGCTTAAAAAGTCACCCTTTGCTCTTCCTGTGCCCCTTTAAAGTGAAAGCCTGAAATCCACTGCTGCCATTGCTGTGGACAAGAAAAATAGTAGCACACTGAAAGAGACACAGATAAGAATGATTTTGACATTTGTTTCGGCGGTTGTCCCAATTTAGCACGGATCAGTGTCTGGTGCACATCAATTTCACATGAGTTAGATCTAAAAGCAAACACAGCCAGAGGAGCCATGGCTCCCTGGTTCTTGCATCTCTTGGAATGAGGCTTCTGGACATTCAGTACCAGAGAATGAGCAAACAACATATGCTTAGCAGCTAACCTGTGTCTCTTAATTGTATAATCTCTGTTGCATCAACAGGCAACATATGCTCTATGGGTCTTCTAACAGCAGGTATATGTTGAAATTTTTTGCTCTAAAAGCACCAGTAATAATGAAATCCTCTGTGGTACATTCAAACAAACAACAGGCCAACAGTAAGAGTCCTCTGAGGGCCATATGTGTGGCTTAGCTTTTATTTCCTCATATGCAGTCTAAAGTTAAACGGATCTGCTTGAGACAATTATTGGAATGAATCAAAGGAAACGATCTCTTTATATATTTATAAGCTTTCAACTACACTGTTACTCTTATTGACATTTCTTTTATTGGTTGTGTTAATCTTTATTGAAGAATGTCTCAAAATCGCATTAAAACCGTCGAAAGAACAGCCTGCTTTGTAATTTCAAGTTGCTCCCAAGTTGAGCATTACAAGAGCAGAGTCTTAAAGTTACAGCTTAGAGATGTTTACTGCAACAGGCAAAACAGGAGCTCTCTGAAGTGGAAGAGATAACACTGATATGTGCTTGACAGTTTGTTGGAGTTCTACAAATTAAAGGGAGGCCATGGTCCTCAAGTGAAATAACAAATGCTATAGCAGATGGACAGATAGATTCTAGTCTTTGGGCAAAGTGAACCAAAAAGCAACAGTAGATACATCATCAGAGAGCAGGAGTGTGGTGCATTCATATTCAGTTTACTAGATAGATAGACAGACAGATAGACAGACAGATATTTCATAGTAAACTAATCTGAAACAACAGCTACAAAATAGACCTCTGCTTTCAGTGCATGTCATCTTATTTGATAATAGGACAATAACAATCAACAATCATTCAGTTTCTGTCATCATAATTTATAAACGCTTTTATGAACACAGTTACTTAGGATATAAAACATGCTCAATGCCTGTTTCTGTATGAATTGTGGTATGTAGCTAAACCTTGAGACATCTTGAGAGCTCCATAGAGCTAAAGATAAAGACTATTCATAATTCTAATTAGCTGTTTATCTAGTGATAGAAATGAGCTTTAAAAAAGGGAAAAGGAAAAACAAAGAAATGTTAGTTCCAGGTCTATTAAATGTTGAAACAATAATGAGCTGACTCATGATTATTCCTCAGAAATTAAAAGCACTACCTGCATTATATTATTTGATAAACCCTCATGGGGAAATTCATCCTCTTCACTTGACCTACACTGACTAAGCAGTGAGCAGCAGCTCCCTTTAACTGAAGAAGAGATTACACCCACGGAAGGGAAACACCAGAAATTCTTGGAAATGTAAGGACAGCAAAATGTGTCCATGTAAATTAACACCTCTCGTCTGAAGTACTTAGTGAAAGCAGTCAACAATAAAACTTTAATGCGACGTTCCAGTTGTGCTGTGGAAATTGTGGAAGGCGGGCTAAATGCACGCACATAACATTAAGTTGGGAGGGTGTCGCTGAGCAGGGACAAAGCAGGTCCTGCTAGTTTCAACGGTCCTGGCTTAATGAACAGTGACATAAATAATCTCTGCAGCCAAGTCACAGGTGCACACTCCAGGCTGCTGTTAACTCAGTCAATCTGACAAACATTGATCAAAGGCAAACTGGCTCAGGGATCCCATACAACACTGCTTCTGTGTAGGTTATCGGTCACAGGTTTAACTGTAAGAGAGAAACTAGTGAACACTAAAAATGCACTGCAATTTTAAACCAGACATACCATTTCATGCTCTGCAGTGACACAAATAATAGAGGTAGCATATTTTGCAATCCGGTGTTCTGAGCGCCAATTACATAATTATTATGTGAGCTTAAGGCAGGAGAATCCCGATCTGCTAAATTTCATCATATTTAAGTACAGACATTATTAACGGACATCCCAAGAATCTAAGTTTGGAGTAAATGCAGCCATTTAAATTTTTAATTAAGCCCTTATCTCATGGTGTGGCAGAGAATTTTTACGTACTTTTACATTTACGATCCCCATCACCCACTGACAATTCTGTCTTGTAAAGAACTAGATTCATGTTCTACCACGTCTTACTGTGAACTGAAAGAATCGCATGATTAAACAGGTCTGTCTGTTATTGCTCAAACTTGTTGTGCAATTAAAGTGCAATTAAAGGAAATCATTACATTTAATGAAATACTGAAGTGGTGGTCCACTCCTTCAAAGGTTTTCCTCATTACAGTGGCCCTGCAAGGTCAAGTGTATGTGATTCTGCTCTGTTCTCTATATGAGTTAGGTCTTTCTCATTACACTTCTTACCCACAGGGAAGGTTTGGCTCACCAACTTATTGAGAGTACTTAATGACAGCTGTCTCCGTATACATATGGCATTAAAATAGCTTTTAAGCAAATCCTGTTTCAATCATTCGAGTAACAGTCCATGATAAATTGATATCTCACACTGCCACTCATCGCTCAGACATGCTTTTTTATTTTACATATTTCATGATCCAACAAATAGAACGTAAATATTTTCAGTTTTCACTCATGTGTAGCTGATTGTGGCTAATGTATTTACTCTTGCTTCCTAAGGTGCAGGCTCATTTCACACCAAAAGCGATGCGTTTTTGTGAAAAATTCACTCTCGAAAAATACACTGTGGAAAAAAAACACATCAAGCGACGTTGTACATCGGGATATTAGAGCCACATAAAAAAATATTTAAATTGGTGTTAATTTAGAGATAAAACTGAAAAAATATTTTGAGAATAAAATTGAAAAGTACAGATTACAGTTCTTGTTTGAAGTCATACAACTAACACAGCTGCTAAAAACCACCCTGTACAAAATGCCTGTGCGTACAAGTTATTGAAATGACTTAATCAGCTGGGTTTTTTTTCCGAGTGAGCATCTGGTGTTTTCCACTGCCTGCCTGTGTTTACCTGTATCCGCTTTCTGGGTGGAGTCATTGTTCTGAAACTTACCCTGCTTACCTGACATCCATCCATCCATCTATTCTCTTCTGCTAATGGCAATCAGTGAGGCTGTTTAAAAGACCAGCCCTGCCATCATTGCTCCACCAGTCTGTCAGCTACCTCATGGTGGTAACTTGGCCTCAATGCTTCTTGTGATTTTGCTCATGCTTTGTACTTACCATGATTTCCCCCTGTCTACAGGTCTCCTCATCAAGTCATCACCTTGCTCACCTGCAGTTAATTATCTGGACACCGGTCATATCGGCAAGATTCACCACACCTCTCTGCATCTAATCTAATCTAATCCTTGGAATCTAAACTACTCGTCGTGTTCACCTACTTGTCCTCCTGCCCGCCTCCTCTGGATCGTCAGAAACATAAAGTTGGAACCTCACTCACTCAATCACCTTCCGGATGCTCACTCGACTGCCTTCCCTTAAAGCTTCACAACCTCCACCTGCAAGTAAGCGCTAAGATCAGTATTCTTGTCACCTTCTGGTACTCATTCCTCACTCCCAAGTCTAACTACACTCTCTACCTCTGTTGTAGTGCCTCATGTCAGAGACCCCACGTGTCGTACCCACGCCTTGTAATTGTTGTCCTTGTGTTTGCAATAAATCTTAGTGTTGTTTCTGCTTGGTCTCTGCGCTTGGTCCTCTCCCATGTACTGGCCTCCAGTCCCCTCTGACACTTTTTGTGTTTTGCGAGCATGTAACCTCTTTATTGCATGAGGATTTAACCATTGGTACCCTTGCACCTGTCCATTGTCAGCTATTTTTCACAAATCTGGCCAACTCTTCCAATATTGATGCAGCTTTCTGCACCATCTCTTGAATGTCATTATACTTAACACCATACTATGTTTATGGGCAAAAAGTAACTAAAGCCAATTTTGAAGTACACTCTTAAAACAGATGTGTTAATACTAACACGATTATTAAAGTGATGCCAATTCCTAACACAATGTGTCTACATCAAAGTGAGGAAACAATAAATTCCCATTTTTTCCCGAATATCTACAATAGAATTATGTTTTTACAATGCCCGTACAACTTTATCATTATAAGACTGAGCAATGAGCTACCAGAACTTTTTCTTTAATTTTATAGATTTATTTCTATAATCTAAGCCCAAAGATTTGTGCTTACAGATTTAATTCATTAACTACAGTAGTAATACTTTATCATGTAGAAAAACTGAGTACTGTTAAAATTGCACTTCTTTTCAAGAAGTCAGGGGATATCAGAGGGATTAAATATGCAGTTAAATTTCTTTATACTCGGGATTTTTACCAGTCCAGCCCACTTAAATTGAAGTGGGCAGTATGTGGCCACGGTCTATAATGAGTTTGACATCTCTGGTTTACAACAAATATAAACCACTGGTTAAGCTCAAGAACAGGAGGGTCAGATTAGACTTTGCCAGCAAGTATCTAAAACAGCCTGCACAGTTCTGAAGGGGGAAAAAACATTTGGACAAGTCACACAAATCGTAACTTGCACCAAAATGATGAGATGAGAAAAATATAGAGAAGTAAGAATTCTGGCGTGTGCAGGATTATACTCTTTGCTCAGATTCGAGCCCAACCTTACAAATCTGACTGAACTGTCCTTCAAAATGCAGTAAGCTGAAGACAGAAAGGAAGTATTCTTCCATGACTAAGTCAGGCAGCTAATTGCAATCCAACAGAGGATGCTGTTCAGTCAGGATAGACACACAACCAAGCAATAACTTAAGGTCCTTGTAGTAAAGGCCTAGCAGAGCATCTCAAGGGAAAGAAACACAGCACTTGGTAATGTCTGTGGGTTCTAGACTCCAGGCAGTCAAAACTGCAAAAGATTTTCATCAAAGTATCGAAACCAATCCTTACATCAGATATTATGTTGGTTTTTACAATTACATTTAAGCCTCTGAAAATGATGGCATATTAATGAAAAAGACTTCAATTCCTAATCAGTTAACACACCACTTTGGTTAAACCCCTTGAATTAAAGCTGAAAGTATGAACTTCACTCACATCTTGATTTGATTTAAAGTCCAATGTGGTGATGCACAGAGGTAAGATTACAAACCTGTTTCCTTGTCCAAGTACTATTTGTAGATGTTAGTCCTTGTCAGGCAACTTGTGTAGTCAGTGTGAAAATGGTCAGTGACCAACAAAAAAACTATACATACTATTACAGCACTGCCATTTCTATCTTCCAACAAATTATTTTACTAAACTGGAAAAAGTCAACTAAATGACTTGAATGGACAGCTGAACTTTCTATTAATAGAAGAGGGTGCTCTAATTCTTGTAGACAATGATAGGCCTGTCGTTTCAATGGCTGCTGAAACGCCGTGAAATCTTGCAAGAAGCTCAAACAAATTCTGAATTATTGAACATTTCTTATAGTCTATAACAGGGTCAGTCACACTGGTGAACCTGAATGTCTGTCCCTCTCTGGCTGGCTAAGTGACTAAGTGATGAAGTCACACCATTGGCTGGTGAAGTGTTTCGCAAACTGACCACTCTTCACTCAAACAGTGAAGTAGCCATCAATAGTGACATTTGATGCACTGAAAAGATCCTTCACAGATTTACCACCATGCTGAGCACTAAGCAGGGTTCAAAAGTCTGGTCAGCATAGAACTGAATGGTTTTAAACTCTGAGTCCGAGTCAGAAACCAAATAATATTTCAGTTCAAGCGGATTCTCTGCTTCCAAGAGTTTAATCAAGAACATCAGTGCCATTTCCAAATTCTTTGTTAACAAATGATCTTTTCATCCATCAGTTTCTTAGATTTAGATTTGCAATAAATTTAAAAGCTGGATGCTTCTTGTTCGAAGTTGCTTCATCTGAAGCCCAAGCTCACTAATTAGGAGTACGCCAATATCAGGTTGCCCTGGGCACCAGCCTTGGATAAGCATTTGTGAAGGTCATCCCACTCAATCAGTTTGGCTTGTTATTAAGTCAGTCTAAAATTCATGACTCACAACACTTTCATAGGCTGTGAACATCTTAACCTGTGACTCTATTTCTTTTAATTCATAAATAATGAACAGATTAGAAGGGAAGGTATGTTTGGGTCATTTGAAAACAAACACAGGTTTATACCCTAAGAGAGCAAAGCAAAACATACCCTTAAACATCCTACACATCTTTTGTGATGTCCTGTCCTCCTTTCACTTTGATTAAATCTCTATTACCCAGATGGTGTTTTGCAAATTTCCCACACATTTCTGCACACTTAAAGTATATTAATTCCACATCTTTCTTTTTAAATCAGACATTCTCTTCTATCAAAGCAGCAGCTTTGAATTACAACTAGAGGCTGACCTCCTGTGCAGATTTTTTAAGACAAGATGTGACCTGAATGTGGCATCTAAACTTAGCCATTGGCATACAGTCAGTTACATAGTGAAATGCACTGATATCTTTCAAAAGCAGGCACAATTATATGGTGTGTCAAGCTTTGTAGAATTAAATTCATTTTAAAGTTTAACATATGTCTTTGTGCTCTACTGGTTTAATCACTGTGTCATAGGAGCGTACACATTCTTGTACATGAACACAGCAAGAGCCTTATACTTTTTGCAAATATAGGTATAAATCAGTGCAGGAACACAAACAAAAAGCCTGGAATAACTTAATGGAATCAAACAGCAAGCCTAAGACTTAAGACAGATTGTGCTGTAAATGATTGATTATTGAATAAATACGACAAGCATATGAGGCAGCCTATAGTGTCTGATTTTCATCCTTCTTGAAGCGTAGGTAGGACTCCTGAATTTGATTCTTCTCTTATGCTCTGGTGCCACACTGCCAGAAGCAAGGAAATCCAAGTAAGAATGAACAGCAATGTGACAGGCTTGAAATTTAAGTGCTGGATGAAGGTAATTTTAAAAAAAGAAGAAGAAGAAAAAGAAAGAAAAAAGGCTATACTGAGCTGAACATCAGTATAAGCATGAAAACCCTTCACAAACAGTTGTCAGGGTAACAATTTAACCATGTTCTGATTTTTCGCCAGGAAACGTACACATTTTTTTTTTATTGAAAGTTTTGTAATTATGACAGACATCCACATGAAAAAAAACAAAAACATTAAAAAAACCAAACAAACAACTCATGGTCATCGCTTCACTCTCATGGTATGTTTAGACCAAACACAAATCCCTGTTTTCCCATGATTACATATAGAGATACAAAATTTGAGCCTCAGTCATCTTTATGGACCGCCAGCCCTGTATCATTCAGCTTTGATATGGAAACAGAAAAAAATAGGAAGGGGAAAGTTTGTAAAATCAAAATTCATTCTATATCTCACAAATGTTCATTTCTGTACAGATTGTACCTTCTTATTTTCCTTTGGCTTTGCTAAAATATAACGTCTTATTGCAGATTATATTCTGCCACTGAGAACCTCATAAGCTCTTTTATAAAAAGGTACTTTAATTTAGCAATACACACAAAAAAACAAACAAAAACAAAAAAAAACCAAAAAAAAAACCCAACGTACACATTTTGATGTCATTCGTGACATAAAGATCCTGAATGAAGATCTGTACCTTAAAGTGTTAGTGATTGAAAAGCACTGTCTTCAAGTTTACTCAACAAACAATACAATGTTAAATGTAAATAGACATGACAAATGAATGCTTCCAGTGTGGAGATAATTTAATGCACAAATAACACTTGAATGAATGAGGGTCCAAGCACCACCTATATGACAGAATCCTGCCAAAATGATTGAACTACTGAGTCAGTGATTGAATTATCAGCAAAATAAATGTACTGTATAAAAGTAAGTGAATAAAAAATGCACTAGTGCCATGCTTGGCACAAGTGTTTATATAAGACCACATATAGATTATCTTGTTTCATGAGGTGAATACATGAATGCATAAACCCACTTTAAAAAGATGCACCTTCGTTGTTAGCAGGTTATTCACATCCTAGTCAGATCTGCTTGTTTGCAACCAGTTTCATTTCAGGTGCTCTTGCAAGAGTGAGTTGGTCATCACTGAAAAAAACTTGCTGCGTTTGCATTCATAAATCTGCAGATTGTTGGCAGAAAACTTTCCACTCAGTGCTTTTCTGAATTGCGACCGCAAGCAAGAAGTCTAGCTCATAGTGTTATAAAGTTGTCAGAGTAGCTGACACGACCACCAGAGACATGAGAAACTATCACTCGTGATACATGACCTACAGCTTTGAAAGCCACCAGTCGATATCTTTGTTTTCCAGTAATAAATAAAGAGGGAAAGAATGTCATCATGGCTGTGCATTTATTCAAGTTGAACAAAAAATTATCACTACTTGTATACCAGGACATATATAAATACTGTGTTGGTCTGACAAGACCAGTATTTTTTCTCATCTCTTTGTTTTTTGTTTTCTTTTTTGTTCTGGGGGGTTTTCTGTTTTTTTCTAATAATGCATTCTTACTATGACCAAAGAAGGCCATGTGTCTTTAAACTTTGAACATAATATAAGACCTGAAAGCTTTTAGCAGTGAGTTTTTGGGTTACAATGACACTGTGAGACCAGTGGCCCACTTCTTTTTGTTTTTTGGGTGTCAAATATGTGGCCCGGGGGCCAGAATTGTGGTTTTTTGTTTGTTTGTTTGTTTGTTTGTTTGTTTGTTTGTTTTTATTTTATTTTTTACAATCCAAAATTAAATTATCTGTTTTTCAAAATTTAGCCACAGTGAACACATTTTATGTGAATTAACAGAAGCTTTCCATTTCATAATTACAGCACAGTCTGGCCAATAAGCTGCCAGCACTTTTTTCTGTAATTTTACACATTTCTCGCAATTTAAGTCTCAAAGAGTTGTGCTGACAAATTTCTTCATTTGCCGCAGCAGCATTTCTTTATCATGTACAAAAATTGAGATTCACTGTGAATTTCCAGGTCTCCCTTGAAAAAGAGGTTTTTAATCTCAATGGGATCTTCCTGGTTAAATAAAGGTTAAATAAAAAAAATAATAATTAAAAAAAATCTTGTCTTTAAATTTAAATAGCGAGAGGTTAAATGGGTAGTTAACTTTCTTTAGACAGAAAGGGGAGCTTCACCCGTCTGGCCCACTAGAGATCAAAGTGGGGTGTATGTTGACCACGATGGCTTTTGTGATCTTATGTATGCAGTCATGGGTTGATTATAAGGACATTAGTTACCCTCTGACTCTTCTTCTAGCTTTGCTATGATACTGACATTTTTGCTTGTTTGTCTTTGTTTTGTTTTCTAAGATAAAGTGCATTTAGGGGGTGTATGTTTGATCCACAGCAACACAAACACTTCTAAATAGTATGGCGTGTATTGTATCTCTTTAATTATATAAATGTGCTTCAGGAATGACATTCTTCCCTTTGCTAGGTGTTTTATCTGAAGTTGTTCAGTACAACTTTACCTGTTCTACAAAATGAAACACAGCTTGGAAACTATTCCCTTATTGAACATCACTGAGAATACAAATATCTGCCTTTACCCTCAGGTGCTCCATGTCATGAACAATGAAAGTCTTTTGGAAAAAGGAGAGAAATCTGAGAAGTACAACACACGAATGCACTTGAGACAATCTGGCCACATACCAGACTGCTTTTGATTTATAGTTTGTTTTTTCCCCATCCCTTTTTCTAGAATTTTCCTGCATTACTTAAATGGGAATACTTAATTGTAGCTTCTTTTTAAGCTACATTTTTCTCATCTGTGCATGCTGACTACATAATCACACTAAGACAACAATAGAGGGAAGAATGTGGTTTAATACATCAAAACATGTTACAGAAGCAAAGTGATAAAATAAGCAATTATCGCTGTCATGTTTCTCATTGAGCTTTCCTGTCGCTGCTCAGCGTGCACGCCCAATATTGATATCTCTATCTACCTTGATCCTAATTATGCTCAGAATAATAGCTTGCTGACATGTGAAAAGCATGGCCTTATGGGAGCAGGATACTAAGCATAGTCTTCAGAAGCTTTCATTATGATGTTCTAGGGGCCTATAATTTACCACTAAAATCTGTTTTGCTGTTCAAGGAGATAGGAGTTCACAGTCATTTACAAACCATAGGCTTTTTTTACATGTACCACTGACAGTGATTTGCTTTTGCAATATTTTTTATTTGCTTTGCACCTTAGCAACAAATCCCAAATGGGAAAACGTTTGGTAAAACTGAAAGGAGCGTCAATTTAGTCTCGTAATAAGCGCTATCAAGGTGATTTTAAGCAACATACTCATACATACACATGCTTATCTCAAGCTGAGTGTAGACAAATCAATCTAAATACTACCTAAATCACCACTAAAAATACTGCTACTTGACATTTAGAGTACGTTACTTTTATGCCAAGTCTGCTTTAGCACAAGGAGAATGTGTATTTGGTTTCTCCCCCAGATTTCCGGCTTCACTTTTGACTAACAGACCAATAAATAGTCTGGTACATCTGCGCAAACTCCAGATAAGTGAGGCTTTCAGCTAATTTTAGCAATATTTTGTGACTTTTTTAGGTCTGGTGTCTCAATGGTTGCACAGTTGCACTTTATCTGAACTAAAAGATATCACTATGGGATTTCCACAGTTAACAGCTTACATTAAAACAAGATTACATTACAAGATTCCTGAAATACTGTTTATAAATATGAAAAAGATGCAGTAAGTTTGAATTAAATTGCATACATTTTCAACTCAGAAATTTGTTGGACACTGGTAGAAAACATTCACTCACAAGGCAGAAGGGACAGAAAAGGAACACATACATGTAAGGAAAGGTCTTAATATATGGGTTATCCCAACTGGATCTTCATCAAGTCAGGGAATATGCACTGGAAAGAAGGTCAGATGCCAACTAGGGAGAAACAGGATGACAAACGGAACAACAAAGTCATCCCTTATGTAACAGGTTTGCGGACAAATTTTCTCAAAACGCGACATCCAAGTGTACTTCTGACCCTGCTACACCCTCAGACAAAAAACTAGTTCATCCCAAGGACAAAACTTCCAAACACAAGCTAAGCAGCAAAGTTTATGCTGAGCAATACAGCGAGGAGTGCTCTATCCTCTACACCTGAGGAACCAAACAGCCACTCCATAAATGCATGGCACAACACAAAAGAGCCACCTTGATAGAACAAAACTCAGCAATACATCTGCACCTAAAGGATAAAGTTTGAACTTTCAAGGATGACAGTGTTCACATTTTGGAACGAGCATTAAAAGAGCTCTTCTAAGTCAACTGTGAATGACCATCATTGAACAGAGGTGGTGGCATGCAACAACAACATGAGATCCCTTCCCAGGCTTCTCAACTCCCACTCACATCTTCCATGAGGTGACCTCAATAGGTCACATGATAGGGTATAGCAAGGTCTCATTCATTTGAAACCTCTGGTGGTAAGAACACGTGCTTTTTTTTCACTACTTGGCTCATTTCATGGGTCACATGATTAATAACGGGTCAGCAACCACTTCCTAAAGGATAACCCCCACTAGGGTTTAAATACATGGAACTGTCCACCTGCCCAGTCAACTTCTTTTCAAGCTCTAAAGACTTTCATGACTGGATGATTGAGGCCACTGTTAGATTTGTATTGTTGATTGTCATTTATGCTTAGAAATATTTAACCATATATTCTTAGAGGTGTATAATCAATTGTGTAGTGATAGGTTGTGTGATCTTTAACAGGCTGCAAAGGCTTGGTGTGTATTCCACACTAGAGAGAGGGAGGTCGTACCTTCTCTTATTGTTTTATGGTAGGATTAACGTAGTTGCATCTGTTCTAGTCTAAGTGCTTTTTGTTTAGATGAGCTGCAGGACTTCCTCACCATGTTATCTAGGGTGAGGGGGAGGCTACCCTCTTCCTGACCAAGGATGTATGACCCTTTGATCAGCAGTACCACACACACACACACACACACACACACACACACAGTATTCTTTGTTCACATGTATACCTATGTAAGATGCTATATGTTAATGACCCTATGCATATTCATGTAACCACAATAAAAGGAGTGCTATGGGGAGCCTGGCTGAGAGTCTGATGGAGGTCAGGTGGTGGGACGACACTTGGCTCTAGGCAGGTCTCCCTCATGCATGAGTAAACCAGAGAACTTTGGTGCCTTGTGTCTTGCTTTGCTGTGTAATTATATTGTCTTCAACGTTTCAGCGAATAGGTTCAAGCTACAAACCTATCAGCCACGTACACAGGTATTTTTAAAAATGGAGATTTTCAGTTTTCTTTTTTTTTTTTTAAATCCTGTCCACACGTAAACGCCAAAAACGAAGGAAAAGGCTGCTAGGAACATGCTAAAGCAACAGGTGGCGATATATTCCTAACTGTAGAAATGTTGGCCAATCAGAAGTCTAGAAGCCTGGGTGGGAAAGACTAAACAAAGATGGCCAATAGAAGCATAACTGAGTCCTATGTGTGGAGGAACAGTAACTGTGTGTGCATATGTAAGCATTTAAACACTGCAGAGAGTAAAATTAACAGTAACAATATTTTGTTTAAGTCCGCAATGTAGAAATTGTGACGTCAAAAAAGGCGCACACCTTTGACGCTGAGTTTTCTCCTTTTCCTGGTCCGCGTAAATGCAAGAACTGAGTTTTTGAAAATCTCCACCCTAGCAGGAGTTTTTAAAAATCTCCGCTTTCAGTGACCGAAAACGTCGTTTGCGTGCGGACGAAAGGTGCAAATGCATAGGAAAATCTTTGTTTTCGAAAATACCCGTGTACGTGTGGATGTAGCCTGAGAACCTACCTACAAAGATACTCGGACTTCCTTGCACCTCTACTTCTGAAGTTAAAGATATGTGCTTGTCATCAAGGATGTGGGTGGTACTGTACCTCCCATTTATATCAGCTGTGAACATCAGAGTGAATTCAAACAGCATCACTTCACTCAGGGAAACACCAGGCTTCAAACGAAAAGAAACCAACTCAGCTATAAGGCGCGGTTTGCCCTGTGCATGTCCATCACATTCTGACAGGTATTTCAAACTGTCTCTTCCTCTTTGTGAAAGCTTATTCAGGATTTCTTCCTTTGTGTAATAAACAATTTAGCAGGATATTAATAGATGCATCTGCAACTGACACAAAGGATTTGGTCTCCTTGAAGCATGGTTAGTTGGCTCATCGTGCTTTGAAGACTCATATCAAAGAGCTAATCGGCATGCTTTACAGTTGATAAATGCTGTTAATTGCCTTTGAAAATTCTAATGCTCATGTTTATTGAGGAATTTATGAATGAATGAAAATTAAAAAGTGACTTTTACATTCAAGTGTAGATGTCATTTCCTCTGCTTCTCTAGAAATTGTGTAAAGATAATCTAATCAGCGTTTTTGTTGTCTGAGTGATAAAGCAGTCCTCATTAGCTGCAGTGTAACACCCACCACCTGAATCAGTGGATGACACCAAGTCATGAAATGCTTACTCCCAAAGGGTTATGTAGCTGCATCACAACTAAACTGCTTGCAGTAACTATCACATTAACTTCCAAATTATTTAAACACTAACATTTAAAAATGATTCATCGTACAGAGATTTAAACAATCTTAACATTTTCACGGATTATTTCATAAGTTTTCTGATAGCTTTATTATGCATCTTTCTAAAAGTGATGTCACAACTTATCAATTCTAGTGTAGGTACCACAGAAAACTATGATAAACTATGTATAAAATGAAATTTACTTGATTAGTACGCATTTACATTATATCTAATG
The DNA here is from genome assembly GCF_057382185.1 of Mchenga conophoros. Taxonomy (NCBI): domain Eukaryota; kingdom Metazoa; phylum Chordata; class Actinopteri; order Cichliformes; family Cichlidae; genus Mchenga; species Mchenga conophoros. Next base: position 30,694,073 of record NC_140529.1, read on the forward strand.
ATTCAATATTTAAATATATATATTTCAGTTGCATTTCATGCAAAATTATTGCTTTATGTTTATTTTTTACACCAACACTTTTGCACCAGTCAAACACAGATTCTACATGTTTTAGCCTGACGCCATCCCCACAGGGCTGCAGATCAGTGGCCCTGAAGTGAACACTTTGGGTCACAATCATACTTTCAGTTCAACTCCAAAGACAAACACTTACCTGATGACTTTGTGTTAGGCTTAGATTTAAAGCTGTTTGATAAGCAGTTTGCAGAACTAATAAGAGCGGAACAGCTTTGTTAACAGTAGTCTTGGGAGGGGCAACATTCAGCTCGTATTTCATCAGGCCTCTGATTGCAGGGATTAATTAACTCTGCAATCGCTGCATGTGTCTCGGAAGAGTGTTTCCATTCTGATGTGGGAATTCTTGATGCAGATTTACTGTAGCCTAATTGGTTTTGGCAAGATTACATAGATTTTTTTTTTTAACTTACGTAAAGAAACAGGTTTTTTTTGAAAGACGAAACATGCTGAAGTAGCACACTCCATGACATTGCCCCATATGGTTTGTGAACCTGCCATTCATGTTACATTTCACTAAAGAAAGTAAATAAACAATGCTTTAACCCACAACGCTTAGCAATGTAGTAAGGAGATAATAATTGCCTGCTGCACATCAGTCACACCCCCCACCGCATTCCCTATAAATTTTATATTTACAACCAAAAAGAATGTAAGAACCAAAATACATCCACAAGCATTAGTGTAGCCCATCATAAAATGCTATACAAATAAACACATTATTATGTTTCAGTAAGACATCATAGTGAGACTCTATACTGCTGTTTTGCTAATTTTCTGTGTTCTTTATTGCAACATGGGAGATTTCTCTTCTGCCAAATGTGAAATAAAATGAATGTAAATAAATTGAGTTGATAACATTAAAATAACACTAGTTATCTTTGGCTTTGGACTGGTCTTGGGTGATGTAGTTTAGGAGGTAGAGTAGGTCTTCTACTAGTTTGATGGTTAGTGAATTGTTCCCTGGCTGCTCCAGTCTGCATGCATAAGCATCCTGGGCAAGATACTGAACTCCAAGTAGCATGTGTGCATGTGAATGGGTTAATAAGGCATGCTGTTTAGAGTGCTCAAGTAGAGAAGAACTGGCAACCTGTCCTGAACTACTGAGATAGGTAAGTACGAAAGGTGTTTGTTTGCTTCATGTTTTGCTTTTTAATTGCATCACCTATAACTGCAAAGAGGTTTAGGGAATAGTGCAGGCGCATTGATGGATGTATGCTAGCTTGCACTAGCACAAGGTTTATATGCAATAATGTTTCCAAGAAATACAGGCTTATTATGTGGTTGTAAATATCCTCAATATCCTATCCTTGTGTTTTGAACAAAATATCAATGTTTTATGTTTTAGCAGGAGGTGTCATACAGTTACGTTTACACTGTTATGGTCTTCTTTTGGGTTTTGTTGGGGGGTGTTCTTCTTTTCTCCTTATTGTTTTAATGCAGCAGTGCTGTTTGTTTGTGACAATCTGCATACATTTATTTTTTTTTTTGACTGAGTATTATTTCTAAAATTCTGATTAATGAACCCACAGATCATTTCTGTTCAGAGCTGATTGATTTCATCAGGGTACGTATATATATTTCGAACAGATAAAAGCTGCAATACACCAGTAAGAGAAGTGCTAGTTCCAGTTGATGTAAAGTAATTTTAATAAAAACAGACACTGCTAGCTAAATGAGCCTCTTAGTGTGACCTGCATGTTTTTGACATTCATCATTTGTTAAGCTGTGGCTCCATTAGTACCATGCTTACTATGCATATGAAACGGACCAACCCAGCAGAAAGTAAAAGAAAAACACATCCTTCTGGGTGCAGTGCAGTGTTCTCTGAATAACATTTAATCTGCAGTTGTAATTATAGTCTTTTAAACAGTGTTTTGTTTTCTTACAATGGATAAATAGTTAAAAACTGAACTCTCTCTGGATTCATATTCATCTTTTCAGCAGCACCTGTAGCTACACACCCACACCAACAGCCTCTTTTGTTTTATGCTTTATTTCTTTTTTTTTGTTTTCTTCCATATTGCTATTTCTGGTTTGAATGCCCACTACGGGAGGTTGTGCTTGCCAACAGAGGATATCGTCACACTTTTTATCTTGACCTCAGGTCCACCTTTGTCATGGTTTTCACACTTTCTCTCTCCTAGCATGAACCTGGGGGTACAGAAATGGTAAAATGTTCAAACCTGCCAAAATATCTAAAGGGATAAAGGGTAAAGAGGTCATGTAGTTTCATGTAACCGCAAAAAGTTTGGCTGCCCAGTGGAAGGACATATCTGGCAGTATATGTCTGCGCCTTGGCCAGTGTGCAGACAGGACTGAGTGGTCCTCCCTCGGGGCTGCCACTCTCTGCCTGCCAAGAGGATGAGGCACACTGTTGAGGTCTCTCTACACAGCAGCACCCCTGGGACCTGAGTGCATGGGTGTCATGTGAGCAGGTTTGGTTTACTCTTTTAGATATATTCCAACAGAGGCTCTAATGAGTTTCAGTTTTATCAGGCACAAAGAAATGAATTTTCCTTTCAACAGTCTTCCTCCTGCCATTTCAAAGAAACCAGGAAATAAATCCTTTCAACCAGTTTGAAAGGTTGACAAAACCTGAATGTCTAGCATATATTCCTGCGATATGAGTTTCTGCAGTGTTTACCAAATAAATATTTTTATTACCACATTTTTAATGCCAGTGTTATTTCATCTTTGTCAAAGGAACGAGGTTTATATTAATCAAATATACTATTTGTTTGTAAGAGGTTTTCAGTACTTTTCAACACTAATTCTTATCAATGTAATTGATTATCTTGATCTGGAGCTCAAATAGTAGCATTAACCCCCAAAAATAGCTAATTTTAACTTTTGGTTCAAAACGGCTTCCCTTGTATTAAGAATCATTTACTTTTTAGCAGGTTTGACTAGAGTTTGACTAGAGGACAGAGCAGTGTTTCCAATAGGCCTGAATTAAAGAGGACTGGGCTGCCAGGTTCATGAATAACTTATCGTGACAGCAACAGAAAGCGAGAAAAATGCATTTCATGATCTGCACATGTAGTGAGAAAAACCCAAACTGCAACCTGTTGCACTTTTATTAAAGAGCAAAGTCATTCAAATCTACTACAAAATTGCTCTATAAGAATAGATCTGAAAAATAAAGCCAGTCAGTCCCTGGAGCCCCATCCTGTCTTCACCTAGGGCCCAATTAGAGGAGTTGTAGTGACAAGTGAAGCATTACTGGCCTGAGCCAGCCAGAGAGATCTGGACTCTTGTTTATCTCTTATTTCAATTGTAGAAACCACATTAGAATTCTTCTTGGCACGCTATTAATAAGTGCCAAAACAACGTAAGCCGCATGGCAAATATAGGTTCAATTAGGATTACCCAGAGACACAATTCATTGAGAGTGTGTAGTTCAAGTCTTTGTGGAGCTTGTCAAACTGCACAAACTTCCATACAGCTTTAAAGGGTTCGGATTTGCAATTAACTAAAGCAACAGCGAGGAGAACAATGCACCTACCCAGCCACCCCCGCCCCAAAGCCTTTCCATTATTTTAACAAGCACAACAACATATTGTATGCTAATAGATTTCCTCCCAGTCCTCTAGAGCTCACCCTGCCTGTTGTCAGTCTTGTTGATTAACAGGAACACAATTAGAATTTCAGGCTCCTGTTTAGCATTAGTATTCTTGATATACAGCTTAATGCAGCTACACGGTGCTCTAAGGTGTCACCCACATCCTTTACCTGGCTATTTCATCCTCTGGAGGTGTATTTATCTGACCTCAGATGAGTATCATTCTTAACCCCTTTATTGTGTTAATTTGAGTGATTGCATCTCAAACAAAGCCCCTAGCCCTTCCAAGCGCATTCTAATTCTAAAATACAATACTGTACGTGGAAAAATTGAAGAAGATGCTACTGTAATTTGACTTTTACTAAGCAGGCTAATTCAAGGCACAGTTTTAGTACAAAAACAAAAAGGTCTGGGGGAAAAAAAGTATTACTAACATTTTTAAACATAAAAACACATCATGCGGTCTTGTAAAACAAAGTTAATTAGAGCTCCATCCATCCATTCATTTTCTTTCACTTATCCATTTCAAGGCATCAGCAAGTGGGTGCCCATTGCAGATGTCATAAAGCAAGTGCTAGGGTGCACCCTGGACAGGTCACCTGTCTAATACAGAAAGACCGACAGTCATCACATTCACGTGTAAAGCCAAATTTGAATCATTAGTTAACCTAAGAAAGCAGCTCAATGGATTGTGGGACACCCACACAAGCACAAGGACCACATGCAAACTCCACACTGAAAGACAGCCAGTGGATTCAAACCCAGCACAGTGCTTATCTATCAAAAAGTAAAAAGAATGAGGAAAAGATTAGATAAACTCATTTCTGATAAGTTAAAAATTTGATATTTAGAAACTATCCTACAGTTCACTGGAGAAAACTGTCAACTTTGTCAGCCATGGCAGTCCGCTGTAGTTCTTGTGGTCTAATTCATGAACTTTTCTAAAGGATTCCCCCTTGTTAAGGCACTACAAGCCATTTTCATCCATCCCCACACACATTAATGCAGTGCTTTATTCTGTGCACTTTACGCACTCTCACATCCACACCAATGCCTTAACTTAATCTAACATGTATCTCTTTTTACTGGAGGAAACTGAAGCACCCAGATAAAGCCAAGGAGGGAGAGAGCTTACCACTGCATAATCCTGCTGACCATTATGATACTGCTATAAGCCTCAAATTAAATAAGTGTTTACTAAACTATGACAATCCCCTGTCACACAGACCTCAAAACTGGTTGGCAGCAACCAGTTGTCAACCACCAGTTTGGGGGGAAACTAGATGAATGCAAGTGGTTCCTGGCAGTGACTCTGAACTTGATTGTTAACGGCCCATTCATGAAGGTGAAGTGGACAGTTGGTGTCATAACCAATGAGACTGAATACGCAGGACTCGGGAGATCAGATTTAGTGAGTTTATTTACAGTGCTAGTGAAAAAGTAGCTATTTACAAAATCGTCATGAAGGGACAAATCCACAGTCTCTATTTACAAAGCCCTTGACAAGAAAGGCCCATTGGTCCATTAATAATAATGGATTGCATTTATATAGCGCTATTTGAGACCCTCAAAGCGTTTTACAATTCCACTATTCATTCACTCTCACATTCACACACTGGTGGAGGCAAGCTACAATTGTAACCACAGCTGCCCTGGGGCCACCAGTAGGCGGTAGGTGAAGTGTCTCGCCCAAGGACACAACGACCGAGACTGTCCAAGCCGGGGCTCGAACTGGCAACCTTCCGATTACAAGACGAACTGTCAACTCTTGAGCCACGATCATAGAATTAGCGCTACAAGGGTTTCTCCACAAAAGACAGAAACGGGTAAAATGATTGTGGCAAGTAAAACAGTTGCACTAACATGTTTAGTTCAACACCCAGGAGACAACTGAAGGTTTGCTCCCAGCATAAGTAGTGGTAAACTGATCGGCAAATGACAAACATGTGAGCTTGATTGCTTCAGGTGTACTGGAGAGGAGGGTGGGAATCTCAGAAGAATCCCACCCCTTCGAGGCAACACACACACATAAACACACACAAACATCCACACACTCATATTCAGAGAGAGGAGAAAAAGAAGCCAAAGATCCACAGGAGACTGGAAGACCATGAAGTGTCAGTAATCACCAGTCACTAGAGAAAAGTGTATTCTGTGACCAGCTGAACAGTGTTTGCTGGAGGATGCTTGCTGTCAATCAGCAACATCCAGTAACCACAAATTGTTGATGCTGCACTGCAAACCCACTTGCTTTGGTCATTAATATTTAGTCTTAGTCACCCAGCAAATACTCACCAAGTGGTAATGCAACTGTATGCTCAGCCTTAACCGGAAACAGTTGACCTTCAATGTAAAAGTTGCAACTTTTGAAATGTTGGTTACAACCCTAAGGAACAACTTTGACTTTCCTTAGGGCTTCCTTGAACATTCTTAATTTCCAATTTGCATTGCACTTTTTCAGATTTCGCTACGGTTAATAAAGTAAATCACAGGCAACCATCACATTCTGCTAGCAACCAACCAACTGTAGCCTTTGTGATCAGTTTTACAGTTTTTCTCAGTCGCTTTGGTGCATTTCTCACAACAGAATTAAGCATTGCACAACAGTTAGTTCAACCACCACAACATGTAGTCGTTTTGGCACAACCCTGTGGCGGTTTCACGTTCACTGCGTCCAAAGGCAAATGCCTTTGGACATGAAGCAGTTGAGTGAGTACAAATATCTAAAGAATGGTCACGTTTGACTTCCTATTCATCACTATCTCCTTTCTTTCATCATGAATGTCACAATTATTCATACTTGTACCGGCTGAATAGTCATTGTCCTTACAACTAATAGTCTTCATTGCATTGCTTGTGTCAGTGCACTCAAAATTGCTGAACAGCTTGTCAAACGATTCATACACCCATTTTGAAAACCCTATTTTGGAGGAGTTCCCATGAAAATCTCCATAAACTACATGTCTCAGGTGAACCTTATCTCACACTAATGAAAATTGGTGTGTGTCACTCCTACTTGCAACCAATGAAAAGCCTCTCCTACCCAGTCACAGGTGAACCGCGGCACAGCATCCCCCACTCCACAAGTACATATATACTGCAATGTAAACCAACAGACAGGATTGGCATGAGGTGCATACTGAATCTACAAAACAGCAGAACATGGAACGTCAGCCTCGTGGAAGAGGAGTGAGGATCGGTGGAGGACGAGGACAAAACCGGGTGAGAAGAGGCCAACCACATAGACACGTTCCTGACGAAATCAGGGCAACACTTGTGGATCATGTGATAAACCATGGCCTCACAATGGCCGAGGCTGGTCGAAGGGTGCAGCCAAATGTTGGGAGAACTACTGTAAGTTCTATCATCCAGACATTTCGTCGGGAAAACAGGTGAGCACACCGTAATCTAGTTACAGTATGCAGCACAAACTAATTTGCTCTGCACTTTCATAGTCATACAGGAGACTTGCATTAGGACATGACCTTACAGATCCTTACACATAGACGTACTGTAACTGAAGCGCAGACTTGGCCCAGGTGTGGCATAGTGTGCTGTGGTACAATACAGTAATGCTGTAAAGAAAGGAGTTTTGAATGATAGTCCTGTGACAATCACTGTAAGCATGTTTGCGCTTACATGTGTGTGTTTTCCCATCTGCATCTCAAAAAGGACTGCCAGACAACCTAGAGGAGGTGGAAGAGGTCGACTTATGACTCCGCAGCAAGAGGAAAGAATTTGTGCAATGGTGGCTGCAAACAACGCTTTGAGACTGAGAGAAATACAAAGAACTGTCGTAAACGATGACACCATCTTCGGAAATATTCAGTCAATATCAATTTCCACCATAGACAGAGTCCTCAGACGGAATGAAATGTCCATGAAGCAATTGTACAGAGTGCCATTTGAACGGAACAGTGATCGAGTGAAGGAGCTCCGTCACCAGTATGTACAGGTAACACATGTTCGCATATGTACCTCTGTTCACTGTAACAGTTTAGGCCATGTACTCAACCTACATTTATGCATGTTACTGTAATCCTATGTACAATTCCAACTGTACAATCTGTTCTGCCAAATGCACCATTACAGACCTGTCTGATTCTCATCCTTTGTAAAGCATATCCTGGAGTTGGAGGCCAGGGAACCCCTGCACATGTTTGTATATCTTGACGAAGCGGGATTCAATCTCGCAAAAGGCAGACGGCGTGGACGGAATCACATTGGAGAAAGAGCCACCATTGATGTCCCAGGCCAACGAGGAGGGAATATTACAATGTGTGCCGCAATCTCAGAGAATGGTGTTCACACCCATATTCCTCGTATTGGTGCATACAATTCACAACACCTGTTGGCTTTTCTGGATGCTCTTCATAGGGACCTGATCCCACAAAATGGAAGGGATGATCCTGGTGACAATCGGACAATGTATGTAGTGGTTTGGGATAATGTAAGCTTCCATCACTCTGCTGTAGTCAGGCAGTGGTTTGCAGCACACGACAGGATGCTTATGGAGTTTCTTCCTCCTTACAGTCCATTCCTGAATCCAATTGAGGAGTTTTTCTCTTCCTGGAGGTGGAAGGTATATGACAGGCATCCACATACCCAAATGACCCTGCTAGCAGCTATGGATGCAGCTTGTGATGACATCACAGCAGAGTCCTGCAGAGGGTGGATTCGACACTCCAGAAGATACTTTCCCCGATGCATCGATAGAGCTGACATACGCTGTGATGTTGATGCAAATATGTGGGCAGACAGACGGGAGCGTCTAGATATCAATGATTGATATGCAGCAGTGTCTGTTTTTCAGTTTGTTTTTTTTGAGTCGTAACTACTGCAGTGAGGTTTACTGTCTAGGTGAGTTTGTTTGCTGTAAAATGTTTGATTTACTGTATTTCCCCAGTTTGCACAATGCTGTGAACAGTTTCAATTAAATATTATCAAGAGTGCATATGGAGTGTCTTGATTGTCCTTTACAATTTATGGTTTTCAACATGCCATGCATGCGGTCCGGACTTGACATGTCATTGGGAAGCACCTACAAAGACATCCGTCACAATGGGAACATGTTCAGACCATGTGATTTTGTGACCAAAGGTGCTGGTCTAATGACTTGTAATTGTGACAGCCCTGACACTTTGTTTGGTATCAGTACTTGCTTTTGATGAATGTATTGTCTGTTTTGCTCAAGGGATTTGTTGTTGATGCATTGACAACTTATTTTGGACACCTGACTTTTCTTTTTGATGGAGTGACTCACTTTTGCAAGTTATCCACCATGTTTTGCAGTTTGCACTAATTGTTTTGAGAAGTGCCTTAGTAGTGGTGGAGAGTTCAATTCTGTTGTGAGAAATGCACCAAAGCGACTGAGAAAAACTGTAACTAGAAACAGCCAATAACCTCCAACAACTATTCACCAGCAAATCTGGGAATACAGTTTCTTTTTTTACCTTTGTTTTTATACAGATATTTCATTACAATACTACATGGCATATTTATGTAGTGTTAAGATAAAATCACTGATGAAAATAAGAAAAGACAGACAGACAGATAGATAGATAGATAGAAGCTGTGCTACCATGTGAGAGACGTTCCCCTGTAGCTCCTCACATCAATATTTATGTCAGCCTTGAAACCTTCAATACCAGTAAGGTTCTAATCAAGAACTCTTTGAAGTTGTTAACAGAATAAAAATTCCTCTACAGAGGATTCACTGTTTTCTCCTCCATTTTATATCACTGAAATTGTTTTTTTCTTTTTTACTAATGCTGTTCCAAATCAGAATTTACTGTATGAACGTGTAGCATGATTGTTCAAATAAAAGCTTGTTGCAAATGAGACATTAGCTGTTGTTAGTCATATTAGTTGTAATTCAGTAGATCCTGCTTCTATCCCCACTCCTCCACAGACATCCCACACAGTTATCAGGCTCTATGAATAATATATTCAGAGCACTCTACCAGTATGATAATATGTTCGAGGGACCTGCCAGTTAATGATACACTTGTGATTCTGTGTATGAAAGGTTTACAGACACTGAAAAGTACACCATCTGGTAGTCTGAAATTTTACTTTTCAGTTCCTGAATCATGAGTCCATGAATCCAGCTACATATTTTACTTAAGAACAACAAGACACATGTAATGTATGTTGTACATGTTTAACATTGATGTGTTTACTAACACCAGAGTTAGTTACAGTAGATACCATTTTATACACATTTTAGAATAGCAATTAACTCTTCCTACACACCCATGGAACAGAAGGACAATTATGGTTGCGTATTGTGCAGCTGTTTGTTTGCCTTTAGGGTACTATTCTCAAGAAACACACAGTCAAATTATCACCTAGATAATGTGTTTGGTTTATGGAGCTTAGTATGTGATTTTATTTAATTTTCCGCTGGTGATGTTACTATGCTTGAAGCCTAAGAAAACTGAACCAGTGACCAAAATATTGACATATCATCACCATTTGAGCTGTTATGGCATTAAGTGGTCAATATTTTATAATAAGGAATCTGATAACTATGTGTGAACAAGAGATTCGGTTGAATCTCAAAGAGAAAAATCACAAAATTACAATGCAGAGTAGTTTAAGTATTTTGTTCTGTTGTTATTTATTTATGTATTGGTTTAATTCTTAACATAGTCACCAAATTTGACAAGCAAGAACAGATAGCTGCTCTGATGAACTACTTGCAAACTACCTGCACTGACTTGTGACATCACCAGCTTGATATCACAAGTTCAGTGTCCAGTGAAAAGTGCCACTTCACGTACATGTTTAATACTTGCCTAGACACAACCACTATGGTGTGCATCATTTTTAGTTTAGCTAAACAAAACGGCAAACTATTTATGGATGTTACATTTTGTGATCTGTCACAAAATGCATACGTGAAAGGGAAGTAATAACAAAAGCAAACATTAGCAGAGGTCTAAATACAAAATCCACATGACAGGAATCCAAAAAAGTCTCAGCTATAGAAAAATACATGGATAGCAAACAGTCTGAAAAGGTACAAAGAAGAAGAGCGCATGATACATATACAAGACGCGTTTTAACCAACATGACATAGATGTAAGTAAGAAAGTAAAGTTTATTCATTAAGCACTTTTCGTGGACAGGCAATCACAAAGTGCTGTACACGGAGGTTAAAATAAACACAACGTTAAAGAGTGAGACACAGGTGAGCAAGACACAGGTGAAAACAGTCAAGCCACAGCAGCAAATCACATTAAAAGAACTCACACGTGAGAGCATCAGGAAATCAGTTAGAAGGCAAAAACAGGAAGTAAATATGAAAGGCAACACACAAAGCAAAAAGCAAGAATCAAAGTAAAGCCGGACGAAAACCAGGTTTTCTGCAACTAATTTTGAGTTTGACAGTCTCGTCCCACTCCACCTGAACCAGCTGACAGACGCTTTGATTAATTTCATCATTCTTGAAGTCGCTGTCAAACCTCAGAGCAGAGTGAATTAATCTGTTTTCTTCTTACAAACACTGAAATCCCAGTTAAACATTAGTTTGGTGTGTTTTGTACTTAACGTGATTGCTTTATATTCAATCAGTAGTTAGTGTAAGGTTACAAACAGCAATTAAATCAGATTTATTATAAGCGAAGAATAAACTCTATTAACTCTGTGAGTCTGGGCAGTAGGGAAGCTGTCAGGCTGCCTGCCAGTTTCCTTGAACTGGACACATTTATGTTACTGTAGCAATAAATGTTTAAATCACACTTCTCCGTATCAAGCTTTAGACACATAACGAACTCATCTGTGATATCTCATTTACTGTGTTGCAATCAGTGGCAGTGGTGGAAAAATGTCAGTCACAGTTGGAATCTTGGAGATGTTGTGAATCAAAGTAAAAATGACTTTAAGATTGTAAGACCTGGGTTAAATGTGCTTTAAAGTGTTTTTTAAAATACAGCCTGCAGACAGTCTGACTGTGTTCTGAACATCTCTGGTTAAATTTCAGTCAAAAGAAATAACCATGTCAAACAACCTTTTCCAAGGTTTAGAACCTAAAATTTAAAGTATGAACCTCACTAGCTCATTTTTCACTGAAAATCACCTAAATCAGCCTCAGTGGGTCTAAAACGAACCAGACCAACCCAAAGGTAGTTTATCATGGCTCCATAAGCAAACCATATCTGACATAACTGAGGGAGGATTCAGGGTCACCTGATCCAGCCCTAACTATAAGCTTTATCAAAAATCAAAGTTTTAAGTCATATCTTAAAAGTAGAGAAGGTGTGTGTCTTCTAAATCCAAACTGGGAGCTGGTTTCACAGAGGAGGGAAAACTGAAGGCGCTCCAATTCTACTTATACTATTGGGCTGATGCAGTTCTATGAGGTTAAGATGGGGCCTGAATTTTTAAGATGTCGTGTGTCAGGAGAATGATTTTAAATTTAAACTGTGAATTTAACAGGTGTCCAATGAAAAGAAGCCAATATGGGGAATTTATTATATAATGTTATACAATAACATTATGCAGTAACTCTGTGTAATTGCTGTAATAGATTATAAAGTGAGAAAAATATAAGAATAGTTTTTCTATGAATCTTATCAAACTTTAATGGCAGAAATAATAAAATCTTCCAAAAAAAAAAGATTTTTACAGCTCATAAGTGTTTTATGTCTTTACTGAATTTTTTCGAAAACTGGTGCAAAAATTGTTTTGGTTTTTCATTTTATGTAATAAAAAACAGACTTGAGAGCAGATCTGCCCAGAGTTTATTCATGTCTGAGTTACTGCATCACTGGTCCATCAGTGAACTGTGGCCGATCTGTTTCTCCACATTTTTATTTTCAGTCACACTGTTACAAAAAAACATCGTAAAACGACCGTGAAATAACAGAAAATAACTGTCCCATAAAAATACGGTAAATTACATTACATTACATTATGTTATTTTACATTTGCCGTGTCAGATCACAGTCTACTTATGTAAATGTAATGATATTCTAGAAAAACAGTACACAACTGTAAACTACACAGTAAAATACTTTGACATTACTATTTTTTGGAACAGTGCACCTAAATTTTGGTCCTGTCAGGTTACACCTGAATAATTTGATTTAAAACTTAAATAAAATTCTAAAAAGTATGTGTGGATAAATTATAACCACAAATGACAATAGAGTGGTCCAAGGTAATTAAAATCAATATTTTCTCCCATCCTGTTTTTTTTTTTTTTTAAGATAAACCCACACTGACACACATACATATCGTTCAGTCCACTAGATTAAAATGGAAGTCTGCTTTTTATTTAGCCATTGGTGAATTATGCTATCAAAGCTTTATTGGTGATTGCTTTCTTTCTACAGCCATGCGTATGTTTAACTCATGGTGAACATACTCAGAGTTGATTGGACTTATTTTTAAAGCCACAGTTTATTGAAGATGCTTCCAGGAACAGGGCCTTGTTCTTTTCAATGTGGCAGAAAATGTTACTGCTCTTTCCCGGTGAAAGAACAGCAGTGATACATATATAATTTTATCATTATAAAACGTGGCCAGATTTAGTATTAATGTGATTGCCTTAATTGGAACTGGATACTTTTAATCTTACATTTTGGTTTTAGATTATATTAAATTATAGCACTTCACCTTTTCTTTCGGTTGCATTAAAAAAAATGAGATGCCAATGAAACCAAAAAATATGAGCTTCACATCAAAATGGCATCCAAACTGACAATTCATGGAAAGTGCAAGGCTGGCATTTTGGTTTGTTGAGCTTAAATGCATTGGTGTTGACATTTTGGTAAATTCTTGCTCCTTTCAGACTTACATTGATGTCAGTGAAACTAGATATTTCAAATGGCTCTCTTTGATTTACCTTCAGTTTTCTCTCTGCCTATTTATAGCTCCAAACTGCTGAGATTTCAACCTTGTAAATTTTAATCTTTAGATTTACCAAGCCAAGAACCACTTTGTCTTAAAGCTCAAAGTTGCTGCTTCTATCTTTAATGAGCCAAGTTCATCCCAATTATGTAAACATCAGAAGACACTCACAAAGCAGTGAACTTTATTCAGATTAAAGGAAATGAGATGACAGACTTGTATTCCAATGTTTATCCCATTACATTTTAAGGGGTCCTAATACTCTGAAGCCTTTTTTTGGTGGGCTTTTTGTTCCTTGTTTTTTATGTCTCGCAATGCCAGCATCTTCGTTTTTATCCTGATAAAGTTAGTGTTCATTAAACAACAGTTTGATATTATGCACTCCTGAGAGACATATTTTTACAGTCTTATAAGCCGCTTTTTTTTTTCCTGTTTAAGCAACTCCACTTTCTATGTCACGTGAAACATTAAAAAGCAGCTAGGTTGAACTTAGATGGCACAGAAAATCTAGTGATTTAAAACTAATTAGTACAATTTAATTAATGTACAACACCGGTTAATTTTTGTCCACAAAGTAACACATCCACCCTACACTCAATGGCAGCATCTCTCTCTTCCTCTGCAACAGGAAGTCTGGCATATAACCATACAACCACACACGGCACAGAGTGGAAGAAAGAAGGCTTTTGTCACAACCGTTGCCAACACTTGCCAGATTCAACAAACTAATGTGCGTACGCAATATAATCCACTACACAATTCACGCCAAAGTAAAAATACAATTATTGAAGAATTTGATTAAGAATTAAGGATTTGATTTGGATGTTTGTAAATAAAAAGAATAAAATAAAATAAAAATTTTCACTTTTTGACTGATGTTTTTGCTTTGGTGTAACTGAGGACAACAATTAGAAACAAGTAACATCCTTTGTGTGTGTGTGTGTGTGTGTGTGTGTGTGTGTGTGTGTGTTCATTATCATTATTATTCAACTTCATTAATGTGTTAATTTGACTGGCTGCCTGGGTGGCTTTCACCAATTCCCCATTTTCCCCATGAGTTTCTGCTTCCTTACCAGTGTTGGTCAAGTTACTTGAAAAAAGTAATCAGTAACTAATTACCGATTACTTCCCCAAAAAAGTAATCCCATTACTTTACTGATTACTTATTTTCAAAAGTAATTAATTACTTAGTTACTTTTTAAAAACACAATTTACAACCTGAAGAGGTGATAAAGCGATAGATCTTTCAGCCCAATTCTACTTTTTCTACATAATCCATCATACAAAATGTAATCAAATGGAAAAGTCCCTTTTTAAAACTTGTTTTTTTAGTTTTAATCTTTTAACTTTATACATCAATAATTATATGCAACATTCTCTGACTGGAAGAAATTTGCTTAACATTTAAACTTATCTTCTGCACATTCCAGCACATAAAATTTTTTTTTTTTTTTTTTGTGTTTACACTCACTCTTTCAAATAGATGCAAGTAAAACACAGCAGAAAATAAATAACATCAAAGACTACCGGTCCTGTTGCTCTATTTTCACCTGTAAAGCAGGACTGGCGTAGGCGGAGGTTTGCCTTGGTGCAGGTGTGCCGCGGCGGTCAGTTGAAGAATCCACGAGTTTCTCAGCGCACTCGGTGCTTGCTTGGAAGTTTAGGGGTTTTTTTCATGGTAAAGAGAAGTTTTCTTCCCACGCACAACGGACGCTAATGTTTTTGTCACTTTTTATGGAATTAAACTCAAAATAAGGTCAGTACTTCCACGCTTTAAACGCTGCACGCTCATACTCTCTCCTGCATTCCATATATGATCCATTGTTGATCTGCACACAGCTGTTGTCACGAACGTCGCACTTGCTTACGTCACTGTCATGAGACATTCTGGCAAAAAAATCACGGTTTTAGTAACGCAGTAACGCAGCGTTCCTACGGGAAAGTAACTGTAATCTAATTACCGTTTTTGCAATAGTAATCCCTTACTTTACTCGTTACCTGAAAAAGTAATCAGATTACAGTAACGCGTTACAAGTAACGCGTTACTGTAATCATATTACTAACTATGTTGATTACAAGTAACGCGTTACTGCCCATCTCTGTTCCTCACTGCAAATAGTTAACCTCATTCACTTTAACCTTATTCCCTTAAGAAGGGCCACCGTGGGGAGTCAAACTAATGAGACGATTTTATTTATAGAACCTGCTTGTTTTTAGTGCCAGTGTTTCGAAAAAGTATTGCAAGAAAACGCGATAAAGTCTTTTTATAAATTGTCATACCCCTCATTTGAAATCTGCATTGATGTATTACACTGCTGTGCTATGGTCTAATTTGCAGTGCCATATTCAGG
This sequence comes from Mchenga conophoros, assembly GCF_057382185.1. Taxonomy (NCBI): domain Eukaryota; kingdom Metazoa; phylum Chordata; class Actinopteri; order Cichliformes; family Cichlidae; genus Mchenga; species Mchenga conophoros. Next base: position 30,709,922 of record NC_140529.1, read on the forward strand.
TAAAAAATGTGAATGTCAGTAGAACAAAGACAAACTATAACATAAAATCTATTTACACAGAATAAGTCACGTTAATGACTGATTACCTAATTACATTATGTAGAACTAATCAGTATCCCTCAAGTGCTGTCACTTTACTGTGGACCGCTGTAAGACATATTACTAACTATGTTATCGGGATTTTTTGTTTTTTTTTGAGTAACTACTTTTGTACTTTCAAGCATTTTCTGTGACAAAATACATTCTTGAGTTTAGATTTTTACAAAGCACTCTTTTTCCCCTCCTCTGGTCTCCACAGGAATTTCTCTCCGCAAGTAATCTTTTCTGGACATCTTAACATCTGTACATTCAATTCAATCAATACTTTCCATTTGGACAATGAATGGATTTACGTAATTGAACCTCTGGGGTCTGCCAGTATACCATTCAGTCAAGTAAATGGTTCAACAGCTTACTGATAGCACTAATTTTGTTGCACTGAGCTGAAAACAGTGAAATCTGCAATATAATGACTAGAATAGTGTTCAGAGAATATACAGACGTACAGTGTAGCACTCACAGATGTTACACTGTATACAAACAGTAAGCACTAAAGCCAGCTGAAGGAATTTCCTCTGATGTCGCATTATCCTTTGATAAGCCTGTCAAAGACTCTGTAACATCTCTGACAAATCATGTGCAATTTCAGGAAGAAGATGGCATTTTTTTGGGGGGGGGGGTTCTGCCATTTTAGCAAACAGCATGAACTCTGGTAGTTCTACCTGCATAACAGATACTTGTATGATACAAACTTAATTCAGTAGTGCATTTTTCTCACAAAAGAAACAGACGTCACAGTTTCCTTTGCACCTGCAGCTGATGCTTTCCTTCCAATAGCTCTTTTTTTTTTTTTTTTTTTTTTTATTCCTATTTATTCTATTTATCCCCTTTGTATATTTTATTTATATTTGTCTCTGTATTTATATGTGTGTGTGTGTGTGTGTGTGTGTGTGTGTGTGTGTATATATATATATATATATAACAATTCTGTAACTGTAACTTCGGTCGTTGCTGTGCTTTTTGGAAGTCGAATTTCCCAGAGGAACCCACCCGAGGGATTAATAAAGTTCTATCTTATCTTATCTTATCTTATCTTATCTTATCTTATCTTTTTTTCTCAACTGCACTGCTTGCCTAAATGCAGCAATTAGATGAAGTCATTTACACCCTAGGGCTCTTTAGCAGGCAAGACTTCTCTTGTCTGAATACATTTGTATTTCTGAATTGCATGTTAAAGAGTCATAAAAAGTGAGGAAATGTATTTGTGTGTATTTAAGCGCGTTTTCGTCTGTAAAAGACATCTCAGGCTATCTGATGTTTTGTCATCGTCACAGATTCATCCACAATTGCAAAAATCTTGAGGAAAAAGTGACATAGATGTGTTGTTACTTATTCTCAGAGGGATGGAACAGACTCCAATTCTGATATGATATTTTCAAGCAAGCGTCTAACTTTGATGTTGCAGTTTTACAGAACTGCCGCACTCAGTCTGAATAGTTTGCGGTGCATGAATCCCATCAAAAATTACGGAAACATGACAGAAAGCAGCCTCAAGAGATTACTGTAGATTTTCAGTCCAGTCGAGAATGCCTGAAATACATTTTTTCTGCTCACAGAGCGTGGAGTTGTTCCGCTTTCATGTAAACTAAAAGGAATTTTGAAATTAAGCATTTCTTTAGAGAAGCAAAGGTAAAATGTAGATTAACAGTTAAATGTCACACAACAGGTGGTTCCTTTTTCATCCAGCTCCACCTGTGTTTGTCATTGATTCAGTGCAAAACAATGATGTTGAATAATTATGCCTTTTAGCAAAACGTCCAAAGGACTGTGAAAGCACTACCCCACCCACAATAACACTAAACAAAACAACAGAACATATATTCATTTCACTACCGAATATAAGACACATTTCTTCTTATACTTCTTTAAGACTGTAGGCTTTATCCCTGCCCTTTAGTTTTTTCCTGTTCTGTAAAGTGCAGCAAACTCAGGAATTACTGCTCCCAGTAACAGGATGAACACTATATCAAAACAATAATTTGCAATACTTGTGATGCTTACATCCTTGCTTGACCATTTGAATCTCCGATCTGATTAAAAGGCGACGAGCCTTTCTTAACACATTTGCACAACCTACTTTTATTCATGCAGATGTCATGCATGTCTTCAGAGGTGCATATAAGAGATGTGCTTGGTTTCAACTAACTGCTCCATGTCACATGTACTGAAAGCATGAAGCCAGCAATTATTACCTTTTAGAAACTGTACATTGGAAGCTATTCCTGCATAATGCAGACACTTCTAAGTTGTGATCCATCTCACTAACTACCCCCCATTTTCAAAGTCAAGGTGGTTTCATCACCATATTCCCACACTAAGCTGCAATGTAACAATAAGGTGATATTCACTTAACATTTAAAGCAATTCAACCCAGTACAAATACGTTTATGTGTTACTATAATACACAAATCTATAATTGTTTGCCTTGAGGTCCTACTACACCAACAGGAGTAAAGAAATCAAAATTAGCACCTGAAGGTTCTCATCCAAATCGAATATTATCGACAACAGCATCTAATTTATGCAGGTTATATTATGCCGTCATCATGTTGCCTAGCAACCACCTATGAATGGGGTAAAAATAACTCAAGGTGTTTTGGGGTTTATGAACCTACAATACCTTTATAAAAATTACCTATCATTTTAATTCCCAAGCAATAACATGCAATTTGTGTCTGCAAGACTTGAATGCATACATGCATGATATTTTATGATGTCATTGTGATATTTAGCAACCACTTAATAATGGGCTAAAATCACAGGTCAAAGTTTTCAGATTATCTATCAGTTTTGAAAAAAATTAAAAAGGCTCAAGAACAAACCCCAACATAGAAAAGAACTACGATTCATTTGAATCCCAATAAAGTAAAATTAAATGCCCTTTATTTGTGATGGTAAGCATGACTGTAAAAGAAATACGTTCAATAAGAAGTTCAATAAGGTGAGATCATTTGAAAGGACAGGACCCTACAGAGTCTAGATGCTGGTGGTGGTGAAGATGATTGAGGCCTTGGTGGAACACTGAATGATTTGGGTTAGGTGCAAATGGGGAGGAGGTGACTGATGGGCTCAAAGATTGTCTCATAGAAAGTGGGTGAGAAGATGATTTGACTAAAGAAATAGTGTCAGTTTTGAGATTGACAGTGTGGGAAAGTAGTAGTGATGAACAAACTAGCAGCCTGACACCCAGAAAAGCAGGCAGATGAGTGATTTAGATCTTCCTTATTAAACAATATGTAATACATCTATTTTTTGCCGCTTAACGGAGAAAATAGATAGGGTCATGGGGTGGGCTGGAGCCTATTCCAACTGTCACAGGACAAGAGACAGGTCAGTTGAACAGGTTGTCAATCTGTCACAGGGCTAGCACAGAGAGACAGACAACTATTCACACTCACATTCAGACTTATTCAGGATTGCCAATTAACCTATCTCCATGCTTGTCTTTGGATTATGGGAGGAAACCAGAGTACAGGGAGAGAACCGACGCAGACACGGGGAGAACATCCAGCCAGATGGTGGTTCTTCATGCTGTGAAGACATGGCTAATCACCACTGTGCCACCCTGTTTTTTGTTAGTACATTTTTAAAGCTCTTCTGACAGCATATATTGACCACGCAACTTTAACCAATTTGTTTTCTAAATGGAAGTTAAGTGGAAAATATCACAGAAAGTCAAAATATATTCTCCTGATATTCAATCAAACTAGAAGCATTACAATTGCATTCATGAAGCCAAATGAATGGTGGTGCAGTGGTTAGCACTGTTGACTCACTCACCTGGCCAGGTGTGTGTCTGTGTGAAGTTTGCATGTTCTCACTGTGTTTGTGTGGGATCTTCCTGGGGTACTCTGGCTTCCTCCCACTGTGGGTGGGACCAATTAGTTAATTGGTGATTCTAAATTTTCCATAGGTGTGAATGGTTGTCTGTCTGTGACCATAATAAGAATAAGCGGAAGAGAATGGAAGGGTGGAAGAAAAATTAATGAACAGTTTTATCGTTCATGAATTGCCATTAATCTACAGTATAAGGAACCTGCTACTTCTATTTCCTAGAACTTATTTTAATTTATGTATTTATTTAGCTCATAGAGCAAAGTTTGAACCCCAGGTAAGGTATTAAATAAAAACAATTTTACCAGCTTTAGTGTAGCAGAGAATTTGGCTCCCCTGTTAATGGCCCTAATTAAGGAGCCTTAATTAATAATACAACGTCTTAAAAAACAACATAAGTGGTGGATGTTACTAAAGCTTTAGTGCCATTACAATGTAACTGCGTTATTAAGTGTTTTTAAAGACGCTTGAATACTATCAGTCAGTTATGAATTACTATGGTATCATAGTAATTCTGTACAGAATACTGTTTGTTGTTGATAATAAATGGTATAACGTGTATTTCCCAACTGTGATTCTCCAATAAATTTGGAAAGGGAAGTTTTAAAGCTTTTTGTTAAACAGCAAATGTTTTATTAAAAGGACCTTTTTATATTTTTCATTTTAGAATATGAAATAGTGTGTGTCTGATATGGTTGGATAATACACTGGGGAATGTTTCACACCCCAACAAGCATGAATTACTGGGCCAGTAGCGTAAATGAATAAAGGGAATGTTTATCTTCCACAGGACATGTGTTGCTTAAATTTAACCACATAATCTTTCTCAAATTTGATACAAAATGCACACAAAACTGCTGCAGGTCACACAGTTTCAGTTAGCTCATTAATTTTGTGGTAATTATGAAAACAAATCCTACGGGCTGTGTTCTCTGTATTCTCCAACTGTAAAAAAGAAAGAAAAAAAAAGCTCTTTAATATTATTTAGTCGTACACATTTTATTTCTTACATTTGCTAAATTTCATCACATTGTACATATTTACATTTTTTTAAAAACACTTGTGAGAAACCACAAGACAGACTATTCTAACAGTGAAACAAGAAAAAAATCGAAATTAATCAACTGTTGTGTGTCAGATGACTGTTATCATTGTTTTTGCATTTCAAATTTTATGGATGAAAGCATTCAATTCTAAAATATCTCAGGGAAATCCAGCCATAACCAACTTTAAGATGAGAGGAAAATAATCTTTACACATTAGTCTCAATTCTGAGACTCTCTCTGGGTTATTTTCACCGCAGATGTCACGGTCCGGGGTAGCGGCCGTGTGGAAAGTGGAAGGAGGACCCAAAATGCAGCACTTATTCAGATGTGAGGGTGATTTATTGTTAATAACAAACACAAAGTGGAGATGGCAAACAGAACTAAGGACGAAACTAAACTGGGATAAACTACACAGAGGAGTGGCAAACCTGAACATGAAGGGAGAACAGCAGGGAGAACACGCAGAGGATTACACCAGGTAGGAACACAGACGACGCGACGAGGAGCAGAGGAAATCACATGCTATAAATACACAAAGAGACACTGGGAAATCACACACAGATGGGGGAAACAGCTGGACCTGATTAACCTGACGAGACAGGGGAACACTAACACCAGGGACCAACAGAGGGAGCACAAACCCAGAACCCAGTGTCTAAAATCCCAAACACAAACCATCCCAAAACAGCCATGAATAATAATGAAAGTAATAACAAAAAGTACATAAACATAAAGTCACTGAGTCATGGTCGCAGGACCATGACAGTACCCCCCCCTCAAGGGCTGGCCCCCGACAGCCACAGAAACACACCACCAGATCCGGGCGGGCGGCAGGGGGCCCAGGACGGAGGGACCGGACCACGACCACGGACGGAGGCCCCAGAGTCCCAAAACAAAGATGAACACAAAACCCACAGGGGAGCAGAGTCCAAAGCACAGTTCAGGAGGCCGTCCACGAAGAAGGCAGCGGCGGCGCGTAAAGAGTTCAGGAGGCCGGCCGTGCGGAAGGCAACGGCGGCCACACAGGCGATGGCGGTCCGGGGGCCGGCCGTGCGGAAGGCAACGGCGGCCAGTCAGGCGATGGCGGTCCGGGGGCCGGCCGTGCGGAAGGCAACGGCGGCCAGTCAGGCGACGGCGCTCGGCCAGTAGCCTAGCCAGCGGTCCAGAAAACGGCCGTTTAGCTCCAGACCCAAACGAGGCTGGGCCAGGCGAGGCTGAGGGCACGGAAGCCGGGACCGCAGCAGGCGGAGATGATGATGCAGACACAAAGGCTGGACCAGACGAGGATGCAGACACGAAGGCTGGACCAGACGAGGATGCAGACACGAAGGCTGGACCAGGCGAGGATGCAGACACGAAGGCTGGACCAGGCGAGGATGCAGACACGGAGGCTGGACCAGACGATGCTGATGAAGCTGATGATGGACCAGACGAAGATGAAGCTGAAGCTGAAGCCGGACCAGACGAAGATGAAGCTGAAGCCGGACCAGACGAAGATGAAGCCGGACCAGACGAAGATGAAGCCGGACCAGACGAAGATGAAGCCGGGCCAGGCGAAGATGAAACCGGGCCAGGCGTGGATGAAAACGGGCCAGGCGTGGATGAAAACGGGCCAGGCGTGGATGAAACCGGGCCAGGCGATGAAGAAGCTGCAGCTGAAGCTGGGCCAGGCGAAGCTGACACTGTAGCTGAAGCTGGGCCAGGTGAGGATGAAGCTGGACCAGAATCAGGCGAGGATGAAGCCGGGCCAGGCGTGGATGAAACCGGGCCAGGCGTGGATGAAGCTGGACCAGAATCAGGCGAGGATGAAGCCGGGCCAGGCGATGATGAAGCTGTAACTGAAGCTGGGCCAGGTGAGGATGAAGCTGGACCAGAATCAGGCGAGGCTGAAGCGTCAGGCTGAGGCGTGGCAGTAGCAGGTGGTAGCGCTGCAGGTGATGGTACTGCAGGAGGCGGCGCTGCAGCCACAGGTGGAGAAGCAGCCGCAGGTGGAGAAGCAGCCACAGGTGGCCGGACGGGATCCTCGGGCCCCCCAGCCGACGTGGCAGCAGGTGTGGCATGAGGCTGGACGAGCTCCTCGGGCCCCCCAGCCGAAGAAGCAGGAGGCCGGACGGGCTCCTCGGGCCCCCCAGCCGACGTGGCAGTCAGTGTGGCATGAGGCTGGACGGGCTCCTCGGGCCCCCCAGCAGGCGAAGCAGGAGGCTGGACGGGCTCCTTGGGCCCCCCAGCAGGCGAAGCAGGAGGCTGGACGGGCTCCTCGGGCCCCCCAGCAGGCGAAACAGGAGGCTGGACAGGCTCCTCGGGCCCCCCAGCGAAAACAGCCGCAGAACCAGTGGGCACCGCAGCCCCCGGCACACACGAAACAAGACCAGTAGGCACGCGGGCCTCCGGCACACATGAAACAAAACCAGTAGGCACGCGGGCCTCCGGCACACATGAAACAAAACCAGTAGGCACGCGGGCCTCTGGCACATGTGAAACAAAACCAGTAGGCACGTGGGCCTCTGGCACACATAAGGAGGGCTGCAGCTGCGCAGAGCACTGACCCTGCTCAGGCAGTGACAGCCCGGTGCAGTTCACAGCTGGCATCTTGGCCACCAGGGGTCCAGAGTAAGCTGAGGGTAGTAACCCCGCCTCTGGGGAAGCCCCGGAGTGAGTAACAGTCACTAATGTTGCCAGCTGTTGAGGAACAGGTCCGTAATGTAACAGTTCATCTCCCTGCCTAGAAACAGCGGTGGAAAAACAGTGTGAAAACTTTGATTCAGCTATTACCGGAACCGTGGGTTGTAGCGATGCTAGCGGTGATGGTGGTGGCTGAGTGGCTAACTGGAGCGGCGGCAGAACAGGCAATTGCGCCCCCAGGGAGGCTAACGGCTGAGCTACTGACTGGGGAGCTTGTGGCCGAGCACTGAACTGAGCCGGAGAATGGCGATAAAGTCCTGGCTCAGAAGGGGTGGCAGAGACACAGTCTGTTAGTCTTGCAGAGGGTCTGTACACGCCCACTTGGGAAGGATCAGTCACCACGAAGGTGGGTAAGCGATCCATACAGTCTCCCATCCCGCTCTGAATAGCCCCAGAAAACAAAGTCCCGGAAACTGGGGAAGCCAGAACATGTCGCTCGCTCACCGCCTCGGGCTGCTCGAAAGTAAAAGCAGACGGGGGTTGAAGTCCGAGGTCCAAAAGGAGGAACTCCCGCTCCCACGAACAAAGCGAGCCCAGAAGCCATGGGAGACCGGTCACCAGACGCTGTAGCCGCCTCTCTATAGCGCGCTGGGACGTGCCACCCGGGCTTTCCAGCCACAGGTCGATCAGCTCCTGTGTGGCATTGATTAGATTCTCCCGTAGCTCCTTGGACGGGTTAAGCGCTGCTGGGTCCATCTTGTGGTCGCGTCGTACTGTCACGGTCCGGGGCAGCGGCCGTGTGGAAAGTGGAAGGAGGACCCAAAATGCAGCACTTATTCAGATGTGAGGGTGATTTATTGTTAATAACAAACACAAAGTGGAGATGGCAAACAGAACTAAGGACGAAACTAAACTGGGATAAACTACACAGAGGAGTGGCAAACCTGAACATGAAGGGAGAACAGCAGGGAGAACACGCAGAGGATTACACCAGGTAGGAACACAGACGACGCGACGAGGAGCAGAGGAAATCACATGCTATAAATACACAAAGAGACACTGGGAAATCACACACAGATGGGGGAAACAGCTGGACCTGATTAACCTGACGAGACAGGGGAACACTAACACCAGGGACCAACAGAGGGAGCACAAACCCAGAACCCAGTGTCTAAAATCCCAAACACAAACCATCCCAAAACAGCCATGAATAATAATGAAAGTAATAACAAAAAGTACATAAACATAAAGTCACTGAGTCATGGTTGCAGGACCATGACAGCAGAAGAATGCTGATTTAATGTGAAGGGGTGTATATTCATTTCAGGGCACAGCAACAAAGCAACAAATGGAACAATTTTCTGGCATCGCTGACTCCGCTGTGAGATGCCAATGATGAAAGCATAAAGATGGCTTCATTCAACAGAACTTCACAAAATTGCATTAACATACTGAACATTCAACCGCCCTCTACCCACTTTGTTAGGTGTATGCCACTAATGCAAGGTTAGTTCCGTTTTTTCTTTTAATTCTTCATGGCATACATTCAGTGAGGTGTCGAAAACATGCCTCACATATTTTGGTCCATGCTGACATGATAGCGTCATGCAGTTGTTGCAGATTTATCAGCTGCATATCGATGATGTGAATCTCCCATTGCAACACATCCCAAAGGTATAAGATCTGGTGACCGTGGAGGCCATTTGAGTACAGTGAACTTTTGTCACGTTAAAGAAAGCGGCTTTTTTATCCTGCTGGAAGCAGCAAACAGAAAAATGATCATAAAATGATGGATATGGTCAGCAACAATACTGGAGTCACTTGGTACTTAGGGGCCGAAGAGTGCTAAGAATATATCCCTACAACATTATACTCCCTCTACAAGCATGAATGGTTGGTAAAAGGCAGGATGAACCCATGCTTTCATGTTTTTTATACCAAATTCTGACCCCACCTTCCAAATGTCACAATAGAAATCAAGACCCATTAAACCCGACAACATTTTTCCTAACTTTTGTTGCTTAATTTTGTTGAGCTTCTGCAAATTGTAGCCTCGGTTTCCTGTTTTCCCCTTAATTTTTTTTTTTTTTTTTTTTGGTCTTCAGCTGCTGTGCTGTACATATTTTAGTGATATTATCTCAATGAATGGCCTCAGTCTGGTCATTCTCCTCTCACCTCTGGCATTAGCGAGGCATTTTTGCCTGCAGAACTGCCACTCGCTGGATATTTTCTCTTTTTCAGACCATTCCCTGTAAACCCTAGAACCCTACACCCTAGCTCCTTAAATAGTCAGACAAGAACAACTGGCAACACTAACCATGCCACCGTTCTTTCATCATATTGATGCTCAGCTTTAACTTCACCAAGTTGTTTTAAGGATATATACATGTCTACAGCGGGTTCCTGCCTTGTAATTGGCTGATAAGATATTCCTATATATACAAGCAACTGAACAGGTTTACCTAGTAAAGTGACTGTTGAGTGTACATTTGAACATTTTGTTTTATATTTTAAGATCTTCTTTTCCTCCACTGCTCTCCTTTATTTATTTTTGAGAATCTTGGGGAGGTTTAGTCAGCTATGATGGCTAAACCTCCTTCCTTATTTGGAAAGAAACCTAAATCTCTTTCTGTACTGCTATTTTATTACATGGGAGGATCTGGGGAAATGTATAATACCACGTTTTTTCCTTCCCTGACTCAGTGGCTGGCCTGAGTCAGGGACTCTAGGTCTACAGGGTATTACAGGAACACTTTCACATCTCGTATTAGCAGTTTTATTTCTCATTATTTGTTTATATGACATAAATTAACAGCTGTTATGTAAATTAATTGTCATCTGTGTTATTTCTGTACAAACTTTACAAGATTTAATTAGTTGCAGGCCTGTATTGTAGCCGTTGTCATTACAGATTAATCTGCTGATTATTGTCTCCATAAATTAATTCAGTCTTTGGTCTATACCAGGGGTGGGCAATTCCAGGCCCCGAGGGCCGGTGTCCTGCAGGTTTTAGATCTCACCTTGGGTCAACACATGAGAATCACATGATTAGTTCGTTACCAGGCCTCTGGAGAACTGCAGGAGCTAATTTAGCCATTTAAATTAGCTGTGTTGGTTCAAGGACACATCTAAAACCTGCAGGGACACCGGCCTTCGAGGCCTGGAGTTGCCCACCCCTGGTCTATACTCTATCAGAGGATGGTGAAAAATTATTTTCCAGGGTCTAAGCTGATATACTGCAGGCAATAAGCTTTTTTTTTTTTATTGTATATCAAATATTCCGATAAAACATTCAGTACACTGGGATGAGAGGGTTGGGGTGTGGTCTCTGTTTAAGTAGACATAAACACTAATGTATCTCACACAATTTGCTAAGTGCAGTGTTATAACAGTTATCAAAAATAAATAGCTATAAATAGCCATTTATTTACCACATGTGTTTGCAGCTGCCACTAAAAAAGTAGAGTATGCTAAGTGTGTGCTAAGACAATTTTGTTAACATTAAAAGAATGGCAAAAAGAATAAAGAAATTTCATATTCTCCGCTTTTTATTGGAAATGAATTCTGCTAAGATACAGCAGTATCGTGTCGGAGCATGTCAGGCAGCAAAACGGTACAGTGGTTAGAAGGTTCTACAAAGGTACTCTGTCTTCTTCCCACAGTCTCACTAAGTATGTTAAATGGTTATTCTAAATTGGCTGTAGGTGTGAATGGTTGTTTGTCTGTTCTATGTTAGTTCTGCAATAAACTGGAGACATGTCCAGTGTGTACATAAAACCATCTGTCCTTTTGTACCCATTCATCTTGGCAACTGTATAATAGGAGGGATTAACCACAGTATATGTGTAAAATGCCACCAAAAGGGATTATGCTGTTTTATTGATTAAACTATTGTGTAAGGTGCTGTATATGGATTACGCGTGCCTAGCTTATGTTTGGTCACGTATGTTTTTCGAGGATTATCGAAGTATTTGTGGGCTGACACATAGAAATGGGCCTTGTGCCTCGTGTCTGTGGAGTGTTTAGCATTACACAGTATATTGGACAGTCTTTGGCACACGAAGTCTATGTGCAAGTCAAGTAACTAAAAAGTGGTGTGATACAACAGTCCCTGAGTTCAACATGGAAAAGTGAGTGCACTATTGCAGTATTCAAACATGTTCCTCTATTTTTTGACCAACACATTTTGGAATCTGGCCACAACCCACAGCACACTGGTGATATGAAGAAGATTTCCTATATATTATGTTTGCAGCGTCAAAGGTCAATTCTAACGTTTTATGTTTCAAGACAAAATTTTAAAAGATCATCTGGGACATTACTGCTCTTAAAATTAAACGCAACCTCAGATTAACAACAAAATGTGACATGTTACACTATGCCAATATTTATTTAATAAAAATACATCAAAATGTAGATGCAATGTGTGGAAAAACAAGAGGGTGAGTAGCACTAGGTACTGCTAATGAAATAAATCTGATTAACTGGTGATCAAGTTTTGACAGTTTGCTGAGATGGAACATTCATGTGTGTGTTAGCACAATGCCGAAGAGGAAAAGCATCAGCAATGATCTTAAAGAGGCTATTGTTGCTACCCGTCAATCTGAAAAGCGCTGTAAGGCCATGTCCAAACAATTTGAAGCCCATCTTTCTACCGTGAGAAAGATTATTCACAAGTCTAAAACATTCTATTTTCCCAAGAGTGGAATCCCCAGCAAATTCACCCCAAGATCAAACCGTGCAATGCAAAAAATCTAAGCGCTACATTTCAAACTCTACAGGTCTCAGTTAGCATGATAAATATTAAAGTTCATGACAGTACAATTAGAAAAAGACTGAACAAATATAGCTTATTTGGAAGGGGTGCCAGGAGAAAACCTCTTCTCTCTAAACATGATATGGCAGCATGACTTAGGTTTGCAAAATTGCATCTGAACAAACCACTTTTTGAATAATGTCCTTTGAACAGATGAGATGGTTTTGCACCCACGGGTAAAAAACTGATCATTGTCAGACAGAAAACGATTACTTTAAGTTATTGCTGCCAAAGGTGGTTCCACAAGCTATTGAAGCATGGGGTGTCCTTAGTTTTTCCACACAGTGCTTCTGCATGTTGGCTTAGTTATTGTTAAAGAAATCATGACCTGGTATAATACGTCATGTGGTGTTGTTCTTCTGAAGATGAGTTGAAATCATTTTAAAACCCTTTTAGGACCAGATCATCTTTTTTAATAATGTCCTGATATGTAAAACCTTCTATTTCACATGATTATGGCTTGGAGCCACTGATATACAAGATGAATCTATAAATGAAGGAATGTTTGCTAGGAATAGTTTTGGTGATTTGCAGTGCAAAAGTGTGCGAGAGGTCAAAATCTATCTATTTTGCATTTTCATTTAGAAATGTAAAACAGATTAGACTGTAATGATTAGACATTATTCACTAAATTAAAACAAAATAAATAGTATGAAATCTATCAAAACAGTCGATATTGTTATAAAGAAAGTGCCACCTTGGTCACACTCTGTAATTGAAAGGGGCGCCTCAGAAAGTACATATGTCCCCGAAGAAGGAGGGGTGACTGGAAACTGGCTGTAAACCGCTGGGCAGTTGGCTGTCAGCTGGCTTGTAGTTGTAGCTTTATATGATCCCAATGTGCAAATGGGGTTTTTAGGACAGCATCCTTTTAATCCACTTAAGAATTAATCTGCAGGTTGCTGCAAGACCTAAAATCATAAACAACTTAAGAGCAGCAACCTTTTAAAGTTTTTTATTGAGCAGCAGAGTGCCATGTCAGCTCTAAAAGACAATGTAGTGTATTAGAAACCTGCTGTAGAGCTCACATGCAGCTCACAGTTTTTGAAGTTTGCTCTGTGTTAACTCAAAGAAAGTTTAAGTTTGGTTTGTCCTTTCCCATCTTTTTTGATTTTCACATAGAATATACAGTAACTACAAAGTATACAGTAACCGTTTAACAATAAAAGCACAGAGGTTTTGCGCAAAAACATATTTGTAAATTTCTTCTTATTGCAAACATAAATCTCTACTACTGCTGGATTTGGTGTAAGACATAAAATTCTAGAGTCCGCTACAACCAAAGGAGCCAGTAAGTCGACCAGCAGACTCTAGTTTTTATATTCAGAGATAACATGGCTATTACCCTTACTGTAATGACTGTACATGGCAGCTCACTCAAATTTATCTCTCTAATATGAGAATCGCCACCTCCTCAGGTCATAAACCCTCGCAAATATCATATAAAGGAGCAGGAGAATTACTATGTGGTTAACAGTCATATAATAAGACGATTCCGCTGCAGATGAGTTACAGGTTTCATAACTTTATTGAACAAGCTGGAAAACTGCAATCCCCAGTGGCTGATAATTTCGCTATGTGTTTTTGTCTTGCGACACGTCTTGCAGCATGAAAGTATACCTCACAAACACCTCAAAATTTGAAGAGAACCAACATAATAATTCAGTTGAACAAGATTAATGCCTCAATTAACTGTTATCATCCAATCAGGAGCAGCGTCACAAAGTCTAAGATGCTCAAGATTTACAGTGCCACCTGATGGAGCAGATCTGGCAAGCAGTGTGTTCAAACAGTGGTTCATTTACACGTGTGATAATACTAAATAATATAAGTTCAATGGCCATGTTTTGGTCTCTATTAACTCATCAGAGAAATATGCGGCTCTTTAGGAGGTAATTGCTCTGTTTTGTTTACCAGCTAGTTGCAAACTTTATCTTTCTGACATTTCTTGCTGGACAAGTAGCGAAAGTGGATTTCTGAAGTGTTTTTGTTCAAAACAACTGTTTACTGGTTCCAAAAGGTCATGGAATTAGGAACAAAATAAAAATAAATGGTAAAAAGCTTGGAAAATGAATTCAATAAGGTCAGTCAGGGCATAAATAATTGTTAGTAAACCACTAGAAGCTTAATAAACATTTGTGATTAGAGCACTTTTAAGCATGAAATTGAAATGTTAATGAAAGCAATAAAGACACACGCACTGCTTTCAGTTCAACAGTCTGGACCTGCAGTCACCTGCTAATGTAACCCACATGTAGATGTTTTAAACAAGTTTCACTTGCTGAGCGTCAGCGCTAAAGATACTTAAAAGTGCCTGACTGTTGGCCTGAATTAGTTGTATGCCGGGGGCTGTGCCCAAAGAACTTCTGCAATCAGGTGGGGAAACGTATGAATACCGTGAATGAAGGAAAAATGGAGTAAAGTCCATGACATTTAAATGTTTCATGCTACATATGATACAAAAATCTTTCCTTTATTATTTCATCTGTTAAATATTAACATGAATGTAAATATTCAGTAGATAAGTAAGTAATAAGCCCAAAGAACCTGGAATAATGCATATAATTCATACAAAAACGTACTACCATAAAATATCAGTGACTATTGCTGTTTCATTTTGTTTTTTTGTTTTTGTTTGTCTATTACTTTCATACAAAAATGATTTTCTCAGTAAATACTAATAACCGTCTTCCCTAAAACAGTAGCAGAAATGCCTTCAGGGCAGATTACCACCTTCTCGCAAGGTTTAGAAATGCAATTAAAGTTATGAACAAAATTACTCAGCCAAAGTAGATTTGTTTTTGTCTCCTCCAGTTTAAGAACAACCCTCCGATGATAAGTTACTCATCCATTGTCACTGTGATTGCACATCCAGTTCCATGATAAAGAATAAGCTCATTTCAGTTTTGTCATGGACAATGTCACCTGATTTTATGCTGCTGAATCACAACAAAACAGCGATCAAAGTATCCACATAAATCATCACTGACAGGGCATTTAAAAAGAAATATACATTAAAATTTCAAATGCAAACTCATACCGTGCCTTGGCTGTGCGCAGACGTAAGCTTGGCAACAGCACACCCACATCTGGCACCAGATCATCAGTTGCATCTCTGTTTTCTACTTCTATCAGTATATTGATTAATAGTGACATTTTATTTATTTATTTATTTATTTATTTATTTATTTATTTATTTCATAACTGTAATCGCTTTGTGTGCAACAATGTAAACAATAAGCAGCAGAATACAAAACCAGATGGACAGCAGTATGGTGCATGCGTAACTTCCCTGGCAGTCAGTTTGGATCAGTTATACCTTTCAGCTACATGACTCACCAATTTGGATGAACACACAGAATCAGGATATCATCGAACTCAGATGCGCCACTGGCACAGAGACAAATTTCCTGCTTCTTGGAAACACGCAAAACATTGGCCAGGAATAATCAGCGAGTATGCTCTGCCATTTCTTTCACAATTCACACTGAATGACCTGGAAACATGCTGGTGTTCTTCTCTCCGACGAATAACAATAATATCTACCTATAGTCCTGTTGAGAAGGAGCAGCTATTTCCATGTTTAGTGCTGCAGTTGTTTGTCTGTAACACTGGAAATGAACCGATAAGACAATAGAACTTTTTTGTCATTGAGAGCAAAATGCAACAATCCAACTCAGTCTCCCCGAGAAATGACTCTATAGTCATAATATTCAGCAGTGATATTATGTCATTTTCAGCCCTGATGGCGGCGTATCAGTCGTTCAGTTCACCGCTGTGCTTCAGACTGAAATGTCCCATCAGCTGTTGGAGGGATTACTGTGAAATTTTGTGAAAATAAGGCTCCATCAAGAAAAGAGTGTCTTCTAGCAAAAATGTTGGACCAAGCTAAACTTTTGCTGCAGTGCGATGAGTACTGTACTTTTTCTTTAAATTCTTTAGTTGCATTAATATATTACTTAAAACAAACATTGTCCACGCTTTTCATTGCCTTATAGGTCAAACAAGGCTAGTCAATAATAGGTCAATGACCCCCAACGACCACAGGTTATTTGGGAAAAATCTATGTATGTAATATGCGTATTCCCTGACTGGGTGGCAAGTAGATTCTGAAGATTGTGGTAGTCACTAGGTGAAACTAATCATAAAGAGGTTTAATATATTGCACCAAAAACCTCCTTGATTTGGACACTAGCAGGTTGTTGTGGTCACCCATTATTTGCATAGAAGATACCAATTTGTGCAATACACTCTTTGTCAGAATACACATTTTTAACTAGCAACCAGTGGTTCCCATTAACTGGTCTCTAGACCTGTATGACTAACAGGGGATTTATACTTCTGAGTTGAATCTATACGTAGGTATGTCACAACCTCAAACTCTACCCTAAACCCCTACCCTGATGTGCAGCTTCCAGGAGGTGATACTACACATCACATCAGCACTGCTCACCACTACTGCAATTTGCCTGTTCTGTGCTTTTAATACCTCCCATGCATTTCTGGTTACTTTTTTGTGCCAATTTTTACATTTTTATCAGTAAGAGAGCCTGAACATAAGGGAAAATAATAATAGCCTCAATAGAAGGACTCGCAGCTGTCAGCTAATACCTGTAAGGAGATTGCTGAAACAGAATGGATGCGAGGGAAAGTACAAAGAAGTGGAAAAACTGGGCAAACTTGTTTGCTTACAAAAAAAAAAGAAATCACCACAACAAAGAGTGGGAACTCTAAAAAAAAAAAGGTGCATCACTTTACTTGTGGCTATTGTGGCTGGCACCACATTAAAAACGTGGAGCAAAAAACATAAAACACCAAGCAAAAGCATGAGTGCTGGTAATGACATCAGCCACTTACAAAGCTTAGATCTTAGGCTCTACAAATATTTACTACAGAAGTCTAAATCAGCCACAAGGTTTACTAGTGACCTTAAACAACATGTGTCTCCCATTTACATGGGTGTTTTCCATCTGCTTACATACTTTTCCACATACTTTATTTTACGATGGCATTGACTCCTTGTCTTGATCTCCCTCTGTATTTATCTTTCTTCAGTCATAACCAAATGGTTCCGTCTTGTTCTTAATCACAAACTTGGAGTTGTAATGAGCACTTTTTTCCCTAATCAGCGCACAACTGATTGCCACCCCTCTTACAGCAGCTGAAATGCCCTCCATATGAAACAAAACTCTTTCATATGGAGGGCACTGTACTGTAATGGCTTTTCGAAACAACAATGTTAAAACAATCTGTTGTTGTTTGTCGTTTCGTTCCAGTGAGCCGTGACTCATGCTGGCAGCTGCCCTTTAAGAAAAGGACTGGCGCAGGTGTGTATGTATATGTGCGTGTGGGCCGTGTTCGGTGAGCACAGTGATACAGTTCATGTGTGTAAATGTACTCAAAAAATGGGGAGAAAAAGTTGAATTGAAGATGAACATTGTGTTTTCACGTTTTCTGTTTTATGTCTTTATTTATGCAGGGAATGTGAAGAAGAATTGCCTAAAAACGCTCCAGGGCATTAAATAGTGCCACTCTCCAGGCAGCGTGTTGTACAAAATGAATACAGCAGTGTAATATGTGCAGTCATATGCATCTATCAAAAATGTTAGAAATGGCAAATAGCTTAGCATTTTACTTGAAAAAGGTGCATCCCATAGACTATTGCAAGGTGTAATGAATTCATCCGTCATAAGACACAACGACAACAACACGCACAAAAGCAAAAATGTCGGCACATCAAAACTTTCGGTTAAAACACTAGCAGGTGAAGTGACTTGCCCTTTAACCTGGTGTGAAGAGGACTTTTCTGGTTACTGTGAAGAAGGGACAAAAATAATGAATTTACTGAATCGATGAAGTCCTTGATAGTTTAAAGTAAATTTGCCAGAGAATGCTTGGATGAGCATGATGTCATAAAGTTTCATTTGGAGTGAAAAGCTGTTCAAAGTAGTCACCCTATGTTTTGGAGTCCTGCTGGCACAGGTTCACTCATGCTGTGTGGTTTCTGTCATCTCCTGAAGCTTTTGTGGTTTAATTGCCATTCTGTCATAGTTAATGACGATTTCCTCATTCGCTGGCCTGGTTCGTTGCGGGTCTGATTGCTTCTTCCTTAGCAATTCAGAGATGTCTTTGGTTAGACAAATTACAGTTTTCTTGAGGTAAATTCTTACTTACATTGTTTTGGTGCTCTTTTGTGCTCTTGATTTCATGACATTTTGTCCTGGTTTAACTTACTATTGCAATGAGTTTGTTTCAAAATACTTTGGAAACATGCAGCTCTTCTGACATTTGTGTTTCCTATAACAATATTCACAATGCTTCTATTGTTCTAAAAAATCAGACATATTTTAGATTTCAGATTTCATACAATGAGAGGACACTCAGGCCATAAATGTATGCTTTACAGAACTGAAGGCTGGTTTTGACCTGCTGGACCTTACTATGATTCTGGCAGTTTCAGAAATCATCTTGGTTTATAAAGAACAGGAAGTCCACTTCTCATCTAATGAGCATTTCCATATAGAATACCTTATGTTGTTTCATCATGTCTCTTATAGTCTCTGCTGAGACGATATAATTACCACTGCAGAAGATGTTTGCCTGCTGTTGCAGTTTCACGGGGTGCATTTTCAACACCAAAGTGGTCCCCCGGGGTCTTGTCAGTTCATGTGATTGTCATTTGCTTATGGTGATCCTGACACAACAGAGGGAGCAGGCTGAGGGGAGATGGATGCATCATTTATTAGAAGCTGCAAAAATGCATAACTTTTGGCTACTTTCTCCATAGCAAGTTGTGATTTTCAAAAGTCCAGAAATGAAAATGTTCAGGTGTTAAAACTATAAAGAGCAAGTCTGGAGCTCAAGCTGATTTAGCTGCCAATTTTGTCTGCTGCTATTAGCTGTGTTTTCCTGAATTAAATGTGAAGCAACTGTGGCATTATTGACTGAGAAGTCCCATTTCAACACTCAGCAGTGGAAGAATTGTGTTATCACCATGACTGCAAGCTACATAAACTTTCACTCTTGAGTAATAATGCTTTAGATTAATCAGGCAAATCGTGTTGTTGTGTGTGTTTCATCAACACACAGCAAGCCAATACTTGGTCCTTTCCAGGAATGAACTGCCACACTTTGGAAACAGTTTTTTCTTCTTTTCACATCGTGAATGAGGAATTGAATTGGGCTTTAGTGGAGTTCTCAACAATGTACCATAAAATTGAGGCTGTGGGCTCCAGAGCATTCTAGCTTCTTCATTCCAGCAGCAATTGGTCACAAGTGATGAAAATCAGAGCTAAAATGTTCCTAAAACAGACAATCAGTCTACAAAAAAACCTGAAAATATACAAATATGTGAAACTAAAATGTTTAACTGTCCTTGCTCTGTGGAAACATAAATTATGTAAAAGATTATCTATTATGAATTAATGTTTTAAATACATCCTTATGATACTTAATTTTAAATGTTATAAATCTTATAATAACTTTTTTTTTTAAATCTAAAATCATCTCTAGCCATAACTGGATTATCAACAGGCCTAACAAACACAGACCTAGGAGCCCAAAGAGTCAGACGTTTGGGGGGCAATCTGCAAAACCATCGACTTTCATACCAATTTATCCTCTTCGTTCTTGGGGCTTTTAATTTAGCCAGCTGATATTCAGGCCAAGACTTCCTGTTACACATTGCTCTGACGCAGGAAGTATGGCAGGCATTTCAACTGCCTGTGGCCCATGTTCTTTGGCACCTCATCCTCCCATGCCACTAGATGTGAAATTAAAACCAAACAAGTTCCTCTGAACACGCAGAAAATCAAGCCAAAAAGAAAAACCACTGGTATTAAAAGTCATATTTTTAAAGACGACTAGCATTTTACTGTAATGTTGTTTGGATCTGCTGGGTCAGTAACCAGAAAGCCTGTCAAAAGGCAATATTAATAGTTATTATACCCTTCCATTATATGAACCATCAATACTATGGATGTTTTTCTACAACTTGCTGCTATGATTAACTCACTATATTAGGACTTCTGGGCTTGTTTCACTTCCAACCGCAATCAGTGTCTTTTCTCTTTGTTAATGGTCACATGATCCTGAATCGTATTTTTAGCAGCAGAAACATTTACTGCTTTGCTGACATGCTGAATCTGGATTATGTGATAAATTTCTCATGCCTGCTTTAAAAATGGAAAAACACCATTGTCAAGCATTTCATTTTAGTCAGTCAATGAACAATTTATTGCAAAAGGAAGAATTAATGCAGAGCTATTTTAGTCATCTCTCTTCATTAAAAAGAAAGTCCACTACAATTCAGTATTGAAACATGCTATTCCCTTGACTTTCAGAGTGACCTAACTTCATAATGATCCAGTTCTTATGAGTGAGTTTGGATTACTCTTCTGTCTTACAGCTCAAGCAGCAGAGCCACGAATCTCATGAGGACTGTTAAGCTGCTGCATTGGTAGTGATTGTCAGTTAATGACTGTATCCTGAGAGGCTGATATGAAGCCTAGTGGTCAGAAACATTTTGTCATTTTCATACAACTAAAATATAAAAATATATATATATATATATAATTTCCATGCATTGTATTGCTGCATCTAAAAGCATGCAAAGATTTAAAGATTAATTAGTATGCACACTTATTATAAGACTTATTTACCAGCAGAGCAAATGCATTAGACTTTTCAGCAATATTACAAGCTTAAATATCAGTGCTGAGGTCTCCAGCAGTGTGCCATCAAGTCTTTTGGAGCAAACTGACAATAAACCTGCACTGATCATTTATCCAGCCAGACAGACACAGGGGCTTTCTCAGCAGAGGTTACAATTTTGCTTCATTAGTCATTCTTTTTTCATTAATTCACATTCAAATTGCATCTCCTGTTGAGAAAAACATCCAATTGTTCAACATCAACAAAATGCACCAATTTTTTTTGTCTTTTTGTATGACATAGTCGATTTAACACGAACATGTTTTAAAAGAAAAGCAACCAAAAATACTGCCTTGGTTTTCAACTAAGCTGCTGCATTTTGTATGGATTTTACTCAAACAACAGTGTCCAACAATACTGGTGGTGTTAGTATCTGAATATATTTTACTGCCTGATTCATAAGCTCTGAGTTGCTGATGTGCTGTAATGGATGAAAATTGATGCTTCATCCGGGATGCCTCCAGAAGAAAGACTAGCATGCTAGAATTGTATTGAGTCTTCTACCATGGTTCCCTCAGGTAAGGTCAGGAAGGGGTCGCCATCGATCATGTTTGCAGACTACATCTTTAGCGAAAGTAGAGAACATGTGGAAGATAGTCTGGAGTGGCGGGTGTGTGCACTGGAAACAATAGGAAGCAACACAGAATACACCGATCAGGTATAACATTTTGACCGACAAAAAGGAGTAAATAACATTGATTATCTTTTCATCATGGCACCTGTTAGAGGACAGGCTTCTAGCACATAACAAATGTTATGTGCTAGAAGCGAAAAATGGGACTGCATAGCCTCAGACCAGTCAGGGTGCCCACGCTGACCTCTGTCCAGTGCCAAAAACACCAACAATTGATGCATCTGAACTTGACCAAGAAGCCATGGAAGAAAGTGGCCTGTCTGATGAGTCATATTTTCTTTTAGTCACATGTACACGTACCTTGCTAGTCACAAGCAAGGTACGTGTGTGTCACTTACCTTAGGGACACCTCACATAAGAATCAAAATGTCAAGATGGAGATGGCAAACAACTTGAGGTTTTATAATGACTAATAACTAATAAGCTGACTAATTAACAGGTGATGCAATGGTGATTAGGTTTGTCATTTAGAATCTCTTGATTTGAAATAAACACCATGAGACTTTGGACACCCATGTTGCACACAGGAAAAAATTGCCTTCTATTGTATGATTAAAGTTGTGAAAGAGTGCAACTCTGGCCACTGTAATTTATGGCATTGCCAGCCCTCCATTATTATCTCCAACCAGAAAGTGACGGTGGCAAATAGTTGGTTTTCATATTTCATCTGGCAAAAAAGCAACAGCTTGTATTGATGCTAAAGGGGCAAAACAGTGCTGAGAAAATAAACTGTGGGTAATAACACAAAAGGTTCATTTATTTATTTATTTTTAGGTATTTTCTGATTAATAATAAGTCTAAAAAATACACTTAAAAGAGATTGTGGTGCATTCTTTTTATTGCAGCTTGCTGTGGAAACTTTCCAGTCAGCAATGCAACGAGGTTGATCGACTGACAAACTCATTTTGCCATCTCTAGAGCTTTGACAATTGGGTGGGAAAATATTTTCATCCAGCAGCAACAGTGTTTTCTTCAACTTATACAGGCTGTGTTTAATATTCAAAGATATGGCTGAGCACCTCATCCGAAAAAATATAAACTGATTATGAATATAATGCAGATATTCTGATGCAACACATGTAATGGCCACAGTATCACGGCAGGCCACTGATATGAATAATTAATCAGATCCCTCTCTTAAAAAGCAGTACATAAACTAAAACTCAAGAAAAGGCGGTGAGAGCAGAGCTCTACACCGACTGCACAGACCAGCCAAATAAAAGAACAGGAAATTGTATCAGAGAGAGTTTGTTGTTCATCATGCTTTCAGTCCAACTGAGAACATTTTCTGCAAGAGATAGGATACCTTCATCCAACCAAGGTTATTTATGAGATGGAAATCTACTTTGAAGGAAGTCCTGGCCAAACTGCAGCACAATTACATTATATAAAGCTAAGGAATCAGCACAATCATAAAGAATAATCACAACAAAAGCAACAAAATAACAAAAAACTATATATTAAGTCTCCATTTACAAATTGCTAAGACAGACAGACAGACAGACATGTATGTATATATGTGTGTGTACACACACGTAAATCCTATAAATGAATCACAATTGATAACACAAAAGGTTCTTGCATGTTTTGCTGCTGTGCGTCTGAGAGCCTCTGTTTATTTGGGAGGCAAAAGGATGGCAAAAAAGAGACAAGGACAAAGTGACCTGTGTGGTTATTATGTTGATGAGAGATATCATTTTGGCTGCTTTGACAATGGTGATTTTTCACTATTAGGTTCCATTAGTTTTAGTTTAAGACTTTATCAAGGAAATTACCCAGGATAATTTTCCATCACAGCACATGAGATATTGTAGTTTGGCAGTTACACAGCCTCCCCAACAAGAGTTGTTACAGATTTATGCAGTGGAAGAGCAAAAAAAAGTCACATTAAGGGTGAAACACCTTTTATATTTCTGAGATAGAGGCTTGAGGTCAAATTTAACAATAAGCTTGGTAATAAATATGACAAAAAGACACCTATATTCATTTAAGAAGAAAACTCACATTTGTTTCGAATAGAAATATTTCTTTCAACATACAGGAACGGCTACTTAATGCTATTTTCCCAAATCTATAGCACTATTGTGAGGAAACAGAGGAGAGAGGACTAAAAAGCAGGATGCAGGCAACAGACTGAAAAAGTAAGATGAAATTATTTTATTCAGACTAAGAAGGTTGACAAACAAGTCCAAAAAATAGGTATCACCAAAAAAAGGAAAAAACAGGAGGAATCATAGAAAGCAGAAAATTGAGGAGCTCAACAGAAACGTTGACAATGCACAACACGAAGACTTCTACTACTTATACACAAAGGGCTGCTTAAACAACAGGAGACATGTGGGGAATGACAACAGCTGAACACAATTAACACAGGTGAGAACAATCAGGGAGTCAGGGGAGATAGAGACAGGAAGCAAAGCCAACAGGGGGCATGAAAGAAAACTAACCTTCAAAGTAAAATAGGAAGCGTCCCAAAAGACACATTTTAGATAATAAGACAAAAGTGAGAACAGATGAAGGCAACACTGGAGGAACAGATGGGGGAAAAGTAACAAACAAAGTAAAAAAAGTACAGAACGCAAAACCAAAGCTCATCACTGGAATAACCATAAACTAAAAAGCCGATTTGCCAGAAGAGAAGGCAATGGAATGTTTTGTGGGGTTTTTGTTCATGAAGACATCGGTGAAGAGTCCCAGATATTTAAACCTTAGTGGGGTTTTCCCCACAAAGGATCTGTGAAGGTGAAATGTCTTCACATGTGTGACTGGGTGAATAAAACAAGCCATTTGATTGCTCATGTTATGCTAAGTGATTAAGACGCAGACATAACTCAATATGTCTCTTAATGTTAACATGATTAACATGATTACCTTTTAAGAGTCATAAATATGTAGTTATAATAACTCTATTGTGGTGATGGAGGGCAGGCGATGTATCTTCCCTTGTTTTCTCCAGAGTTCAGAATTATACCTTACAAACCTCCAGTTCAGACAAATTAACATCATCTATCTTGTGCTGTACTAGTTCTTGGCAAACAACAGAAATATAGAAAAAAAATACAAGCACAAAATTTGATTGAGTCACCCAATCAAATTTTGTTTTGAAAATGGGAAATAGGAGTTTATTGAAATATGTGCAAACGTGAATGGAAATAAAGTAATATAAGGCAAGAATGCAGTATGTACAATTCTGATGAGCTTTGAAGATCCTAAGAAAGACTGGAGATCCACTGCTCAAGACCATTAAGAAAAAAAAGGAACACCTGGCTCCTTGGAAGCAAAATATAAAGACATTAGGAGTGATCTGAGACTTTCACACACTAAATATCTTTAAAACGATGAAGTTCGTAATGATAACATCTGATACATATTGCTTTAACTGTGTAGGAAGATTGAACAAATGACTCAGACTCCAGGTGTGCAATAAAGTATAACACAGGCAATGATGCATAAGGTTGTGCCCCAAAAATCCATACTGCATAATGACACTGAATCCCTACCACAGAAATAACAAAATAAAGAATATTCAAAAGAGACATCATGCCTACTAAATACAGTAGATTTGAGTGCAGTCGATACAGAATATTCTCCCACACAAAGCGAATGGAAGAGCTCCAACTGAAGAAGACATAAAACACTGTGGGTGGTGGTGAAACACCTCAAAAAGAAGTCGTGCAAAAACAAAAACAAAAAAGTAACTGAAGTTTTGTAGACAGTATTTTGATGTTTAATTCTCAGTTGCTTTGCAAAGTTGGCGTTTGAGTCACATTCAACATAGTTTGACAGTAAAAATGCTGAGGAGCACTGATATTTTGTTAAAGTGTGCAAAATCAGTCTCTACAATAACAGTGTCTACACTGTGAGGGAGCATAAAGTACAGGGAATAGAATTAGTATGAACTTGAAACTAAGCATCAGTCTTCTTAAACTCATGTGCACAGAAGCTAAAAAAAAAAAAAAAAAAAAAAAGTCACTCAGCTGCCCTTTCCCCATACTCTTCTTTTCCAGTTTAATCTTATTCCATTCCAACTCAACTCAGCAACCTAAGCCAAACCTAGTAAAACTACTATGATGCCCCCAGGAAAAGAGGCGCACAGCAACAAGCCCAAAACACCAGAGGGAGGTTTTTCTTTCTTTTTCCTGAACTCTTGCTCTTTCTTTCCTCTTTCATTTCTCCCAACCAAAGGACATAGCAAGAGAGGTTCATTCATTTACCAGCGAGCTGAGGAAAATGGATGATAGAGCAATTCTGAAACAAAATCAGAACAATAAAATGGGAAACAAAAGGATTGCTCATCCCGCAGGGGCAGGCGAGTCTTGTCACAATTGGAGAAGTTTTCGAAACGTCTCCTGCTGAGCCTCTCCTGCACCTGAAAAGAAATGAAAAGAGGAGGACGGCAGCAAAAGATTATTTTCATGAAATAAAGCCCATACAGCAAAAGATGAAGCCACCATATGGCGAAGCAGTGGGAATAGGTTGTAACTGTGCTGAAGGACGGGGACAGATATGGAGAGTTAATGGGACTCAGCTGCTGCTCGTTGCCTCATCAGGCCACCCCTCACCTCTCTCCGCCTCCTGACCAACAACCTGACGCGACCTTGGTTGCCACATGCATCCATCTTTTAGGGAACTTATTTCTTTGGTAGTTTTCATACCGATTGAATCAATGTAGTATTCTTGAATATTCGTTTTTTCAAACATGTCAAATAGAGAAATAAGCTAACGTGAGACATCTTTCCCTTGTTGTTTCTCAAAGCACTCACATGGAGATGAGGGTTTCATTAGCAGCCTCCTATACAGTTCACTTCAAAGCCTTTTTTGCAAGTTCCTGTGGCATTAAGGCAAAACAAGAAACATCCCACAACATCCACTGTAAACACACAAAATTCCCTCTTAAATCCCAGCTGATTATTTTGGAGACAAACACTGGATTAAAATCTGTGGGATACTGCAGAAAAACATATGCACCAAATAATTAAAAAGAAAAGAAAAGTGAGTAAAACATAAATAATAGCCTGGATTTTAGCTTCTGTATCCGTGTATCAGTGATGCAATGTTTATTCTCATAGCTTATTGTATCTCAACACTGATACTGATGCACTGTCCTGAAATTGGATAGTGCTTCAAGTTAACACAAGATCATTGCAAATTATATGAATATTTAAATTCACAGCTTGAATCAACCAAATGCAGTATCTATAACAACTATAATTCAGTCTTCTTGCATAACAATGAGGACATGTTTTTCCTCTACATTCATCAACCTCCTGCTGCTCTCCTCTCTGAGAGAATGTTAGATGCCTTGCCAAAAGTGTTATCTTCCTCTCCTGCTGATAGAATGACAACTCCCCCAATAGGTGAAGTTTTGCACCTTCCAGAAATGAGACAAGTCGACCATAACAACCAGTAGAGCACTGCTGGAGCCGGCAGACACCTCATCGGACCTGTTTTTCATTCTACATGAGAAAAACAAAACCCAACACAGCGCCTCTGGTTGTACAACCAGCTCTCAGTACAGCGCTGACATGAACCCAAGGGGCGCTCACTGTACAACCACGTGAAGTCCTGCCTTCAGCATCTCTAGAAAAATTAATGAGCATGCCCACTCCAGAAGATCCCCTTGCTTCATCTCTCACTTACTAAGTAATCCAGTGGGCTTATAGTCATTACCTGAGTTGCTAAATGGATGAACTTTACTTCAAAGGCTCAGATTTGATAAACATTCTTCATTTATATAACTACCGCTAAGCAGACTTACATAAGCTTTAACACAATGGGAATGTTGCCCGATCTACTGAAACATTTTTCAGCATTAAATGAAACAATATTCACCAGCTGCGAGAAAATGTGTATCTGCAAGCAACAAAGCGTGGTGTAATAAATCTGTTCAAAGCAGCTCCTCTTATATTTCATAAGCTGGAATTAAAATAAATTAAGTGCCTCTGTCTGGTCACAGTTACATGAAGTAAGATGTCATACAATTTGCCATTGCACCATCTGTCTTTAACCCAGTCTTCAATCCCAGTTGTATTTTCTCATTTGTCTGCTCACCAGCAAGCAGACTGGCTACAAGATCCCCAGAAGATAGATCCGCACCTGTCCCATGGTAAGTTAATTAAATGGAAAAGAAAACAACATTTAAACTTGGATTTCATAATTCTGTTGTTTATGGAGAGTTGCTACTTACAATCTTAATTCCAAAAAGCTGTTATGCTGCCTGAGACATAGATTAAATGTGTTAATAATATGTTAAAATATGTTAATAAAATACGAATAAGTTAACTAGCAACACAAGGGTGGAAAAGTAAGTGGCACTAAAAAGAAACAGCTCGAAGAACATTTTGCAACTAATTAGGTTAACTGGCAATTGGTTGGTAACATGACTGGGTATAAAAATAGCATCATAGAGAGGCAGAGGTTCACCGATCAGCAAAAAAAAAAAAAAACTGCGTCTATAGCTTGGAAAACAATTTCAGAACACAAAACAAGACTTTGAATATCTCATCATATATAGTAAACAATATCATAAAAAGATTCTGAGAATCCGGAGAAATCTCTGAGTGCAAGGGACAAGGCCAAAAATAAATATTAGATGCCTTCAGGTGGGACTGCATTAAAAACAGGCAAGGGCTGAGGAACATTTTAGGGAGAAAATATAAGTGCCACATTCTTCTGACAAAAGAGAAGAGGGACCATCTAGACTGTTATCGGTGCTGCATCTCTGTTGGTATAGGGGTGCATTAGTGCCTATTGGCAACCCCCGCATCTTGAAAGGCACTATCAGTATGTACTGGTCTTAGGGTAACGGATGCTTTCATCCAGATGAGATTTTTTCATCAAAGGCCTTGGGTATTTCACCAAGACAATGCTAAAATGCATACTGCATATATTACAACAGTGTAGCTTCATAGTAGAAGAGTCCAGGTTCTAAACTGGCCTGCGTGTAGGCTGGAAGCATTTGATACAGCATGAAATGAAAAATACAACAAAGAAGATCTAGGACTCTTTAGCTGCTAGACTCCTATATGAGATGAGAATGAGACAACGTTCTCCTCCCAAAAGCCCAGAAACAGATCTTTTCGGTTCTCGGGCATTTGTGGAGTGTTGTTAAAAGAAAAGAGGATGGTACTCTGTGGTAAAGATGGCACTGACCCAACTTTTTAAAGACATGTTCTTGCCATCAAATTCAAAATTAACTTATTGTTCTTTAAATGGTTCATTTTTTCAGTGTAAGCAGTTGAATTTCATATGTTCAATGCTCAGTGCTCTATGTTCAATCAGATTTTGTTTACATTTTCACAGCAGCTTTTCTTTCTTTTGTTGCATATTCTAAAACAATGTTGATGCAGCATAAGGATTCTGCAGCAAAAATTATTTGTTTCTAAAATATCAAATTGGGGAATATGGAAAATTATGACATAAAAACAACATGTTAGTTAAAATAAAGTATATTTGTGTAGCCTGTGGTCCAATAATCATCGGTCCAACAACACTCAGAGTAGTAGACTGAGGATTTTATGACTATGTCCCCACATCAGATCTGGCCATATATATTTCCTGTGACATTTCTTCCAATTGAAAAAAAAAAAAAAACTAAAGTTGATATTTCTGTATAAATAATTACCCAAAACTACCTGAGTTTAACACATCCAATGAAATTAAAATAAAAGAACTCAACTGAACCAAAGAAAATATTGCACTTAGCCATATATTTGTTTAAGACATTAACTGTTTTTACAGAGGGGAGAAGGAAAAAAAATATGTGGTTCCTGAGGATATGCAGTAAAACTGCAAGAGAAATAAGAATCCGGTGGTCTCAGTCAGTAGAATAACAATCAGTCATGAGTGTGTGCACTGGTTTTATGCAAAGAACCAGGATCTATGAAAGTCTTATCCTCACAATACATATTTGAAGTGAATTATTATCATGAACAAAAGAAGATTTATGAGTTCTTCAGGGGAAACAAAACACAATGTGCTGATCATGACTCAAATTCACAGTCAGACACACTGTGTGCAAATGATTGAGATTCAAAAACAGTATCAACCTCTACAGAACCAACAAAGATTGCTCCAAGAGCAAGACGTGTGATAGCCCTGAAAGTCAAAAAGGTAATTTCTAATAAATCCTATCTAACACTGGCCACTGTCCATGCTCACAAGTCCACCATCAGGAGAACACTGAACAACAATGGTGTCCTTGGCATGGCTGCAAGGAGAAATCGAGCACTCCTCAAAAAGAACACTGCTGCCTATCTACAGTTTGCTAATCACGAGGACAAGCCAGAAGGCTGCTGAAACAATGTTTGTGGGTGGATGAAGCCAAAATTAAAGTTTTATTTTTAAAATGAAAAGCACTGTGTTTGGATAAAGGAAAACACTGCATACCAGTGGTATTACTGTGTCGCAGCAATGAAACACGGTGGTGTGAGTATCATGGTTTCAGTGGTATTTTTGCATCTTATAACAGAAATAAGCTTAATTTTAAGTGAAAATGGATTATGCAGCATGACAAAAAGCACACATTGTACCAAATACTTGCCAAAGAAGAATGAAGTCGTTTTGGATTTTTCTCCAACATTGGTCTGGAAATCCACCAACATTCCCAATATCATAATAAATTTACTCCTGAAAAAATCATATTCGCTTGACTACATTTCAAGGATCTGGGCAGAATGCTGATTTAAAACTGATTTAAGACTAGGATCATTCAGGAAAAGACATTTGTTCAATATTAAATAAATCACAATTACTATTTAAAAGAGCAATGATTGATATTGTTTTTCAGTTAAATTAATATTAACACTGCCAAGAGATGTGAGATATTTCTTGGGTTTGAGTATACCAGAGATGTTCTACAGTGGGATTTGGAGATCAGGGAAGAAAGAGAGGATTTACAGTCTAATGCAACATTCTGAGTCATATTTCAACTGTGTGACCTTTAGTCAACAGATATTCCAGCGATGTACCTGATCGAACTAGTCTGGTCTTTGATGTTTGTTATTTTGACTTTTCATGCCAGAGTTAAAAGTCCTATATTTTTTTTTTTATAATTTAATATGTGTTAAATATATATTGTATATGTTATTTTTAGAACCATTATTAACCTCCTATTTTAGCAAAGCTGAAAGGTTTTAAATGATACAAAGCGATTAGACACGGAGGAGGGCTTCACAAAGAAAAACCGAAGGAAATCAAATCACGTGTACTCTTTAGCTGATTCATGGGGAACTTGGTGTTAAGATCTAACCATTTCAAATGCTTGAAGTGTTTGCAAAGACTGATAAGTAGTGTTCAGTCTTCAAAAGATAGCTGACGGTAATAATGAAGCATTATTATTCCAGAGCTCCAGTGGGTTTAAATCTAAACGTCAAAGGGCGTATTTTTTTAAGAGCAGCCATTTTTTAACATAATGTTTCATCAGCTCAGACCTCTTAGAGTAAATGTTGCAGTTATCAGTTTACAGAGTGCTGCCTATAAAAAGCAGTAAGTGCAACAGTAGTGCAGACATTATGTTACTGGAAGATGTGGACATTATGTAATATTCAAAGCATAAACACAATTGGCATATTGTAGTAATAATGTTGATCAAGCACAGACAAACAACCAAGACAGAATAGTAGGTACGAAAAGGCACTTTGATAACTATTAGGGGGGGGATTAAACGCATAAAAGGTACAAAGCATATAAAGAGCCAAATGAAGACATGAAAGCTGAAAGTGAGAATCCTAACAAGGAAGCTGACAACAGAACAGACACAGACTAATGAAGAAAAGGTAATCAGACACAACAAGGGTGGAAAAAAGTTGGGAAGTAAAAACAAAGAAGCCAAATGAGGGACTAATCTTCAAAGTAAAACAAGAAGTAAACTGAAAGGGAGACCAAGGGTGCAGTCAGATGATTAAATTTGCAGAGGGACACTACTAACCGAGTGAAGTGACCTGGAAAAATCTCTCTGACAGCCATAATTGTTTGATTTCTCTAAATAATAAGGAAGGATCCCTCATTGGAACAGATTAAAGGTTAACTACAAACAATACAGTGCTGTGAAGAAATCTGCTTCTTATCAAGAAATGATCTTGCATTATAGAAGCTCTCTAAATCAATATTATGAGCTACATTAACTGATCAAAGTGGTTTTGCATTTTGCTATAGTTCAGTTGGCATTAGTCATGTCCATTCCTGTATTTTCAGTCTCTAGGATTATCATAAAGTGAACTTTGGGTCATCTTGGATAGGTGGTGAAGGGGAGCAGGGAATTTTATTTTGTGGACAGAAATCTTCAACAAAAAGGTGGAAAGGGGTTACCCTGGATCAGTCTCCAGCACAAAATATTTCATTTCAAAAATGAATATATTTTATTTTTTTAGGCAATACTTTACTTTTTCTGCAATTTGCAATTTCATTTTTTGTAAGTTCATCTTCTGGACATTCTAGTTTCAAAAGGACAGACATTCATCATCACATTGTTAAGAAGTCTAGTGCAAGTGCAGTCAGATTGTCCACATACTTCACATTTCCTAAGCTCTTATAAATTCAGTTTCCCACCTTTTCATGACATTTTCCACTGAGGTCAAGGAAAAGTGATTTAGGAGGTCAGTTTTCTGGACCATATGTCTGTACTCCATCATTAAATTCACCTACAAAACCAGCAAGACAAAGACAGTGGGAACATAAAAATGGCAAACACCCTCAAATACACAAGGAAATAAGAAGAAAAAAGATAAGAATTGAAAACACAAACAACAGCTTATTAATAGGACCGTGACAACAATATTTGATCACCATCTTCTTCTTCTCTGCACTCTTTTATCACACATTAGTTTACTAACCCAGTGTGACAAATCACCAGAAAACATCCACACTTGCAAAAATCTTAACACAAAGTTAGTTCAAAGTTTTTATCTCTCGGTTTCCCTTTTCCGCTCTGCCCCGTAAATGTCAGTAGATATGGGGTTACAAATGTACACCGTGCTTTGTTTATCCTCAGTGTCTTTAACCCTCGTACCACATCCAACCTTCACCCCGTTTGCAATAATGTTCCTGACATTTTTCTGCAGGGCTGCTGCAGCCCCCGATGAGCAAAGATCAAGATTGTTCACTGATATGTGTCCTTTTGTATAACAATGCCAGGGAAAAAGACACAAAATACCTGTAAGTTTTTGTGTTTTGTTTTGTTTTTTTACAGTTGTCTGAGAGGCAATGAGGCACTATAAAAATGATGTCTGAAGAGAATATTTTCCCTCCCACGTATTCTTAGAAACACGCTTGTTTACCAGAAAATTTCCATTATATTAAATGGCTTGCCATCATGAACTAAAAGAGTTTCCAGTAAAAAAAAAAAAAAAGAGTTGCGGTCTTCATACAGCCCTAAGATTTCAGATTCTTTTTTTCCCCCTGTGAAGATGGTATGAAATTATCATCATAATAGTATTCATTACTTTACGTCAGTGAATGCCTGCTTGGCTCAGTCTGCTAACATTCAGGGACAGGCACTGGGAATGATGAATGTTGTCAGACGAGCAATTCATTTTGGCAACTCAGGTCAGCCAAGGGAATGAAAGGCACGATGGTTAGAAAAGATATTTCCATTTCTTTAATTTCCTGCCAACTTGAGAGTTCCACTGTGTTAATATTAGAGGCAATGTTTGTTTTTATTAGTGGGACAGAGAAAAATTCAAAAAGGAGGTCTTTTTTCCAGAAAGATTCAGAGTTTTTTTTTTTAAACCGTTTTTCCAAAAAAATCTGTTTGGTAAGAGATCAATTCTCTTTTCAAATCATTTGAGGGCTTTTCTAATTGGCGGTCCTCTGCATTCTTTTGCCACCAGAGTGAATAACATCAGATTACATAGGCTTAAATGTATTTATTATTCATGTGAACACATTTTTATTTATAATGTAAGAAAGGTAAGAAATTTCAAATTAATTCCTGATTAGGATGACACTGAATAGCTGTTAATTATATTCTTCTGCCTTTTCAACAAAATCTCAGCAACTTGTCAGTAGTACTTTTACTTCTTGTCTTACAGTCAAGGTAAAAAGCATAAATTATAAGGTTTACATATCAAGACATAATAAAAGAAATATCTGGTCTTTAGTAGGTCTTAAATACAACCTGAGATTAAAAATAAAACATGTATTATACAGATTCATTATTTAATAAAAACTAAACCAAAACACAGAAGAAGTATGTAAAAAAAAAACTTAGTAGACCCTTATTGCTTCCGTGGGAATTAACAGGGTTAGTAGCAGCCAGGTGGTAATTATAAAATGAAGTTGATTAATTGATCATGAGCAAGTGTCTGTAAATCAGACGTTTTGCCAGTTTGCTGGTCTGGACTATTCAGGTGTGTATTATTACAATACCAAGGAGGAAATGCATCAGCGCTGATCTGAAAGAAGCGCTTGTTGCATCCTGTCAATCTGGGAAGGGTTATAAGGCCATTTCCAAACAATTTGAAGCCTATTGCTTCTACAGTGAGAAAGATTATTCACAGGTGCAAAACATTCCAGACAGATGCTAATCTTTCCAGGAGTGGACACCCAAGCAAATTCACCCCAAGGTCAGAACGTGCAATTCTTAAAGAAATTACAAAAAACCTTGAGCTACATCTAAGACTCTACAAGCCTCAGATAGCATGCTAAATGTTAGAGTCCATGACAGTACAATTAGAAAGACTTGGCAAGTGTTTCTTGTTTGCCAGGAGAAACCCACTTCTATCTAAAAAGAACATGGCAACATGACAAAGGTTTGCAAAGTTGCATCTAAACAAACCACAAGACTACTTGAACAATGTCCTTTGGACAGATGAGACCAACATGAAGATATATGGACCTAATGCACAGCATCACATTTACCGGTAGATAAAAACCAAACACAAAGCATAGGCAAAAAAAATAAAAATAAAAATACTTTGTGCCACCTGTCAAGCACAGTGGTCAAGGGATGATGATTTAGGCTTGTTTTGCAGCCATATGAACTAGGCACATTGTACTCACTGAGCTGACCATGAACTCCTCTGTATACTAAAGTAAACAGGATAATAATCCCAATCACACCAGAAATCTACAATAGATGCTGCTAAAGGACGTTGGAATGTACTTAGAGTTGTAGTTTTTCACACATTCTGCATTTTGGCTTTGTTTTTGTTAAATAATATGTCATGTTTTGGAGTTCATCTGAGATTAAATGATCCAGATTTTGAGACCTGCTAAGGATAGAATACTTTTTATGAAAAGTAAAGTTCATATAATCCTTTGCAGCAATAACAAACCAAAGAAGTTAAAACTGGTGTTACGTGGCAGACTGTAAAGGTAATTACCACATCTCAGCAGACAGATCTGAATATCAAAATTTGTGGCTTTCTGTTTTCCTCTCTTCATTTACTATTATTTACAACGATACCTGCAGCTGTCCAGGGAAGAATGAATTAGCCTGTGAATGAATCATCATTTATCCTGAGCCGAAACACTCGAGTCCAATGGAATTTACATAAATCCCACAGTAATTCTGAAATAATTTAAATCTAAATAGCAAAGGGTTGAATAATCAACAAGTAATGAGAAGTAAAATTGGTCATCTGTTCACATCTTGCACGATCAGCTTCATCAACAGGCATGGCTGCTCCTGTTCATTCTAAGCAATCATCTTTAGGGGTCAGTCTCCCTTCTATGCAGTTAATTTTACCAAGAGGCATGAATGTTTCAGTTCACACTGTATTACTCATCACTCCTGAGACAGAGAGGCCAGATAGCAGCCATATTCATTTATTCATGTGAGCAATCTCTTTCTTTGCTGCATAAATGCAAATTTGAGCTCGATTAGGATTTTAATTTTCTTTTTATGGCAGGATCAGACTTTGAAAAAAAAAAAACAATTTAGGACTAAACTGATTTCAAAACAAGAACAGCTTGTGAGTCATTTATTATATTGTATTTTCATAAGGAATAAAATATTTTCAGTTACTGTTTGTGACATAGATATATTCAGATATACATTCAGCATTAAACACATTTGGGGAAAAAAGGCAAAAATGAAATTAACAGAATATTCATATTCAGTAAAATTACATTCAGACTTGAGCCACGCCTCTTTCTTTTTTTTCCTCCAGGGAAGCTATTCTTTTTTTGTGTTTTCATTGAAGTAGTTTTGTTTCTGCATCAGTTCTTCTTTCTTTCTGAAGGTCTTTAAGGCCTTTTAGTTTTCTTTCTTTGGACATTGGCTGGTTTCTTCACTCATTCTCAGTCCCGTCTTTGCACCTCACCAGGTTTCTTTTGTCTTGTTTTGTTTGTTTGTTAAGCCAAAGCACTGACCTATAAATCATTTAAGCACCAAAGAAACCAAAATCAGTGGATGAACCAGTGTTGTGCATACACATAACAGTAAGCAAATAATCCATTTGAAAATGTATCTTTGGGTAATTTGTTACCAACAACCTGTCAACAAAACATAATTGGTTCCCATTTCTTGCCAAAGATAAAACAGTTTGAAAAAAAAAAATACTATTTTCTGACCATCAAGGCGATTCCCAAAAAACTATTAGCTAAAAATGTCACATCTTGGCAGGGTGTGTGTTATGTTCTTTTAAAAAAAAATTGGAAACTGGACAAGTAGAGGACAAAAGAAGTGTCAGGCCTAAAAAGCAAACTACAGCAGATTGCACATGGTCCTTCATTTGATCCATCTACTGTTCGCTGAATCTTCATCACAAATGGTCTTGGTGGAAGGGTGACTGATGTGAATTCCTTCTTAAGAAAGGAAAATAGGGAGAAAAGACTGAGGTATGCCAAAGTAGAAAAGAACTTGACCAGACACACCAGGAAAAAATAAATAAAAAATAAAAATCAGGAAAAAAAATAAATCATTGCCCCCATTTGAGATTTTTCTAGCAAAACATTAGGAAATATGAGGTGGCTCAACATTTTTGCACAAATTTAAAATCTAAAAAGCAACATGCACATCCTCTAAATGTTATGCATATTTGACCTCATTACTCAACTGTTGTAAATTACTAACTTCCAAACATTTCTACCCAAAACCATAAGAGAGCCTCTTTAGGCTGTTTATCTCTCTAGAAACTGGATTCGCTTTGACTGCAGTACTAAGGATTACTATACCTTTAAAAGCAAATTTAAAGAACTTTATTTTTATGGTAGACTTGTTACAAATCCACCCACAAATTAATCAGAATTCAAAAGAAAAATACTTATTTTACTTGAGATCAAGCTATCATCTGGCTTGACCTAAGAACCAAATGTTTGCCAACACAGATGTTAATCTTTTATACTGATTTATTTAACCATGAAAGACATACGAGCTGTAGAACTATTCAGCAAATTGCATCTCTGTTTATAAAATGAATGGAGATTTTTCCTTTTAGAACCAGGGGTGCCTGAAATAACTCCTTCTCCTTTGAACCTCTGCGCTTGGTTGCATTTCATTGTTATTCACTCATTTGTACATGACAGAGCCCTTTTGGCCAAAGGGTAAAGCAACATCCCAAGTACGTGTCCAGCTGGAGACCTTTGTGGCAAGTCATTCCCAATCTATTTCTGTCACTGGACTAAAAGCATAAAATGCCCTCCAAAAATGATAGTTGCTTGTACATGAAAACGAATGCACTAAGACGGGAAGAGAAGATAAAGATATCGTATATGCATCTGGCTCTGGTGAATGGCGCTTCAAGTCAGGACAAGACTGTGACACTATACGACTACAAAATGTGCTTTTATTTCATGACCAGTTGTACTAAAAAATAAAAACAAATGAAAGTGTTCACCTCAGTGATTTAAAGGAGATCTGTGAAAATATGAAAGAAAGAAAAAAAGAAAAACTGAAATGACTGTGCTTATCACATTTTCACAGGAAATGGACATGTTTTCACTGTCAGAACCCAATAACACTTGAGTAGCATCCCACTTCCAGTTAGTCATACTGTGTTTGACTCTTATGTATTAGTTTTCCCTCTCTGTGAGCTCTCAGTGAGAGAATTATTACATATTTCTACATGGCTGGCAGTGCAAATTATTAGCATAAGCACCACTGGTAGATGACTTTCTGTAACAAAGCAAATACCAGTCTGAGTGTGTAGAACAAACACTTGGGGCAAACAATAACTTCAGAGAAGCACTGCATTGGGCTCTTGAGGAATATCAAACTGATTCTTGCATAGGTTTACATATTACTGATTCACTGCTGCTGTGTTAAGTTTGCAGGGCTTAAAAGCCAGCATCACAGTGTTTAATGTGTTTGCTTCTGTGCCTGGAGCAGTCAGCCTTACCGATGCCTCAACAGTGCCATCTTTTGATGACAGCCACTAAGAGAGCCCCTTCGTCATGCTCAGACTGAACGGAGCACACACTCCATAATTAAACATCACTTTATTGGCCTTCTGTACATTCTAGCAAGGAAATATCGTTCAGCTGAGTCTTTTCTGCTGGAATCTGGCTTTAAAGTCCGAACACTACTGAACACACTTGAGAGCGTTTCCTGCAGTTTATGAGCAAGGATCCCGTCCCAGTATTTACAAAGAAGAGAACCCTGGGGCTGTAAAATTTTCTCAGCCAAGTCTATCAAAGACAAACACATTGTGATGAGTTTCTCGTGGTCCATCTCTCTGAAACCGCTGGCATTGGGTGCCATGTCGCTCAGGATGACATGAGCCTTGCCGTGGGGAAGAAGCTCCAACAGCTTGGCATGTGTGGCAGGGTCTGTGACATCGCAATTGGACAGGAAGTGAGCACCATCCAGAGGCGGTATGTTCAGCAAATCAATGCCAACAACCATACCACGAGGCAACTCTGGATCTAAGGTAATAGGAAAGATAGTGACTTTAATTTACAAGCTTATTTTTTCTGTTATTTAAGGCTGAGCTACAAGAAAGACAAGTCTGGATATAAAAGCCAGTCTATTTCCTTGCACGATCAACTAGAGAAGCAAGACAACTCATTTGATAATTATAATAACACATAATTATATCAAATTATAATAGCACATGTTCTATATTATCATCAATACACGTTTCTTTTGTGAATTTTCTGCTTTTATTAATGCATCTGCCATAGGCTTCAATAACTTTCAGCTTGGTAATACATCACAGTCTATCACATCTGCTTCTGTTTTTTGCAGAGCACTGCTTTTTGTTTGTGTGGTAAATGTAGTGCAGACTCTTCCCATCAATCTGCATCACTAGGAATAAACGCCGACATGATGGATATTAAGAGCAGCTTCGGTTTCTGAATGCTAATATTCAAACCACACTGCAGATATTTAAAAACGAAATCAATCAATATGACATTTTATGATGCCTATATAATCTTATTAGGAAAATTAGGCATGAGCCACAATACTTTACGCTTGGAAAACTACAGAACCGCTACGCAATAGGGAAAAATCGGACAAAATATTGTAAGGTTGGGCTCAAAGTCGTCCCTGACATACAGTCTTAGCAAAAGCACAAACTCTAGGTTAAACGTCGTAACAATCATATCATGGCGCCCCTCCCACAAACCTGTGTGATCTCACCTGTCCTCTCACCTGTCACACCTGAATTGACCCTCTGGACTGCCACCTGGCTCCAGGCTCCAGGAGCAGCTCCGCAGTCCACCACAGTGTATCCAGGTTGTAAGAGCCTGAACTTGTCATCTATCTCTAGAAGCTTGAAGGCGCTCCTGCATCGAAAGTTTTGGACCTGGGAAGCTTTGACATACGGGTCTTTAAGCTGCCGTCGGAGCCAGCGCTGCTCCGCTGGCGTCTTACCCTTCAGTTTCTTCATCAAACACAACGAGAAGTGCAGATATCTCCTCTGCAAGGAAAACATCCACATTGTTATTACATTGCGCAGTCACGTGTACCGCATGCTGAACTGCGCTTGCGTCGAAATACACGAGCCCCCCCTCCTCATTGGTTAAGGGCAAAATCGTTAGGTGCGTGCCTATATACGTCCCCTTACTGCAAAACATGTACACAACAAGTGTTCCTATCTGGGACAGATTGAAGCTAATGTGCCTAATTTATTTTTCCATTTGTTTTAAGTTTATACAATACTGAGAAATCCTAGGTCACATTTCTTTATTTATTTTTTTACTGTGTACAAAATCTTTTAATGTGTGGAAAACAGGCAGGCTATATTAAGCCAGACTCTTATTACAGTGCTGTAATATGTGCAGAAGGTGTGACACTGTCAAAGACAGACGAGGCCTCCCCTAATGGAATAAATTGCAGCATATGTAAAGCACAAATGCTTTCCAAAACGCTTTGGAGAGTTTGATTGGCGAATAACACATTGGCTCACCAAGGTCACCAATTCGATTCCACTCTCTTTGGGGGTTCTGTCAGGAAGAGCATCTGATGTAAAACTTTACCAAATCAAAACATATGGAGCTACCAGCTGAGGCAAGTACCATGACATCCAAGTACTCCAAGTACAGGAGACGAAGTGGCATTTCTTCATTTCCCCTGCAGTGATTTCACATTATGGAATGTTGTATGCTGTTAAATGTAGATTCAGTTGAGGGCCGGGAGACTGTCAGTAATGATCTTTACATGCAGATAGTTCTCCAGATTCTCTATAGTTCAGCCATTCATCCATTTTCCTTTATTTATTCAGTTGTTTATCTGGTTGGGTTTCTCTATAAACTTGTAATAATAATATGGGCCACAAAGATGATTTGTTGCAATTTTAGATTGGAAAATGTTCTTCAGTTTTTGAATGGTAAACTGAACCTTAAATTTTACAGATTTCAGATGGAATCGTTTTTTGTAAGGCATGACTAAAGTGCATTTAAGTATTATTGCTTTTCTTATTATTACTAATAGTCTATAGACTATTAGTAATAATAAGAAATGAAAGCAAGTAAATACGCTTCTAAGGCCTGGATGACTGAGAACCATCAGAGACATAACGAAGCTTTTAGAAGCAGTTTTTGTTATATTAACAAAATAAAAATAATCAATCAATAAATTACTGATAACCTCCATTTGTTGTTGGGTTATCGTGAGATAACACGTGCTGTAACTGCAGCATTAACCAGCTGCAGTTTCTAGTCGAACACATTTCATGGTAACCACGGTTAACCGATCTAGCAAGAAAGCGATGGACCCGGTGAGCTGAGTTTACGTCAATCGTACTCATCCACGCTCTTACGTATCAGCACATCACGTGACAACCGATCTGCAGCTGCACGCGGGAGTTGTTGAACTCAAAGTATACTGTTTTTATAAGCAGTTTTTCGTCTTTTTTCTTTCGGCCACCGCTGAGAAAAAATTCCTTTTTTCAATACGCTAGCACAGTTTTACTTAGCAGGTAACCATGTTAGCACACAGCGGAGTGTGCAGCTGATTACGCTTACTGTGCAGCACAGTGGAGATGCATTGCGTTAGTTTAACATCAGATTTCTTTACCTCCACACTCAGGCGAGATGTTGAGCTCCAAGCTGCTGACCCTTGTGCTCATTGTCCAGCCGGGCAGAGTGCTACTGGGTATGAAGAAGAGGGGCTTTGGTGCTGGAAAGTGGAACGGGTTTGGGGGCAAAGTTCAGCCTGGAGAAACCATTGAGGACGCTGCTAGGAGGCAAGTTTAGTTGCATTCGACATTTTTTATATTAAAAAAATAATAATTATAATAAAAATAGACTCACGATTTAAATGATTTTGAAATGAAGTGGTCTTAAGTGTGACGAAACTAATTGGGAAGCTACGTTTCTCATGGGGACCAAAATTGGACAATAGAAGACTGGAAAAATGTCAAATGGTCTGAGTCTCAATTTTGACTGTGACACTCAGATCATGGGGTCAGAATTTATTGTAAACTACAGGAAAGCATGGACCCATTCTGCCTTGTATCAGGGCAGTATTGGTTTAATGTGTGGGGATATTTTTTTGGCACACTTAGGGCACCTTAGTACCAGCTGAACATCATCTAAATCATAGGTGTCAAACTCTGGCCCGCGGGCCAAATTTGGCCCGCAGCCTAATTACATTTGGCCCGCGAAGCCATACCAAATTACTATTAGAGCTGGCCTACTGGTATTATACAGCTAATATATATATTGTTTAGTATTAAGCTTTGCTTGTTCCACATTCAGTTTTTCAGCAAAACTTGTTTGAGTCCATAAGAAAAGATTCATTCTTATATCTGGAGGAATAAATATATTTCAATAAATATTAACGTTAGCCCGCGACTTTGTTCCAGTTTTGAATTTTGGCCCACTGTGTATTTGAGTTTGACACCCCTGATCTAAATGCTAATCATCTAAATGCTACCAGCCTACCTGAATATTGTTGATGACCATGTCCATCCATTTATGCACCACGGTGTGCTCATGTTCTAATGACTCCGTCCATCAGGATAATATGCTTCATCCCAAAGCTTAAATCATCTCAAACTATTTTCTTGAATCCCCACCACAGCACGTTTGGATGTGCAACTATGTTTTTTTTTTTTTGTTTGTTTGTTTTTCTAGTTGGGTTTTTGTTTTTTTGTTTTTTTTGGGGGGGCACAAATTTCTGCAAACACAAAGCATCTTTTAGGGTTTTACAGGTGTAATTTTTATAGCCCTTGTGGTTTTATCTAAAGTAGTTCTAAATCTAGTTTAATCAGTTTCGAATAGGCCAACACCAATCAAAACATTTCTTTTAGTGAAGGGAACTTAAGGTTGTGTTTGGCTTGAGTACTGGGGACTAAAAAGCTAAAATGAGGACCCTTAGATAACGTGCTGTGACTGAGAATATTGCTAGACAAAAGAGCTTCTTTTAAAAAGTGTGATTGATTAAAGAAAAAGAAAAAGAGGAAAACTGCAGTTTGTAATTAATAGTCCTAATCATATAAATTAGTGTCTGTTAATATGTTGAGTGTAATGTATAATATTCTGTGAAAGGAACGTTAAAATTCACTTGCTGCTGGCATCTACCAGCAGCTTTTAATGTGGAGTGTTTTCTTGGATGCTGCTAATGCATAATTTTTGCAGTTGTTGGTTTTTTTTTTTATGATTGGGATGAATCCCCTGAAAATAAAACAAAAAGAGCTACTGCATCGTTCCAGAAAATCTGAATTTTTTTTCAGTCTTTTAAAAGTCGTCATCCCTGCCCCTAACAGTTCTTATCTCTGAAGCTCTTGTGATGAGTAAGATATGTATCAAGTGTACCTTTACCAAGATTTAACATTCTGTAAATGAATGATGACACACACGGCTGCAGCTTTCCAGCCACCAGCCAAGCACATCACCAAAACAGGAACTGACAGGACCCAGTACAAACTCTTTATGCCGGCGAGGCGTGATTGCGGATGCCGCTCAGGTGCGTCCGCCTCCTCTGCAGCGGCACCGCAGACCACGCCCTGCCACACCTTCATAGAAAGCGACAAAGCTCTTATATTAATTTCTTCTCTGACGACACATTTTTATTAGAAAGCACGTCACATATTAGTGTATTAATGGTAAGTTCATGGTTAGTTACTTTTTAAATAAAGATGGGAGAGAATAAAAGTACTACAAATTTGACATTCAGTCAACCTGAACATGCTATTTTGGCATATTTTACTACCCTCTGCAGTTTGCAACAACACTTTGACCCCGATCTCAATGTTCAGCCCACAAGCTCTTATCCAGACCTTTCACTCTCATACTAATTTTTTTTAATAATCTTAAAATGTTTTGTGTAGAGGGTAAAGCAAATGCCACAAATAGATTGTGTCCTAGAACCACCGATATCATTACTTTGCCATTTTTAGTTGCTTTTAGTGCCCGTGTGACGTCTACGGTGAGCTTATTTTTAAGACCCACGTAATTAATCATTTATTTGATGTTTTTTTCCTTTCAGAGAGCTGGAAGAAGAAAGTGGTCTCACGGTGGATGCACTCGACAAGATCGGAAATATCAAATTTGAATTTGTGGGAGAAACGCAGCTACTTGATGTCCATGTTTTCAGAGCCGACACATATAATGGAGAACCGACAGAATCCGATGGTATCACATCCGCTGCACCACACTGAAAAATGAAGAAATCCAGTGGTATCATAGTTTGAAAGTGGTTGAAATGAGAGGAAGGAGAGAGCTTGGGGTGGTGAATTTTAGTTCACTGTTGCCTATACGTTTCAGATAATGGTGTCCTATGAGAGGAGATGCAAAGATTGTTTGTTGCACAGTGCCTAACAGTTTGGCACGAAAATATTTTATATTTTAATATATTTATAATAAATATAATTGAGTCCTAATAACGTGATATAAACCATTTTTTGTAACTTACTGTTAAAGTGATGTTTGACCCAAACTTATATCAACAGTTCGTTTTTCATATCTGTCACATTTCTTATTGAAAATAATATTTTAAAGGTTTTATAAAATCAAATTTGTTGAATATGCAAATCCATCCACTTTGGTGACCCCTTAATAATAAGTGAGCAGCCGAAAGAAGCTTTTTAAATGGAGTTGAGTAGAAATGTTAAGTAGCAAGGAAAACTATAATATAGCTAATAATTGCGCAGTACTGGAGCAGATGTTCATAGTTAAGAGTTCTATGAAGTCTGTGAAAAGCATTTGACCTCCTCCTGACATCTTCAGGGGGCTTTGTTTTGCAGGCTCTTCTAGTTTTATATTTTTCCAGCAAAATTAAAAGTGAAACAAGCAGTCTGAGCAAAGCAATTGAAGCCAAATTCTTCTAATAACTAGAGTCAGGCGTCACTGGGGGGGTTTCATGGCGTTTGCGTTCCATGCAAGGTTTATGATAGCAAGAATAGGAATAGGCGTGATGTGCAAGCACTTTGTGGTTTTTGATTTGCACTACTCGGTCCTCCCTGCTAGGGAGGACCGAGTAGTGCAAATCAAAGGTAAGGTACAATAACTTACAGCAGACAGAAGATTGGAGTGTGTGTTCAAAGCAGAAGGTTACAATAAAGGTTTGATTTTAGTGATGTTTCTTATTTGAAAGAAATGAGTACATGAGGCTAGAGAGCTGAGGTTCAAAATTCAAATGCTGGTCAAAATAACTGCAAAACTCCTCACAGATTTGATGTTGCAGGGCTAATGACCGATCTCCTTAAAGAAGCTGTCAGGCCTGAACACATGGGCCTCAGTTTTGAGATACTTAAAGACACTCAGTCGGTAATGACAGTGAAAACTGGTTGATAGGTGTAATAGGAAAGTATAGCTACATATT
Source organism: Mchenga conophoros (assembly GCF_057382185.1). NCBI lineage: Eukaryota > Metazoa > Chordata > Actinopteri > Cichliformes > Cichlidae > Mchenga > Mchenga conophoros. The sequence continues at coordinate 30,754,837 of NC_140529.1, forward strand.
ATCAGATGAGCAGCAGTAAGAAATATGAGATCTCTAAAACATGAAATATGTAATGAAAGCAGAAATGGTACAAGGGTGGAGCTTTGAGAGATGTCACATGGGAAAAGAGAAGATAAAGACAAAGTTATTATGAATTTTGAAGTCTCTGTCAAATAACTATTATTAAATTTGAGAGCAGTGCCAGAAATACCAGATCAATAATATGTTTGTTGGTTTGGTCTGGTCACTGGTATACTTTTTTTAAGTACAATGTCCCTCAACCAGCTGAAAAAGCTGGTAAGCTGGTAAGCAGTAGTTTTGCGAGTTATTTTAGAAATTAGTAGAAGTCTGGAAACGGGTCTGCAATTGTCTAAACCAGTCGTATCCTGTGTTGGATTTTGTTTGACTATTTGACTGTTTTGTGTGAGATACACAGAAGTAGGAGCGTGTGTAGTATATTTGTGAAGTGGAAAGAAAAATCTATAATTGTGCTCTCAGTGGTAAAGATTGTAAATAAACAAAGAAGAGTTGATGCCCTTAGCAGGAAGAACTTGCAAGGATGTCTTTCCAGGCAATTTAGCCAAGGTCAGCAAGGTGAAGTCTGGAGGCGCTCGGCAAACCTCAGCTCCTCGAGCATTCAGGCATTAGCAGTGAACCAAAGAGTCTGGAGGGTAAAAGAAGTCAAACAGTCAGGAGGTGAAGTGATAAGTAGAGGGAAAAAAGCTTAACTGAAATGTGGTGAAGTTAAGGGAAATTGTGTAATGTGGTTTTAACACTGATTTAACAAGACAGAAATTAAAGTTGGAAAATACTAATAACCAATTGGGGGATTAAGTATGAGGTTTGTTTAGTCAAGAATAGTCTAGTCAAGCCATTAAATTAAAAAAATAAATAAAGATCCAACCATTTCTATCATCTTCTTAAGGTTAAGAAAGAATGAATGAATATGGTGGAGTTTTTTCTCTCTAATCTTTGACTAGAAAAATTCTAAAAAGAGTAATTTTAGTGACAATAATTATTTCAGCACACTTATGAGCGTTTTAAGGCACATCAAATAACATTAAGTGTTTGATTTTAACAGCTTATCATATAAAAGTTTTGTTTTGTATAAAACAGATAAGGCAGGAAATGAGTGCAAGTGTTATCTGCACTACTGTAATACAGATGTCTGTTGTCTACTTAGGATTGAGGTCCTAAAGCAACTTGAATTGATTTAATAATAATTCTCTCCATTCTCTGGACAGTAACTAAGAAATGACAGTGAAAAGGCAGATGATATCTGAAGGCAGATGATAAAATGCTATTTCATTCTCCGGAGGTCTAATTATTTTTTCTTTTGTTTTCTAGAAATGAGGCCCCAGTGGTTCGAACGTGACAAAATTCCTTTCAGTCAGATGTGGGCCGATGATATACTGTGGTTCCCTCTGATGCTGCAGAAGAAGAAATTTGTTGGATACTTCAAGTTTCAGGGTCACGATGTGATTCTCAGCCACACGCTGGAAGAAGTGGAGGAGCTCTGAAGGGAAATAATCGAGCTGTTACTGGTGGCATTTACATCAGGGACCAATATAAAACCTGTGAGAAATACCAGGAATAATCCAACGGCTGTTTTGTGTCATTATGCGGAGGAAACGAAGATATCCTGTGGAGGGTTTACATGTTACGCAGCTGTAACACAATTAGAAACCTTTTTATTTCTTTACAGGGATTTTTCCCCATGAAAATCAAAGCAGCACTACACTGAAAGAAAACATCCATACTCTCATTTTATTTTTAGAGTATCTGATTCAACACAATTCAGGAAGCACCTCTTTAGTGGAATATTTACAGTATATACAGTTCTGAATTCATTAGGTTTCATATTCTGTGCAGCACGTTTCCAAAATTAAGGCGATTACTAAAATAATTGTTTCATACTGTATGGGAGTTTCTTCATAAAATACATGTTTAAACCAGTTCATTTGCAATTTGGAACATAGCTTCTTTAACATGAACCCCAAATTGCACCTTTGTTACATATATTTGAGTAAAGTATATTCTCTGTTATATGTGTGTACAAAAAACCAAAAATGTACATAATTTTAGAAAAGTACAAAGTCAGACAGTGAATGAGAAGAAAATCCAGCAAAATTCAGACATTTTTGTCCGGATAATAATACATCTGTTGGCTGATGTGCGCAAAAATCTTCTTAAAAAAATTAAAAGTGATGATTGTTAAAATGGGGTGATGCAGGAGTCCTGCTTTTATGTACAGCAAAGGAGTGTATTTAGGCAGCTTTGTCTTTGGTAGTAAATCAATAGCTTATAGTGTTATTATTGACATTATGTCACTAGTGCCAGACATTATCCTTTCATAGATCTCACCTCTGCCCTTCATATTATCCTACAGTTTAAGGTCAGATGTTTGAAATAGCTTATAAAATAAAAACTGGGACGCTTGCAAATACTTCAGGCAGCGAAAACTCTTGTTGTAAAAAAAACAAAAAGCAGGAAAAGTATGCCAATACACATCCCTACGAACTAACATTTATAAAATAAAATAATATACTGGTTCAATGTTATTAAGCAAGAACATTAAGGTTTTTAATAGTCCCACCCTTTAATAAAGTCAGCCTTTCTGTCCTTTACTACTTATTTCATCTTAGTGTGGAAAATTTAAATATCACATACAGGTGCTTTAACTAAAGCAGAAATTAATGCACCAGCCTTGTATCCGTTGTAAAATAACACTTCATAGGATTTTCCTGACATGTTCAAATAATTATAAAAAGTTAATGGTGAACTGGACTTTACGCAGAAGCAGAGCATAAAGTGTTTTACGAGCCAGCTGTTCCATGCAGGTGATATGGCCAATGATCAGACAAAACAAAACTGAATGAAAAAGCTCTGCTCCCCCCCTTTAGCATTATTTTGTAGTTTGTAATCCTCAGTGGCTGTGTTTTTCCTTTTTCATCTCATGTACATTTAGGTTTCAGATGGAGTGTTTCAGTCCATTGTTACCGCTGAAGAGACACCCAAGCTTTGGCTGCAATTCACTCCACACCTCCCCCATCTAAAAAGAAAGGGAAAACAATAGTGTATTTTACTGCACAGAATATATTGCTCAATAGTTTCCAGCTTTAAAAAAAAAAAAAGAAGCATTCAAGTACTTGAACCACAGAAACTGAAAACCAGCGATCAGAAGGAAGTACATAACCATTACTGCTTTGCTTGGTTTCTAATCCCAGATGAAAAAGTTCGGTCTGTTCAGCTGTACCATCCATCAGTTTCAGTAGCCAATTTAAAACTTATTTGACCTTCCTGGAGTGGTGTCGCCATAAAGGCGGATCTGTAGAAAAGTTATTTTCAAAAAACTGTCTCACCTCTCGGTGTCCTTGGACCTGGGAGTTAACAAAAGATCCGAGAATGTGCGAGGTAATCGGAAGGTAAGTGAAGATAAGCTGTGTTTCTTGATGAAGGCAGAATAGGGAGAAGTAGTTACGCAGCTCCATGGTCTGGATGGCATTTTCTTGCTGTTATTAGAATAAACATACAGTAAGATGTCTTTACCGTTTATTAAAGGATGGGAATGATTAGAAATAAAACACTTTATATAGAGTAAGCATTGTCTATTTTCATATGTACAAGTGTTGGTACTAAATAAGGAAAAAAAATAAAACATGATGAAGCTCTACTCTCATTGCCAAAACAAGAAGCACACAAATTATTCAATTACATTTAAAAGATTCTATAGGATTTAAAATTTTCCATTTTGTGTTGTCACGTCAACACTGCAATTACCTTTCATCATTCATTTATGACTGTTGTACATAATAATACATATCTCACATATCAGTCAACTAATAATCTCTGTTTTTAGAGAGCATTATATGCATTGATGGGACACTTTATGTATATTTTGTCTGCATAACCATCTCCAGGGTTTACAGAGAATGGCTTGAAAATGCTTTGTTAATGACAGAGGTCAGAGTGGAATGGCCAGGCTATTTCGATCTGATAGGAAAGCAACAGAAAAATAAATAAAAAGTAGCAAAAGAGCGTCTCTGAATGCACAACACATCTAACCTTGAAGCAGAAGGGCTACAACAGTCAAAGACCACACTAGATACCATTTCTGTCAGCTAAGAACAAGAAGCCGAGTCTACAAATTCACACAGATTCACCAAAACTGGACAACTGGAAACTGATGAGTCTTGATGTCTGCTGTGAGATTCAGATTGTAAGGTCAGAATTTGGTGTAAACATTATGAAGGCATGGATCCACCCTGTTTCGTTCAGGCTGGTGATAGTGATGTAGAAACACGGGGATATTTTCTTTGCATACTTCAGGTGCTTTAGTACCAGTTAAGTGTTTAAACAGTCTATTGAGGAGTATGCCTGTCCCTTTATGACCACATTGTCCCCATCTTCTGATGGCCATTTTCAGCAGGTTAACATGACAATGTGTTCACTGTACTCGAATGGCCTTCATAGTCAATACATCTCAATCTAATAGAGCACCATTGGGATGTAGTGGAACAGGATAATGTGCAGCTGACAAATTTCTCTCATCCCAACATTTATTTTTTATTTTTTTTAATGGCTCACAAGGCTATAGCTCCATTCATATGCAAACCCACACAATTATACGGTCAGTGTGTGTGTTTTCAGGGCACATGTTACTTTTATATGAACTTCAGTCACTGTAGAATTTTACTTTTAAAGCAATAAAGAAGTTCACACTCTAAAGGCTCACAAAAAGAGAAGATGAAATGATCACCTGAACAATTCGCGATTCCAGCTGCTCCACAGATGCCTGCTCTTTGTGCTGCACAGTGGCACTCATCATCTGCCTCTTCATCACACTGTACTTGTGCAATGCTTTCTGGTGCTCATGGAGGACGCCCTTCTCATGCCGCTCACAGAGATCCTTGAGAAACAAAGTACTTCTTTATTTGACTACAAATTGTAGGGAAACACGCTGTGCTGCACATAGCAACCAGGGGTAATGGAAGAACTTTATGCATGTTGTTTTTTGGTTAATAGATTTGATAGACGCTGTGGAAAATGATTTCTTGTTAACCCACCAGCTGCTTTGCAAAATCAAAAAAATTCCACCCACGAATAAAAACAGCAATTTCAATGGAGTGAGGTTAAAACAGTCCATTACATAATAGTCTGACTTTGGTTACTAAATGCACTTCAATTTAAATTTACAAATATTTATTGTGCTTCTATCAGAAAACAGCAGGCAGAACAAAAGTAACTGCCACACAAAAGGTTGAGGATCCCCTGGAGGTGGAGTGAAAGGCGAGAACCAAAAGTGAAACTCACTCACCCTGTACGACTGCAGCAAATCCAGGAAAAGATTCAATTTTTCCACAACATCATCTTCTTCTCGCCGGCCCTGAGGACATTAACAAAACAACATTTATTACCCAGTGCCAGTTTTGGACAAACACAGCAGAGCAGGTGGTGAAGATGAAAGACTGAGGGCTGTACCTGCTGAGCAGCTTTGTCAGACAGCACAGCAAACTCCACAGAAAGGCTCTTCAGCGACTGGCGCAGGGTCCCCCAGGTGCTTTGTGAAGAGGCCAAGGAGGGAAGAGGCGAGGCATCTGAGCCCAGTGTACTGCAGAAAATACAATATTACAGAGGGAGAAAGTAATATTGTGGTGTGCTAGCTGCCAAACTCATTTCAAGTTAACAACCAGGAACAGAATCACAGATAACACTGAGGATTTGAACCTTATTACCAAAAACTCCAATACCTGCGGATACTACAGAAAGATTAAGTTTATACCCCTAATAATAAAATACCTGAGCTCTTTGCCAAACATGAGGAGATCAGATGCATTGTCCTTAGAGCGCTCCACCATTTTCTCAGCTCTGTCCCGCAGCCTCTGGAAGCTGTTGTGGATATTTCTAATCATCTCTCTGCTTGTCGAAAACTGAGCCTGAATGTCAGCTGGGAGATATTCCTGTAACGCAAGCGAGGCAAAGCTCTTTTGTGCCGTCTGAATCTTTAAAAGCAGGCGATTCTTTATGAGAAAAGTACAACTGGAGTCATCAGCCATGTGCAAACCTTTGCCTGAGTTGCGATTCTGTTAATCATGAACTCGTCACCCGTTTTCTTACAAGTGTCACGCAGCCTAGACTGAACATCCTGTGTGGGAAGAGGAGGGTGAGGAGGTCAGAGTTTGGGGGGGGGGGGGGGGGGGGGGGGAACGACACAGATTAGCTAAAACAGGATGCATTGCACTGTCAGTCATCATGACCATAATGCTTACTGTGCAACAGCCAGCACAAAAGAAACAGGGAGTAAGTTAAAGAAACGACATACAGAGCCACTGAAAGTGAGGAAGGTCTTGACCAGCTCATCCTCTGAGAAGAAAGGATGTCGAGCCACCAAGTTAAGAAATCTGCCGAGGCCACGTCTCCTCCCCTCAATGAACTCCCGCTCGGAGAGCGAGGTCAGGACTGTGGACAGACGCAGCAGAGAGCAAACACGATGAGCAGTTTGACCAGGAGTGTTAGCACTGACAGAGAGGGGTGTTCGGGGTATAAAAGGGGGCAAACTTTAGCTTAAACTTGAAGTCCATGTCAATTTACTCAAAAACCATAAATGGAGAACTCTTCCGATGTTATGCATCAAAAAGCACCAATGGTGGAAAGGTTGATTTGCATATGATGATGCATTTTTTTAAAAATATTCTACAGTTGATTAAGACGTAAGGGAGTCTGTGTCTAACCAAGCGTGTTTGTGAGGATTCATCAGTGCATAAGAATCTACATAAAGAGGAAACAGCTGGATTTTTACACATCACTAGTTTCTTTATTCTTATTATTTATTCTTTACCCGCCAAACTGCTTGGCTACGTGTTTGTCAACCATTCTGTCGAGAGTATACACCCAAATAATCTCCAAACAAATCTGAAGTAACAGACATGTTCAGCTAAAAAAAATAAACTGTAAAATGATTCGATGCAGAAACAAAGACCCTGACCTACCTCCTTTTAACATCCTTTTAGGTGGCAAAGCTGGCACGACTCTGTAGGCAAATCTCTGAAGCAAAACCTCGTGGAAGACATCAAAGTCGCTATAACGCCGGTAAACTGATATCTTATAACGCTGAATAAAACAAAAAGACAAGAAAATTTAAGAGAAAGAGTAATAGTGTAGTAGTTCACATAGTGTTCTAGACCATTGTAACGCACATATTTAATGTATCAGGTTTTACCTGGCTGGTGACCTGGTACTCCACATGTTTGAGGAACAGGCCTTTCTTCTCAGGAATGAGCTCCACCTGGACCGTGTCTTTCCCCAGAAGCTCGTCCAGCGTCTGCGACAATGTCAGCACGTCGTCCTGAGCCGGCTGCATCCTCAGCGTGCTCAGGTCCCTCGGCTCCCCGAGCTGAGGTTTCGGTAACTCTGACAACCACACAGCAACAACCAAGATCCAATATTTGTTTTCCGTGATTGAATCAATGAATCTAGAGAGAAGTGAATTTCCCAACTGCGAGGAATGCCGATGTTAAAACCAAGACTACGTGTTTCCCTCTGTTTGTCTCCTGCTAGCCCAGTATTGTGTGTAGCATTCATGTGATCTGCTTTTCATTTCTTCTAGGACATTCCAGGAAGAACGTGAATTGAATGTAATGTACTCCCACAAATGCATAAGACTCATTCTGGAGCTGACAAGGAAGTGGCATGCAGCAAGCTGCCACACTGGCCACACCTGAAATAACAGAGAGAGCCTTAAATAATCACAGAAGGTCGGGGATGGATCTAACTCAAGCCAGCATAATGGCTACCTCAATGAAAACCATAAAAACCTCTCCCCCTGTCATCTTCCCTCTGTGGGGCTAGTGAAAGAATGCAACACTTAAATATAGCAAAGTCTTCCCTACCAAAATAAAATAAAACTAAATGAAGCCACGTGAGGCAAGTGAAATGAATATTTTATGCAGTTGGTACTTTTCAGTTTAGAGCTGTCATTTAAAAAAAAAAAACTTCTATTTAAAAGTGAAACCTTACATCTACATGGTCAATAAAAAGAGCGACATTTGTATCTTTGCAAATGATTTATCCTGACAGCAGAGGAAATGCTGGCGTTGCCGTTTTACACACTGAAGACTTTCCAAACTACTCATTAAGTAAAACATTTACTACACTGCTGTCACTGTCCCCTACCTAGTATGCAGTTCTCCAAGAGTTTGGGACTCGGTTGCTTGCCCTGCTGAGCGAGAGCAATCAAAGCGAGTGCTTTATAGAGTGATAATTTGCTCAGGAATCCATCGGAGGAGTCAAGATGCTCAGCAATCTGAAGAGAACAAAGACAATATGGCCTCAGGGTCACAATCTTACAGTCTGACAACCAAATTCAAATGTGGTTTGCATTCCTTTTGCGAAAAGTGCGCAGTATACACAAAGGCAATGATATGCAATGAGGTCAGGGAAGGGGAAATGGGAAACCTGCAGACATTGTAACTTCAGAGGAATTTCATATTGTGGATGTGTTGTACATCTCAGCATTAATGCAAACAAAAACCACGGGGCTACACCGCTATGTATTCAATGCCTACAAGCCAACAATACTTCCTGCTGATAAGATATTCATCCCACTATCATTTGTCTCAACCACTCCTCCAACTCAGGGTGACAGGGGCACTGGAGCCTATCTCACAGTGGCGACCTGATAAAATATTATGTCTTTATCTACTCTGTCTGCATTTGCTAACACTAACTCACAAAGCATCCCTTATCAAAATTAAAGTGAACAGTTGAGCAAAAATGTGGCATAGCAGCCCATTTAATTTATTAAATTGTCTCTTTGACTAAAGGCTTCAATTCACCACTCTGTAATCCTTTTCTATGCCAGCCTCATGTCACTATAAAACTGTGAGTGCATGTGTCACATTGGTAATATGCAAAAAATAGGGATGAGTCAATGGGATATTCCTCTATTATTTCGGTTCAGTGTGGGCTGTATAGTCCATTACAGTAGGCTGCTTTGGGCCAGTGCCGGTTAATAAGTAAAAGTTACAGTTTTAGATAACAATGCAGTCTCTACCTGTCGCAGCATGAATGCTTTAAATGTGGACCCCGCACCTGGTTTAAGACCACCTTGGAGAGATCGGTCCTTTGGAGCAGCCGCTGAAAAACCTCAACCTGCACTCTCTCATCTGTCCTACAGCGGATGGCCTCATGCACTTCCCTGTAATAGGCAGGAACTGAGCCTAAAAGAGGAACAACACCTACATAGCATCACAACTGCCCAAATATGAGAAATATGCCATCATTATAATGAAGTGGTAACCAGTGCAGGGGTCACGAGAAACTAATTTTATGAAACTACAGGATTTATTTCCTATCTCGTGGTTTTATATTACCCCTCATAGAAATTACAGGCTACTGTGTTGCCTTGAATCTTTTAAGGCATCCAAAAAACAGACAAAAAAACAAACAAGAAAGAAAGAAAAAACATCGGGAATTATTATATTAACAACTTCAGTTTTAGAGCAGTGCGGACTAGATAAGATTAATACAGCTCAGATAAGATCACTACGGGGTTTTTAGGTATTTCAGTGGACAAGGGAAAGTTTTCCAAATGGAAGTAAAACAGCTCCCAAACTAAGTAGCACTGTTCACCGCTTACATAACCTTTACCGGGAAAAATCACCAAGACTGTAGCTTTACTGGTATCAAGAAAGCATCAACTGGTGAGATAAAACGCGCACATGACGGCTTTTCAAAAGAAGATTGATTCCGATCGTAATGTTGCCTACTCAGAAATTCTCATAGCGATTTTAGTTCGCAGGAATATTCACACTTTAAACTTTTCCGACATCGCAACGTCGAGAAAAATAAATAAATCCAATGTGGAAATCATTTGGCGATACTGTCATAAAAAGGACTTTTAAGAAGTTTTGGCACTCTACCTTCACTGATCTCTCCTGCCATGGTTCAGTCTGTCATGTGAGCACGGGAGCACCTCCATGTGATTTCCTGAAGAAAAGAAAAAAAACATGCAATTTATTTCTTAAAGTTGTAGCGATCGCTGGCGCAAGTCCGAGCCCAGAGATGAATAATCCACATGAATTAAGTGCAGTAATTTACTTACAGCCACAGTTAATCACCAATTGTGCCTTTAAACTGCATTAATCCGAACCAAGAAACGGATCTGGGGTGTGAAGAAGCGATTTATGAAGCTCCCAACTCTGTGAGACCGAGGTTTATCAGACTTGCAATGGGGGAAAATGTCTCGAAGGGGGATATTTATTTCATGGTTTCACTTGGGAGGTTTAATTTTAGTTTATTCTCTGTTCCTCATTCTTTAAACTTGTCTGCATGAGCAATGGTGCCTTCACGTGCTCCTACTATATTTTAGCTTGAGGAATAACAAGATCCACAGGCAGAGAGTTTAATTGACGTGATCGTTGTTGCTGTACACATAACCGCACTGTTTTTAGCTGTATTATCTTTACGTGTTGTTGTTGTTGTTTTGTCGTAGATATCAACAATAAAGCAGAAAGAGAATAGAAACATGAAACAAAATAAACAGAAAACACTCTCAGATTATCAATACACATTATTTTCAGGAATAATGTGCAAAAGGCTTGAGCCACACTTATTTCATTATATTTTGTTAGAAATATGAAATACAAATTGTAACCGTGCTTGCCGAATACTATAAGCTTGAAAGTCAGTGTTTTTGGCACGACTACCTTCATTATTTAATACAGCCTGAAGTCTCTTATGGTTAGACTTTACTGTAATTTTTTATTGTAAAAGCATTTTTCAAGAATACTTCTCCAGGCTTCTTAAAGGATATTCAAAGCTCTTCTCTGGATGTTGGCTGCCTGTTGTTTCTTTCTTTGTCAGTAATGTTGGATCCAAGCTCTGGGGAGGCTAATCCATGACTAATAGTGTCCCACTGTGGGTTTGGGAGTCTTTTTTCTGTCCAAGTATGCTTTTACTCCCGTGGCATCATGTTTGGGTTCATCGGCATCATGACAATTGAAGCTGTTATCAGTCAGATGATTTTTTTAGATAGCACCACATGCAATCTGGTGGGTGTTGGAGGTTGTTCTGATTTCATAATTCCATCAAGGTTCTGGTGTAATTTTGTGTAATTTGGCATTTTCCCTCTGTTCTCCTTCCTTAATATTTTTTAGATAAGTTTATTGCATTACTTTTACAAGACTTTTAATTTTTCTTCCCGCTGTTCAAAAAAAATAATTAACTATCTTAAACCCCTTAGTGGAGACAATTTTCTTAGCTATGACTCAATAGACAGCTAGTCATACTTTTTCCGACATTACCTGAACCTCCCAATAGCCCTACGCTGCGGCTCCTCTGGGTGGCGCTGTTGGGTCATGTTTTATTTTTTAAAACATATCGACGGTGTTGGGCTACTTTTTGCGGGCCGGGGCTGGGTTGGCTGCCAGCTGGGTGAATGTCGTGAACAGTCGCCGAGTTGGGTTGGCTCCAGCCTCCCGCACGAACGATAACTGGTTGGAGATCTCGCTCGGTAGTTTGAGTCGTTGCGGTGGGATAAGACTGCGAGAGATGAAATGAGGAACTATCAAATGAGCAAGGCAGGATGCAATAAACCGCAGAGGAGAATGCCAAGTGAAACAAAAGAGACTGGTTCTTTTGATTCCTCCTCGACTCTCAGCGGACTCAACTAACTAGCAGCTAAACCGGCTAACGTTAGCAGACTTAACGCTGGCTAACCTACTTTACGGGTATAAGTAGCTCTTAAAAAACGAAGATTTTATGTGATTTTAAATGGACTTCTGTGCTTGAGAGATTACAGCTAACATTAGAGCAAAGTTCCAACTGTCACACAACGCCAGAGATAGTTAAGTTGACAGAAAGTAACTAGCATGACTGAGGTTTACATCGAGTAGTTAAGGTTAGCTAAGTGCTAGCTGCATCAGTGTTTGTGAAGTTAGCGAGCTGTTGTTTTGTCCGGGCTCGTATTAATATGTAATGAAAGCATTTAGGATTTTATATGTAGGTAAAAAATAAATGAATGCAATGTTTATGATTGTCAGAGTGAAGAAAACACTTAAACATTACTGCATGTGTTTTTGTCATCCACCCCGGCTACAGATTGACTGTATGAGGTGGATTCCCCTCCGTGTTTACACTTTGAAGCGTCCCCTCTCTCCAGCCCGTTGTCCGTGGATCTCATTGACATTTGCTCCCCATGGCAGCGGTGGTTAGCTACACTCCACCATGGTGGGTGAACCTGCTGCACAGACTTCCACATTTCAACTTAAGGTTCGAGCAAACGAGCAGTGACTTCAGACCAGAAGACTGGACGTATCAACAGGTAAAATAATACCCTACAAGTTCCTAGACTCACACTTGGGGCTGTGATATTATCAAGTGCTTGTTTCGGTATCAGTTTGATAAAATCCCAAACCTCCATTTCGCAATTGTAGCATGTTTGGGCATGCTGGGCTACAGTCTGTTTTTTTTTTTTCCTTTCCTGTAAGGTTGTCATTTAATATTATTAGTTGTATTGGTGGCAGCTGATCGTTCTCTCCACCTTTTGATCCCTGACACCATCTGTGTGTGTAGCTTTCCAGACACTAACCAGCTGGCAATGTATAGTGTAATCCAGGCCACATAAGCTGACCTAAGCAACCACTTCCTTATGTCTTATTTTCCCTGTAATCTTATCATGGTCAGTATTTGTTACACCACATGGGGGGCATTAAGACTCTGGAGTACCCAAAGGAAAAATATATTTATTCCAACAGACTCACATCGGGGAGGTTAAACTGAGAGCAGGGGTTAAGGAGGATTCTGCACAGTCTAATGAGTAGTTTAGACTCTGGGGGGAAGGGAAAGCAGGGTGTTTGTTCATGTGATTAATATTAAATAGAATCTTCTAAATTTAGGTCACATAAAGTGAGAGTTTTGGAGAGTCTCTGCAACTTGTTATGTTCATTATAGGTACCCAGCTCTAGGTGGTTATTCCCTTCTTCAGACCCATTAGTTCTATTGTCCTTTAATCAATAAATACCTTTGAATTGCCATGAACAATGCATTACTTTCTTTTTGAATTTATGTTCAACAAAGATGGTGTTTATCATCTGTGAAAGCCATGTTGTTAGATCCAGGTAACACTTTGCAGTCCTTAATTGTGTGGAAACTGGTACAGCTAGTCTGATAAGTAATTGTTTTTATTTAGGTTTTAATAAAGAGAGATCTGCAAAAAGGTTTGATAATAATTATAATTATGACGACAGACTTAAATTCCTCTTTTTATCTATGTTCTTTATGCTGTTGGTGTTAGAAAGTGCGTCATTACCAAATCCTGAGTACTTTTGTGGTTTTTAATAAAGCTCTGGGTCAGTGATTACTAAGAGCAGGCAGACTAATGTAGAGGAGCATTTTGAAAACAAGTGTAAAAATCTACAGACATGAGTTAACTTTAAGAGATGCATCAAGATCTAACCCCATTTCCCTTTTACCAAGGAAGAAGATTCAGAAAATCGAGAAGTGAATCACGATTCCTCTGAAACGAGGAAGGCGTGTTCCAGACATGCGTCTGCAATTCACGGTCATGGTCCAGATCTTATACAGTTAAAAGGATGTTTACACTTTCACTTCTGATTATTTCCCTGTTCGAACTAACATGTTACCTGCTGTCAAATTCCTTTAGTTAAACATTGATTTTAATGGTGCGATTAGATTTTAGTTTGGAGCAAGTGAGCATTTTAAGGAGTATAAAGTTCACAGCTTTTCACAGCAGCTATCCTGGTAGGATATGATGGATATAACAAAAGAATAACAGCTCTCAAAAACCATATTTCACTTCATGCCACAACTTGAGAAAAAAAGAATTCCTTTGGTCCCAGTTTGCGAAATGTTACACCCCTACTGGATAACAGCTGTTCAGGAAGTTCAGTGTGAACAATATCTCTTTAAAAGCAACAGATCCCTGTTGCTTTTAACAAGACTATTAAAAGGGTAATCCAGCTGTTATCTGCTATATGTTCCTTTTCTCAGTTTTCTCATGACAAGTGCTGCACATAAAAGGTGTTATCATTGGGACAGCTTACAAACCATAATTATTGACTGACTTTAATTACAGGCTGCTAATTATTGCCAGTGCAATGCTCCCTCTCAAGCTTCAGGGACATTCTTGACTCATCCAGATGGCTGAGACATTAATGGGGCTCAGGCTGCATCTAGGTGATTCAACTTTTGAGTATGTCATTCTTACATCTTGCCCAGATGGTAAAGATGTGATGCACCAAAATTAATCCTCATTATGATCACAGTCTTTCCTCCTGGTTGAAGTATGCAGAGCAGCATGGATGAGGCATGGCATTATTTGTGTATGTCACTGGGAACACGGGGAGTAGTCAAATGCTGGCTGTGTTCACTCGCTGCTTTGCACAGGTCACTAGGGCGTGTCATTCACTGCGATGCTTTGTTGGGGAAACTGAACGAGTAGAACAACACTGGGTTTTTCACAAAAACAAAAGTGGATGGAAATCTGCCCCAGCAATGAATCCTCAGGAGCATGCAGTGAACACATAGGCCCTCTGTCTGACCTACATACGAAGAGCTACAGTTAGTGGAGAGAGGTTTGACTATCACATTGTACATCATTATACATTCTTGTGGTTTTTGCTGCTCTTTGCAGTTGTGTCTGAGATCAAGTTCTCAGTTAAGTCTTTCAGTTTGCAAATCAGTCAACAGACTATTTTGTCTTCATGTTTCTGTTTAACATTGAAGCACACACCACTGTTTAGACTGGGTGTAAAATAGCACTCAGATAAGATAGCAACATACTTGAAGTCGTGTGCATTTCCATTGTGGGACACTTTAAAAGCATTTTATCCCAGTTGTTGTTGTTGTTGTTGAGGAGAAACCAGTAACAGCTATGACGTTTTCCATAACTCCATTCTTCTTTTTACCAGTCAATCCTGTTACTGGGAGGTGTGGCGCTTGCCTGTCTGGCTCTGGACCTCCTCTTCCTGCTCTTCTATTCCATTTGGCTGTGCTGCCGGCGGAAAAAAAACGAGGAGCAGCCCAACGCCGACTGTTGCTGCACAGCTTGGTGTGTCATTATTGCAACGCTTGTCTGTAGGTGAGTATTAACATGGGACTGCAGTGGTGATAAACAGTGTTGGTGATAACATATTACTCTTGAACAATACAGACAGCCTAAACACTGGCAATGGTTCAGTCCATGATGTCAGATCCCCAAACACAGAAGTTGGCAAAGGATGCATCTATTGAAATGACTCCAAAAAAATCCAGAAATGTTTTGGTTTTTCTGATTATGTTATAATGAAATGGATGTTTGATCATTTTGGTGTTTATGAATTTCCTTCTTTGTTTCTAAAGCTTGGAAAACATGGCAAGTGTGACTGTTTATTTAGCGCTTGTAACTCATGGCGCTACTCTTGTTCTTCTTGTTTTGTAATAGTGTTTTGTAAACCAATTTTGGTTGAACAAATTGTTATACGGAGTTATGAGGAGCCCAATGATAAAATGAAATAATTCAGTCAATGATAGCGTTTTCAGATAACACATGGTTTATGATTTGATTTTGTTTTAGAGTATGATTAACAGTATGAAGTGTTATAGAAGTTTGCTTGGAGCAAATCATAATGGAGGTACTGCACTCGGCATTAAGATTTGTCTTTTTGTTGTTTTGTTTTTTTTTTGGTACTGGTTGCTTTGCATTTGCATAGCCAGAGATAAAGCCTTTGAAGCATTGGTAAAGGGCAGTAAACCAATCTAAAGCCATTATTAGCTGAATATGCAAATAATGTGGTCAGCTGCTACAGATTCAGAGTGGGTTGAGCCGTGCTGAAACAAGCAGTCCTTTGTGACATAGTTCATAGGGATGAATTCAATAAATACCTAAATTTGTGCAGTTTTATAGTTTATTGGTTCACTGTGGTATTATCATATTAAGTTTGCAAAATTGGATGAAAGTGCTTACGATGTTGGAAAATAACCACATCGAAATAAAGCCCAGACTTTGTATCTGATGGTTATTAATTAGTGGAAATGTCAGGGTCTGTCTGCATAGGTAACTCTCTAATGTATTTACAACCTGATCTAATGTAAATCAGCAGTATCCTTTCCTCAAGTTGATAGTCCCATCAATTGCTTGTCACAGAGTTGATGAAAGTCTAATTACTGGCCTGCCTACTTTGCAGTACTAACAGCTGTTTCGCTTTTGTTGCTACAAGTCACCTAGTTTTCATTCAGTGGTTTCTGTATTGTTGCTAATGTCTTCCTGAACCATCTAAGGCAGTACATCACTCACACCCACACTGAAAGCCTCCACATACCATTGTATACAGAATAATTTAAAAACTGT
Organism: Mchenga conophoros; assembly: GCF_057382185.1. Lineage (NCBI taxonomy): Eukaryota > Metazoa > Chordata > Actinopteri > Cichliformes > Cichlidae > Mchenga > Mchenga conophoros. Next base: position 30,771,164 of record NC_140529.1, read on the forward strand.
TGCATTCCTGTGTATGTTGGATTGTTGCCACCACAACTGTGCTGATGGGAATAAACAGTGTGACAGGAATTTGCGAAGAGGAGGATGTACAGTATATGAGCATTATGTACTTTTAGGTTTTACATTATTATTTTTTTAAGTGCATAGTGTAAGAATTGTACCATCTGGACACAGTTTTTGTCCTTGGAAACTGAATTTGTTTCCTGTTTTCCTCCTCCTGTTGATGGGCCGCAAGAGAGCCATCACATTTGATTCACAGTAGCACATAGAGCTTGGGGACCTGATGAGTACAAGAACTGCATTACAATCACCGTATCTGTGTGCGCGCTTTTACCCGCGCATAAATGCTGAGCAGGGGGGAAAAAAAGTTGGAGAGATCTGACATTTCTGTTTTGCTTTGCTTTTGTTCGTTGACAGTGGGTCCACGCTCAGCATCACAGTATCATTGCACAAGAAACTGCATCACTTAAAAATAAAGGGATTATCTTCTCACTTTTTTTTTCTTTTTATGAATAGTATAGAGTTTCCACAGGGTCACATCTCACCAGGGAGTTTAGTTTGTTTTGTACTGTGAAGCTGCTCCTATTTACCTTTATCACACTGCAGAGTGTGAGAGGAAGAGATTAGCAGCACTCCAGGAAAACGGAAAACCTTCTGATCTACTGAGTGCTGTTGGCTGAACACTTTTAACCCACAATGGTTCATTCATAATCATTTCATCTGATACAATCTGTTTATAGGATGAATGTCATAGCATAAGTGCTTCCAAAATGTCCACATCTGCAATGCAGGAACTGATGTCAGAGCTAAATCTTTATTATTGTGCAGAATTGGAGTTGATATTTTATCACTGAAATATTAGAATATATCAAACAGTTTTATTGTAAATATAGTTAATTCTGTATGTTTTCAATGATATTAGGATTTTAATAAATGTGAAACTGTTTTTGCCATCGATGTGCTTTCGGAAACTGTTGCTCATGCATTAGAGAGAGCTGTTTTTCTGCAGCTTGAGGCCTGCCTGTGCTAATGGGAGCAGACCTCCTGCCTCAGTACAGCCTTTGTCAGTCATAGTGTGGGGCTTGGGGCATAGCTGGTCCATTCCTCTGTGTTTCCATGGTTCTGTATGGAGTCTTTCTGCAGAAGCTCAAAGGAGCCTGTTGACTGGGGTCTGAACCGACAGGGTTAATGTAGAGTTCACACGCCTCGCTCCCTGGCTAGCTGTCCCCCTGGCTTGCTCTCTTCTCTGTCTCCTCTCTGTGTCTTTTTTAGCTAATCCCTCCTCCTCACCACCCTGTGTCCCCTCCCTTCCTTTTGTCTCCCTTCAGCGCTGGTATTGCCGTCGGTTTCTATGGGAACGGCGAGACTTGTGATGGAGTGAATCGAATGACGTATTCTCTCCGCCATGCTAACCGCACGATCACTGGAGTGCAGAAGTTGGTAAGACACAGTGCACAAATTATACCAAGAGGTTTAATAATTAATCGCTTTGCTGCCACAAGCAACCCCAGTTTCATTAGAGCTGTGTAGTGAGCCCCGCTTTTCTTGTCTGAACTCTTATCATGGCCTTGTTTGGCCCTGTTTTGGCTCTAGGTCTATGACAGTACTTCCTCATTGAACCAGACAGTTGATGACAATCTGCAACAGCTTGAGGGGCAGTATGCACAGCATGCAGACTACCTGTCCATCATCCAAAAGCTGCAGGGCCAGCTGGATGAGCTGGTCAGACAGATGGTGGAGATTCCCTTCTGGGAAAACTCCAACATCTCCCTGGATGAGTTTGCTGGCAAGATTGAGCTTTTTGACTGGTACAGGTAAGACTGGGACAGTGGAGCCAAAGCACCACTTTTTGCAGTGGTATAACAGCAGGCTAATTATCTCATGCTACATCTATTTTATTAAAATGATGCAGAAAAAAATTGAACTGTTTTACTGGTGCTTATTACAGCATTTATATTTCATTGAAATTTAGTTAGTTTTTTCCTAGTTAGACAGTGCTGCTGTGTTGGATGTATTTCTGTATTAAAATGTCTTAAGTGATTCAAGTTAGCAGGATGCAATGGTAGGTGCAAGCAAGCAGGAATTTCTTTAAGTTATTCAGCGCATAATTAGGTAGCTGACGTGCTTAAAAATTGCAAGCCTGGACTACATTTCTCTGCTAGAAAATTAAAGCAGTGTTTAATTTTCTCATGCATAAAATATATCTTTGTTTATCACATGGTCAGAAAAGCCAGCTGAATGTACAGATTTCTGTCAAATAAGGTTACAGAGACTCCTTGCCTTTACTATATGTGGATCAGTTATGCTGATATCTGCAGCACCCCCAAAGGACAACTGTGAGTGTGAGAGGAAAAATACCCTGGAATTGTGGTGTCAGTTAAATATACCAATTATATCCTTGAAGAATAGGTTCACAGTCTGTTAACAATAAACCCTTTCCCATAATACTTGCTCTTACATGCATTCGAAAGATGTGATTTAATAGTTACAGGGAAGAAAAGGAATGCTACCACCTAGCTACAAGCATATATTTTTGTTTAAATTGTGCTCTTTTAGTATCTTATTTTATCCAAGTTGCAGGGACAGCAGCCTAAAAAGGCTTATTAGCCTCGCTCTTCCCAGCCACATCTTTCAGTTTAAACAGGTGGACACGGTTTCCAATCTTGGGTCTTGCCTGGGGCTTAATCAAATTCCCAAACCACTTCATTTGTGGAGGAGTAGTGGCTCTACTCTGAGTCACACCCAAATGACCAAGCTACTCGCCTTATCTCTAAGGGAGAGCCAAGCCACCCTTTTGTATATGCAAGCAGAAGTCCCGTCCTCAGTCAGCCAATCCACAGGCACTGCTGCAGACCTCTAATCAGTATTGCAGAAAACATTGTGGAAAGCTGTTGTGGACAGCCCCATAATATCCAGAGTTTTAAGAAATGCAGGGCAAACCTCATTCACCTAGCCACCCAGAAGATGTTTAACTACAGTGACCTCCTCTCCTGCGAGAGATGAGTCACCCCCGGACTCTGCTTCTACTATGGAAGGCATGTCAGCGGTATTAAGGAAATCCTCCCCAATCCCCATTGCATTTAGAGCAATGGGCCAATTTAGAGTAGAGCACCACTTCCTCCTATGAGTTGTTCCATAGTCTCATTGAACTCCTTGGACGTGAGCTATTGCTTCAGCTACTGCCAGAGCTGCACTTTGCTTGAGCTACCAATATCTCTCAGCTGTCTCTGGAGTCAAACAGGATAACCAAGTCCAACAGGACTCTTCCAACAGCTCCCTTCAACTCTGATGTCTGTGCCAGCACCACAGCTCAGCTCCTTTCTACACCCAAGTGTCCAAGTTATACGGCTGCATCTGATCATTTGATGATCAAACTTTGAAACACTTAAAAACACTTATGCTTGTAGATGGTGTTCATTGTGCACTAACTGTAGTTGGCACAGAAGTCTAAAAACAGAACACTACACAAGTTCACAGTGGGCAGACCGTTCAAATCCAACCAGGTCGCACTGTCATTTCCCATGTTAGCATTAAAGTTCCCCAGTATCGATGACTCACTCTTTCACCTGAACATGCAGGGAGGTACTGAACGAGGAGATTACAAATATACCCACTCCTGCCCACCACCACTCACCTAGACAACTCCTGAGTGGACCTGATGGAAGTTCATCCATCCATCTAGGTTACTTATGACATGTCACTTACAAGTTGCTCCAAGACAAGTATGACTTAACCTCAGTTATTTTCAGGTTCTCATTTCTTTATTTTTTTTAGGTTTCATGTTCAAGTGTAACAAACCTTTCAGGAGGCATGCCTATAATACACAGGATAAGCTGAAATCATTGCGACTGATGTTAAGAGAATTACTTCTTTACTGAGAGATGGTTAGCTGTGCTGCTTTGACCATTTGTTGTTAATGACATGTGTCTTCACAGGTGGCTGGGCTACATAACCCTGCTTCTGTTCGATGTCCTCATCTGCCTTCTGGTGCTGTTTGGCCTCATTCGCAACTCCAAAGGAACACTCATAGCGTGAGTCTCACAAGATTCAAGGGGAAACTCTTGTGACCTGGGAAATGATTTAGCTGAGTGGTGGTTACCATACATGAAACCACTTCTTCATTACTGTTCAGTTCATACAAAAAAGTTTGTTTGAAATTTCAGCCCTTTTAAAACTAATTTCATGGGAGCATCACATCATGATCAGATCAGTATTTTTGATAACTACTCTTGACACAAGTGACATTTTTGGCCTGACAGGTTTGCATTTATTTTGTTATGTACTATCTTTGCACATAATAACACAGACTCTCAGTATCACTTCTTGATATTGGATATCCTGTGTTCTTTTTGGATCACTCAATATTGTTCAATATTGTTGTTTAGCTGCATCTGATTTTAGTTGCTTATGTAATCTATCCATGTATGTATGTTGGTGATTTCCTTTGCTTTCCTCTTCTATCCTTCTGCCTTTGCAGCTGATGCTATTCTTTAAGATTGATCTGCACATCTTTGTGTGTTGAATAAATTGTCAAATTTTCTATCTTAAATATCTTTCTTTCTGCAGTGGATTAAGTTGTTTTTGCACATGAAAGCTGCTGCTGGTTAAATATACTTCTCACTTCCTTTCTCTCCCCAGGGTGTGCCTATTTGGTATAGTGGCTCTGGTAATCAGCTGGGTCTCCCTGGGGCTGGAGTTCGCTGTCTCTGCTGTAAGTTTCTGCATCACTGCATGATCCTGTTGGGAAAACAGTTTTTGTGGGCAGCCTGTGGCTGCAGAGCAGAGTTTTATTTAATTTAACTAGTAGAGTTCATGAGTCAAGATATAAGGAGTAATACACTGAATAGTCATGAAAATAGCAGTGCCTATGAGAAGGACTATGCTACACAGGACCTGTTTATTTCTATTGAAACTGCTTTTACTAAGTTATAACAATTTACAGGTGATTTATTTTTCTAGGTACTTATTACAGAAATCCTTAAGACTAATGATATTGATTAAGATGTGTGATTAGAAGCAAAATAACTGGTTATTATGCACTATGGGGGTAATATTGCAATTTGTGCTCCCAGAAGCAGAAAGTGGTAAAACTGGCTGCTTCACTCAGGTTAAAAAATAAATCCATATATTTTGTTTATATTGTTTTGTATTACATAATTTAAAGAGGCATTTTAAATGAATTTTCCAGGAGGTTGAAAAATGTTGATGAACATTAATCTTTATTTATGCAAATTAAATATCCCTGTGGAGGATTTCCTCCCCTGCAGATGAATCAAGCTGTTCACACCTAAATGTGCTTATTTTTTATTTATTTAATTTATTTAATTTATTTTGTTTGATTGCTCTCAGCAGAGATTGAGGGAGCCAGCGACATGAAGTGTTTATTTTTTGGTTTGTTTATTGTTTTGTTTTTTAAAGCTGCAATCAGTTCATCAAAGATGATGATTCATTTGCAATCATGCCTGTGATGGCGTTTGACTGCATTTGAATGCAAATGTCACCAACTGAGTCCTCTTCATTTATAAGTCTAATTTGTGTTGTTTTTCTAGACCACCAGTGACTTTTGTGCATCTCCTGATACGTATGTCACTGAAGTGACAAAGCAGTATCAAGTCATCAATAAAGGTATGAGCTCCTCTTATAAAGATCATTATGTGGTAAAGATTCAGTAAGTTCTTCAAAATAACTGAATTTTGAAAGGGCAGAGAACATGATCTGAATGCTTTGTTGTGCTGCACTGAGGTCTCATTGTTCTGAAGGGTCATCCTTGCTCTTCTCCATAGACCATAGCAGGTTTCAAGTACTACTACCACATCTGCATTGGGGGCAGAAGGACAATGGGCTGCTTTTTAAAAAACCACTACAGACAGCTCTCAAACTGTCTGATTTTAGTAATTGCCCTATCTGTCTCATGATGGGACACATGTAAGAGGGAAAATAGTGCCTTGGATTTGCATGAGGAAGATAAGAACCAAGGAGCACAGTATCCAGGGCGCAGTATATTTCCTGCATCCTCCTTCAGTCCTTGGAAGGGGGGAAAAAGATAATGTGTCTCTGAAATAAGACCCATAATCACACGTTATAAGCGCCACCAAGGATTTTGGTGCTCCTATTTCTGCTTAAAATCCCTTATTTGACATCAGCTTAACAAAATATATCTTCTTCTAATCTCTTAAACATGGAGATTGCCATGCTTTGGGCAGAAACCAGGACATTAGCTTTAAATGCTCCGTTGTATGGTTAATCTGAACAATGAGCACTGGCTCACTATGCACTGACCTGTATAATGCTGCAGCTTTAACGCTTTATTTTACCCTAGGGCTAATTTATGCAGTGTGGGGGTTTTCAGTTTTGCTTTTTTTCTCTTAAACACATGCTAACTATTTAGCAGAAAAAAGGAACTCACTTATTATTACTGTGATGAGGCAGTAAGTATATTGCTATTACAGTATTAACACAAAGTGGGGGGAAAAAACTGCTGTAAGTCCAGACTCTGTTCTTGTGTTTGTCTTTTTCTCCCTTACAGCTTTTGCCTTCATGAAATTGGACTAGACAAATCTCTGGATACCACAAAGTGTTATTACAGCACTGGATTTATTGCTTTTCTCCCCTCAGTGGTTGTGGTAGCATCATTTCAACAACACTCAATGTTATTTTTCATGCGTGTGCTTTCTCATTGTGTGGTTGTTAGGCATTTTATCAGAGAGAAATTTAGGCTGCATTTTGTTCTGCTGCAGCCGGTTTTTCTCTATTATTATGATGGTTTGTTTTCAACACAAATGGTGGCAACAGTGACAAAGATGAGCTGCGACTCTGAGCAGGCTTGAACTCCAGAAACTCCATAAATGCTCAAAACGGCTACATTTGTCCGTTTGATCCCTCTGTGTTTGGAGGAAGTTGGTTCCTTGTGAACATTTGCTTATTTAGTCTATATGACATCTGGTTTTCAACACATCCTTGTGTTTGGGAATACTCACAGTGCAACTCATTCATTTGTTCTGACTACTAAAAATCTAACCTAGTGCAGTGACTGGATGCCAAAGCTATCTTGATGGCATGGCTCACTGGCTCTAATCATAATACCGAACAATACGTGTTTGTTGTCCTTTCTTTTGAGGGTTCCTCACAGTGTTATGAGCTAAACAAATTCTTCTACACGGGGAAATGGCATAATACTGTGAAAATTATATAAACCCACTTCCTGTCCGTTATATTTATTTGATCATGAAAGCCATAACTGAGTCATCATTTAACTATGTTCTGATACCAAGTGACACAAAAACTGATCCCAACCCCATGATGAGGCATCCGTAGTTCATCCACAGACTTCAGGAAATCTGCTCCTCCTGATATAAATGTGTGGGTGTAGTTGTGAGAGCTGGACCAACAGAAGCTTGCTGATATGTACTTTTAAATGCCGGAAATTCGCTTCTCATGCTCAGCTGTGTGGGAAAAGGCTCCTGACACAGCAGTGAGTTTGGACGTCACTAACACCATGTGTCAGGTTGGTGGTGTTCTTACTGCCTCTATCCGTGGACGTTTCTGTATTCCACCGCTTCTGAGTCACGCTCTCACGCAAAAGCATTTCTCATCCACTCCTTCTCAGTTCTGTGATTTTTAACCTAACTGAAGTGGCCGGTAATAGCAAGCGAAAGTCTGAAAAATTAATTAGTCTTCTTTGGCTCATCGTGTACTGCAAGCAGTTGCAAGTATGGTCATGTTGTAATTTAACAATGACTCTAGAGGTGTTGTTTTCCTGAAGCTGTTTGCAGTAAAGGCTTAATCCTAAGTCTCTCTTTGGCTGTGTAGTGCTGATTGTTCAAGTGTTGCTGCGTTAGGAGAAAAACACATTTCCATTTAACCTCAAAGCTCATGATTAACTTGTTCATAGTTACAGTAGCCATCAGTGTCTTACAAGGCAGCATTCAATAACTCAAAACTAGACAGTAACATAGTATATTTTGGCCTTGAATCTTAATGTCTGAACCAGTGACTCTGTGAAGACGAAGCACAGTGATGCAAGAATGAGAAATATAGAAAAAAGCCATAGCTGTCTTGTCCTGCAGTAGTTATAATCAGTACTTTTTGACAGTATCTCATGTTTTGAAAGTGGTAACTTGTACTGATAATCATGCAGAGAATCTGATGCCCACCTTTACACAGCCCTCTCTTTCTTCTTTTTCTTTTTTTTTTCTTTTAGTATTTAACATTGTAGGATCTTTAGGCTTGGTAAAGCCTTGAGGCCATTGTTGCAAATTGAAATTGCATAAATAAAATTTGATTGTTGAACTCTGGGGTTCACAATAAACATTCAGAAACCTGCTGCATTGCCTGGCTAGTGCTAAAAGGCCGACACACAAAGTTAGCAGCTGAATACCTCTGTGTACTTAATGTTCCTGGACTCCGACTTGTACTAGTAGTAAGTTGACTTTTTATGTTAGTAATTTGTTGTTGTTGTTGTATGTTTCCCAATGAAAAAGTAGATTCTCAAACATGGCTATGTTTTTAAGACCGAAGGTCAAATTTGCACAAATAAACTCATGAGTCAAAAGCTCAGGCTTCATGCTGCTCTAATTGTGCTGTTTCTAGCACTTGTCTATTTTCGGCTTGACGTCAAAGGGGAGGGATATCCTTAACATGGTCATTGCAAGCAGTCGGCACAAGTTGTGAGCACAGAAGTTTTACAGATCTGTTGTGCAAGAAAGCTAAACACAAAAAACCTTTAAAGGGGCAGGAGCTTTAATAACTACTTTCACACAATGGATGAACTGAGATAACGCACTAAGGCCCAGTATTGCATAAATGCACATTTGTTTTTGAACTGTAAATCATGCAGAGCTATATTACTAGACTACAAGAATAATATATGGTCCTTGACATTAGCTTACTAGTTCCCCTTTAAGGTCAGCTTATTGTGATGTGCAAGACATTTGGACCATGTTACAAAATCTGACAGTGATATAGCAGTTTTTTAGCTGCTGCTAGAGGATTAATCAGCTACAAATCTATTTGATGGTAGGGTTTTTTTTTTAAGCGTCTTAATTTGTCTCAACCTATGAAAGCAAGGATTTCCTTTCATAGGTTATGTGCAGGTTGTTTGTGAATATATTTTGCTCTAATTTTTAGTGCATTTTGAGTTAAGTGGAATGTGTTGTCATATCTGTTTTTATAAAAAAGTGTTTATCAAACAGTGAAGCTAACGGTGCCTGTAATTAATTACGTTGCAGGCTAGATATTCATTGTATAAAAGACAAAGAAGAATAATGAATATAACAGTAATGCAATCAGGATAAAAAGAATAATATTAATACATAATAAGCAACATGCATGTCTGTTTTCATACATGAGCAAACTGAACAAGTGCACATGAAAGATTCCTGGTTCAAACGCATATCCCTGGAACAGTTGCGTCAGGAAGGGCATCTGGCCTTAAGGGAGCAGCTGAAAAAGCTGCCACATTTGCCATATGATAAGCTAACAAATGTTGTTAACCTCTTTGCAGTTGAATAGAACAAACATCCTGAGGAAACTTAAAAGTTCACATATTTGGCAGTTAAAACCGCTTTCAAGTTATGTCGTCATAAAGACTAGCCGCAGCCCTACATGTAACTTCTTGTGCCTCTGCCAACATGTTCATATGTGTTCTGTTTTTTCTTGCAGAAACCCTTCAGTACTACCTTAGTTGCAGTTTGGAGCAGAGCAATCCCTTCCAGCAGGTTTGTTACATGTGTTATTAGATCCATCTTTGTGCATGTTAAACCAAACCATTTCAGGCTCATAATGCTAAAATCTCAACAGACATATTTTCTGCATGATGTATGACCTTGTTATTAGGAGGAATGCAAGTAGGCACCATGGGCCACTCGCACTGCCTCAAAGCAATTTTTTCCATGTATTCCATTCCAATACAATACATTTCATTATGCCAGCAGGAAAGCTGATGCAGAGCAGCACTTCCTGTACGTCCATGGTGATAGTGTGGGGCTGCTTCAAAGGGTGTTGGGCATGAGAGATGTTGTACAGAAGTTACAGTTACTGTGAAACTGCGGTTTTCTTTAATGGAGTCCCTACATTTAATTTCTCAAGCTCCATGAATAAATTAGAAGTTTTGAGTGCAGCTAAAGCTAGGCATCTTGTGTATAGAGAACGAAGCGCTATATATACATTATATAAGCCTTGAAGCTCTATAAACTCAGCGTGATTTCACAAGACATCAGCTTGACTACAAAAGGAGACAGCCACTGAAAGCCTCTGGCACTGATTTAAAAAATGGAAATACTTTTGAAATATGCTGGACTGCTACAATATTCAGTCTTTTTTTTTTTCTTTTCAGAGGCTTTCCGGGAGCCACAAAGCATTAGTGGAAATGCAGGATGATGTGTTTGAACTGCTTCGATCTGCCACCAGAGAGTATATACAAACCAAGGTATGTTTCCTACACCAATAAATTACCCTTTACTTGTAGTCCCACATTACATGGTATCTCTAACGGTTTGTGATGACACAACATACAAGTGAATGGGGCCTGTGCGGCCTGCAGAGAAGTGAAGTGCACCTGTCCACATAAAGGCCTGCTGACAGCCCACCTGGGACCTGCATTATGTGCATTAGGCTTTCACTGGCCCTTGTCAATACAACACTATGCTATTGTCCAGGGATGGTCCTTACTCTGTGTTGACAGAGGCCTAAAGGAGAGCTGACATAGGGAACAGAGGGAGGCATATTTCACTTCACATACCCACACAGTGAAATTTGCTGAGGTGACGGAAACACTTGTTTTTTTTTATCTGGCAATCAGACATTTTCTGCCAGATCTTTAAAAAAAAAAAAAAAAAAAAAAAAAAAAAAGAACTAGAGGGAAAAAGGGAACTGTCCATTAAAATGTATCATACATTATAATCTGCTTTTTCAGCTCTGGCTCCTTTGTACTGCTGTATAGTGAAGCGAGACAAATCCCTCATAAATGTGCATTGAATAATCACATTATCTCATTCTCCATTGTCAAGTGTTTAAACTATTAACAGACAGGATGAGGAAACTTACTGTGTAGTGTGTTTTCAGGTAAACAATGAGAACTGCTCTGATTTTTACTTTGTTCCACTTTTTTTTTTGTTTTCTTTTTGTGGTTTCAAGCCATTGAGCCATTTTTCAACAGTGCACATTTTGAGTTTCCCATCGCTAATTTACAGGGACGCTTGGAAGAGATCCAGAGGATACTGAACACCACAGAGATCAGCCTACATCAGCTCACTGCATTGGTGGACTGTCGCAGCCTGCACATGGTGAGTAGAAGAGTTACAAACTGAGACACTGTTAACTGTGGGGTTGCTCGTTGTCTGATTGAAAAAGGGCCAGCGGACTTGATTTGTACTGACATCCTTGTAGTGCAGCTTAGTTGTTTAAAGCAGCCCGTCTTTTATGCCTGTGCAGTTGACTACACCTGCCATCATAAATAATGTTTCCTTTCCTGTATGCAAGTTCTTGTCCAACTGATGCTGGCTGTGTACCATTTATGAAGCTGGCTGAATGACAAGTACTCTGTGCTTTGGAAGATTGTCCCTCAGTGGCTTCCAAATTCCAAGTGCACATGTGCAAGTGAAGCACTTTTCTCGGTGCTATCTGCTCTCGTCTCTCTCAAAGAGTTCCTTGGCTAGCAACACAATTATTTTATGTAAAGAGAGAGACTTTAGCAGAATACTTTTTTTTTTTTCCTGCAGTGCATATAGTCAAAATTTTTCAGTCACGATGAAAAGATGAAAACCTACTCTGCTCCCCTCTAGTTTGCCAACTGTGATCTTATTTGTTTGACCTAGTTTAAACAAGAAGTCAAAGCAGATGCATGTTAAAGACCCCTTTTTAACTTCTTCCCTTCTATTTTGCCCTTTTCCCCTTATGTTTATCAAAAAATAAATAAACAAAACAGTTTGAACCTATTTAAATCTTCCAAAAACTAAAATGAACACCTGTGCTTGTTACAGGACTACGTCCAGGCCATGACGGGACTTTGTTATGATGGACTTGAGGGTCTCATCTACCTCGTGCTCTTCTCCTTCGTCACTGCTCTCATGTTCAGCTCCATTGTGTGCAGTGTGCCGCACACCTGGAGAGGCAAGCGGTACGACTTTCATTGACCTCATACAGTTTGCACAGTCCTCATCAGAAAGACCTTGTAAAGTGGTGCAAAAGCTTTTCAGCTAGGTTTATATTGAGGACTTTATATACAGTGAGAAATAATTCAAGAGGAAAAGCCCATTAATTAATCATGAATTTGTTGCATGTCTTTGTAGCCACTTGTTTTTACATTACAAAGAAATTACATGGGCAGAGAAACATGATTGTTTTTCTGTAAGACTTGCGTTTGTCTGTGCTTGAAAGACTGGTTTTTGTTCACTGCTGGGACAGGTCCAGGAGGCTCTAGCTGCATCCTCAAATAGATTACTTCCTGTTAAACCCCCATCAAATGTGCTATCTCACTACGTTTTTTGGTCTTTTGCAGGGGTGGGGTGAAATCATTCTGATTTCTCTCTTATTAACAGCAGATATGGTTTGCTAACAGGAATGTGGTTTCTCAGGCTCAGCTCAGCTGCTCCATATAATTAACTTACCATTGGGGGGGCATGTTCATCAGTTTGATCTCAGCTAGAGCTTCCTGTTATAAAGCAAGGGATTACATGCTACCAGTCTGTTTTTCTCAGTTTCCCTGCCAAGCTTGTTTTATTTTATTGCTGTAATAATGCAGCTAATTACTTAACAGCTTGAAATGGCAGGTCATTATCAAGATGTGCTTTTAGTATCGAAGTTTAGCATTTCCAGTGCATTAGTGTTGTCAGTAAGTTATTGGCACAGTTTTCCTGACCATGTAGAATCAAGTGATTGTATTGTGAAGTGCTCTGAATGAGATTCCATGATGTCATGGATTAAAAATGCATGAAATCAGCCTGTGGGAACACTAGAGGGAGACAGGCTCCATGTTGCCAGCGTTATTGTTGCTCTGTTTTGACAGGCCATGTTTAATCAGTTAATGTTATCTCATACACTACTGAGCTTCCATGTTTGAAAAGAACCAAATAGAATCCCATTGTTCTTGCAGAAGTAATTTTTTTTTCTTGGTCTGTTAAAAATCACATGCAAAAGTAGGGCTCTTTGAAGGAGCAGGGCCAATTAATTGAGTCATCTTCTTTGCTTCAAAAAGCAGAGACCTTATCTTATTGTCTCCTCCCGAAGCAGAGATGAAATTGAATCAGAATGTGACTCAGACTAATGAAAAACGTGACCACGTGGCGTCTTTATGTTCTTTTGTTATCAGTGAGATGGGACACGGGGTCCCCCTGGTGGTGGTTTTATATTGTTGTGTGGTGTTTTGCAGGAGCGAGGAGGACAGTGAGGACGAGTCTCTGAGCCATGGAGGGAGGCAGAACCATGATAATTTGTACCGGGTTCACATGCCGAGCCTGTACAGCTGTGGTAGCAGCTATGGTAGCGAGACCTCCATCCCTGCTGCAGCCCACACCGTCAGCAACGCACCCGTCACAGAGTACATGTAAGACATTACTGTTGAAATTTAAAGGGAAAACCACATTAAAGGCAAGAGGGGTGGATGATATATTTTTACAAGACAGCCCAGATTATGCACAGTGAGGCTGACATTAGATTCCTTGTGTATTCAGGAGCAAATTTATCTGTCCCCAGACAGAGCTCTACTCCTATAGCAAGCCATGTTATGTGCAGCAGATGCAGCTGGTGTTCTCCAGCTGTGATGCCTGTGAAAATCAAAGCCGTCTGCCTCCTGAATAATGCACACATTTTGGGAAACTTGAGGAGGGAATGATGATTTTTATCGCTATAATTTACTTGGAGATTTTCATGCTTATAGTGTATGGTTTCAAATCTACAAATCTGTTTGTGAGTACTGACACTGTAGTTGTGTGGTCACTGAGTTTGATCCAATCGTGTTTTTTCCCCTTCAGGGCTCAGAATGCCAACTTCCCTAATTCTCGCTGTGAAAACACACCACTGATAGGACGAGAGTCTCCTCCACCTTCGGTAAGTGTTGTTTTTCCTGTCAAAGCACCTCATAAAAGTATTCAGTCTGCACCTTTACACCAGAGGAAAAACTGAAGAACTAAACTAGAAACTGTTAACTTTATTTTTAAGAGACATGTTGAATGAAGCTAACTAGACAGGTGGTGTCTATATACTGCCGTGTGACTTTGATGCTTCCTTGGAGTTTAATTAATTAATGGTAAGCGGACATAAAAAGGTGGAAGGAGAGACAGAGAACTTCAGAGCATCTGTCTCCACTGCACATGATGCACTGACTGTTTGATGGATGTTTATCTTTGCTTAACGGCATTGGCACCATGAAACTATCGGGAGATTGTTCGCTTTCTCTGCTTAACTCTCTTTCCTTTCTCGTTATCACCCCCTGCCTCTGCTCTTAGGTTGTTTACACACATTTTTCTTTTAATGTATTTGAACAGAGAACCTATTCAAATTTCTTGTTATAAGAAAAAGTACCCATATCTTTAGTTTTACTACATAAAAGCTCTAATCACTTCTTTGTTTTGTGAATCGTTGAAGAAGCTGTGGTTTCCGTGTTAGTCGTGGAAAACCCCAGTAAATTCACCAGAACCCGCCAGATTTAGTTCCTGACTTCCTTAAAAGATTTTTGGAAACTTTATGCTGTGACAGTTGCCGTGCCAAAAAACAAAAGCTCATTTGTTAGTATAAGCCTTATAGAGATGAGTCTCTGGGAACTGTTTTGTTTTTTTGATTTGGGTTTTTGTTTTTTTTTGTTGTTGTTTTTTTAAGGATCCACCCTTCTGAGTCTTAATCAGTCTCTCCCAGCTTTAGCAGTGCTGTGCTGTACTTGATCTTGTTAAAAGAAGGGGCGACAGAACTCTTGCTTTCTCCTTCTTGAAGCTCCAGCTTTCTCCCACAATTTAAAAATCCAAAAGGTGACTTAATAGGGAACTTTAAATTTCCCACAGATGTGGATGTGTGCATGAATGTTTCTCTGCCTCTCTGAAGTTTCGAACCCGTCCAGGGTATAGTTTCTTCATAACCCTTAAAAGAAAAGCTACCACAGCTAATGGAAGTGCCATGCTGTCACCAGTGTTTTCTGTGTGTCACTTGAACAGTTACAGAGAGGAGAAAAATCCTGCATACTGTCCATAGTGCGTTGCTTTTATTGGTGATCAGAAGTTCATTGAGTAAACATAATGTAAACAAATGGCATAACACAATGCTATAAATCCCTGTGCATGTGTTTTGATGCCGAAGAGTTATTAAAATGGTGTTGGTTTGTATCACGAGGCAACCTCGTCTTTCCCTTCTGCGTATACCTGGCCTGAACATCACCAGATTTCCTGCTCTCCCCGGTGTCTGTGTGTCTGTCTGGACCTCGACACTGCTTTGTGTATCTTCTCTATATACTCTCTTCTTGTCGTTTTTGTTTTTGCTTCTGCGGATCCATACAGTTGTATTTGACTGCTGCGGACAGTAACAGCGGTCACTGCTGGCAGTTAAAGCCTTCGGAGAGTTCAAGATCGTTTTGGTAACCTCATCTGCTATGCTAACAGGTACTAAACATGCCCGCTTCCTCCCCCTGCTGGCCTGTTCCTCCCCTGTACCACTTCCCAAGCTCCCAGCTCTACTCTCCCTTTATTTAGGACCCACCAGATCTAATGGACCCCTCACCCTCACTCCCCCTCTCTCCCGACTCTTGCTAAATGTCCTACCTGGTGTCTCACCTGATGTTTGTTTCCTGTGGCCCCAGGCTGCATGTCCATTTACCCCCTGCAACTCTGATATATTGGGAGGAAGCTGTAACTCTGCCTTAAGGCACACCATGATCTATGAGTCAACAACAGTCAACATTAAATTAAAAGTCCATTAAACCATTTCAGTGATAATGTGGATGTGCTTTGTCTTGATTCTTGGCTTCGAGGGTGATCTCATGGGAGTTACAAGTAGACATTTTAAAGTATTTTAGGATTGTTTACTGGCGTGTAAAGCAGGGACATATCACTTAAAGGTACTGACTTTGGTATGACCTTTAGTGTCTTTCTATTTTCTAATATTTTCCTCACTGACACTACATTTGATGATAAAAACAAATTCATCCATCATTTCTTTACATTCTCAAGCACCACCATTATCACTACAGTGGTTACTGAGTATGTAAACGAATAGTTAACACCTGTGCTTGTTAGTCTCTGTAAGTATTTATGACAATGTGGATGAGAAAGTAATGACGGTGTTCTGAACTGAATCCAGCATTGCCTGAATTCTTGCATTGAGAAGAAATGCATCGTGGGGGAAAAATATGAAAATACTGATATTTGTTTTTAATTTATTTATTTTTATTTTGTTTCTGGACTCGAAACATTGAGACACACTAGTAAGAAAAATGCAGGGTGCTGACAATGTTTACAGACAGTTCAGCCTTAATAACTTTCCCCAGCCTAGAAGATTTTAAACTGTTCAGTAAAACTGGAAAGATTAAATTACATTTCATAACTTATTTTTAGAATTCTAATCCTTTTTGCAAAAAAATAAAACAAAAAAACAATGAAATTGTAAACTTAACCTAAATTATTATTGCCATGGTGATTGACACTGTTCCCTAACAGCAAGAAGGTCCTGGGTTTTAATCCCACCATCTGACCTGTCCAGAGTGTATCCTGCCTTTAGCCCTGTTGTAGCTGGGATAGGCTCCATCCCCACCAGCCCCCTGAATTGGATAAGTGGAAGAGAATGGATGGACAGACAATTACAGCCATAGATTGCGTATAAAACCTGCAGATAGCTTTAAAGTCTTAAAAGTGAGCCCAGTGCACAAGTGTTTAAACCCTGCATTCTTTCTAATAGCCAGAAGGGGGCAGTTACTTTACCCGAAAAAAGTCTGGAGCCGAGAGCAAATGTCGGAGTCCAGCAGTATAGAAGTCCTTAGTAAAACTGACCTCGTCTCCTTTTTGATCTGTGACTCATATCCTGATGAATTAATTATCTCAGACACTTTTTAAGTCTTACGTTGTGTAAATTATAATCACCATTATAGGCAAAAGAAAGAATCCAGCATTGCATGTTTCAGGGCGTGGCTACCTATTAATTAATAAATCACTGCTGCATGGGGGTGTAAGGTGTGGTATCTGTCAGTTACACAGTCACATCTGTCCCTTTTATCACATCTAGTTTAAAAAAAGAACAGTGAAAATGCTCAGCTAAGCTTTATAGCAGGACTTAAATAACTGATGGCACATCAGTAACGGCACAGCGGCTTTGTCCCTCTTTAACATATAGCCTACGGTTACAGCCCTTCTAATGTTGAATATTTTACTTAAACGTGCATGGTAAGTGTTGATGTTTCAGCCCATATTGTTGGAAATACTTGGCTTTCATATCAGCAGGCTGTCTGGACGGCTCTGAGGGTTGATCTCAAAATCTGACAAAGTGCCAACCAAGTGTTTCGACAGGAGTGTGAAATGCAGCCTTTGTGTTTGCATCACCTGTATTCAAAGAACGCATGGCTGTATCCTAAATCTATATGAATGTTTGGCCCTGCAAGCGAGCACGAAGTCTGGCAGGATAAGAGGGTCAAAATGATCCTAAATTGCGTCCAGCTCTTTCTAGTCTGATGTCTGTGTACTCTGTAGCTGTTGTACATGTATGTATTTTGTATGTCTGTTTGTTTTTCTGCTGCTGCTTACCTTTTCTTTTTATTTATTTCTTTTTTTTGTAAGGGTAAAAATCTGCCTTTTGAATCCTACACAGAATGTGGTTTCAAGTATTTTTGAGGAGTGGTACCTGGAAAAAAGTGAAACCATGATGTGAATTGTCTTTTTCTTTTTTTCTTTGTTTTTCTTCACAGTACACCTCCAGCATGCGGGCAAAGTACCTCGCCAACAGTCAACCAGATCCCAACAACACTCCAGCGCATTAGACCCCGACAGGCTCATCTGGTCTGCAGCACTGATGCCACTGAAGTCACTCAGAAAGCCCCTCCATCATCTTTTTTCCCCCCCATAGATAATTTTTCTCTCAGTCTCTTGCTTCTTGCTGCCTGACTTGACTTAATATATGAAACCAAATGTGCTTTCGCTGGCTGGTTGAAGCAGAGCTTTGGGACATCCATCAAATCTCATCTCATGAGTTATGAGTGCAGGAACTTGTCTACATCTCCTCGGCTTACGTTTACTACTGCACGAATCCTCATTGGTGCTGGGAAATTAACTCTGACATGATGGTGCCAGGGCTGACTTTGAATCTTTCTTTTCTTTTTTTGTCTTTATGAATGCACCATGACACGTACCAGTCACATCTAACAAGCATTGCTGTGTCAAGGACTCTGGAAATGCTCATAGACTAACATTGATTACTACTGGTTGTTTTGATTTGTAAAGTACTGTACCATACTCAGAGAGGAATACATTGCACATTCATACAAACTTTTTTTTTTTAAGTTCATGTATTTTTTTTGTCTCCTCTAAAGCATAACATACAGGAAAAAAGAAAACTTTTTTTTTTCTCAGTTCCTCAGCACTGCTTTCTGCTTACTGGCTTAAAAGTACAAGGTATTGTTATTTTTAATGTCTACACGTGACACATGCACCACACACTTGGATTTCTCTGGCACTGGCATGCTGTTGCATTTTTGTCTTAAACCTGATTTCTGGAAACCGCTTTCCTGCAGTATTGCACGTCTTATAGTCCTTTGAAAGAGAACTTTATTTTCTTTTTCCTTTCGAGACCCTGTTATTTCCTGTGGAGTGTGCGTGTTTTATTTTTTGTTTGTTTTCAGACTGTGTTGAGCCCCTGTTACACAGCCAGGACTGTGTGAAGCTGTGATTGTAGCTCATAATTTGGATTGGACAAAGATGAACTGTGTTGTAGGGAAGCAGCACTTAGTGAGATGATTAATTTTTCTTTTATATACTACTGGAAGCAGTAAAAAAGCAGACACTTTTAACTATCTATATATATATAGAGAGAGAGAGATGGTGAAGCAGGGGAGTGTGTGAGATTTCTTTTTATATTCCTTTTTATTTTCTTTCCCCTTACACACTTCAGGATAGTATGCATTAACCATGTTCCTGTTAAATAAAATCATGTGCTCCCTTAGCAAAACTGGGACTTGTCCACACACATCTATATCCGATGATACCCTTCCCTGCAAAATGAAACCGCTTCCTCCTCCCAGTGACTAACTCTCTTAATCCAAATGTGTATATAAAAAGAAAATATGCATATCTCAACAGAAATTTCAGGAGAAGCTTCATGCATAGGCAGTGCAGTGTTTCTCAAATGTGTTTTAGCATTTATAATCAAAAACTGTTACGGGTGAGTGGATGCTGTGAAGGGATTGCAACAACTGTGCTCTCTGTACAATCTGAAAATTCTTTGCTACGTTTCCTGTTGAAGCATGACAAACTTTGCAACGTGCAGTGAGATGTTTGTACTTCTGCTTCCTCAGCTCGCTTCTTAGATGTGCTTCGTGATCAGTACAAGA
Organism: Mchenga conophoros; assembly: GCF_057382185.1. NCBI lineage: Eukaryota > Metazoa > Chordata > Actinopteri > Cichliformes > Cichlidae > Mchenga > Mchenga conophoros. The sequence goes on from NC_140529.1 coordinate 30,790,674, forward strand.
GGTGATGTTGAGACTGTGCCAACAAGTTAAGCACAACCCTTACTGTTTTGTTTTGTTTTTTTAATCTCTTTACTTAAAGTCTGTTGAGAAAATGAGCCTGACTGGTTCGAACCACCTATATTCTGTTAAATGTTATTACACTGATGCAGTTTTTCTCCTTTAGATAGTCATACTCTTTGTTGTTTTGTAATGCAATGCTATTATACTGGTTATAAACTATTACAAAATGAAGAAAAAATTGTGAAATTGGCATTTTAATTTCTACATTTTTAAACAACTTTTTTTTTCTATTGGGTTTGCTAGTTTATTGTTTTTAGTTTAGATTTGTAGAAGCACCGTGTGTTACTTCATTAATGTGAATATGGTAAATAGACTTAAATTTTTCATTAAAATTTTTGTGGAGGAAAAAAAAATCACTGTAGATGTAACTTTTTTGTAAACACTGTGGTCGTCTTGAGCTTGAATGCTGTGTTTCAAAATTAAAGAAACCTTAAATGTAGTGCAGTAGGTCATCGCACTTCTTTGTGCTGTTGAGACAGAAAATCCCTCCTGACATCCAGTAGGTAGCAGCAAAACTTCACTGTAGTTCTTATAGACAACTGTTCAACTGCTCAAATATTTAATCAGCCAGTTACATGGCAGCGACTCAATGCATTTAGGCACGCAGATACGGTCAAGACGATCTGCTGAAGTACAAACCAAGCTTCAGAATGGGGAAGAACGGTGACTTAACAGACTGTTGCATGGTCTGATAATCTTATAGATTAACATACAAGATTTTCTCACACGACCATCTCTAACGTTTAGAGAGAATAGTTTGAAACTGAGAAAATATCCAGTGAACAGCAGTTCACCAAATTCCTTCTTGATGCCAGAGATCAGAGAAGAAAAGTCAGACTACTTAAAGCTGATAGGAGGCAACAGTAACTTATTACAACTAAGGTTGAGAGTGCAACTGAGTTATGCACTCTCTGAACACTCAACATATGTAACCTTGAAGCAGAAGATTACAGCAGCAGAGGATCACACCAGGTAGGAAACTGAGCCTACAATTTGCACAAGCTCACCAAACTTGAACAATAAAAGACTGGAAAATATTGCTGGTCTGATGAGTCTTTATTTCTTCTGTGACATTTGGATGGCAGGGTCAGAAATTGGAGTAAACAACAAAGTATGGATCCATCCAGCCTTGTATCAACAGTTCAGGCTGGTGGTGGTGTAATGATTTGGGTGATACTTCTTTGTGTACTTTGGGCTCCTTAACATCAGTTGAGAACTGCTTAACCTGAGTATTGTTGCTGGTCGTGACTATGCCTGCATCACGACAGTGCACCCATCTTCCAGTAGGATATCACGCCATACCTCAAGCTCAAAGTCTCTTGGCCGTCCTTTGTACAAGACTAAAGACTAGGAAGGACAGAGCCTTTCGGTCTGTGCCACTAAGGCTATGGAAAAGCTGACCCCTCCAGCTCCATTTAGCTGACTCTGCAGAGTCTCCTGCTACTTTGTTATGTTATGTTTTAATGTGTGTGTGTGGGTGGGTTTGTTTTATTTGTTTTTTTTTGGGGGGGGGGATGTTTTAAGTCACAAAACACTGTTCAAGAATTATGTCTGTGAAAAGCACTATAAAAGTAAAGTTTTACATACTTACAAAGTTCAAATCATTGCAAATGGATTTCTTGAAAATGACAAGTTTGATGGACTAACAGTCACCAGATCCTGATCCAATAGAGCACCTTTAGAATATGGTGGAATAGAGGTTTGAAATTATGGATGTGGAGCCAACCAATCCACAGCGACTGTGTGATGTCATCACGTCAATATGGCCTAAAGTGTTCGAGGAATGTTTCCAGCACCTTGCTGAGTCTATACTGTGATGAATGAAGTTAGTTTTGAAGGAAGGAGTCCAACTCTGTACAAGCAAAGCGTACCTAATAGAGTGGCTGGTGAGAGCATACATCTAAATTGATGCTGTTTAGAAATTATGTTTTATGTTCACTTTGGTCTGTTTATGTTTTTGTTTTGTTTTTTTGGTAATTCTCTTTAAGCATCAAGTGCTCTCCGATGTCACTACATTTAATGTAAACATACAGCACAAACAAAACAGGATATGAGCTTGACTATTTTAAACAGCTAAGTTTCTCAGAAAATGTCAAGGCGATACTTTCATTTTCAGCCCCCACATGCTGCTGTTTTCAGAGACAGAGCTCTAAAATTACAGTACGCTGTTGGTGAACTTCGTGCAGCATTTAGCAGCTAAAATGGCGGGAATCCTTTGCAGTCACTGATGCAAAAATGACTCCAAATAACTGAAAATGTTTAAAATGTTTCACGCTCTTTAAAATGTGCTGATAAATCAGCTGGTTTAAGAGCTTTTTGGACCCTGAGGGGACATTTGTGAGAGCTCAAACTCCAGAAATTCATTTTAAAATGTGCTCCTCAAACTTCAAGTCTTCAAATCGACTGAAGTCAGCATTGAAGAGGAAGTGTCCTACTCAAAGAAATCTTTGGCAGGCAAAGTAAAACTCATGCAAACATGGATTCACCTCTGTTTGCACCATTTTGTTATGAGCTGTTGCATCTGTGGATGCCAAAAAGAAAGTCTTCATAGCAGTGACTGGATACTGACCTGATGCTAACTGTCTCCTGCATGTACCACATGTAGTATAGATAAAGCTATAGAATTTAAATTTACCAAGCCAATTATCAAAACTGGTAATAGTTCCATGAACCTTTGAGCAAGGCATATTACATGGTAGATACTATTGGAAACACTTCGAAAAAGCATAAACGGCACAAATAGAGTGGAAATCATCCAGAACAAAGGTTTTTTAACAAGGCTGTAAACATGTTTATTTCTGCTGCTGAGTTGTTGTAATTTGACATTTTAATTACTTTTGAGACAAACAAGATAAAAGATAAATCTTTGCACTTTAGATATTTTGGTAATGTCATTTTTATGGGTAATGTGTTATAACAGTCTGATTCACTCACTGACTAACTCTGTCTCCTAAAAATCATCAATTCAGTTCAATTCAACAGTATTTACATACAAATGAGCTGGACTGAACTGAATTAAAGGGGGGAAACCCCCAACAATCCCTTACGAGGAAGCACTTGGTGACAGTGGTGAGGAAAAACTCCCTTTGAAAAGGAAACCTCCAGCAAAACCAGGTCCAGGGAGGGGCATCTGCCTCTGGATTGGGGGGTAACGCTGGCCTCATTTTCTTCTTTTTCTTGCAGATTCTCCTGGAGTGTCTCATTTTGGGTCTGAGAATGATCTGGTTTGGAAATGTTGGACTCAAAGGCTGCCGCAGTACAATCTTCTCTTCTTCTGTTTGCTGGAGTTTGTTTTTGATGTTTGTGTTGTCCTGGTTTTACTTCTCTGCAATTTCCAGGTAGAAATTTTTTTTTCCAGTTCTTGTTTTAAGTTTTGTGCCTTCAAATAATTTTTTTCACTAAGGGTCTCAATAGTGCAGAGTTTGACTCTGAGCTCTGTGATCTCACAGCGGACTTCCTCTTCCTGTTCTCTGCGTTTTGCAATTTTCTCTTCAAGATTTTTGAAGAGCTGATCGCAGAGTCGATTTCATCCTGCTGTTTCTTACATCGGATCTCCAACTCAGCTTCTCTTCTGCATTTTCTCTACTCCACTTTAGCTGCAGGCAAATCCAGTCATTCTGGGATTTGTTCTTGGTACCTTTGTGGTTTCCAGCTACCAATTTGTAGTGATTTGTTTGCTGCCCGTGCAGATAAACCTTCAGTTGGAATCTCAGCACAGGAATCTCATCTCTTATATTACATGGAGGTCTGTCATCATTGGGTAGAAAGTGAGCATTGGGCCAATGTTTGTGTTTCGTTGCATACTTTTCACGTGCCTCATCTTTATTCTAAAAGCTCACTGTAAGTCTGAAAGGGAAGGTTTACTAGATAGTAGTGAGGCATCCTATGAAGTACAGTTGGGAGATAGTAGCACTGATAAAAAGACAAGAGGTCAAGCTGAAGATCCCAGAATCAACAAGAAGATGATGGTAATTCACATCTTTCTGGTTTGCATTATAAATTTTAATTTCCAGAGTTATTTCAGTTACTGTAGAGAAAACATATGAGCAGGTTTGCCTCCTCCGAGGAATTTACAGAAATTATATTAAAAGGAATTGGCAGGAAAAATTTGTATTACCATTTAAAAAAAAGGCTGAGAGGGGTTTCCAGTTGCCTCATAAGTTACGGTGTAGATTTCCCTCAAAGCATAATTCAAGCATAAAAGCATCTGTTTCTTCAGCTAAAACGGGGGCGGCATGTCCAGCTAATGTGTAAAAATTACATGTGCCAACATTTTGAATGAAATGTAGAGGAGAAAATTTGAAGGTTTTGGGGTCATTGTTGCCTTCCTTTTGCAGAAGAGTCTGATTTTTTATGCAGTAACATACGACAGTGTGGTTGTAGTTCAATGTGAGCTGAGGAGAATAGGCAGCCTTGTGTTTGTGACATCTCTGGGCAGACAGCAGGCGAGAGGTCAGTGTCAGCACCGGGCCACTAGTCTAGTTTTGTCAACTTCCTTCATACCGCCAACCAGCTGCTGTTACCCCGTTTGATACTGCAACTGATCATTCAAGAACAGACAAACAGACTTTTGTATTTTAAAAATACCCCTTTTTATCTTAAAACTAGCTACTTTATTTTAATTCTTTAACTATGTGTCACATTTGTCTATCAAAAATGTCTCTTCTTAGTTTAGCCTACTGAAAAACAGTTGTAATATTCAGATTCACTTTTTCCCCGAATGATAAATGCCAAGATTACATCATCTCCCGGGCTCCTGCTGTTTTTTGTGCGGGCTGAGCAGTAAACAAACAAAGCACGATGGAGGCAGGGAGGTTTTCACAGCCCGTCTAACACAGAGACGCAATTGAAATTTCACACAGCCTCACTGTCGAGGAAATTGAATTACACTGCTTGTTGCTGGACTGGAGGAATGCATTACTAATGCTTTGAGGTGACGAGCTGAATGGAGAAGGGGAAGGAGGAGGGAGCAGTTGGGGAGGGTGAGACTGCACCCTCTGACCCCGCCCCCCCAAAACCCTCAGACAGACACTTCCTGAGTCTGCTTGGGCTCTCTTCCAGATGGTCGGACCATGGCTTTCCTTCTTCTCTGCCTTCTCAGTGCCAAGCAGCTGCATGACTGACGGCCAGGAGACACACAAGAGTTGAACCTCACAAGGCAATTAAGACCTCCATTTAAAAGTGCACCAGTGTAATCAGCCTAAACCTCAGGGCTGATATTGCCCCTCTGAAATCTTTCTGGCGCATCCTAATTCAGCTCTTATATCAAACAGCAGGCATTGAAAAAAAAAATAAGAGGATAAGCAATTTTAGCAAAAAACCCCCAAAAAACCCCCAAACAGAACTTTATTTGAATTTATTTTTTCTTGACTTTCTGGAAGCATCAAGTTTCCATTTGGCAAGTGAAGTTGATGATAGTTACACACAAAATACCTCTATCAGGGTCAAGTTGGGCTCCGTCTGTCGGCTTTAAATGTTGACCGCCATTCACTCTCTTACATACACCATAAAAAAGAAGGTCCACCCTCTTTCAATTCAAAGGTTTTATGCATTAAGATATAAACTTTTAGAAATGCAATGTTACAAAGTTTCTTAAGTTCATTGAGGCTTGCAGGCATTAATTTATGCACAGATTTCTTAAGACCCTGCTAGCATTGTGGTACATTGAGGTCTGGCCATTGCTACACTCTGTTATACATTTGCTGTTGTGCTTGGGATCATTGTCCTGTTGCATGAGCCCGTTTGAGCCAAGCTTACCTTGAATACGTTGGTATACCAAAAAGTTCACGATCGACTCAGGTGCCCCGCTCCCGTGGCTGCAATCATCACTGCTACATCTTATTGTCTGACAGTATGATTTGTTTGTGCTGTGTTTGGTGTTCTGTAAATGTGGTGCTGTGCATTATGGACAAACATCTCCACTTTGTTCTCGTTTCTCCAAACGCCGTGATTCCAGAAGTCTCGTTGTTTAATTGGAAGCTACAAGTCAAGTTTCAAGTCAAGGTTTTGAACTCAGAACAGCTGCTTTTATTCAAAGTAATGCAATAAGAGCAGTGAGAGTGAAGCAAGAATAAAAAAATATGTGTGCTGACTAACTAAATGAGGAGCAACTGCTTACTAAGTTCAGTAAAATAAAGGCCTCCTCACGTTTGTCACAGCAATACAGTCATGTCACTTTTGTGGGTTGTTTTCTGTGATTGACTCAAGGAATGAATCTCAAGGAAGCTGACTTTTTGTGATGAAAGACACTCATCGGAGTAGAAAGTTGAAAAATGTTGTTGGTATATTTGAATATTTGAAAAATACACACAACGGGGTTAATGATCATCATTGTTGATATGCAGGCTAATTAAAATAAAATAGTAGAATCTTTTCAGAAGGTTTGAGAGATGATTAATGAAAGACTAAAGTTCCACACACTTTTCTATTACCTGTGATTTTAGTGAAATCACTTTTATTTTACAATTAGATGGCGTCAATTATGCTGCCTTTGTGGTCACAAACCTAAAAGATGATGACCCACTGGTGTTATTTTAAAATGTGTTGTACATCCTAAGATTATCATAGCTTTTGTATTTAAACTACAGCTGTTAGTGGCATAAAATGGAAAAGTTCCATGTAATTATGAATGGTTCTCACGCTTTGCCATTTCTCATCTTGTCATCACAGTATAGTTGAGGCAAACTCTACACGTGAGCACCGCCGTGTCCTGTCACTGCTTTGTTGCTCAGCGGGAGTGGAGGAAACCGGGCGCCTGGCTTGTCCCTTTTGTGGCAAAGCTCCGAGGGAGGCTGCTGCGTCCTGAGAGTCAGCACTCACATCATTCACACCTCACCTCCTCCTTTGTGCACATCACCCCAAGCAGTCAGTGGGAGCACGTAGCCGAAGAAAGATTTATGGAGCAGGCCATTTATCCATGTCCTTGCTTTTTTCCCCCCTTTTTTCTGAGCCCTGCTCACTGAGATGCTTCACGACTTTCTCAAAGTTTCCTTCCTGTTCTTCTGTGTGAAGAATTTGTCATGATCCAGTGGTTCACCACCAACTCCAAAGAAAAAGCCCACATAAGACATTTAACCACATGATCTCATCTAGCAGCCAGGACATTAAAGTTTTCTTATTACCAAGGTTACGAGAAACATTCAAAAACACCGTCTAAATGAGGAGAGAGTCACAGTTTTTGCATTCAGACACATCTAAAAGGTCTTTTAGTGGCTTTGGTCAAATATTATGAGCATAATGTAAAACCTTTGGTTGCTTGGTGAGAGTGTTCCACCAGCTGTCCTCCACATAAAAGTCTGGTGCATATCAAACCAAAAATATCCTTAACAGTTGGTTACCAGAGTGTTGCATTGTTATGTGGAGATGAGTTATCAGTGCCTGAGGTCATACACCAGCGTTTGCACCCTCATTTGCATTTATGCAAAACCTCTTTAACCTTTCATGCAAATGACCTTCAAACAATAAATTTACATAGCAGTACCAAATAATTAAAAACCCAGCTCGCCCGTGATAGACTCGAGACCTGTCCAGGGCTTACTCTGCCTTTCGCCCTCTGACAGCTGGGATAGGCTCCAGCCTCCCTGCGGCCCTGAACTGGACAAATGGTTGAGACAATGAATGTGTAGATGGATGGATTAAATCACCATGCAGAAATGTAATGTTAGCCATGTTATTTTAATGCAGAGTTACTGAAATCAGTCTTTTAAGCCATGTATATACACGTTGGGTCACTGTGTGAAATGTAAATTTAAAGACAATGAGTGGTACTAAAAAAGAAACAGGAGGAGGAACATTTTAGAGTAAACTGACAACAGGTCATAACATAACATGGAAATCATTGCATAGGTTTAGGAACACTTCCAGAAAGCTTACCGTGCCATCAACAAATGCATGTTTAAGCTAAAGAACAAGCTATGTGTGAACATGGTACAGAAACGCTGCAGTCTTCTCTGGGCCAAAGCTCATTTAAAACAGAATGAGACAAGGTGGGAAACTTTTCTGCGGTCAGACGAATGAAAGTTTCAGATTCATTTTGGAAAACATGGACACCGCATCCTCCGGGCTAAAAAGGAGCGAGACCACCATGCTTGTTAACGGGACTCGGTTCAAAAGCCTGCAATTCTGATTGGATGGGGTGTGTTAGTGCCTGTGGAATTGAAAGCTTGGACATCTGGAAAGTCAGTGCTAAAAGGTATATACATATTTAATGTTCCTGATGTTTATGAACTGTTGCTTAAAAAAAGAAAAAGAGAGAGAGGATGCTAAACAGTGGTAAATCAAATTCAAACAAGCTTGTGTTTTTCTTGATATGATAATAAAATATGGTATACGCAAATCCTCACATTCTGTTTTTATTTCCATTTTTCTAAAAATTCCAACATTTTGGGAATTTGAGTAGTATGTAAATCCAGTATCTTTTTAGATGTCATCATCTTATCCATGTTTGTAAAGCTGATAACTCCTGATCAGCTGTGCAGCCGAATGAGAAAATGAGCATGGCACTTACAAACCATCTATGCTCTGTTGAACATTTCCAAAACATCATTACACTGATGCAGTTTTCTTGTTTGGGGGAGCTGTCATATTCTCGTTGCTATGTGTTACCCAAGGCATATACAAAGTGATGGGTTTTAACCTCGTCATTTTGTATTTTTAATCTTATTAAAGTCAGTCTTTCTAACACTTTTAGTACTTTAAAAATCATCATGTTGAAAAATGTGACCTTTTTCTCCCACGAGCAGCACAGTAACACGGAGAATATACTCATTTTAATTGTTCATTATGACTGTTTTACTTGTCTGTCTAACTTTTATAAACTATTTACAGCATCTCATGCAGTATAATCTAACTGTATTGATTACTGCATGTCAAACACTTTAGCTGCTTCAATAAAGGATCAGAAACTAAATCCTGCGCAAACAACCAGGGGGCCACAAGCCAGTGTACTCCTAGTGCTGGTCCCAAGCCCAGAATAATGGGGAGGAGGGTTGTATCAGATCTTAGCCAAATCAAATATGAAGAAATGAGCATTCCATACTGGATCGGTTGATGCCTGAGCTAACAACAACCAGCACTGGTGTTGGTGCTGATCAGCAGGCTCCCATTGGAAACGGTTCTATTGTTGGACGGAGTTTGGACTGTGACTTGTATAGGAGAGAGCTGGCTGATATGATGAAGACCGGGAATGTAGATGTATAAATTATACGTACAGAAGACCAGGTGGAAGAGAACGAAAGGCTAGAAGCATCCAAACGGTTCGACCATGATGGAAGTAGGGGTGTGGACAGGATTAGGAAAGAGGATGTCAGAGGGACACTTCAGGTTGAGTGGATTAGACATGGAGGAGGGAGAGTGGACACAGTAGACAAAGGATGCTGAAGATTTAGCTGCTGAGTAAGAGCACCACAGAGGAGGTTTATGGATGTAGAGAAGAAGCACATGCAGAGAGTTGGTGTGACTGAAGAGAATAAAACAGAGGCACTATGGTGACCTCTAAAGGAAACAAATGAAAGAAGAAGATGGCAGAGTACAGTAGAGTATAAAGCCCAGATACTGATGACAAAATTCCAACTAAAATAAAGAAATATAATTACAATTTTGTAAAAATGTCAATGCTTAAATTAAACAAGATTTCTGTTGGAAATCAATCAGGACGATTATGTGACTTTTTTAAACATGAGAGCTGAGATAAGATTTCTCTACAAGCTGGTTTTCCTCAACATTCCTCAAGCCCTCCACTCGAGTGCTGCTTAGTAAGTTCAAGTCGTTCCATTGCCAGGATATGTGATACCTGGATTATGGTAAACTCCCAATTTAGGATGGCCTATAGAGCACATGCAGAGCAGGATTAAGTTCTGTGCCAGTTGTTGTGAGATCTCTCCGCGGGCCCTGTCCCGCCGCTCCTAATCCTGCAGACAATGCAGGCTGTTAATTGGAGACTGACTGATATAGCAGAGGAGAGTCACGAAGACAATGTGCGAGTGGCCTGCGTCGCTGTAATCCTCTACACTCTGAGGAATGTCCCTCTGTGGCAAGCATCCATACCTCACCAGATCTACTCCCAGCACCCCTTTTCCATACACACACACAAGGGGTTTTCCATTCTACTGACAGTTACAGTGTTGTTAATGAGTGAAACACGAGGAGGGGAGCACCTTTGCAGAGTTGTGAAATTTCACATTTTCCTCTCAAAACGCTGATAGGAGGTGTAAAAAAACACACGGGGGTGTTTGTGTTTTAAACAGACTGTTAACAGGCTAATTCAAGTGTTTCCGTCATTCCAGACCTGTGACACTTTTAGATCTGAAATATACTGACATCTCTTCATCAAAAACCGAATCTAAATACTAATGTGTATTAAACAAACCTTAATTAAATAAACTATCAATGCTGTCGCACAATGACAAAGAGTAGAAAGATCCCCAGGCTTTAGCTAACTTTACATTTCTTTTATTCCTATTTTAGATATTTTGTGTCTCTTAAGTCATTTTGAATTTTGTTATATTTCTCTTTGCGGCTTCTTTTTAAGTCTTTCTGGTTGTTTTGCATCAGCTTGTCTCGATTCTTGCTTTGTCGCTGTTGTTATTGTCTCTGTGGTGGTTTTGAAAGTCTTCATGGTCACAGTTTCGATCATTGTGTGGTTCCAATGTGTGTCGTTGCGGTTGGGGTTTTGCCTCTTTGTGTTGATCTGTGTGTTTTGTGTGACTTTTTGTGGGTTGTCAGTAATTTAATGTCTGTTTATTTTTTCTCCTGTGATGATTTTGCATTACTTTAATTGTTTAGGCTCTTTGCGGTTGAGTGTTTGACATTTAGCATTTCACTTCATACTGAGGTTCTGACCCTGGCTCCATACCTGGTAGGGTAGGGTAAACACTGTGGATGGCCATCTAAATACCAGGTGGACTAGTTCTTTATCATTTTGAACTGAGTGAAAAGCTTTCCCAGGAGTCATAAAACACTTAAAACCGCTCTCAGTCTGTTGGGTCATTACATGGGTGACAGACAAGACTCTCCGTGTTTTTATATTCAGTTTCTCCCCCTCGGTGAAAACATGTGGGTGGGCAGAGAAGCTGCATTTCTCCTAAACCATGACTCAAACTGAGACAAACACAAGTCATGTTGGCTTTTTTATGTTTTGTCAACAGAACGCAACAGACATTTTGGATACTGGATTCTTTATTAGTGAACAAACCCAGAGAAACAGCCCCCGGGTAACATTTCACCACGGTTCACCGACGGGCAGGTGCTCCGCCTGAGGTGCCTGTTTGCGGTGACAGGTGAAATCGTTCACCTGTCACCGCATCATACATATGCAAAACACTTGAAATCATTCCACCTCTTTCAACCAGTCATTCTAAACTTTCCATCAACATTTCCTACGAGCCTTTCAGTGACATGCAAAGTACCTGATTCAGTTTTTACTGGACTAATTACTCAGGTAGTAAGCACACTCTTTTCATGTTTTGCAAAAACAAAAGTATTTATAGCTGTTAAATATTGCAGTTTCTTTTTTCTTTTTTTTTTCTTTTTTCTCTTTTTTTTGTGTCCCGTTTGGATCTTTAGCCATCAGAATTGTTGTCTTAAGGCCAAGAAAGATGCCAAGCGGATTTATTTTACCAAGTGGATCATCATGGCCTTGCCATATTGGTCCATTTGATTGACCTTTATTATAATTATGAATTTATTTTATTTTCAGTTGCTACAAACGGGACAGACATGACTGGGGGATAGGACAGGGAGAAAGAATGAAAGAAAGAGTTTCTAAGAGTCTGATTGCTGCTACATTTTGTGTCCAACACGCTCTCTTCTTTAACAAAGCTCTGTTCAATCAGTCTCCCTGTGTGAGGGTGAAGACTTGGCCTAAGCTCTGGGTGGAAATTGAAATGCTAATAGCATACACTTAAAGCCTCAGCCTGGCTGTGTTATCCTGCATTTGCTAGCTGGTAACGGATATAATTAGAATAGCAAGGAAGGCAAATATTGGAAAACCACCAAAATAAAAATATGTAACAGTGATAATTGTTTCAGAGTTGCTCAGAGATCTGAATTACACGTAACCTCCAGGAATTGGTGTTTTCCAATCCTCTCTTGGCAAATTTGTAAAAGCATCCAAACTTCTTTTTTTACTGACTTGTACTTTTAATGATTTACAACTGGGAAAACGCTGTAAAACTGCAACCGACTCTGAGTTTTCCTCCAAGGTTAAAAAGATTAAAGACAGATTAGACCGAGATTCTAATGATTTGTTGTTTATATAAAAACCTTTCCCTCTTGCAGGAAAAGATCAAACTGCTGCTGATCCAATTACTGTTTGCACATTCACAGTTTAATAATACAAGAGTTTTGCACTTAAGCCACATTGTCTTTTTCCCATGGGTGCAGTGCCAGGGAACAGATCTTTCTCTTCCTCTTAGCAAGACGAAGAAGCAGAATAAATGTCTACGAATCAAAGTGCCTCTATTGCTCACTTTAGTTATATGTGTGAAACCCGTGTGCAGATTAATTGGAAATGTTTTGTGAGTTAAAACAGAAGAGAAGCGGGGAAATTTAGGTTGCAGAGGGCTCTTGCTGTGTTTGAACATGAGCTTTAGACACATGAAAGACTCAAGCTTTTCCCACTATACATCCATGGAAGACAAAGCTGTGATTATGGTTTGTGGTGAGGATGTTTGCTGTGAGTGATTTGTCTCCCATGCAAGGCTTTGGTGATGGATCTTCAGTTCAGTGTCTCCCAGAGTTCAGCCGGGATGTGCTTCGTTTCAAGTAAACTATTTATTTTAGGATAGAAAAAAGAAAAAAGAAAAGTTGTTTTAATTAATATTTCATTCTTCACAGTGCAGAAAATAAAGTGTGGCAGATTTCTGCCTTCTTTAAAAAGTTCCCGTGTTAGTAGTAATTTGGGGGGCTTTTTGTTCCTTTGACATGTTAAATCCCTTGTGGGAAGACACTGAATTGCCGTCCGTCATAACAAGTGGTGGAAAATAAAAACTAGATAAAAATAGCAACACTTCAGTGTAAAAAGAGTCCATTACAGACAAAGCTGATATTGTTGATACATAAAAACATTATTAAATATAGGGCGGAAAGTGTGACCCACCAGTAATTTTTTATTTTGAGCCCAGCATGAAAAAGTCCACTCCTGTACATTTAATCTATCACATCTTGTTATAGCAGCACACAAAAACATATCATTTCCCTTAAATGACAACTCTTCTGGTCTACCTGTCAATCTAACAGTGAATCTAACAGCCACCTCCACTGATAAATAAACATTTAAACTGACACAACAATCAAGAATTTGTTGTGTGTGCGGTTTTAAATTTCTTTGGACTCTTTTTTTTAATATTAACCAGGGTGGCTGTAGCACAGAAGGTGGAGTGGCTTGTTAAAAGGTCAGCGGTTTAATATCTGACACTTCTAGTCTGCGTATCAAAGTATCCTTGGGCAAAACACTGAACCCTAAGTTGCCCATGATGAATCCATCAGAGTGTGTGAATGAGGCTTGTGTGAGTGTTCAAATGGAATAGAAAATCATTCTATGAGTGCTTTAATTACGTGGTTTCTGTTTGGTCTTGTTGTTCTCTTAGATTTGATGATGGTTAGGCTCTGATTCCTGTTTTGATGTTCATTATCATTCCTGTGATAACTGGAATGACTGCGCATTGGTTATTCTTGGATTTATAGAGTTTAGTGTTAGTTTTGTTTTATTTTAGCTGTTATTTGTGTTTCATTTAGTGCGCGGGACGCTCCTGTGTCTAGTTTGCACATTCTCCTCATGCCTGTGTAGATTCTCACTTGGTACTCTGGCGTCTTCCCACAGTCTAAGAACATGTGGTTTTAGGTTAGTTGGGGGATCTAAATTGTTTGTAGATGCCAATGGTTGTCTTTATGTATGGCAGCCAGTCTAAGAAGTACCCTTCCTCTTACCCTATAACAGCACGGATAAGTGCAGGGAGGGCTGAGAACACCCGGGCCTCCGGCTGCTTCTTTCATCATAGTAATATCTGTTGAATATTGGATTATGAAAAGCCATCTCTGAATGTAGAGGGGATGTGTATCATGAGCACAACCACTACAATTCATGCTGAAAGGGTCATTTTCTTTCATTGTAAAGTCATGTGTACTACAGCTATCAAATCCACACAGAAGAATTAAAAATAAGCCTCAGCTATAAAGTAAAACTGAAATACTCATATAGACCACTCTTTAGCATAGTCACAGGTCTTTAACCTGCCAGGCTGTTTGTACAAAGTCTGATATCTAAATGCAGCAACGTGAAAATCATCATCATCCTGTGTCTTGCAGATTCTACTAAGGCCGCTTCCACACCTAAATCAAACTATTTCCTGTACTGATATGTCATCTGAAACAGGCTGTCTTTTGTGGTCTGTTACTCCCGAGAAAGGACAAGTGTGGAAAAAAAACCTTGAATCTCCCAGTGTCGTCCAGAGTTCACGAGTGACAGTTTTGTTACAAGATTTAATGTGTGATTTAAGTTCAAGTGTCCATAAAGGACCAAGTACTACAAATAGGATTAATGTGAGCATTAAGTGTAACATCTTAAGCTTGCAAGACAGTCAAATAAAAACATTACCAAAAAATGGAAAGTTTCTCAGTGGTTATACATTTTTATTCAGAGTTTTAGGTCCCACCGTGGGTCCCATGGTAGTTAATACCAGGATCAGCTCATAATCCCTGAGGAGCCAGTTATTGGGAATGAACTGGTCAAACCCTCCAGATACTGGAGAATAAAACACCACAGTCATTTAGCACAGTTTAAAGCAGTCCCACAAAAAAAAAAAAAAAAAAAAAAAATACAGGTCATTAAGTGTATGTAAACCACAAAGGGGGAAATTACATTCTAAGCATAGACAATCCCTACTCATTTAAACAAAGGCACAGTACACAATACTGTAATCAAGATGTATAGCGTAACCCAATATGGGTGAGAAATGACACAGAGGGAACACAGACACCTCCATGAGGAAACGCTGATGTCGCTTTCACCTCGCAGGCCTCAACAGTAACCAGCTGATGTTATGTGTAAATAAGGAACATTCATATTGACAACAACACAGAGGCTCAACAGTCTTTTGTGCAAACTATTATAGACTGCGGCTCAGTTTACCCATCTGGTTCTCCTTTTCTGTGCTACTGATTCAAACTGCTCTTGCTTTTCTTCTTCGAATGGGAATCATCCAAACTAAAAAGACTAGCGACATTCTTCTCTGTTGTACCTTTCAGAGGTGAGGAGCAAACATCAGCCCATTTGAAACACAGCTGTGCAATATTAAAAAAAAAAAAAAAAAAAAAGACTTGTCAAAGCAAAGCAAAGGTGACTATAACCCCAAAGCAAAATCTCTACCACTCATTACTTTTCCTTGATTGTAACTAATGCAAGGAGTGTTATTAAATACATCAAAAGGAGCAAATGTTGAGATTTTGAGGGGTTATTTTTGTTTTTTTTTGTTAGTTTGGGACAAATCTGAAGTATATCATTAGAGGACGTAAACTAGGTAAGTTCGTGAAATAAAAACAAAACTATGAGGAAGGGAAAAGTGCTTTGTCCTGATACACATCAGATTGGATCGCCAAAGGATGCATTTGAAAATCTGCCAACTGCCAGCTCAGGTTATGGGGAATATAACACTGTTAACTTAAAAGCACAACAACATCTTCATATTAGAGCAAATGTCCGGAGTCATCTGATACAAAAGAAATACCCAAAAAAGCCAATTAAATGAGAAAAAAGCCCAAAGCCTACAAACATAGACTTGAAGGGCTCTGCATTTTAAAAAGCAAAAAAAAAAGTGTTAATGTAAAGCTGGCAAAAGGCTCAAATATAAGACAATACATTCTATGAGAATAGCAGATACATTTACAAGCAACATGTACATCACAAAGCTCAACTGATTGCCTGCAAAGCTTAACGATGAAAGCTACTTCCTGCAGAGCTGAAGTCCTCCGACCGTACCCCATAATACGGGATGAGGCTCTGGCTCCAGAGAGGAAGGAAGAGTCCCGAGGCGGGCCGCACAGCAGCCCAGTAAAACTATTAAAAACCATGCACCACTGCAGCAAGAATACAGCAGCCACATGGTCTAATACCAAACACTGGTCTCCACGAGCCTTTCAGATACCGAGGCAAGACGGAGACGAGGATGAGAAAGGAGCGGTCGCCCTAATAGGGAACCTGGGGAGGACACCACGGGGTGTCTGGGTACAGGAGACAGTGCACAGACTTGAACCTGGAAGACAAGAAAAAGACTTAGATCTATGTTGAAAATGTGCTTAAATTAATACGTCTTATAATTAAGTAAAACAGCCCCTCACCTTGATGGATCCTCCTCTACTGGAAACGCTCCTTTCAAATTGATGATATTGCTCTTGTTTTCAAACATCCCATAACTTAGAGTGATCTGAAAAAAAAGAGCAAAAACGTGAACACCACATTCACTCGGATTTGCCCTTTTCTCGAGGATGCAGAATGTCCTATAAGCCTCTCACCTGCTTGTGAATCTCAGATCTGGACACCTGTTGCAGGTTTTCCAGGTGGGAGTGGAACAGGTTGCTGCGGGTCAGGGGGACCCCCAGAACCGACTCGATGATGTAGCCGATGGTGCAGTCGTCCGGAAGACGGATCTTCTCGGCTGTGTTCATGAAGTGACCGCCACTAAAAAATAAGAAGTCACCTGGTCAGTGCCAGTGTACTCTGCTCTACTGTACGAATCCTTTCTACTGACAGGAAGTCACTTTGAAATTGTAACATGCCTCTGAAACACCTAAAGCCTTGCACCTACTTTCTTATAATGGCAGTTCTAGAGTCTCTGGGTGTTGCAAGCTGGTTACAGATCCAAGTAAAGACACGCCCAAGGTTGGCATTGTGATGTGGGTGGGGATTTGGGGCACTACTTCTTGCCTTTATTTTTATTGGGCTTTAGCTTAGAAATTTACTATTCCAAATGTAGTAATCCATTGGATCGACTATTGAGGACGTTTGGGGGTTTTTGTAGTTTATGTGTTCACTACAAGGCAAATGCAATCTTAGTGCAGCATAATTACAAATATCTTACCTGGCCCATGGGCTCATCTTCAGCGCCAGACCCCGACTCACACAGAAACCTGCTCCTCCTGTTGCAAACCAGAAATTCACTGGTTTCTATAAAAGGAGAACGAAAAGGTTATTAATGCTAC
This sequence comes from Mchenga conophoros, assembly GCF_057382185.1. Lineage (NCBI taxonomy): Eukaryota > Metazoa > Chordata > Actinopteri > Cichliformes > Cichlidae > Mchenga > Mchenga conophoros. The sequence goes on from NC_140529.1 coordinate 30,807,927, forward strand.
CATCTGGCGAGTCACCATTAAAATATATACTGCGATATCAACAACAATCTTCAGCATACCATCTTATTGTCGCCCAGCCTCTCTGTGGCCTCTATTGGCCGGTCCAGACTGGGTTTGCCGAGGTACATGTCCTGGGTGTGGGGGTACTGGGACAGGTGCTTCACCAGGGCCCGAACATTCACGTAATTGTCATCATCTACGTGACAGAACCACCTGCAAAACAGAATAGTTATTAGATCAAAGCCATTCTCGGCTAATGCACAAGTGAGCGTTTTCTAAAGCGATGCTTACTTTTTCCCCGACTCGATGAACTTGTCATATTCCACCGCCATCTTGCAAGACAGAGCTTGTCGGCTGTGTGCCGCAGAGCAGTTGGTGTTAATTGCATGACTCCCTGTGGCGGTCATGAAAGAGACAGAGTTATGGCTTAAAACATAAGGCATGGCATCATCAAAGAAGCATCTGTGTATTTCAAAGTCATCTTTCACAGAGGCAAAAAGCTCAGAGCAAAATTTTTATGGCATTTAAAATGGGATTCGGTTTCTCATTGATGGTGCCTTTCTCAAACAAAATGATCTTTGTTGGCAACTTGAAAGCTCCCTCATAAAACTTACCAATTTTCTTCTTCAGCTCATCATCTTCTCCATCTGTGAAGATGTACGTCTGTAAACAAACAAGGGAAGTCACAGATAAGGAGACTTGGCCTTTAGAACCACAAAATTATAGCTACTCTCGCTGATCATGTGAAGTGGCCACACGGTCTTATTCAACAGTGTGTTCAAAGTCTCTCTCCGTCACATCCAGCTGGTGTGATTAGCATCAATCAGCAATGCTTTTATGCAGTGGAAAACGCATTGAGTTAAACAGCCTCCTGCTCTAATAAAGGCCTTTTGTCCTGCATTTTACTCTCACCATGGCAACTATGCAGCCGCCCCGAAGCATCCCAGACAAACAACAAAGGAGGAGGCAGACTGTCCGCCTCCCACACACACACCCCGTTCATGTATCACATCCCGTGGCTGAGCCTCGTCGCTCTGCTGGACCTGCTGCCGAGCTTCAAAATGATTAATGCTGATAAAAACAGCAGCATGGAAAAAAATGTCTGTCTCTTTGTCTTTGCATCTGTGTGACTGACAGATTCAAAAACGTTAGAAGAATTAAAACCACCAGACTGCAGGCACTTGTTAAATGTAGCAATTAGTCATAAAAGGAGTAAAGAACAAAGGGCACCTTACAGGAACACACTTAAAAGAAGCGGGAAGAGATTAGACTTCTCTTTATGACAACTCACACAGAGCAGGTGCGAGCTGCTGAATAGCGGTGATGAAAAGGCGGCCGGCCCCAGGCTTTGTAACCGCCAGTAGTCTGTTTACTCTTCACCTCAGGTGAGGCAGCACCTGCCGAACACCACGCTATCCTATCTACGCCACGTGTCTCTACATGCCAGGTCATGCTCCCTTAACCCTCACTAACAGATAGAGCTCTAATGCCTGCACGTTCACCACCATCGCCCTGCTGCTGAGCAACTGCAATCTGTGATGTGCATCTATAAGCAGGCCGCTGACTTTACTTGAATTAAATGAAACATCGGTTGCTCCAGTTTACTTTTTGTTTTTCCCCCCAACACAAAGCGAGGCTGCTCAAGCAGTTTGTGGAACAAATTCTGAGCAGATGTTGCTCAACGCTAAAGCCATGAGCCTGTATTTGTTTAGGGAACAGTGGTGGTTTCGCTGGTGAAGGGATCAGAGGCTGGCGCTGTTTGCTTTAAAGCTCGTTCAATAGACAGCCTAATCACTGAGGCAGCTGCCAGAGCTGCCTGGCTACTGACAGAAAGAGGAGGAGGGTGGATGGAGGAGCGGTGGTGGGATTCTCACTGCTGATTAGTAAATCAAAAACCGTGTGTGGCCAATCACCTCCTTTTCACCCCGTCATCTCCCCCCCACACACAGCCAGAGCCTCTTGAATAGAACAATGCTGTGAGTTTTCATGCTGGGTAAAGTCTCCACTGGGTAAACGCTTGCCAGCATTTGCATACAGCTGCAGGAGTTAACTAAAGAGAAATCTCCCAGTGAAGTTTTTTCCTTAGTCATTGTTCCTTCACTGAAAACTTAAAAGAGCTACTTTCATGGAATACTAATTGAAACAAAAAGAATGCACGAGAGAGAGAAAAGAGATGGTCCTGTGTGGAGCAGAGATAAGAGGCGAGAGGGCAAGAGGTGAGGAGAAGAGCGGTGCTGCGCTCCTGATCACAGGAAGGTCTGGCACGGCCCTGTCTGAGCTGAACGTGGTGCCTGGCTGGCTGCCTCCAGCTCCACAGGAAGGAAGGGCACTGGGCTCCCTTCTTTTCCATCATCCACCTCCACCCCGATTCCTTCCCCTTTTTGTCCCAGCTTTTCAAAGCATTTCAGCACTTTTTGTGCAGACTAATAATTTGGCAGACATCACACAGGATTAGAATTGTTTCATCAGGGATGCAGTAAAAGATAAGTTGATGGCATAAAACACATGCATTTGTTGATTTCCAAATCAGAAGTTGCAGATTAACAGCAGGATTTCCTCCTTAATGACATCCACCCACTTTCTGACCGCTTGTATTTTATTTCTTTACACTGAAGCCATTTGAATAACTGAACTGCAGCTCCAAGTGGGGTTTTTTTTTCCTAAATGCTAAAAGATCTCATTGTTGGACGGCTGGCTAATTATCAGACTCTTAAGAGAGGAATGCATGGCACACCACCGTGAAGATGTCAGTGCCAGCTGTCCAGACACTTGAAATAATTTTGCACACTGGAGGGAAAAAAAAACGCTCATATGTGCCAGATTTCCAAATGAACTCTGGAAAGAGAGAAAGTAAAGAGGATGGTTAGGAATTAAACTTTAAACGTAAAGTCCCAGCTACTGAATGTTTTTTTTCCAAAAGCATTTATTAACAATGTGCATAAAGACCCAAACAAGCTGGATTTACAAAAGTGTTATTTATGCTATGTATGCGCTCAAAGATTAAGAAGGCCACAAGCACTATTGTGTCAACAAACCTATCACAGAGATAATCTACCTTCCCTGTTCTCACAGAAACACCACCAGATCACATACTGAGCAGATGTGAGAAGCAAGCAAGTGTAAAAGCCTGCAGAAACATACTTGCTTATACAGAAATAATACTTTTTGTCCCTTGTGTCTGATACTCCAACATTGATGCAAACTCCACAGATGTCCATCAGCTGAGCGTGAGAATCAAATCTGATCACAGAGGATGACCATATGTACATGGTGGGAACTCATGAACATCATATGGCTGGCATTAAGGCCTTCCATTGTGCTGTCTCCCCTGACCACCTGGCACCCCTTCTCCAGGAACTCCTTCATGCATTGTGGTGCTCAGTCTGTCCTTTTTGTCCATGCAGCCACCTACCAGCTGCCTGCCTCTCAGCCCTGCTGATAATTCTGTTTTAAATGGGTTAACTAACATCATCCACTGCAGTAATTGCAAACAATTAGCAGAAGCTGTTCGCATGTAAGCAGCTGTTGCAGATCATGGTTTGATCTACTCCATCTAATCATTACTCCTTTTCACACAGTGATTGTGACAGTCTATTATTATTTGAAACCCTGGCATCAAACAGATCCCCTTCAACTTTATTGCTGCTTGGAATAAAAAGAAAGCCTTTATGTGACTGTAGCCGAAACAAATTACAACGACTTCTGCAAAAGCGCATGTGAGGTGTAGGATAAAATCACTTTGACTAGCTACCGTTTCCTCAGCCTTGTCTTTGTGCACCCTCTAAAGGAGCTTGGTTTTCAAGGACATTTTCATACTCAGCGTGCTCATTCCCAGCATAAGCAAGCCTATAGATGCACCCTTTTGTCCCAGGCATCCCCTAAACGAAGCCCCCACGTTCCCATCCCTCCACTAAGCTTGACCCAGACTCAGCTCCCACGTTCCCATGGAGAGAGGGGAGACAAGGGGCTGGGAAAGCTTTTCTTCCCCCTTCAGAAAGAAGCTTTGTTAGCCCTGGAAGGGGGACAGCGTTGGAGTCGGTGGCTGTGAAGCATCCATTGCACCGGGGACATTCACAGGGACACCTCAAAAGAGGGGGGATAATAGAGAGAGGGGAGAGAGGGGGGTTGAGAAAAGGGGAGAAGAGGGAGTTCTGAAACTGCTCCCGTTCTCAGGGACATCACTCAGGGGAAAATAAAAAGTGACAGAGCAGAGGGAATTCAGCATGGTGAACAGTGTGGCCGTTTCAGTATGTCATCTAGTGACAAGGGGAACAATAAAGCACCGTGAACAGCGATGAAACATCATCATCACCTGCATGCGTACACTGGATTATTGTTACAACTATGCAGTGCGGGCTTAATAACAATGACATAATCTACAAAGTAAATCACTGAAATCTTTAATTTTCGGATTGTGCACGCGCAGTGTTTTGATAACGAGCTGAATGTTCCATGCTACATTTTTCCCATTTACCTGTTGCACGTTTCTGGAGATCCATGTCTCCAGAAGCAGACTCAGCCGGGACTGGTGGAACTTCTTGGTGGTCTTCACTGCGATGAAGATGTCATCCGCGCTGATGTTCTCAGCTGGAGGGGGGTCCGCGAACGAGCGTGCGGGCTTCTCCACCTCCCTCCGTCCCCGGGTCAGTTTGGTGAAGTAAGCCGAGAATCCTTTCTTATCCCGTGCGCTCTCGGGCGGTGCGCTCTCCCCTTCCCCCGGCGTGGCATCTTGGAGCAGAGAGCGCGTACCGATGTCCCGTTCGCTCGTCACCTCGCTCACCTGCACCCGGTGATGCTGCACAGCAACCAGGAGCAGCAGCAGCAGGCAGAGACATGCTGTGCAGGCTACTGAGATTGCGGTCTTCTTTCCATTATTTTTCAACATGATTAAACCTAAATACGACTAAAACCTATAAAGCGCCTAAACGAACTCCCAATGCAAAGTCCATATGGTATTTTTTTTCCTCAATGAAACTCAAAAGGACAAACACCAATTCAGTAGCGCCGCATAGCTGTATAACACAGGAGCGAACGTTCACGAGGAATATATATAAGCTTCGACACTTGGCCACGCCTCGTGGGAGGTCCGTGAAGCCAGCGTTCAGCCTGTGATGCAGCAACGGGGCGTGCGTGCGTGAGTGCAGCTTGTCCTTTCACATATCATGAAAGTGAACGTTTGACCCAAGTAAAACAAAAATTGCAGCTGGTCACGAAGAAAGGTGTGTTTCAGAGACTGCGCCTGGAGAAAAAGTGCATCATCCCCACAATGCTGTGACTCATCAGCTAATAAAAGGATTCTGTTCACCACACTGAAATCACGCTTATTTTTCCCCTCTTTAAATTTCTTTCTTTTTCAAAGTGAAGCTATTTGAATTCGCCCGAGTGTGAACCGGGTGTTCACCAGACAAACAGCCTCCATTGTTCTCCATTGACCTTGAGAGGCCACTAAACAGTTGGCCATTCCTGAACACTTGTTATTCAGATTTTGGCTCTGGCAATGGAGTGCTGGGATGCTGACCAAAAGAGATTCATTTAGACCAACATTCAGCTGGTGGAGTCTCAATAACCCGCAGCAACCGTCAGGTTTAGGCAGTCTGGTCAATCACATGGGCAGTGTTGGTCAAGTTATCAAGTAATCAGTAACTAATTACTGATTATTTCCCCAAAAAGGTAATCCCGTTACTTTACTGATTACTTATTTTCAAAAGTAATTAATTAGTTAGTTACTTTGTTACTTTTTAAAAACACGATTTACAACCTGAATAGGTGATAAAGCGATAGATCTTTCAGCCCAATTCTACTTTTTCTGCATAATCCATCATACAAAATGTAATCAAATGGAAAAGTCTCTTTTTAAAACTTGTTTTATTAGTTTTAATCTTTTAACTTTATGCATCAAGCAAAAATGTAATTATATGCAACATTCACTGACTGTAAGAAATTAGTTTAACATTTAAACCTATTTTCTGCACATTCCAGCACATAAAATAAAATATTTTTTTGTGTTTACACTCAGTCTTTCAAATAGATGCAAGTAAAACACGGCAGAAAATAAATAAAATCAAAGACTAGCGGTCCTGTTGCTCTATTTTCACCTGTAAAGCAGGAGTGGGGTAGGCGGAGGTTTGCCCAGGTGCAGGTGAGCCGCAGCGGTCAATTGAAGAATCCGCGAGTTTCTCCATGAATTTCCCATTACGTGGTAGCGTGGTGCTTGCTTGGAAGTTTAGGGGTTTTTTCGCTGTAAAAATAAGTTTTCTTCCCACGCGCAAGGGACACTAATGTTTCTGTCACTTTTTATGGAATCAAACTCAAAGTAAGGTCAGTACTTCCACGCTTTAAATGCTGCACGCTCATACTCTCTCCCGCACTCTATATATTATCCATTGTTGATCTGCACACAGCTGTTGTCACGAACGTGGCACTCGCTTACGTCATTGTCATGAGACATTCTCGCAAAAAAATCACGTTTTTAGTAACGCAGTGTGCAATAGTAATCCCTTACTTTACTCGTTACTTGAAAAAAGTAATCGGATTACAGTAACACGTTGCACATGGGTTTATTATTATCACAGTGTTCTCCTAAGATGATCAACAGTATCCAAATTAGGATGAAAAACTGCACAGACCATAATGATTGTAATACCAGCAAACTAACAGTGTCCCAAAGACTAGGCGTATCAGGGGCATCAGGAAAAGATCAACAGTCACACTTGTCCAAGTCTGAAGTCTGTGTTCCTGTTTGACTCTCTAAGTCTTTGCAGCAGTTGCAGTTCAAGAAATGAAATCAGTCTTTTTAAAGAATATGCACAAGAACAGCATATTCTCCGCTGCAGGTGTTTCATTCTGTCTAATTCTGAGACACGCAAGACAGAAGTTACTTCTCCGCTCTGTTGCTCCAGACAAGGCTCTTTGTCCACCTTTTAACAGTGAGCACAGAAAGGCGTCTAAAAGAAAGCATGAGAAACCAGGCAGAAGGGGCTGTCTCTGTGGCCTTCATTAATCTTCAGTCAAACACCTCTTTCTGCTGGGTTTGCATGGATTTCTTCCTAGCAAGGAAACTGTGTTTTGGCTCTTTAGATTTGTGAAACAATGTCAACTGTTAAAATGGCAAGTCAAAACTCTCTCCAGTCTTAGAAGCCTCTGCTCCCTTTCCCGCCTCCCTCTCGGTTCACTTGATTTCAGCCATTTGAAACGCTTTCAGATGCCTTTCCTCTACCTCCTCTTTGACCTCTCCATCTAACATTACTGCTGAATACCAGCGGTATTAAACCTAGTTTCTTCAGACGAGGCCACTTCCTCACCACATTGACCACAAACCCACAAATAAACACACAGTGTGCTTGATTTTTCCCTTTGAAGGCATCAGTCTGTCAGGGGATCTGAGCCCAGATGATAAAATTAAAGGGTTGCTATATATAGCTCTTCTATTTCCAAAGGAGGCTGCATGTGAAACACATACAGCAGGTAAAGAAACCCAGGATGAAGTGGGACAGCGTGATCACCCAAGCCCACAAAAAAATCCACAAAAACCTGAAAACACACTCGGCTATAAGACAGCATGGAAGACATTAGCTCAAGGCAAGATTTTCTTTCCATTTCTTTCCATTTGTTTAACATTCCCGAGGATGGCTCCATGAATGCTGCTGCTTTTTGAAGCCTTTGTTTATTAGTGAATATTTCAGTTCCAGTCTTCCATGGTATATGCCATGTTGCTTCAGTACCGAATCTGTGACTTTCACACAGTGTCAGCAGACCAGGTCAGGACATTATTTGAAGTTGCCCTTTTTCATATGCAGTCTACTTTGAATGCAATCTCATTACTGGCAACACTCCATTTAGTTTCAGCAAGAGAGCTGCATGGACAGAGCTTGCAGGAGGGAGCATGGATAAAGCACGCTGTCTAGAGCTGTGTTTAAACAAGAACTCTGGAACATGTTAAGAGAGTCAGATTGGAACAGTGCTCAAAGTTTTCTCTTCTGACACATGCAGGAGGTAGAACACAGGACAACAATAATAATATGCCAAATTATTGTTACCCTGGCACAACTGGAAATCACTCTATAGGGCTACTAGATATGCAGCTGATTAAAGATCATCCAACAGTGTGAAAAGAACTAATGTCTCCTTTAATGTTCCTTAAAGTGGGCTTAATAATCAGATCTCAACATTTAATAAATGTTTCTGTGAGTTTTGCATTTATGAGTAACACATAAATCCTATTACTTAGGATTTATAAGTAGATAAATGTTTGATAAATTGAGTATAAGACTCTGTATTTTTGTTCTAAACTGATTTAAAAATAATTATTTAGCTAATTTCCTAAGGTATACATGAGTTATTACAACTGCGTTTCACTTGTCATTCATTTTGGAGGATTTTGTTGCAGTTACTAATATAATTTCTGACGTTATTATAAATGCTAAAAAGGGCAAAATGAAGTATAAACTAGTCAAGTTTGATTACTTTCATTTAACTTGCTGAACTGATCAAATGAATGTAAAGAAGCAAGCATATAACCAGTATGCAGCGCATGTTTCAGATATAGCACACTGTCCAATTTTATAAAAACACTAACCACGGTGGAGGGTGGTACTGGGCACCCTGATCAAAAGTGGGACTGAATCTATAAAAAAGTACAAATGGAATAACACCACACTGAGATGGGAGCCAAGTGGTGGGATCAGTCTTCAGTTCTGTTTATTTTCCCACCGTGGACACACTATCTCTGATGGGATTACAGGTCACACCAGAAGTGAGAGCCAGGGGACCGGCCGTCCGCCTCAGATCTCGGTTTCAGTTTCCCTCCTCATGCTACATTAGCGGAAACTCTCCAAAGACCGCAACCGAGAATGCTTCAGCTGCTTTGAGAGGAGTAAATATGACCCATTTTTCTTGATTTACACACAGAATTCCCAAAAGTCTGAAAGTAGTTCCTTCACGTGAGCACAATGGAAGAACAAAACAGAGTATAATACAAGATAAAGTTCAGATAAAACACGCAAATACTCCCATCCTGAATATTATTTTCATACTGTATTAGTGTGGAGATATTCAGATAGTTTACTTGAAGAAATATTGCCTTTTTATGTACATTTTAGATTTGGTTGGTTTCATGAAATATCTATATTGTCCATCCAAACTGTTGTGCTTGTGATACACTTCTCTGTTTTCACAATAGGATGTTTGTCTCTAAATTGTACAAAACCACCTGTTGCCACTGGAAACAAGACACAACAGCGATACTTCACAAAGCTCTCAGTAAACCCAAGAGACCACTAAAAGCTGATGAATTATATAACAGGTGAATTATTTCCATATCACAATGCGTACTGTAAGAAGTAAGTTGGTGGATGAATAGCCCAGAAAAGCTCGTGTTTAACAACAACGCAGTGTTATTACATTCTTTTCGATTGCATCAGAGCAACTCATATCCTGTTAATTGTTTGATGCATTCCTTCCTTCTCATTCCATATTGAAAACTACTGCAAATGGGTTTTGCCTAACCCATCTTTTCAACCGCAAAGTTTTCTATGTTTGCTTGCCATCACATTGAGTACACTTAACTTTTGATTTTTTGAAGAGGGAATCAGTAGCAATAAAGTTTTTTCTTAGATAAATATAAAGGAAAAAAACCCACAGCAGTCTGAGCCAAGAGAATTTTTTCCTGAAGAGGAGAAAACCATAACTCTGCAGGTCCAGTGAAAACAGGAAACTCACTGCTGGTAGCTGATTTTAAAGTTCCACACACACCGCCGTCATATTCGTTCCCTTCACACTCTCCTCTTTGGTACTACAGCTATTTGCATAACTGTTCAGACCTGACAGTCACCCCCTGCTTCTGCCCTACTTCCAGTCTGTCAGCCTAATGCTTCCCAGCACTCTGTCTTTGTGGCAGCTCTTGTTGTTCCGGGAGCATCAAATGATCAACATATTAAACTGGGAGGACTCTTGTCTATTCTGGTCTGGTCTTCTGCCTCACATCCAAGGCCCCAGACTTAAATGCATTTAGTGGGTTGGCCCCAATTATGGATATCGGCTGGGGGCTGTCATGGTTTCCTACTTGTTGTTTCACCAGTGTTACGGGGGGGCTTTATGTTGTGAAACACCGAGAGTTGGAGAGATATGATCTCTGTGTGTATTGTGGTGGAAGAATAGGGCTGTGGGATCTGATACTGTGGAAATGACAGGGCAGTCTGATGTGTCAGACTCTCACGGGACGGCAGACACAGTGGAGAGAGACTCTGGTGGGAAAGTGCTGAAGTTTCACTCCAGGAGTGTTTGTGTGGGTGTTATATGTATTGTGTCATTTGTCTTTTCTTTTTTTCTCTTTTTCAGATGATCAGGGTAACTTGTGGATTTAGATGCTCACAGCCTGAGTGAAAAGGTTACAGTTTAAAATGTGAACCAACTGGAACAATGTTAAGTTAAAAAAAAAAAGACAGTTTCCCACAGACTGCAATCGGATGAAGCGTTCTACTTTGTGATTTGTCATTGTCATTTTGTCATAGCTTGCTGTATGGGGGTATAGCTCAGTGGTAGAGCAATTGACTGCAGATCAAAAGGTCTCTAGTTCAAAGCCAGATGCCCCTTCCTCTTAAGTATAAAAGACTCACTGCACAGGACAGTACTTGACAAATAGGTGTTCAGTTGAAAAGGCATTTCAAGACTCACTAGGCGGACAAGTTCATGTTATTGAGGATCTTACAGGGGAAAAACAAAAGCTGTTTTAAAAGTAGATCTAGCAGAGAAAACTCACCCAAGAATGTGCAGACTGCTTGGGATTCTCTTGCTGTGAGGCAACAGCGCTAACCACAGAGCCGCTCTAAACCAGTGATGCCAGCTGACAGAGGAGTGGTGCACCAATACATTATTAGCATCTGAATCCAGCTTGTATGGAAGACTTTTATGATTCCCTCTTTCCGGTGGCTTTGTGACCAAATAAAAACTCCCTTTTGATCTTACACTTGCAGAGGCTCTTGTCATTCGATCTGTTAACCAAACCTCTGCTACCTCTTTTTCCAGGCCTTTGGATTTAGTGGAGACCTCCTCCAGGCTAAAAGGAAACTACCACTGAACAGTTGTCATTGGGGAAACCTTAATATCTCTAAGATGTCCTGATCCCCTGAGCTTTTTTCACAATATTCACGTCTGATACCACAATACCTCACACGGCGCAACGGCAGATGCTCAGTAATCTCTGCATCATTCTACATCTGTTGCTGTTTATGACTTTTAATGAATGTTTACTCTGCAGCCGAAAGTCTATTAACAGCTAGAAAGAATAAACACCCTGCTTTTAATTTCACAGTCTACAAGGAATCAGTCTTTTACATGTTGTTTTTAGGACTCGTGAGGACTTTCGTTCATGTTTTTGTAATGCAGAGCAGCAAAGTTCAGGCTTTTTGTTTACTGGGAGTGAACTCTACAGGGAGGGGGGTGATATACAGCAACATGAGGGACTGGGCAAATTAAGGAGCCATGACAATGAAAAGCAGATGTGACTGCTGAGCAGTGAAATGACTTTACTGCCATGTGAAAACATTAGACAGTGCAGCAAATACCAGTTAATTGTTGAAGACACTTGCACCAGTAGCTGGTTGAAATCATCTAATTTAAAGCATGTAGGTGACTTTTTTTTCTCTGCATATCTCAGTCTCACAAACTTTGTTTTTATGACTGGCTAATACCCTTAAAGTAGTATTTACACAACTTTGGGGGGGGGGGAGTAGCTTTTTTAGCCCATTAGATAACACTAGTGGAAACTTCAGAAGTTTTTCCTCTGTAAAATGAGTAAATTTGCATAACTTAATATAGACAAATGAATCAGAAGTAAAATGTTGTTCTTTTGATTGCTTTGTTGGAATCCAAGGGTTGTTGTTTTCTCATTATTTTCTCAGCGTTGTAAGCTCTTTTAGTTTCATGATCTGATAATAGCTATTAATATCAGGGAGCTGGTGTTAACTGATAGCTGGATGGCTCGGTATTAAAGGATGAAGCTTGCAGTAATAAGGCCAAGTACGGTTTGCCACATGGCATGGTTTGAACATGCCACCTGTCAGGAAATCCTGCATGATTATGGATCCCACAAACACACACTTTCCTCCCAGACTGGCCACCGTGGTCAGTGGAGGGAATCTGTTCTGTTTTTGACTGGGATTAATTCCTGGCACCGTCACTGGTTCAGCTCCAGCCGGGAAACAAGAGCAGCTTCCATCCCACAGGGCAGCGGTTTATCTCCTGTTGTGGGTCCAACTGGGCTGATCCTCTCATATTAAATGGATTAGCGGAGGCCTTATTCTACTGTCAGTAGGATTGTAGAATTTGGGCTTTTTTTCCCCTCCCAAAAAGTTAAAAAATAGTGAATTTGAATCATGTATTTATAAAATCTGATCTGTGTGCTTTTCTTTGAGGTATTTCTGCAGACTAGTGTCAGAAACATGATTTTCACCTGATCTCCCTAAGTACCAGTCATGTTTAACCCGCGTTTAGTCGCGTTTAGTCCGTGGGAAACTGCAGCATTAGTGCTGCTTACAAGCCTTTTGATTTCCCGTGAGAGACATCACGACAGAAGCAGGTTACTTTGGCACCCAAATGCTGCATGGCATGACTGCAATCGAACAGATCATATTATGCAAATTTAGGAAAAACTCACATCAAGGCTGATCAACAGATGCTCACCAAACATTGTGCACAATCACAACTTTACATCTCTTTTATGATGCCCACTGCAAAATTTTTATCAACCTACTGTCCACTTTCTGGAAGATTGCACTTTAACAACAGATAGCTTGCTGCTGGATCTCTGCCAGTCTTGAAGCAGATTCATGAAAGGTGCACCTCCCTGTCTGTAGTCTTTTATATTAATCTCCTTCAGGCAGCCGACTGAATCAGCCTCACGGGTTTCCATACAGGTGCCACTCTGATCACACAGTTTAATAGGAGGCGATGTCTGACCGAGCTGAGATCAAGCTAGCCACAAACAGCCCTGACCCTGGAACACAATGCCTGGAAGTCAAGAACCAGGCTCTGTCAGCCTATTTCAGGCCAACAATGTTAACATGATCTTTACAGTGTTCTTGCTGTAATGAGGAATTTGTGTCACTTGACAAAAAAGGCAGATAGTGGGTGTATTGTTGGGGGTTTTTTTTGCCCTTGTCAATGTTATTTAGTTTTGCTTTGTTTGCTAAAAGTTCCCATCCACTGAAATATGGTTTTTAAATTAGTATTTCACTTTTTGACCTTCAATGTTCAAAATGATGTATGCACAGCATTTAAGGGTTGGATTATAAGAACTGCCAAAACTGAGAAGCCCAAAGACTCCAGTGGAATGGATTTTCAGCAGAGTAGGGAACATCTTGTGATACTCCATATGCAGCCAAGCTTTAAATATCCACTGTTTTTCAGTGATTTTAACCACTGAAATTGGATCTTTTGTTTTCCTTAAATAGTTAGTCATAAACACTAGACTCTTACAAGCAAAGGGTGGAGAGAGAGAGAGATCAAAAAAGAAAAGTAGGCAAAAACAGGAAGAAAAAAAAGTTTTTCAGAAGTTTTAGGAATCTTTACTTGGCCACACTGAGCTAAAGTTTCCTTTGAAGACCTTGAAGGCTGGAGTCTGAAACGATGCTCATCAAAATCTAACATGGTCGAAACTTCCAAATGCATCAGTGTAATTCAGTTTAACTCAAGTGCATCTGCAACTACATAAAAGAAAATTTGACAGTATATAAAAATATGAAATAAAGCTTAGGTTATATCACCCTGATTTCTAGTAGTTTTAGCACTGTGATCTACACCAAATCACCCCCACCTTATGATGGACTGAGATGGGCCTGCTATCGTTAAAGTCTTATGTCCATTCATTGAGGCTACACTTACTTATGGGCCCTTTCCCACAACCTCCAGGCACCTTGGGGGAAGTCATCCATGCATAACTGTGTTCCTTATTCAAAGGCTGAATGTAGAAGTTGTCCCAGAGGTTGGCTGCTGCAAGTGCGGCATTAGCAAAGCACATGCTCGCCTTTCAGAGGGAAACAATACTGCCCTTTGTGTTGGGCCACAAGTGTCTATTTTGATTTTGAAGGGGATCTCACAAGTGGATAGACGATGAGGGGACTTACAGGAACAACACACAGGATACATCAAGGACAGCATGCTACCAGAAAATTAACAAGTCCTCCAGCTATAAAACAAAGTGTGCTTTGCTGCGACATTTAAAAACAGCCATGCTCCACCAGATCTGATATCGGAGGAGATATTATCAGGTGCCTGAGATGGAGAGTAACATTCTCTGCAGCTGCTGTGACAGGTTGAATTTATCTGTATTTTTAACTTGCATAACAGATTCTATTGGGCCAGCTACAGACGTCAAAATAAGAGCTTACTGTAATGAATAGAGGAAACTACAGGATTCCTTTACCCTGTAAACAACAGGAGAAAGCATGACAGCCAAAGCATGCTTGCATAGCTGATAATTGTCATGATCATACTTTTTTTTTCTTTGTAATTGTAGCGATCTTTAAACTTTGGGTGTTTAAGTAAAATTCAGTTTTTCAAGTTAAGCAATAAAGTGTTGTCTTCATCTCCATCCCCCTTCTTATGGCCTCTTCACTGGTTTATAAATAGCAATGACCCATCTTTAAATAGGACATTGCTTTGTCTATTGTCTTTCCATGTCTGTGCTGTCCTGATCTGTGATGCTGAAGAAATGCAGTAAACATCCTCTGACCCGGCTAACCCAGGACTCCAATTCATAAGCTCCCTGTTATTAAACCTTAGTTACATTACTAAATTCTCTGTGTGGTTAAAAGCAAAAGCAAAAAAAATAGCCAGTATTTGCTTTCTGTTTTTAGCACAAACTATTGGCCATATAGCTTCATTTATATGTTTATAGTAGTATTTATATATAGTATTTGGTATTAAATATTAAAATAATACATCAAGGACAAGAAGAATCATTTTAAGGAGCTTACTGTTTACTTCCTGGGACTCTAATCCCTCATACAGGGGATTACACTTCCTCATACACGGATGTGACATTTTGTCTTTTCTTTACCTTCTTAGCTAAATATACTTTGTTTATTTTGGAAAAACTAAGTTTCGGTTTCAAAATCCACTGTGGTGATGTACAGAGGCAAAACTGCAAAAACTGTGCCATCGCCCCAAATCTGTACTTTCTCAGCTCTAAATAGCACACAGAAAAACATCATCTAGTGAGCATATAATAGGATTTAGTAACTAAAAAGTTGAGCAAATTTCCTTTCAGAAGGTGGTTAGAAACACAAACTGAGCTAGAAAGAAAGTAAGAGTTGATATTTACTTAAATTCAGGGGCATCATTTCCAGGGGGGGTTACAAACCAATGAAAAATGCTCTTCCAGAAGTACTGAGTGACTAAGGTTGGGATTGTTGTAACTTGCAGATAAACAAGCAGACAGCTGTGGACACCACGAGAGGATAATTATTTCTGACTAATTCTTTCAAGTCTACATGGATTCTGCCCTGAGGACACAGTTTTTCCAATAAAATGGATAAACTGGCAGGGTATGAAAAGCAGAATGGGCCAACACAACAGTGGCAATTGTGGATCAGAAGGAAAAAATAAAATTATGATGTGAAAAACAAAAACTGCTCAGATGAAATAAGTTTGTTGTGTATGAACCGTGTGAAATAAAATAGCATCAGACAAAATACACAATCAAATAAAACCAGCATTTGTTTAAAGATATGCTTTAGTGGAGCTTTTCTTTTCAATGTTGTCTGGAAGTAGCCTCAAATTTAAATAAAACATGGATAGTAACTTAATTTTTGCCAAGTCTTGCTTCAAGAAAAACTTCCATTTTGAACCAGTGCTTCATTTGGTAAAATAGTTTTCTTTAAGTTTGTTGAGATGGTAAAGAGGATAAAAAAAAATGCTTGCTGAATTCAGTAAATAAAACATGCCTAGACGTGCCTTCTCTTTTTAACATGATTAGGCTCAGCATCAGACTGTTTAAGAGTAGTCCTTTAAAGGAAGTTTAGGGGTTTGGGGCTTGGGTTGTACTGGAGTGGTGGCTCCCTATTCTTCTCAATACCCTGCTTTGCATTTTCATTGGTTTGAAGGCCATCTATCAGGATCCCCTATAGGCCTTTTCAGAGCCAAATAAAAGGATCACTGTGGACAGACCTGTCTGTGGGTTGCCCAGACACTGGAGACAACAGATGTGTTAAATGTAGCCCTCTCCCCCACAAAAAGCCCAGAGAGCTGGGGCTGCATACTATCTAATGGAGAGGCAGCTTTATGTTAATTGCTGAATGGAGTCAGTCAAAGGTGCTGTGAGCTTTTGGTGAGCATGTTCAAGGAATCCCACATCATAAAGAAATCCTCACTTCCCTCCACTTTCAGGAAGAAAGCACTACAAAGAAAAGGCCATAAAATAGTTGCCGGGGTCTGTAACTGAACGGCAGCATTAGATCCTACAAAAACCCACCATGTAACTTTATCTGGGTGTAAAACTATGCCTGGACCTTGGATCAATGTGACTTTAAACCAGGGGGTGCTGCACTGAGCCACAGGGAATCAATATGGCAATTCTTTTTGTGATATTGTTTACTTTATTATTATCTATTATTATTTTTATTTTTTTTATTTTTTTGTTTCACACATGTTGCAGCAGTAATGCATTCCCATACACAACATTCCTTTCAATTAAAGTAACACTGTTTCCATGCATGAAAAGGAGCAGGAAGAAGAATAAATTCTTATTGATACCTGCCCCCTATCTGTGATAATACAAGTAAGCAACCAAAATTACACTATGACAATTTTCTGCACATAACAAAACAAAGCAAAGCAAACAGAACAATATACTCAACAATGAGCAATACCACTAAATATCAAACTAAAAGGATCATTTTTCTACAATTAAATTCTATTCTTTTCAACTTCTTCATATTGGTTTATCATTTTACTCTAATAGCAGATTTTAAATTGAGAAACATTTATACAACACTTAAGATGATCACTGAGAGAATTCCAGTTTCTTATGCCTATGACTGTTGGACACATTTGCCTTTGTGTGGTTCGAGCAAACCGGTGCTTAAAATAAAACTTCCTTCTTCCGTCCCCATTTTCTGAACACAATACAAATAAACTTTGTAACTTAAGAGGTGGTGTTTTATTTTTCGCCCTAAACATAATAGTTAAAGTCTGTAATTTCACTATGTCTTCTAGTTTTAACAATTTCGATTTTGTAAACAAATTATTAGTGTGTTCTCTATATTTAACATTATGCATAATTCAAAGCACTCTCTTCTGTAATAAATATAATGGTTTCATATTAGTCAATATTCTCATTGTCTTGTAATCTAATATATATCTAACATTACCCAGGATATAAATACTTTTAGCCAACTTTTTTTTTTAACATGTTCAATATGTGATTTCCATGTTGACTGGAATCTATTATGCGGAATGGGAGTCCTTTACCAGACTTTTAGCACAAATGCAGTAAAATAGGCAGAATTCGAATCTTTTAAGGTACAGGTGAAGAATTCATTGCTAGATTAAAAAAATCAGCATGTTGATGTTTTTCCAGCAAAATGCAGGACCAAATTTTAAAAAATCACTATACAAGGGCACAGCTATAGAAACTAGTTAAAATATTTAATTGTGCATGTTTTGCTAATGCAAATTAAGGCATCATAGCTTTAAAAACAGATAATAAAAGTGCAAAGTGCAAATGCAACAGATGTCTACAAAGTGACTCAGTAAAGTATTTGCACACAATAAAGTGCAATAATCCATCTTACTTCATTTTATTTTTTTTATTTATATAGGTCAGGAACTAGTTTAAATAGTAAATTAGAAGAGCTTACAATATCAAGAACAACAAAGGTCTGAGTTCTTAGTGATGGTGGGAAAGAAGAGCTGAAAGCAGCACCATCTGAGACAAAAAGGACCACATAAACCTCCCTGTATGCAAAAATAATCGAATTGTAGTTTTTAACGGTTCATAAAAAAATATAAAACTACTGATATCTGTGATTCTGACGCCATTATCACACTTTTTAAAAAATAAATTTTGTGGTTTCACAAGGCTCTCTTATTTTGACTCAGTGCTTTGGTTGGAGATAACAATAGAAAACATGGCTTCTAGTACGATAGCAAGCTGTGAGAGCTTGCTGCTGTTTCCCTGCTGGGCCCACGCTTACCTCCTGTATTCCTGTGGGAATCAGGATAATCCTTGGTATCGCACCCTTTTGTCACAGCATTAGTGTTTCATTTTATTTACCCACTATATCTTATACATACTTAGCTTCCTTATTCATAGCAACATGCTGTATACCTTATATTAAAGCATATTTTCAATATTGGAAACTTTATTGGTGTTACTAGAATTAGAAGGTTTAAATTCAACTTCAGCATCCTAGGACCCTTTGTGACACTGAAGGAGGAGGAACAAAGGTTCCTGCATCAAACCCTTCGGTCTAAACAATGGCAGCTTGGCGTGGTTAGCCTGAGGCGAAGCCATCTGCCACTGAGAGTGGAGTCTCTTTGTCGGCTATTGTGGAATGTGGAAGCAGATTGATGAGGGCCGGGTGATTCCTTTAGGCCCCGATGAGGCAGCAGGCAGCACAGAAATCCGAACAGACGCCACTGGGAACTCCCTCTTCTTCTGTCTCCACAGCAGTCACATGACGGAGCAGCCAGACACCAAAACCTGGGAACATGAAAAGGGAAAGTGTTTTCAGAGGTTGATGCAATGTGTTAGAAAAATCAGTAAAACTTGTGTTCTCCAGGATCATTCTAGGAAAAAGGCTTTATTTTGATCTGTTGCAGTGATAGCTTGAAGGAAAATGAGAAGAATGAATTTTCTTAACTGTGCTTCTTTCTCCTCTGCTATGTGGTGTGGGGGACCAAGGCTGGAGCCCTGCAGGTCATGTCCTTGCTGGGATGATGACCTCTAACCCTCTCAGCAGGTGTGTGTGGATGGCCTTTATTGAGAAAGGCCTGTCCAAAAGCTCTGCAGCTTTTGGAGTGGGTGGCTCAGTGAGGGGGGACAGGGCAGATGTTGTATGTGAAATCCCCCAGGGAAAGTGTGCCACCATTGAGGGAAAGGGTCAGGGCAAAAGGGCGGATCTCACACAACCAATACAGCATGCAGCCATGGTTTCCATGGCAGCTTGCTTGCATCACTAAGCTTTCTGTTGTCTGGGACATAAAATGGCAATTTAGGCTCTGGGATCTCTGGCAAAACAAGGCTTTATTTTGTTTCTGGTTGCAGATATTCTGCAGAATTTGGTTCAGAACCACAGGCAGGATCAGGTTTACTTTTGAGTAATTTTGCAGATGAAAGAAATATGAAGTGACAGTGAAACAGGAAAGCAGGACTCCGTGAAAACAAGCAGATATAAAAACAAAACTGCTGATGGTATATTGTTTAATTTTTTTTTTTAAGCTGTAGCAGCCTGAGAGGATCTTTATTTACTGTTCAAATCATTCACCATTTTTTAAAATAATTTTTACAGTTCAAAAGTACTGTATGTGACTGTGTGCGTGTGATTTTCTTGCATACTTTTCTGTACACCACACAAACATGAAATCTTTATCTATAAACAGTCACTATAATAAGAAACCTTAATGTCTGTAGATGGTTTCAGCTGGGAGAACTGCAAAGCCACGGGGTGCTGTAGAAAAGGCAGAGATAAAAAAGCAGACCTTGACGTTCTGACAGTTTACTGTGGCTTCACTGTAAGTCATTTCCTTTGAGGTGATGGCTACAGAAGAATCAAGTCTTTGATCAAATCCTGGCTTCAACATCTTATCTCACCAAATGGGCAATAAATCATTCGCTTAACTGAGTGAAAGGCAGCCCAAAGATCCGGCTAAGCTAATTATGTCTTTATTGCAACTTTAAGGGAACTTTTTGTTCTTCAGCTAAAATCATTGGACAGGATTATATGTCATATTATGATAGCATGTTACTCCAAAGCTTGTTAAAGACAATTTATTGTGGGAGTTAAACACAATTACAACTTTTATCAATCTTTAACATCAAAGCAACATTGACTATAAATCTCAAAAGTCTTGCAATGCTGAAATAAGGAAACCACAAAGTATACTGCAGCATCAAGAGCTTTGTTCTTCTCAAAGGCCGCTCAAATAAAGAGCCAGCTTGAGTTATAAATGGCTTGAGGAAACAACAGACATTACAAATAATTAAGCGGAAGCATTTTTTGAGATGGCATTGACAGCAGAAACCTTACAGCATTTTTTCCCCTGCTAAACCTTGTATGTAATAAACCATTGGGCTAGGGGGTCCCTGTTTTCATACAAAGGACCTTTTCTGCAACAGTGCTCGTAGGCCAAATGCAAGAGCTATCAGTCCTGTGATGCATGACATTTGTATAACATCACCAGGGTCCCGGCATAGACTGGAGTGGGTCAGGACTCTGGACAAACTGTGGATTTCAGTCGGCATGAAGAAAGCACAGGTCAGAGCACACTTAGATATGCATCTTAAGCCAATGCTTGGCCACAGTGACTGAAAAAGGGCCATCGCTCTATAAAGCTACTGTTGAAGAACAAAAGGAACAGTCTCAGAGGATAAAAGAAATATTATACAATATCAGCAGATGCATCAAAGGGTTCAAAAGTCAATTATTCTGTTCAGAAAACATGAAATAAATTCATTACAAGCCTTTTTAACTCAATAATGCCATAAAACATGGCAATGGGTATATGAGCCGAGAGTTATTCACAATGGTGGGAGTTTTACTATGCTGATCTTGGAATAAATTATATAATAATTATATAATATACTTAAATAATTATATAATAGATTATGGTGTATGTCCTGTATATGAAAAATGGATGGATTCATTGTCACCTACAGGTTAGTGAAGGCCTGTTGTGAAGTCTAAAGCTGACTAGTTTCTTGGTGTTTTGAAACATGGCCCATCATCTGACTCACAGGCGAACAGCTACTCAGCCATGAGATAAATTTAACTCTACTGTTTTTGTTATTCTTTTTTACTTTAAAAGGGACTCTATTTTACAAAATAAGACTTGAAACTACCTGCTGGGGCCATAAACTCATTAGGAAAGAGTTGGATGGATGGCAGTGGTTTGAAAAAATTTAATATTTAGGTCAAGTTTCAAGTTTGGAGCCATTTTTCTGCTAGCCAAAGCTGCATTTCATCAACCATGTTTGTCTTCTGTGGGGCTAACTCTTTTTATATTTGCAGTGTGTACATAACAACTAAAGAAAGGGGAATAGTAACATTAAAAAATTACATCAGAAGCACAAAGGAGATGTATGGTCTGGACTCCAACAATGGACATCTGTTAAAGATTCAAATGTCTCAACAAAACATCATAACCATTCAGCTGCCAGTAATATATTCTAATCTAGGCCAAAGTGGTTGACTGACTGACAGCCAGTGTTTGTTATAAATTCAGTCATGTCCCACTGTCACTGAAAATTGAAATACATTTGAGGTGACGAGAAAATGGACATGGAAATTAAGCCTGAATTAGTTTTTCAAGATGTGGTTTACAATAACTTTATCTGTGGATTATGTGGTCCAGGAATTTGGGCAAAAACTATGTGAAAGGAAACTGAATAATTACATTTACAGGGATTCAGAATTTAGGCAGTGATAAACAAGATTAATTGATGAAACTCTGGCTTCCTCTCTTCCATGCAAAGACAGAAGATAAGTATCTGTATCATCAACTTGTGCCAGAAAGGATACATGTACCGCCAGGCGTCCACGAGCCAACACAAACATGGAAACCTCTTCACTGTCAGAGCAGAGGTAGAGGGAGGAGACCTTCCCTCTGATTAGCTGGAAAGGGTCATCATCCCCTGACATCTCTTTGTCTCTGCAGTATTGACGGAAAGATCCCGATTTCCCAGGTCACTACCGCTGCTTCGTTGGTCTTGGCCAGAGTTTGCCTGACGTGTCTCGGTGTGACCTTTGATGAGACAATGAGAACATAGTCACATATTCAGGAAAGGTGCACATGGAGATTGTGCCTTTGTAGTCGTGTGCTGTAAATACCATCCAGGAATAGCTTTTCTTGTGATATTACAAAAAAAAAAATTGTGGATGCAACAATGCATCAGGCTTATTGGTGTGTTAGTATTTAGCAGATAATAAATCGGTACAAACATAGCATGATAAGTATTATAAATGTATTTTCCCTGTCCCACACAGTAGTGAGGGGTTTACTTTTACTCTCAATACGTTTAACATCTGAGGATGGTGTCAGTGTTTCAGCCATGAAAAACATGACATCGGCCAGCTTTAGCCTCCGGACTCAGCAACAGCCTGGAAAAAACATGATACAGGCCACGCAAATAATCACAGAAGGATATCATATATTGAAATGCCATACATCAGTCGGACAGTCTTCAAAGGCTTTAAGGACTTTACACTTGCCAAGTCATGCCTTAAGGTTGGATATAGAGTCCTCCGTAGATGAAAAATGACAGTTAAGAGCAGTATTCTTTCTAATTATACTCTTTTATATTGGTTTTACACGACTTTGCGGCAAGGTCACCCCAAAGACCGCATTTTACAACAATTCTTAAAATCCTGCGGTTTCCTAAGTGTCATTCCATGCTTTCTTGTTCATGAGTTGTAGTAGTGTAGAGTTCTGCAGTTTGTAGAATTTTCCATATGTTGCCGAGCCTTTAAAGAAGGCTTTTTGAGATGATTCCCTATAGCCTTATTCCCCAATCGGGATCCCACGTGTGTGTGTGTGTTGGCGTAGATTAGAATAACAGGACAAACACTGAGTAGGATGTGAGCCACCCAACTCTGACCTCCATCTGTGCGGTTTCCTCTCCATTCTTCCTGGGTGGGACTCCCCCCAGGAGGTCCAAACTTACACATACCTACTGTACCCCAGTCGTGTCTTCCATAGTGCAATGCTATGACCTCTTGGACTAGCTGTAGTGTTTCTCAAAGTGCCAAGGTTGGGGACCTTCATAGATGTGATTTTGTTGCAGTTGGGCTACTGCCAGCAGAGATATGAATCTCCAGTCATGGTGTAGGAAATCAAAAATAAACTGCAGAACACATTGAATTAGTGGGACCGGCTAGATAATCCACCTTTATCATAACAATTAAGTTAACAGACTTGTTTCTCAGAAAACATGTAGTGTTGACATCATTTATATCTGAGGAACATCATCTTAACACAAGACTTTGTGGGAAATGAGCTGCAGCAGCCTTCAAGGCTAAACAATGAAGCAAAAGAACAGCAAAGAGGCAAAAATTACACTTCCTTATTCTTTTATCAGCAGGGAACCATATATGGCCAAATGATTTGCACCTCCAATAACACTCCAGGGTTGAAAAATCTGTATGCTCTATAAAGGCCTGAGTCAGAGTTACAGCAGAAAAAAGAAGAATGTTTGAAGCCTGGTACAAAAATCACTTTTGTTTCTATAGTGAATATATCCCATCATAACAAACAGTGTACTGGAGCCGATTTACTTTAATAGATAACCAGTTTAATATTTATTAAGGCTTAAAACTGTGTGCACGAGGGTTTTAAATGCCACTGGTCACCAGTGACTCTGCATCAGGGTTAGGCAGTTCATTTTCTTAAGGGGCTGCATGAGAATCTATGAGATACTATTGTGATGGACATCAATAAGCTAAACTCGGTTCTGTTCAGTATTAATTTTATCACTCTATAAACCACTACTGGCAAGATTAGATGTTACAACTAGGCCCTATTTGTGGCCTGTTGAGAAAATTAATTGGCCACCCTTGCTCTATGAGGGTATGAACCGATGTTTTATTGGCTGCTTTAATTTGAACTATGAGTGTGATGAAACAGTTCAAGAGACACTGTTAAAAATAGTTATTTGATTTCAAGTAAAAATTAGAACTAACGAAAGAGAATTAACAACAGTGAAATATCACATCAATTCAATTTTATTTATACAGTGCCAAATCACAACAACAGTCGCCTCAAGGCGCTTCATATTGTAAGGTTGACCCTACAATAATACATACAGAGAAAACCCCAACAATCATATGATCCCGCCATGAGCAAGCACTTTGGCGACAGTGGGAAGGAAAAACTCCCTTTTAACAGGAAGAAACCTCCGGCAGAGCCAGGCTCAGGGAGAGGCGGGATTTATAACAAGTACGATTCAATGCAGATGACTGGAGAAGAAATACTCAATCCATCATGGGAACCCCCCAGCAGCCTACACCTATTGCAGCATAACTAAGAGAGGATTCAGGGTCACCCGGTCCAGCCCTAACTATATGCTTACTATATGTTCATCATGCCAATAAGGTAATGGTGATAGCATCGGTATGTTGATGTTTAGTAGCAATCTTAGTTCATTTTCTAATTAGCACCAAATACAAAGCACGACTAAGGCTGGAGGAAATTTTATTCTGACGATAGCAGCAGGTAAAAGGTCAAAGATCAGTTACAATTACATGATTGATACACAAGTTATGTATCCACTGGGGATGATGAGTTTATCTCTTCAACAGTTGTTAATATCATCCCTTAGAGCCATACTGGTAGCCCATCTTTAATACCAGGCAGTGTGCACTACACCTTTGGATACTGTTAGACCTCCATACTGAGAACAACTGTTTGTTTTTTCCAGTTGTTTATCTGTCTATCTCAGGGGTGGGCAATTCCAGGCCCCGAGGGCCGGTGTCCCTGCAGGTTTTAGATGTGTCCTTGAACCAACACAGCTGATTTAAATGGCTAAATTAGCTCCTCAACGTATTCCAGAGGCCTGGTAATGAAGTAATCATGTGATTCAGGTGTGTTGATCCAAGGTGAGATCTAAAACCTGAAGGACACCGGCCCTCAGGGCCTGGAATTGCCCACCCCTGGTCTATCTTATTCTTCTGAAAGTAGTACTGCATATCAAGAACACTTACAGATACAGAGCTGGTACAAAAGTCCCCTAGAACCAGGCATGAAATGATTAGAATTTGGTAGTCAAAGGTCACTGAAGCTCAACTATTCCTATGCTTATTATGACAGCATTTTAGACAAATTTGTAATGAAATCAAATGAGAAAGTGCTGATATTAAGACCATGTTGATGTTCTTCCTTGTGATGTTGTTATTTTATCCAAAAATAACTTTCTAAGTGCCATAACTCAAGAACAGAAGTCAGATTGTGTCTGTGTTAATTTGTGAAACGTTGTTTACTGTTATGACTACAACTTTGTGTTTTGTGTTTATGGGCAGACAAAAAAACACTTAATACTTTTCATTAAATTCCTTTAAAGTCTCATTTTTATCCAGTATGTGGAGACATGTAAACTCTAACAGCTCTGAGCTGGCTGGTGGTGGTAATTCTAGTTTTAAGCCCTGAAAATATACAAATGCCCCCACAGCTTATGTCTGCTTTTTTTTCACATGCAGTCTTTTAGGTTTTGCATACAGATACATGCAGACAGAGATGCAAGCAAGAATTTGTCTGGTTGGCTGGAACACTTCCACCCCGTTATGGAGAATGGGGTTCAGTCTGGTGTAGATCCCAATCCCCTCAGGAAGTGTGTGCATCAGAGCAAGCAAAAGGAAGTTTACACTGCTGCTCAACAGATCGCTGTTTATGTTGGGGCCACCTCTTGAGGATGCATTGGGGCTTTGATTTTTCAGTGTACCATTAGATGAGTCACTTTTTTCCATATGTTAAATGAAAAGCAAACAAAGTGATTATGTTGTTGTTGCTATTTGAGGGTTACGGACCAGTGGTATGGTGATTCTCTGAGTCTGGAAAGTTGGGAAGGCTTATTGTTAAATCTAAATTCAGTATCAGTTGATTGGAATACTCTAGCCAACAAAAAAGAATCTGAAAGCTTCTTAATTACAAAATCAATTGTTTTTATAGCTAAAGAGCTGACAGCCTCATAGATAAAGACAGAGTGACAGACAAAAACTCACTGACCATTGTATGACCTTTCATAAGGTCAGTCAGAGTTCATCCATTTTCTTTTACTTGATTATGCTTTTGCTTTGCAGATTAAGCTTATTCTGTGAATACAGTTCAAGTCAATCAGACAGTGATTGACTGTGTTTTTCCTTTTCTATTTGATGTCTCTTGTTTTATCTTTACCTGAAAGTTGCTAAAGCAGAAAAGATTATTGTTGCTCTGCTGATCAGAGAAACTGACAATGAAACAGATTGTCGAGAAACTCTTTGTTTCCTTCCCTCGATTTCTCCACACAAGCATAGCAGTACTTGCAATGATGTCCTTTAATGGGTCTGCCAAGGCTGTGTTATGCATATTCCTGTACTTATATGCCTAAATGCACTTGTCACAAATACAATATGAAACAGCAAATCTCTCAACTACTGTTGTGTCTAATTGTTGATTGTAACATGTTGAGAATGTTTTCATTTGGAATTTAACAGGATAGGAAAAAGTCGGAGAAGTCTTCATTTTTAAAGCAGTAGTGTTATAAAGATCCATACCATTAACTAGGCTCTTGAACCGAGGTTTCTTTGGTCAAAGTGTCTGGATTACTTCTTTGTGTAGCACCTGCTTTGGGCTACTAACCCATTACACAAGCATAGTTAACAACTTATATAAGTGTAAAAGATTGTTTGTGCTAGAGTAGTCTATTAGTCCTTCTTCCCACAGTTTTGTCCACAAGTGTGGCCTAGCTCCTGCATTTTGCTTATAACAAAAATAGACTTGATGTTAAAAGCCAGGGCTTTTTAATTAAGACACATTTGCATGTTTAGCTAATAAAATGCACAACTGGGGCCAATTCGATATGGTTCATGTCTCAAAATAAAGCAGCTTGAAGCATTTTCTAAAAAGGGTTTTATACCAACTATTGGACGTAAATGTAAAACTTATGCCCTAATAAGTCTCCAAACACAAACACACACCAATCTGCTCTCTCTTCTTACCAAATATGTTTTCATACATGTTACAAAATGCCACTTTGTCCCAAGAGACAAAACATTACAAACGATCAGATTTCCTCTCTTTGAATTATGGTGGTCTTACAGATGCAATCTATCTTAAGAAACGAGATTTGGTGAGAGAAAAATGACGGCTTTGTTTTTTCTGTTGCGGAATGTTTGGGATTGGCTGTTATCTCCAACATGTTTTACGCACTGCAATGAAACAGAGATGTTCTGGCAGCCAGGCACACAATGGCACAGGGTTATCAGCCGTGTCACTTCAGCTTGTCTTGCATTGAAAACACCCCCTCTGTTTCACGGGAAGGTGGTCTAACATGTGCTTGGCCTGCAAAAGAAGTATGTCAGTCGGGGTCATAACTACCACTGAGGACACGGGAGGTGGGTGGGAGGTCATGCATTTTTTGCATTGAAGCGCTAGCATTCATTTGTCACAAAGGGTTTGAATAGGTTTTTAAGGTTCTTGTTTTCAGGCTTCTGTTGGATTGTACATAAAACCTCTCTGAGTAAGAACATTTCTCTAACAAAGACATGCCAAATGTTATTTATTTTCATTGTACCAGCCTACATCAACAACTCTCGCCCATAAACTGAACACAACAATGTCATTTTGATAGTACTTTTCTTTGATGTTACATTGCAGAATTGTTGGGGGAGTTTCTACTGTGTTATGAAGAAGGAAATTCAACCAACTATCTGTGAGGTCTGTCAACATGTGTGTTCTCCTTTTTCTGTCAGTGGAAAAGTTGCAGCCTACATCTGAGCCTCATCCAGAGTGAAATATTTTAATAATCTTATGATTATGGTGAGATTTTTAACATTACACATAACATATGCATGGTTGATTTAGAGTAGGAATCCTGCCAAGGTGGAAAGACACAAGATATCCTCCAGATTTCCTGAACTATGAATCACAAAGCTCTTAAACTGAAATTGAAAATGTGCCATCGTGTTAAATTTTATTCGTTTTAAGCAGGTCTCACTAAATAACCAGCATTTAAGTGGCCTTTAATGCTTAAGGAGGTCGAATTTGTAGGAGATCCCATGTGAATACATTCCTTTCTCTTGACTAGATACAGATTGTATTGCTACAAAGGGAACATAATTGAAATCAGTCAGAGAGTTATTGGGTGTGGTCCTTCCATCTGATCTCTTTTGTTCTCTTTTCAGCTGTAATTTACTAAAGAAACAAGATACTGTTTTTTCCATTCATAGAGAAAATAATAAAGAAACAGGTCATTGTGAAATCCCTTTCACTTCCTTCCCTTAATGTGTGCAGCACACAAGCACAACTAGACCCCAAACAAAGGCTTTTAAAACTGTCATATGTAGCCCACACATTTTTTTAATAAGCCAACAAAAAGCCAGAAGAGATTTCTGCTGATTTAAGATGATATCATGTTGAAATTTAGTTATTTTCTTTAGAATTTAAGAGATGTCAGTTCATCATTATTTAAGAAGAAACTGGACATTAATTTACACATCATTTGGTTCTTTATCCAATCATCTGCATCCAAAATGTAAACATTTATTGCACTTTTGCACTCTGTGAATTATTTGTACGTAAATAGGGCCATGGCACAACCCAGTATCAGCCATGCTTTAGCTGTCAGGCAGATGATCTCACATTTGAGTCTAGAATACTTTTACAGACAAGTTCATGGTTGACTCAATGACTTCAAGGTGCCCAGGTCTGTAAAACAAGCCCCGATTCCCTGAATGTTGCATACCAGTAAACTGCCCAAACGTCTGCTTTCATAGAACTGCTCACACTTGTTGATAATCAATTAATCAAGTGCATTTGATTAGCGACAGAACCTGCTTGCCAGTTGGTAGTTTTCTTCTCTTTTTTGCAGTTTTTCTTATCATTGTTATTTGGGATGAATTTGTTGGGACGTTTGGGAAAATTGCGGTACTGTTTAAACACACCTGAATGATCCAGATCAGCAAACAGCCAAACTTCTTCTTCTGAGTTGCTCACACTTGCTGATTATTGCTCAATCAAGTGCATTTGATTAACAGCCAAATCCCTGCTTGAAGGTTGGTATGAGGTGTGTGTGTGCTCATCTGCTGTGTTCCGTTTCCACCAAATGCGATGTGATGCTCGCCAAAGGACATTGTTCGACAAGTCTTCAGAAGCTACTTAAGCTGTTCTTCCATTAAAGACAAGAGCCTTTCTCTTGGCAACCCTTCCAAACAAGCCATACTTGTTCACTTTTCTAAATGTAATGTCATAAATTTTAAAATTTTGCATGCTAACTGAGGCTTGTAACATTTGGGATGTAGATATTAGGTTTTTACAATTTAGGACCTGACCTGTCTGACCTTGAGATGAATTTGCTGGGACTTCCAGTCAATTAACTGATGATCAGTTAATTGACTACATTTGATCAGGAGCTACCTATTGGCTGTCACCTAATGTCCTATTTCCCATTAAAGCAAAAAAAAAAAAAGGCTGCATCAAGTCCAACAAAAACTTTATTTATTTATTTTTAAATGACTTCATGTGAGATTTGGGGGAACTTGTGGATTTGGAGTTAAACACCTGTTGGGGAAGTTAGAAATATAGAGAAACAAACCAGCAGCTATAGGATTGACAGTACAGTATGTGCAACTGGAAGCTATTGTCTCCTTAATGTAGTCATTGTGTATAAGCAAATGCATTCACTTCAGTGGGAACCGTGCCCCAGGATCAGTTATGTAAATACATTCTGAACACAGAGAAAAGAACTTGCTTACAAAGTATAAGTGGATTATATTTGACAAAAAGTAAAATGCCAAACTTACTTAACAAATACCCCTTTTATTATTTTTGACCTAGCAGGTCATTTTCCCATCTTCATTTTTACTGATGAGGTACACATTCAGACTGAAG
Source organism: Mchenga conophoros (assembly GCF_057382185.1). Lineage (NCBI taxonomy): Eukaryota > Metazoa > Chordata > Actinopteri > Cichliformes > Cichlidae > Mchenga > Mchenga conophoros. The sequence continues at coordinate 30,837,720 of NC_140529.1, forward strand.
TAATGAAAGTCTAATTAAGTTGGGCAGAGCCCAGTGAAAAATGGGCCACTGTGACCATGTCTGTCTGAGATGTGGGAACTGAGGTCACACATGAAGAGGAGGGTTTTTTTCTCATGATAAATGACCAAGTGAAAATGAAAATAGTGAAGCACAAAAATAAAGAGGACAACAACAACAAAAAAGATCTTCACAATACTGTGGTTTGGTTAAGTAGGTTGCGCGAACAGAATTTTTAAAATGCAACTAACTGTGGTTACCCAAGGCCACATAGCTATGGTCTGTGAACACTTTCTGAGCTAGATGGCAAGCAAGTGGAATTTCTTCTGTCTATTGTGAAATTAGACTTTAGACTGATGAGACGAGACAAAGAGCAAATTAAATGCCACTGTGGATTTTACATTACATTGTTATAATTCTATTTCCTACAGTGTATGAGGGGCACTGACAGCTGATTTATTAAAAATAATAATAATAAAATAAGATTGCGCTCTAAAAACAGTGGCTGTGAAAGTCAAAACAATCTGTGCTTTAATCACAGACACCACAGTAGTTTGCTGCAATACGAGATAAGAAATAAGATCCACCAGAGGAGGCAGGATGGGGAGATCGATTACTCTGAGGTTTCCCATGATTCTGACTCTCTCCGGGGAGACCGAGCTCCTGCTCCAGCGCTGCGTGGGTCTCTTAACTGTCATTATCACCAATGGGAGCCACAATAGGTCAGGGAGATGAGATAACATTGTGAGCAGTGGAGCAGCAGGTGAGAGGCTCAACAGGGCATGATTAGGTATCCGGGTCCCAGGGTGTAGCATTGCCTGGGGCCTCGGGGGCCTCGGCCCCACCATCTGCCAGGGTGAATTCTTCTCACTGCACAGGAACTGCTCAATAATAGCACAAACTGTTGCTGAGGGGCGTTCCTTTGAGTTTCTCCTGTTACACTTCATAGGGAGAAGTGTTACACTTTACAGTGCAGGTCTTTATTTACCTTCTCAAAACACGAACTCAAAGAATTCAACAAAACAAAAGACTAAAACTTCTGGTATTTCTGTAGTAATTCTGTTATTTATGTAGTTTGTATTCATTAGCAATAGATGCCTGTTCGAGTACAAATGAATATACCTTCCATGAGGACACAAATCACCTGGTTTATCTGAAAATAGCACATGTTTAATATGTAATCCAGATTCTGCCTGATCAGGGCTCCAGTGTGAGGCCATCACTCAGCAGGAGCACACCCCGGGGCTGCTCTGATGACAGCCATGCTGGATGGTTCACACATGACCCAAAATTGCTGCTGCACACAACACCCTGTCCTGTGACCCGCCAGCACCAGCCGCCCTTTTGATCTGATGACATGGTGTAAAATTGGAGATGCCCACCGCAGTCACACATGCCAAACATGCAGTTTGTATGACAGGCAGGCATGGACGCCGAGAATATTGAATTAGTAGATGTCGTGTAAATCTGCAGTGTAGCTGCATGGCTCTCGACTTACCAGACAGACCAGGTGAGCAGTTATCAATCAGCGTTTTGTAACAGATACTCTTTGAAGTGTTCGAATTTTGCCCTTCAGCGAACGTTCACTCACATGCAAACAGGAATCATAAGGTTAATAAAAGCATGTTTTTACAAAAGCACCCACAAACTGATGAGTCTGCAAGTGAAGAGCAGCAGCCACATCTGCTAGATCACTTAAAATCAGTTAAGAAGCTCAAGGTGCTGCTGTAGATAACGGACACTGATAACTGTGACCAGAACCTTTAACCTTAAAGACATAGATCTTGACATGCCTATTAGCCACCATATCCACTTTCACTGGCTTTAACTGAAGGCCATCCAAACCCATATTTAATATATATGACTGCAGTGTGCAGCCTGACCACATGGCACTTTGTTTGTGGCCGAGAATCGTGTCATAATAATACGCCTTTGGACCCTTTTTGTCCGTTCAAAAATATAATGGAATGGCCAGATGTGGAGGGTGACCCCATGTTGACCTGTAGTGGAGTCTATAGTGTTTGTGTTGTGCACCCTAGCAGGCCGCCACAGGGAAGTGGTGGGTTTAATGGTTCTGTATTATATTGCAGTAGAAGAAAAAAGTCTGTAGCAATATAATACATTTATCCCTCATAGGGTAGACTTAAATTTAGAGGTGATTTTTTGAGATTCAGGAAACAAGCTTACCTTTGTGTTGAGCAGTCTGTTATTTTGTCTGTAGTACAGACCACAGAGTGAAAGACTTTATCTGTTAAAGCCCAGGCTACTCTGTATTACACAAAACAGTCTCTGCATCTGCTCAGTCCATCAGGTCTGATGCCGTTAACAGCCTCCAAACAGCCCATGATCAGGCTCCAGCTTCGGTGACTTTGCAACCTCCTGCTGGCTCACCAGAAGGGCTCTGTTTTGATTGTTTGATTACCCTCACTGGGATGACCCTTAAAGTTAACATCCCTACCATTAGGTACACAAGTAAGCATGGCTGCAAGCATGCTCCATGACTCTGGGTAAACATGTTGGCAGACTGGAGGAATGTGAAGTGACCTGGCTGTGTGTCCACTGTCATGGCCAGAAAATATATAGATAACAATGTTTAAAGAGTACTATTGAACAGAAGAACATGTTGCAATACTGCTGTTTGCAGATATTAGCGTGCTGAGACCCCTTTTATATGAGTGTGCTAAAAAAAAATAGGCTTTTTACAGAATACATTTGTTTCATATGCACAGAGGGCCCGAGTAAGCCACCAGTGATGGATGCTCTACTAAATTCCACTCTACACAGAATCTATCTTCACTTTTTGTGATGCCTCCAAATGGAAACTTGAAATTAGTTTAGCAGAAGCGTGACTGGTTTCTCCATCTCAAAGCTGAGCCCTGAATTGCAGGGCTTGTGTTTCAAGAAGTGAGGATGAAAATGCAAATCAATACAGGTTTTTTTTGTTGCTGTTTTTGAATTCAGCAATCAGACTTGCGTGGAAGAAAATACACAGAACAATGGCACAAAGAAATGTATGTCTGCATCTTGTGCGTCAGAAGTTTTGAAAACTCTTTAGCTTAAATGATTAGCACAGTTTATCTTAGCTTTCTGGATCTATGCACAACAACAGCAACATCGCCAGGCTTATCTACCCGTACATATCCATCACAGTTTTGACAGTCAGTTTTGGTTTATTATGGTTGCTCAGACTTCTTAAGGGATCAGACCTCTGCCCTCAGACAAACACTCCTTGGGAGCATGCTTGCACTCATGTGGGCTGGGGGTCCTTCAGGGCCATCATGCTCCCTGGGGTGTCTGCTTGTGAGAGAGCCTGTTATTCCGAGAACATCCTGCAAGCCCTCCCACCCTCCCGTAGTGTCGGCAATGAAGGAGAGAAAGAGCTGGGAAAGCCCCGGTACAGAGGACAATTTGTGGTTTGAAGCTGGGACACTGCTGTTTAGGTAAACACTGCAGCATGGGTGGAGAGCTACATTATTATTATTACAGCAAAAACAAAAGTAAAAACTGTAATTGAGGGAAATATTTGTTTTTCCATAGCAAAGCTTCAGAAGAACAGCTGCTCAGTCTGCTAATCATTAAATGACTTACATGGCTGAGCTCACATTAACCACTTTCTCCTTTTCACATCATCACCATATGTCCCACAATCACTAGAGCACTGAGAAAAAAGCATGTACTGTTAATAGTGACTCCTCTGTCACGGCACTCAGCTAGCAGACGGTAAAGGGGGTGGGGGGGCTGACTGATTCCCACACAGAAGAGCTGTCAGCTTCTCAAGCAGAAATAAGGACAAATGCAAATGAATCAGCTGAGAAGCACACTTGTTGTGTATTTCTCTGAATCTCAGACACACTGAGCATCTTTGGGCCTTAACAGTACAAAATAATGAGGTCATATTGTGGCTGCAGCATTATGCAAGTGTCATTTTCCATATCCAAGAGATATGATTTGAAAAAAATCAATGTAATGTATTTTATTTATTATCATTATTAATTCATGCATTAATTTTACATTTAATTACATTGTGGTTTGTTTTGATTTGTTTGTTTGTTTTTTAAGTATAACTAATACCATTATGTTTAATTGTACATACATACAGATTAAATTCAAACTGAATTTCTGTTATTGCTGCTGCCCACCTGCAGTACCTTAATGGCCCAACAGGAGGCCCTGAATCACACCTTTGGAATCACTGAAATAGACATTAATGTTATTCAACAGTAATCCAATATTATTTTATATATTATTATATAACTCTTCTTTCTGTGAGAGATGAAAATGCATATTTTATGCATATTCATAATTCATTTGTACTTTTCTTTGTTTTATTTTTTTTACCACTGTTGCCACTTTTACTTTGTTGTTTAGTTATTGTATTGTACTATTTTGTGAGATCAATAAAGTATATTCTATCTATTGTTTTCTTATTATTATTATATTTTATTATTAAAAATTATATTAACATAATTTTTATTTACAAAGCAAGTATTGTCATTTGTTTCATGAATGATTGCAATCGGACAAAATCTGGTGGCTAATCCATTTACCACATATGTTAGATTCAAGAGTAAATAGATTCAAACAGCTATCTGTTGCCCCCTGCTGGTGATAATAGGGAGATTGGTTAGGAACAGGTTGATGCATTTTGATTGCTTAAAAAATAATTATGAATACATGCTACAGCATGACCCAGTGTTTGAGTGAGACACTATGTGGGTTTTTTGTTTTTTGTGCACAAAACTAATTGTTTTTTTAGACTCTCAAGACTCTCAAGTGGAAAAGTGAGGTTGAAGAGGTCCATTTGCATCTTCCATCTCATTGGTCCAGTAGTCATTTCATAATCTCTTTTGTGCTTTTAGTGCCATGTCTAGCAACTGCATGGATTTAATGCTTTTTACAGGCTAATTAAAAAACATACTTATTAAGCTAAATGTTCCATCATTGCCAAGCTGCTTGAACTAGTCTTCAGTTAGGAAATAACTCTCTTTCAGCCTTAGGACATCCAAGTTATTGAAGGTAGAATTATTTACAATTTATCACTAAAAGCATTTGTAGGCTACTAGAAACACCTGCCAGCTGCAGTAATGTACCTTGTAGGGACAATCTATGGGATTTATTTTATTAAAACAGTAGAGCAGCCACCCTGAGAAAGACCAATAAAGCTGGTAAGTGAACTAAAGCACTGAATATAAAAATATAGATTCAACTTTATCTACTCAACTTCAAAAGCCTCACCTTGTTTGCATTATTTTGTCTACTAGTTTTGAGAAAAACAATGTACACTCTCTTTCATTTCTAAGGTTTAATTTATGAAGATGTAAAACATGTTTTCTGTAGCAGGGCTTACATGACCTCAAACTATAGTCCAGATGAACTACAAAACATATTACACCATGCGATTAATAATCTGACAACAATTTGAATCAAAATTCAAAAATTTCAATTCAAAATTCAAAAAAAATGTGTGTGAAAATCAAGTCCACCCTTATTGCTTACACGGGAAACAATAGGGAAAGCAGCAAGTGTGAGAACATCTATAAAAGAAAATGAAAGAACTTCTATTTTATATCCCTCTCTTGGCAGTTTGCTGCAGCATTCAGGTGTTAAAATAATGTTGAGGAGATAAATTGTTAACAATCTGGGAGCAATTGTTCCTCGGACTTGGGAACAATGCTCTTTAAATCTTGTAGAGCCAAACGTGAAGCCATCTGTTTGACCAATAAAGCCTGGTTCAAACCTGGTCATGCAACAGTATAATGATTCCAAGCACAGCAACAAACTTACAATAGTTGAAAAAGACAAGAATCAAGATGTTGTATTAGCAAAGTCCACACAATTAAAATGCTGTGCAGAGAAACCCTCACTAATGCAGTAAGAAAGTGAGCCCAAACTCATACCCAATAAAAAGACTGATAGTCTTTGTATGCAGTCACTACAGTTCATTGTGCTGTTTTTAAAGGTGAACAGTTTAGAAACACGCTGTTGAATCTTGATGTATTTTAACTCACTGCTTCTGCATTTTTCTTTTGTTTTTGTTCACTCACAGTATGTTATTTGTTGCTGCTCATCCAGGCTTGTATTTAAATAATTCTAGAACCAGAACTTTTGTGCCCTGATAAATTTTAGAATTGAAAGAGAGTGTACCTTATCATGACTGCAATTCCAGATTTTATAGACTTTTAGACCAGGAAGCAGAGTACCCAAAATTAAAATACTTAATTTTCATACAAGTACTTCATAAATGCATCAATAATATTGTTACAGTGACCATTAATACGTAGAGTGCCGTCTCTTTATTATGCTCAAACTACTGGAAATAAATCCACACAAAAATGTTTTATATTTCAGTCTGCTCCGGAAAATTTAACCAAGATTTTCTTTATTTCAAAATGAGACAAATTAGCCGACGGCAGACATCTCGTTCAAAGTCACATCTAAAACTTCTGGAACTGCTTCTTGGCTCCAGCGGCCTTTGTCACTTTGAGGACGTTAAATCTCACTGTCTTGCTGAGGGGTCGGCACTCCCCGACAGTCACAATGTCTCCAACTGTGACGTCTCTGCGGAAGACAAAACAAACAAAGAAAAAAAAAAAAAAAAAAAAAACAGTGCAAAGGGGAATTTAATATGGGTATGCATGTCCAAAAATAAGTTGACAGAAAATGTTGTCATACTGAAGCAAAGCTGCATCAGTTTTTGCCAAAGGCAGTGTCGTCAGAGCTTCCTGAGCTTGGAAGACCATCGTGAGAAAAAACATCATATGCAGCAAAATAAGAGGCTTTGAAGGAACACAGTTATTAACTAAAGGGTTATTTAACAAAACATAATGTGAGGTGCTATACCTAAAGCAAGGTGACAGATGGACCGAGAGGTTCTTGTGCCTCTTCTCAAAGCGGTTGTACTTGCGGATGTAATGCAGGTAGTCACGTCTGATGACAATGGTCCTCTGCATCTTCATTTTGGTCACCACACCTTCAGACAGACAATGGACAGCATTTTGTGTTATACCACTTTCTCTAGTCATAAAATGGCACTGGATAGATTTAGAAAACTGCTCTTAGAACTTTTGTCACTAGACTACATCAGTGTTGCCATTAGGCATTGTCGTCAGAACCCAAAGGGCTTGGAAGACCATCGTGAGATAAGCATCATTTGCAGGACAGTGACAAAAAAGGAAGACATGTGGTTTCTAGTAAATTACACTGTTCTGGTTTCATTTAAAATAAAGTTAAGTTTAGGACGTCTGTAAAAACACTTGTCTGTGCTACGAGACATTCAACTGACCAGAGAGAATACGGCCACGGATGGAAACATTTCCAGTGAAGGGGCATTTCTTGTCAATGTAGGTGCCTTCAATAGCCTGGAGAAAAAACAAACATGTTACTGTATATGAATAAGTGATAAGACTATCAAATCTAACATGAAATCATAATCACAAGTTTGCATCAGTGTTGCCAAAAGGCATTGTCGTCAGAACCTTGCAGGCTTGGAAGACCATCGTGAGAAAAACATCATCTGCAGCTTACAACCAAATAGTTTTAAATGTATTTAAACGTTTGAAAAATGCCTTGAAATGATTCATTTACCTCTCTTGGTGTTTTGAAGCCCAGCCCAACACTCTTGTGGTAGCGAGGAAGCTTTTCCTTGGTCTCCTTGCCACCATCTGTGATCAGAACACGCTTTTTGTTCTGGAAGATGGTAGGCTGCTTCTGATAGGATCTCTCGGTCTGGTCAGAAATACAGATCAGCGAGTTAAAGCTTTGAAATAGAAATCACATCACCTTCACCACGCATTTCTCTCACACGCCGCCGCTCGTTAGTCGACTTAAGACTTACTTCCTCTCACTAAACCTATGTTCACTTTTGGTTAATATGACATGCAGCCTAACAAGTTACAGAAGACGTGCCTAAAAGCTAAGACTTAACACGCACATCATGCAAAGAGTAGAAGCCGTATTAATAGGGAATGGTAAGTAATAGCACGCTAAGCTAACCAGGCTACCATTCCGGCTACTTGAGCGCTGCACGAGGGAGTACAGAGGAGCAAAAAATGTTGACTATAAGCGCGTAAATGTAGTTTGAAGTGACTCAGGAACAAATATAAGAACACTATAATGGCATATACTTAATTCTAGATGAGTAAAATGTTTATTAAAGTGTAAATATGTCGATTTAAAGTCACCACGCCGTTTTGCCGAACATACTTGTGCATCCGCCATCTTTGCCAGCCGAGTCGTAAAGAGGCCTGTGTATGCGCGCGACGGACGGAAGACACCGAGGTACGGGAAATGACGTTCATTTAGGCGAGGCTAAAAAAAGATTTAACAGACTTTTTTTGGACTAAAATTACAGAGTTATCGTACCACTTTACGTGCGGTAGGGGGCATTATAGTTTTTCCCTATTTCTGTTGCCTATAGTTCTATTTGTATATTTGTAAATTAAACTAGAGGGAGAAAAAGTGAGGGTGGCAAGTGCCGCCCACTGGTACGAACAAATAACTGTTATCACGTGATTGCACGGGAACCAGAAACGACCCAAACAGAAAAGAAGATGGCATCACATCCAGGAGGAGGCGATCAAGGTAGTAGCAGCTATCGTCAACAAATAAAATACATATATTTCGACTCTGACAGTGTCGGTGGGAGTCCGATAGACACAGATAATGTGGCGCTTTAACAGTTAACATTTAGTTTGCCGCTTTATTGCTTGCTAAGTGTATCGTTAACATGGATAGGGCTTAGCTTAGCAAAAGTAGCTAAACGTTAGCTTTTCGTTAGCACTGCGTTGTGTAGATGTTCGCGTTACAAAGAGTAAGCAAACGCGTTTGACCGAAAGCGAAACGTACACATTTGGAAACGGCATCCTTTTGACATTAAAAAAAAATGGCAAATTTCCTCAGTTACGACAGTGTTGAACGCGAATTAACTTAAATTAATACTATCAACTAAATAACTAACACCAGATTTGATGTATTGCCTTTGTATATGTTACGGACAAACAGGTGTCTAGAGTTGAGTTGAACAGGAGATATAAATAATTTACAAAAACAATAGTTTTAAAAACGTGTTTAAACTAATTGTTACGAAAAAAATACCTACGATGAAACTGAGAATTGACGTATAATTTTTCTGTCATCTAAAGTGATCTCATAATAATTTGGCGCAATGCTTATTTATCAGCATTTGAGTCATCTAATGAGTGTCTACCTTTGTCTTTCAGGGAATTCCGGAGATCAGATACTGGAAGTCGGAACTATTTTGTTACAGGAGTGAGTACACACTACACTCTTGGGTAGCAGTTATATGTGGAATATATCATTTTTGTGAAGGAAATCAACTTGATATAAGGGGTTAGGTGTAAGGAGTTTGAGTGCCTTTGTTGACTTGTTTCAGAAGGAAGAGCTGATCACCTACCAATTGCAAGGCTATTTGTTTGATCTTCTAGGTTGTATGTCAACATAAATAGTGAATCTCATGTTGACCTTGACACATCCGTCAGAGTGCTAGTGTCCTAACGTTGGGTTAAAAGTGCTTTGGCACAGAGAAAATATGTATCATATGTGAACGAGGTTTGTTGTAAGAAAACACATTCAACGCTCAAAGAGAGTAGTAAAGTGCTATATATAAGTAACAGTCCATTTTGAAAGTGCTAATGTGCCAAGGTCCAATGATGACAACCAGCTTAGGTAACCAGGTCATCTTAACCCCTTCACTTTGGTTTCTTGCTGTTGAACTAGAGAAAGTGTAAGATGGCTTGCTGTTGTGTATTTGTGCTGTATAGTTTCATCTATGAGCGAGTTCAGAGGCAAGGAGATGGCAATAAGGCAGTGACGAGAGAACAGCTTGGTGGAAGCCAGCTGACTGACCCAAAACATAAGAAGCTTGCTCAGTGCCTGCAGCAGATTGGAGACGAGCTGGATGGAAATGTAGAGCTCCAAAGGTTGGTAACTTGTCTGTGTGCCTCTTCAGGCAACTTTAAAGGCGTGGAGTATTATGATATGCAAGTTTGTTCAACTATAACTGTAATAACTTAATTATTTGCTTACCATTATTCAATCTTTTTCCCTAGAATGATAAATGACTCTTCGCTTTGTCCCACAAGAGAGGTTTTTATGAGAGTGGCCTATGAGATCTTTTCAGATGGAATATTTAACTGGGGCAGGGTGGTTGCACTGTTCTACTTTGCATGCCGACTCGTTATCAAAGTACGTGAAACTGCTATGTTTGGTATTTTAAAATTAATAAATAACAAAAGTAAGGCATGTATTATTGAATTAAAAAAATCTAAAGATCTTCTCTTTACACCTTTACAGGCTCTTGTAACTCAGATTCCGGATATTATCAGAACCATTATCAGTTGGACCATAGACTATCTCCGGGAACATGTGATCAACTGGATCAGGGAGCAAGGTGGCTGGGTAAGGAGCAAACTAATAAACCTAATTTATTAGCAATAATCTATGTGTCCATATTAAATTTCCTGTCTTTTCGGCATTTTTAGGAGGGTATTCGCTCCTACTTTGGCACACCAACATGGCAGACGGTCGGAGTTTTCTTGGCAGGAGTCCTTACCACTGTTCTTGTCATTCGCAAGATGTGAGGGGCAGCATGAAGAGCAGAGAGGAGAAAGACAGCAAGAATTACAATTGAGGGAAATGGCACAGGAGGAAGAAGAATGCAGAAAGAAATACACTCAACAGGAAGAACTTATCTCGAATTAATTGTTCTTCATTTCTGCCTCTTATTCATATGTAAGAATTGGGAGTTGGACTAATAGCGCTGTTGCACTCAAGATGCCTATGCCACTGGGGAAGCAAGCTGTGCAGGATTACGTGCACAAAATTGAAGGATGGGGAGAGGTTGTCAAGACTTGAACAAGGAATGCATTTTAATTAATTTATTTTTTACTTGGTACACAAGTCACTGCATTCTGTTTTCTACCTTAAATGATATTATGAGAAATGTTTTGATCAAATTAAGAGTTTCCCTTGTTTTGTTTAGTTTTTTGCTATTTTTTTTTCACAGAAATTGCCTTTCTGCTCTTCCCACTCTCTCCATCCTTTACATCATTGTCTGTATGCTAGCCAATCCACATTCTCATGTATTTGTGAGTGTTCACTGGTGTAAATCTGTAATGTTCTGCTGGCACTGAATGTGTAAGGTGGTCATATTCGATGGAGTTAAAGAGATATTTTTGCGGAAATATTTAGAAAACGGTATATACTAAGAGAACTCTGATAAAAGTTTGGGTTTAATTAACCCCCAGTTCATTTCTCTTCTTCCAGTAGGTGCAGCACCCAATTCTTCTATATAAAGTTATGTTTACGTTTAACATGAATCATCAGATGGTTAAAAAACAGTCAGATAATCTCTCTGAAAGGATAGTAAAAGAACTGCAATCTTGTGTAATATACAATCATATGGTGTTTGGGGGCATTTTGACCAGCATTCTGACCTTAACGTGACACTCAATAATTCTGTTACTTCTCGGTGTTCTTTTGGTCTACTGAAGGTTTGACGCTGCAGACACAGAAAGCAATGGATTGCTCACAGATTCTTACCTCACTTTACACATATTCAAAGTACTGTATTTTGTACGTGAGTTATTCAAAATGCGACTTTGTCTAAACAGCAAAAGTCTTTTTATACGTTCTTCTTGTTTGTCAGTGCCTTGGTGGTTTTTGTTTTCTTTTTTAACTCTGAAATCATTTTGATATTCTCAAGTTTTCACCTTTTCTATATCATATTTGTAAGAGTAAAATTTCCTTCAAGTCTCCCTTGAAATCTTTTTGCAGTGACTTTGTATGCTGTAATATTAAAAATAAATCTTTCAACTATTATCTGTAGCTGTGCTTTAATCACACACAGAATGTTGACTAGGGCTGCCACGATTAGTCGACTAGTCACGATTATGTCGACTATTAAAATCGTCGACGACTAATTTAATAGTCGACGCATCGTTTGAAGCTTTGTAAGATCACAAAGGACGCAGGAATGAGTAGTAGGATTTAAGAGTGTAATAACGGACTGAAACAGAAGATGGCAGCACTGCATGTACAAGGATGCCAGCTGCCGTTAAACCCCGAAGAAGAAGCTGTGTCCCAGAATTCATAGCGCAGCTGTCAACAATGGCGGCAGCTAGTTAGTTTTAACTTTACTCTTACGTTTAACATATTTTCAGGCGAGAATGTAGCTGTGTAAACCTCAAATATCTGCTCAGTTTATCAAGACACCACATATTTTCAAAAGCGCTCCGACGTTTTCGGAGACGTCTGTTACCCACTAGCTCGTTAGCTAGGCGGGGGCAAGGCTAACTAGAGCCGTGAGAACACCGGACTCCCGGCAAATCATTTTCAAACCCACCGCCGTCTTTCGCTACTCAGGTTAAACATATATATGAGTCACTTAGATAACTTAAAAATGTTATTGTTTGGCTTTCTTTAGTATTTTATTTGTTCCTGAGTAAATCGGTTTGGCTGAGATTAAAGTTATAGTTTTTTGCACAGCTAAAACTGTCAAGCAGACAGCTGATTATCAGAAGTGTGAGACTCTGGAGAATATACTCCGGTGTCCTGTTATATTTTAGAAAGCAAGGAGTTTATTAAACTTCACCGAAACAATCTGCAAATTTCATTAAAAATTAATAAACTACCATCTTGTCTTTATTTTTAGTTAGCACAAACACTTCAAGCTGTAAGCTAATGATAGTTATATAAGAGCAGATGCTGCCGGTGCAATAAGCAGTATGCTGTACATCCAATGGATGATGATCTGATTAGTCGACTAATCGCAAAAATAATCGGTGACTAGTCGACTATCAAAATAATCGTTTGTGGCAGCCCTAATGTTGACTATACTAAAAAGGCTTACAGCAGTATGATCTCATAAAATATGGCTCAGACTTTTTGCCATCAGTCACACCCCCTACTTTTTCTTACATCAGTAAATCAGCATACCAGCTATTCCTGTTTTCCTGTTCCTAGAAAATGCATATGTTGCTGGAAATGTAGAGACAAATAGAAACTTAGTCTCCCGAGAGGTGTTTGAACTTGTATAGATCAACACAAACAATGTGCTAGTTAGATTATACATTAGTGTCAATTTTTAATGCAAAGTAAGACGCCAGGAAGCACACTGATATTATTTAATGTCCAAGTTAAGACATCAACCTTTTCATTTTTATAAACATAACCCAAGGCTTAGTAATCCAAAGTATAGCCTTCAGATAATTTTGGAGAAATGGTGGATTATCAAACTGGTAAATAATCTTTAGATATTAATAATGTCTTCTCTGGCATTAGCCTTGCTCTGCACCAAAGTTTCTGATAAATATGTCATAGTCATCAGTCACCAGACTAAGGCCTTTCTTTTATCATTATTATTATTATTAATTAAAGGATATTGGATATAACCTTAAAAGGCTGAAAAGTAAAATGAGACCAACTTTATCCTAATAGGAAACCATTATATTTATTATAGTAATAGTAATAATATAATTAGTAACTATATAGCTGTAACTTCTAAATCATGTGAACTATCAATTTATAAGTATTACAAACTTGTTTTTTTTTATGAAATAAAAAGAGAGATCAAACTTTTTTCACAGACTTCACAGTTTTCTATTTATTGACTCAACATAAACATTGACACATGCAACATTACAAGACACAATGCTAAAAATCAATCCTCTTTTATATTTCATTTTATTTTTAATTTACGATATTTTAGGCAAAAGCAGTTTGTTAAAGTGGAGGCTCACAAATGTTTTATGGTCCCTCACACATCAACAAAAGCCAAAGACACTTGTTCGAAGCACAACATGAAATGATGAGCGGTTAATATGAAATTGCAGCTGGAATAAAGTAGCTGAGGGCTCTATCGAGTTTCCAGCATGCCATCTTTGATTCTCCATCTCCAAGAAGTGCTGAAGTCTGGAGCTGGAAAACAGCGGAGCTCCAGGCCGGACTCTTGTACCTCCTCATCGTGACCAATCTGCTGGCCGTGCTCAGTTTTCAGTGTGTAAACCCTCTCAGAGATCTAAATCAGACACAGATAAACGTCAAACTAGTATAATCTTCTATTTTTTCTACTTAAATGGACAAACAACATATACTTTTTGGATATAATAGTGTGGGATTCTGTGAGTATACCTCACCTGATCACTGATTCCAGTGGCAATATGGCCCACCTTCACCCGACGCATCTCTCTGATCCGGATTTTCTTATCACTAAAGTCTCTGATGCAGACATCCACCCCTGGACCAATCATAAAGCAGAGTGAGGCACATGACCAAAGAGAAAAAAAATTATATACAATTAGGTATCATATTAAACAGAAGAGCTTTTTATCTCACCTTCAAAACAGCAAGGTGGTGGCTGCTGTGTGTGACCCAGGAAATCCAAACTGAACACCTGCACATCTGGCTGGCTATTGTAGGAGAAGACACCGGAGCTGAGGTCGTCTCCTGGGCTCAGAGACCAGCGGCCAGAGTCCTGGAAAAAGGGGAACACAAACCAAACAGTAGGTCTATTATTTCTGCTGTTAACCAAAACAATAGGCCGCCAGAGAAGTTCTTTTAAAAACTGTTCGCCTAACAACATGTTTTCCCTGATATTTTGGCTTTATTTCTGCTCTGCATTTTGATTTACCTTTTTGTCCAATGGTTCCCAGTTCGAGTAAGGGTCACTGCTGAGGCAAGACAACAACTGCTCCTGCATCTCAGCAGAATGAAGCTGGGAGAGGCTGCTCAGATAGAAATCTGCAAACAAACGAAAAAACAAAAGCATACAGAGTTCAAGCATCTGCCATACTTAACACCTGAAATTAAATACAGCTTAAAGAAAACCTCACCTCCAACCAGCTTCCGTAGCTCAAGTTCAGGTACCGTGGTGATTTTGTTGTCCCTCTTGTGGCTCAGCTCCGAGATCAGCATTTGTGGTTCATGAGGCGAGCCTCGTTTCGATTTCTTAGAATCAGCGTCTGCCTCTTCCTCATCAGTCAGTTTCTTTGTCCTCCTCCCTGTTGTGATCAGCTTTTCCATGGACTCTTGGTGCATCTCTTCATCCTCAAAGTCAGCACTGCTGCTGATGAGTTGCATGGAGTCACTTGGTTTGTTGGTGTTAAGCAAGGGCTCTAAATAGGGACCCTTCACTGGGTTGGTGAGTCCTCCAACTGCAATCAAATCAATAAAAATTAAATGAACTTATGTACCTACGATAAACTGATTAAAAAATGTATAGCGGGTATTACTAAACTCAATGTGGTCAACTGATGGTCACTAAAAAGAGCATTCCATACCATATAAATGCAAAATAACAAACTCTCAATTGTCTGTAAACTCACTGCTGAAACCACCATCAAGCCAGATGCAGTGCAGATTTACCTTCTCTTAGAGCTCTGTCAGTTTTTTCTCTGAGGTCAGTTGCTGATGATCTCTTCAGTGGATCCTTCTGGAGTCCTGCTTTTATAACTTCAGCAGTGAGAGAGCCACAGTCAGGTGGGATCTCTCTCAGAGGCGGGGGCTCGTTAGCAATCTGTAAACCAATCAACCAAGGAAATTCAGTCAAGGCTTGATACGAGTACTCTAAAGAACAAACATCTGTCAATAAAGTATTCGAAGAATACCTTCAAGTAAAGGCGACAATTATAGTATCTTGTCCAAGGCTGACAACCATTGAGCATGTGCAGTAACATACAGCAGCTGCTCCACACATCTGCTTTAGCTCCGCGGGGTTCTCCTTTTATTATTTCAGGGGCCATGTGAGTCTCTGTGCCCTTCAGATCTGTAATCAAATACATTGAGAAAATTGTGAATTCGGACATGTAAGTGGAGAAATTGCACATCTTGCCAAATTACTCAGTGACAAAGTATTTACCTTTGGACCTACTGAGGCTCTGACCCTGATTGTCGAGCCTTTCGGCATGTCCAAAGTCACATAGGAAGGTGTCTCTACCATCGTCCGACAGCAACACGTTGTCGGCTGTGAGAAACAAGTAGAGTCAGTAATCCATTGCATTAATCTGTGTGCTGCTGTGTGATGTCAGTGGTGCTTGGTTGATTTCCATGACTTGTGCTGTGTAGTTTTTAGATGACATAATTAGAAACAGGGCAGCTGCTTAGACAAAACAGTCTAAGACAAAGGAGCCAAATGAATGGAAAATATGAAGTCACACAGGGACAGCTGCTGTGCTAAACTCTTTAATGTGGAATGGATGTGGAAACTAGTCACAAACCGTACGCAGATAAAGAAGAGATGTGGTATTATTGTCTAGCTTTTCCTGAGAAATTACAGACAGCAGATGGCGCTTGAGATACACCACAAAACATGTCTTGTCAGCTCTTAAGATATTCTCTGTCTTTTTTGCTCTTCCTCAATCTCAGTTTCTGTTCTGTTTTTGTGTTTCCTTTGTTCTTCTATATAACCCTTTCCACTTTATTTTCATCTTCTGTATTCTTTCTGTCCATTGTACTTTTTCTCCTCTTCTTCTCTTTCGAACTACTTCCTGCTCTTTGTCCCATCCCCCCCCTCACTCCGTTTTGTTCTCCCTTTCTCTCTCGCTCTCCTGATTTTGTGCACATGCGCCGTGTCTAGAGAACAGCAGTGAGTCACACTGTGGGAAATTCCCAGCCCGTCTTTTTCTCTGTGGTAATCTGGTTTCACAACCCAGGTGCTTGAAGATCAAATCTAGACTGTATCTATGACACTTGTGTTCCAAACAACAGCTGCGCATAGACACAAAATCCTCTGATGAGAACTAATTACAAATCTGACTTTCTCTCTGTCTTTTTTTCAACTTTCCACTACCACAACAAGTAAAAGTCAAGCTGACACATTTCTTAGTTTTACTGTTATTACTATTGTTCTCTAGCTGTTAATGTTCATAATGAAAGTGTTGTGAGGCAGTGCCAATATCGATATATTGTTACTTTTTTGGATTTAACATTTACATTCCATACTTTATCACTCGACAACATCACCAATATTTAGGAAGTCACAGGAACAGTCCCAGTCATTATTAATTTGTACATTATATAGAGATAAAAAGTGGATAAAACTTAACAACTTCACTTTGTGGATTTATTTGCTGTTGTAAATTGATTAAATTACACTAAATTTCTTATAAAAGCTCACTCTTAAGATACGTGTCATGTTCAGTCATAAAGTGGGCACACCAAACATCATAAATATGAGGCTAACATTCAAGTCATCTAAAATTTCAAAGGTATGGTATTTGTATAATATACCTTTAATATCGAGATGCACCACCCTTTTCTTCACTAAGTACTCCAACGCTGTTAAAACTTGAGAGTGGTAGTGGAGACTTAAATCCTCTGGCAGTCGACCACGTTCCACTATCAGCTGGCCCAAAGAGCCTGGAATAACACAAAATGTTAGAGCGGAACAAAGACTGCTGTCTTAGCAATATTTACCAACAGAGAGCATCTGATTAATCTTTTCCTCTGGGTTATGGCTTGTAAAGAAGCCAGCATTTAATGACAATGGAAAAATGTGTCAGGTATATCAATGTTTATCAGGAAGGGAGCTTGCGTCACACGTTTGGTGCAGTTTGGACAAACACTCTTTGAGTAAGGTCAACAGTCATTTCGAGCATCCCAGAAACACCCACTTCCGCATCTCAACACTAATCACATCCGTATTTTTCTGCACTTCAACTCAGTCGACTCAAGTTCCATGTACTGTACATGTTTGTGCACTTAATTGATTCCATCTGTTTCTTGAGTTTAAATGACAACAGGAGTAGTTAGTATCAACAACATACGCTGTGTGTGAAGGGAAGATAGTGGGATTGTTTACCAGCTTTGTGTTCCATCAGAAGGACGACATTAGGCCCCTCTCTAACCACTCCAAAGAGCTTCACCACATGAGGAGATCTGAGGGCACTCCACGCACCCACCTCCTCACTGTTGAACCTCTTCAGGGCAATCTTTAAGAAAAAGATGGAACGTAAAATACTAAGATTATGTACATACTTTTATACAAGACTGTTTTTATACAAATCGATATGCTGTAAATTACCTTTTTGGCAGCAAATTTGAACCCACTGTTCACATCTTCAGCACTGTGTACTTCACCATAGGAGCCTTCCTTGATGAAGTGCTGGAGGACATACTCTCTCCCTTCTTTGTATTCTGAGTCCACAGGCTGAATTTTCTGTCAGGAAGAGACAAACAGGTTAGTTTGGTTCAGCCACTTTTCAAATCAAAACATACCGAAGCAAGCAGACTGAAGCAAAGCAGAACTTACTTCATGATAAAAAATGAGTCCCTCATTGCTAACAGAGTCAGCTTCCGAGAACTCGTCTTCGTCTTCCCTAGTCTCCCTCTCCACTTCTTTGAAAAATGGCCCTGTGTAGCATGGATCCCCCTGACTGACAAGGCCTCTGAGCCCAGCAAGGGCCAGTGAGCAGTCTCCCACACTGCTAGGAGAGTCTGAGCTGCTGTTGTGCTCATATGACCGAACACTGGAGAGGTTACCCAAAACTGGCCAGTTCAAAGGGGAACAGCTTGAGCCTTTGTTGTAAACTTGTTGGCTGTAAAAAGAAGCCCTTCGGGCGTCTTCCTCTGAGCTTTCAAAGCTGCTACAGCAAGAGGTACTGAGATCGCTTCTCTCTTCAACAGAAGAGTCCCCCTACAAGAAGAAGAAGAAGAAAAAAAAAGTTCTTAGACAATATAGTGTTTACATCCTCCGATAAATTTGCTCTAGGCTTAAAAATTCAAGGCCGAAAGAGGCGGGGCTGTTGGAATTCAATGTTTCACTTCCACAATTTAGGAAGGGTAATGTTTACATGGGAACTTCTAGAGATTAGGACCCTATTGTTGAAGATGATTTAAATTCTTTTAACAGCACAGCATACTAAATATTAACACATTTTTGAATCCAGTTTCATAGTCAAGACTCAGAGAGATGTGAAGAGTAACCTCACCAGGATCGGGATCAGAGAACTTCCACTTTCTTGTTCAGGCACTCCAGAAGGCATTCGACGTCTCTGTCGCTGCTTGTCCTTCTTCTTCTGCTGCTTCTTCCTCTTCCCCTTACGTTTCTGTCTCCTATGGGTACTCTTTCTTGAGGAGAGTATTGATGTGCTTGCTTCCTGGATGGTGGCCATTGTTTGGCACGCCACATTGTTTTGGTCAGATGAAAGACTTCAAAAGAAATTTGAAGAAAGCAAAAGGAATTTAAGGCATGTTTACACAATTCAGCACAGACCCTTAAACAGAAATTTAATTTATAATGCGGAGAATGTCCCCAAGATTTTACCTGGTGGTTAAGCATTTAGGGAAGGCACGGAAGGAGCGGTCATAACAGGACGGGCTGAACTCTTGGGAGTCCTGGGTTTCACCTAAACGAGCACAGTGTTAATGTAAAATTGGCTCACAGGAAAGTTCATTGATGTGATACACTATAAAAATAAGATATATTTACATTCTGCCTGAGCAACAATGGTTGAGGTCTTGAACTGCATTTCTTCCACTTGTTCTGCAGTTCCATGTGTCAGGAGTTTAGTGAGTTTATCAGCAGACCACTTTTGCGTAAATCCCATTTTGCCATCCTTCCCCTCATCTTGCGCCTCCTCAGTCTCCTGCTCTGCATTGGAGCATGATGGATATGTCCCCTTCAGGTCAGCTTTTGGTGGTCCAGTGAAAGGCGCTGTTGAGTTGAAGAGCCTCTGTCTCACCGCCATGTTATCTTCTAAATCTGCAAGAGACACAAGCAGCTGATAAATAACGATCTTCCTTATCAACTGTCTCCTGCCTTTATGTTTTGTCTTTAATCTTAAATAAGAGTTAATCAATTTCGTTTTAGTTATAGATGCCAGGGTTGTTTGTGTGGCTATAACCAGAGAGTTAAAAGTAACTTTTTTAGTATTATTATTTAAATATTAATTAGTGAATTTGTCTTTGGTCGAGGGCAACATATTTGGCTCCTTTATAAACCGAGCTTTCGATTTTGATGAACACGTTACTTCAGAGCTCACAGTGCGTGATATTTATTCAGTTAGTCAGATGCTTGCTGCGACTCATCAAGAGTGACCTTTAGAAATGTTGTGAAGTTTGTATAAGCATAAACCATTTCTCCAAAATGTAACAAAGGACTTTTATCTGCTAATGTGAGCGTGGGAGTGAGGATACCTAAAAAGGGGAACAAATGGATTCTGAAAACTAAACACATCTCAGGTTAAAGGTTGCAATGCATTTTGCTGTTTGTTTTTGTTCATTTTTTCTTAATTTTTCATTCTTAGTATTTTTTCAGTTTGCATCTATGGCACACTTTGCAAATACTTTCCACGGTGCCATTTGCCTGCTGTAATCGAGCACAACAGAAAAGCTCATAAATCTGACTGAAGATTCGACTGAAAGGTTTACGATGGAAATATACACCCATGCATAAACGCAAAAATAATTTGATATGCTTCATTATGGCTCGTTTGAAGTTTAACATATTTTACTGCGCCACACATGGTTAGGAGCGCAGATGAACTGAAACTGTGAAATTTGAGGTGGGCAGATGAGACAGGAAATTAAACCCCGGCCTTGTTTTCACAGTTGCAAACTCTGTCGCTCAGTGCATGCAGTCTGTTTCAGTCAGAGGAAGTAACCTAGGCAATGCCTGGGCTGCACAGCCTGGGCTAATTTGAAATAAAGATTTGCATGGCTGCCTGTTCACACCTTAAAAGTTATCACCAGCACAACAGGTAGGACTGTAAAACCAACACAGGAAAACTACATGCAGTTTAAAAGGCACAAACTGAGAACTACATTTAGAGCACTACAGTTGCAATTAGTTGCATCAGTTTGTCCATTACACTAGCAGCTTATCACACAAAGATTAAGCCTAAATTCTTGACTAAAACAATCACATGCACACTACATGCTTTTGCTGCTGACAACACCAATAAAGTATAGATACAAGTAACAATACAGCAAAAAATAACATCAAAACATAATCAAAATTACGTTAAAGCTGTTTGAGTTTATTAATGATACTACCTTATACGCAGACTTCATGCACCGCAAGATTATCTAGAGCGAAGCAACTCAACTGTCACTTCCGTCTTAAGACGCTGCACCACCACACCCCAATGAATTTACGTGGAAAGGAAATAGAGAAAACCCCACTGCAACAAACAGGCACAAAAACAGACTCTGTATGTGTGAGCCGACGTAGCGGGCAGACATACCAATAGATGCCAGTCTGAACTGCATTCTCAAGTATTTGTTCTGAATAACCTGTCATCGACACGAACTAGGTGCTCCGTTTGCGTGCCTTCATGTTCGACTTTTCAGTAACGACTCGGCTCAGTCGCTGCCGCTTTGCTTTCTGCTCTCTTGATGCTGGCTTTCAGCCAACTGGGGGGAGGAGCTGGCTGACTATGACTTATGGGAAATGCATCTACACTTCCCCATATTCCCCCCTCCTTCTGCTCCCTCTAACAGGGCTGGTTTACTTGCTCTGCCCTCTTGAGTACTACCAATTAAAGGATCAGGTTTGCTTATGGGTATGGTGACAAACATAAAATGTGAACTATGAACTGTGATGCAAGTAGTGGTAATATCTAAACCCTTTCAATCTTTGCATACTATCAAGATACAGGGTTTTAATGAGGAATAAGTAAAGGATATGATTAGTACAGCACAGCACTGAATTCAAATTTGTTCAAAAAGCAAAAAATCAGTTAAAAAAGTTTCTTTAATGGGTGAAAAACAATTTCAATTCTGTGTGCACTTTAAACCAGGTAGTCTGATAATCACCTGGAATGGACAGTCAACTTTCTGTACACATTCACACCACTAAATGTGAAGGGATTTGTGGCCTTTCATTTGCTCTGATATTCTAATAAGTGCGTGCCCTGTAGCAAGCCAACATTCAAGAGCCCATCACATGTCATGTCACACGCCCACATTCTCCACTATATGTCCTGTTGTTAAAACAACAAAGAGTTTCTTTCTTTATGAAAATGTGGCAGTGTGAAAACTCACATTATGAGCATCTTCTTGCGAAAAATTATTTCCGAAAACAGTGTTTAGACTGAGGCAAGCGTATGAGCTGTCAATAATCTGATGGCTCTATCTGAAATAATCTCACTTGCTTTTCTCTTGAGCAGAAAAACAACTTAGTCATATAAAAACCACTACAGGAAACTCGGAACACCACTTGACAGGTTCTGGTACATGCCATAATCGAAAAGCTCAATGGAAGTTGCTCACTCCACCCCTACTGATAAGGAAACTGTTTGTCATGACAACAATATCTCTGCTAAACCGGCATAAGTTTAAGGACACAGGTACAGACATTGTAGACAGTCAAAGCATTTAGAATTTTGTTTTTGGTACTCTATTAGTCACCAACTTCACATATTATGACTCATAAAAAAGGCAACAATTAGTACAAATTATCAGTTCGTCTGCCAATCATTTTCTCATTTACTCATTCTGTCTAGAGCTGAAATATTTAGTCAGTTTAGCCACAACATTATGTGCAACAGATTAACTGTGTGACAAAAAAAAACTGTCAAAAGTTACTAGCTCAAGGTTCAAGATTTTAAGGTTTCTTTTAAGATGTCACTGTGACCAGTGTTTTTTGGGGTGAAGTTGTTTTTTGCTTTGCAATTTGCTGGCTTTGATTTTTAAATTTCATGTTTTTAATTGCCTCTTCATATTATTAAAAGCTTGACAGAAATTCTGCTTTGTTTTGGATGGATTGTTTTAAGCTGTGAATGAATCTGGAAACAGACTGTTAAACAGATAAGTATCGGCCTATACGTCTCAGCTTGGGGCACACCACCAATTCTGACCATATTCCAAACTTCATTTCTAGAAACCCTATACCTGAAATGAATCTCCAATGTACTTCACTATTGCCATATATTGCTCATGCAGTCCTGAGAATATTTCACTTTTTGCAAAAGAAGTCTGTGCAACTCTAAGGTCATTTTTTAACTTCTGTTCCAACTTTCTGCACTGACAAGCATGGCATTTTACTAACTGGAGAAATGGCAATGACTGGTTATCAAATTCTGCAAATTCATTTTGCAGGTCAAGTAATCAACACTAAAGTCTTTTCATTTACATGCAAACTGAACCTACACTTCCCTGTCAGTGTCACCAGAAACCTAAACAATTATGCTTTAGAGGAGTTTTGCACCCTAAATGTCTACAGATATCTAATAAACATGTAACTAATAGTGCACACTATAAACTTTAATCCATAATGACCTTTGCTGTGGAAATCTTGAACTAAACTGTAACAAAACATACAGTTGGTGACTGTACAGCTTCTGCTGCTCTGTTTCTCTCACAGAGATTAATGAAATTCCAAAGCCTTTAGTAACGACTGCTAAAAGGAACTCAGAAAACACAGGCAAGAGTTCCTTAAGAGAACCGGTGGCTGCTTCTCAGGAAAGCATTCCAGTCCTCAACTACACATTCTAAAAGATTGCAAAAAAACATCTGCAGGCACACATTTAAATGCAGCTCCAAGTACTCAGTCATACCTCTTGTCTAATGTCTAACAACTTCCCTTTTTCTAGTTACTTCCTCAATATTAACTTCAATGAAGAAACAGTCAGTTACAGTAAGAATGCATAGTGTTTCTCTTTCCCTCTTTCTTTCTCCCCTTCTTTCCCCCAGTCAAGTCTGTCCCGTATTCAGTAAGTGAAAATAAAATAAACAATAAAAGGTGAATCAAATGGACCATTACGGCAAGGCTGGGATGGTCAGTTTGGTAAAGTAAATCCGTTGGGCATCTTTCTTTGCCTTTAGACAACAATTCTGATGGCAAAAGAGCCAAACGGGACAGGCCAAAAAAAAAAAAAAAAAAAAAAATGCATAGTCCTCTCTTTGCTGGACATTATTTCCATTAAACTGAGATGTTCTATAAACTCCTTGCATTTTAAAAGAATAATTACCCAGGAAAATTCAGAGCTAAGCCATTGTTATTAATGTTATCCCAGTTTTTCTGTAAACATTACTGGGTTCTTTGACAAATTAAAATTAATTCGGAAAACAGTTTTCTCATGAATCAATAATAGAAATGTGTATTTGACACCTCACGAAAAACATTCTTCTCCATTTCCCAATGCTATCCAACATAGGTTTACTAAACATGGCCAAAGTCAACAAATCTAAAAGCATGTATATTATAATAATGTTCTACTAAGCTGCAATCTTTCTATACATTTTCTATATAGTGAGCTCATCTTAATACAGTCATATTTGCACTTTCTTGCTATCTTGCAAAGAAAATGAGAACAGGATATTTGCACAGGAGGAACAAAAGGTTTTTCGTTTAAGGGTGGACTTGGACCAGTGCTGCTTCGCTTGTAAATGCAGGCCAGGAGTTTGACTCTGGGCCAAGAAAGATCCAGCAAGCATTGGTGCATTATGGAGGCCCAGCATAACTTGGACCTGAAAAATAGGACCTGCCAAGAGTGACTAATGTAAACAATTACATCTGGTGAATGTAATTGTTTAGCTCTATCAGATTACATGAGGGCTCTAATGTTTAAATGAAACAGATAAGAGCATAAAAAGATATATGACTGCATATATTGCGACAACATATAATAACATACATAACGGCTATTCTTATGAGGACTCCTATAACAAATATAGCAAGTTTTTTTTCTATCACTAATATGCTCTTAATTTTTTTTTACCAGGTAAGAACATCAACATATCCATGTTTAGAGTTAGTACAGCCTTTGTGACAAAAAATAAAAATAAAATGAGGGTGCCACTGAGAAGTATAAGCAGTACGACGGAAATTATATTCTGTACAGTAAAATCTACAGTAAGCCACTATAACAATTTACCTACCAATGGTCACCTTTGATGTTTAACTATTTAGCGATTCATTTAAAATGAATATAATTTGACTAAACAGTAATTTCATGTGTATACACGCGCTGTTATTGTGTGCACGCGCACTAACTTCCTTCTAGCCACATTCACCGCCATTTCACATAAAACTTAGGCCCAAAATGTTTGAAGTATTCGTTAAACAGTCAATCATGTAAATCGAGAAATCGAGTTCTCGACAAACAGCGGGAAACACTGAAGTCAGAAAGCTCTTAACTTCGTTAAACCGTTTATGATAAATACTATATATTCTTCACTTACCGTATTTCCCGTAACTAGGCGTCGGCCGATGGCGATCTTGACATCATGTAGCTTCTTTCCTGTTTCCGCTTGAATTTCGAAGTAGTTTTTGGGTTCCCTTAATTTTTACAATAACAACATTTAACGCCAGAATTCAAAGACATATTGCGCTATTATTAATCACTGACTGTAACAGTATGTTTAAATGTTGCTCGGACCGAGCACAATGTTTGCGTGTGGCTGTAAGGTATAGTTGTGCTTTTAATTTGAAGATAAAATGCACTCTCTTCATGTAAGCGTCTGTTTTTAATTTAAAGACAAGAGGATAAGCGGTCGTGCAGCGGGAAAGGGGAGCTGTTTAATAAACTGCACATAAAAAGCCTTTGTTTGTCTGTTTGTTCTATGTTGTTAATAAACTATTACTATATATCGAGGTCTTGCTTGCTTTCTGCTGAGATATAGATATTTGTATTTTAATATATATGGCGTTAATGATGCATTTTACCAAGATGAGTATCTACAGTAAATCTTAATTAAATTCTCCTCGCTGGAGATTTTAACTCGCACTGACTATCTTCTGTCTCAGACAGTTTTACATTTACAAATATTAATCTCACGGAACTAATTTACAGTCCTACTTGTCCAAATCTGAAATGCCCTCTTTTACTAACTCTCCCCATAAATATTCCCATATTGGTGTTTTGCAAATGGTGCCAGTAATCACTGTGTTATAGATGCAGTCAGGTAATCGATACTCCTGAAATCAAGACAACAAATTGTTTTTTAAACAACATTTTTTTTAGCAACCTTTCTTCCGCAATTCACTGTAACTTGAATAGAACCTGATTAGTGATATTGATTTGCCATGGAAATACATTTTCATTAAAATATTAAATAAACATGGCCCTATCCGCAAATTTAGAGTAAAATGCTGTCCAGTCACCTCAAAGAAAATGATGGTGGCTGGGCTAAGGCCAGAAAAACTAAACCTGGTTTATTCCTAGCTATAAAAAAAAGTGACATTCCTAACGGCTTTAATAAATATTTGGTTTCTTCAGGGTCTTTATTTGAATCTTTACATAAAGATTTAAAACAGTTTAATGAACAGGTCATCTTTGCAACTACTAGAAATTAATCTTGTATTCAACTCTTCAGCTTTTCTTTTCTGAATGTCATGGCGATCCACAAGGCTTTAAAGCTGCTGGCTACAATGAATTCAAGACCACATCAATTTAAATCTTATTTTCTTAAGCTGGATGAACCACAAACTTATCATTTTTAATCGTATGCTTTGGAACAGTGGTGATATGGAAATATAGAAATATTCCCTTTTTTGATGATAGGGAGGTGATAAGGAGGTCGTCCTTCATACGTTAAAAACTACAGATCACACAGTTGGGCATGTAATGTTAATAAACAGACCGAACAATAGTGGTTTATCAGTAAAAACTAAATGACTTGTCAGTTAAAACACAGTGTGTCCTCTTTGCTGAGTCTTCTTCTTCTTTGTTTCTCCCAGTATCCACAGGAGCTCCTCAGAGATCTATATTGGGACCACTCTTTATCTCTCTATATGTAAATAACCTTTGTGATATTTTATCCAAATACTGCATTCCATTTATCTGTAGATGACACAGTTAACTATTTTTCATCCCCTTGAAGAGTGCAAACCTTTTAACACAAACCTGCCTTTGAGGTTTGTGTTAAATCCAAGTTCATGTTATTCTCAAATGGCAAAAGAAGTTGTTGTCTACGCTTCCTAAGAGCAAAAGGATTCAAGTAATTGAAATTAAACTGGCTACATGTTATAAATATCTAGGTATCATTGCATATCATAATTTGTCAGGTGAAAACACACTGAAATGCTTGTGTCCAAACTGTTCTCTGTATGGTGCTGCCAAGTAGCCAATATCCATAGACTTTCCCATTGGTTGGTTTTTATCTGAAAATATAAATGGAAATCTCTGCTTGGGCTGATTCCTCCTACCATCGGGGAGTTTAAGTCCAATTTAAAGGAGCAGAAGAATAGTTCTTTTGGTCAGAGGGACTGTTTTTATTATTACTCTTGTACTCGCCTCTGTCAGTGCGCAACAGGGTGGCTGTGGCTACAATGTAGCTTGCCATCACCAGTGTGTGAATGTGTGTGTGAATGGGTGGATGACTGGTTGTGTAAAGCGCTTTGGGGTCCTTAGGGACTATTAAAGCGCTATACAAGTACAGGCCATTTACCACTTACCAATGATCTGTTATTGCATATCATCCAAATGTTTGTCTTGACATGTCTGTACTGATTATCATTCGTATTTGTTTTTGTAATTGTTATAATTTTATGTGTTGTATTTGCTGTAACATCTGCTGCCCTCTTGGCCAGGTCTCTCTTGAAAAAGACTGACTCACTGACTCACTCACTAAATCTCTCTGAGAGTTTTACCTGGACAAATAAATGATAACAATGATGAGTAATCTAACACAGCATATCATCAGCCCCTACGTCATGGTGTAAGAAAAATATCTGTATTTATATGAATCTACCACAAGATGGAGCGATAACCTACTTAAGTCTTTTACAGGTTAATACACGGGGCCATACGACATGCATTGTCCTCTGAGCTTCACTGATGTGAAGTCTTTTTTTTTTTTTTTTTTTTTTTTTTTTTTATAAATGACATCAGAAACAGCAGTATGCGACATTACGTGATGGCAGAGCTTCAGTTCATCCTTTGTCTTTTTTTTTTTTTTTTTTTTTTTTTTTTTTAATAAATAGGACAGGGGGAATGAATGAGAGAGAGAGGGGGAGAGAAAGAAAGAAAACCAAAGGGGAGAAGAGACGGTGAGAAGGGGGGGGAAGAGAGAGAAAAAAAAAAAACTCCTGGGTCACCTGTATGGAGAAAAAAAAAACAAACAAACAAACAAAAACAAACAGAGGAGACAGCAAACAACAAAGAGCAACATAATAATAGAGAAAACAAAGCTGATGTGAAGTCTAAGTTGTGTGTTTAAATTGGTATCTTTCATGCTCATTATTTTTTATAAACATTTCAATCACTTGTTGAACAGGATAATGCACTACAGATGCAGCAGAACTCACTTGTCCTAAAGAACATTTCAGGAAATCATTCCTACAGTGATACATTCCTACATTCCTACATTCTTCTACTACTCTATAATAGATGAATACACTTGTCAGGTAATAGGTTTCCACAAATACTTATAGATTTCTGTATTATACCTTACTGCTCATTTCTTTGATTTATAGTGTAGACATTATATATTAATACTATTTCCACTACTCTTTTGCACAATGTCAGTCTCTTTTTTTTCCTCATGAATATCTAACTTCTTAAAATGTTTGTCTATCTGCTTCTGCATCTCTAAATGACATTTTTATTAGCCACCACCAATGAATAAGGATTTTGTCATTTAATTTTAGTGGCCAAAATATTGAGTTTTTAATCCAATGTTAGTTTCATTTTTAAAGACAGGCAATTTAATTTAAATGGGTATTTAAAAAAACCTTTTTAGATTAAAATAATTTTCTTAAAATCCTAAACTTCGTGGAGGTTTTCACCTCAAAAATCAAACATGTAAGCCTATGCGCAAGGTAGTTTTAGCAGTTTCATCCATAGAACCATGTTGATACTTATACAATGATGCTGATCTCTCAACGGATCTTTTTAACGATCACTGTCTTTTCCATTTTGTCTTGTTAGAACAGCATTAGCTTCTGTTTTAACCACTTTCATGGAGCTCATCCCACTGACTTCTTCCTAGAGTCTCCCATTTAAATCTTGATAATGTATTGATAATGTTAAGTAATGTAGGAGAATGTTTCATTTTGCTAATATTGGACTTGACCTCTGCCTTAGATATCTGCCTTGACCATCACATTATGCCTCATAGGCTGAGATACTGGATACTGGAGATACTGGTCTGTTTTGGAGTGGTACTATCTGTATAAATGATCTGTTTTTCTGGCTGCCTTCTAAGTGAGTGCCACAAGGTTCTGTTCTGGGGGCTTTACTGTCATAGCTGCTTGCTCTTCATTGCATCTCAAGAACTTTTGATGTCATTTCTTATCACTATTATGCAAATGACATTCAGTTACATATTTGTACCTAAGGTAATAGAACCCTAGGTTCCCAGGCCACATTTGTTAAATTTTCTACCAGGAACCCTCTGGCAACGTTTGCTTCTGCCTTCACTGTGGATGATCATTTTAAATCTCTGGTTCACTCTTGTTTTTTGTCACTTATGAAATACAGTCAAATTGAGTTCCATTGTGTCATAATTTGACTCGGAAATTGTTATTCATGCCTTTATTTCATCATGTTTAGATTACTGTAATTCATTGTTTACTTGTATCAACAAAGCCTCATTGGAACATCGGCATGTTGTTCAGAAAGCCAATGTGAGGTTTTTGATTAAGTCTTCAAAGTGCTCACATTGTTACTCATTCAGCTGCACTGGCTACCAATTAACACTAGAGTCCACATTAAGATTCAGGTTTTGACTTTTAGAGGTCTGCATGAAAATGCACCAGTGTACATCAGTGAACTTTTACATCCATATATCCCTAAAGCAGGCCTTGAGGAAGCTCAGAGTTTATAGGCCTGCTCATTGTGCATCAGACAAGGCTGAGAACTAAAGGGAACAGAACTGTCTCCCACTGAGCTTGAGCACTGTGAAGTTGGTGGATTTTTAAAAAGTCAGCTTTTTAAACTTGCATTGAAGTTGTGCTATTTTTGTTGTAAAGAACTTTGTGATATTTAACTTGAAATGTGCTTTACAAATAACATTTTGTGGCTTCATCTGAAAAACGTTCTGAGATGCCCTTAGGTGTGGATGCAAACCAGAGAGGGTGACAGCCCGGGAGGGGGTACGTTTCTGTACGAAGTAACATTTTTTGACACTTTTCTGACCAACGGCAATAGATTTTCTTAGCTAAGTATTCCACTCAAGCTGATTCTGTCATTTACAAGCATCTTTGAGACAGAAATGCATTTTTGTTTCCAAAGTAGCCTAGCTTACAACTGTCTACCAAACTACACGTTCCAGACAGAGAAATCCTGTGTGCCTTTCTAGTTATTTGGTATATAGTGCTTGACCATTGTCTTTTACCTGGAAATTGTCTTGCTTGTTTTAGCCATTTGCATACATTATATAGCTACTGTTTGTGTACCTCTTTACATTCCATTTGCATTGTATATGTAATCTGTCATGCACCCATCACTTGTGCAAGCATTACACAAGATATTTATTTGAAACCAACCAGTTCAATACTTTTAGTATAATATACCATCTGATTAATAACAGAACACAAACAATCTATTAGATGTTGGGTTCAAGCTCATTTCTAATTGATGCAAAGTGGAAAACTATCTTCTGGTGTGACAAACTAACATTTGCTTTTAATTTAGGCCAATATCTTTAAAAATACAAGGGTGTATTTGTACAGGTTAAATGTAAAAGTTAGACATGCTGCTATCCTTTTGACATATTTTTCTGGGAAGGTCTTGCCTACTTCAACAAAACAATGCCACATTTTACAAGTATTACAACAGTGTGGCTTTGTAGAAAAACAATGCAGGTGATAAACTGGCACACCTACAATGGTTTCATGCCACACATTATGCATCATGAAACAAAAAAAAAATATGAAAAAGAAAGCCATGAACCGTAAAACAAACAAGAATGTCAAACAAGAATAAGAAAATAGTTTTGCTTTCGAAACTACAAAACATGCTGCTGTCCCAGCTTTTTAAAAATGTAGGCCTAGATGTTGTTGAGATCAAATTCCAAATAAGATGTTTCACCCTAACCCCACCCCCCAGATCAACAGGAGTTGAGAAACCAAACCAAAAGAAGTACATCTTGGGCCCCTGAAGGTATTTATCTATATCAGATATCATGGCATCATCGTGTTGCCTAGTAGCCACTGAGCAACAAAATAAAATCACCAGTTATATAATTTACGCACTAGTAACACATAAAAGGTTCATATAATGTTTCTTTCTCATTTATATCAGCAAAGGTCTGATTATACATCCTTAGCAACCACCTAGCAACGGTCTAAAATAAGGTAATTTTAGCATAGAAACGACATCTACAACCTCTATTTTTTGAAGTTTTCTAGGGTCATGTAATGCGCAAGGGGAGATACTTAATAATTCTATGCTAAATTGCACATAAACAAAGCCTTTATTTATTTGTTTAATTTATTTATGTATTTGTTCGTAAGTAACCACCTATTTAACCTATTTAAATTTCTTGCTGTTGTTTGCATTCTGCTATGATAAAGCAGAAAGCACTTTAAATATATATACATGCTTATCTTTTAGTTTACTAAAATGAGTAGTCTATTTAATACAATATATTATCATGTGAGAAATGTGTTGATCTAAGGCCCTTGGAGGTTCTTATCTATATCAGATATTATGGCATCATCATGCCTTGAAAGTAATTAACAGAATACAATGACCCAATATTTTTTGTTTGAATGCTATTTCCAACTTATTAAGTAAACGTAAGCTTAATTTGTTTTTACTGTCTTAGGGCATTAAATTCAATGAAACAAAAAACTAAGTTAGTTTCATTCTTTGTCATTGTTATTTTGCTCAAATATGCCAAACACAACCAGAATGAGAAGAATTGGTTCCATGCCTTTAAGGAGCCCCCTTTTGTCTCACAGCTTTAATTCAAGTGAATTAATTCTTTCTATTATTGAACTGCTCTTACCCTCTTAACCACCCAAAGACAAACTAAAATTAACATGGAAAATATTAAAAACTAAACAAAAAAGAAACACTTTAACAAAACTGAAATGAGCAAACCCACTGTAGAACCTAACAAATTAAAGTGACAACAAAAACTAATAATTTTAGCTAATGTCCTGTCCATTTGTCCTCTTTGAGGCGTAAGTTTAAAATTAGACTCAATCAAAATGTCGGTCACTGTCTCAGTATTTGAGATAAAAACGTTTGTGTTGTCTCGCAAAAAGTGGGACACTAGGTCACTCTGCTCTCCGGTTGCCTAACACTTCAACATTCACACAAGTAAAATACACATTGTGTAGACGTAGTCATGTTGATACGGTCTAGCTTTCCATGTACAACGCTGGAAGTTGTTGGTGGATATTGGCAGTGAAGTGTAAATTCACCGCAGAACGTCCTCCCCACCACAGCGCGCTTCTGTTGGACACAGACTGAGCGAGTACACAACTGCTGCTGCGTTCAGAAAATGGCCGACAGATTTTCTAGGTTCAACGAAGAGCGTGATTTCCAGGTAATGCATGTTAAATATTTGGTCCACCTCCATATTTTTTAAAGTGTCGAGGTGTTTCAGTAAGTTAATATCTATTTGAAGGTTAAGGACAGTTTTGACGTATCGTGTACACCATCGTGCATTTCGCTCTAGATCCCCGTTGCTAGCACTGCAAGCTAGCTATGCTAACGCTAGTGCACTGCGGCTCTTTTGATATTAACTTGCCTTACGGCTCAGTGTTCGCCTGAGTGCTATATTTGACCCATGTCTTGGATTATCGTCTTCATTATCAACCGTTTCTTTCTGAAACTACAAACATTTAACCACGCAACAGCAAAATAGATACTGGAGTCCCAATTAGCTCATTAGTGACCTTGGGCATTCTGATTATTTTTCGACATATGCTAAGGATGGATAGTGAGCTAACATAGCTAGCTTGTACGCACATTGAGCTGTTGTAGCATTAATAGCCATAAATGACTGTATTATTTTGACAGCTGAAATTCCACCACAGTTGGTCATCATCAGGTCGAGATGAATCTAGCAACAGATAGCTGTCGGATATTATTCAGAAATTGCCCCCGGTATCGACTTGAAAACACAGAGTGTAAGTTAGGAGCATGTTTAGCGACACATTTTAAGTACAGTGTCCTTGGTCATTCATATACTGATTATCTGCTAATGTAACTGTGTAAATGAACTGTCTTTTAGCATTGGTTTCACACCGATGACACTTTTGTTTTGTTTCCACCCGCATTTAAACGTCTGGCTGAATATTGACACAGTAACTGGGAGTCTTTGTAAATATTTTGCGTTATCTTAATAAGTACATCTCCGATGCCAGTTAAAAATCTTATGTTTGTCACATGACGTTATTCAGGTTGTATATTTGGCTTGGTTCTGTAGCTGAATAGATTAATTTCACAACCTCTGTTTGAGCTGTTTGTCCCCCACAAGCCCATCTTGGATCTAAGACCGCACCCAGTAGAAACCAAATACTGTTATGCTTACTAGACTACAAAATAAACTTGCATCTTGACTGTTGGTATTGTTTAATTATAAACCCTTCGCTAGAGGGTCATTCGTCCACTGTGTAACTCAATTCTTTCAAACATCTAAACCTTTTTTTTTTTTTTTTTTTAAATTCTTGTGGACTTCCCACTTTTGACGTTGTTGTTGTTGGGCGGTCTATAAGCTGTTACTGCAAGTGAGAATAAAGTAACTGTTTTAACATCTGTTTGAAATGTGTTATCTGGTTCAAAGATACTTCAAAAGAGTGGATACATGGCAGTGGCGATTTGAATCTCAGATATCATTCTGATGCACATGTTAATGCTTTTCTGTTCTTAATTACAGTACACTAATGTGGAAGGAGTTTTAATAAATAAAACAAGCCCATCACCAACACATTTAGCATGGAGATTTCAAAACACTGATTCTAGGAAGCATCACCCTATCTATTTGAAAAACTTGCATTGCCTCATTGTACATACATGGACATAGTTCAGTTCTTTTTGTCATGTCTATGTCCCCTTTATTTTATACTTTTTGTAAAAAAGCAGGAGACTTTCTGTGTTGATAGCAGTGTTCAGGCTGGGTTAGTTTATGAGTTTAAAGCTTTTAATTGAATGCTAATCCATGGATGAATGCTTGTATCTATGATTTCTGCTCGTATTTCTTAGATTTTTCTGTTCCGTTATTAAGATACATTTTAAAAATGACATTAAAGCATGTAATCTTTTGGGCTGGTGTTAAGCTTTTTGGTTAAAGTTGGGTGTATTTTGGTAATAGTATCAAACATAATTACAGTTGGAAATCAGCTGTTTCTTTGAGCAGTGTTGTGACAAACTACCAGACATGCAATTAAGTTCTAATTATAAGCTTGCATATAAGAAACTGTTTTGTTTTTTCCCCCTCTGCACCCACTGTGGAACTTGTTTTTTTTGCTGGTTTGTCAGTGAGAGATGAATTGCTGTGTGGTCTGAATGAGTCTGTTGAGGGCAGCTCCAGCACAGCACAGTAGAGCTCTGTATGTGAGAACTGCTGCGAAGGCATTCATATGCTCAGTATTCAGAAAGTTTCTCTCTGACTCCATGGATAAAAGCTTGCTGCCAAGCAACACTATTCAGGAAACACCCACAGATGGTCTACCTAATATCTATAGCACAACTAGCCCAACAACCCTGTCCTCTTTAATGACTTAGCAGTGCTGTTGGACCTGTAGAACATGACTAGTCTTGACTTGCAGAATAATATAACACAATTCATGAGCTCCTGCATAGAGTAACTCTCATTTCCTAATGCGATGTGGTATGGGACATCTATTTAACTGCAATAGCACAAGTGGCAGTTTACTCTCGTAATGCAGATTGGAGAACATGGTCAGAGTCATTTCTATGCAGCACTGGTGTGGGGTTCATGTATTAAGAGTCAGAGTGATGAGGAAGCAAACGGCAGTGAAAATTAGAAGTCATTGTGGTGGATAGAGGCAGTGTTGATAGCACATTAAGTGGTTTGGACAGAAAGTCAGTAGAAGAGGAGATGAGGGGGGAACTGCAGGGAGCCATCGATTTGTTCACAAATAAGCCCTTTGCGCTTCCCAAGCAGCTCTTCTTCTCATAATCCCCGGCTTCGCTCATACTGATGCAGGGTCCTGTTTCGTCTGAATTAATGACAGCAAGTATGGCATCTCATCACCTCATTATAGTAGGCTGAATTAAATAGTTGCTTATCTCTGCAAAACCAGGCTTCCTGAAAAAAAAGTGCTGCAGTTCCATTGCCCAGCCACATAAGCATTGGTTTCTTTTGTTTTTAAACAGACATTTCTTTTCAGAGTTTCACAAAATGACCAAAGTGATGTATGCTGTAGAGTATTAACAGTTATCATCCAGTGTAAGAAGACTTAGGAATATAGAGGGAAACTAAATATTCTTCTGCTTACAAAACTTTGCTTCTTTTTCTTTTCTATTTTTTTTAATAGTTGCTTTTGATTTACCTGTCCACACTAACCTGTTTGTAGATGCTACAAGTAATTAGTAAGTAATACACCGTCCAATATCTTTGTAGTCTTTCATAATTCTGAGGGTAGAATAAAGCAAACTCATAAACATGACCTTTGTCTCTCCTCTGCTGCCAGAGAAAGGAAGCCATCTGTCTCTGAGTAGAAACTGCTCTGTAAGCTCACTCCTTCAGTTGGGGTGGTAAGCCCATTACTCACTCTCAGCCTGACCCAAGATTCAGTTTGTATTTCTAAAGCTATGCTTCATATTCAGTCAGATATCCTGAGGAAGCATTAAGTCACTGTAACTGCTGGAAGAAATTTAATGTGAAATAAAGAAATGGAACTCAGCTGTCACTTTAGTTTTTAGTCAAGGTTATCA
The DNA here is from genome assembly GCF_057382185.1 of Mchenga conophoros. Taxonomy (NCBI): domain Eukaryota; kingdom Metazoa; phylum Chordata; class Actinopteri; order Cichliformes; family Cichlidae; genus Mchenga; species Mchenga conophoros. The sequence continues at coordinate 30,873,476 of NC_140529.1, forward strand.
GATCTTTTAGTTATTTGTGTGCTGGTCTGTTGCTCAGTGTAAAGGGCGGCGTAAAGGTGTACCAGGCACAGGACACTCCTCCCTTCATATTGCTGTCTCATTGTTTTGAAAGTGCAGACATAAGAATCAAGCAATGTGTTGTCTTGAAATGCAGATTTTATGTTCATTCCTGAGTTCTTCCTACAAATTTCTTCCTGTGAACTGCTATCAGTGCTGCAGCAACTAATTGGTTATTTTCACTTGCGTGTCTAAGTAACAGCTATTTTCTCAATTCAGATGAATCATTTGATCTCTGAAATGTGAGAAAATTGTGAAAAATTACAGATCTTCGTCTGTGTTTAAAAAGCGTGTTTTGTCAAATTATTAGTCAGAAGACCAAATGATGTTAAGTCATTTTCAAATAAAAATATTAAACTGCTTCTTTTATCAAAGTAGTTGCCAATTATTTCTTTATTAATTGACCAGTTTTCTACTAGTTTTCTACTTTTCTGCTTTCTGATATATTTCTACTTTACACTTTTAAATGTGTCCATCAGGGTGGGAATCACTTTGACCAGTATGAAGAGGGTCAGTTGGAGCTGGAGCAGGCATCCCTGGACAAGCCCATCGAATCGGTAAGGCTGCATCCATCATCCTGCACCATTGGACCAGCTGTGAGAGTGGATATGATTGGTCCAGGGAGCAATAAGAACAACACCTTTTACTCCATTCATACTGTCCGTGTAGCTGCATCCAGTGTTTTCTTGAACACATTGCCACCTAACTTGTAGAATCACTTGTCTCATGTGCATTAATATCCTTTAAGTCCCCCCGCCCCACTTCCCATGTCCTATGCCTACTCCATTTCTTGTGTGACAGTTCAAAATAAGTATGTATAGGCTAGATGTTCCTGTTTTATGTAGAGCTTAAAGATAATCGTTAGATTTTTGTATCAGTTTCCCATTAGTCATTGTTAGTCATCTAAGCGCTAGGAGAAGAAATTGCTGTGAAACCATGGAGTGGATGAAGCACTGTCATTAGTGGCTGGTTTTTGAGTACTTACAGAAAAATTCATACATATTTTAATATGAAAACTGCATACACGTTACACATAGGTGTAGCATGAGTTTATATGCTAAACAAAGCTGGTCACTTATATTTTTTTATGAGTCACTTTGAGATTTCAAGGCTTTTTTAAATTTGTATTTTTTTTAATTTAATTTATGTAGTCCTAAATAAAGTCTTAAAAAAAGGAAGACCAATAGAATGCATTTTGCAGTGCAGATATGTTTTTAAAATGACCACATTAGTTAGTTTACAGTTGTATATCTGATTGTTTTGCAGTTTGTCAAATTTATGTTTATGAAAACTATGCAGTGCTTATTCCACCCCATTTAGCAAACAAGCGAGTGCACATTAGATGGTGTGAGTGGATACATTTGTGTTTGAGTGAGTGTGTGTCTATGTAGCTTTAGAATTTGTGTGTTAGTGTTTGTGTCTATAGGACAGTTATCTTATTGTACACAACTTGGGGTGTTCGACATTTCTCTCCTGCAGCGAATTGGCCCCTATTAGCTAAGCAGCAATGACCCGGTTTGTATTTGCACGCTCTGCTTTCTTACTCCTATCTTTAGGGTCCTTGTAACGCTTCTCTGACTATCTTTCTCTCGCTCTCTCTTGCTCTCTCTCTCTCTCTCTTTGGCTATCTCTGTTTCACTACTGTTAAACTTTACATCTATTCTCTCTCTACCTCAGTTTCTCTCTCTCTCTCGCTCCCTCCCTACTACACAGTGATTCGGTGTACAGTACCCTCTGTCATTCTGTGCTGGCATGGTGCTTGTGCAACTGGGACTGCATTTTTCGCTGAAAAGGCACTTCGATAATAGCGCAGGCAGCTGTCTTCTTTCTGTCTTTCTTACTTTCTCCATACCCCCGTTCTGTCTCTCAAGCAGTGTGGTGAGCAGGCTCAAACTCTGCTTACTTTCAGTTTTAGGTCACTTTATGAAGCATGTCAGATAGAATCAGTAACCACATAGAGTTAAATAACTCTGAAATACAATTAAATTATTATAAAAACAGAAACAAATTCTTTAATCACAGAGTATACAATAGTAAATGAGTATAATGATGGATGAAAAATTATGAACTCAGGTGAATTATAAGTACTGTAAAATAATTTCTAACCTCAATATTAGCTTGAAAAATAACCTGCATGTTTTGGATTAAACATAGCTGTATGCTATAAAAGGATTTTACCGAGCCCTTGATTTGACCAAGCCTTGTTGAATTTTTAAGAAAGGGTAGTAGGTAGTACTCTGTTAACCAAGAACATTAAAAGATTCTATCTATGTAGAATTTTATGTATGAAGCAGTTCCTCACAGATACAAAAATGATTGTACCGTGTGGGTGAGAGAGGGTGAAAACAGTGAGGGGGAGAGAGGTGGCCTGCTCACCCGGCTTAAGTGGCTCTTTTGCTCCTGCGCTATTATTTGTGGAGGGGTCCTGAGGGCCATGCTGCAGCATCACACAGCTCCTCACACGTCAGCAGAGGTGTTGTCAACTGTCACTTAATTGCCAGTACCGTTAGTGTTATTGAACATAATTGTTTTGGATGGTGCATGCTCAAAAGCAAGGTGATTTTACCGACAGTGCTGTGCAAAAGTATTTAGGCACCCACCATTTATTCATATTTTCCTTTCAAATAGCTAGACCTTCTTGTAATTTTTTTAAGTGGCCTTGTGCAATAGCTCTCCAGTCTTTCTGAAGGTCTTTAAAGGTTTTTCTTTGGACATTAAATACTTTTTCATGTATTTTAAGACTAGCTCTTAAAACGAGAGGCCATTTTCAGAGGCTATTGTTTCTTTGTTTTTTGTTTCTTTTCTTCTTCTTTTTTTTAATGCCACTTAACACTGACCTGTGAGTAGGGATGGGTATCGAAAACCGGTTCTTGTTGAGAACCGGTTCCCACTGTTTCAATTCCTTGGAATCGTTTGCCATTTTTGCAAACGATTCCCTTATCGATTCCAGTCGCCCCGAATGACGTCACCACGTTGCGGAGCGTCATTTACCTGGCAGGAAACATGGCGCCTAAGCGGCTCAAACGCTCAAAAGTTTGATTATACTTTATGAGAACCGATGACAACAGGGCAACTTGCAAAGTAGATATTTCATTTAAGGGAGGAAACACTACGAATATGCAAAAGCATTTGCTCACAAAACACGCAATGACACGCATTTTTAATTCCGCTCCGGACTCGTGACTCCCAACCCAGCAGCAGCGCTAACGTTTGCACGTCCTCTCCCGTTAATGCGGCAGGTAAATAATCAACTAACAGTGCATATTATGTTAGCGCAATCTGCCTTATTACAAGACCTGCCATTACTGTACATGTAGGTGACCATGATGAGAGAGACAGACAGAGTCTGGCTCAGATGCTGGCAGTTCTCGCTGCAGTCTACCGGTAGCGTCTCCTTTCAGGCCAGGATAGACGAATGTCACCGAGCAGTGTCTAAGTTTGTGGTCAAAGGCTTGCACCCATTTGCTACAGCAGATGCCCCCGATTTTTGGTAAGTGAATGTGTTTAATTGTGGGCAGGGACATTACTGGATATTCTTGTGTAATTGCCACAGAACAATTTATGTTATACTTTGTTATTGCTACAGAAGAATGTTGCAGCTTTAAGGCAGGGATGACTCCTGGAGTTGCTTTCTCACTGCATATGCTTTATTTCACAATCAGATCGATTCGATAACAAAAACATACAGCAGCTCCTCTCCTACTCCTAGCCCTTCGCTGCGGTGGAAAAAAGAACGACTTCAATCCCCTTCAAGGAACATACGTACAAAATAGTTTTCCTGATACACCAATGGGGCGTTCAATGCCATCTTGTAAATATAAGTACTCTGGCAGAGTAACAGTTCAAATGAAAAATACACCAGAACAAACAAGCAAACAAAAAAAGAAGTGTGGGGTACCTTTGAACCAATGAACAAAGTATAACAATTTATACTTTTTAACATAACCCGACCCCGTCAATATGTGATATGTCTCACAAGAATATTTATTTTATTATTTTACATTTACAATTTTTTTTCCTGGGGACCCTGTGACACCCCATTGAAGAGCCGTAGGCTGGATCTCTCAAGATCTCACTGTTGGGTTTGTAAGGCCATGTTACTCCTAAATTTCTATCTTGTTCAAAGAGAAGATATAAAACAAAGCTCTGAGCTAATCGACCTTAGTGTTCTCCTTTTTAAAAAAAAAAAAAAAGAATCGATAAGAGAATCGATAAAGAATCGAATCGTTAAACAGAATCGAAAATGGAATCGGAATCGTTAAAATCTTATCAATACCCATCCCTACCTGTGAGTCACTGGAGCATAAAAAAGGCACCTTTTCAAGATTTGAACCTGTGTTGTTTCTACTCTACTCATAACTGAAAATGTAGCAAAGAACCACATTTAAATAATATCCTTAGGCACTTTGTCACTAGCCCCATGTAATGTTTTTTTAAAAAAATATTTGAGTTTCAAGAACTGGAGGACAAAATGGCAGGCCTTTAACAAAAAAAAAGCAAATAAATTTATCTGAAAGAAAACATTAAACGTGAGAAAAAGAAACATGATATTGTTATCAATATGTGTGGAAGAGTTCAGGAGAGGGGTACAACCATTTGTAAGACCTGTTGTAGGCTCTGTCATGGTTTGGGGCTGCCTTTCAACCAGTGTTGTTTAAGATCTTTTCTAAATTTAAGGAATTATGATCACAAAAAATACGGGCAACACCTTCATTTTTCAGCCTGACAACGGTGCAGTGCAGTAAAGGCATGCCTTTTTATAGAAATGCACACTTTGGAACATTAACAATCATTGATTGGTTTCCCCAGACCATGGCCCTCAACATTATTGAAGCACTGTGAGATCATCTTGGCTGAACTTCTGTTTTTGAACAGAACTTCTGTTCTGTTCAAAAAGCAGCCATCATCCAAAGAAGAGTTTTTAACTGACCTCTAATTAGCCTGGAATACTATTCCTGAGGACTGCTTAAATAAATGATAAGAAAGCTTAAGAAGGTTCAGGGTGTGCTGATGAATAAAGGTGTTCATTCCAAATTTTGACTTTCATACTCATTAGAATTGTACAAACTGTTTTTTTTTTGGTTTTTTTTGCAGATGTTTCAATAAGTCGCTTCACCTATTTCCCATTCGCTAGCAAAATATAAATAACCGAGGGGTGACTCACGACTTTTGCACAGTACTGCAATGCAAGGAAATATCAGATGATATTTGGTGATTCAGAAGATATTATGAGGCTGTTCTTAATTTTAAATTTTTAAAAAAAAGGTGTAGTACAGTTTTTAAAGCAAAAAACGTAACTATATTACGCTGACCAAATCCCCAAAAGCATGTTTTAAAAACAGAATTTCATACTTGGATGTAAACAACACATAAATAGAAGTAGATCTAAAAGTCTGCATTAAATTTTAAGCGAAGTTTTTATGTTGACACTTCTATCACAGCTTCCTTAGTGAAAACTTCTAAGGCAGTAGAATTTGTGGCACTTGATCACCAGTGTTACATCTCGGAGCTGTTGGTGAATGCTTTGGCCCAGCTTCTCGGAGCCCCTCTCCAGCCACTTATTGTGTGTGATCTATAGGCAGCTAGAGGTCTGTGGTACTTTATTGGGATCTTTTTTTCTCTTCCTATCTTTCCCATTTGGTCTTTGCTATTTTCTCTAACACTGTTTTTTGCATTGCATGTGTTAACTTGATAGCATTCAGTACTATTTCCGCTCAACACTCTGTCTTAATCACAACTACAACCTTTTCTCCCAGACTCATTTCCCCCACGTCTCTTGACCCTCCTAGTCCCTCAATCCTACCATCCTCCTTCCTTCCCTGACCTGACCCAGTACCAGAGCGATATGCAGTGGGCAGCCTCAGAGCCACAGAAACCACACAGATGTGCAATCCAAGAAACATGAGTATTCAGGCCACAGGGAGATTTATTTCTTTATTATGTATTTCTAGGCTTCTTGTAGACATTATGATTGTCTCAAAGTTACCAAGGTTCTAAGAGGAACATTTGGGTGACAGTGTATCAGCTGTTACTGAAGTATGTAGGGTCTTGCATTACAGCCAGACAGTATCTGACACAGCTGTTTGTCCTTGTTTGACGTCTGTCACATAAAAGGTAGGAAGAACAACAGCACAAGCAAAAGGTCAAACACAACTGACCCACATTTTCACAACACCACAGGCTCTAAATTTACCACAGCTACCAAAGGGGTCATAATTGAGACTATCACAAATGATTTAAGTAGCTATTGGACATCAACACACTCTCACACACAAAAAGAACAGGAACACTTATCTGTTTGGAGGTGTTTATTTCTTAACTACACTGCTAAATTCCCTCACCTTGAATTGTGGCTTCAGAATTATGAGGTAAGTACGTGTTTTTAGTTATTTTATTTTCAATAAATGAAATAAAATTGACCCCCCCCCCCCCTTCTCCCTAAATTAGTAAGTGAAATCTTTAAAATCTGCCACATCTACACATACAAATAGGCTTATTATTTTATTTTTTTGCCTTTTCATGCTCTTAGATGGTTGTTTTCATTTAGTCATACGTAGAGTAACTGACAACTACAGAGCTTCACTTTCAAGGCAATTGCTAAAATGAACGAGGAGCTGCAGAAAGCAATCTTGTCTACCACCACTGAAAATACGTGGTTTTTGTTAGCTTCAGTCCATACGTTTATGAGTATGCCTGTCCAGTGTTGGCATGTCTTTATTAATCTGAGCTAAAGCAATTTCTCACACCCTGACAGGGACACACACACATACTGTCTCATTAAAATGGCTGCATAGGCTCTCACTAAAAGTAAATACTCTGAGGTCTCTAAATGGGGTCCCCTGCATATCACTTTCCTTTTTACATATATGTTGCCATGCACTGTGCCATTGAAAGCACATTGCACACTCTTGAACACCTCCTCTTGTAGAGGTCTTTGTTTGGATAACATTTTCTATTTTTTTTCTTTCTCTTATATTAACAGTCAGTTGGTGGATTTATTGAAATGCCTACCTTTTCTGTTTGTATACAGTATTATGTTTGTTTTAAAGCAGAGAGAGATTTGTATTTTTAAGAACTAGAGAAGCTAGCAGAATTGCAGTTGAAAGCGTTTGGCCGGTTTCTTACGTTGTGTCACGTGTGACTGTTTTTTTGACAGCCCAGTATTTTAAAGCCAGGTTCGTATGGAAATGCCTTCACTCCACTTGCACTGCTGTTGGACTCGCCGTCGTTGCTTTCATCTGTCTGTCTGTCTATTCTTTTGGTGCACTTGTCTGTTCAACACCCAGTCTGCTCCTCATCTCCGCCCTCTAACTTTTGCTGAACACATTTTGAACGCATCGTTTTCTTACTGTCAGCAGTTGGAACTGTTGCCTCATCCAACATGCCCTTGCTGGTTTTTTTTTATTTGTTTGTTTAGTTGTTTTTTGTTTTGTTTTGTTTTTTTTGGGGGGGGGGGGGGTTCCTAGTATAATTACTTGATTTAAACTCAAAAGATTGATTTGTGAAAGGGAGCATATACATTTATGGCACTTGAGTCTGAGTCTTTTTTTTTTCCTAACAACCACATTTTGTGCTGGAAAAATAAATCAGCTAACATCAATTGCGCAGGGGATGAGGGAGTGCCTTTCTCAGCAGTTAGTTCAGGGTGGATTTTATTTTCTCAATTCCTTCTTCATAGGTCAGCTAATTCCCCTCATCAATAAATGCTTTTCTGTGTAGAGTCTTGTCAGACTCCAATATTGCAGTTAAGGACAGAAGCAGGTCCTGTGTCAAGAACAGGAGTGGCTTTCACTGCAGCAAATTCTGCAGTGTTTTCCCCTAACAATAAATTCAGAGCACATTTTGTCTATTAGGCATGAAGAAATGATCCTTAGTGGCCATAAAGCCTCTAATTCATATAAGTCCTTGCCCAACTGCTAGGCAGCAACAAGTAATAAACAGTGATTTGCAAGACTTTTTAATTTAGCCTTCAGTGTCCTGATTTAGGAGTTGATTCAGGCAGTCTGTCTCCAGTTGCCTTCCTGCCATGTTAGTCCCAGCGCATATTTCTCTCTTATCTCATTCTACAGCGGAAAGGATCTGACATTTGCACAGTAAAGGAGTAAAAAAAAAAAAACCAACCCATCAAACTGTAACAGAAACAAGACGTGAAGAATTTGAGTCTTTCTTGAGCATTTGCTGCAAACATCAGCCAGATGATTTGGATATGTTATTCTTGTCACCAAAATGCAAAGTATTTTTAAGTTTCCTGAGTATGTCATATTGTACAAGTATGTCACTTGTAAAATAGGGCAAAGGAAGGCAACAGTTTGCTTTGAAAAACCACCTTAAAAAAGGGCTACAGCCAGATGTATCTCAATTAAAGTCTCGTGGGCGGAGATGCAGTATGCACACTGCGTGTGTGAGTACCACTCCCCTTCACATGCACTAACTCATACAAGCCCAGTTCACTTTCACCACCCTAGAAACTCACCCTCATCATGGCTCAGCCTGCTCTGTTCTGCTCCCAACCTCCTGTTTTTACCAAAGAGAACTAATTGAGCCCCGTTGAGCCATCACTTTCCTCTCTGTGCCTGAACCACCTGAGACTAACACAGTTGGAGTTTTGTTAACCCGCCCACACCCCTCAGCCCGCCCCACTCCTCTGTATGTGTACCATTCACAGTGCGCTACTAACACCGACGATCCTTTTTGTTAAAACTCTTTAACAAAAAGCTGCATGCAGTTTTTTTTTCTGTTTAAACCCCTTCACTTTCTGTTTGTGAAAGTTGATGTCAATCTCTTTGTGATTATAAATATCCTTTTTGTTTGGTTTGTATGTTTTTTGGTAGAATGCAGCACTCTGGTGAATGTTAGACAAGCTTGGAATAGTTATAATCACAACAGCAAAACACTGCTTATTAAGAAATCTCATCGTTACCTGTTTATTTGTGCTTGAGGATGTACTGTAGTGTGTAGTGGTGGGACGGTCTTGCATTTCACTTAATGTTTTTGTTTTCTTGCTGACCCATACTAGTGATATAACGGTCTCCGACATGCACATTTGGCCCCACAGTGTGCTAAGAGTTCCTGTTGTGTATGTTTTTGCACTCCTCTTGCCTCTTTGGTTCATTATCAGTTGCTTGATCTTGTGATGCATTTGTCATAGAAATCATTAGTATTAAAAGAAAAGCCTTGCACGCACGTTCAGAGGCCTCAAGTAGTTTGAAGGTATGTTTTCTCATTTCTGAATACTAATGGTATCTATGAAAATATCAAATTATAAGTGTTGAAATTGGTGGGATGTGACGATTGATAACAGACCAGAGCCGCTAAGGATGTCCAAAAACAAGCACAACAGCTATTTTTCGTATATCTGGTGGGGCTACATGCACACAATGTGTTCCTCTCTTCACCTGCACACCCGCATATCCCCTCACACATGCATATTCTATCCACCCTGGGCCTTGTAATGGTAATCCAAGGCCCACTAGTTCCACTTCTGTCTCTTCCTGTTGCTATAATTTTTTGTGACAGCTGCATATGTTTCATGGTGCTCTCCTCGTCATGGTTACAGAATCACAGCAAGCTTGGAGTTTCTGGTCTTTGTTTTGTTTATGCTAGATTTCCATACCTGTTCTGTGTTACTTTTCTTTGTGTACTGAGATCTTGCTCTGTAGTGGTTCATATATGTATGCGTGTGATACATATATCGCCCTCTCCTTCCTCCTTCCTACTCCTCCTCCTCTTAACTTCTCAGTTAGTGGATGTGACTTCATGTGTTACCTTTATCAATGGAAAAATATAGAAATAATCACGCCCAGTTTCTTTGCCTAATAAAGGTTTTTAAAATGCACTCCTACTTCAGGAGGATATCTTGTAGTTTACAGATTACATATAGCCTCATGTATTGTTCATAGTTGAATTCAACCCTTCCTCTCAGTCTCCCACTTTTTATTCCCCCACACCCAGCCTCCCTTACCACTCTTTGTGCTGGAAGACACTGATTATTACACGCTGTAGGTGATGACGATAATGACGATGGTGTTGGTGGTGGTGGTTGTGCTGATGATGGTAGCGTGATCTGAGTGTTATTTATTTATTTTTTCTTTGTTAGTGTTTTTTTATTTTAATTTTGTTTTTATTTTATTTTTCACCCGTGCTACGGGTAAAGCTCCTCTTATTATTGGAATATTTTTGGTTTTTTTCTTCTCTTCTCTCTCTGCTAGGATAACATCGGGCACCGGCTGCTTCAGAAACATGGCTGGAAGTTGGGCCAAGGCCTTGGCAAAACCATGCAGGGTAAGGGCACACTCTTCTTTACACTTAAGTTCAATGTATGATGGTATTGGAACACTATGTATCATTTTCTTTCCTCTCACATTCCCCCTTTTGTATTATTTTATTTTATTTTTTTGTGCTAGATTTTCTTTTCTCTTTATCTTTTCTCTGCCTTCTTCCTTTGTATCTGGTAGTGTGAAATTGATTGTTATTCAAGGAAACATTGTAGTTGTTTTTTTGCTCTCATACTGCTGTTACTTTAAACTGAAAGAGGGAAGAAAATATTCTTGACCTTGATTAAGACTTAGGGAAGGGACTTTGGGGCTTGGGAACTAGAATGGAGCTAGTCATCTTCACATAATGCTTTAGTTGACAGCAAAGTTGAATCTGCCCTTTGTTCACATTCAGATTCAGTGCTTTTGAACATACAGTTTGCTGATATGGTGGTTTCTTTGTTGCCTCCAGGGGACATATTTGTTTTATCTATTTCAGATCATGCCCTGAACTTGAAAGCATGTGCTGATCATATCAGAATTTTCTAAATATGGGATAAATAAAGTGTTTATCTTATCTCATTTTTAGCTAAATTGGATTTCTGTTAAAAAACATGTTAAAACATGAGTATTTATTTATTTTAGTTGGATAGGGGTGCAAATAAATGAGAACACATTAGCTGGGTTTTTTCCATTGCAAGAACCTTTCCCAGGGACTAAAGACTTTTGAAGGACCTCTTGATTTTAACTACAGAGGCCCAGAGACCCTCTGGGGGAGTTATTTTACCCCACAAGTCCCTGAACGTTGGAGTGAGACTTGTAGCACTGATTATTTCTGATTCACTTAGTTACTGACTTGTAGCATTTTAACCAGCACTTTGACCAGGCTCATCTCTCGGTCACATAGATGGTAAAAACCAGTTTTGTTACTGTAAAGTGAACCTCATAAGCTGGCAGTTTATAAATATGTTAATCAGCAAGCTAGTATTGAACAGAGTGATGATTCAGAGAAATGCAAAAAAGAAAGAAAGATGGTTTTACAGCCATTATGTTCTAAGTTCCTAATAAACATGCCTACACCTCCGCGCACCTCCACAACCCTACAGGAATGCACTGCATTGCCATATTTTTGTAATCAAAAAGAAGTTTTTATGCTGTCCATTGTGTGGTTGCTGTGTGTGTGCTGGTCATCACACGACCTACAGCTCTGAGACCGCAAACAGAAGTTAGAAATAGGGACCATAGGTCCACTAGTAGCTAGCAGACATTTGATCAGACACTGTGTTGGACAGTCCCATTAGTTGAACACTTCTTGTATCATTAAATTCAGTGTTTACCCTGTATACCTATGACTTTATACAATTGATGAGTCCAGCATTTAATCTAAAAATCTGCTTTTCTATTACTCTAACTGCATGCCCAAGAACATATTACATTGTATTACTCTATTAGTTTAAGGATTGCTTTGTATTTTGAGAGTGACTCTGAAATGCTCAGTGACCTGTGCACTAGAACAAATTCTCTAAGATGTAAAAGGCTTTAGACTAAAAAGCTGCATTAAGAGAGGTTTACTTTCTCTTGGCCATTCATAGTAATCTAATGGCCTTGTTTATATTGAATTGCACGAACTTAGAAGGCTGCACATAGCTGAGCGTGCGGGTTAGACCTTGGCCGACGTTGGCACCTCATTAGCTCAGACCTGCTGTGCTCATAGGCTCATTGGCTCAGTGGCAGTGGTGCAGAGCCTTGGCATGTCTCCACCAAGCCATTTCCTGTCTCTTCACTGGCTTTCCTGTTCTCATCAGCATCTTCATTTTCTCCTTTTCCTCCCCTTTCTGTTTCTACTCGTAGCCTCACCCTTCCCTGAATTCTGCCCAAAAAGGGTGATGTATAGCATTCTATATGAGTGATGTCAATGCCTTCAGGGCAAGCGAGTCCTTGCAGTCTGTTAAGAGTGGAGCTTGTTTTTCTACATAGCTTCTGGTATTAATCTTATCTGCCTCCTCCTCTATGTCCCTTTCTGTCCACTGGATCCATAACATTTTAGTCATGTCTGACTTATCCATCTCCCTCGCTCACTTAGTCTTGCTCAGTTGCAATGCTTTCTCAAGTGCATTGCCCTTCCTGTAAACCTAGCAGTAACATCTGTTTTCAATATTGGCATTTTATTGAGAAACACCACTAATACTGCAAAACAGTGAAAAGCACACGCCCAAATTACATAGTTGTCTTAAATGTGTTGGGGCTTAGGCAGAGCTTGTATCTGGGTTGCTTAAATTTACTTGTCTTATATATACAGATCTATAAACATGTGTCCAGGATAGTGCTGCTTAATTGTTTTCATCTAATCCAGATTTCCTTGTTTACATGGTTCTGGGAATAGGATTTTTCAGTACACTGTATTGCCAAGTTAAAGAGTGAGAAAAGGGGGTCTTGAAAATGTCTTGGACTGTGTGCTTGACAAAATTTGAACACAGACTGCCTAACTAAACAGTGTCCTTAGTTTACCAGAATAATGGTAAGTGTTGACATTTGGCTGACCAGTAGAGGAAGACGAACATGATGAATCCTCTCTCTACTGTTAACATAGAGCTGTTATGTATTTTTTGTTGGTTTTATTTGAGTGTAGAAAGGTATTAAAGTAAGGTAATCACTATAGTCTTTACCTTTTTTGCTCATGCAGAATTACAGCATGCATGGTCTGTTCTTTCCATGTTCAGTTCAGTTCAGTTCATTTTTATTTCAAACATTTCAAACATGTGCCTTCACAATCATTACAAAATATCATTCCATTATTTGTTTGAAAAGGAGTAGGCTGAAGTATTTACTTATTTGTCCCTACCCCCTCAAGTTTTACCTCTCATTCATTTAATTTTTTTTTTGTCTTAAATTAAACAAACAACATATGAAACATATAAACATATGAAGTAAAACAAAACATAACATACATAAATCAAAAACAAGAAATTAGCAAGCCCCACCACAGTATAGTTTCTTTCATATGAAAAATACAGAATGTGTATATTTGCAGATACACAAGTTATGGAAAAACAACAAACCAAAACAAAACAAAAAAACAACCAAAAAAGAACCGCAACACCATTACCAGCAACATTACCATCCTGGGTTAACCCCGTTTTCTTCATTCTTATACTTATTTAAAATTAGGTTTTTATATTTTACTTTAAACTGTTTTATGTTTTGACTGTCTTTTATTTCTTCTGTTAGACTGTTCCATAATTTAACTCCTGCAATTGAGATTGACATAGTTCTTAAAGTTGTTCTAGCACTTTGTATTTTTAAATTCCATTTCCCTCTTAAGTTATACCCACCTTCTCTTTCTATGAACAATTTACAGATTTCTTTGGGAAGCAATTTATTTCTGACTTTATACATTATTTGCGCTGTTTTAAGCTTCACCAAGTCTTGGAATTTAATAGCTTGCATTTTGACAAAGAGTGCATTTGTATGGTCCCTGTACCCCACATTATTTATTAATCTAATGGCCCTTTTCTGTATTATAGTTATTGTTTGTGTGTTACTTTTGTATGTGTTTCCCCAGACCTCTACACAGTAGCTCATATATGGCAGTAGTAAAGCACAGTATAAAATGTGCAGTGCTTTCTGATCCAACATATGCTTTGCTTTCCCCAGGACGGCAATGCCCCGTGCCAATTTCCCCCGAACATAAGTAATGTTTGGCTTCCAACAGAGCTTGTGGTCAATGATCACCCCAAGAAATTTTATTTCATTTACTCTTTCTAAATATACATTGTCAACACATATTTCTACTTTGATGTTTTTCTTTTGGTTTCCGAACAACATAAATTTGGTTTTATCTAGATTCAATGATAATTTATTTATATCAAACCACTTCTTTAATATCGTTAATTCCTGTGTGATCATTTCCAAAACCTGTGGCAATTCCCCACCTGCACACAGTATATTTGTGTCATCTGCAAATATTACAAACTTTAAAATCTCCGATACTCTGCAGATATCATTTAAGTACATAATAAACATTTTTGGACCCAGTACTGAACCTTGAGGTACTCCACAAGCTATATCCATCAAATTAGATTTATATTCATTTATTTGTACATATTGTTGCCTATTCCCTACATAGCTTTTTAACCATTCCAAAACCACTCCCCTAAACCCGTACTTTTCCAGTTTTTTTAATAGAATTTCATGATTAACAGTATCAAACGCCTTCTTTAGATCTAAGAAAACTCCGAGCGCATACCTCTTATTATCCATACATTCCGTTATCTTTTCCATTAGATCTATCAGTGTTAAAATGTTGCTTCTAGGAATCACTTGTCCTCCAGAGACACTGAGCTCTCGTGAGCTCTGGTTGTTGAGTTTTATTGTTGCTGCCACCCTAGCAGCTCTCACATGTACATATATGGCCTTGGCTCCTAGTGTTGTCTCTCATAGGTATTCTCAGGCTGACCATGGCCAAGGACCAGAGTAGGCCAAGAGGCTGCTTCATTTCTTTCTGGGCAGGCTGACAAGTTTATGGAGGGTAACAACAGCAGAAATTTCAGAGCTTAGCGTTCAGTAACCATCATTGTTTATTTCCATCTGGCCATGAACCAGTGAATAGCAGACTATTTGATGTGATAAGGATGTGTGCTTTGTGTGGAGGAGAGAACAAGTTGCAGAGGCTGACTGTGCTCTTGTTTTTGCCGCTGGCACCAGTCATGAGATTATGTAAGCATCCTGCTTTGTGGGCAGATGAGACTGCGGCAAATTGTGTCCAGTTGTTGTGCTGGAATTAATGGCCCAGTGTTGGAGCACGCTATCTCCTGTTGAATTTTGCTAATATACTTAGGAGTAGGCATATCACATAGGTGAACCATTGCATCTCATTGAAGTCTGCTGGATAATCACTATAATCTTCCTCTTCTTTCCTGTCCTCTTTGCCTGAAGAGACGGTTGATGAAATTTGACATTAAAGCATTGTGTCCCCTTTTTTAAGTTTTTCACTGTATTGACTCTGTTCTTATTCTTCTTTTGTCCCTTTTGCCCTTTTTTTAGGTAAGGTTTGTTGGATCCTCTGTATGTCTGTGTGTGTGTGTGTGTGTGTGTGCGTGTGGGTGGGTGGGTATGTGTGTGTGTGGGTGTGTTTTCTTTTCCCACTCTGCAGTTGACCTCAGTGTAACACCCCTTTTACAGTTTATCATAGGCTAATGGCCTCTGTCAGCTTCCTCTTCTTTGCTTTATAATCACTAAACCTTTATTTCAATCTGCTTATGAGTAATGTGCTTCAATTTGAACAAAGGACGATCCATTTTAAATCAAGGTAGATTTAGGAAGCCATGATTCATTCAAAATCCTTAGAATCATCATCTCCGTGTATGTTAGATTTTTTCCCCCCCTTCTTAGAATTTCCGTGGCTGCTGTTGGGTAATCTGATTGGCTGTAACCATGGCTCAGACTGTGAATGGCTTGCAGAGTAGACAAGTTTTCTCCCCTCTGCTTGTTTGCCTGTTTCTACCTCCAAACCTGTGAAACTCATGTGTATGTGTGTGGTCATTATGTGGAACTGAGATGCGTGTGTGTCTGCTACTGACCGGGCCATAGAGTCAACTTGCAGGGAAAACCTCTCCACCTCTTACACCCCAATTGTCTCTGTCCCCATGGTCACAGGCTCCCATCCTCCCCCCGTTTCTTTGCCCCTTCAGCATAGCATGTTTGTCCCAGAGGTGCACTTCTGCCTGCCTCCAACTGTCATTCACCTGGGGCTTTAAGCAGTGTTGGAGGTAGCACACTAAACGACTACGTTCACATGATATAGGACTATATGACAAAACGATTGGATGCACAATTAACATCTTTAGTTGTACTTGAGTAACGTTGCTGTTCCATAGCAATAAAGAAACTACTCTAAGCACTGCTCAAAGCCTTGCTGGCTCTTCCCTCAGGTACATTTTATGTGTAGTTTGTGTTCACTTTTTCCATGGTTAAGCACATCCCAAAATGAGCTTGCTGGCGGTAGGCTAGCGAGGAAATGAAGGAATCTCAGGGAGATTTGCTAACTGGGCTGACAAGCATCTGCAAGGAAAAAAGCTCAGAGGGGGAAAATGGTGGTCATCCCTAGAGACACCTATTGTCTCAATCTAGATATTTGACCACATCTTTAAAAAGGCAAAAGTATATTTTTGATTCATTACTTTTCTTAGGCGGTAAGCCTCCCTCTAGACCCAAAATACTATCAGACGTGGCAGTTTCTAGTCTTTTTACGCAGAATAGCTCCTTTAACAGTTCTTATTTGATGAGATTTCACTTTTTTTTATTTCCCAAGCTAAAATATGAGGGATTTCCAGGGTTTTTACTAGATGTAAAACCAACCTGCTTTTCCACTACAGGAACTCAATGACATATGAGAATGCATACATGCATGTATTAGTGAAATGGTAGCATTCGTCATGATAAAGTTTAAAACCATGTTGTTTGCGCTATGTTATAGTGTTGGTTCATTTAGCACAATCTCCTGAGGGGAGCTCAGATTTTGCTTCCGCAACTCCCACTGCCCCATTTTTTAGCTTGTGTTCAGTTACAGGTCGCAAGTTCCCATAGTGGAAAAGATGTAAGGGGTGGTAATTTGTTTTTTGGGATATATTTTGTTTGAGAAACAAGATGACATCAGGCTAGGGGCCTGGGGACTGGGATAAGTGGTTGGGAGAGAGTGGTGAGAGGAAATCCCTGTAAGCACCTAGCCCTGAATGAAGGGATGAGGGGGGGTGGGGCGGTTGACACACAGTAGCCCCTCTGGTAATGAACCCCCCTAAATCCCATAACCACACTCCCAACCCCACCCTCCCTTCTCTATGTGCCTCAATCTTCCTGCTTAACCAATTGGTGTTTCTTTTTTACAGCGATTTGATCCTGCCCATGTTGTGCTGATGGTAAACTTAGTGGTAAATGTTATTTTATCCCCCAATTGAATTGTTTTCTGTTTGTTTTTATTTCTCCAATTTTTTTTTGGTTTGTTTTTCCTTTCATCAGAGCACCAATGCTACATAGGCTTTAATTCTCTCTGTATTAGTCTTCATTCTGCTGCTTGTATATTACCATGCATATGTATTACTCTTAGAACATTGTCATTTTGTTTGTTTTCAGTTTTTTTTTCTCCAAAAAACCTTGTGATTCACACCCTGTGATTTAGATGCACATTGTTTTTGTCTGGTCCCTTTCTTTTTCACTGGAATGGGTAATGTGGAAGTATTGTCACTGTGTTTAAAGATTGGTGATAGTTTGGGATGACTGTAATTGTTCATTAATCTATAATTCTAGGCCTGACTTGTGACTTGTCAGAGAGACCACTGCAGTGGCTGGCTAACAGACTAAACCCTGTTTTTGGTTTCACTTCTGCTGCTGCTTGATAAAGGGCATGAACTTACATGTCCAGGCTATCAGTAGTCTTGTGATCTCAAAATCAGCAGTTTTCTTTCACTTCCTTAGTTTGAATATGGCCAGAAAAATCATCCAATCACTGTTAGGTATTCTGTTTAAGAAAAAAAAAAGCCTGCCTAGGTGACAGACACTGCCGTGGGACTGAGAGTGCAGGCAGACTGTTATACAGGGTGCTACTATGCCCATGCATTTGTTTTTAAAATGACTATGTCATTGGGCTATGATGGCTAAAAGAAACAGAGATTTGCAATAAATTTTTTCTTACTTTCCTGTCTAGGAAAGTAAGAATGTGTAAGAAAGCCACTGCGGTTGTGATAATTTTGAAATTTTAATCAAAACCAAAAGGTTTTGAACATATTATTTACTCCATTACTTATGTTTCGTTCTCTTGATTGAAAATCATCTGTATTTACGAATAGGAGAATTCTATTTTCTCTTCTTTATATATGGCACCAACTGGTAGTAAGGTTACATCTTATTTAGCGCCACTGTAATTAAATATTAGTAGTTTTTCCATATGCCCAATGGTATACATAGAAATTTAATTTGTGGAAAAACCTACATTGGATTATTGGATTTGTGGGAGGGGAAAAAAACTGAAACCAAACTGAATTGATAATCACTATCAGTGTGATTAATTATTACATCTGGCTGGCATCAGGAGCAGCAGACTAGTCCAAATTCTCTTTATGCCTTTTGTTTTGAGATTCCCCTGTCTGTCTGTCTGTCCCCCCCTCCTTCTCCTCCTACTCATGCCCATGTTTTACCAGGTAAGTATCCCCCATCCCTTGCACTGTCACCATGGCGATACCTGGCCTGTGACGTCACTCTGCTGTAGTTCAGTGCTTGTGTCCTTTTTTTCTTCTTCTTTTTTTTTTAATTTGACTCTTTCTCTCTGCTTTGTTTGGCTGATTATGAGTGGATCAAGCAATTCAGTGTCAATCTCCAATGTAGTTTTGATTTACATATATTTTATATCTTTAATGTTTCATTCTGTTTTTGTTTTTTTGGTTGTCTTTGGTTTGTTTATTTTTCTACAAGTTAATTTCCTTCTGATCTAGCTCTTTTCACAGCTTACATAACATAGGTTAAGTAAACGGAAGAAAAATCTTTCAGCTTCAGTCATAATGAGGAAAGGGGGGCCTCTGACAAGGGAACAGGTTTGGACCTCAGGACAGTAAATGGTCAGACAGACAGTTCAGCAAGAAGTGATGCAATAGCCTTTAGATAATATTGGGAGCCTTTGTTACTCTCAAGGAGGATGTCGCAGTGGTGTTTTGTGAGCAGCAGCTGCAGCTCCACACACACACACACACACACACACACACACACACACACACACACACACACACAGTCCCTCGAGCTGCAGCGTCCTTGATAAACTTGGCATTCTGGTTTAACAGGACTGCAGGAATGAAAGGATGGAGGAGGGGTGCCAGAGAGGCACAAATGAAAACATACCGGCTTAAAGATCAGTATGCTTTGTAGTGTACTTCTATATCAAGACATTTTACTGAGCAATCCTGATCCCCTTGTCTTCATTTACTCCATCAGGAATCCAGTGCAGCTAATTTGACTCATTCATAATGCAAACCAGCAGCCCGGTCAAATGTAACAGGAAGGCTAAATTGGTTTGTAGCTGGTGGCTGCAGTAAGCTGTGAGAATGGCTGGTGTTTGGTTCACTGTAGCTTTCTGGTCTCTTTGCACTTGAAGGCAAAATTCTCTAACCCCAGCACCCTATGCTCTAAAAGCAGGCTGTCTCCGAGTTGGTTCTTCATCCAAGCATTAAAAAAAGCTCACCTGGTCCTCTCTCTCTCTCTCTACCCTTAGGACGCACTGACCCTGTGCCCATCATCCTTAAGTATGATGTCATGGGGATGGGACGAATGGAGATGGAGGTATGATGCTCATTTTTATCGATTTGTACATTTTCTTTCTTTCTTTTTTTTTTTTTTGCACCTTAAGTGCCCAAGTAGTAGTTTATGGTGTTTAGATAAATATTATGAACTTGTTTTGACACTGGGGTGAGTGCTTTGACTGTGAAATAGAAATGACTTTGAAAATGAGCAGTTGAGCTAAAATGCTGTGTTATACAAGGTCGCATGGTTTTGAAAATCCCATGTTTCAGGGTTGCTCCTGATGAGTCAACCAGATAGCCTCTGGACCAATCATCAGGAGCTCTAAAGACATTTACATAGCATAAAAACCATACTGTTAAGTATTAAGAAACACTTTGTGAGTGAATAATTAGCACAAATTTTTGTATATCTATCTATCTCATAGTATGGGATACATTCCTTTGCTAGGTCCCTTAAGAGAAGTCTCAAGGCTATGGCACAGTGACTTCCTACAGGACTACTTAAGTATAACGGGTCCTGTTCACAACACGCAGTTCATGCAGAGGTGTTCTGTGTTCAACATATTAAAGATCTTGACTGCCATGGACAGTCTTAACCACTTCAAATACCTTCAGACATGAATGATGAATGATTCTATTTAATGAAAACAAAACATGTAAAAACCACAAAGAAGAATGTGACACCAACACTGCCCAGCTAAATAAAACTATGCTTAAATTTTCAGCGAGCATCACTGTCAGTTATTTCAGCTCCTGCCTTTAGTCTTTGATATTTGTCTTGAAATAACATTCACCTACCTTGGTCGCATAGATGTTTCTACAGCAAACAGTCAGTCAGCATGATAAACGTGTAGCATGATAAACGTGTGTAACAGCACACAAGCGACACAAACTGACCAACTGTTCTTCTTGGAGTTTCCATGTGCTGTCTTCTATAGTCACTGTAGGGACTCGATGCGTTCAAGTCACATCAGCTCTTCTATGCACCATATTAAACTCATTTTTGGTATATAAGATGAACTTGGACTGGCTTTGACAATGTTGTTGCTTTATGATGTGACTTTTTTGTTTGTCCTAGCTGGATTATGCCGAGGATGCCACAGAGAAGAGGAGAGTCCTCGAAGTGGAAAAGGAAGATACAGAAGAACTGCGACAAAAATACAAGGTGAGGTTGTTTATCTCTTTGTCACAGTGATAATAATTGTTATCACTTGTATTTTTTTGATACTGTATTTTTAAATTTCCCACTAAAAACAGGACCAGATGGAAAAAGAAAAAGCCATCGCAAAAGCTCTGGAAGACCTGAGAGCCAATTTCTACTGTGAGCTGTGTGACAAACAGTACACCAAACACCAGGAATTTGACAACCACATTAACTCTTATGACCACGCTCACAAGCAGGTACTGCTGTTTAGCAAGCATTGCGGTGTTGATGTAGATCTGTCTTTAATTAAAGACACGATGAAATGATGTTCCCGTTTTCTCTGTCTTGCAGAGGCTTAAAGAGCTGAAGCAGAGAGAGTTTGCTCGTAATGTGTCATCACGTTCCCGGAAAGATGGAAAAAAGCAAGAAAAGATGCTGCGGCGATTGCATGAGCTTGCTGAGCAGAGAAAACAGCAAGACCGGTAAGTATTTGTTCCTGGAGTGCCATCTGCTGGATGGGTTGTGTATATATATTTAATGGGACATGGTGAAATTACTTATTTTATAAATGTCATTGGTTCAATATGTTAGTCCAAACTAGACAAATTCAACAAAATGTATTTCATTTCACTTACTGTAAGTTAAAACATATTTTTGTATATTTTCATCTTTTCCAGTAAGCATGATAAAAATTAACGTCAAAGACCTCGATAGTAAAAATTTGTCCAGCATCACATTGGTGTAATGTTTTCTTTCAGAACTCCTGGAAGTGGACCTATGTTCAAAACAACTACAGTCGCTGTTGATGGAGAGAAAGGAGAAGACAGCAACAGCATGACACCCGAGAACAGTATGACACAGTCTTTGGCAGACACTGCCCTGGAAGGATCACTGTCAGATAAAACTGGTCAAGCCTCCCCAAAGTCTGGTCCAACCTTTAGCTTCTCTCTGGGAAAGAATGCCTCATCCTCGCCAACTTCCAGCAACGCATCAAAAGTCAGTGTATCATTCTCTTTTGCCAAGAAAGCACCAGTAAAACTGGAGACAGCAGCTGCTGTTTTTGCTGATCATGGTGAGGAAGCTATGGAGACAGAGGAGAGTCAAGAGGGAGAAAAGGCTGGAGGACAAGATGACACATCAGGCTGTGGCACAGACAGCCCTAAGGGACTGTCTGGAGGAGGTGAAGGAGGAGAAGGAGGTGATGCAGCAGGTACAGAAGAGGTGCAGCAGCCTGATGATGGAGGATCTTTAGCATCAACGCTTAGCAAATTGAAAATGATGATGAAAACCAATGAAGGATATGTTGGACAAGAGCCTCAGTACTACCACTATGTACCACCAGCTCACTGTCGAGTAAAGCCACACTTCCAGTTTTTGCTGTTCATGAAAGCCTCTGAACAGTGTCAGAGCAAAGATGAAGACGATGAGGAAGAGACACAAGAGGAGAACAAGGCCGAAGAAAGTCCAGAACAGACAGAGAGCGGTGTGACAGAGTGCAAAACTGAAAAGGAACATGGCAATGTTACTGTAGATGCTGACCCAGACCTAGTTCCTCTATCAGCTAACGTAAAGGCAGAAGAGGAGACCCCTTCATGTGCAGAAGATGCAGCTCCTGCTGTACCAGCTTCACCCACCCAGAAAGCAGAGACGCGTGATACTGTGGATACAAACGCTGGTCCGAAAATGCCCACTGGTCCCTTCTTTCCAGTCCTGAGCAAAGATGAGACTACAACCCTGCAGTGGCCATCAGAGCTCCTTGAATTTACAAAAGCTCAACCTTCCCTGTCTTACAGCTGCAATCCCCTCTACTTTGACTTCAAACTGTCCCGTAACAAAGGAGTGCGTGGTGGGAAAGTGGCAAAGTCCCCCAAGCCTGGTGAAGACACTGATGACAAGGGACAAGAAGTGAATGCTTCACCATCTGAAGTAGAAATGGCTACTAAACCTGGAACTAGTGCTGACAAAGACAAGCTAGTGTCAAAAGGAGAGTCTGGGCAGCCAGAAAGTGAAGAACAAAAGCCCACAAGTGGAAGTAATAGTGCAAAGAAAAAAAAGAAAAAGAAGAAGCATAAGAAGTCTGCAAAGCATTCAAAACGCAAAGGAAAAGAAAAAGGAGCGAGAGAAGATGCAGAAGGTGAGACTGAGGTAACACAAGAAAAGCCCAAAAAAAAGAAAAAACACAAACGTAAGAAGAGCAAAAACAAGGCTCAAGATCAAGCTGAGGCAACAGGTGAAGAAAAGGAAAAACCTAAACCAAAGTCGGAAGATAAAGCTGCTACCTCCTCTGTACAGCTGACAACTGGAGGGGAAGGAGCTACAGGAGCAGAACTGGGGAAGAGGAAACGTGGTGCTAAGGAAGTGCCTTGCAAATCTGGAGCAGAAGGAGGGAATGGAAAAAGTACTGACAAGGCCAACTCATCTGAAGAGCACAGTGGCAACAAAAGACAAAAGACTGACACCAGTGCATCTCAAAGTGCCTCGTGCTCCACCTCAGCCCAAAAGAGTCCTGGCTCTGGTAGACCTCCGAGCAGTGAAAGTGAAGAAGGGGGCTCTAATACCCAGCGCTCACGTCATCACAGGTCAAGCCCGAGGGAACAGCGCCGCCACCATAGTGAAGAATCAGGGCGATCCTGCAGCCGTTCATCGAGACGGGGGGAACGACGAGGTAGCAGTCGCCGACGTCATCGTGGCCAAACCTCCCGTAGTCGCTCTTATTCCAGCAGCTCTGAGCGCTCCTCAGCAGGCAGCAGTGCCTACAGCCACCGTAGCCGAAGCTACTCAGACAGCTACAGCGACTATAGCACAGAAGGTCGCAGACGTAGGCGCTCCAAACGTTCATCCGACTCAGAGTATGACCGCAGGAGTAGCCGAGGACGTAGACGATCCAGGAGGCATCAGTACACATCTTCCTCTTCAGAAGACTCACGCTCACGTTCACGCAGCTACAGCCGCAGGAAGAGGCACAGACGGCATCATCGGAGCAGCTCCAGAAGCTCCAGCAGCTGGAGTCGCAGCACTAGTGCAAGATCCTGGAGGCGGAGCTACAGTCGTAGCTACAGCTCTGCTAGCCGCTCCTCCAGTTCAAATAAAGGGTCTCCTCACAGGCGAAGCACTAGGGGTCGAGAGGATAGTGACACCCATCGCAGAGACTTCAACCGCTCACGCATCTACCGCTCCCAGTCTCCACGGTCTTCTTCTTCACGAGGCCTTAACCGTAACACCCATTCATCCAGCTCGCTGGGTCTGAGACCAGGGGGGTCTCGAGATGCAGGAGAACAGAAAAACACTCTAACTGCACGACAGCTGTTGGAGAAGGTTCAGTCCAAGAAAAGCTCTGAAGATTCTACCACAGGAACAAAATCTG
Source organism: Mchenga conophoros (assembly GCF_057382185.1). Classification (NCBI taxonomy): domain Eukaryota; kingdom Metazoa; phylum Chordata; class Actinopteri; order Cichliformes; family Cichlidae; genus Mchenga; species Mchenga conophoros. The sequence goes on from NC_140529.1 coordinate 30,897,575, forward strand.
GGATTAAGATTAAAGACCCACCGCAGGGCTATTTTGGCCCAAAACTACCCCCATCCCTTGGAAACAAAGCCATGCTTCCACTAATTGGTAAGCTGCAGGCAGGGAAAAAGCCAGCAATTCCTTTAATCAGACCTGAAGAGGGAGAGAAATCAGGGACGGGGAAGAGCTCTGAACCTGAAGGAGAGGTCATATTAGTAGAGCCTATAAGGGAGTTCCCACCTCCACCACCACCTCCAGCTCCACCAGTTCAGAAGGTTGAGGAAGCCCCACAGAGCACAGTGACTCAAGAAGAGACACAGCAGCCTGCAACAGAAGACCAGGGGCACCAAGAAACCCGGCCAGTATTTGAACAAGAGCCCTCCATGATGATGCCCCAGTACCAAGGAGAGTCAGGACAAGACCTTTCCCAGAACCAAATGATGGAGTCCATGATGCCTGAAATGCAGCAGCAGCAGCAGGCTGCCATGCATGCCTACCCTGGTTACCCACCGCCCAGCTTGGAGGAGGATGGCATGGAGGCAGAGGAGGATGGACTGGCTCCTTTGGAAAGTCAGCCAATTACATTCACACCAGAGGAGATGGAGAAATACAGCAAGCTGCAACAGGCTGCACAACAGCATATTCAGCAGCAGCTTTTAGCCAAGCAGGTCAAGACTTTTCCCTCAGCTGCTGCAGCAGCCGCTGCCGCAGCAGCTGCCACTTTGGCCCCAGCGCCCCCTCCACCAGCCCTGCAGCAGATCCATATTCAGCAGCCAACTGTGTCCGTAGCTTCTGGCACATCCATCACCACAGTGCAACACGCCATCCTTCAGCACCATGCAGCCACTGCTGCGGCAATGGGCATCCACCCAGCTCATCCCCACCACCCACATCCGGCACATGCCCAGCTGGCCCAGGTACATCACATTCCCCAGCATCACCTTACCCCCATCTCCCTGTCTCCTTTGGGGCCATCACTTGGTCATTCTCTGGGACACTCACTGGGGCATGCAGGATTGATCCCTGCCCACCCAACAGCCTTCCTCTCTGGTCAGCCAATACATATTATCCCTGCTTCTGCACTTCATCACACCCCCTTAGCTCTCCACCATGTTCCACACACAGCCCTCTACCCCACACTTTTCACACCCCGACCCTCACAGGCTGCAGCAGCAGCAGCACTTCAGCTCCACCCACTCTTACACCCAATATTCTCAGGACAGGACCTCCAGCACCCCCCTAACCACGGCTCTTGAAAACAAATGAAAATGAAGTAGTGTGTTCACAACAACCAACCACTAAATGAAAGACTCAACCTGAACTCTCTTGGTTTAGGGTTTTAAATAAAGTCTTTGTTACATCATGCAGGCTGTAAGATGTGGATCTTATGAGAACTTTACTGGCCTTCACAGTGCAGCACGTCACCACAAAGTGGTTAAGACTGCTGGGTTCAAAATCAACACTAACATTTTCTTCTGGTACATGTGAGATTTTTATTTTCTCATTTTTTCACAGATTTGTTTCTCCCCCCTCTACAAACTGTAGACACTTCCTCTAGACCATTGGTTTATATTCCAATTTGGGGAATAGTAACAGCCTCAGAAACTACTGGAGTTTTTTGTTGTTTTTTTTGCTTATTTTGGCAGCCAAAGAGATACATGATGGCTAAAGGTGTAAGCAGAATCGTGTTACGATTCAAGGAAGTGGTTTTGTTCTAGAGGTGAACATTTTAATCTGTGTAATCTAATTTTCAGAGATGGACTCTTTCATGATTACTGATCTCTTGTTGTGTTTTCAAATGACTACTCACTCTCTATTGGATTCTTGGTTTAAAAGTAATTTGTAATGCAGTAACTTGTACATAGGTCAGTGTGTAATGTGAAGAAACCCACCAGTGACAGCCATATGAAAAAACAAAACCGATATGGTGTCCAAACAAGTATGACACTGTCATACAAGAAGCCCTCTCTAAATCAGGGGAAATGTGATGAAGGGGTGTAAATCTCCTGAATACTCTGAAGCAAAGCTCTTGTTCCCTGGGATGAGGGTACATCTGAATCAATTGCACTGAAATCTGTACATCAAGATGGTGCCTGTGCATCATATAATAAGATTGTAGTATACTGCAATAATTGTATTTTTCTGTTTTTTAAATTATTTTCCAAAATGCTCTTCAAAAGAAGAGCTGTGTTTGGCTTTTTTTGTGTGTAATTTTGTAAATAAAACTGCTGTAGATTAACCTATTAACGTTCTACTGGGTTGACACTGCTGTTGGGGGGAGGGGAAAAAGCAGACAAATGACAAATTGGATGGGAGGTGGACACATGTATTTTATCACGGTGGTTTGTTCATCCCTGCTGGGGTGCCAAACAGCAGTGACCTGTTTAAAAAGAAAAGTAGCAACTCTGTATTTTTTAAAGACTTAACTCTGTTTCACCAAATAAAATCCTGAGTTTGTGTGTCTTTTTCCATATTTTTTTCATTATTGAAATTGCCATGTAAATAACTGTAGATGGTCACATGAAGGTCCTGCCTTATTTCCATAAGCTTCATCTGACGGTCAAACAACCCCTGCAGATGTAAATGTCCAACAGTAGATGGTGCTGGAGTTACCTGGAATAGGCTTCGCGAAAACAGTCAATCCGTGTGAATGCAGCATGCATTTAGTGTATCTGTTCACAGGCTATGATTAATACTGTTTACTGTAAAAGGGGAAACAGTCCTGTCAGCACTTGCAGAACCATTACACGAGGCTGTAGAAAGAAAATTATAGATTTAATTTCTTTAAAATCACTCACATAGTGAGACGAGACCAAGAATAAATGAAAGAAAGCATGTGACAGAAAGGGGCTGCTTCCATTGATTTTCTTTGAACTATTACCTACATATATTATCAGTTCCCAGCTTATTAGGTACAGCTCGCTAAACCTAATGAGGCTGTCCACTAAGTCCTGCCTTAATACAGGATATAATGTTTGTGTTGAAAGTCTCTAATTTTCTGGTCATTGTGCCTAATGTATTAGAATTGTATGGCATCAACTCGATCCTACTTTGTCCACTACATTAGACTGTATTGACCAGGTGCAGCTAATAAGCTAGTAACTGAGTTTACACCATAAAACAAGAATTTCTGGTGAGAATTCTTAAGTTGCATTGTGATGAAACACTGAACATAACATTTTCGTACTTGTATTTCTTTAAAAACCATGTTTATCAAGGCGGAAGAACACTGACGGCAACTTGAGGAACAGTTAAGTATTTATAAGAAACCATCTGTGTAAAATCACAGGAGAAATTTACAGTTTCAAAGTGGTTTTGGTAAAAATGGAAAGTGGCACACTGAGCTTCACATGGATTAAAAATACTGTCTGTAGTTTAAGGTCTTTGCCAACGTCACCATTTTATCAATAAACATGATGGAAAGCCATTAAAAGAAAACTAAATGTAAGGGAACAACTTATGAAAGTTGGTTTTAATGTTAGAAATTCATATCATGAGGGACGATGTGCTGCAGAAATGTCCACGACTGATCAAAAAGCCGCCCTTGTGGATGGTTGGAGGTCAGCCCAGGTATCTGATTACCAGGAACATGAAGACGCAGGTCAGCAGCATGCCTCCAATCATGATGAACTTATCTTGAGTGGCTCGCCTTTCTATAAGTCTCATCACTGTGTTTGACAGCCCCAACATGTTAGCCACATCCAGCATCTTCTTATGAGTTCCCTGTGCAGAGCCAAAACAGCCACACTCATTTCAACAGTAATGATCACATGTGACAGTTTATAAGAGCCATAAATAAACGAAATGTTTCCATGACCACATTGTAATTATCTCCACTAATTCCTCTGATTTTGAGAGACGTTGAGTGCCAACGCCCTCCCTGACGCGCCACTCCGTCAGAGGTTTCTCATGGCTAGACAACCAGGCTGAGAGTGCTGATCAACAGACACACCCTGATAAGAAGAGGCCTGAAGCAAAACCAGGAAGCCCATCTCCTCCTTGGAAACACAGACTCGCCCTCTGAGCATGAGCACACTAACAATACGACTATTGTGATCGTCGTGGACACCAGAAAGTGGGTCAGGAAATTTAATTCAGTCCACCTTCTATTCCGCTTCCTTGTTTAACAAATGGTTTAAATAAGCTACAGATGTAGACTTGTTTTTCTGCTGTGTTAAATCACTAACCTTTAGCGTAGATCTCTGATCTCTGAGACCATTAAGGATGCTGCTGCCACTGCCGATGAGGTCATCAATGCCTTTGTGTGCATTGTGCAAGTTGGAGTTAAACTGTAGGGTCTCATCTATGGGGATGGAGGTATCTGCGTCCTATTAAACAAAAGGAATCTCTGTAATTTACACAAACTCTAGATTCTTTTTTTAGCTTAAAATGTTGCATTCACATCAATACCCATCACCAGTTTGATCACTATTAGACAATTTACATACATTCGTGGTGAAGGTGCGGCTCATGAGTTCCTCCCTCTCTCTCTCCTGGGCCTCTCTGGCATAGCGTCTGTGCTGGAAATTTTGCAGGGCACTCCGGAGGTGCTGGACATCATACTTGAGCTGGTCCACTCGTCTGAGAGAAAGAAAAGGATTCAACTGTGTCCAGTTTTACAACTACAACAAACATTTTCCAATTTAAAGTTGAGGGTCCCTGCAAATCTTTACAAAGCAATCCAGTCACCTCAAAGAGTAATCTATAGAGATTTCAAATGCATTTTTGCCCACTGTGGGAGGTAACAGGCTACTTGGAGTTTTTGAACACTTCTCAATTTAAGCTTGCAGTTCCTATAATGTGCAAGTGCTATAGCCAGGGTGTGATTTGTCAGGGAGGGATTTCTCCCACTCTGGTCTACACATCCCTGTCTCTGCTAAATAATTTTTCATCCCTGGCAGGGGAAAACAATGTATTCCTCCCTCTGACTTTTAGCACCGCATCAGCCAAATCAGGAACTGACTTTCAGCACTCAAGACCCTGTTACAGTAAGGTTCACACTGCATGGAGTGGATGATCATTTCATTAAACCAAATCCTGCTGGGTTTTTTAGTAAAAATTATTTTTAACTAGATAAAAGAAATTAACCAGATTCTGTGTTGGGAGACTCACAAAAGTTACATATGCAACTATGCACCAGGCTGCTGTCTGTCGACATCCTCGTTAAATTGTACCAAATAAATAAATAGAATCAGCTGATTATGAAGAGGACAGGAGAGGAACTTTTAACAGATTTGAGGAATTTAATGTACTGTCTCTCCACCCTTGTTTGACAGTGGTGCTAACTCTTACTGCACCCTGTTTTTTTTTTTTTCACAATTCAGTGTATCAGCAGTTGTACTGAATAAGGAGAACATTTATTTTGCTCTCAAATCTTATGTGCTTGTTTTGAAGAGTCCCCACAACCCCCCACCCCCTTCCCCTCCCTGAGTTCACTCAGGCCCCACCAGAGACCTGCTAAGATTAAAGGAGCGCTGTGGAATGGGGTGCACTGTCCCCCCTAAGGCCTGTTTATCCAGCTCAGAAATGAATCTTTGCCCAATGCAGCAGGAATGCTGGTGATGACGGGGGCTTCTGAGGAAATGTTTTCACAGAGCCACGTTGCCACAGGGCAGGACGCGGCTGCCTCTTCATCATCTAACCCTCCTTCTGCCTTTATTGCATATGATACATCCAGCTGTTTCTGTGTCTTTATGGTCACCGTCTATTGTTTAAATCCAAACTCACAATTTGGCATTCTGGCGGCGGTTTGGCGGTTCCTTGCTGGCCAGGATCTCAAGGCGTTCTAAATGATTGAAGATCTGGTCGATTCTAGCTTGCAGTTCATTTTCTAACACTTGTAAAACAGAGAGAAATGAAGAAGAGAGAATTGCAGGGAAGACATCAGTTAAGGCTGTGAAATTACAATTCATAATTTTGAAATTTACTGGCTAATTTACTTACATACTGAATTGATTCAAACATGTCTTCCAATATATATAAAGAAAAGAGTGTGGGATGCTGTTTGTCTTCTAATAATATACCCAGGTGTCACAGGGTAGCATTCATCACTTAAGCGACCCCAGCTCATTAGTAGCTGCGTAAGTTTACATCCTCCCCTGGGGTTAAAATAAACCTTATGTCATCATTTGTGAAGGGGAGTTCACTGCCCGGCTCCCACCATTATCTGCCATACCACCCACCCTACTACTTCCTGTCTTGGCAACAGCTGGGCACAGAACTGAACGGCCAGGCACTATCCACAGAAAACAATTAGCTCTGGCTTTTATCATTATATATGTGAGAGGAAGAAGCAGCCATAACAAGGACCCGGTTCTGAGCAGAAATTAGAAGCTCTTCAAAGGGGATTTCATCAGAGGTGGTGCCATTAGGAATGACAGCTTTGTACCACAACAACACTCCCACACAGAGCAGGGGCAGAGCCCCTTACAATCATGACAGCTGGTCACTTACAATGAACTGACTGGCGGTCTGTCTTTTCCAGATTTCCCATTAGAGACTGAACCTCCTGGATTTGCCTAATCCACAACGATCATACCGTTAGTGAGCAGCAATAAAAACAATTTTTGTTTTAATTATTACTGTACATGAACATATTGGTATGCGCCATATTTATAGTTTAATAATCGTATTATGCTGATATAAGCCTGCTGCAGCAGAAGTAAAAGTGATAATAAGTTAGGCTCATTAGCAGTGGTAGCTAACGGGCACCGTTTCCACATCAGACAAGAGAACTCACTTGTTGGTCTGGTGGTAAAGCGTCTCCATTTTTCCCGATCTAAGAAACGCTTCGCCCTCCCTTTACGTTATCGTGTTATTTTTGTTATAATAGTTTTAATTGTGACAAGCGGCTCTGTTAGCTTGGTAGCTAACGTTAGAGGAGTTTACACGTCATCAGCGGAGCTTTTGTGTACGGAACTAGGAAACCGGAAGCCGCGCGACGTCATCACACAGAGAGAAATATAGAAGAGAGCTCACTCCTTCTTAATTACACATCTCTGTCAGCAGACTGTAAGAGGAGTGTTTTTATTGCGGTTTTTAATGTTTTAAATAAAAATCTTTTTTTAAAAAGTGACGAAATGAACACACCCAGAATACCCCTGCTCCTCTATTTATATTGACCAAAAGTGGAAAAAGACATAGATAGACATAGATTGTGGATTGCACAACACTGGTCACTACATTCTTCATTTCCGGTTAATACTTGTACAGCTGCTGTTATTGTGTATATATTTATTTATATTTATATTTCTTCATACATTCTTATATAGTTCTATATTGTGTATTTTGTTGTACAGTTATTTTATTTTCAACTTTAATTTATGTATTTTATCTTATTCTTTCCCAGTTAAATTTACCCTTCATTCTAATTTGTGTTGTACAGTTATTTCATTTTTAACCTTAATTTATATTTTATTCCTTCCTAGTTAAATTTACCCTTTTTAATTTTTCATATTTATTTCCTATCTTATTCATAGCCTTTTCCTTTTTTGTTTTCTTTAGGTCACGAGCAGTTGTCCAAGCATTTCACTACATATCGTACTGTGTATGACTGTGTACGTGACAAATAAAATTTGAATTTGAATTTGAGATAATATACGACAAATACTGCATTAACAGTGAAATGAAGACGCTTTATTTTTTCAGTGTCCAGGATATACCATGTAAAGCATGTCATGGAAAGGTTTATACTGTATTACTGTATATTGATTATTCATGTGATTTAAGTGTTGTTGTTTATATATATATATAATATTTTATGTTAATTAATTCACTTGTTCAAATCAAATTGGATGCACTACTGTACCTGGAATACTGGTACAGTCTATTTCATAATTGTCAAAGGTTAATATGTAATACATTTTATTTTTCCTGTTCTTCTCTTAGTATTATGTTTTATGCATTCCCCCGGCACTTTGTTCACCTCTTTTTGATTGGAAGCCTTTTCATGTACTGATACTTTTATTATGTCACTGTTTATGTTTCAGAAAATTTTATGGGAGAAAAGACTGCTCACTCCTCCTCAATTTTGGACGCTGAAAATGTAATCCCTTACGTCTACCAGTCTTTTTAATTCCTAAAATTATATTCCCAAAATATATTTATAATATATTATAATGTTATATTTATATACAATAATGTTATAGTTTTATATTTTTTTAATGTATTTTTGCTTTAATTTTACTCTTTTTTGTGTGTGTTAAATTCCGTTTAGTTCCAGTTACTTTTGTTACTTTTATATATTTTTAAAATATTATTTGTTATGATAGTACATAAATAATGATAATAATAAATATATGACACAAGATAGTATAGTAACACAAAATGTTGGGAATACAGTTGGCTCACAGACTCAAGCTCAGTAAATATATAGAACATTTCGATACAATACAGTTCAAAATTGTAATTTATTTGAATGACTTTAGAAAACAAGAATCATGACTGACTACAAAACAAAGGGTAATTTCTTTTTGCCAGTTGGACTGAACAATAGTCATGGGTACTCAGTGAAAATCTCAGAGAGAAAACTGTAGATTTACACAAGTTGGAAAGGTCTGTTGGACAGAATTTCTAAAGGACTGCAAAATGATTCTCAGCATTATTGTAGAGTCTTTATTTTACAACATAAAGTGTGTTGAGCGGACTATTTTTTTTTTATTTTTAATTTTATTTCGTGCTACATAAATAAAACTACGTTGAATTGAATTGAGTCAAATGGAACTGAATTCCTGCACTGTATCTTTGGAGGACTAAAGGTGAGGCTTTCAAACCTAATAACTCTGTTATTAGGTGTCAATCTGGTGGGGGTCATGGTCTTAGCCAGTTTTGCTTTTGGTGCTACATTGCACAAAGAAGATGGAATAGCTGAGGAAGAAGACAACCTCTAAATTCTTCAACTTCACCTCAATTATGGTTTTGGAATGGATAAAGCAGGTTATTCGCTTCTGAAATGACCTTCACAAAGACCCGACTTCAACCCTATTCAAAATTTGTGTACTTCAAAGTCAGGTTTGTGCCAGGAAATCAACCAATTTTAATGAACTCTACCACTTCTTCTAGGAAGCGTCGTCAAATATCCAGGCAGAATTATGCACGAAGCTTGTTGATGGATTGCAAAAGCCTGGTTATCGTGCAACTTGCTAAGAGACATTTAGCCATACACTATTAGTGGGAGTGTATAGATATATTTGAGCCTGTCAGTATACTTTTGACCGTGTGGTTTATCCAAATTAAATTCAAACTTATGAACTCAATTCTTGTTTGTTTTTTTCAAAGGTGTATGCCGTACAATCATTGCACTCTGTAAAAATAAAAGTTCAAAGTAACCACAAAAGGCCAAAAATTACCATGACATTCATGCTTATGATGAATGTATGTAAACATCTGACCATAAGTGTACATAAATAACGTGAAAACCGGGCATGAAACTCCTGTTTCTGGACAGGCTGCAATTGGACAATGCTAAACTCCCAACGTATAAATCTGAGCCTTAGGCTACATTTTCCATTGCATTTGATATTCTTTTAGGACACAGAGGTCTTTGGCCTACAAAGACAAGCTTTGAGAAGATACAGCATAATCTGTTGACACGTAGACATGTCACAGGAAAGACTCTAAGAAACATGTCCTAAGGCGAGCTTTTGTCAGCTCTCCCTGACTAGGTCTAATTAGGCCATCCTCTTTTTCCACAGTCAGGTGTCAGAGTGTTCCTGTTTGTCCACCCAGAAGCTGTTCTCCTCTTCTTGCCTGCAGCCAGAGTCACCAAAACTAATATTATTAAACTTCATAGTGAGATTACAATTCACAAACACTGAAGAGAAGATGTCAGATTTGCCAGCCACAAACTGGCTCTGTCATGGAGTAGGGTGTGAAAAAACTGTCTAAATTTCACAATAGTTCCTTGGTGATTTATTATGAGGAAAGCACCTTGGAGCGCTGCCTGGCGCCTTAATAAAACCACATCTCAATCACCCTATACATACCCTCCATCAGTGTGGTGTCTACCTGTTAGGGAAGAAAGAATAAATGAGTGCAAGGGAAAGCAAGGGAAACATAAACATTAACATACTTTGTGCTCCTGTTTGGAGGTGATACCTGTATTTGTTTTCCTCATTCAGCACAGCAATCAGAAGTTGGCCCAGACACTTTTCCACGGCTGCCTGATGCTACATGAGTTGATGGTTGTATCTTCAGGCAAGACACTTCTGAACAGAGGTCCTTTTCACCCACCCCCACATGTCAGAAATCTTGAGATCTGTTCATGCCACTTCTTGCTCTTGCAGTTCACCATTTTTGGTTGTCATAACATATCCTCGGGGTAGTGGCTGGATGCGTACGGCTTTAACCTGTTGCTCAGAATAGACAAGAAGTAGCGAGAAGGAGGAATAAACCCTCTTAAACCATTTCTGAGCAATACATGAGGCACATCTCTGGAGGTCGTGGGGTTCTCTCCGTCTGTCCTTTATGTTTCAGCCCTGAGGAAAGGATGAGATGAGCTTACTGGTTTTCATCCACACCTGATCACCACGGGCGCAAACTGGAATCCAGACTCCAGGTGTGGAGCCTTGATCACTTTGACTGAGCGAGTTAGCGCCAACTGTCACTGTCATACCTTAATACACATGTCTATGGAGCACAGCTGGTGTAACATTCATCCTTTTCTCCCATTTTAATTAATTTTCTTGTAATTTTAAGGAATTTGGATGATGATACAGAACAGAATTATTTTATTGAGATACTGCTTTAGAAGAAAACTGTATTACAATTTTGTTACGTACTTCTGCTTTCTACAGCACTACAATATTTACCCTCAGTTGTAGTATAAAGTAACAGATAACTGAACTACTGAGGGGTAATGTATAGATTTTACTGCACAAAAGTGTTTGCATAGTATTGTGGAAAACCTTTATATTTGGCAAAGAAAACAGGAAACATACATAAAAATACAGTAAATAAGAAAAAAAAATTGTTTGCAAAATACTGATGATCTTGAAAAGTACAATTTAGAATGACCACCTTTATTTCTTAAGGTAGCCAGAACTCTCTTTTGTAATTTCTTTAACTAGTCTTTAGGACTCGTTCTCAAGGTTTCTTTTTCCATTTTTCTTAAGGGCATGACTTTCAGATACTGCTCATCTGATGTACATACTTTTTATACATACATTTTCCTCCACTTGTTGTGAATCCTCAATTTTTTTAAGAACACGTTGCACACCATGCCGAAAAACGCCAAGTTTACAACAAATAATTCTTTTGGAATCACCTTGTTGGTTCAAAAATGCTATTTCCCGTCAAACTGTGTTGTGTTTGGCATTTTTCACAGATTCACCTAAATAATGGGAAATAATTTAGTGTTTTTATGACACAAACAAAGTGTCTAAAGATACAATTTCTAATTGGTTCACTACTAAGTTGTCTGTTATGTGTAGAGACAACACTGATTTATCACTTTGAGTCCAAATAAAACTCTAAAAGTCCTTCAGGAAGCCTTCTCACGACCACTGTAAAAATTTCTGGCTACTTGGAAGCAAAATACAACATAAAGAAATGCGAGGTGGCTCAAGACTTGTATGTTAACAATGATTTTAAGAGAAGCACGGGTATGTATTAAATATATTTATATGAGAACATGCATGTATGTTGCTGCTTTGTTGTTAGGAATGTGATTTATCTTAGCCCCTTTGGAGGTCTTGTAACCAAACAACATTTAGTGCTGCATCAGTCTCCCTGCACTGCTTAGAAAACACAGCAGCCTGGTTATTGTTCAGTAGAGAAATGAAAGCACTGGATGTGCTCAGAGACTTACCCCCCACCCCCGCACCCCAACACTGTTTTGTTCATCAAGGGAAAATGATATGTTATTGAATCACTTCCCTACAATGTACTTAATGATGTTTTCCAGGCAGTATAACACATCATAACTCTACAATGATTGCCCAAGACAGACACAGTGAAGAAGCCAATTATGAGGAGCAAAATTGCCCAGGGTCAACAATTTCTGGATACCAGTCATTTTTTTAAAGGCACACTGATCTTTTCGCTTCTTCCCTGAGGCAGGTGAGCCACTCGTCTTTGAAGCTGTGGCGAGGCGCTGAATGAAAGCAAATGAGGGCCTGTCAGAGATGACAGGAAAAACTCATAAGCTCCCAACATCTCAGTGGGTTTTACTGTGAAAGGAGTCCAGCTGGGGGTCCAGAGGGCAACACCCCCTCCTCCCACAGGGACAGTCTATATGACCACCCCAGTTGCTGCGACAATATTACTTTTAATGATGAAATGTCTGCGAATAGCCACAAAGAGACTAAATAAAACTAAAAACAGATAAAGGACAACAACATAATGATGCAAGACAACCGCAAATAAGCATAAAACCACAGGGTGATTGTCTTACATCAGCCCATCGCTGCAGGCTGTGTGGAAATACAACTGCCCTCTTTACTCTTTTTATTTCAAAGTGCTCTAAAGTTTGTATTTGTTATTTGGTATTGATTTAGTGCTATTTAAGAAATAATTGGTCTATTAAGGTCTTGTACATGGTGTAAGGAGCTTGGAAAGAAAAGCGTCTGGACTTCTTTAGGTGGCTTGAAGACGTTTCACTTTTCACTTTTCACTTTTCTTTCCAAGCTCCTTAGACTACAATGACCTGGATGACTGAGAACCTTCACAGACATCTTGTACATGATTTGAGTCAAATGCATTTTTTGTAAATCTATAGATTTGCGGTTCCCAGCAACCTTTTTTCTCTTCAGTGGAGAAGACTAAGCTTTTGAAATGAGCACAGGTGATCAGCATTACTGTCTCCCTCTGTTGGTTCCTGGTATGCTGTATGCCATACACACATACCCACAGATATGCAGCCCTCTGGTTAACCACCTGTGACACTAAGACCTCTGAGGATGAGAGATGCTGTCCACCCCTGTGGTTGGATTTCATCTTTGCGAGGATGCGATTAAAAACAGCAGTGGCACGAAGTACTGCACCGGGGTTCCCCGGCCTGACAGCTCCCTTCCCACAGTCATGCAACCACTTTAAACCACACTCTCATCATCACGCTGTGTGTGTGTGAACAAAATTGTGTGGTGTACAGAGCTCAAAAGAAATGTTTTTGTCTACCTGCATCCCTTTAATGAGAATCATGATTGAATTGTGAACACTGGTGGAAATAAAGCCAGCAGACAGCATAATTGTGTAGGTATTGGTATCACAAATAATCACAGGCAACATACCAGACTTCTCTTTCAGAGATGTTGCCGGTTGGGGAGAAGACATAGCTCAGAACATTATCTATGTTTTTCTTTCCTGGACATAGTTGATGTGGGAAAGTTTAGTTTTGATTGTGATGGAGGTCAGTGAGTGTATGCATGTGTGTGTGTGTGTGTGCAGTGTGCACATGTGGCTGTGAGAGAAAAAGCAAGAGGAGTGCCATTTATCGAGCAGAGGAGTCAGTTATGTAGGTGTGTGGGCTCTTATCACAGCAGCTGCCATGTAAACTCTTCTGTTGGTGCTGCAGGTGTTTCTGTGGAGTAGCATGAGAACAGCCTCCCACAGGAGCTTCCCAATGGGTGGGTAGTTGTGGGGCTTGAGAATGGACAGTTCAAGAGGAATCGGGTAAACATCTGCAGGTATCTTTGTTATGTAAAACCAGTTCATCAGCACTCCTGTGTTATACTTTTTTTTTTTTTTAAACTACCAGAAATCAACCCATTCTGTGTGAGTCTGCCTGTGAATGTGTCATCGGCGCTGTCATTGTAGTTTTCAGTACTTTGGCAGGTGTTTGTATGTGTTTGTGGAATGTTTTTGTCCAAACCATTAAATCACAACCTGTGAAGGAGTCTCAAGACTTTACAGATGGGTAGCTCAAACAAAAACAAATGAATCTCAACAGGTTCGAGAACCCAAACCTCAGGGAGAAGGAAGATCAGAATCAGAATCAGAAACTTTATTGTCATTGTCACGAGAACAACGAAATTAAGAATGGTCCCCGATCATTGCATCATCCCTAGCAATATTGAAATATAAATAAAACAATAAAATTCAATAAATAAAATAGATAGAATACTTAAAATACTAATAAGATATAACAGTAAAACATTCACATACATTCCCACACACATGCTTCAGACCGTGCATAGATTAACACAAGAGTGGCGTGATGGACATTTTTTTGTAGTATTCAGATGTGTTATTGCAGTTGGATAACAGCTGTGTTTGAGTCTATTAGTCCTTGCTCTGATTGCCCTGTACCGTCTGCCTGAGGGCAACAGTTCGAACAGGGAGTGGCCAGGATGTGAGGTGTCTTTTATGATGTTTTGAAGATATTTGGAAACAAAAGATCTTAGAGTGAAATCAAAGCTTGAAACTTACTGGAAAATCTATGGCTGCAAACTATGGGTAGTGACTGGTAGAGATCTATACAAGGAATTTAACTTCCTCTGTGGGTGTCTGGGCTCTCCCTCAAAGATGGGTGTCATTCAGTAGGAGTTTAGACACTAAATCTTCCACATTGAGAGGAACCATTGAGAAGGTTCAGGCATCAGACTTGGATGCCCTCTGGGTAACTCCTAGGTGAGATGTTTTAGGCATGTCCTAATGGGAGGAGACCCCGGGGCAGACCCAGGACATGCTGGAGAGATCATATCTCTTGGCCGGCAAGGGAACACCTTGTGGTCCCACTGGAAGAGCTGGAGGAGGTAGATGGGGAGAGGAAAGTCTCTGTGTTTCTGCTTAAACCATTCCCCCTGCAACCTGGACAAGTTGCATAAAATGAATTCAATTCATGTCGATTTACATTCAGTTTTATTTGTATAGCACCAAATCACAAGAACGGTCCCCTTGAGGTGCTTTATATTGTAAGGTAAAGTCCTTGCAATATTACAGAGAAAAGCCCAATAATCAGATCTTCTCTTGCAATTCGTACCCTCTTTCTGAACTTAAAACTATGCATACTTTAAGGTGAGCTGAGCCTAAAGCACAGATGACACAGGCTTTTGCTATAGTTGCATGTGTTGCAGGGGATAGAACCTCACCAACTCTCCACATCTTTTAAATCCCACTTGAAGACACATCTTTACGCCCTAGCATTTAAATGGGAGTGAGTTTATTACATTTTAGTTTTGTTTTTTAATGTGTTGTCTATTCCTTTTAGTTGTACTGCACTTTGATCAACCCATGTTGGGGGTGAGGGGAAAGAGAAGAGAGCAAATGAATGCACTAATGGACCTAATGTTCTATTCAGTGTGTAAGCTCATGAAGTCATCAGGATCAATTAGTGAGGTCACTGAACAAGGGAGACGGGACTATTTTGCTGCAAATTTATTTAAAACCGGATAATTTTTCTGAGTCTTCCCTCGGTGACGATGAAAAAGAATGCAGGCTTAAGCCACTGCCTGTGATCTTCAATTTTTAGACCAAGCTACATCCATCTATTAAACTGTCTACAGTGCTAACATGCTTAAAAACACCATAAGCTTAGAAGGATTTAAATTGGAATTAAATCAGTTCAGTTTAGAAGAAATGAAATTAATTTTTGAAAAATGTGAAGATCCACAAACGGTCAACGATGATATCGGTTCCCTCTAAGAACCATGAGGCTGCTTATCCCTTCCAACTCTGATTTATGAGAGACAAAAAGAAAAGAAAATGATTTCAATGTTTTATTGACAGACAAAATAGATCCTCATTCATTCTTCAGTTGATTACCTTGTCAGTAAATTTCAGCTCTAAGGCAAAGCCTGTACTCCAAGTTTCATATTTTTCCTTTGATTGATTTAGTATCCTATATTAATTTGTATGAACTAATCATTTGTATTGTAATACCTGTCAGCTCTTCTTGTTTTTCTCCATCCGCAGGTGAACAAACCAAACTATTCATCATTTAAACCTTGTGCCCGCTTAATTGACCATCAAACAGGCATGCGCTATCTCATCACCTACTGCGAGGAACTCAGCCACCATCCCAGTCCAACCCAGCCCTCTGAGTTCGAGGTATGCACTCAGCCTTGTCATAGCTCTAGGCAGTGCATGTTCTTGTTGTGGGTTGAGCAACTGCATTAGTCATTTCACATTCCAAATTCCTACCCCATGCTGTATTCACAACTCTCTGTATCTCTCTTTTTCCTCTTCTTCTTCACCAAATCCATTCCTCTCCTCGTCGTCTTCATTATTTAATTATCTCCGTGTGATGTCAGGGTGTGGGGATTAGGCACAGCTCCAATGCTGTCTAAGAGTCTCCTCTCCAGAGGCGGAAGTCTTGTAGGGTGTAGATGTTTGACCTGGGGCTCAGAGGTTTCGATTACAGGACAGGACTTCGCTTTGTGTCCTTGAGCAAAGTATCTACCAAGCCTTCCACGCTTGAGTTAACATCTACTGTTCTTACACAAATGAGTGATGTATAAACCTGAAAGCTATGTAAGTCTCTATGGATAATATCTTTTTGCTAAGCAACGCAAATATAATACATATCTGAAAAAATGCCCCAGCCCTGATTTGCCAATTCATCTTCATCTATCACAGCATGGTGCACTGCTGCAGCCCAACCCGGCATAGTAACCTTTACCTGAACCAAGCCGGTGAAGACACAGGAGATAGTGTTACCATCAGCCTTAACCTACATTATCTATGTTATTCAGTGTCTCAGGCAGACAGAGAGAAGCTCCGGCACATGGCAGGGTGACTATAGCCCACACCCGCACATGAAGACCTCACTACAAACACGGCTGAAGTGACCACAGGTGTGCACTCGTCAAGTATGCTCACACACACATATGCAAAAACTGTTTCGCCCTCACCTGTCTGCTGTCAGGACTCTTTCAAACACATACACAGGCGCTTGGCTATTGCACCTCTGCTCAGTCCAGCCTCCCCACCCAGCTCAAAGCTCCCCACCCCTGGGGCTTGTGCGTGCGAATCCGGCCGTGGACTCAGCAGCCCCCATCGCCGCGCCCCCTCCAGTGAGGGTAGTGAGGGAAATGAAAGCTTTAGGAGTTCATTATAAAACAACAAGAGCAGCAGCAGGGGATAGGCCTCCCGGGGCCACAAGCTATCCCTTCTCATCCCTCCATCCTCATCTTTTTCCTTCATGTCCCTCAATATCTAAACCCTGCTCCACCTTTCTTTCCGTGACACACTCCGCCGTCTTGCTCTTTATCCTGCAGCTTTTTAATACATGACATTCATGATGAATAAAGTTAAATATTGATCTGGATTATTATAATATGATGAGTTAATGTGGTGAGTCAGTAGTCTGACCACACGAACTGGTTTGACCTCAGTCATTGGAGAGATGCTGACGCATTTTGTGTACTGCTGAACTGAATTTTTCAACTTTATTGTCTGAGAAGGGAAATTAGTTTTGCAGCAAAGGACACATTCAAAAGTTCAAAGAGGCAATACAATATAGTTGCTGGACAGACCAAAGAATCTTGCTGCGGTCCAGTGGAGATCACATATCACTAAAGTATGAACTCTTCAATATCTAAAAAAAAAACAAAACTGCCCTATTTAACCAAGTGATTCTTTAAATGATCATGTTAGCTTAAGGCTTTGGGAAAGTATGTGAAACTGTCCTAAAGACTATGGGAAACAAAAAAGGTGAAATATCATAAAGTCAGAGTTAGAGTAAGCCGCTGGTGATTCATAGTAAGCAGTGGTGCATTTTATTGCTTGAGGTAAAATACCTTTAAAGGCTCTGCAGTGGCTTTAACGAGCTGTCAGAATTCAAATCACTAAAGCCGGATATGTATCATAGTGAAAATACATGAAGTTTAGTAAAACTGAAACTTTGAATATTTGCATACATATGTTTGGTTTTGGAATAGTTTTCGACAAAAACAAGAAAACATTTAAGATTTTTTTTCTCTATTACCCAAGCTAACCTTTCCCTATTTCCCCAAGGTGACATTTGGCTCTCCATAAAGTTTTGCCATTAAAGCAAACAGCTGTTTTTTTCTTCTATGCAAGGTAGTCCTAAAAATTCATTAAAATATCTGAACAGCCAAGACAAGTTTACTCATCTTACTTAAAAACTAATTTGCCCCAACAATAACTTGCTCTACATCAATAATATAAAGTAATTAAAAAAAATTATCTTATAATTTACTGCAATGCTTTGGGTTTTAAGTGAATGTTCTAATAAGGAATAATAATGCGTAATCACAGTAATTAGAGAGCAACATCAAAAGCACCAGAGAGCACACTATAAATACCTTATACAATAGCCCTCTGTATGCTGTAGGTTCACTGATGCCTTGCAAATGAGTGGAAAGTTATGATTCAGGGATAATAGCACATAAACTGCTCTCATCATCGTTGTGGGGCGGTCGATTGTAACTTTCTAATGGTGAATTGGGGGTCAAATGCTCTGAAAGACAGCGCTCCTCTGAGTCACCACCTTTGTCATCATCTGCATTATGGTTGTCATCGCGGCTGGTGCGCTGGCCAGAGGCACAACACCTGTAAGCGTGTTCTCCGCGCACGCAGCCCTCGCCTTTCGGTTGGGCGGTTGATGGCGATGCAGCACGACCACAGGATTTTCAGATGAAAAGGAGGCCAGGCCACCATGAGCAGGAAGTGGTTTTTTGCTCAGTCGATGCACAGAGCCGTGTTTCGGGCAGGTGTATTGCGCTCGCTTCCTTGTTGCGTGTGAAGTGTGTGTGTGTGCGCATGGTTTAGTGTGTTTGCCTGCAGCAACTGAGCAAGACACAACAAACACGTAGGCCTTGTGACTCGTTGTCCATTTATTAACCTTATTTGTTTTAAATAAGAATGTAAAGCAACTAGATTTTTATAAAAACTTGCTTTGGAAAAATGAGTATTCATATATTACCAAATTAAAAAGAGCTGTACAAACATCTCAAATATGATATTTATAACGAATGCAGAGGGGAAAACATGTATCTACAGAGAGGATAACTCTGCATAGCTCATAAATCTTACTGATATTTGCCAAAAGATGAAGTGAGGTAGAAAATTATGATTCCACATTGTCAGACGCCAGGACCCCTGACATGAGTTATACTCAGATTATATATACAGTTCAGAGTCCCTCAGAGAAAACATTAACTGGCCAATAAAAACAAACCTTTGGGGTCCGGCACGCACTTTTGACCTGCACACATGGACACATTGAAGTTGAATATATAAGGGTAGTAAACTGGGTGATTGTCTTTGATTAGCAATTTTAGCAAATAAGGAGCATGATTAGCCCACTTCAAAGGCAGTCAGAACAAAGACGTGGCTAAATTAGACTTTGAAGACCAAATGGTTCGGCCAAATAATTTTAAACTTGAAAGCATAGCAAAGTGTGTGTTTCTATAAACAGCAGAATTAGAAGAGCCAGGCTGGTATGCTGATAAATTAAGCAAAAAAGTGATCTTTAACCACAGTGTTTGGTGTTTCCCTCACTATTGCCCCAGGTATTTCCCTTTGTTCTACTGAGCCCACATTAGTCCACATGTAAAGATTTCCATAGACATTTCCATAAGAGCAACTGAAAGCCAGCTTCTCTGCTTGCACAATAAGCTTCTCATGCATCAGTTACAATGTAGGTTGTGTGGCATTAATCACTGCTCAAAGCTTCCAGTGATTCTTTCTAATCATATATTTAGGCCTAAAGACAAACAATTCATAATGCACATAGGATCTCATGAAGCAAGAGCAACTTAAGTGCTTTTTAGTCAGGACTGAACTTTAGCTAAAAGTTCACCACAGCAGACAGAAAGTCAGACAGGTAGGTTCCTTTAAAGGCTATTTTAGCCTCATTGATAACAATTGATTCCAAGAATTAAAATATAAAGCAGCAGTACAACAAAACTGGCACAATAAATAGTGAAATGGAGGGAGACAATTACAACACAACAAAATCCCTTTTAGAGCTTCCTTGCAGACAGGATTCAGCATCCGGTGTCTTCCAGTCCGGTCCAGTACCTGCTGTAAGAGCATTTTCCCTCCTCATCCTCAGGAGAGTGAGATTTCAGTGCATTCAGCGAGAGAAAAGCAGGGTAGTTTGAAAACATCCTCACCTACAGTAAGCTGTTGCATATCAATTTAGTGACTATAACCAGCAGTATAATATTATTACATTTGTATATTCCATGCAGTTCACAATCCCTTAGTGTTAAGTGTCTATAGGAGATTACAGTTCAGTCCTGTCCATGATCAGTGATTCATTTTTTTTTAAATCACATTTTCCATTGACTCAAAGGATCATTCTTTATTCAGGTCTTTGCAAATGTCTTTATCTCATCATGCAGCTATGCATTTTTGCAGGTATATACCTCCTCCTCTCTCACACATGTCTGACACTCCACGTGGCAGCACCAGCGTACCTGGCAGTGGCAAGACAGGCTGGTGAGGCGCATGGCTGTGTTATAACCACGTCCGCAGCACAGACTCTGACAGCTTGTGTCTTTGGCGCACGAACGGCCACCTGTACCAGGGGAGTAGCGAGAGGGCCTGCAGAAGCTGGGGGAGTCTTCCAGGTAGACCAGGTCGGTAGTCCGGAGGCTCTGACCTTGGCGACGGGGGCTTGCGAGTTCGGTCTCCCCGGTGGCTGCGTTGGTGACGCTCAGCACTCGCACAGCAGTGTCGTATCGATACTTCAACAGGCGTCCAGTGTCGTGAAAAGGAGACAGCTGCTTCCAGCAAGTCCGTACAGCACAAGAGCCGGAGACACCATGGCACTTGCAGGTTGTTTTCAGTCCGCTCTTCACTGCCTGGGATAAGATGGGAGGTTGAGGGGGGTAGGAATTGGAGGGAAAAAGGGAAGAAATGTCAGTTCCTTCACTTTGATTCATTACCTGGCCTCTTATCTGGGAGGTCTATCTGGCAAGAGTGAGACAATTTCCTGCAGGGTGCATAGGGGGTTAGGAGTGGTGGTCCGCCAATATGTGCCTTTAGCTCACCTCAGTCAAAAATTTGACATAATGGATTGAAAGATGCTGTTCAGCATGTCATATTTCACCCCGCATTTCTCACTTGGACAGCTCTTGCTATTTTTTTTTCCTCGGTGTGTTGAAACTAGCTCTGTCGGCTTCTCTCCTGCCTCTTTCCTAAAGCCTGAGGCAGAGGTGACAAACAGGGGCGAGTGGAATCTCTCCACCCTGTTTTTAGTACATGCCTGCTCATGGAAAACATCAATAAGAATTTCTGCGCAAGAAGTGCCAAAAACATAATGCAGCATTTGGTAGTGGTGCCCCTCATTTAGGTTAATAGTTCACTGAGCTTGATGGTCAGTGATGAGAGCAATCACTCAGCCTGAGAGCTGCTGTCTTTGCAGAGGCCAGAGACAGGTCATACAGAGAGACCCAGAGGGTACTTCTAGGTACTTCTGCTCAGTTCCTCCTTTTGCAGGCATGAACCCCTCGGGGGCTTCAGAACACCATTAATGTGAGATGAGGGATGCCGACCACTTTAAGTTTTTGTTAACATGGCTCCTGGTCTCTTCTGGCCACACTGGTGTCAACTGAGGAAAACATTTAACTCAGTAAAGATTAGATAAGATAGTTGTGTTTTTCCTTTTTCTCCACATCAGCCTTGTCTAGGTGTGAGCTACAGGAGTAGGACCCTGGGGCCTGCTATTTCACAGCTACACAGTGGTGGTTATGAACATTAGGTGGATTTATGAAGAGCACAGTGATCCAGTAAGTGGAAAAAAATGCTTGCTCGTATATTAAAAAGAGGCCACGGTTATAATCGTTCTCTCTGAAATGAGACCTTTAATTTTCTGCTGGCCCGCACAGCAAGCTTTATCATGCCTGAAAACACCTGGCTCCAACCATCCCACAGCCATCTTGTCTCCTCACTACAACTGCCTCACCCTCTGCCTCTGTATTATCCGCTCGGGCCGATGACAGCACCAAATCAGAGAGCATTTATCTGGCTGGCACCATGAAAAATATAGAGGCGAGGATTACAGTTCAATAACATTTGATACTCGGGACTGCGTCAGAGGTGTAATTGTCAGGTAAAATCGCAGAACAATTAATCGAACTGAGTGTTGCTAAGGCGTACGTTTTGTCGCCTCAGGCTTCAAGGAGTAAGCTGTTTTGCTGCAGAATAATTGATGTAATATTTCTACACTCACCCGAATTCCAACGTTGATGTTGTGGGCATCCACCAGAGCCCTCAGGTCCTTGCTGACCCTCTTTTGGCCGAGGAACTTTTTGAGAAACTTGGTGCTGTATTTCAGGTTGTCACCACAGACCCCCCACTGCCACGCTTCCTGATGCTGGATCCCGGGGGAATCGTCACAAGTGCACCTCTCCATTCGACCTGAGCTGCATGCTTTGGCAAGTGCATGGGTCAGTGCTGCAGAGGACACAGCCAGCAGGAATGCAGTCTCCTTGAAAGCTGTGGCAGAGGGATCAGGGGAGGTGGAAGAAAAGAAAAAATATTTAAAGCTACATTTTTTCAAGGCTTTGGATGCAAAAGCTATTGGTGCTCTGAAACATTTGCTCTGAAAGAACAAAATTTACGACAAAATGCTTTTTGCGTCACCGATTAACCTTTTAAGCCAGAATGTTTACAGAGGACTCGATGCGTTGTCAGGGTTTACAACAACATCAGCAATTCTGCAAGTTTTCTTACGTTGCAATTCCTCTCCTGACATTTCCTTTTGGTTTTGCACTGTTATTTGCTTCACCCAGAGCCATCACCATGGTATATTTTGATCCAATTAATTATTATTTTGACTAGGAAGGATTTTCCCAGATGAAAGTGGGTAATCACGCCACCCTTTTCCTCTGGGAATGGCCACTTTCCCGAGATAAAAATAACCACAGGGCTTGAGCACTCTGCACCGCACCACATTTCTTGGCTTTCTACTCCCTCATTACCTCTGTGCTGACCTGTTCATGTTCTCCCACACGCTGATATCCATATGCATAAAGCTTAGAAGATCCTAAAGGAGTTTATGTGCACAGGAGGGATTTTGAGCTATATGCAATATGGTGATCCAACGGTAGCTAATCAATAGGTGTATCAAGCCATGTAAATTATAAAGTATTCAAGTAAGCAGCTTCTCAAAAACTTTAAAAGGTTGTATCAAGTCAAGGGGTTCAGAGGAGTTACCGAGTGTTATCTTGACACATTCTTTGGTATACAGAATGACTTAGGAACATTTTTAACTTTAAATGAGATGAAGAAAATTAATTTTGTCACTGGTTTTCTCAAGCAAAATAACTCACCAAGCTTTTTTTTATATACAGGAATCATTTTCAGCACTTTGCTGCAAATAGTTGAAGCTCATGTCTCAATTGTTTATTTAGAAATGCAACAAACGACCATTAGGAACAAAACAAAGAACCTGTAAAACCTTATAAACGGGTGTATATTCAGTTTCTATCTTGTACAGCATGTAATACATCTTATTGAAAAAGTTGCTTCCCTGTGTGAGAAAGGGGCTTGTAAAATGTTGTATTGTTTGAAATAAAATAGAAAATATCAGTTTAATTATTTCGTTAAATTTGAACAAGAAACCTTATTGTTTACAAACTTTTACAGCTGTTAAACTGGTGGTAAAACGTTTACGCATAAATTTTTTTACTGGTTCATTTTTCTCATTTTCACTTTTTGATTGATGAGCTTATGTCGACAAAAACATGCCTGCAGCACTACAGGTGTGCTTATCTATAAAACATCCTGTTCTTACTGCTCAGCCATGCACTGCAGGTAAATAAAGACGAAGACATATATAATTTGTAGTTAGATAAAAGAGAATTTCCGACTTTCTCAGTGACCTTGAGCAAGAACCCAAAATTGAGGAAAGTGTTAAAGTGGCTCACCTCTTTTCAGAAGACTTCCCCGACCATCCATGCTGCAGTTCCAGCGTTCGTTTCTGAACTGATACCGACACTCAAGGAGGCTGAGGCGCACCGACTCCCGAAGCGTCTCGGCTAAGCCCGGCTCCCTGCGACAGAGTCTCTTCTGTCTCCTCGTCAGAGTCATTTGTTCGCACTGCTTCAGGTGGGCCTTTCCTGATGGAGCTTCATTGGAAAACGGAGCTGGTAAAAACACCAGAGGTTCCCGACCTGTCAGTCTAGGATTATAGAAGAGGGGGAAAAATCACATTAGAAATTGTATGTGTGTGACAAAATACACCAACACTGCGTCCACAGTAATGAAACTATTCTGTCACCACTCCAGCATATGTTGTTATTACAAATGTGTTCCCACAACGGTATTTTCTCCCTCGAAGAAAATCCAGGAATAAAACTTTTATGTTCATTTACCTTAAAATACATTTGAAATTGCGAATATGGATTTTTTTTTTTGTTTCAGTGGAACATATTAGCGTGTACATGGACTTCGAACAGCCCTATAAAAATATAATTACGCGTGCGTAATTCAGCTAAAGCTTGTAAAGGTTGTGGCTGTGGTCACTTCTAATGATTTAAACAGAAAAGCCAAACAACCGAGATGAAATGTACAAGTAAAAGTTCATTGCCTGACCCAAAATAAGCTGCAGTGTGCGACAGAAGGATGCAGAGTGCAATGATTCGCAATAGGCAGGCGGTCCTCGGGAGCCTGGAGCGCATGATGCCGGGTTGGCGCTGTTCCTCATCTCGCTGATTCTTCAATAGAGAAAGTCCGTGCCGTTTGCTCGGCGCTTCTCTTTAAGGGGCCCCTCATGCACTCAGACCCTCAATCCGCTGCGCCAGGCGCCCTGGTCCGCTGGGAGGCAGGACTCTTAGGGGAGGGTACATCATCCTGCCGCACTGTCATTGGATTCTCTCAACATTGCTACTGTATGTTCCCTCCCACTGTAACGCCACCCAGAAGATGCAAGATCAGCTCATAATAATAATAATAATAATAATAATAATAATAATAATAATACAATTAAAACTTAATTAAAGTCGTGATTGAATCTAAAGTTTGAGTAGGACTGTCAGTTACCTGAAGCAATGAATAAACAGTAGAACTGTTCAGACATAGGGTCTATATGCATGATGATGGTTATCTAACAGCAAGCATCTGTCTGATCAAAGGGGCTCAGAAAGCAAAAAGATTTTTTCTTTGCTTAACATATAAGTTCTTATATTGTATTATTAAAGAGTATAAATTCAGTGATCCTGCAAACACACTGAAAGAAAAAAAAAAGGATTTAAAAAAACCCCCGCATGGCTAGAAAGCAAAGGATCCGTGTCTGAAAATAGTTCTGAAATTAAAGGACAGAATCAGACACTGAAGTCTGTTATTCCAATCAAACCTATTCCATCTGGTCCCAAACAGTCAAAGGAAAAAAAAAGAAAAAGAAAAAACAGGCATGGATGGAGCCCCATCTAGAGGATTTTTGAAATAAAGAATAAATCTGGGAATACAAATGAACGTAGAGACAATAATACTAATGGTTTGGTTGTGTATCTACATTTGATTCACGTTTAAGCTAAAGAAGGAGGCATGGAGGGTTTTTTTTTGTTAAGGCAGTCCCATCCTTTAATGGAAAAGTCTGTCAAATTATGTTGTAAATTATAGCTTAATACTCAATAATATTACTTTATCAATTTTTTATTAATTATATGATTGGATATATCCATCCAGAGGCCAACAGCAAAAGTCTTGAGTAAACCCTAATTTTTTTATATTTTGCGAGAAAAATAGGTGATGTCTGCAAACACAGGAATACAGTCTATACGGGAAAAACTGAATTTGCACAATACTGACCAGCTGAAAAGTCAATATTTGGGATGGTTGCCTTTATTCTTCAATGCAGCCTGAAATCATCATGCTGAAAAGGGAAGCTGTTGCCAACCAGACACTCCCCATAGTATTGGTTTAGAATCTGGTGATACTGAATTTATAGTTCAATCAATATTGACAAGATTCCCAATGCCACTGGCTAAAATGAAGCTCCAAATCATTGTGGAGTCTCCACTATGTTTTGTACATGCTCCTCTCCTGAACTCCTCTGTACTAATTATGATTTGAACCAAAAATGTTTAATTTGATTTTTTTTTCTCTTCAAATAAATCAATAAATCTTGAGTCCAGCTGTTGCCTGATTTGCCATACCTGAGTCTTTGTTTCCTGAATTAGATGGATCAATTATAGGATCATCTCAATCCCATCTCTCAGGTCCTGTGTCAGTCTTTGGGAGGATTTTTTCTTTTTCTGAAGGACATGACTTTCAGAAACTCTTCATCTGCCGTAGATAGTTTTTTCTTTATAGGGGTTTTTTTTTTCAAGCCAGCCACTACTTCTTCTGTCCTCCACTTGTCTAGTTTCATCAAATTCGTTCAAGGACATCAACCCAGGTTATGTCAGATTTCTGGATAATAATCTTTTGGGAATCACCTTGTTAGTGATTGTTTATGTGTTTTCTTTGTTACTTTTTATAGATTCACCTAGAATTGTGGTAACAGATGTGCTTTTGCAACAGATTGCTAGTAACAAAGTGCCTATAGACATAGTTCAAAATTATTTATTTGCTAGGTTATTAATATAACCTTGCTACACAAAATAACTTATTATTTAAAATTTATTTAAAATGAGTGGAAAGGCAGCCAAATGTCCAAAGGAAAAAAAAGTTTAAAGACCTCGGAAAGCCTGGAGGATTATTGCTGAAGACTATGTTTTTTTAAGATACTGAAGACTTTTGCAGTCCTGCACTAAGCTTGTAATGTCACCTTCTCACCATTTGGTGAAGCAAACCCTCGATTTTAATGTTTTCAGCCGCTTCAAATCACACGAAGAAGAAAATGGTGACGAAGAAGAACACGACGTCGCCGGAAAACGCCATTTTGTTGTTGAACCGGATCGGTGGTGTAGAAGCATCGAGAAGCGCCAGTGAAGGTAACATTTTTCTTTTCATTGAATAATACTATATAGTTAAGCCTTATGAATATGTATTTCATTTGAACACAGAAGAAGGCCGCTGATGTTTAAGTCCTGCAGCTCGGTTGGTTTGAAGTTGTAGACGCTTTGAGCAGGATACTTTAAAGTTCATAAGCTGTTTCCTTAGCAGTTTAACTTTAGCACCATTGTGTTGACTTAAGAAGTTTTTGATCGCTGGGTACACACCCTTATTAAACAGTAATCAATAACTGTATTAGGCGGTGGCGTTTTTGAGCTCACTGTGATCTAAATGGCTAATATTACGCGTTATTCCGCTGGTTCTCGACCATAGCACAGTTAGCAAGCTAGCGTCAATGAGCTGTCACTTAGCGTTAACGTCACACAGCTCCAACTCACCCATAAAACCTTAAAGGAGATTAAAATAATTTCTTTTCTACTGCTTGGTGGCTTAAAGTTGCCACCAGCGCCATTTAAATTGCACCAGAGCACTGAAACTGAAATTTGTGTTTATTTATTTTTTGTTAATCAAAACGTTTCGTCTTACGGGGGTTGAGCGGCTGACCAAACTGAGGGACAGGTTTGAAACACAGAGTAATAATAGTCAGTGGTTTAAAGACACTTTTAAGAGTTTTTGTCACCCAAAGGTTCCCAAAAAACCCCAAAAAACTTCGCAGAAACAGTCGCACCTCTTTCATTGAATGGAAGGATGGGTGGCGCTTCACCTCTGTGATCCTGTCAGTCCTGTTTACTCAAAGAACTGCTTTACACCTACTGAACATCACTTCCTCATTCCTCGGACCAAAAGCATGATGTTTGAGGATTTATAGGAAGCTGAATGCACTGCTGCTTCCCATGAGGTTCTTGGAAAGGTCACAGCACAGTAACTGGACCATTTTGGATAGAGTGAGTTGTGAAATTTTCAAACTCATCTTTTTTTCCTCTTTTTTTTAAAGTGGTGACGTCACTCTCCCACCCAGCAGTGACCATCCCTCCTTAGTTCGCCTAATTTGCTGCAAACTAAGCAACTTTGTCACTAGACTTGGTGACTTTTAATACCCCGTTAGCTGTCTTTTCCTGGCTCATAATGACCCTGTGTGGGTTTGAGTAAGCTCAAGAGCATGGTTAGTCCACTTGTAGTAATGGTGATGAGTCTGTCTTCAATCACTTAACAGAAATTTGTCAAATTTCCTGCTATTTATGACTAATTGATTGAAAAGGTGTATTTAAGTAATGCACTGCTTTAAAAAATGGAAAACCTTGCCTTCTAAGCAACCAGTAAAGCACATATAGACAGTGCTCCTCTGTGAGGGAGGATCAAACTTTCTTGCAGAATCCAAGTGAAGTGCACTTCTGCACTTTGTAACTTTATCCCAGAGTTTACATGTAAACACAGACATTTTTTGCGGTTATAAAATTAAGCACAAGTCACCAGCCTTTTAACGTTAATGCTGCTTGCAGGGGTGTGTATGTGCATCATGTGCTCAACCCAAGAACCACACCTACCTTTAAACTACCAAAAGTGACCAGGTATGAGTCAGCGTCTCAACACAAAGTCTAGAGTTGATGTATGAAAACGGTTTTGACAGTAGGCATCAATTGATACTGAACTCCCTTAGGTCCATAATTATTCATTTCATTAACATTACAAGACTCGAGTGTGCATTAACTGGCCTAATATAGAGCTGGAAAAAATGTTACTTTCATCTATTTTTATAAGATTCTGTTCCATTGCTAATTTTTCTTTCAGCAATAATTACTTACTGTAGGATAATAATTAATATTTTTTCCCACAGTATTTTTAAATAAACTAATCTTTAATATTTTTTTCAGTCTTTCAGCTCTTCAAAAAACCTTCAGTCTTTGAATGATTAGCTAACACTGTAATGTTACATAACAGAGAAAAGACAAATATTGACCTCTGATGTGATACCGTAAAGCTGTCTTGTTTCCTGAAAGGCTGCTTGCTGATTCCAGTATGTTATTCTACCTCTAATATTTGTTTTTCTCAGTTCATAATAGCTTAGGAGATCCTATTATCTTTCCTTTTTTATTATTATTTTTCTCCCCAAACATGCATATTAATATTTTGAAATTTAAAATTTTAGTGCTCATCTCAAAAAGCACTTTAATTTGTTGATGAAATCGATCACTTTTTATAGTGTCCCTAAATATCGGTTTTCTAAACATAATTAATGCTTTCTGTTTGTGAAACTGAGAGTGGGATGCATCCCAGAGCTCAATGCTGAAAAGATAACAGTAAATTTAGTTGGCAGTAAATCCACATATTCCAAATCTCTCTGTTAAATCGGTCCTTTTCTTTTCCTCACGCTGGAGGCCGATGCATTAATGTCGCGGTGAGCTTGTAACACTCGATTCTGGTGTTTTGTTTTGGGGGGTTTTCTTGTTTTTAGACTACCGCTATTTTTATCAAGCCTCAGGCATGCAAAAAGTCGGTGTTTATCGTGTGCATTCAGTGGGCGTTTTGAGGAAGTTTTTTTTTGGCACTGTTAAATTCGCGTCTTGGGTTTACCACATTCTTGCCAGATGATCAGCAGGAGCTGCTGGTCTCAAGTACATGTTGTAGCTGTGAAATGACTACAAAATACTGTTCACGCTTACAGTCAACAAACGGCGTACATTTGACCAAACGGAAGTGCTCATATTAATCCAGCTGTTGCCACTGGCCACATTATAACTCAAGTTTTACTTGCGCTGTATGCTCACATGTATGCTGTGATTACAGCTTGCAGTAGTGTAAAGACAATGATGGGCATTTACTGTCTTTCTTTTCTAAAGAAAAACTGTAATGGCAATTTATTACATCTAGTGACACAACATGAGTCAAATATAATAACAGAAGTAAACCTATGGTAGTGTTTTCAATGGAATATAATTGCTTAGCACTTTAGTTCCACAGTAACAAAAGGAACTTAACTTTAAAGTAACTCTTCAGTTGAATTTGAACATTATTTTTATTTGTATGTTGTATGTATTTGTATATGTATGGTACAGCTTTTTAGCAAGTTGGTTAAAGCGCTGCTTTTCCACCATGTAACCTTATTGGCAGGTTTCATCCACTGTTTGTTTCCTGTCATACAGAGTCTGTCAAGCCAGTGCTGCAGTAGTGGTGCTGTAGAAGGTGTAAGTGTTCACCTTTTTAGCCAATAACCCGTGAGTGACACATGTCTCTCGCTTTCAGATATGTCTGGGCTTGTTGTTGTGCATACTTAGGAATGTAAACACATGGTACATGAGATCTTTTTTTTTCTTTTTTTATCTCTCCCTTTTCTTTTTTCTTTTTTATAGCACATAAAAATGTAAATAGAGTGCACAGCCCTAAGCCTGGTGTTTTCAAAGCTACTGAGTGGTCGTCCTGTGTTCTGCCTGCTGGACGCTACACAGTGCTCTTGGCTGTGTCATTTCCAAAGTGAGAACACAGCAGATGCTCACAAGCTCCAGCTTTATGCTACATGTGAGAAATAACAACTTTGGGGAGTGTCTCACCGTGATCTGACTTTTTCAGTAGTTTGTGTGAAAACAACTTAAGCCTCCCTTTTTTAAAAAATTGTATTTTATTTTTTTCAAGGGAAAAACTTAATTTTACTGACTAGAAATACTAGAATTTAACACTAAACTGCACTGATTAGAACAGGTGTGATCCGTACAACTTTCCACCCTGCTGGTTAAGAACATTTTGGCTTCTTGCAACTCTTGTATTTCTTCTCCCAGCTATTAAAGTGACCTTTAATTTTTTAGGTGATTAATCCTATACATACCCTTATCCAGTATATATCATTTATCCCTATTAAAGGTATAAAAATGGTATTTAAAAAAGGTATAAAAATGGATCTCATCCAAGTTTACACCAAATAAACTGCTGAGCAGCACAAGTTGGTTTGTTCTGTCTCATAGTCGTCATGAAACGTTTTGTAAAAGCCCTAAATCAAGAAGCAGGGTTTATGAGGAATAAAAGAAATTTTTGGTAAAAAATTATTTAAGCTGCAAATTTACTTTATGAAAACAATATCTAGTAAGGGTGTATGGTTTCCTGTATGGTTTGGGTAAAGAGTAAGTTTACAGGTTAATGTTTCGATGACATATTATTTTTCAAACAGTATCAAATCTATGTGCTTACACCTGTGCCTCAGACTTTGAAGATGAGACCACAATTTATGAGAAAAAGCAGAATTTCTGGCATTTCAAAAGGATTAAAATAAAAATGTTTTCCCTCTTCATCTGTATGTAGTGAAACCTCACCTCAGTAGTTCATCTGATCAGGTCATCTAACTAGGTTAAAAATGTGCTGTGCGACATTTCACTAAACTATATTAGCTAAATGAAATCTCTTCCGTCTTTTCTAAGTAGTTAACCAATTACTCCTTTGTTATTAAGACAACCTCTGTCAGCTTATTAAGTGTAATGCTTTGTACTGGTTCTTGTTTACCTTAGCCACAAGCTTGTTGGATACCCAGGACAAGCAGCACTGCCACTATGGCCTCTGTTTAACTTGGGAGGTGTGTTTTGCAGCAGCCGTTTACTTGAAGGGCAAATATTGTTTCATTTTAGGGCCAGGAGGATGTTACAGAAGTGCTTTTTACGGTCATTAACACTGACACAATAAGGAATATAGGGAACAATAATAATGACACTTTCCTGCATGAGATTCTTGTAAGCAAGTAAAATTGTATTTATATAGCACATTTCTAGATAAAAAGATCACAGTGCTTCACAAGGTATAAAACAAGATCTCAGGGATCTACTGGGGACATAGGGCTGTAAAAGTTCAATGATGTAGGCTGGTGCTTGTCCTTGAAGAGCTTTAAATGTCAGAACCAGTATCTTAAAATGGACTCTTAATTCAACGGGGAGCCAGTGCAACTGTATAAGCAACGATGTTACATGAGAGTACTTAGTAGGGGTGCAACGATACACAAAATTCACGGTTCGGTTCGATACTTTGGTGTCACGGTTCGATATTTTTTCGATACAAAAAAATGTTCATGCATTTTTAATTTGTCATTTATTAAAATTATAAATATATATTTTAACTCAAAAGTACAGTTTTTAAATTTAACCCTAACCCTTGTGCGTGTTTTTTATTTTGACAGCGAATGCGCACCTGCGGACCACTTATGTGCAGCCCTGGTTATTTAGCTCATCATATTGCAGCCACAGAAATTCTTTTGTCCATGAAACCATAAAGCTGCACTTTCTTTTTGCCTTATAGTCTGATTTGTCATAACTTCTCCGTTTTGTGGTAAGCTTTTCTTTGGCTGTCACTTCTTCACCCTGACCTGTCTTATTTGGCTCAGCAGAACTGAAATGCTTTTACACACGCACTCACATAAGCTCAGCGATTCTCTGCGCGATCAACCTCTCACATGTTTAAGCTGCGGGAGATTTCACTTGTCATGTTTGCATAGTAAGCTAACGATTAATAAGACGATGTCAGAGGAATTGGTGCACAAATTATCATCACTCACAGATCAGTGCTGTCGCTCTCTATACACAGTTCGCACGATTGCAAAGTGAAAGCAAAAAAACAAGCGCAAATTCAAACGCGACTTCAATATGTCACATATTGACAGTGGCTCACCGATGCCAATGACATAATTACCCAGCTACATTTCTGAAAGAATGCAAAAGCATCGACATATATTTTTCCTACAATAGCCCGACGGGCAGGGAAGAGATAGAATTTTGGTAGCCCGACTGAAAAAATCGCTAGCTCCGGGACGTCGGGCTAGCGATATTGCAAGCCCTGTATCTGATTGAGGAATCACTCATCTTTGGAAAAGAGAGTTTATTACAGAGAAATGGCTCTTTCCAAAATAAAAGCTATACTATCCGCTTCTTCTGGGCTATATTCTCAGCAGCATAAGGAGAATCATGTGCTAACAGCTGTCTAAATGACTCGGGTAAAGTTTGTAGCATGCATGCTTGTTGTTTTTGTCTGCTTCCACTTGTCTTTGCACTAGGATGATGTCAGCGTAAATGTGCAGTCATATTCGTTGTGTTCCCACTAGTGCTTTCAGGTTAATCTCGTTGAAATGACCTTAACGCCACAACACGGCAAATCTCCGTTAACGAGCTACCGCCGATCGCTCCGTGCATGGGGCTAGACGGCCAACACGTTAACGAGCTAACTGCGCTAACACGCTAGCTCCCACCCATGTAATTGAGCATTGCATGGCACATCCAACATACTGTTTTACTTTAGTCCATGACTCGCTTACCTTCAGGGTCATACGTCACATGAAAACCAAAATAATTCCAAACGCCAGATCTGAATGAGGTTCAATTTGCCTGTTGCAAGGAGAGCTTAACTTCTGTCTCGCTAGCTTGACCTGCGCTCTTCCTTCTGACTGTGTTGAGCGCTCAGTGGATCTGCGCTGGACAGTGCAGCCTAGGCGGAGTAGTCGAACACAGATTCACTGAGCGCTCAACACAGACAGCATCGTCAGAAGGAAAATTGATAAAATAAATTACAAATGTTGTATTGCGTACCGAACCGAAAGCACTGTATCAAACGATTCAATATCGATACGAATATCGTTGCACCCCTAGTACTTAGATGTTTTTGTCAGAAGCCTTGCTGCAGCATTTTGGACAATCTGCAGATGCTTCAGGGAGTTTTTGTTTAGACATGTAAACAGTGAATTACAGTAGTCCAATCGTGATGAAATGAATGCACGAATAACAATCTCCAGTTCAGTATGAGATACTATAGGGCTCAGTTTAGAAATGTTTCTTAAATGATAGAAGCATGACCGAACCAGAGATTTGACGTGGACATTCAGGGTAATAGCAGAACCAAAGGTTACTCCTAGGTTCCTGATAGATGATTTCACAAATGTTGAAAGAGGACCAAGAGCATTCATTATGTTAGGTACATGTCTGTCTGGAGCACATACAAGGACTTCAGTCTTTTCTTCATTAAGTTGGAGGAAGTTGTCAGCCATCCAACCTTAGATGGTTTCTAAGCACACATTTAGAATCTGCAGCTTAGAAACATCTTCAGGTTTAAAAGACACATATATCTGGATGTCGTCTGCATAGCAGTGGTAGCGAATGTCCTCAAAGGGGCTCAAAATGTAGAAACTTAACATCACCCTCTGATTAGGTTTGTTTGTGGTGACTAATTTCTAAGTTCACTTAACAAGGGGAAATCAGTTGGACTAAATGACTAATTTAAAACAAGAAAAACTTGGATATCAAATTAATTTGAGAACCGTTTATAGGACAATGCCAAAAACTCTCGAAACAAAAGCATTTGAAACCATTAATCGCATTCTTCAGTAGGGAATCGAGCCACTTAACTGTGCAGCACTTTATATCATGGTTTCCAAATGTTGCACGTTTCTTCCGCGTTTATCCACGATCTTATTCTTTCACTTTTAAAATAACCAACAATAATTATTAAAAAGAATTAACAAAAAGACTCTGCCTAGACTAACAGATTCATGGTGTTTCTGATCAACGATGGTCCATCTTGTGGCAGATGGTTGCATAACGTTGCGCAACAATTTACCAGCATTTGGCGTCAGTGGAAACGTTTAATAATTGGATTAAATGACTAGAACGTCTGGCACGACTGACAGCAGCAACGGTTAATTGACTAGTTTCGCACATTCCTACTTCTGATGTCAGCACTTCAGCTGTGTTTGTGAAATTGCTTTTAGTTTGGTATCACATTATCAGAGACCTTGCAAACTGACAGTTTCTCCTCCTGCAGGTGAGACAAGATGGGAAATTTTGCTAGCCTTTTTAGTAAATTGTTTGGAAAGAAGGAGATGAGGATCCTGATGGTAGGACTGGATGCTGCTGGAAAGACCACCATCTTGTACAAGCTCAAACTGGGAGAAATTGTTACCACAATCCCTACCATTGGTGAGTCATCCCCCACATTGTAATGAGAATTTCATTGCTTGATACAAAACATTGAAATTTTGGCATTAAAAAAAGAAAAAAAGGCAACACACGGTTGAAACTTGTTTAAACCTTCCATCTCTCACTTTAGGTTTTAACGTTGAGACGGTAGAATACAAAAACATCAGTTTTACAGTGTGGGATGTCGGCGGTCAGGACAAGATCAGGCCGCTTTGGAGGCATTACTTCCAAAACACACAAGGTGAGATAACTTATATCTTTTCCATTTTGGTGTATAAGAATTAGTTCATGGTTGCCCTCAAAACTGACCCTTTTTACTTTACTTTCAGGCCTCATCTTTGTAGTGGACAGTAATGACAGAGAGCGAGTGGGTGAGGCGAAGGAGGAGCTGATGCGAATGCTGGCTGAGGATGAGCTGAGAGATGCCGTGTTGCTCGTGTTTGCAAATAAACAGGTGAATTTGTGTTTGAGAAGTCAAAGAAGTCACCATATTTAACCCCCTTTCAGATGAAACTGTGCAGGATATTCAGAATTCATTACTAGAAATTACAGTTGTACTTGTATCAGGTGAAGGTTATTGTATTTATTTGAATACATCTTAATTTAAAATCACTCGAAGGTAAAAACTACACATCTGGCTGCATTACCTCACAACTACTTGCAAAAAATATATAAGATGTAAACATCTTATACATTTTTGAAATGTAAGGTCAATAATGATACAGTTCGTGGTTTCAACTCTCCTTTTTTTACTTCAAAATAAAAGCAAAGGCAAATTATTCGAGGTAACCTATCCAGGGGACGCTTGTTATTAACGGTTAATTTCTGCACCTGTAGGACCTGCCCAACGCCATGAATGCAGCTGAGCTTACAGACAAACTGGCCCTGCACTCCCTGCGTCACCGTAACTGGTATATCCAGGCCACATGTGCTACTACTGGAGACGGTCTCTACGAGGGTCTGGACTGGCTTTCAAGCCAGTTAAGGAACGCAAAATGATCAATCACTGCCAGCTCTGTGCGGTGTTTTGGGAGATTGCACTGGTCCTGGTCTCACGCTCTCCTCTTTTTTTTCCCTCTCTATTTTTTCTGAAGCGTCGGGCCTTTTGGCTAGTGCTCCCCTGCATTTGTACTGTATGTGTGTGTTTGAGTATTTTTGGATGAACGGACGAACGACTGTGCATGTACGTGTGAGCTAAGTCGGAGCAGCCCTGCTGTGCCTTGAACACAGTTAGCTCTCAAGACATCTCATTCCTCCAGTGTCAGCACATCCAGAGGCACTGGTTCCCACAAAACAGAGAACAACACAACATTATTGCTGTGGGTCATCTGTCAAGAATGTTTAGAATCACAAAAACCAAAAGGTAACAACAATTAGGTTTTTACATCAGCCTGTCATATTAGAATTAAGACCATTTTCACAACTGTTTTTTTTCTCCTCTCAACCTTGCAAGATGCACTGTGCTATGTAACTAGTGTCATTTTTGGTAAAATAAAGTATAATGTGTTACATCCTGGAATAGTTCATGTTCTTTTGAAAATTATGCATTTTGACATTTTTAGGGACTGGATAAAGTTACATTAAAAAAATCTTTTAATTCCATAAACGTGTAGATCCTGTTGATAATCAGATTGTAATCGGAGTCGGTGTGTCTGTGAATCTTCCACATTAACTTCCTTAGATTTTACAAAATTCAGGTCACATCATTTTGCTTCTGATAGTTATCTGTTATTGCGTCTGTCTTTTCATGGGGTCTTAAGTTTTTTTTTGCAGAGGATTAGAAGAAGCATCATCACTGGGTCTACAAAAGGCAATAAATGTTGCATGTTTACATGTGTGGAGGAGAGTGTTGTAGCTACTAGGTCATTGGTGGATGTGTGTGGGTTTCATATACTCCCCACTCATTGGAACAACAAGGCCTTTTTTAGAGTTGCTCCCACTCTGGCTTTTTATTTACTGGTAGATTTATTTTCTCTTGTATGTAGCTCCTTGGTTTAGGGTCTCTTTTCTATTATATTTTCTTTTGTTAGTCTTTATCCACGCATGGCCTGGTGTGGGTTTTTATTTTGTTGCTCTCGGGACCAGTTGGTTGGTTTCAGGAAGGGTTCATTGTGTTTGGTTCAGCACGAGGTCACCAGAGGGGACGCGCATATGCTCTAGACCACATTGTCAGCACTGTGACAGACGGTACATTTGTACGACAAGTGTATCAGTCAGTTCTGTAAATGCTTTCTTAATGCTTCAGTGTTTTCTCTGCATGTAGCTGAGGTGCTTCTCTTGGTGTCATTTACGTCACATCGGGCCATTTGCACAACCTCATCAGCTTGCACAACACAGGACTGTGCGAAGACGGCAGTTTATCTCTCAGCTGTTACAGAGAACCCGTACACAAATACGCTCCCAATTGCTCATACCAGCAGACAGCTGAAGTGTCCCAGTAACACTGTTACAGCAGTTCAACCAGTGACATCATCTTTTCCCTTACACCCACTAATTCTAAAGGATCCCACATTTAGAAAGAAACCAATCACCCCCACATTCCTTACTGAGTTAAGACAACTCTAAGGTCATACCTACTGACCTCAAAAGGGAAAATTAATGTTCCCTTTTTGTTTTTCTAAAACTGGACTCCTTTTTTTTTTTTTTTTTTAAATAAAGTTTGCTTAAATGAATGACTAACCTTTGAGCTTTCTTCATCCTATGTATCATTTACTAAACAGCAAGAAATACAGATGTGTGTGTGCGTGTGTATATATATATATAAAAAAAAAAAAACCTGTAAGAAAATGTATTTTAATGTCATCCACCTGCTCTTGTTCAGATGTGAAGCTTTAATTTTCGTTTCTGTGAAAATTACATGGTACGTGCATATGTATTTCTTAATTACCTTTTTATGCTTTTTTTTTTTTTTTAAACCCATCTTGTAACGTCTGATAAATGCACTATAATAAAGAGATCTCTATTGTAAGTCTTTCTTCTTGACTTCTTTTTTTTTTTTTTTTTTTTTACAAATCAAGTCGGTGTGATTAAATTCTTCAAAAGCTGCAATGTCACATTTAATATTGCATTAAAAACTGATTAAATAACCTAGTTGACATAATTCTGAGGGTCAGCACAATATGAACTTTAGTCAAAATCGCAGGCATAGTTTGGGTTATAATAGCTTGTTGCTGAAATATTTATGGCCTTAATCATTTCTATTCATGGTGATGTCAAGAACTGTAATTCTTTTTGAGTCCCATTTTAATTAGGTGTGTCAACTGCTCGTTAACACAAATGCTAAGTAGCCTCACTCTACCAATGTTCAGATGGTAGGGTCAGAATTTGGTGCAAACAACATGAAAGCAATGATCCATGCTGCCTTGAATCAATGGTTTAGACTACTGGTGGCACAGCGGTGTATGATGAAAATTGTTGACCACACTGTCCTATCATATCAAACTGGCTCCTTGACCATGACGATGCCAGTGTCCGCAGATGGCCTCCACAGTCACCAGATCTCAATCCAACCAAATCTTTGGGGCGTGGTGAAAAAGGCATATTTGCATCACAGATGCTCTCGTGTCAGTATGGACAAAAATCTCTTAGAAACATTTCAGGAGACGTGTTGAATCTATTCCATGAAGAATTAAGGTAGTTCTGAAGGTTAAAAAATAAACAGGGGTCCATCCTTGGACTAGCAAGGAGTACCTAATAAACTGGTTAGTGCACAATTTTCAAGATTAAATTGAAACGTAGTCTTGCAGTTCCTTGATATCAACGCTGGAGGGCACACTTACAACACCATATCACTAACCTGTTAAAGCTCCTGTTAGTTACTTCAAAAACAAAGGAGGAAAAAGTATTCAGGGCAGTATGATTCATGCTCCTGCTGGAATGATATAAATATCTTTATGGTATGGAAATTAGACCTTTGTTATTTAATTTTTTTTAAATATTTCTATTTTTTATGAATACAAATATGAGTGTAAAAAAACACACTAAAACCTAACTAACCACACTAATGCATGTAATTGACACATGTCAATTACATGCATATGAGGGAAACTAATGACCCACCTACCCAGATCAGACATTAATCACATATTCTGACAATAACAGAAATTATTTTTAAACACGCCAAACTGTCACAGGCTTAATTTCAGCTTGCTGAGTATGGCATAATGAAGACCAATGTTCACTGCAGGACAGACAGCACCAGTGAAGACGAGGATGTATTCCTTACAGTCGGAGAGCCAGCAGACCACTGTTCACCCTCCTTTTCCACTCCATCTGAAATTCAGGTGGCCAATTCTCCATAGAGTTGTTACCTTGGAAACAGCACCTTATAGAGAGCAACTGAGAAACATGGGAAAAGGAGCGCGGGAGACCAGACACGGACTGTGATCCAGGTTTTCATTTAGAACATAAAGGGCGATCCGTGATCACGGCTTCATAGAGGCACTATTTGTCAACTCGTATTAACTGCTGTTGCCCTTTATCTTAGAATTGCAAGATGTTCAATGACTAGATCTGGTTATTTTTATATTCTGAGGTCCTTCTCTGTAACTGAGACTGAGCTGAGATCATTATCATCTCGTCTGCCATAGTCTATCAGAGTCTCTCCCACACTCTGACTATCAAATAAAGCTGAAATGACCTGAAGTAATTTCTACAAGATATGTAGATTCCCACTCTGCCCCTCTCACTCACATCGAGCTGCACTTGACCTTTGGTAGGCACTCACTGTGGATCCACTAAATCTCACCTTGAAGTGTGACATCACACTCTGTAGTTTCACAGCACATTAACTCTTGGTTCACCCCAGCATGACGTCCACTTTTCAGCGTGCCTCTTTGTGCTAACATTGTTACTTCTCTCTGACCTCCTGCTGTAAAAAAGTGTATCTAATCAAGAACTGCACAGAAGCAGGATTTTATACTTCACACATGTTTCCATTTTAACGCTATTTTATATTTTTGTGTCTCATTATGGAGAAAAATCTAAAACTCTTTATTGAATTATTTGTCATTGTTGTCATTCCATCCATTCGTCAGTTTTCTTCCACACAAAGTACACAAATTTTACGTATATTTTCCAGCATTTTTGACCCATCATAACTTCATACGTACAGGAGATGGCCACATGCCATTTGGCTAGATGAAAAATCGATTTAAGCTCCGTTAAACTGACAACAAAAACCATTTAACGCACATACGTTTTCTTAGTACTATTTTGTTTAAGTATAACTAACTTTGAAGCTAAATATCATGTATTATGTCATAATCTCAAAAGCAAACCCCCATCGATTTAAAGTAGAGTAACAGAAACAAGGGATGGTATGAATGTTATATCGAGTTTACCTATTGATATTTTTGTTGTTGTTGTTGTTGTGTGTTTGTTTTGTTTTTTTGATTGACTGGTAAAAACTTGGAAAAGTGCAGTTTGTGTAAACTCTCAAGAGTCATGCAGTACAACCATGTGGGACAGATGGTTGGTCAAAAAAAGTAAAAGCATGTGAAAGGTCTATTTTTCACTTCCGTTTTGATAACAGGATCTTCTTGCTCTGACTCCATCTGTTCATGCCTTCATTAAATATACTGAAGTTGCTGTAAATTAAATTAAATTAAAAAACAAAACAAAACAGCTTATTCTGAGGGCGTCAGGTGGGAGGCACTGACATTTTTTTAATGAAATAACCAACCAAAAAAACAGGTTCCTCCAACCTTCTCAAACCAAGATTCAGACGAGAATCTGTTTCTTCCATCCAACATTCTCTTTTATTGATGCTTATTAGGGGTGCTGGAGCCTATCTCAGCTACCACAGGGCGAGAGGTGGGGTACACCCTGGACTAGCTGCCAGTCTGATGCAGGGCTAACCTCTTTCTTATTTCATAAAAAATTGAGAGATAAGTCCAAATAATGCTGCTTACACATTTGTACAGGAGGACTTTATTTTTCCTTCTTTCCTATCACATTAATCATCTTGCTGCTCCTCTGTTTTATCCTCTGACGCATGGGAGTTAGAAACTGCTACATCTATAAATTTAAAAAAAAAGAAGCAAAAAAGCAGCAAAGTGCTGAATAAGGGAAGATGCATCAATATTAACAATCTCATAATGGATCCGTCACAGTTTATTTCTCTGCAGATTCAGTGCTTTCAGTGCATTTCGTTGTTTTGTTTTTTTTCTCTTAAATGTTAAAGAGCTTCATGTTCAATCAAGTAAATTTACACTGTAATCATCCATACACCCGAGTACAAGATCTACTTCTTTGACCACTGATGACCTCCATCCCAAGGGAGAGAAGGACTGCACCATTATTTTTCATCGATCAGCTGCACAAATGAGGAGCAATCGAGAGACACCTGATAATGAATCACAAAGGCAAGGAAAAGTACGCGTCTGTTTAAGGTTAAAAAGGTTGTATGCTTCGAGTACATATAATACTTGAACTTGCATTTCTATGTAGTCTTTTCCACCATAGACGTATGCATGTGTAACGTTAAGGGTCCCTTGCGTTTTGCTGGTGTGCAGAAGTCACAGAAGGTGCTCAGCAGTGTGCCTGCACATAAGGCTGGTA
The DNA here is from genome assembly GCF_057382185.1 of Mchenga conophoros. Taxonomy (NCBI): domain Eukaryota; kingdom Metazoa; phylum Chordata; class Actinopteri; order Cichliformes; family Cichlidae; genus Mchenga; species Mchenga conophoros. The sequence goes on from NC_140529.1 coordinate 30,938,797, forward strand.
TTTTGAATCCTGACCATCCTCCCACACAGTCACACTCGCCAAAGAAAACAGAGTTCACCAGCGACTACACCTTTCTAAAAGACTAGTCATCTCTAGCCTTTCATATCGCCATGGAAACACAGAGCTGGTCCACTTGATTGGCAGCGGATTAACACTGAGGGCAAGAACATTTTCACATTGGTAAAGAGCACGATGAAGCTTATTTAACGTGAACAAAGTATTTCATATAGACAAACGGAATTAGAATAAACAGATAGATTTCTGACACGTGTTCATGATATTTCTTTGTTTTCATTCCTCTCGTTGAGGTTTTCATATATGAGCAGTCATGCTGATCCAGCTCAAGAGGCTCTTTCTGCCAAATGTGGAGGTGTCAACAATGAAAGAGAAAAAAACACTCTGTTATTATAAAAGTCCTTGATCATAATCAGATTTTGGTAAAAGTACAAAAATATAGTCAGTAAAATGTGGAGATCTGGCTGTCTTCAAAGGGTCATAGTTGATCAAAGGGGTTTTCAGATGACTCATGTGGTAGGAAAGAAAGAATATCAAGCAACCGCTTTTCTTTCTTTTTTAAAAATTCTCTAATCTTTTGCTTGAAACTCAAGTAGCTATTTAATATAGCTTAGAAAAGATTTTCGAAAAACATCTTTTGAGAGAAATTGAATCTCTCTTTGAACTTAGAGCGCAATGAGATGTACTAGGATACTGCTGATTTTAAGTGGTCACATGAAAGTTTGGGAACCACTGGTTTACTATTTAATAATGCATTATTTCTGATTTGTTTACATCACAGTCCAGTTAAATTATTCAGTGTACCACTCCAAAAATACGTTTAAGGGTGCAGTAAAGTAAATCATAATATTAAGTGTGATTTGATGCTTCAGCTTAAAGCGCTAAGGTACCTCTGTAACTCTAGGACTTAGGTAAATGTAGGCTATAACAGTTATTGTCCTACACAGCATAACATAAATTCAACGCACCCCTTTAGATTAGATGTTCAGCTTACTCATTTTATGTCATAAGCCACATACAGCCCACTTTATAATGTGGGATGCACTGATGAAACTTCAATTTCTGTCAGTGTAAATATTTAACTGCACATGTAATGAGATATCTTAATACAACATAAAATAAGAGCAATTTCAACTTTGTGTCTTAGTTTTTCTACATGATAAAGAAATGCTGCTGTAGTATATGTCCACATGACTCTTTAGGCTTAGATTGTAAGAAGTGATGTATAAAATTACAGAAATCTGTAATTGAATTACTTTGGTGTATTGTGAATGGCGACAAGGGAGGTTTGTATGGGTCCGAAAAGCTGTAAAACCTGTTAAAATACAGTTCAAAATTCTAAAACTTTATGCTCTCTTTCACATTTTGCAAAACCATCCAGCGGCCGGATTGAGGTCTTTGCGGCCGATTCTTGCCCCCTAGCCTTATGCTTGACACCCCTGGTTTGAGCAACTGTGTTGTTTAACACATTAAGTAACACTTGTTACAGGACTGCTGGGCTCCTTGTCTCAGTTCCCAGATTATCCCTGGCTTCAGCTCCCAGCTTTAATGCCTAACCGAGTATTTGTGGCCGAAGGTAAGTGTTTTGCTCAAGCATATTGCACAGTGATGGGTTAGCAAAGCTAGTTGGATAACTGTGAGGTTAATAAATTAATTTCAAAAACACAACACCTCGAGTTCACAATAAAGACAAAACACTTGTCAAAATAAAATAAAGTTACTTTTATTTAATGTTTGTTTTTGCTCCAAGTGAACTGAGATGAATCAGTAAGCCCGATAAAATCTATCTTGCTATCTAGCTAGCTATGAATGTAATATGAGTCTCTTACTGTAACCAATATTTCACGAGCTCCAAAAATATTGTCTCCATGAACTTAATGGCTTTTGTGATCCGAGTGTTTTATTGGCTTTTGAAATTTAGGGCTTGGTGTTTGATTTCTATCCTTTCTTCGGGGTTTTTGGTTTCTTGTTGTTGTTTCTTGTGAAAGTTTGGTTTCATGATTTTTCTCTAGAGTTCTATTCAGAGCCACTGTGTTTATTCTCTGTTATTAGCTTATCTGTTCCCTCTATGTGGTCCTTTAGTGTAATTCATTCTGTTAAGTTCTAGTCTCTGAGTTCCTCTAGTTCCATTATTTTGGTACTCCTGTGTTCTGCATGTGTTTTTATTTCCCCTGTGCATTATTCTAATTAGTTTCACCTGTTCCACAGCAGTGACTCATTCCCCTGGTTAGCCTGGGTTTTGTGTGTACAGCTGTTTCTGTGTCTATATGTAGTCCTGTCATTGCTTTGTCTCTTTGGTCACTTGTGCGATTCTCTCTGTGTCCTTGAGGATTTTCTGTGTCTTTGCTTTTTGGACTTAATCTTTTCCTTTGTGGATCAGTTTTTGTTTAATCCTGCTTGTCTCCTGAGTCTTCAATTGGGACCTTATCATGCAAATCCTGACAAGCACAAGACTTAGTATTTTGCTACTGTTTATAGTTTTTGTGATTTATTTATTTAGCCGAATGTTTCCCTAAAGGTTTTCTTCCCTAAATTATTCAACCCTTGATTTGTACTGTAGAGTGACAGTGTGTGCCACCTTAAAGACATAATTATCTGTGGTCTTTCACACAATTCGGTTGATGAAAATTATTTTTTTGTTAAATTTTAAGGGATTTGAATTATTTGCACAACCACAGTTGGGACTCAAGGTGCCCTGCATAGCTTTACTCTATTTCAGAGAAAGCCTTTTTAATTAAGCTCATAGGAGTTGATATCAGAATCTCTGAGGATAATTGGCATCGATGTCTTGTGTTACGAATTGTGGAAGGTGTTTCAGCAACAATATCTGGTGTCCCAGGTGTGTCCCCCTAGGCTTTTATCCCTGCGTGTCAGATGTCTTCCAGTCCAGTTGGAGCTTTTCCTCTTCTTCTAAAGCAGATTGCTGCTTTGCTCAATCTGTAAGTCATGAGCAATTTCCCATAGTGACTTGATGGCTTTTCAGAAGGGCTATTCAAAAACCCTGATTCTCTTCGGGAGCCTTGTTGTTAATGTGGCCAAAAATGCTCTGCATTCCACATCTACTGTACAGGGAACACCTCGGTACACCAGCCACGTTTTTCTGCCTTGCCTTGGTCTGTCTATTTTAGCCTTTTGTGTTTGTATGCTTCCCCCACTGCATCCTCCCATGGTGCCACTTCTGCAAGGTTGACCACAAGATCAGGATCTGAGTAGTAGCTAAATAACAATAACATAAAGCCCACTGCAAATGCCGATAGATTATAAATTGCAATTAACCAGGTGTGCGAAAATAATTAAAAAGGCCAAATATGTTTTGCAAATCCATACTGATGTTTTGTTTTGTTTTTCTGGGCAAAAATATCTCAAAAATGAGTCTTTTCATAGTAAAGGTTGATCTCTGGCCTTTGTTGGCATTTTTGCACAGCAGAAATCACACAACCATCAAGCAAGGAGTTATAAAAAGCACAGTGAGATTGAAAAGGTCAATATGAAACATACATTAAAATCCACCCATTTTCTTCCAGGCATATCCCTAACAGGTCGCCAGTTTATCACGGGGCTAACACAGAGAGGCAGACAACCATTCACTGACAGCCAATTTAGAATCACCAGTGAACCTCCCATGCACATCTTTGGACCGTGCGAGGAAAACAAAGGACCTGGAGAGTATGCAAACTTCACACAGACTTTGCTCTTGGATCTTCTTGCTATGAGGTAACTCTGCTAACCAGAAGTTCACCATGCAGCATTACACTCACACTGAGTTACTTAACAGGCCACTGTCAGTTGGGACAAATTGGTTTTTAAATCAGTTTCTTCTGCATGTTGGCATATTATGTCTCTGACTAGACGATCTTGATGAATATATAAAATGTTGCCCAGATCTAAACCAAATTTTAATGAGCTTTTTCCTTGGTCATGCTCGACCTTTCTGCCAAGTGTCATAAATTTGACCTGATCGTTTTTGGATATTCTTGCTGACAAACTAAAGAGAGATGAAAGGCAGTGATCACTTACAGTGTGGTATGCGATGTTTCTTAGTGGAATGATCTGTGTTCTCAGGCTCTGTGTCCAGTGCAAGATTTTGGCAGGGATTTATTATCGTTCTTTGTGACTTGCCTCACTAAATGTGGCTCATTTTCTCCAGCGGGCATTGTTCTTTATTGTTCCCTCAGGAAGAGTCTTTTAGCACCAGTAGCACTGCTGGATTTGTGCAATGTTTAAAATGGTTTAATGATAAATGCTTATTGTAGAATTGGTTCACTATGTATTGGAGGTTCATGGCAGATGAAGAAAAGTGATATTCATTACTGCAGACATTAATCTCTAGACCTTACCTCTTACCTGTTATCCTTGGACCTCGAGGTTCCAACTTTCTGCTCTAATAGCTCTGAATGTATAGTGCCTTTGGGTATTGCTTTGAAGGTTGCAATGAGGCATATGTAGGTTTCTGCATTAGTACACATACTGTAAATGCAAATGAAGCGTTTACATGATTGCAGTGACATGTTTTTGTCTTTCTTGTACAGTAAGAAAACCTGTGTTCACTGCCTTCTAAGGTTGTCTTATATTTTTGCATCCAAGTCACGCTGTCATTGACATTCCTCCCCAGCCCCTCCTCTAATAACCTCAGATGGCCAGTTTCCACTGAAGCGAGGGCAGATCTATTGTGCCACAGAATGTGCTGAAGGGTTTCTGGGTCGATGAGCTCGCACAGCTGAGATGGAGAGAAGGAAAGAGGACAGCCAGGACAAACTGGGTTTCCTTAAACTCCTTCGGGACAACTGACAATTTCTTCTAAGAACATGAGTGTGAAACTTGGAAAATGAAAATGCGCATCATTTTTAGACTAAGTGCCTTGATAATTCTTTCTACAATATGGTCAGCTGCAGAGCCAACACTAAAACCGCAGCTGTCGCTTTATTAGAAAACAGTGGCACAGGGTGGTCATTGTCTCCTCGGAGCTACTTGCTCAGCAAGTTCCATCTCTGCATATGAACAGCTTCCTGCTCAGTGAAATATACAAGCCCTGAGGCAAAACACCAGCTTGACCCAATCTTTAGCATTATTTTTCTTAAATGTAGTAGACAGAAAGTTATTATGCATAGTTATTATGCACATGACAGCAATTATCTCATTATGTCAAGTGCAGTATCTTTTTGCTCAATTAGACCTATTGAAAAATATAGTCACACAGCAAAACACTGATGTTTCCACCTGAAAACTACCACTAACGAAATAAAAGAGTGATTTTATATGAAAATTTAAAAAAAATCCTAGAAGCATTCCTACTGCACTCCCTGCATTACATCTACATTACCTACAATATGAGACATGCGGCTTTTTAATTCCACTTGTTAAATTGCAGCCATGCACCACGGTTGCAATTGCACATTTGCTGTTAGAAGGCCTTGATATGAAATGGTCTCTGAAGTGCCTGTATGGTTAGCTAGCTTTGCAAGTATTGGTATGAACGCTTTGATCGGCTGATAAAGAGGAGCAGCCACAATCCTGTGTGAAAAGCCAATCCCTAATCTGACCGTCCTTCACAGGTTCTAACACCTGCGGTCCATGATGCTGTAGAACACATTACAGAGCTGAGTTAATTTCTCATATTTGTTGACTCTCAAACTCTGACAGCCTGCTGCTGACTAAATTAAACAGGGTTGCCTTCCTCCTGTACAGAGATTTGCAGATGTGGGTGTGAAAGAGAGGCAGTGCTCTGCAGGAAAGCAGAAAAAAAGTCATCATCAAAGCAGTTTTTGGAATATATTGTACCAGAATATTTATTTATAATTGTTTTTAAAAACGTGACAGCATTTTGTGTTGCTGCATTTTGAGTTTGCTGGTGGAAGGGTGAAGCGGAAGGGAGATTTCATTCTGGCACATTAAGCTGTTTATATTGTTGCTGTGTTTGGATCACCTATTCTGAAGAGGAAAACATGACAGTGAGAATATTGTACATATTAATTTTATTTTAAAATGTTATATTTTTGTAACTGCTGTGGTTATAGCTACATTTAAGTTTGGAATTCGCTTAGTTTAAGTTCATAGTTATTCTGTAGGGTTCATGATGATGGCTGTACTTAAAGGCCTCTGATAGGATTAAAACTAGGCTAGGACCGGTTTGATTCCTGAATTATTTTTGTGGAAAAAAAAGCTTCTATAAGTGGAATAATAGGTCAATAAAAATAAATATCTGTCTGAGGTGAAAACTATGTAAACGAAGGAGTTTATATAAACTAAGTTTCATTTAAGCTGATCAGCAAAGAATCCCTAAAACCCAAAAGTTCAGACTGCTCTAAATGCTCAGTTTCAAGCTATTTTTTCCCCATGTCAGTGAAAGCAGGTGTCTTTGGCAGCACTAGCTGTGAACAGAAGAGCCCCGCCCACCAGCTGTTTACATTTATTTGCAAGGTGCAGCTAATCAGAAGAAAACAACTTTAAAGACAAGGTAAAGGAGCTTATAGCTGCTTGTTTCAGACGGTTTCTGTGCTTTCTAGTCGGCTGCACAAATTCCCAGTACAAGATGAATGAAGATTATTTTGAAATGTTTATCATGCAGAAGCTGAACTAGTAGCGAAAAATAAAAATGGAGATGGAAATGAGCCAAACACTTCTGTTCTCCTTCTCCTAGTAACCCTAGTTCTCCTTTAATATTCCACCAACAAATTTCACAGTGAGTTTGAGGTCCTTCCATACGGCCTTCTCATGTTGAATATTTTTAGACCAATATCTTGCTTCAGATATAAAGTAGGAAATCAAATATCTGTACAAAATCTTCTTTAAAGGATCGCCTGTCGCTAGTCATGTCAAGTTGGAAGTTAAATCTTGTGAAGTGGCTCTATAAAGCTAAAAGTAGATAATTAAAAATGTTCTGTGCTGGATTTAGTGTCTACTGGGGAACATAATTCTTACCATCTGCACCGTTATCGACAGCATGACTGCCGAAAACAGCATTTACTTTTCCCCCTTCCCATGTTTTACTTCTCTGAAGAACATTTTATATTATATTTATATATCTTAAACACACACACACACACACACACACACACACACACACACACACACACACAATGGAAGTGTTATGATGACATTTTGATCACTGAAACACTGTGACAGGGTTAGGCTTCTAGCTGAGGTGGACAGGCTACACAAGGCAGGCTGATGTATCCCTTCTCTGAGCCTGTAAACCAGCTGGACATGACGGACGTTCCAGTGTGCTGTGTAAGTCATGAGCAGGCTGATCATATATTATTCATCACTCTCATCATGAAGAGGCCCTCCATCCTCTTTTATCTCTCCATCTCCTGGCATTTTACTTTCTCTCCGTCTCTCTTTCCCCCGCTCTTAACTTCTTAATTCATCAGCACCCAGAGGCTGCTTCACTCTGCCTGACAGCAGTATTCTGGATTTCAATCATCCATGGCTTATACAATATTTGTCCCCGATTTCACACCCTATGCCTTCTTCTCTGAGCTACTTTTAACTCATTTTGTCCTCCTTCAGGAACACACAAGATTCATTTCAGTGTGGATTTGTCCCACCCCCCCCCCCCCCCCCCCCCCCACATTCAAGGGTGCTCTTAAATAGCTGAGATAATGTTGGACTTGGGTGATACTTATCAGGACTAAAAATAGTAATAATTTATACAAACATCCAGCAGGGAAGAGCGATGCTGAGGTTGCCCTCCTGTGGCGTCCTTTTCGTCATTCTCACCTGCCGCCGAGCTCCGGTTGTCATAGCAATCCCACTATAACCTCCCCTCTGGCCTTACACAGCTTTATCATTAGCTGATGTTGTCACAAGGATATTTCAAGTGTTCACTCTCTCTCTGTCTCTCTCACCTCCACTGTTTCTTTTTCTTTTAATTTTCACCCACCTCAGTCCCTCCCCACCTTTCCTGGTACAATAGATGCTTCAAGCACTTCTACCCCCCACCCCCACCCCTCCTGCTGGCTAAGCTCAGGAGCCCCATGCAGGACCATCTCCCTGGACTCCCCTTTATTACGATATCATGAGATACGCCTTAGACATGTAGCAATGCAGCGTGCCGCCTGTGTCTTTAAGAGGAGAGCGAGAGTATAATGTGTATTCAGTAGGAAATAAGGCATGGAGAGAGGAAGTGAGAGAGAGTGGGTGAGGGAGTGTGAATTTATCATGGGCAAAATTTGTGCTTCACTCCTAGCTGTGTGCTGAGCATCCCTGCACCGGCATGCACAGTCTCCCAAAGCTGCTGAAGATTACGCCCATCTCTTCCCTCTCTCTCCCTCACGCAAACACACCCAGGCGCTCCCACCCAGCCTCTCCCTCACACACTCGCATACACACACACACGTGCTCGCAATCACACACGCGCAGTGCTGTCAGGAGCGCCGCTGCTGGACCAAAGCCATCTCGCCAAGGAGGTTCCAGTGGAGGGAAGAGAAAGCCAGAGTGAGACAAAGGGAAGGAGGACGGTAGAAGGCGAGGAGCGAATAGGAGCGCGGGGACCGGCACAAGGAAGGAGAGACCCAGCGATTTGTGAAGAACAGAAAGCGAAGAACAGGAGGAGGGGAGGAGGAGAGAGGAAAAAAGAGGAGGGGGAACAGGAAACGCGATCACTTTCAGCTGCAGCGGTCCGTGTCGCAGCATGGGCAATGCACCATCCCAAGGCATGTCAACCCTAATTCTATGCATACTTGTGTGGCAGGTATTTTTTGATTCTGTATGTTGTGCTACCCAACCAGCTGGCTGTCCTCCTGTCACACTCTGTGAAAGCAGGGATGGGGGGTTGGGCTGAGGGCTTGTGGAGAGCGGCGCTGCTTGAGGAGAGTGATGCCGTGAGGTAGCATCAGTTAATGGGCAGTAAGTCAGGAGTGAGGTGCCCCAGGAAAAGGCTTGAGGTGGGAGGCTGTTGAATGTGGATAGGGTGCTGGAAATACAGGGTGGTGGCACCATGTGTGAGCGCAAGATATGGGAGGGGACCGGTGTAGAGCAGAAGTACCATTAGTGAAGCAGGTGGTGCTGGTGGGTGTGAGTCTGTGTATGTGTATGTGTACATAAGAGAGAGAGAACGACTCGAGAGATGTTTGTGTGTAGTTGATTGGAAAGTGTGATTGCATTGGTGTGTTGGTTGCAGCTGTTGCTGTCAGCCACATGGACAACCTCTGGGAAGTGAAGCACTCCAAAGTGTAGGGGTGTGTGCATGCTGGTGGGTGTGTGTGTGTTTGAAAGATGATGAAATGCATAAAAAAACAAAGATAAAAAAGACAAATTAGAAAAAACGGTGAATGTAATGATAGCTTAATGAAGGGACTAGGCAGCTCTGCTATCAGTGAATGGGGGATGGTATTGTAAACGGATGATCGGGTGGGTCAGCTCCTCTTGCTATTTCCTTCCGCCCCTTATCGTTCTTTTTTCGTTATTTCTTCTTCTTTTTTTGCATTATTGAAAAAGCAATCGTTGAAAATGATCTTAAAGTCTTCTTTTGAGAAGCAGGCAAATGTATCTACAGTTTGCACCAGAGTTTCTCAAGCAAAATACAGTGCGCCTTATTTGTTTGCAGATTTTACACCCCCAAATAAACGAGGTAAAAATACATGATAAAGAGAGAGTATAAAAAGGGTGTGGGATTAAAGTAGGAAGAATGTACTTGAGGCATGTTGAAACACTCCTGGGATGGCAAGGCTGTCTGACAGGCAGCAGAAGATCCACTCTTAAGATCCAAAGACAGAAAGAAAGGACAGGATAAATGCTCACTTCTCAGAGAGATGGGCAACATGACACAGCTCCGGGACTTCATCCACATTCATTTCCCTTTCTAAGTCCTCATTCTCCCTCACTTTTTCTCTCTCCTTTCTTTCTCCCCTCCTCTTCATCCTCACTTGCCTCTCACCAAGGGACAGTCTGGTAGCTAGTGGTGAGAAGAGCAGGGAGACAAGTGACAGAAGATATGAAAGACGGGGAGAGAATGAAAGGAAACTCAAAAGAAAAGACAAAAAAGGGGTTTGCTCGTAGGTGGACAGGTAAGTCTTGCTTGGGCAGAGGCAACATAATTTTTTTTAAAAGTGCTGAGTACCTTTAATCGGTCATTAGTTGCAGTGATTGTGAGAGCTCAACAGTGGAATAGTAAACCAACTTGTTGGCTTGTGAGCTTATTCTGTGTTTGGTGTTGAATACTGATACCTTTAGCTTGTCTGTTTTTACTTTTTGCTTACAGATGACCTTTGAATAGTTTCATTTTTTCAGGTTGAATTCTTTGTAAGACACGTTCATCTGGCTCTTCAGATGGAGGGAAATAAGTTTGCAGCTTAGGTGAAGGCAGAGGCAAGGTACAGTGGCATACGACCTGTGTGTATATTGGATTTTTGTGCTTTATCGCTATAAAGCTTGGCCTTGGAGCTCTGTATAGTCAGTGTCTGTCTTGGAGAGATGTATCAGGCTGAATACAAACCCCTGGGTGTATTACTTCTAAAAGCAGACATTACATTTGACTGAATGTTTGCGCTATTAGGGTTTTTTAATTTTTTTACACCATCAGCAATTTTGGATAATTTGCTGAAACAAAAGATCTCCAATCACTTGCATTACACCTGCAGTATTCAGGATTGTCATTACTGCTGGTGGTAATTAACAGCACTATTTTATTAAAAAGCTGGCAAGACCGAATCAATTCAAGACATTCAAGTCACCAGCTGGAAAACAATTTCCTAAACCAGGCTTAACTTTCCCAACTCAACCAGTGAAGAAGTATGGCTCTTACACTTGGTTGTCACACTTCCTGTAACTGTAAATGGAAACATCTTCATAAGCCTATTTCAGAGTTTTTCCAGCTCACAAGGCTAAACCATAAAGAATAGATTAGCAGAGTCGAGCGTTAAGCCAGTGTTAGCCTGCCGGAGAGCTAACACTTATCGTAATGTTGCCATTGTACAGAGACTGTAGATCCTGGTAGCTTTTTATCTCCATGCTACCCTGGTATGTTCAGCTGAGGGTTATGTCAACATGCATGCCTGTCTGTCTTATGATCCTCTGTAAGAGAGGCAAAGCCAGAGCAGGGCCCGCAGTGCCTGAGATGCTGTTTTACTGCTGAAGTAATTCTATAGTTCATCAAAAGAGACACAAGTAACCTGCTGACTGGATGTTACATGTTGTGATTTGCTAGGCATAAATTCAGGCCAGTTCTCTTCGGAACAGTAACGGGTTAGGTGTGAGGTAGTGTGATGACCTCTTTGGCCACATTAGCCCGGTGGATTTTCTTTGATATACAGAGGCTTTGTCTTGACATTGGTGCAGACACATTGGCGCCATTACGACATACTCTGGGCGTCGAGGTAGATAAACTGCAGGAGGATTTATCTGAAAGGATAAACCTGTAAAAAGACAGTAAATTTATGTCATGCATTGACATGAAACTGCTTTTAACGACAGCTAGGAAAATTCAGGCCAGTTCCAGTTCCAGTAAAGATTTGCATTTGATGGAACAGGTTTTGTTTTGGAACAAGTCACCGAGCTGCTCTGTTTACCATTTTTTCATTTCAATACTGAAAGCAAAGACAGGTGGACTGTACGAGGTCATGTCATTATGCACCTGCCAGATATTTATCTTGCATGCAAGGGCACAATCTACATTGAACCACATTATATCCTGGCCCCTGTTAAATTCTATTTGAGCACGGATCAGATCACAAGTAACGCGATTTTTCTTTTTCTTTTACCAAAGCATTGTTCTAAGCTTTAAATGCCTGCCATTGACAGCAGCACAGTGTGGATGTCAGTGTGTTAGTGTACTTGGGCACCTGCTTATTCCCTAGGTCTGTGCCACACAAAGCCCCATGATTCCTGCCTTGTGATTGGCTGACGATGATGCAATGTTTTATGGCAGAGGAGCTGCATGTTTGGAGGGGATTTCTGAAGTAATTGACCCTGCTGGGAATAGCGTAACCAGAGTTGTTCTGATGTTAACGCAAATGTGCTAAACAAAATATTTATATGATATACACACTCCCCACATTCTGGGGCACAACCTCGAGCTGATAAAATGGGTTGAGCACTTAATGATCGTGCAATGATAAAATCCCAGGCTTCTCTGCCCAAATCTGCAAGCTGTTTAGATTTGCTTCACGCCGTGTCCTCACCACATATGTGCACCCACATGCATATGTTCAAATATGTACTTTGGGATGGATGAAGGATGATGATGACACATGCAGCATTTAGTTTTTATATGTGGCAACTGATCGTGCTCAAGCGATGACATTTGTTCTCTAGTTGATCACTATATAAAGAGAAAAACAACAAAAAATCGTTCACATCGAATTTCGGAATCTTTGCTCAGGTTTCTCACCCTTGTCAAGAATTGCTTTAATGGGAAATGAAGTTGCAAGTCAGAGATCTTTGCGAATCTTTGTGCTGTTACTCCAGGGGGTCTGTTGTTGACGGTATATGATGAGTCTCTCACAGCTGCGGTGGTAAGCACACTAGTAAGCTCTCAAGGTCATTAATGATTCAAGGGTTTAAATATTACATGCATTTATCAAAGGTCCTTGTTTCCGTGCCACAACTGTGTGCGTGGTAGAGTTTGATATCTGTGCATGAGAATGGACACAATAAAATGGGGGTAATACTTATTGCTTTATTCAAGGGTAACTATAAGTATAAAAAAATCTGATTGTAGGTTCCTTTAATAATGAGCTTTTCAAGGAGAATTTTAACTAAAAGAAGAGAAGAAAGATGTTAAACATTTATTCTTGCTATGAAGTGTTGGATGTTTAGTTTTCTGAAAGCACACCAGTACAATAAATAAGTAATTAAAGCAGGTTAAACTTACCATGTGTGAATGAAATTCTCAGCAAATGGTAAACTCAAATACAACTCAATCAAAAAATTGTATTTCATTTATGATTTTAGTTTTTTAAACTGACGTCAGGTTTTAAAAAGTGAAGCTATTTAACCACCACCGCTGGGTGTGGAGTTAAATATGAAATGCTTGTTGCAAGTGATGTAACAGGTCCAAAATTAAAATACATTTTCTTTCTTGTGTTTTTTTCTCTGTGTCATGAAGGTCTTTGTTTCTGCTGTCAGTCACATTAATTAAGCCATACTGCACCACAGAAATTCTTTGTCTCGTCTTGTCTTATATTAGAAATGATTTCTCAGAGACCTATGCAGTAGGATACAGCTTTTATGATGGGAACATAAGTCTGATCACATATTTTCTCAGCATGAAGACGGCGGTTGTCAATGACTTGCATTACCATTATAAGTCAAAGTAATGACTAGTACATGCCCATGCTATTGTTAGGCCTGGATGATTTCAGTTGCTATGTGATTACTAATCATGTATATTTCAGGTTTTGTGGATATAAATGTTATTAATGTGAAATAAAAATGATATGATGCTTTTATACATTTTTTGTAGGTGTATAAAGGCTAAAAACAGACCATTTTAGCCCATTTCTGAGTGGTTGCCAGGCAACATGGTGGCGTCATATTGCATGATCATCATGCATAATTCAGCATTTGTGTAAAGTGAAGTTTCACTGTTGTGAAAGAAAAACGAAACAACATTTTTAAGGTTTTATAGGTGCGTAGATGCTAACACAAAACCATTTTAGACTGTTACTAGGCAACATGATGATGTCATACAATACTGTTTATAGATTACAGACCGTATATAGCATGGATGTAGCTTCCATCGGTGTACCTAGCATCTGTTTTGTAAATCTTGGTCATACCATGTTTTGAAATTGAGGATTATCTGTGGTATACAGATAACTCTTTAGTTAACAGGTTGTCACACTTCATCAGCCAATGAGGGTCTGGTTTCACAGTCAGAGCTGTTTTTTTATTTGTTTTTGTTTTGTTTTTACAACTAAGATAGCAATGCTTAACTTAACGCTTTTAAAATGGCACTTTGGAAACAACAGGGTTTCAAGCAACCAACCATAAACCAGGTTTGATTGCTTGACCTTGAAAAATCTTGGATGAGGAAAAAAAAACCCATAGATTTTGAGTTGTACTCTTTAAAAAAACAAACAAACAAAAAAACATACTCAAAGTGCATCTATTTGAAAATCTATATTAAACTTTCCACCACTTTCCTCTTACTTTAAAGCGAATACAGCTCTATAATTGTCCTCCAGCTGCTGTCAGTTGCAGGGTATAATCACCTCCTGTCAGCTGGTAAAGTCTGTACACTAATCAAGTTGAATGGTGCTACTCCTACTCAGCCTTCTCTCTAGTGCTTGCAGCTACTTTCTTGTAATTCCAAAAAGAGCAGAAACTGAGTAAAATTCCTCCACAGCAGCTTGTACAACATGATCCTGAAGCGATTGCACTGTGGGTCCAAGAGGGCAATATTTACTTCATTATTCTCGAGATCCCCCCCTCCTCCCCCCGTCACAGAGCTCTAGTTGGTCCACAGTGATCTGTTGAAAAAGTTGTACTGCCCTAATGTGCCCTTAAAAGCTACAGCCTGTGAGTCATAAAAACAACTTGTCGTATATTAAGGTGTTCTGTAGTGAGACATAACAATATGGTCTCTAAATCAAAAGTAGCTTTCTGCTGACTCTTTTGGAGACAGAGTGGTACAGAGCTACTTTGTGCTGCGGCAGGAGAAAGCAGTGGTGTTGTGATGGCAGGGTAATGAGAATACAAGATCTTGGCATATTAGCAATGCAAGCAAAAAAAAAAGAGGGAGGTTTGTTGGCTATTTAACAATATATCGGTCGATTTAAAATGTGCAATCCTGGTAATTACAATACGTCTCAACAGCATTTGAAAGCAACATCTGTTTTCTGCAGCAGTGACAGTTGGTACTGTGGAGATCAATGTGTGAAAAAGTAGGAGATAATGAGGTAAATATTCAAATTTGTTAGGGGAGAAAAGGACCTGTTTTATGTCAGAACTCAGCTTTTTTGTTGCAATGATTAATAGTCACATTTTTTTGTTTTGGGATCTTCAGTTGTGCAGACATTAGATATAAAAGGTCACCAGTTCCATCACTGATGGTCAGATCTTATACTGAAATATTCACCCAATGTGAGGCTGCAGAGTTTCTCCCCTCATCTGACTCCCAGATTCACTCAGACTCTGGTGATCAGCACTTTTATGACTGACAGCAAAGCACACTAATCCTGCTGTCAGTATTTTCAGTGTGGTAGTTACATCTTACTTATTCATTTTCACCCCATGCATTTTCACTGGATGAAGATATCAACTTATAACAGCTGTCTGTAGTGAACAGTTTAAAAAAATGTTGCGTGTCTGCATGTAAATTTTGATTTTAGCTTTTAATCAGATAAGCTCTGATGTTTCAGATGCAATTTTTGTTTGATCTATGAAAACAAAATTCAAGCGTGAAATGACTGAGCAGAGAGGCTTTAACATTTCTGCTGGTTTTTTTCAATTTTTTACCTCCACCATGTTACAGCTATCATTTACAATTTAGCCTTTGATTTAAGACGTGTCTATCAGAGCCAGGTTTCTTTTTCGGTCCATTATTGGACAGAAAATGCAACTAGTGCAAGGTGTGTGAATCAAATTCTGTTAGCTTTATTGACAGCATCCGAGGTACTAATTCAGCTGTTACTGAGGTTGTAGGTTTAGTGGTGATATTGCACTGATCTCATTAATGAAATGAATATTTTTCCCCTGTAATTTTAATAAAACATCCCAAACACCTCCAAGTTATGCAACAGCACTGGAGACTGCTACATCAATTATATTCATATTTAATTTGACACTGAGTATATATACACCCATCTGCCACTTTGTTAAATACACCTGTTAAACTGCTCATTAATGGAAATATCTAATTAGTCTATGTCATGGCAGCCAGTGCATTTAGGCATGTAGACATGGTTAAGATGACCCACTGAAGTTCACACTAAAACCTGCACAGGTTGCTTAAAATTGGACAGTAGATTGGAAAAACATTGCCTGGTCTGATTAGACTCCAATTTTTCTGTTTGGGTAGTTTCAGAATTTACCAAAAACATCATGAAAAGTTGATGCAGTCTGCCTTGCATCAATGGCTCAGGCTGCTGATGGTGGTTTAATTCTATGAGGGATATTTTCTTGGCACACTTTGAGCCCCTTAAAACCAACTGAGCGTCGTTTAAAGACCACAGCCTCCCTGAAAACATGACAATGAGTTCACTGTACTCAAATGTCCTCCACAGATCTCAGTCCAGTCAGCCACATTTGGGATGTAGTGGAACAGGAAACTCCCATCATGGATGTGCAGGAAAATCTGCAGCAACTGTGCAATGCTATCAATATAAACCAAAATCTCTGAGCAATGTATCCAGCACCCTGCTGAATCTGTGCCATGAAGAATTAAAGCAGTTCTGAAGGCAAAAGGGGGTTCAATTCTGTATCAGTGAGGTATACCTAATAAATTGTAAATATTCTATTGTAAAAGTTTGGACTTGTTTACCTGTTAAAATATTGCTTATCTGAATACTTTTTGTCTGAAAACAACAGCACAAACCTGATTTTGTTGTGTAGGTTTTTGCCATTTTTTCTCTTTAATGCAGCAACAAATAAACAAGAAACTACAGATAAGCTTTGTTTACCAGGAGGTTATTTCGTGCATGCATCTGCACCTTCTCATTTCTCCACACCTGCAAAAACCAAATGTCCTCTCTGCCTATGGAACAAAGAGGTCTGATAACTGCACGAGCCTCACCTGGTGTTTTGCAGTCCCTGAAATAGCAGCATGCATATGCTCTGTTTTTAATATTCAGTGGAAACATTGTGTCAGGTTTAAGTACATCTACTTCTCCCCTGCATGGGAGAGCAATAGCCTAAACTTATGAGATGCAGATCATATTGCACAAGGTTGTGTCTTGTTATGTAGACATATTTTTGTGGTCGTTATTAAACATTTATGACCAAGTGAATGCTTAAAAGGGCTCAAAGCGTTTTGAGCTGAATCACTTACGAATAAGTCAGCTCCTGAGTGTAGGGTGAGACTGATCTAACTTACATTTCAGATACCTGTGGGCTAAAGATTCATTTCTGGAATCTGTGTTACTTCACAGAGTGCGCTGAACTGTGAAGCACGAGAAGACTAAATTATGGAAACTGCTAAACCCCAAAAACTTTCCCCCCAAAGAAAGCTAGGCAGTTAGAGGAAATGAACGTGGTGGTGTTAGCGAGGCGCTAGCAGAAGTGGTTATGGTGTTCTTTATTCTCAGACTATTTCCTCCTACGTGCACATCTGATTTTCCTTCTAAAGATGTTCAGGCAGGAATACAAAGCAGGGAGTGCAGGCTCTAGTGATTATGGGCAGATTATCCTTCTTCTGCTTATGACTGGATCCAAATATCCCTCATCTCATTATAGCCCTGGTCTCAATATACGGCTTCACTGTCCCCATGTTCAGACTAAATGTTGATTTATCAAACTGTAACGAGAGTTCGTTGGGGTATCACTTTGCGAACTGAACCATCAAATATGTCTGCATTGCCTTGGGGCTTGGCTGCGATTTTAGATTGCCATCGTGATTCTGCTCCAGTCAAAATTTAAACCTCCATCATATTTACTGTCAGTTGTGAACCAGTTTCTTAAGTCGCTCGTTCAGTTTAGTATAATTTGTGTGAGCCATGCTGCAGTTCTTCATGTGATTGTAAGTCTGTGCTGTCAGAAAGGCTGCGCTCTGCTGCAACTTTGTGGATCACTTTTCATTTCCTTCCTCATTTTCCCCACTAGGAGCTACCCTTCTCACAAGGAAACCAATTCCTGCGTTATCGCCCACTAATATACATGTAATGAGTTGTAACCGGCTGAGAAGCTGATACGGACTTGCATTATTGAGAAGTCCAGCCAAGCTTAAAAAATGGATTTTCTGTAACGGGGGATCAGTGCAGTCACAAACATTGCATGTGAAATTCGCGGATGAGCCCAAACTCGCCGCCATAAACTATTAGAGCAGTGAGTTTGAAAAGGTCAGATGTGTTTTACCCTGAGACAGACCGGTATCCCTCTGGTTCTTCCAGCGCTTCTTCCTGTGTTTTGTGTCTCTTGATCGATTAACTGGGCAGCATCCATCTCCTCAGCTGGAGGTTTAAATTGGAAACCAGTGGGTTTCATATTGCAAATTTCACTGGCTTTTTCTGCAACGCAGTCTATAGTGTGCACTCTGCAGCTTAATATAAAAATGGCAGAAGAGATGTCTAGGATGTGCTGAGATTGTTTTTTTTTTTCAATATGAGGAGGAGAGATGTTTTATGAAGTGTTATGAGTGGTAACGGAGAGAGAGCGAGACTGAGAGTGGAAAATGGCTGCTTTTAATATGACTGCGTGTCATGAATGGTCAGTGATTGTGCGGAGGTTAGTTATTATTTCTGGTGGTACTGAGTCACTTATGGGTCATGATTTCCGAAGCCAGGAGTTGCCTTCTAATGCCCGACCTTGTTCAATAACAATAGGTCTGTTGAGGACTGCACACAGAGGTAATCGCCGCTGAATCCCGAGCTCAGCCTGTAACAAGGGTGTTTGAAGGTTGTCATGGTGTTCCTTCTTTTGACGCTTTTAACTGTTTATATGCAACTCGTTTGCAACTGCAAATGCATTTCGAAGGAAATGCAATGCCTGCTGCATTACTCTTTCATTATCAACATAATGACTAAATGTTGTTAATTAACATTTTTGTTGTTATGTTTTATGTTTTGCCACTGGCAGTGCTTAGTTAACAGCAGGAAACTGGAATGGCCTGATTCAGAGTTCAGTGTCTTGGGACACAACATGTTTATTAAGATGCTACCAAAACCATGAGGGTTTTTTTTTTTTAACTAAAGAGCTTTTGTTGCTTCAGTCAAATTGCAAGCAGTATTCCCAAGGTGTTAGACTCCTTGTCCACCTCTCTTAGTTTCCAGTGTAATTCACACGTGGAATTTTATCCCCCAGTGAATGTATGATATGCTATATATTCATTTGATAACAGGTAATGAGCTGCAGCTTAATTTTCTCTCAGTAGGCTCTTCAAATTAATTGATATCCCTTTTCAGTATGAAGACTCGTCGTCTTCCACCCTGGAAGTCTGTACCAGAATCATCCCATATCTTTTACAAAAATTCTCAATTTTTTAAGGCTGCATAACATGACACGTTTCCTGAACAGACTGGCTCGTACTTCTATGACTAAAACTGGTGTAGGATTTGATGTGCTTAATTTCAGTTGCATCAAACCTGGCAGAGCTGCAAATGATAATTTTTAGAACAGCTTAGTTAATGTCAGTGTTTACTGACTCATTATTATAAGGCTGTTATTTACTTTGTAATTTACATTTATAATCAGGTGTAGGTAAAATGTTTTTTGCATTATTTTTTCCTGCTTTTTCCTTTACTGTAGCCTGGTAATGAGGATAGACATTTACTATATTTCATATTTCTCCCTGGTGTCTCCTATACATCAAGCCTGAGGTTGCTCATTTTAGTGTAGCTGCATCTGAATACATTTCAGCAAGTTATTTTTTTTCAGTCAAATAGAGAAAAAACAAACAAAAAAACAAAACAAAAAAAGCTGAGGCTTAATAAGTGATGGGACAGCATGGAAATGTTGATTAGTTTTACATGTTTCGGGTCATAAACCAAATTATAAGATTATTTGCATTTTTACAAGCAGCTGCTGTTAGATGAAAAGGTAATGGGGCAGCAGTTATTATAATTTATCCTGAGGGAGTCATGATTGTTTGTGTTAGGTTTAATGGTAATCCAACCAGAAGTTGCTTTTAAACCACTAAAGCCTTTACTAAATATCGAGATGTTGAAAAGTTATATTTTCTCATCTGGTAATTGTCATTTCTTTACTAATTGTTTTCACCGGTTGGAGTATTTTAGTTTGGACCAAAACGTGCACCAGCTGTCGGACCGACAGACATAGTTACCTCTACAGTGAAAAATCATATATGTATGCAAGGAGTCCTGAAATTATTTAAAAATCAGTGCATGCATGCACCCAACTGTCAGAAAGATGACAAAAAAAGAGAAGCTCCTCCGTTCACCAAGCCCTGTGTCCCTGCCACAGTTACTAGGAAACAGGAGGCTCACAGAGCCGGCTGTTGAGGCTGTGGAGGTGCAGCGAAGCAGCAGACTGGCAGCAAGTGTTAACGTGATTATGAGAAGTGAAGCTCTGGGGTTAAATGCTGCACAAATTCCAAATTTTGTATACATTGAAAGATTACCGTGTCATCCAGTTTATTGGCGTTGCTTCAGTGACACCTGCACCCATTCTGCATTTTCTGTTTTGGCTGTTAGTTTCTTTCAGTGACAATCAATAGATTTTACTGAATAAACACATAAGCTCACGTATTATCTCTGCATCTTTTTGCTTTGTTTCCTCTGAGTCCAAGATTTAATTCTTGCTATCTCTGCTGTGATAAATGTGTCCACATTTCTAATGACCCTGCTTACCAGTTCTTTCACACTGATAAACAATGTATTAGGCTCATTGTGCATGCATGCTGGATCACCCACCCATAGATCAACCCGCTGATCTTCCAGTACGTGTTTGGAAACAGAGTGCAGCAGTCTTGAACTTATAATCTCTGCCGCTGTGTTGGCACGCATACAGGTGTATTACTGGTACAAATGTGTATTTGTGCATCTGCTTGTGTTTGTTTTGTTTTCGGTTTGGTTAATGTTCTTCAGCACTATTCATTCATTCTGCAGAGGTGGCTGTGATAGTGTGCTTCATACAGCCTGTTGGTTTGGCAGATGTGGGTTTTGTTGGCCAGGGAATTTGGAGCTTGTCATTTGTCTTGTATTGCAGCCTTCTGCCTTTTGGCATACTGGAGCGCCAAGAGGCCATCATGATAAAATATTAGCTCCACCTTCTAGATAACAGCAGGAATTCTGCACCACTGGCTGCAGAGAGAAGCTCCAGGGCTTTGCAGCAGAGCTCATCCAGTCCAGCCCACTTCCACCCACTGCCAAGCAGATGCTCTGGAGATGGTGGCGTATACACAGATGGGTTGCTGCCTGTCATTCAGACCGCTGTGATATTTGTTCATTGAGATGAAATGTCATTTCTAAAACCTGAACGGATGGTTCTTGCTCATTAGTCTCAGACACAAGTTATAGGGTTTATGAAAAGGTATGTTATGTAAGATGCTTATTAACCGCTTATTTTACACTTATTTTTCATATGATTGCTTGCCGCTTATAATGCCCTTTCAGATTATGCAAGCAATGTCTCGGCATCAGTTCATTTTTATCAATATAAAGCGCTCTTTTCTTGCTCTCACAAGTAACATTGACACTTACCCTGAAACTGAGCTTCAAATATTCATACCTTCATAGAATTATTAATGCGTTGTGTGCTCTGGGGGGAGTTTTATTTTACTGGTTTCATTAAAAGACATTCTGTTTCTCAGCGATGGAAAATGCCAGAAAAAGGTTGTTGAAGACACTGTGGACTTTCCCTTATTGCTTTGTGTCTTCCCCGGTGTGGTTTTTGAAATTACACAACTGCTTGCTTTGTCTTTTTTCTCACCTTCTGCGATGTGTTGAGTGCGACTCGAGAATGGAGAAGCTACATTTGAAGGAAAGATCACAACCCTTGGATTCAATTTGGATCATTGCTGGAAGAAAAGATTAAATTGTGTTTATGATTGCATCAATACATAAAGTGCATCTGTGTATCTGTGTTAAACTGTATACTGTAAATGCACTGGTTTGCGCTGTTGCCTCACAGCAAGAAGGCTTTGGGTTTGCCGGGTGCGCCAAGAGGTCTCTCCCTCAGTCGAGACGTGCGTGTTAGGTTAATCGGTGAGCGTGCATTGGCTGTAGTTTAGGATGTGTTTATCCGTGAATGGCTGCCTCTCACCTAATGTAAGCGATTAAGGAAATGGGCAGATGAATGAATGGATATATACAAGAAAAAACAAAACAGTAATACTCACACTGCAAACACTGGCATGAAAACACATTTGCTAAAGTAGTGTTTTAAAGCGAATAGAGCCCTTGGCACACATTAAATGTGATGTGGTTAATAAATACTGATTCCTGGCTTCGTACATAATGACAACTCCGTTGTGGCTCACTGGGTTATCATTGACTGTCCTGTTGTTTGTTACAGTACAGTGCGTGTTGTAATGCAAACGTATAGATAATCAATGTCAAATATGGAGACGGAATGTCGAGGACACAAAGTTGTTGTGCTCCCGGAGTCGTGCATCATCTCCGAGCACCGTTGCTTCCTCACACGGAGAGAAGGAGAGAGAGGGAGAGGAGTATCTTTGAAGTTGATCCTCTCTGCATTAGTAGTCTGTTCTGGTTTGGTGTGTAAGCCTGTTAACCACAAACAGTTGTTGCACACAGCATGCAAATGGAGTTTTTGTTGGAAAGAGGTCTCACCTTGTGGAGGCAAACAAAGGGCTTATTGTTTGTGATTTGCATGTTTCTGTTACTGCATTGCCTTGTGGTATTGTTTACATAGAGTGTTGGTAATCAGCGTATCATTTATAATATTCAGGGGCTGCCACTAGAGCTGCAATGATTAGGTAATAATTTAATTAGTTTATTTTTAACAGCAAGCTAAGTGACAACTGTTTCTTTGATTATTTAATAAGCAAAAATCCCTAAAATTATGGAATTTAGTGTTTTAAAATGTACAAAAATTGATTTCTTTTTCATCTTCCGTGAATCTGTAGTAGAGTTAATGTCTTCTCAGTTGTCCAGCCAGTAGTTTTAGATCATCACTTTGTGAAAAATAAAAAATAAAAGAAGTAAAGGAGACAGAAAAGCAGCAAATCCTTAGTGGAGAAACTTGAATCGGTTCCTGTCAGTTTGTAATTGAGACATGCCTTTATTCACATATCAGTTTTCTGCAGATGAACTAATCAGATCATCTAACTAGTTCTTTTTAACACAGTTCCTTCACACTTTTCTACATTTTGAGCATTTTTGGTTGTGTGCATATTTTTTGTACGGACCCCTAACTGTGAACGAGAGTGTGTATGTGTGTCTTTGTAAGTCCCCCCTGATGCTGTTTGTGGTAATGACAGCCGGCTGTATGAATGATTCATAGCTGAATACTAATGAGACCTGCTGCAGATGTCTTGGAAAAGTCAAGCTGTGCCCTTTAGGTGTCACTCAGCGCTCTGGGATGCTGGTCACCTGCACGACTCGCTCTCACAACTTCATGAAAAATCGGAACCGATCCATCGAGTTCTTAATTTCCTGTTTGTTCCAGGCTTAATTTAACCTTTACAACTTTGCGTTGTTATGGTAATTTAAGACACTCGCACAATGAGAACATGATTGAAGGCAAAATGATGATCACACTGAAATAGATTGTTTTCCTCAGATGTTCTACAATAGATGGGAAAGAGCACAATGTGATCTAGCAGACGAAGGTCACGGGGAGGAAGCACATCAGAGTTGTGCAGTGGAGGGGAGGCTATAGGGAGCTGTCTAATAACAATAGGGAGCAGAGTTGGCCTTCAAAATGTGCCTCATCGCTCTCTTCTTCTCCTCATCTCCTCCTTTTTGTACTCTCTCCCTTCTTTTCTTGTTTCATCTTCACGGTCGAATATACCTGATGCAGCCTGAGCATAGCATGAGTCACTATTGATTTCTCTTCCCTCTGCTCTCTTGTTGGGTGTTTGACGCAGGAGTTCAGTGACACGCAGGGCTTTGTTGTGGCCCTTTGATCCTTTTCAACGTCCTCAGTCCATCCATCCTATCCATACATCACAAAAATGTCCTATTGTTTTCGCTGTCAGGATGCCCCATGAACACTATCTGTACTGGTAGCTGTCTGGAACCCCACAGCAGTGGTATGACTTTTCACTGGAGCAGCAGGACGCTCACAGCAGTCTTTTATAAGGTGAGAAAAATATCCCAGTGATTTATTTTAGAGCCCCTTAGAAATCCATGTATATTAAACAGTTTGAAAATCCAGACATAGAGTAATAGAGTTTAAAATGGCTGTCGATATAGTTACTTGAATTCAGAGTACCTATAAGGTGTTATTCACTGCTCTGAGTGAGGATAAGTAAACATCACATTCTGAGCATTGCAAGACAATAGCATGTAGAGACATAAACAAACCCTAGATGGTCAGGTCTCCTATTCGCCCTGCGCTTCAGGATGCTTGCCAACAGCTTCAGCCACTGTTGTGTTTACGGTTTCATTTTTTGACACAGGGTCAGAATCATAGACTGTGCTCTCTAGGCAGAAATACTCTTTCCCATGTTGGATGGAGGGCAGACCCTGCTACAAATACTCACTATTCAATCTAGGTGTACAAAAGTGGTATTACAGGTTGGCTGAATGAGGGCCACTAACTTTATCAGGTGCAGTTAAGTTCATAATTTGTTAGACAACCACACAGTTTTTCTAGTTTTGTCTCTGTACACCACCAGAGTGGATTTTAAATCAGAGAATCGATATATGTTTGAAGTGCAGATGTTCAACTTCAATTCAAGGATTTTTACAAAACTATTCAAATACTCAGAATTAATGGGACAGTTGAGAGACCAGATGGCCAGATGAGGCATTTCCCCTTGTTATTTCATGAAAAATGAAGCAGACACAATATCTGAAGTTGATTCAATTTGTGGCAGCACGGTGGCATGGTGGTTAGCACTGTTGCTGCACACCACTAAGGTCCTGAGTTCAATTCCACTATCAGGGTGGGGTTTCTGTGTGGAGGTTGCATGTTCTCCCCGTGTTTGCGTGGGTTCTCCCCACAATCTCAGGCTTCCTCCCATAGTCGAAAGACATGCACTTAGTAGGGGTAGGTTAATTGATCAGTCCAAATTGCCCATAGGTGTGAATGAGTGAGTGTGAATGGTTGTCTGTCTTTTCATGTGACAGACTGCTGACCTGTCCAGGGTGTACCCCGCCTCTCGCCCTATGACATCTGGGATAAGCTCCAGGGTCCCCCACGACCCTGAAAAGTGGAAGCGGATGGATGATTCAAATTGTTGAGTTTAACTTTTCATAGTAGTTTTGGATGTCAGTGCAAGTGAGGGAGGCCAACATTAGGCTGGAAAACCAAAACAAAGCTCCCAGAGAGACAGGAGGAACTTTAGGAGTGGCCGAATCAGCAGTCACGTTCAAAAAAGAGCAAAACAAAGATAGCAAAAGTGGATAATGACAGCAATACTTCCATGGTTGAGAAAAACTTCACAACATCTCACCAAGTCAAGGACATTCTTGAGTAGGCATTCTTGTTAAAGACTAAAATTAAGAGACACTTTCATGGATGGAAATACGGAGGGCTTACAACAAAGTGCAAACAACTGTTTACACTCTTACATGAAGGTCAGATTCAACTTTGCTAGAAAAGTCTAAAAGAGCATGCAGTGGTCTGAAAAAAATCCTTGGACAGACAAAATCAAGATGAACTTGAGCAGGAAAAAGAAAAGTATAGAAGAGGAAAGAAACACATGAAAACTCATAATTCATTGCATAATGCATTATCTTTTAAATGATATTAGCATTATAGCATTGACATGTATGACTGTCAGTGAAACTAAGCCACTAGTGTTTATTGGTAGTGCGACTGCAGGGTGAATTGTGAAATACACTATGAGATTCATGTAAATGCTGCAAGCCTGATTAGACAGTACTTCAGTGCAAATGTATAATGACCAAAAGCATACTGCAAAAGCAACCTATGGGTTTTCAAGGTGAAGAAATTGGATATTCTTCAAGCCAAGTAATAGCTAAGTCAGTAACCTGATCTCAACACAGTATAGCCTGCTTTGAAACAGAATCCAGAGAGACTCATACATGAGCTGCAACTGAAAGTGCCTGTAGTGTAAAGGTTGGGCACAATATCTCAAGAGAGAAACCACAGCCCGTGGTGATGTTCATGGGTTCTAGATTTCAGGCACTCATTGACTGCAAATAGTTTTTATCCAAGTATTAAATACAATCCAAGAAAACCAAGAAAATTTCAGATTACCTAGGATTTTTCACAGTTTTCACGATGTTTAAACGCAATTAAGTTATTAATTGTACAGCTAATCTTAAGTTATTTAGACTGGCATTTTTGTATCTTTGTAATTTTGATGACTGAAAATGTTAGCCCTAAATTCTCCAGGTCAGATATTCACTTTTTTTAGTTTTTTTAGTAAACCATAGCTTCGATTATACTGATTAGTAACAACAACATGCTGTTGGCAATGGGGAGAAAGACAAGGTAGGAAGGGGGATTGGTCTGCACCAGTTCACACCAACAATCATCGCTGTATACTATAGGCTAAAATGCTCAAATAAAGGCTGTGACCAGTTGAGGGGATTAGGTGAAAGGGAAAAACAGTGGTCTGGTCGTAGGACATTTCTCCCTATATCCTGTTACTTTTCTGTTATCTTTGCTTAAATTAACATCACAGCCGTCAACCAACATAATGAATTCCATTCACTGCTCAATCCCTGTAGACCACTTAATTTGAAGGGACTAGTATCAGCCCCAGTGCTTCTGTTTAAATCAGCCAAAGAGCCGTTAAGAGATATTGGGCTGTGACACCTGTAAATTCTTTCCACATAAATTACCGTCTCTGCAAGTTGAAGGGTTGGCTTTTTATCTCTCACCTCTTTACCCTGTGCGGTTACTGGCTCCACAAAATCTCCTATTTGGGATGGCTGCGCCTGGGTCTAGCTTTGCACCTGTGGCTCATTCCCAAAGTGTTGCATCTGTCATTATCATAATCATCATATTACTCTTTCTTCTCTGACACATAATCACTTTAATTGGACTGTAGCCATAAAACTGGTAATTTTGTGGTGAAGGTGACATGAGAGGAGCTTCTGGTAGAACTGAACTGAAAATCCTTTGTTTTCTCTTGTGGGTATATATATAATAGGTTTAGGGGTTACATCTGTGTGTGTGTGTTTTAATATTATCTTTGGGATTGAGAGGGTCAATCGTCTCTCTTAAATTTGGTACAAGGCCTTTGGTGAATCCGTTTTGTACACGTGCAGCGTAATATCAGATTTCACATCTTTTTGTATTTATCTTGATATGAGAGGAAAAGTAGGCTTCTGGTCACATTACAGCAACATCACTCTGCATTATCGATCTGCAGTCCTGCTTATTACAGAACAGACAACGGTGCACTATTGCTGTATCCAAGGCATTTACAGGAGGACTCTCGCTTCTTCTATGTGGTTTTTGTTTGTTGTTTAGTGATGTATTTGTATTTATATGTAGGTTGTTTTTAAATTGTTACTGTAAATGTATGATTTAGCATTCCTGAGTATCTTTCCCTTCATATTCTGATATTGAGGGTTATAACTGGGTTATAACTGAAGTTATTCCAAGTGAATCACGTTTGCATTTACACATAAACATGTATGTTTTAAATTGGTGTTCAAAGTCTCAATAGATTTTAATATCCTAGAACATTTCCTGTCAACACAGAATTACGTAAATATAGATTGTTCCTGTCTAGAGTTTTGTTCATGTCTCATTCTTGTACAGTTTTACCTTTTTAGCACTCATGGTTTAATGTGCCCCGCTTTCTCTCCAAGAATTCATCTTTACATGAGCAGACATTTGGCTGTTCCCTGCACAAGTCTCTAGGCCTTTTGCTCTTAGATTATCAGATTAGAAACCAGCACATCACAAAAAAAGTGTCTATTTTTGTGCATGTGCATGCTGTGTGAATATCCTGAAACAAATCGCATTGTCACAGAAAGCAGCAGATATAATGCAGCAGATCTATCTACATGTTACAAGGTGTAGCTAGTATTTATCTTATAGCGCTTCCCCTCTGTGTGTGTGCGTGTCATTGCACATTACATCCTCTCCATGTGACACGACGCACATGTTGTCTGAACACTGCTGGGATAAATCTTTTTGAGTAAGAGGCTGTTAAGGGGAACATCTTTCTGCTGTTGCACATGCACAAACTTTGGACAGTGGCGGTGTGCATCTTTGCAGGGCGGAGCAATTCTGAGTGAGCAATTCTGGTAGCACCTTGTGCCGGCAGCACTGTCTCTGCAATCACGCTCCCATTGAGGGCAGCCTTTCATCTTGGGCCTTTCACAGAAACCTTTCAGACAGAGAAAGGCAGAGATGGAAAGAGGGTAGATCAAGGCAGAGAGAAAGTGCAGAGGAAAGGGGAAGTGCTTCTGCAGCCCCGAGCGCTTGTCTCCGATCCTGATTGTGAATAAGCATGTTGCTGACGAAGAGCACAGATGTTGAAAGACTGTATAGTAGTAAAAGAGAGCAAGAGGTGCTGTTAGTCCCTATTATGCACGTTCACTATGTTATCAGTCAGCTACCCTATTTAGGCCTTTGTCATACTCTAACTTCAGTGTCCTTTAAAGTCGTAATCATTGAGGCGTAATGTTACTGTGGGAGGGAAGTGGTGTTGTACACTTTGAATACAGAAGATTACATTAAAGTACAGTATAGTACTGTGATGCATCACTCAGTTGATCTTACAGGTTTTCCGCTGAGCTGAGTAAAGCTGAGCAGCTTTAGTGGATGGATAGAGGCTGTTTGCTGGCAGACCAGGGGGAGGGAATGTTTGGTGAGGACTACCAGGTGTTCACACCTGATGGGCGGGCAGTTGGCCAGGTGTTAGTGCTGGGACCCATGGATGCTGTTGGAGGAGGTAAGCGGGTTCAGCTTCAGAGATGAAATCCTCTCAGAAATTCAGCTCTTGCTTTTGAAAAGTTTTATTTATTTATTTTTTTGGATCTGTTGCACTGCTGCAGAAAGCCCTACCTGCGCCAAGGCTTAAACAGCCTGTGGGTTTGAACTTTGTACCACTTCATCAAGAGTACTCTGAAACTCAGGAAATCTAGGTGCATTTTTTTCTTTGGCCAAGAAACTTTTGTCTTTCTTTGTTTGCCATCATCACGTTTGTTAGTTTTTGCTTTGTGTAGCATTTATCTAAAACAAACAACTGGCAAGCTTTGTTGTCGCTCATAAATCATTCAGACCTACTTTGTCTGCCAAGTGGAGCCCGGGATACCATTTCACACAGCAGTGTGTCGTGCGAAACAGTTTTTGCTTTTGGATTCTCTTTGCTCCTGTATTCATAGTCCTCTGTGCTTCTACCATTACTGTGTGTCTGGATTTGGTGTGGTCTTTTATGCTCTGGCAGCTTTCTGTGTGAGCTACGGAGCTCATTTGATGTCCGCTAGAATAATTTGAGGCTTGAGTGGGGGTGAACAGGGGATATGCTGTAAAAATCCAAGCTGTGATTGATCAGTGAAGAAAGAATGGAAAAAGAAGGCAAAACTTCCTGTTTGCCTTCCTTCCCTTTTAGAGTCCCTGTCTGCCCCCCTCTGTTCCAGAGGCCAGGGTTGTATAGGCAGGAAGGCTAATTAGGCTGCTCCATCCCATTCAAAATGTTCAAAAGATTTTGAAGCAATAGAAAACCACTGACTAATGCAAAGAGTGGTAGAAAAAAAAGATCGCAAGGCACATTCCTTCCACTATTATCATGATGATAATAAAGCGTCAAAACGCAGGTAGAAAGGAGAGATTGAGCCGATGTCTTCCTGTGCATGTACACACTCCAGATGATTAACTGGACCAGCACTGATGTCATGTTTTTTTCCCAGTGTGATTCAGTATGATGATGGACTATAGATGTATATTAAGCTCACCCACAGTGCGTCCACATTGTGAACATCTGCTGGAGTTTTTAAGCACTATATTCTGCATACACAGGGAAATATGATGGTAATGACTTCCACCTCTGCGGCAAGACAATCAAATGCTGTTAATTAGTTCTGGTAGCACTCTCAATCAGGAGAAATTCTCTGCAGCTACGAGCCGGGATAGAGAAAATCCAAGTGTGTGTATGTACGTGTGTTTGCTCGATAGTCCTGCTTATTTTGTTGGATGATAATTATGACAATTATTAATCACGATTATTACCCTTGATGATTTGAGTAGCAGGATTTTGTCCTGCATTTTTGGCAGCTTGTATTGACAGCTTGAGATATTTTTATGTTAAATTATTTATTTCTTTATAATTAATGCAGCTGAAAAGGTTGTCACGAGAGGATACCCTGTGAGGAGGAACAGGTTACCCTATGTTAACCTAAACAACCTGCCTGTCACACTGATGACAGAGCTGTCAAAGCGGTTTTCAGAAAGATTTTGGAGGAATTAAGAAAACAAATGCCTCACTTCCCCACCAGTCATTATCCTGGTGACAGACTGAGAAATGCACCTTTGTGTGAGAAACAAAGTGAAGCAGGGCTTTGTGTGACAGCTGAGAGAGAGATTGGGAGGCAGTAGGAGGGATGGCAGGAGTGTGCATGATTGAGATAAGCGACAGAAAGATGGGGAGCCAGGCGCAAGTCCTCTCCCACACACTGGGATCCCAGAGATGCCTCCCACAGAAACGGTGAAGCACACTGCGGTTGCACTGTCACGCAAGGACACATGAAGGACGCAGGGAGAGGGAGAGAAGCAGAGAGCACTGAAACTGAGCAAGCGAGCGAAAACGTCAGACCTTTTCCTTTAGTGAATAATAGTATTGTAGCTCATGCTCTCCATCGTAAAAACGTATTATTGGCCAATTTGAAAGGATATATTGAAAAGTAATACCATCCTTTTTCAGAAGAAGTGAGCAAGGGCACTACACTTTAGCTTTTAAATAGATTAAACCTTAGTGAATGGATTTTGTGGTTGTTAATGACTTGTGCGTACAGTTTTATTTGCCACACTACTTGGTAAAAAGGGAATTGACAAACAAAGGAAACTATGACTATGATATGAATGTCATGTAAAAAAGAGAAGAGGCTGAATGCTCAAACATGTTCTTGACTTTCGGCAGTCTAAATGTTATGCTAAGTACTATTCAGGGATACTTTTCCTAAGAGGTGAATTAAGCGATTAAGCTTAAGCACTGTTGCCTCACAGCAAGAAGGTCCTGGGTTCGAATCCACACTTCCTGTGTAGAGTTTGTTCTTCCTGTGTCTGTGTGAGTTCTCTCTGTGCAATCCGGCTTCCTCCCACAGTCCAAAGGCGTGCAGTTAGTGGGGTTAGGTTAATTGGTGATTCTAAATTGCCCATTGTGAATGTGAGTGTCGATGGTTGTTTGCCTCTTGCCCTATGATAGGAAGAATAGGCTACAACGACTGTGAAATAGATAAGTGGAAGAGAATGGATGAATGGAGGTTCAGGCGTTCTTGAAAAAAATGAGGTCCAGCTGAATCAAAACACATTGACTCAGATAAGAACTGCATCTTTATTAGCATTCATTTTTCTTGGGATTCTTCCTGCTTTTGGAGCTACAGTCTTCTTCCTCATGTCCCTGTAAAGTTGCCATGTTAGACCTCAGTCACACGGGCCTGGAGACCAATTAGAAATGTGTATTCTTGGCTGGCAGTGGTTGTGGAGGTTGTGTGCTGGTGCCAGGTGAAATCAGTAACAAAGAGGGTGTGTTATTGGTTTAGTCACTAGCAAATTGCTGTAATCACCCGTTGGCATCGACTTATTCCAAACGAGCGGTAGTGAAACTAGTAGGGCAACACATACTGGAGATAAAGAATTCTCTCACTTTGAAAAAAAAAAGTAGTTCACGTCATCGACAATGCAGGTTATAGGGAGCATACAAACTCACTATTACACTGAAATTTGCAGATCTAGTGGAATTCCAAACAGCACGAATTCTGTTCAGAGCAAAAAATAATGAACTGCCAGGTGATAGTCAAAGCAAGTTATAATTTAAGAGGTTTTGGTAACTTTGAATGTGCGAAAGGTTTCATTTTTCTGTGCTTGGAGTGCAATTTAAAAACAGTTTGAGTGTGGAGTTGAAGCAATGTGCAAACATAAAGACGTTTAAAAAGAGTTATAAAGACATGATCTTCATGAGATATAAAGAAAGGGAAAAATCATGGATTTCAGTGAATGTCTCTGTTTAGAAAGCTATTATTTCATGCTTATTTGGATTGTATAATTAACTTTACAAAACCGGAGGTATTCTCTTGATTGCATCATTCTGCTAGGTGCAAATGCATATGCCTCTTTGCAACCAGTATGACCTAGCAAGTGCCAGCAACCGCTCACCAACTGGCTGAAGAATATGAATTTTTCCCTAGTGACAGGTGGTTACCAAGGAAAAATGGACCGGTCTTTAACCCTGCTCTGAATCTTAGCAATCTTGTTCACAGCGACTTTCAGCAAATATTCACAACTTGCCAAAGAATACTTATTTTTCCCTAACAGCCAGTGGCTGCCAGGAGTTCATCAGCTGGACTGTGTGACTGGGGCCTCGAGTAGCTTGTTGTGGTTGATTCCTGAACGGGATATTTATGAGACTGTAAGATGGGAAACACTCATCGAGATTTTGATTGGCTTTTTACATTTTTATTTTCACCTGTTTGATCTTAATAACGTGTTAATTAACAAACGAGCCCCGCTGAGCTTAATGCTGCCAGTATACTCAATCAGGACATCTGAATTATTGTGACATAATGACATGAAATTGGGTATCTGTGTACAAGCATTTCTTAAACTTTCCAAAGCATCAGTTAGACATCTTCATGCTGTGTTCTTCCAGAAGGATAAGGGTGAGTTTGAACCCAATATTTAAACAGTGTATTTAGATTAATCTAGTTCTTTTTGCAGTTTAAGCTGATGACAGATAATGTAAGTCTGACAACTTTGTTTTAAAAATAACATTAAAAAGAACCACTTGAACAAGGCTGATTAATCAGTAAACATTGTGATCTTTCCCCGGTCACTATCTCCTTACAAACATCACAATTACATTTTGAATTTGAACAATTAGCCAGCAGAAAAAATCTAAATCTAAAAAAAAATAGCCTTAATTTCTTAAGATTCCCTTTCAGCCATTTTGTGTGCTCGGCCCCCACCCACCCAGCTCTCTGTGATTTCTCTTACCGCCCTGTGTAGCTGTATCCATGCAACAGTGTGTGCACAGCCACAGGGGATTGTCTCTGATTGGCACAAATGTTGACTTTTTTTTCCATTATCATGAATCACATTTAAAAGTATGCTTTAAAGTTCAGTTTTATTTTTTTTTTTCTTTTCGTTTTGCCCTCCACAGCCCAGTAGGTTTCAGTGGCCTTTATTTCATGGAGCTGTCTATGAGGAACTTGACACCCTGTTGCTGGTTACTGGCCTAATGAGTTGGCTGCTGTGGGTTTGTATTGGAATCCAGTAGTAGATGCCGGTTAGCGTACGCCCTTGGCTTTGCATTCTCCTGCTCATTCTTGTCTTCCAGGCCAACAGTTCCGACTGGGGAGGACCAATCCTATGGGTACAGGACTAAGATATCCCCATTATTCCACTCGCTGTTCTTCTCAGAGAGTGAATCTGGGTCAGACTTTGCGTGACAGACAGCCCGCCATTATCACTACCACTCAGATGCACAAAAGGGAAAGGCCAAGAGCTGGAAAGTGCTGGGATGGTGGAGGGGAGGGGTTGATTGAGGGTAGAGAGTGCTTTCCTGTTGTGTCCTTCTGGCAGTGCAACAGGATTGAATGTTTCTCCCATGGGTGTCTGGTCCTGTGTCCCTTTGACACATTCACACTCTACCATCATCCCTGAAAGAGGAAAAAAAAATTCAGACATGCACATACGTAGAAGACGGAGCCAAGAAAGTCAGTATGGCAATGAGAGTATGATGTCTTGGCTTTCTTTTGCACTAAACCGTTGTGAACAGGTCTTAAGTTCGGGGGCTCATTTGGGTGATTCTCACTGTATTAACCATGACCTGTAGTCACTGCACGAGCTGTCGTCATGTGATGTTAAGGTGGTAGGGGAACATGCCCCGACTCTTTTTCTAAGCTGTCACCAGTTGACAGGGGTCACACCCGGACCTAGACTCCCTGTTTCCCTCTATTCTTTCCCTCACAGCTTACATGATACTTTTGTTTTCCCTTCAATTTTTCATTTATCCCTCATTTGTACAAATCTTTCTTTTGATGTGTGCTCCATTTCTTTTCAACCATGTTAAATGGCTTGGCTTTTACTCCTGCCTCCATTTCACTCTCACGGTCATTGTTTTCATTCAGCACACACTGCACGCTCCCTAATTTGTTCTGCTAGTGACACTGATGTGTAGTCAAGTAGAAGAGACAAATAAAGCAAATAGCAAGTCTTTCAACTGACCTGAAGAATTTGGATTTGATTATACCTGCATTGGTGTTCCAGGTAAAAAAATAAATAAATACAGGAACACATGAATGCTGTTTTGTGCATCCTTATTGCTTCTGAATCACATGCGTGGATCTGTAACGTGTCAGCTCCAGGACAATAGCTTCTCTGCAATATAGGAATCACATGTCCTGTTTGTTATTCTGTCAGGTGAACCACCCTATCAGGGTTCATCAGGGTCCCACAGGGATCAGTAGACTTTATGAAGACTGATGAGGAATCGCAGCACCTGAAAGTGGGATCAGAATAGATGGCTGCTTCTGATTGGAGCCCATTAAATATGTCTTACAAACAGCGTAGATGGCCAAAGGATAATGAATGTTGGACACTGGTGGAAATTTGTTCATATTAAGGTGTTTGTTGGTGGTGAGTTACACAAATATGACCTTTAATTCAACCTTGGTTTTGTTTTTTGTGCAGTTGTATGTTGGAGTTACACTTTTACACTGTTGTCATCTGTTTCAAATAAAGCATCACAGATCTGTTCTAGGTGTCGGCTGCTGTGTCGGTACAGCGCAAGTAATTTAAATTAATCTACATGGAATTTTTATTATCAGGAACTTTTTCTTGTTTAGGATCTGTTCCACCAGTCTACCAGTTTCTTTTCTTTCACCATGGTCTCAAGGCCCAAAAAAAAAACAGCCATGAATATGGCGTTGGATATACAACAGACTGCTTCTCTCCAGTCCTGTAATAAAAAAAACTCAATTACATAACAGTCTAATTGAGTGAGAGACCACTGACACCACAGCACTTATCACTTATGTTGTGCTGTTAATTGTGATTTACAGCTTTGCGAATGGTTTCAGTGAAGCAGTGTTGTGAAAGAGATGCGAAGTAGTAGCAAAGATGTTAAGATGTTGTGGAGACTGACTGTGAGATGACTCGGGTGCACGGCTGGCAGAAAGTGCTGTGTTCAACCAATAGGGAAATGGTTTCAGGAACCGAGTGAGGTTGATGCATAATTAAGTTAGGGGTGTGGCCAAGCGATTGACACGTGTCCTAACAGGTAACTGGAGCCTCAGAGTCTGCTAGACCTCATCCACTAAACTCAACTTCTTCATTGAGTGTGTGTGTATGCATTTGTTGCCTGTCTTAATGGATTACCTGACTAATGTTAAGGCTTGCTCTGTCGTACAGGGTAGAAGAAGTTTGTGCTTCAGTTTTCGTGAGTGAAATTCTAGTATGTTATTAGTCCATTAGTAATTAGCTGATATTACATCCATGTTGCATCCCATATGGTTTATTGCTAACCAAGCTTATTTGTATTAGCTGATAAATTTGCACTCCATCCTTTCATCCATGTGAGGCAGGGATGGGCGATTAATTTTCTCAAGGGGCCAGACGAGAAAGTGGGACTGTTGTGGAGGGCTCCAAAAAAGCTCCAAAAAAGCCAGCATGGCAGAAGCCAAAATCCTTACACTGAAGTTCTAAAAATGCTGAATCCACTGCCGTGGGTGACAATGAGGTGTCTTTAATTCTGTGTATGAATTATCTCAATAGAAAAAAAAATGGAAACAAAACTTCCAAATATTCCAAGTCACTGGCAAAAGCTTGTGGGGTATATTTGACTGATTACTTTTCAAATCTGGCATTATATATATTACAACAGCAGTTCCTTCCTTAAATTGCTTGGACTTTAGCAAGCTAGGCTTAAGGAGTGCAAATGATTCCATCTATTTAGGGCTAGGCTGCAACTAAAAGTAGGGTTTTAGATAAAGGCTAGGAGTGCCTTGTGGATCAGTTGGGCTTAAAGCAGTAAATCCACACGTCTCCCTTGACAGAGGTCAGGATTACTTGTTTCTTACCCACCTGTTAGCAGGGGAGTTTCCTTTGATTCTCTTCGCTGTTT
The DNA here is from genome assembly GCF_057382185.1 of Mchenga conophoros. Taxonomy (NCBI): domain Eukaryota; kingdom Metazoa; phylum Chordata; class Actinopteri; order Cichliformes; family Cichlidae; genus Mchenga; species Mchenga conophoros. Next base: position 30,974,765 of record NC_140529.1, read on the forward strand.
TGGAATAATAGTAAAATCTTCAGTTATGTGTCTTTTTGTAAAATAAATAGAAGTGTCATGAAAATAGGAAAAGGAAAAAAAGATCAAAATAATCATCACTGACATGTGCATGAACTTATTACTAGCTGAGAAGGCAGCTCTAAAAATCCCCTGGGACCCAACATATCCGAGAGCTTAAAACAGTATCTCAGGAAAAACAAAACCGTAGTTTGATCTTTGATGAATGCTTGCTTGGATCAGTGTTCATGTTCGTGCGTGTTTGTGTGTGTTTATCCATTTGCAAATATAACTGAGTAAGTTTAGAACTGTTCCATTCCCGTACAGTTTTAATGCTCCAATGAAAGAATATGCAAGATACTTTATATATCAGGGTGTTGAATGTGGACTGATTCGTGCTGCAAAATGATTTATTTGTTTTTTGTAAATAGAAAAACACTCGGACAGCATCGGATAAAGTCAAGCTGTTGACCTCAGCATTAAAATGTGAGCTTTTATTTTTTCTGTTAATTGCAAGCTCAAGTCTTATGATGTGAAGCTATAGAGCTCTTCTCACAGTAGCTGGTAGATGCAGACAGCTAGTAGCTCAGGAGAAAGGCTCTGCCCATACTGATGCTTTCTGCAACAGCAGCCCTGACCTCCTCACACACAGCGTACAGACTCCCTGTACGAGTCAGTGTTCCTGCATTAATGATGTCGGCGCATCTGCCTTTAGAACATGCAGCTGCATGTATTATAGCTGCTAATTTCTCACTCTGTAGTTTGAGGTAATATCAGCCGATATAAGCATATGTATTGTAAGTGTATTCTTTTGAACAGTCTAATAAACTCTGGTGGAACAAGCCGGAAGAAATTCATAAAGTGTGTCAGTATTTTATAGTTTATCTGCCAGACTTGATTTTTTTTAATTGAATTGTCTCGGTTTTTAGAAAAAACAAACAAACCAGAAAACATCTGAAATCCGTATTTGTTTTTGGTCATAAAGTGCTATTAGTGATCAGTATATTTATGAAAAATACACAGTTTTATATAGGACTGCCTCCTGAAAGCTGAAGTAGTAATGCATCAAAGCGACAGCAAAGATAAATCAATAAAACAAAGACTCATGAAGTCAAGCATTTGTTTACTTGCATAACAGCATGAACTGTGCTCACGGTTACCTCATGAGATGAGGTAATATCTACAAAAGTGATAATCTTTTCTGTTTCTACCCCTCTTATTAACCGGTGTGTGATGTGGGTCCAGGGTTGTGGGAAGTTTTTGATGAGTGTGAGCAGCTCGAGCTACTTTGCCATCAGCTGTGATTAAGCTACTATTATAAACCATTTTCAGCCAGTTTCCCAGACCTGGATTAAACCTAGTCTAGAAAACTTTGATGGAGATTGCTACTGGAAAAGTTTTTTTTAGTCCAACTCTACGCTTAATCCATGTCTGGGGAAACTGAGCTGTAATATCTAATTATGCCTTTTCAGAGTAATATTTATCCAAATGTTGTCTATCAGCTTGGCTCTCTATAATAAGAGAGACTTGTATGGCTCATGAAGCATTACAGCAGTCTCTATGGCTTCCTCTCCATTATCACAACAGACTCTTAAAACTCGTAAGAAGTCCTAATTTAGAGAGTTCTTGACTCCATTATAATAAAGTTAGAAAACACCTGTTTTGGCATTAGTTTTAAAAATGAATTTCATATTTCTTTAGGATGAGACTGGTTGCAGCATGACTTAAAAATGGGATTTTGATTGAATCTGCCCCCACTATTTATACTACCTTACCAATAGTTTTGCAATAAATATATCAGTGGTACTCATACACAACATTTTAATTACGATTCGATCATAGTTGTGGTGTTGACAGTTATCATTAAACCAGTGATTGATAAATGCGATTAAACAGACAAATATTTTACAGCTAATTTAATCATATATTAGGCTGCTTTGATTAAGTTAATAAATCGAGCGTACAAGATTAAATCTATTTAAGACATGTTTCATTTCACAATCAAACATTTTTGAATTATAATCTCTTTGCGATTGTAGTATACGGTGTTATTTATCTCACCTTGATACCCAAGCATATGTTGCCTGAATCTGACTCATGCTTTGCAGATGTACCGATGTGGGTGTGTGCTGATGGTTGACACAGAGCCAGGAATGAAGAGCCCAAATTAAATTTCATGAAAGGCCCCCAGAAGACCCAGAGCTGCCCTGTTGAGTTGAGAGACCAAGCATAAATCCTTGAATACCTCCATAAAACACAAATTTCAATCCCTCGTGGACAAAATCGGAGGAGAGGTGCATTCGTATAAAGCACACAAGTAGTGGTTTAGTATTCTGTTGCTGTGTTTTTCCTGTTGCACAGCCACTTTTCCCCCCTCTATTACTGCACCCATCCTCATTCATACAGTATTCTACAATTTTGCAGCAGGATTTGACAGATATGGCAGCTTATTACTGCTATTTTAACTTGCTATTTGATACAGATTTCTCTAATTGCAGCCAATTAAACAGCCAATTAGTGGATTCATTGGTGATACTGTCTCTTCTTCTGCACACAGATTATCCACGAATCAAAACTTTACAGAAACTTCACTTTTACATTGTAAAAGTGAAGTTTCTGCACCTGATAAGAGCTGAATAGACTGGTGAAACTCTCATCTCACTGTCAGCAGAACCTTGTTTTCTTTCTTCCAAGGACGTCTGGATTTCCACTGATAAGGCTGGGTAGTTAAAAAACTGCTTGCTGAAGCCGTAAAGCCTCTTAAATACAAAGTGCTCATAATTTGCCTCTCTGGAAATATTAATAATATAATTCAGCACATCAGTATCAAAGCATGGGCTAAATGATTGATGAATGTGTTTAAGTTGGACATTAAAACAGAGCAGGAAAGGTGGGTTGAGGGTAATAACACAAGGAGAGATTTTAATAATACTGTATGGAGTCAGCGAATGTAAGTCCAGGTACGCACACGCTGATGCCCAGAAACATTAGTGTGTGTTTGAGCACTTCTAATTTCCCCTCTCCGGTGTAGTTAAAATTCCTGTCGTCATAGCTGCAGTTTGATGTAGTGGTCTTCTCCTGAATGTGATGGCTGCCAGAGTGTAGGGCAAAATGTTAAAATTCAGGGTGCAACAAATTAACAGCTGAAAAGGGGGAGTGACAGAGTGCAGCCTTGATGGTGATGGAGCTCAAGTGCAGTACTGCGTAGCCAATATCCGATCAATATGTCACATAGTTGTCCAGCTTACAGTTGAAACGGCTGGCCTACTCCCTTTAGATCTCCTTCAGACCTGACTGAGTCTTTGTGTCCTCCAGTGCTGAATGCTAATTTATCCACTGTGCCAGAGGTCCCATGTGCACTCTCTTACAGTCATTAAAAGCTGCTTAAGACGTCACAGGACACTGGGCTCCATTTTTTTCTTTGATGCTGAAGTGAATGTGTTTTTAGTCTAACTTCTGCATATTTAATAAACTTTAATGCCTATTTGGGATTTTGTGCAAGATTTTTCGAAAAACGTGGACGAAGAGAAGCTGTCTCACACACAGACGAGAACACAGTGACTGCTCTCTTTAGACACTCATCCAATCACAGCCTTTACCGTGTTTTTGAAGAATTAAGACTGCGCTCTTTCTCGTCATAGAACTAGGCGGTCATCAGGGACGGAGGATTGATGGATAGACCTTGAGAGGGCACCTTCGCAGAACTGCTGATGTAGTACAGCAACGGGATTAATGTAAAGCCCTCCCTATATTTGGAAGCCTTTGTGATAGTGGTGTATTTGATTTATTGTTTTTTTTTTTAATTCAAGAATGTATTGATGTTTTTAAAAAATCATACAAAAATCCATGAGCAAATTGGTTTTTGAAAGTACCATTTGCTGAGAAAAGACTCTTTATTTTAACAGTTAGTTTTTCACATACTTAGAGGGACTCTGGTGCATAATTAGCAGCTCATTTGTATTCCCCCCCCCCTTTTTTTCACTTTCTATTATCGCAGTATTCTCTGAGATTTTTTACATACAGAAGGACCTCGTTTTTTTGTGGCTGCGAGCCCTCTTGCAGAAGAAATAAGACTTTTTAGATTTATTTGGGGTCAGTTGCAGAGGTAGGTTACATTGTCTTGTGTTTCAGTGTGAACTAGAGTTAGTTAACGTCTCTGACAGCTTTTTATAGTTTCTTCTAAAGACTTTAAAAGGTAAAGATTTCCTTTCAAATAGCAAACTGAAGCAAACAGCACAAATCTATGACTGCTCTTTATTTTCTCTCAGAGACAGATGCATACAAGGTCAAATGACATGGTTGTTGTTTGTAAAAGGGTATTAGCGGGTTTTATTTTATAAAATCTAACCAATGCTATTTGCTTTCCTGTCATAGAACGGTTAGATAAGAAATGATCATAAACAAAAACCGAGGTCTTCTTACTCTGTTTAGTACACGATCCAACAAGCAGCATTCGAATGCCTGTCTTCATTTGCTTGCAGTGTACTGTTGAGGAAGCACTTAGACAAATGGAAGGAAATTTTGACAGACATTTCCCTCTGAGAGAGCAGATTAAACACACACCGCCATGATTCTCTCATGCTCTTACACTGTGGCATTTTAAAAAGAAAACATCCCGACACGTCTCCGCTGTCTGTTTTGAATTCCTTGCGGTCTGATCACATCTAATGTTAATGCTGCTCTGCAGAGCTGACTCTTCGCTGATGGAGAAACTCACCCACACAGTGATGAACGCTGGCTGACACACATTCAACATACAGTCAAGCCTGGAAAAAGCGGAAATACAAATGGCTTCAAAAGCTGGTTTTACCAGTGCCTCTCAGTTTGACTGACTCATTGGTGATATGTCTGACTTGGGTCATTTGTCATTAGGTGCAGAAGCCAGGTCTGTGTGGTTCCTGATCACATAAAACTGAGTTATAGCACCCCAATAACATCGGATTACTGCGGCGTGGGCCATAGTACAGTCAACAACACCACTGAGAGATCCTCTGAGTGGTATTGAGGGAAGGAGGGTAGGTACAAAACCTAGATGCTGTCGGGGATGAGAAAAGATAGGAAATAGATGCGTGAAAATATATTGAATGGCAAAGTCACTGAAGGGATAGGATACCTAAAAACTAGGTAAAAAGTAAGTGCAGCTATACAAGAGTCTGCAGCTTTAAGTGTAGAAGAAAGCAAGAATCCCAATAGAGGTTGTTCAGGGTCGCTGATGATCGTGCCTCCAGCTGAGGATCAAAGGAAGGGGAAACACTTTCAGTTTTTTCTGATTTAGTTTACTTCCTTGACTCCATGTCGGCTCAGTGAGAGATGGAAGAAGCTACGGTATTTCTACTCTACAAACATTGTCAGTTACCTGAATGCTGACCCAAGGGCAATTGTTTTGGCTACCATTGCAGGGAACAGTAAGATACAAAGGCGATTGTTTGTTTCTTTGTTTGTTCTTGTCGTTTTATGGGAAAGAAGTGAAATGTCTTTGCGTTGCTGACCATTCTGTCAGTGACTTCCATGCATGGCAAGGACGTCAGAAAGATTACCTAAACGATACTCAAGTGTCCTTAAATGAGGCAATCTGCACAGCCCTGCCTATCCATTACTGTTAGCGTCTTGATTAGCTTGCAGCCATTTACTCAGCAAATCCATCTCTGGCTCTCTTAGCTCTCTTTCCACTTGCACTTCTGTTGAGATTTTCTTCAATTTTGTCAATGTCTGCGATTTTTAAAGCCGGTTCTTATCGGCTCAACCCGCCCGGACTTCCTCTTATCAGTGGCATGGCTTGGCCCTGCGGGGCAGAGATGTCCTGTGTGGCCAAGCTGGGGTATAATGACACAGGTACTTCCTCCTCAGCTACCCTCTCACTCAGAGATACGAGTTTCATCTCCCTTACACTACCTCTTTCTATATTTCTGTGGAGCAGACTGTTTACATGCCCTGTCAAAATAAGATCTGACCCAAAAGGTTACACTTGTTTTGCTGTGCTGTCATTACATTTACTTTCTTTTTCGCTCTCAGAGAGGAAGAGAGAGGATAGAATTAATTAACTGCAGTGTGGGAGAAGTTGTAGGCATCAGGGTGAGCTCCACTTATTTGGCCTATACCAAGCTTGTGCACAGCAATTATGTCTTGGTGATGTGGGTTTTCACTCATATCACAGATCCTCTCAGTCTGTGCTTTGTCTAAAAGCATCAAGCTATGGAGTGTACCTAAAGAGAGTAGTTCTAGCTTGTGTACAGAACACCTTTTCTGCTTTACATTTGAACATGTGCAAATGATGCACATGCAAATTCTTGTGTTTAATTTTCACCTCATGTAACAAATGTTGCTGATGTTTTTGACTATTTGTTACCTTGCTGTGCAGGTGCAATGTCCATTTGATTCCAAATGTCTAAAAGTGATGCAAAATAAAACGAAATAAACGCACGCACAAGTAAGCAAAGGAAGAGTGCACTTGTTGATGGGTGAAGAGTTTTTTTGAATTCTGCCTGCTGCCTGATGAGAGTAGCTGAAAGGAATGGTGAAGTGGTCGTGGAGGGTCCTCTCTGATGAAGTCTGCTTCAGCTGCCTTTTCAGTTCATTGGCATATTTTTTCCCTCTGATCTCACACTGTTTTTCAGCTCTCTGGGGTTGTTATTAGGATACAATCTGACCTGTTTAGTTGAAATAGCATCGTTACCGCAGAATGACATTTACAGGCAGAAGGAATTATTGAGTTCAGGTCTCGCTCCCTTCTCTGGCAGAATATCTCCTAGTCGGTGAGCTCAAAACAGCCTCTAAGTGTTTTCACAAAATTGTTATTGCAGATCTGAATTACTCTGGTCTAACATGGTGATGCTATTGCAGTTAGGCATGCTGTTCTGTGTTATAGGTGTGTGCAGTGCAATAGGCTGGAAGCACGTCCTCTTTGCCAAGGACATAGGTAAGTTAAGGCAGTTAACTTGTGAGGTAGATAGTAAGCATGTAACAATGCTCATAATGTCATACAGACTCTGAGCAGATGTTTTCATGAACTGTAAAAGTTAGTGGCCCATGGATTATGTCATCATTTTCTGACTACATTGAAATTAGGATTTTTCTGGTAGTACATAAACAATTTTATAAGGAAAGCATCAGTGAACTTTCTCTGCATCAAATCATTTAAACATAAAAGCATTTAAAAGGATGGGATTCGTTCATCTTTGGGTGCAGAAGCTGAGCCCGTAAGTGATTAAAAGTGTGTATGGTTTAGCTTTAACTAGAGTGAGAACCCGAAGACTACCACCTTCAAACTTGACTACAAAATGTATGATGGAAGTACAGCTTCAGAGGAGAGCTTGCAAAAGTTTCAGCAGTACACTCAGATATCACGAAGGATGCAGCAAAGTCTAGAACAGAAGCTTGTTAAGACAGAGGGGAAATTTAAAAGGAAAAGGAATCATGTACAGGCAAGATGGTGAGGAAGGAAACAATTGGAGAGAGATGACAGAAAGACAAGGATGCAGGATTGTTATAAGCAATCCTTTGGTGACAAGCCAAGAGGAGGGTGGGTGGGACAGGAGGTGGGAGATGGGGAGGAAGAGGGTTGGTGGATAGGGCAGAGAACTGAATAAGCATCAGGATGATTGAATGTGATCGAGAGAGGTGGAGACAGAGCTGGTTTCCAGATGCCTTGCCAGAAGATAAAGAGAAAGTAAGGAGCCAGAGTCCTCTCTAGGGAAATGCTCAGAGGAAGGAGAAGAGGAAATGGGGAATAGGAAGAGGGGGGCAGACAGAGGGCAAGTAGAGTTTTCCGGTAATACAAGTGGAAAAAAGTAGGACAAGATGTTAAGCATCAGGAAAAGAGATGGACAATATATTGGGCCCTTTGTTCCATAACCAATTATGGTCTGTAATGGCCAAATCATTTATTTGCTGATAGAGCATAATTGCACGTCAGAGGGTTTGACTAGTGGTAACTGAGCTAATAAATCTCAGATGATTTACCGCAGTCACACGAGCATGCACACACACAGACACACACACTGATCATTTAGTGTACACGAAAAGAAGGGAGTGTTATCCTCTCTGCTTGCTGAATCACAATTCCCGCTCTACTGGAACATTAAGTAAACCTGCAGAGATGCTAATGCAATTACGGCACGCTTGCTCTGTACACAAATCAGAATAATTAAAAGGTCAAAGAGGACTCAGTAAGCCATTAAAATCTCATCTGTATGTATTTGTTGGTGCTAAATTGCTTGGTGGATAGAGGGTTGTTTTTCAAAGGTAGAGGATACGCTTTTTTGTTGCTTGTTGTTTACTTGTCCTTGCAAGGCATTAGCTCTCTGCGTTAGGTTAACAACACACTTTTCTTTCCTGTCACTTATCAACATTGGCAAAAACACAGAGCTTGAACGCTAGTACTCATGTCCCATACAATGCATACACATGCACAATGGAAATGCAGTGAATACTTTAATGTGTGTGCAAGTGTTTTAGTCTGTGAACTCCAGGGAGCAAAGCTGCGTGTTCAGCAGTTGTCAATCCCTATGTGGCCATTGTTAACCTTGCATCGCTCAGCAGGTGTCCCGCTGCACAGGGTAAATTATCTGTGGGTGTTCAGTACAGTGATAATGGGGGGTTGCCCTTTGTCTAACCATCCCAAACACTTAATTGAAAAGTGTGGAGATATGCCAATGTGGTTAGCACAGAGGACTACTTCATGTGCTTTAAAAAACTTAAAGCCTGAAGTGTGGCAACTTACTTTAGTGAGATTTGCATAATCATTTCGGGGGTGCTTTTTTTTTTTACTGCAAAACATGGCTCGATAAAAATGTGTGTAGCTTTCAGGTTTAAAAAGTTAAGTCATGGAATACATGCAAAACAAGAGAAAAGGCACACACTTTCTAATTCGTGATTGACAAGTGGATAACCTATGAAGATGTGCAGCGTCTCTCCATTTCTCTGTCAGATATCGCTCATCGCTTGTTACATCTGGTTTTGAAACACAAAGAGCCAGAGTTACTACATGGGGGGGAAAACAGTGCATGATTGGAAGCCCCAAAGATGTGGTTAGTTCTATGGGTGATTTATAAAAGTTACAATGTTTTGGAGTCAGTCCATTACAGAATACAGAATTTAAAGGAAACAAAAAGATTTCTAAAAATGTTCAGATTAAGCCTTACGCATTTGTATTAACATTTTGTTGGATCTTTGTCATTTGACAGTCTAAACATAACATACGTTAATTTTTATTTATACATTTGTACTTACATGTCAAACATGAGTATTTTTTATATGATTTCGCAATGATAAGCTTTATTTTAAATATATATTAAATATATATTAAACGACTATGTTATTTTAATTTCAGCTGTCATTTTTCGATGACAACACTGCGCTGTCGTGCAGGCGCTATGGCGACAGTCTGTTGCTGCACATTATTTTGATGCAGCAGCTGTCAGATCCGGTATGATTTTATCCTATGGGAGACATGAAGTAATCGTATCGTACATCATGGAAGACAGTAACCCTAACAAAAGACTCAGATGCACTCAAAAGAAAAAAAGCAGCTACTTGCATTGCTTTTCGAGGGCGATCTTCATCCTGAGGGCTGCCTTGACCTTTTCTTGCTTTTTATGAAGGTCTCTCAGGTGCCGATCTTGACTAAATCTAACATGTTAATCAAACATTATTGCTGTTTCACAGGGGAAGAAAGCAACGGCTTTGCTTTCATTCATCTAAGATTTTGATTGATTGTTGCTCTGTATGATTCTTGAGAGCTGTTGAGCTAATCCCAGGCCCAGTGTTGTTAATTACCACACCTCTCGCCTCCCCCGCCTGTGATTGGCTATCTTTATCTGAGCAAGGATGCACCGTGGGGACTGTGTGTATCTGTGTGTGTGTGTGTGTGTGTGTGTGTGTGTGTATATATATATATATTTATATATATATATATATATATATATATACACCACTCTGATGGGTCTCTTTTTATCAGAGCACATAAAGATGCAAAGATTGACGATCTTTTCTTCTCCTGTGGGCTCTGCTGGTAAGGATTTGCGAGATGGAGGAAAATAAATATATACACTCTCCCTCAGTTTATGCAAAGGAGAAAAAAAAGGGAGGAAAAAGTGGAGGCAGATGGAGGTGAAGAGGAGGAGGAGGGGAAGATGAGGAGTTGAGGACGGGGGAAGCAGGTGGGGAGCGGAGGTGTTGCCGGGGTGACAAGAAGAGAAGGATGAAGTGGGACGTGCCAGTGGAGCGTCGGTAATCTGGGGCTCTGGCTGGCTGACAGTACAGTCATACACACACTTGCACACATACCCTTGCTCAATCTATGGCCTGAAGCGCACAACCAGTGCACACAGGTCTGCAGTCGGTGGCCTGTCTTCAAGGTGTTTTAGGGCCAGGGCGAGCCATGTTTTCTCCTCCTACCCTGGCACGGCCACTCAGATGGACATAATGTGGAAGATGAAGAGAGAGAGAGCGAGAGAGAGCAGCAAATAAGACAGACAGCTAGGGACACACAATCAGACAGAGAGAAAAGAGACAATGTTTGGAACTGGCAGCCTCACTTTTCTCTCTCTCGCCCTCTTTGCTTTCTTTGTGTGTGTCTTTCTCACTCGCTGCATTTCTTCCAATACTCCTACTCTCTCCCAACTCTTTCACAATCCTCTCGTCCCTCCCCGCCTTCCCTCGCTTTGAATTTTTTTTTTTTTTGTACGCAAATGTCCGCCCAAGCCAGTGTCCCAGTAAGGTGGCAGCAGCAGGGGATGAATGAGGAGATGGATGGAGGGATGGAGTGACCTAGAAGAAAACAGAGAGTCAGGGATAGAGAGCTAAAAGGAGCACGGATGGAGAATGCTGGGAAACCCTCAGGTGGGCAGTCGGAGTGGTCCCCTCACTCCTCTCCTCCGTTTGTGTGTCCTGGTCTCTGCTCGTTTTTGTCTATTGTCCATCTCCTTCCTTTCTTCCCTCTTTCTTTACAGAGTTTTCTTTGAGCATTGTTGGATTTGCTTGGATGCTTGTGGCTTTTAATCTTGATAACTTGCAGCACTGAGGGACTTTGTGGATGTGTTTGACAGTGTGTTTGTGCATCTGTTTGATTGTGGTTGGTTGTCATGAGAGTCACGTAGCTCTGCTGTCTGCCTTTGCTTGCCTCCTGTATGTTCAAAGGCTGTTGAGCTTGGTTGCTCCTTTAGGACTTGCTGCTGTTGCTGCCACTGCTGCCTCATTCATGAGAAGCTTCTTCATAAACTCTGCTTTTGTGTCCCATGTGCCCTTTGGGAGTTTTTAAGTCATTTGTAGCCAGTCAGTTGTAGTTCATTTGATTTCTATTCTTGCGTCTTCTGCTGCCATGCTGGTTTATATTTGTGGTTTTTTTGCAAAAACTTTTCTTTTGCTGCTGTTGATGCTGATTTGTATTTACTGACTCTACGAGGGCTCCTACAATCCCTTAAATAGTGAACTTGTCTGTTTCCAAGGAGATGTCAGCTTGCCAAAATAAAAGCCCTCAGTCAGTGTTGCCACTCCTTTTTCATTTTCATTTTTCTCATATTCCTTTCTCTGTCCCTCTGCTGTCTGCACATATTTAGTACTAATATGATCCAGGGAAAACTAGTTGGATGATGCAACGGGACAGCTGGGCCAGCAAGACCAGTTATTCTTCACAATTATACCACTCTAATGACCTTAGTGACAGCATGTGCGAGAATTTGTCGGGTGAGAGCATCAATGATACTGTGAAGCAACTACAACTTCTCTTTAGATATTCCTTGATGACGACTTCAGCTGAAGAGGATTGTGGTGAGATGCTAACATGGCACCTTCGCCCTCCAAAGCAGGGATATGACAGTAATGAGGGTGTGGGGTCTGTGTGTGTTTTTGTGTATTGGAGTTCTCATTAGCCCACTGGGTTTTAGTCAATAGAGGCCAGCTCCTCTCCTCCCTTTTTTGTCTCTTCCTGACAGCACACTATAGCACAAATTGGGATATGTTTGCAGTGTGTATATCTTTCAGGTGTGCGTGTACTGGTGTGTATGCAACCTGGTCAGTAATCCCCGATTTACAAGATGGCCTTCTGTTTCCCTTTTTTTTATTGTTGCTTTACAAGAAGGCTCCTTCTCCCTGTTAATTAGTCAGCTGAACCCCAAGAGTTTAAACCATTATTTATTCATCATGCCCTTAGTTCAATCTCATCACTTAATAGCGAGTTAATGTGTGTCTGTACGCGTGCTTATGCGTGCATTTAGGATCAATGCCAGAAGGATGCAGGGTTCACAGAGTCAAACCGTCTAGTACACAAACACATACACACATCTTTGCAGAGATTAAAACGCAGCAAACTCTTCCTGAATAAGCGACTTCCTTCTTCTACGTCTTCTAAAAACGCCTACAGTCTGTCGTCTTCATAAAATGAGTTTTTAAAGGATTCGAGACAGCTAGACAATAGGCGGTGGGAGATTAAAAGTGGGCAGCTGACATTTGTGTGTGCTGGGATTTCTGTGTGGAAGATCTATGTTATGTGAAGGATCATAGATAGTATGTGGGTGTGTGTGTGTGTGAGGAGGGAAAGAGTAAGCTTGTTTGGCATTTTAACATGTTTTATTTAATCTGTTATGTGCTACTCATCGTAAATCAAATGACAACTTGTCCTGACATTCGACACATGATAATCCGAAATGTTTAAAAAAAAAAACAAGTAATACAGTACCTTGCACTTTTTTGTCATTTCAAAAATATCACGATGGTACTGTTTCTTGTAAATTGTATGGTTTACAACAAAATGTCATTCTGGTTTATTTTCTATTATACACTATGTAACACTTGTTCTCTGAGTTATTTTCCTTACAGTGTTTTTGCATTTTAAAAAGCCGGGTTGATTAATGTTTGTTCATTTTTATTGTAAATATACTCTCTGGTTATAAACCTTGTCGAATCAGCTTTTTGGCTACAGTGGAATTTGTTTTAGAATCAACCTGATCTCTTTCCAAAAGACAGACTGTGAGACAGAGTTCCCATTTATAGGGTGTTAACCTGTGTGAATATTGATTACAGCACAAGTCTTTTCTAAATCTTTTTCATGCATTTGTCTTATATTGTGGACTCTCTGAGGAGCAAGATATGATGCTCTTTGATGACAGAAAATTGCTTAACAAAGTGTTTGTGGGGGTTTTAGTGGTGAAAAGCAGCAAATCCTCACATTGCAGCACCAGAGACCAGCAAAAATTGTCCTTGATGAAGGGCATTGACAGTTAATCATTCGATGCATTTTGACAGTTTTTTTTCCCTTTGTTTTGTTTTTTACAACTAGTATTTCACTACACCGAGTTATTGCTCCTGTTAGTTAGGATTCACTTTAAAAAATGCAGCTTTGCTTTGCCTTTATTCTCCAGGCACAGTTGAAACAGCACTTGAAACTCTGGAAGCGCACTGTTTGTCACTACCATGGAAAAAAGGAGAGAGATGTAAGGGTAAAATTGTTTGTGAAGAGACAGGAGAAAGGAGATGATGAAGGGCTGCGGCAGCATTTTTGAGAGCCCCATCTTACCCTCAAAGTGATATTTCTTTTTGATACATTTTCTTCCTCCTTTTCAGTCACATTGACACGACATGAACAGTCGACCTCTGGCAGCAGCTCTCTGTGGAGATGTGTTCTCACCACAAGTGTCCAGGTTATATTTAGAATATCAGCAATGGCAGATTTTCTGAAATATAAAAGCGTTTAACCTCCTCTTTCCACACTTGGAAACATATGCATGATAATGCAAGAATTTCTAGGCATTAGTTGTCACACTGCAAAATCACATAAAGACCATTGTCATGGCTAAATTATGATGTAACATCACAAACCTACAGTGAAGTGTGGAGTTACGGTTGGTCACAGGGCAATTTTAGTTATTTGGTGTGTTTGCTTATGGCCAAAAAGAAACTAAGAGTGAGTCGAAACATCTACATTTCTATCTTTTTCTATTTGGAAAACCTCGTGTCCATGAACCCATACAATCAAGGATTTTCGCTATAAGCTGTTAAGCATTATAACACAATTATAGCACATACAAGGACAAATGTCTAAATCTTACTGCCTTGTATATGAGACACTTCAAAGCCAGACCAGCCTCTCTTTAACAGGGAATTATGACAATCTAGATTAATTGTTAATCCTAATATGATAGTCTGCATAATGAAAACTAGGAAGGACTTTCATCCTTGAAATGATAGCAAATCACACTAATCCCTAAATGTTCTCAAAGTAACAACAACATACTCTGACTACATTACATAATTAACAATCCAACACAATGGGCAGCACATTGAACACATTTTATAAGCGGTCAGAAACTTGTAAATAACTCCTGAAAGAATAAAGTTATGTTGAAACCAAGCACACCATTGTTTTTCTTGTGACATTACCAATAAGTTTGATGTGTCACATGGCCCTCTTCCTATTGAAAAAACAAAAGTTGTATCCAGGATGGCCGACTTCAAATGGCCACCATGGTCACCACCCATCTTGAGGAGTTTGCCCCCTCACATATACTAATGTGCCGCAAACAGGACTTTAATATCACCAACCATTCCCATGTTATTACGGTGTATCCATATAAATGGCCCACCCTGTACTTCTAGACCAGTTAATCTGAAGTAACATGTAAATGTAACCAAAAATAACCTTCTTAAAGATATTGCGTTTGTACTCATTTATAAATCCAGTATTTGTCAAACAAGATTATTTTTCATTTACTCCACAAAGAAAAATTGCCATCTCTCTCTGTTTGTCTGCCAGCAGGAACGTTAGAAAGTTTGCAGAAAGGTACAGCATCGGCAGAGGAAGACCCCATTAGTTTTCCAAGCCCCTGAGCATCCCGTTAGCTGCATCTTAAATGCTATACCACCACCAGTGGTCACAAAAATATGATGGATGTACATTTTTAACCATTTTCAGACCTGAGATACTGGTGGATTGCTTGGCTCCAGCTAGGAGACAAAATGACCGTATGACATGAATTTTTAATATCCATTAAAAATAAAAACACCCAAAAGTTATCAAATAGATTATTTCTTTCCATCACATCCGATCAAAATTTACTGCAAAGCTGTGAAAAACATGCTGACATGTGGTCATGTGTCAGCATTGCTTTTTGTCTCTTAAGTTA
This sequence comes from Mchenga conophoros, assembly GCF_057382185.1. Lineage (NCBI taxonomy): Eukaryota > Metazoa > Chordata > Actinopteri > Cichliformes > Cichlidae > Mchenga > Mchenga conophoros. The sequence continues at coordinate 30,989,878 of NC_140529.1, forward strand.
ACTTGTTATATTGACCCTTGGGACCCTTTTTTGAGAAAACACAGTTTGTGGCGCTGGACCACTGAAAGTGTTGCAATAAGAAAGTTTTTTATAATTTTCTATTATCCTATTAGCTCTGAGAGTATGATGACATTTATGATGAAATCTTCAGTGAATGTCAGCATATATGCAAAGTGACCTTTGGCCTTTGCACAAAGGTCTTTTTTTTGACCATCTACTGTTCCATAAATCCTATACTTATTCAGGATTGCACTGCACGTGTGAAAACAGTTTTAATCTATTTTTTTATGACTTAGAAAGCAGTTTGTTTTCTAATGGTTCCAGGTCATGATTGAAGCATGGCTCTGGGCCTTCTTCATTCATTCCCTGGGCTCTGCCGCAGCTTTATGTCCTGTTGACCAGCCACAGTGTAGCAATGCCAATGGTGGATCTGGGCTGATAATCAGGAAGACTAGATTTTTGGAGGTTGAAACTATTTGTGTCGTGGGCAGGAGATGGTTTCGGTGTTGGGGGGTGGGGGAGACCATGAAAGCAGTGCTGTAGCCAGAGGCGCCATCTACAGACAGAAAAAAATGGAACATTTGTACACACATGCTTCAAATGGCTTCAGGGTGAGAGCAACAGCAGGTCAAAAGCAGAATATAACTAGATGTCAGATGGAGATGAGAGTGCTTAGTTTTCTTTCTTCATATAATTAAAGCCAGTGTTGCATTTTTTTGACTGTAGGGAAGATGTGCATATAAGAGCAGAGCGAGGCCGAAAGAGACAAAGAAGTTGGAGAACATGCCACGAGTGACTGACAAGCTTTTAAGCTGGAACTAGAAATATCTCAAAAGCATCTAGCGAAGCATAAAGAGCTCCACAGTCTCAAGTTGGAGGAAAAAGACAAAATATGGCCAAAAAGAAGCAGGGATAGCAAGAGAGAATGGAGGAAGGCTCTATGTTTGAAAAACTGAAGTTAAAACCTGTCACATCAAAAACAAAAGTGCTCTTTATGGCATCAAACGAATCAGGGTCTTTTTAGTGTGTATGCCAAAACCATATGAGCAGGAGACTGTGAAGCCTTTCTGTTTTGGATCAGATTACAAGTTGGTAAAATCCCCTGATTTGTTAAATTCAGTGACCAATAAATCCTGCACTAAATCTTTCAATCACGCTCTCTTCATGTGTTTATCTTCCACATTTTTGCTAAGGAAATATGCAGGTGATGTATACAAACACTAATTCATTGACATGTAGGAGTTATGAGGACTAACTGAAGATGACAGCCTCTACTTAGATGTACCAATTTGTGAATACACTTCACTGAAGTCAACTAATCGATTGCAAAATGCAGTATTTTGCAGGAGCAACGATGGTTATTCACCGAGTTGATATTTGCTGGATGGTAAGGTGGAAGCAAGATATTTCAGGTGTTTTTTGAACATTAACCTCCTAAGACCCAAACTCTTCCATAACATTCATTTTAAATTTCTCTTTGATATTTGGGCTGATTGGCACCTGATGAATGTAAAAACAAAGAATTACCAGATTTTTTTCTTTTTTCTTTTTTTTTTCCTAATTTTTGTTTCTGAGAAAAATGAGATCCACATATAAGGATATTTGTTTAAAATTTCAATAGAACAGTGGCAGTATAATGTCCTTGTAAGTGGATATCAGGCCCTTGTAGAGCAAAATGTAGTATTTTGGTGTCGACAACCCAAAATGTGATGTCCACATATAGGGACGCCAAGTTCTTTTTTCTGTCTTTGCAGCTATGGTATAACATGGGTCTGAAGAAACTAGGGAGCCAATGATATCAATACCTTAATTCAGCTGCTGTTAAGCCGTATTCCTCCTTCTAAGGGAGATAATGGGGATGATTCTTAGATTTAATACAATATTAGGGTTGGTGTAAAGATTTTTTTCCTAACTTTGTAAAGTAAAATGCAAGAAGTCTGTAACACTTTATAATATATCCCATGCCCAAGTGCATAAATCACCTGTGATTTTCTTTTAAATTACAATGCAATTGTACTTAATGGTAGATACACTATAATAGGGTGTAACAAGTCAGGCTTTTACAGGAGACTATGTAAGTCATTGGTAAGTAAGTAATGCTTAAAAACTAATGCATGAGTAACTTTAATTATTGCATAACTTCATTCAGTCAACTTCATAATATGGCCTCCCCCCAAAAAGTACAGCGTAGTTACGATGTAAGATGGGAAAATATTATTGATTATCATAAAAGTGCACACTACTTAAAAAAAACTACTTAGTTATGTAGTGCTTAAATTAATGTACTGTTTAGTAATTTCTTTGTTTCCTGTAAAAGCCTGACTTGTTGCTGCCATATTCTAGTTGTTCTACCTTTAAATATTTGTGGTAATATGTAATATAATCAATATAATCAAATAAAATCTACTGAAATTCCATTTAATTACAGGGGATTTACACCCCTAGTTATGGGTTGTACTATAAAGTGTTGCTAATACTTTCACAATAAATAAAAAATAAAAATGCGGTTTTCATTTATTTGCACTCGTTTCAGTGTTGTACTCACTGTTGTACTATACGATGGGGTGATGAGGGTATGGCTTGGGTAGGAAAGACTTTTCATGTGAGTTGCTGACTGATGAAATACTGTGCTTTGTTGTGGGAGATCCGTCTGTTTGTCTCTCTGTCCATCTTCTGGGAGTTCTCTGGTGAGATGAATGTCTTCTTGTCAAATTGTAGACTCCCTCCTGTCAAACACACACTCCCAATCCTATTTATAACCAGACACTCACTCAAAAATGCTAATGAGTCTCTGGGTAACAAATGGATTTGGACGTTTCACAACCTGGATTCTGCTCTCTGCTCTTTCCCCACTGCCTTTCTGGCCCCCGACTCTAACGGTTGATTTTTTTTTTGTTTCTTTTTTTTCTGTCTTGTTCGGTGCACACCTCATTTCAGCCCACTTCTCCACTCTCTTTCTTCACTTTTCAGCTGTTTTTCAACGCTTACCTGAAAACCATCAATTACTCCTCTCTTCACTGCCCTCTTACTGCCGGCCTCTATATTCCCATTTTTCTTTTTTTGCTCTCTAAGTTTCATCTACCTCAATACTTAGGTTCTCTTCCTGTCTATCTGTAGCAACCATTGTCTCTCTGTCAATCTCCATCTCTATTTCTCTGTCTCCCAGCTCGTTGTGAGTCAGTGCTAGTTCTTACTGGATCAGCCATGTGCGGCTCTGCCAAGTGCTCTGGTGCTGTGGGGCAGAACATTTAACAATTGTCAGATTCAAGCTTCATTCAGCTAGCAGGTGGCAGGAAGAAAAGATTGGAACAATCGCTAAAATAGAGACATTTTTGATGTCTTTTTTTAATATTAAATACTTCTGTATTCTCCCTTAAAGACCTAGGATCCCAAAAGAGGCCTGCTTTAGTTTTAAAACTGTGATACCCTGCCTATTTATGTGTGTCCAGAGAGGCAGCTTCTCTGTGGGTGTGATTGGCAGCATGAGGCCTTAAGATTGAAGGAAAAACATTCAGTCAGATTGGCCTTGGGACTCATCATAACTGACATTTAACTTGAGTAAATGTTACTTGGTGCTCTTGAGTTTTAGGGAGTAGGTGTTTTTGGCATGCCTGTACCAAGCCCTGCAGCTATTAGTCCCATGATATAATACAATAAGTGACTAAAAGTATACTATAGGGAGCACTGTAGCATTCAGAGCTTTTACATGGTATAATATGGAATCAAAAGGTTTCCTGTAAATTTAAATTAGTGGAAACTAAATGTTAAATGTACATCCCGATAAGCTATCTAAAGTCAAAAAAAGCAAACTAACCAAAAAGCAACAGAACACATTTGATGTTCTCTCTCCTTTGGTTTGATTGATTTTGACTGCTGCAGTTAAAGTGTTTTGAAGTGGTGGCAGCAACATTGGCTAATCCTCGTCTTGCTGCAGTAAGCCATTTGGGAGTGAGCTGAGACACTGAGGTTAGCCTGGAAGGGCACAGTAAACTTTACTGCTCTATTTCTAAGTTTCATCAACTAAAATTGCTATTCACCACAATAAAAAAAAAAAAAGAAAGAAAGAAAACTCAAACTCAGAAAGTGACATCATTTATTGGTTTTTGAGGTTCATTTTTACCGCTTTAAGACCTTTAACACAAGAATTGCAAAAGCCTTGTGATTTTGATGATTTTGGCTTATACTCATGAAAAATGGAAATCCAGTATCTTGTTCTTTCAATAGTAATTTACTCAAATGAAATATTCTACAGTATAAATAGTGTGTATTTCACAGTCTAGTTCAGCTCATAAAGCTGTAATCATGGAGAAGACTGCTGACTTGATAGCTGTCCAGATAACAACCATTGACACGCTCCATAATCCCTGTAAGCCACAGAAGGTCATTGCTGAAAAAGCTGGATGTTCGCAGAGCGCTGTATTGAAGCATATTAAGGGAAAGTTTAGTAGAATGAAAAGTGTGGTAGGAAAAGGTGCATAATCAACAGAAATTACTGCAGCCTTGAGAGTCTTGTCAACAGATGTTGATTTAAGAACTTGAGAGACCTTTGCAAGGAGTGGACTGAGGCTGGTGTCTGTGCATCAAGAGCCAGCATGCAGACGTCTTCAGGAAAGGTGCTACAACTGTTGCATTCTTTATTAAGTCCCTCCTGAATCAGAGACAACATCAGAAGCATCTTCACTGTGCTAAGGAGAAAAGGGACTGGACTGTTGCTCAGTTGTTCAAAGTCCTCTTTTCAGATGAAAGTACATTTTACATTACATTTTGAAATCAAGGTCCTAGAGTCTGGATGAAGAGTGGAGAGGCACAGAAACCAAGGTGTTTGAAGTCCAGAGTGAATTTTCAACAGTCTGTGATGATTTGGGGTGCCATGTCATCTACTGGTGTTCGTGCTGGTTGGTCCACTCAAAGCCAGTGCAGCTGTCTACTAATGTCCGATTGATTTTAGACATTATAACCAATATTGGCTATGTGCTTATCTATCAGTATCTGCATTTGCAATCCTGATAAATGACATTTAAAAGGGTAAAAGACAGATGGGAGAAACCCTTCAACCATGTTATTATTGCTGATATTAAATAAATTGTCCACCAGAGGGCACTCCATAATTTCCTTGTTGGCAACACAGATGTTTGGGAACGCCAGAAACACAAGTATAATCTGGCAGAGCCTAATTAAGTAAATAGGTAAATGTAATGATAACAGCAAATCCTTATTTGCCTAGTATCATGTTTTATGTTGTTAATACTCCTAGACTGCAGGGGGAGCTAGAGAGCAGAGGGAGTTACCTCTGAGTAGACTGTGATGGCGAAGCTTTGTTTACATGTGAACCACAGTTCGATAAAATACCTTCTCTTCAAGTAATGGTGTCATTCTTAAGAACCCATAACAACATAAAGAAACAAGACATGGTGTCAGAAGATGGACTTGAAGAAAGGTAACGGACTACAATATAGCAGTACCGACGGATCAGCTTAGCAGTGAACGTAGTGTAGCTAACTCGCCGAGGGAGAGAAAAGAGACCTAGCGACGTAAGCAGGGACGGCTTACACCCACCACCGATTCTTCAGTTGACTGGAAATGTGGCTGAAAATTGGAGAAGATTTAAGCAACGTTTCACGTTGTACCTATCAGCAATTGGACTTGACGAGGCAAGTGATAAAAAGCAAGCGTCAGTGTTTTTGCATATAGTGGGTGATGAGGCACTGGAAGTCTATAATAACTTCACGTTTACTGATGGTGACGGAATGAAGCTGAATAAAATAATGGAAAAGTTTGAGGCTTACTGCATACCTAAGAGAAATGTGACATTTGAGAGGCACAGATTCTTCACATGTGTACAGAAGACAGGGGAGACAATAGATCAGTATGTCACAGAGCTGCAGAACAGGAGTAAAACATGTGAATTTGGAGGACTGACAGATTCTTTGATAAAAGACAGACTTGTGTGTGGGATTCCAGACAACGGTCTGAGAGAGAGGCTACTGAGAGAGGAAAATCTTGACCTGGAAAAAGCATTAACACTGTGCAGAGCAGCTGAAACGGTGAGGGCACAAGCTAAAGAACTGCTTAGTGACAGCTGCAGAGTGGATGCTGTGAATAAGAACACACACAGAGTCAAAAAGGAGAGTGCTGCCGCTGAAATGAAACTGCAATTGAAATCACCAGCAAACAGGGACAGAAGAGAAAAGACTTGTGGTCGCTGCGGAATGCAACATCCTCCTAAAAAATGTCCAGCATATGGGAAAAGATGCAATACATGTAACAAAAATAACCATTATGCTAGGTGCTGCAAAGCTCAAACCCTGAAACAAAGTGCAGTCCATACTGTGGATGAAGAAGACACAGAGGAACTCTATGTAGCTGCAGTGACAGACAATAAGACAGGTGAAAAGGACTGGATAATGACACTCAAAGTGAATGACACACTCATGAAAGTCAAGCTGGATACTGGAGCTCAAGTGAATGTCATATCAGAAGCAGAGTTCAAGAAAATCAGACCTAGACCTAAAATGCATGCAACGAAGGTGAAAGTGAGTGGATACTCAGGTGCAGAAATACCTGTGAAAGGAAAATGCATGGTTAAAGTGACACACAAAGACAAGGAGCACACGCTAACATTCATTGTGGTGCCGAAGACTGTGCAGCCTATACTAGGGTTACATGCCTGTGAGAGTCTGAACCTAGTGAAAAGAGTGCTCGTTGTGGAAACTGATGATGACATGGACTATAATGAGTTGATGAAGGAATATGGTGACCTATTTCAGGGACTTGGTTGCCTTGCTGGAGAACACACAATCAGAGTCGATGAAAGTGTAACACCAGTCATTCATCCATGCCGCAAAGTACCATTTGCTCTACAAAAGCCACTGAAAGCCGAGTTGGACAGGATGGAAAACCTGGAAGTGATTGAAAAGATCGATGAGCCAACGGAGTGGGTGAGTTCTCTTGTTATTGTGAAGAAAAAGACTGGAAAGCTCAGAGTTTGCATGGATCCTAGAGATCTGAATAGAGCAATAAAGAGAGAACATTTCAAACTACCTACAAGAGAAGAGATAATGTCACAGTTTGCAAAAGCGAAGTACTTTAGCAAGCTAGACGCTTCATCAGGATTTTGGCAACTGAAGCTGGACGAAGCAAGTTCAAAACTGTGCACGTTCAACAGCCCATTTGGCAGGTACAGATTCCGGCGACTGCCGTTTGGCATTGCTTCAGCACCTGAGGTGTATCACAAGACAATACACATGATCTATGAACACCTGGAAGGAGTCGACACGTCAATGGATGACATCATTGTGTGGGGTAGCACAAAAGCTGAACATGACATGAGACTGAGAAATGTTCTTGAAGCAACCAGAAAAGCCAATCTGAAGCTGAACAAAGAGAAATGTCAGCTTGGGGCGAAGGAACTGACATTCGTTGGAGATATCCTGAGCAGTGAAGGCATCAGACCAGATCCTCAAAAGGTGTCTGCAATTGAAAACATGCCAAGGCCGCAATGCAAGAAAGATGTGCAGAGATTTAATGGCATGATAAACTACATGGGAAAATTCATACCCAATCTCTCAGAAAAAATGGCGCCACTGAGACAGCTAACTGAAAAGAGAATCGAATGGGAGTGGAATCATGAACATGAGAAAGCATGGCGTGACTTGAAAGATCTGCTTACAAAGGAACCAGTTCTGAAGTTTTATGATCCAATGAGACCTATTAAGATCTCATCAGATGCATCACAGAGTGGGCTTGGAGCTGTTCTTCTGCAGAAGTATGATGAGTGGCAGCCTGTTGCATATGCATCACGATCCATGACAGACGCAGAGACAAGATATGCACAGATTGAAAAAGAACTGCTCAGCATAACGTACGCCTGTGAGAGATTTCACCAGTTTGTGTCTGGGCAGGCCATCAGTGTTGAAACTGACCACAAGCCACTGATAGCGTTGTTCCAAAAACCACTAAATGACTGTCCACTGAGAATCCAAAAAATGATGATCCGGCTGCAACGTTACACGCTTAACGTGATGTACACACCTGGCAAGCTGATGTACACAGCTGACACATTATCCCGAGCTGTTGATCCGAATGAGCCAGCGAACACCAAGATGGATGATGATGTAAGAGCATATGTGAGCATGGTCACAAGTGCACTTCCTGTCGCAGAAGGGAAGATGGAGCTCATCAGAACGGAGACAAGCAAAGATGGAACGTTACAAGCACTGCGCAAAACCATCATAGATGGATGGCCCAGCTGTAAGCAAAACTGCTCACCTGTTATTCATGAGTACTGGAACTGCAGAGCAGAACTGTCTGTAGTGGATGATGTGGTGTTCAAGGGAAGTAAAATTGTCATCCCAAAGAGCCTGCGAGGAGAGATGCTCAAAAAGATACACGCAGGGCATCTAGGCATGGAAAAATGTAAAAGGAGAGCACGTGAGGTGATGTACTGGCCACGGATTAATCAGGATGTGACAAATGAAGTGTCAAACTGTTCAACATGTCTGACATATCAAGCAAGCAATCCTGCCGAGCCACTAAAGCCGCACCCAGTGCCAGACCGACCATATCAGAAAGTGGGGGCTGACCTCTTTGTGTCTGGAGGAAAGGACTATATTGCAGTCACAGACTACTACTCTTTGTATCCGGAAGTATGTAGACTGCAAACAACAACAGCAGAGGCTGTAATCACCTCTATGAAAGCTGTATTTGCACGACACGGTGTGCCAAGTGAAGTGTTCACAGACAATGGACCACAATTCTCCAATATTAGGTTTGGACAGTTTGCCAAGGAATGGGACTTTGTTCACACAACATCAAGCCCGCACTACCCACAATCTAATGGACTAGTGGAAAAGTCCGTCCAAACAGTGAAGAGGCTGATGAGTAAGGCGAGAGACAGTGGTGCTGACTTCTACCAAAGCCTGCTAGTATACCGCACAACACCACTTGAGTGTGGTATGTCACCAGCACAGCTTCTTATGGGACGACGCCTGAGATCAAACCTGCCCATTCAGGATAATCTGCTTAAAACAAAAGAGGGAAACAGCGTGAAGAAGTTTAAGGAGCAACAAAAAGCAAAGCAGAAGTTCTATTATGACAGAGGAACAAAAAACCTACCTGAACTGCATGCTGGGGATCAAGTGAGATTCAAAGACAAAACCAACACATGGGCACAGAAAGCAACTGTTCTAAGGAAAGATCAACCACGATCATACATCATTCAGAGAGAAGATGGAGCTATGCTGAGAAGAAATCGCCGAGATCTTCTTAAGGGACCAGTAGTAGTGGAGCAGAGGTTGGAGGCTGCTGAACAACTCCAACACACACATGAGACACTATCACCTGAAACACCTATGCATACACAAGAACAAACACTGAGAAGATCTGTAAGACAAGTAAAGCCACCTATGAGACTGATTGAACAGATGTAATGTGTTGACATGTTGTTTGGAAGATGATGTCATAGTATCTATGCAAGTTTCACTATGTTTGGTTACTAGTGTTGAATGGACCATAATTGTTGAAAACGAGTTGTGTTGTTAACGTTACTTTGATAAAGCCTGGTTTAACAAGTAAAAAACAAATAGAGACTGTTTATGTTTGTGAAAGTAGGTATGTTATTTTATTGTTGAAAAAAAAGGAAGATGTAATGATAACAGCAAATCCTTATTTGCCTAGTATCATGTTTTATGTTGTTAATACTCCTAGACTGCAGGGGGAGCTAGAGAGCAGAGGGAGTTACCTCTGAGTAGACTGTGATGGCGAAGCTTTGTTTACATGTGAACCACAGTTCGATAAAATACCTTCTCTTCAAGTAATGGTGTCATTCTTAAGAACCCATAACAACATAAAGAAACAAGACAGTAAATTCTACGCTTAACAGATGTTAGGGAAATCTGTTTAATATTTCGTGTACCTAAAGAAACAAATATCAGCTGCTATATCAGAATGTTGGATTTTTAAATCCAATATTCACCAAATATTGATATCAGAATCCTACAGTGTTTGGAATATACTGTCTACCAGGACTATGCTTCATGCTTCCATTTGCCTACATCTTCGAACTTTCCACAGTGCCAAAACTACTAGTTTGCTCACTATGTTATTGGTGTGTTTGCTTGGCTAGCTAACTCACCTGACATGAATCAGGAAAGAATCTGTGGTCTGTCATCAGAAGAAGATGAGGAACACCTGAACCAAAAGTGCAGACGACCTGAAAGCTGCCATTTGTGGTAAAGGAACGCCAACAAAGTATTGAGTTTATAAATGCATGTACTTTTAAGAAGTTGGATTATTCTGTATTATATTTCTTGGTTGATCTTAGGAAACTTTCAAATAATCTGAGACACGTGACTTCTAATTTATATGAGCTATAAGCCATAAAAAGCCTTTGAAAAAGTTAAGAAATATTTGCTTAATTATGAAAATGTTTTATTAAATGTTTCCTCTTAGACTCGTATGGATACAACACACAGTTGACTGCTGAATGCTAACTAAGTTATTAAAACACTAAAAAATTTTCAAACCAAAACCATAGCACATGCATCTGAATGTGCTGTACCACATAATTCATAATATTTGTCAGGTAATGCCACTTAAATGCTAAAAATAAAATCTAAACTAGTGAGATAAAGAAACAGAATCACACCTGCAGTTGTTGTGAAGGGAGGAACGATCTCAAATCAGAACTCTTCAGGGGGTTTTTGTGCCAGACCATAAACGTGCTTTTTAATGGTCATTTTAACGTGAGAGTCTGTTGGGATTGACTCTCGTTTGGATCCACCCTCAAGTGTCCATTTGAGGAACTGCCGGTCTTGGCATCTCTGCATACCCGGAGGCTTCTGCTTGATTTCGCACATTAATTTTGTTTCAATTGGTCCAAGCTTGACCTAAAGTGGGTACCTCTTCTCTGTGGGTGGAACGGTGTTGGATTCATATTGATTGCTGTTTATAGCACCGGGCTTGTCGGGGGGTTGTCTCTGTTGTTTTTGTTGTTGCATTGGGCGCTGTGTTGTGTTGGCAGCGACAGCTTGTTAACGTCTAACTCGTCATCTCCTCCTCCTCTTTCGTGCCAACTGGCTGCTCTTCCCCGCTCACCTACAGTACATCACAACAGAACCCCACGCATCCATCTGTAAAACTGCCCCACCCCATTCATCTTTTTGCACGCCAACCCAAATGAAAGACATAGAGACATGCAGTAGAAACGCGAGATAAAGGAGGAAAGAGACATCTTTAAGAGGCATGACGATCACAGGGCACATGATAAATGAATAGGGAAAACAGACAAGTAGCATAGATTGTTGCAGAGTTTTGTCTCCACTAATGTGATGCCTAGAAGGACAATTGTTCAAGCGCAAGAGAAGATGAATGAGAAAGATGCAAAATTTTATTTAGTTAAGACAAGGTAACTCAATCTTGCTGTACTTCAAAAGCGATCGGAAAGCACAGCGACATGAAATAATGGTGCATTATCTAGAGAATGCAGCATCCCACTATTAAAGCATAATACTGTAAGTTACATTGAACAGAAGCAATACCAGCTACAGAGGATCCACTTATTTACTAGATGAAATGTCTTTCAGATGCCCTCTAAGCAAGCTGCTCTGCTTCTCTGTGGATTATTGGAGCAAAAAACACTTGAAATCAGGTCATGCCTTTTTTTCCTCATGAAAAGAAAAAGAAATTCTGGAAAATAGTCTCTAATGTACAGCAAAAAAAATAAAGATAAAATTCACTAAAACCATGCTTTAAGTTTTTATAATTCCCTAAACAGAAGCATCATCAGTACTGACAGACGGTATGATCATACCATATAATATAAAGAACAGTAACATTTAAAAATTGATTTTATCCTCACCTGTGTAAAAGCTTGCACAGTGATGGGGAAACTGTTTTTTTAAGTAGTGAACTTAAAAATAAATGTACGCCTGGGGATCTTTGAGTTTTAGTTTCTCCTTCACGTACACTGTACAGTGAAGTCATTTCATTACATCGACAAATCCTGCCATAAACACAAAATGGCAAACATTTTATTGACCATAATTCCCAGTTATACTGTGACAGAAAATATAAAGTATATTAGAGACACTGTGCTTGGCTTTTGACACTACCGAGGGACACATACTGAAGTAAATGGTAAAGTTCAGCCTGCCAGGTTGAATTTGTTGTTTTGACCTTTGTGATGAAGACAAAGAGACAGACAACGGAGATATGGAGGAGCAGGTGGAGCTGCTGTTTTGGAGTGTTTAGTCGAGCTTCTCCGCTACCCACATTGTGATGCCCTCTGGGGACTGGTTAAAAATAAGCAATTACTCTGACACCCCACTAGGGACTGCTGTGTGCCGTTCATCTCCCCCCTCTACTACTGGGATCACAGCAGTCATGACAAAGCCCCGCTAAATAAGCTGAAATCCTAGATATGGGAATTCCTTTCTGATCTGTGTCACAGTTTTCGCTTGACTTCAAATGAACATGGCGTCTTTGTGTTTGTGACACTTTTTCAGCATGCGCGTTTTCTGATCTGACTGTCCTAATAGATGAGGGGTTTTGTTAACACAAAAGCAGACGACTTGAAAATGTGATTTGAAGATGAAAGAGGCGTGTTTAATTTTTTTCTTTTTCTTTAACTTAGCCCTTTAAAAGCCGTTTCCTACCAGACATCTGGAGCAAAACCCACCTCCTACCTCCTATCTTCTGATTTTCTATTTGTCTTCTCTCTGATCCAGTTGACAGAGAGCAGTTTGTACTGTGACACATGATGATCCGTATCATAACACAGATTCATGTGCCATGTTGTCTCAGCAACTTGTAATCTCCGCTACCCTGCTTGTGCCACATCTGTCGCTAGCTACGTCTCACACCATAATGCTTGTGCAATCTTTAACCATATGCTTGTTGGACAAATGTGTGTGTGTGTGCGCGCGTGTGTTTGGGGGTTAGCTAACTGCTGACGGCTTTGCAGAACAGCTGACCTGTTGCCAAGGTAACCGATCTGCAGTGACAGTCGCTGTCAAACTCATAGCGGCTAAGTACTGGTTGTTTTGATTGATCCTTTATATTTCTTTTCCAGTTTCTTGTAGGTAAGTTTTGTGTGTGTTTTGTTCCTCCAATTAAAAAAAATTCTGGCAGCGGCATTCCAATTAAACTGTCAGGATAATTCCCATCAAAGAGGAAAATTGCTTCTGTTTATTGTCACAATTTGAAGGAAATCAGCAATTCTGTGACTGTGACTGCATGCCTGCCCCTCCAGGTAGAAGACATGAAAAGCTAATTGTAGCTTCTATCTAGGAGCCAGAAAACACTTTAGCAGAGACAAAGATGACTGTGGTAAAGGTCTAGCTTATCCTTAGGCTGTTAGGGCCTCATCATTGATCCTTTTGGCTTCACATGGTGCCAACACGATGCCCTACAGCTTCTTGTTCCCATAAGAGTGCCTAACAATTTCATTAGACCACCTGTCTTAAATAAACAAGAAATAACAAAACCTGTTATACACTGTTATTTATTAGGCAATAACAAAATATTAATATTTTTACAACCAAATTTAAGACAAAGGACTTATTTGAGCAAATCTGCATTAAAAAACGCCACTGTATCAGAAAGTACCCTATGTTTTCATGTGTGCCGTTTGAGAAAAATGAAGAATAGCAAATAGATTTGTTATCAAGTTGAGCACTTTGACATTTACAAATGATAATGTTGCCAATTGAAAGGCAGCAAGGCATGCATTTGTTTCGGTGCCAATTCACATTTTTCTCAGTTTCACTGTACTCACATTTAATCCTGTTTGATTTGTGGAGCTGAATGCTTTAACTTCCCCCCCCCCCTCAATTTTCGGGCATCTCTCTATTGCTCTTTCTACATCTCTTCATGCCATTTAATCAGCTGATGTAAGTAATGAATGAATTCCAGTACATAATGTAATCCACCACTTTGATTGATGACCCATGGTCAGAGCCTAACTAATCTGACAACAGATGTGTTCCTGTGGGAGATTGCTCGTTAGGTTAGCCTGTTGGCTCTGTCTGGAATGAAAATGCTAATACTACAAGAGGCTTGGCAGCAGGTCTGTTGGGAGGGGTGACGGCAACTACATGTCAGAACCGGCTCAGTAATCCTGCCCTATAAAAATAAGTAACCTTACCAGAGCTGTGGTGACAAGATTTAGTGTAAATTACACATCATTACATGATCATTTGGAAAACTTAGACACACAGCCTCAGCTTTGCAAATTAGGTTTTGGCTTTCATTCCAGTAAATTGATATTAGAATAGGCATAATCTTATTAATGATGTTATTTTGGGGCCGACTGTTTAATTAGATACAATAACAAGAAGAAACAGTAGTAAGTGCTTGCAGTTACCCTGCTTGCCTATGCAGTGCTGTGTTTCTTTAGCAGTGGAATGCGTCATTTGTTAGCGTTTATTCAGTGTAAATAAATTAATAAGGGTTGTAGCTGTGTGGAGAGGGTACACTCCATGAGGTTTCTGGGCGTGCAGATATCTGATGACCTCTCCTGGACTGCAAATACTACAGCGGTGGTTAAAAAGGCCCAGCAGCGTCTCCACTTTCTGAGAGTGCTCAGGAGGAACAACCTGGAGGAGAGGCTGCTGGTGACATTTTACAGAGCCACCATAGAGAGCATCCTAACGTACGGCATAACAACATGGTATGCAGGGTGCTCAGCTGCAGACAGGAAAGTACTGCAGAGGGTCATCAACACAGCCCAGAAGATCACTGGCTGCTCTCTGCCCAGCCTGGAGGTCACTGCAAACTCTCGGTACCTCAGCAGAGCTGGCAATATCATCAAGGACCACTCTCACCCCAGCAACCAACTGTTTGAACTATTACCGTCAGGCCGACGGTACAGGTCACATAAAACCAGGACAAACAGATTCAGGGATAGCTTCTTTCCCAGAGCTATCACCGTAGTAAATAAGCACAAAAACAATTGAACCTATTCCATACCGTCACTGTCATTATATTATGCTGCTATTCATACTGTCATTATATTAATGCTGCTATCCTGTATATATTGTACATACTATTGTTTGAGTACTTACGATTGTTTTTTTTGTACTTTTTATATTTTACATTTATATTTATTATTGAAACTTGCACCAAGGGAGTGGCACTCCAATTTCGTTGTACTCTGTACAATGACAATAAAGGCTATTCTATTCTATTCTATTCTATTCTAGTCAACTGTAAGTCATTAAAAGATCACACTCATTGTTACTGGAGAAGGTATATTAGCTCTATTCAAACAATATCATGGGTAAATTCCTTTGTCTTTGTCACCTCAGCATGCATTTTCTTTGTTACCTTTTAAGAGCTTTCAACAATCTGGTAATTTATTTAATTTAATATTATTCATCCTGTCTGATCACTGCAGAGAAGAAGAATGATTTCTCGCCCGAGGAAAGAATACCCTCAACACTTCCATCATGTACAAGCATTTTTATGTTAGTCGTCTTTTATTTCACAACTCTTTTCATTGTGTACCTGCTGGTTTTACCCAAAGGAGCATTTTAGAAGTTGAAAGCTGGTTCTTGCGGTATCTTTGAAGAGCCATTCCACATCTCTCACTTTTACCTCGGGTGTCTTACCGAGACTGTTGACATACCTGCAGATGGATGTTTTGAAATCAGCCTGATGCTGCCAGCCTGTGGAGCAAAGAAACAGGAAAGCACGCTGACCTGTCCAAAGCAAACTTAATGAACCATCAGTCTGTACTATAACAAGAAATTCACTTCTTCTGCTTGAATCTATTTCTAAAAATGTATGTGCTTCTAACACTACTTCCTATAATTGTGCTTGTGGGTGGCCCTCAGAGATTACAAAGGTGTATTTACATAAGAGTGCACGCCAGTGAATCCAGCATTCCCCTCCTATATTGCCACGAAGGAGGGGAAAAATACATCAAAATTGATGCAGCAGAACGCTACCTATCGTGCAACTAGACCACCAACAGCTTACATAGCCTTTCTAGCTTCTCAGCCTCAGATTTTTTTAAGTTATAGGGTTTAGACCCCTCTGTGTTTTTCAGTGGTACTCCCACAAACATTTGAAAAGACTTTTACGAGTAATATGGGTGGCGCTCTCCTTTAACGCTGGGATAATAGATTTTTTTGGCCGCTGGCAGCAGGGAGAGAAGCTGACAGAACTACCACTCAGACATTACATTATTTTTACATCCAGGATGCCAGGAGAATATGAAAGTTGAGATCAGAGGAAAATGATGTGCAATATAAAATAGGAGCTCTGTAGAGCAGTATGGTTGGGTGGTCATTCTTAGTTATTACACCAGTTATTTGCTTCATTATTATATATACCATGATTATAGTGGTCTTTATGTATGTTTTAATAGCTTTTTACAGTCCGCATTGTCTAAAGTAGGAACACATAGAAGCACAGCTGTAAAAAGCTTTATAGCTCTCTTAGTACTGCTCTCATCCCGTCTTGCCCCCTCTGTTATTATAACCCTGCTCATCTTATGAATATGTAAACATTCAGGTTATCAACACAGATAGCGAAGGCTTCTTAAATCTTCCTTTTATATCCTCAGATTTTCATTGCTGCCTCAGCTACTCGACCAGATTTCACATCATCAGTCATGTTATAGTTAGGGTGTGCTGCATTATAAACTCTAGCAAGCATCTGGATATGTGGATATGTGACTGTGTGTGTGCAGGTGTGTCCTGCTGTTAATAAAACAGGGCCTGTGGGGCAGATAATGACCCATTAGACCTAACCAATTTAAGATAGAGTTATTGTCAGCCATTATGGTGCTTCCTTTGTTATCTGCGACCTCTAGCAACGTTTCACTTCCCGCTTTCTAATTTTTAACTATGGCTCCCCCTGTCCTTCAGACATGGTTGTGCAATGCAGCAGCTTGAATGCTTTTAGTGGGAGCACCTCTTTTTTTCAAGCGGTTCATGTGTGTTCTTAGAGAGATTTATTTATTGATATGAGAGCAAGATAAGAGGACAGCTGGCAGATCCTGATTGGATGAGTGTTGTCATCCATTTGCCTTTGCCAGAGTTGGCCTGTTTGCAAGATAAACAGTCATGTTGAAACCCTCAGGAAAACTTTGGATTTTGCCTCTGTCCCCTTTCTCTCTCCCGAAATAGTTTGTTTCTCTACAATCACATTAACTTGTATAAAGCTCCATCCTTTATGTTTTTGTTTGGTGGTTTGGTGTTCAGTTTTACTTTTTTCAAGGCGTGATTTATTATGCCACTATATCTCGAGGTTTTTCATTTCCATCTTTATTTCCTTCCATGTTCTTAGCTGCTTATCCAGTTCAGGGTCGCAGGAGGAGTGGAGCCTATCCCAGATGCCATAGGGTGAAAGATTACCAGTCCATCACAGGGCTAATATAAAGAAACAGACAACATTTCATGCTCGCTGCTGCACCTGAAGCCAATTTAGGCACACGGAGTGGATCTAATTTGAGGACCTTTCTTTGGACTCCACTTGAATCAGTGCATGCAATAAGAAAACACGCCAAATCCCCAGAAAAAGGCCTGAGGGGACCAGTGGGTTCAAACCTAGAACCTGGTTTCTTAAAGTTGAGACATTTTGGCTTTTATTGTGATAGAACAGCAAAGAGAAGAATGTGAGAAAGACCAGGGGAAGACTTGCAGTGACTGTCTTTGAGGCCGATTCACACCCAGGCAACTGCATTATAGCCTTTTAGCATTTGGGTCACCTGCTACTAATCGGTAAACTAAATTGGCACCCAGTTATGAATTTAAGAAAAGGAAAATGCAGCCGTGGAAAATAACTGATTGTTTTAAATCCTTAAAAGGAAATTCAGTATTCTGCATGCAGTGACGTCCATTGTTTCAAAGTTCAGTGTGCTGCATTCGTCTAATGAAAACAAGAAAAAACAGTTGGATAAGGCCACAGGCGATGCTGTTTTTTTATGCTTTGTTTTGTTGCTCCTTTCATTACTTGACTCAAAGGCTCAGCAGTGTATTGCATCATGCTATTTTAGAGGGACAAGGCAAAAACTCCATTTGGTATTTAACTGTTCAGGTGCCACTTAGAGAGTGTAGTAAGCGAGAGAAAAGTGTATACAGGACCTTTTCTACCAAACCAGATGTGGTCCACACAATTCCTGTTGTTTGCTCTCTGCATACAGTAGAGTCAGGTCATTGTGGTTATACATTAACACTCCTCCTTAAATCAGTAGAAAAGAAAATAGACCTGGATTTTAGCGTTTCAACTGGAGTCCACATTCCTGATGTCTGAAGAAACTTACCTGAACCATTTACTCCTCTGTTACTGAAACTGTACTCTGATCTCCATGTGGGCAGGATCAGTCAGGAAGACACATTTGCAACAGCGATCAATGAGGAATCTTATTAGCTATAATAATGCATCATCATTTACAGGATGGACCCATGCAGATACTTTAAAAGGTGGTCTGCAGATTTCTACACCATCTACCAGTTTGTGCCAAGCTCTGCTATGTGTGTGCAGCTGATTGTGCCCAGTGTTTATACACTGTATATGTGGCAACGGGCCAATCTCATTACATCGCCCTGCCAGAGGTTGTATTGTCAGCAGCAGCTTGTTTAAGATGTTATGATGACTCGGGCATCTCTGTCATTCATACTGAGAGTGTACAATGTCCTCTTTGGGTTTTTTTATTGTTGTTTTTTTCTAGCGTTCTACTCGAGATGTAATGTGTCTCTAAACCCAGACTATCAGTTGTCACCATAATATTATCAATTTCATTTCACTGTTAGTTTTTATATGTATCTCTATCTCCTCTCCGGTGGTTTGGACCCTTCGAAGGTTACTGAGCGTGGCACATTCAGTGAAGAGGCGGCCTCATACTGCTGTGACTAAAATGGTTGTAGGATTTCATTTGCTTCATTTGGCAGCAGTGCAGCCGGGGGATTTTTATAACAAGTTCAATCACAGTCCGTGTTGACTGGACTCATTGGTATAGGGTTGCTATTTACTCCTTAATTTACAGATTTGATTCACTGGAATTAAAATATGTAATTTTCTAATCGCACTCTGGTTTGATAAGAAGTAGAAAATCTTTTCCCAAAGTGTCTCTTTATGGCCTATAAGGATAAGTTTAAGGATCATTTTGGTGATGTACACACTTTAAATCAAACTTTGTAACTGCAACCAGACATACTGTGTGGTGGATTTACTTAAAATTGTTGTTTGGCTGTTGTAAATGAGCTAAAACACTGTTGAGATTCGAGGTTAGGTTGCAGCTCTTTGAAGTATCTCTCGCCAAACGTATTTTTCATCAGCTCTCTCTTAACTCTAACACGCCTGCCTGTCTCCATCTGGCAACCTATTGTAGAGCTCCCCAGTGAGGTAAATGTAGCAGCACTGATGTAATGTAGTGTGTTTGGAGTGTCTTCCTCACACCCAGTGGCAATACCATGCTGCCTGACCGGGTTCGACAACAGGCTGTAATTAAGAGGCTTTCTCACCTGCTGCTGGACTGCTGTTATTTTTGAAAGAAAAAAAAAAGACAGCCAGCTTTTACCAGAACGATAAGTGAAACAAAGAGATGCAATACGCTAGCTACCACCACCTGTTTCTCCCCAGGTCTCTCCTCCCCTTCCAGAATGTCTTTGTCACACTTATATTCCATCTCTCGCATTCATCCTCCAGTTGAGTACACACACATTTGTCGTTTGCAGCCACAGACGGCCCCGGAGATGTTTCAGAGGAGCCGTAGCGTGCTCTAATTGCTCGATTGTGTGCCTTTGTGTATTAACAGGTGTTTTGCTGGATCCACATTACTGCTGCAATTTTAACTTGGCTGCCTCTGTAGTATTCCCAAGTTTGACACGGAAACAAAGTTAGAGGCTGCTGGGTTTGTGGGTGGGAGAGAGGCACAGATAATAGATAGACAGTGGAGGGCAAAAGGTGAAAAGATGGGCGTGTTGCTTTGTATTGTACATGTTTTAATGATCAAGTAGGCGTCCCCCCCATCGCTTTGTGTGGCGCAACAGATTACAGTTGTCTCTGTCAGTTATATGTGAGGCTGTCTGGAGCCTTATGATTGCCTTGGCCTGTTATTCCATCCAGCAGCTCAGACAGGCAGGCTGACTTTCTCCTGATGGCTTGCTCTCTCTGCCCAGCCGTCATTTTCACCCCTTTTAACTCTCCTCTCCTGGCACAGCAGTGCCTCTGAGCTTTTAGAGATTACCTTAATGGAGAGAAAAAACTGAATAGCACATGCCTGCTGGGTTATATGTGTGTGTGTGTGTTTTAACCCGGAGCCTGATCGCTCTAAGTGTATAGCAGACGCAAACAGTGAGAGAGCAAGAGAAGAGAGAAGGGGGGGTTATTTTTACAAGTTCATAGTCATTTTTTGGCGCTGTATTCAATGAAACTCAAATGGTTGCCTTCATATCAGCTACGGTAGATTTCAAGATGTGTGACAGCTTGCAATCACTGTGACACAAGTCACTTGTTGCAGTTGGAAAATCAGTAGCGACTGCATTTTACCTCATCTTAACCTTACCTGACTTTTAACCACCCTTGTTCTATCTTTGATAATGCAGCTCACAGTACTCTTTTTACGGCTTATTCATTATGGAGATATAGCCTCTTTCTTGAGTTGTGACCTGCAGGGTTTATAATGTCCTGATTGTTGGGTTTTCATGAGGTTATAGTTAATCCTGACATGCCCTTCTTTCCTTCTGGTTGTTTGTTTTAAGTGTTCCCACTGGAGTGCACCGAGTTAAAATTGCTAACAGCTTTAGGCTTTGCAAATTTCCTTTTGCCTTTAGCCTCAACAGACGAGCCGGATTTGCAATTTGCAGTTTTTTACCTACTTCTGCTTAATTTTACATCTTCCCCACTTTTTCACAGGTTTAATAATCAACTAGTCTGTCCTGCCGCAGCCGGCATTCCGCAAAGAGCTTTGCCTTGGTAGCAGTAAATTAGATTGCCTTTACAGGGAAGTGCTCGCCTTGTTTTCCCAACCGTCTGCATAGGGAGGACATTGAGTTATAAAAATAAATACTTACTTCAAAAATCAAAAGAAGTTTCACTTCTAAAAAATATTTTTGATAGCAACAACAGGGCCAGAGGGCCAATTAGAAGAGATGATTGAGTTTTTCTTAGCTATTGCTACACTTACTCGTTAATTTATTCCCTCTTGCCACTTCTGCTTCTTGCTGTCTGAAAATGCACAGTCGAGACTATTGAAAAACACTAGAAAAAAGCATGTGCCAGAGTTTTCAGACACAAAGTAACTTAGAAAATACTTCATACTTTAACCCTTTACAGCCGATCGGAGCGGGCACGCTCCATTTTGCGTAACTATTTTTAAATCCCGGTAGCTCTGCAACCACGTAAGCTAGCGCAATAATTTTTTTTGCATATGAAACCGGAGGAGTTGTACTTACATCTTATGCCATCAGCTTGTCCTAGGTCACAGTTTCCTTCCACATATAGCTTTGCAAAAACTGCATAAAAATCACTTGCAGCAACAAAAACATGATATTCCAGAAACACGCTTCGCCGATCCGATCAGCTGTTTGTAACACTTCCTACGTCCATCAGCGCGAACTATCACATGACCGCATGACCTGCCCGAAACCGGAAGTGACGTCATTTTGCGGAAATGTAGTTTTTTTACGATCGGGGCCTTATGAGCCTATACTTGTGTTTTAAAAAGTTATGTTTGAGTTTATGACTTTCTGTGTCGTTTCTGGGATGCTTAGGACTCATATTGCACTGCTGGAAATAGTTTATTTTGATGCATATGCTGTTATTTTGCAAATTTGCACTATAATATTTATTTTCGTTTTTCCTGCAGTGTATAAAAATTGGTGTATTTCAAAAATAAAACTATGAAGACACTCAAAATAAATTTCCTGTGGTGGGAAACTAGTTTGTGCAACTTTTTTGTATTTACAGTTTTGAGGGATGAGCCTCTTAAATTTCTCTAACTAGAAATATATGTTAAAAAAACAAAAACGATTTTCAATTTTTTTGTAGTTTATTGCACTTTTTTGCAATTTATGTAATTACTATGCACCTAATGCAGACATATTATTAAAGTTTGGGCTATAATGGTTGTATTGATGTATAGCAACTTGAAATGCTCCCAAAAATGGCTCCACAGCATGTAAAAATATAATATAAGCTCTGGCGAACTTGGTTCTATGGTAGGTCTTAAAGGGTTAACTATTTCACATTTCACAGATAGGAAAAATAGCTTTCTTTCCTCCTGTTTCTTACTGCCACCTAAATAAGTAGACAAGCAATCCCTCAGTTAGTTACTGATTAACTTGTTTAGCTAGATGATAGCATTTTAGCTTCTTTAGTGTTTCACCAGAGTACTTTCGAAAACTAAAGATATCACCTTTAACTGTTGGAAATGATAGTAGAAATATTCATTTTTTTCTGACATTGTGCAGACCAAATGATTATTGATTAAAGGAGAAATGCTCCACATTTATCAATAACTGCATCTCCAAAATACTGTTTAACTGCAAGCATCATGGTTTTTTTTTATGTCAAAAGAATGTTTATTCATATTTGTATCCTCTCAAACAATGCTTATTCAGAAGCCTTAAATTGCACCTGCATATGGCACAATATGTGCAGACTCAAGTGTTTTGAAGTGCCTGTGAAATTAGATTTAGCTATTAAGGAATCCAGAGCTCTGATTATTTGCACCTTGCAGCTCTCTTATCATGCTGTGGGACTTAAAACTTCTCATACACCCCCTGCTCTCTCTGACCCACATGTTTAACATCCCGAAAATATAAAGCTGCACAGGCTGCCTCTTCCAAATCCAGCAAAAAGCGAATCCAAACCCCTTCTCCTGATTCTCCATACCATATGTCTTTGCATATGATGAGTAGCAAGTTCTCTTCCTGAGCTGAAACTCCAGCTCAGTGGGTGGCTGTAAGAACACGTTTTCGTATACAGTCCAGAATTTGGTTGTAGTGATAGAGATTAATATTATGCATGTATGTCTCTTAATAGTTTTTGTGGGTGGTTTGGCAAATACCTCATCAGAAACTGAAATTGCCTACATTTAAAGATAGATGAGAAACGTTAAGGAGGATGAGGTGATTATGGGGGGGAAATGACTAGTATGAGCCCTGTTTTTTAAGCAACTTTCTTTTTATGCATAATCTGTAATTTGTAGAAAAATCTTCACTGATGGAAGATAGTTTCAGACTTCATGCATTTTGCATAAACCGGGAGAAACATCACTGGAGTTGGACTGTGCAATCAGGCTGTATTTGTTGTTAGTTGTTTTTTGTTGGGATTTTTTGGACTGTATTATAGTATCTATTTTTCCAGGATTGTAATTTCTTCTCCTCTGTTTGTCTTGTGTTATCTCTCTGAGCTTGCCGCAGCAGGCTCTTTTTATTTAGACAGGTTAATGCACTTGACTGTGGCCTCTATCTTGGTAATGCAGCTCAGGCCTCATTGGGCTCACAGATCTTATCAGTTCTCATTGCAGGCTCCTGTTGTCATTCAAGTCCTCTGTTTTTTAGCTGACCAACATCCTGCAACTTTTCCCGGAGGCGCTTTGTAGTTGCAATTTGGTGTGCTGCAGACCCAGACTTTGTGACAGAAAGTGCTTTCTTGTTATATAGTGTACACTAGAAATCCTCCCCCAACCCGTCTTTTTATGTGTGTTTAAATGATGCTGCCATTGCGTGGGCTTTTACAGATTGTTTTGGCTGTCAGGGTTATTGTCTGCCAGCTTATGTGGAAATATATTGGCTGAGAATGACGAAAGTAAAGATGAATAACCTGTTTCCATTTTCTATTCTTACGCTCCTGCCCACACAACTTTTACTCCCGCTGTTTTTAAGATGGAGGGCTTTGTGTACAGCTTTGCAAAGAATATCCACAAACTGCAGTTTGGAAAGTTTTTGGGTTGGATTTGAAACGAGTGTTACAAAGAAATACTGAGTTATTCATTTTGGCTGACGTTTGCAAGCCATTTGACTTCTGCTATGACATAAAATCTTACTAAAACATATGCACAGCCACATAGCATATTGGTCTGAATACAGACCTGATATTAAAGAATTTCCAATTATCTGACATCTGTTGAACTCATTTTGAAGATAGGAAACATTTCTACACTCATCTTGTTTCCCTGAGATACATAAGCCTAAGGAAACTCCTCTGTAGTTGACAGATTCTTGATAATCAGACGTGAAAACATGCCTAGCAAAGGAGTATCATAAAATTATCCCCACTTTTTAAACTTAATTTCCAGGAGAAAGAAAGAAAATCATATACAGGCCAGTTTAGTTGCTTACACCATCATTCTAGAGAACAACCGTGTAGTGATAATGTCCTAAATGTTTTCCCATGTGTTGTCTTAACTTCAAGTAAAAATACTATTACTATATATCTAATTATAGTAGATATACTATATATCTACTGTATTTTAATACTGGCTGTAATGATGGCACTCGAAGAGCCAAATGTTTTTTGAGGGGGTATTCACTGTGAAAAGTTTCACAGTCAGTCTATAGGACTCTATAAAACTCTTGGCTGTACTATAAATGTTTGCTGATGTTTCGTTCTCTTCTTAGTTTTATGCCTGTCTATAGGCAGCCTAGTGTACTCAGCTTTTCACTGTCAACGCTGCTACTCAGTTGCATAATAAGCCATACTACATAGGCACAGCTTTGCCAGCCATTGTAATGGGGCCCTTGAGTCAGGTCCTTGTTAGCTGATGCACAATAAGCTCCAGCCTAATGAGGTGTAAACCAGAGATCTGGGAAACTGAGAGGGGGCCAAATGAGTATGGCCGTCAGCCTTGGTGTGCAGTGGAGAGCTCAATGCTAATGCTATTAGCTCGGAGGTCAGTCCATTTTGCCTTTTGCTTGTTCAGTTTATCAGCACTTCATAACGTGCGGGGTGGTAGGGCGGGGTGTTGAGACAGCAGTTCACACTTAAGTGCAGAATCTTTCGGCGAACGAAGAGAGTGAGAAATGGGTTCACAATGAGTGCACGGTTTGATTGCAGCTGCCATGGAGTGATCACAGACCTTCGGCTCTTAACAGACTCCTTCTGTGTTAAGGTTTCTCCACCAGAGAGCGTCGGAGCCTCCATCTGGCCGGCTTTCTCGTCACTTGTGCGTTCATTAACAGTCCATTTGTTGCTTCTGCCCCGAGGAGCCTCCCTCCGCTGCTCACTTGTTCAGCTCGTGCTAATGTTGCTGATGTGAATTTAATGTACATATGGTGCACTTCATTCAGCCCTATTAAGCCTCAGCACTTTTCATGCTTTTACTTTAAATAATATTAGTTTTTATTATCGAGTTGAAAAGAAAAATGCTTGTCTACCTGCTGACGTTTAATATTTTGTTAGAGTTAAATGTGTTGGAGTTTTAGGAAACATTATTTCTGTGTAAAATTCATGATTGTAGTCATTCACCATTCTGCAAGTTACCGTCAGACACTATTAGCATTCATAGAAAGCCATTTCACCATATGTGAACCCTTATGAATACATCACAATGCATATATAATGCATTAACTTATCGTAATTCAGACGAAGTGCTATCATTTCTTGATAGCCCTTTTCTGATGGTCATGTGTTCTGGTGTGTTTGGTTGCACATCTGTGCACAAACACATATATTAACCTTTGGCATGTTTCTCTTCTAGCCAACGCTGGGGCCTGTTTTCCTAAGCAAGGTAACTTACTGGTTGAAAGGTTCTCTGCTCTTTATCGCACCATCATTCATTCATGATTCAAGTCACACAATTATGTGTGTGTGTGTGTGTGTGTGTGTATGTGTGTAATCGCACTGTCTTCTTCCAACTGTCTCCTTTTCTGTCCTTTTCTTTCCTTCCACCTTGGGCTGTGTTGTCTGTCAGTTAGAGAGCTGACAAAAGGCCAAGGGCTGTCAGTTTGAAGCACCTCCTTAAAAATGGACAGCCGGATCAGTACCTTTCAGCAGAGACAGTAAGAATATGTAGAGAAAATGTCTCACGGGGTTATGGGATGGAGGGCATGCTCACACAGATCGACAGGAGTTGGTGAGGAAGGACAAGAACAGTGAGAGAAATGAAAATGCTGTTCTCTTCATGTTCCCATGTGACTTTCAGTCACCTCAATTTTCAGTAGTTTGTTTTTCACTGTTTCTCCAAGAAAACAATGAAAGCCACTTAAGATGACAAGCAGGCATATCACAATGGAATATCCAGCAAAACAAATTCAGTTTGAGCTTCTTCCTTTGATGTACCGCAGAAGCATTTTACTTTTCTAATTTTTCTTCCCTCAGCATTTGAAATCAATAATTCTGCAAGGAACTGCTCTGTCCTGGTGGCAAATAGTCTAACATCCCATCCCATTTCTCTCTCTCTTTCTCTCTCGCTCTCTCTTGTACCTTATATTTCCACTCTCCTTCTCTGCTTCATTTGTTTCCACCTATGTGTGCCTGCTGTGTGTATGTACGTCTCCACCTTAAAATCTTTCTGCATGCTTGTGTGGGTGATGATTCACCTCTCTCCTGCATACTTCCCACCCTTCTTTCCTCCCTTTCTCCCTTTCCTTTGTCCTCCCTTTCCTCGTCTCTTAGATCCCGAGCGTGTTGGCGGTCACATGATCTCAAGAGATGACCTGGAATATCCACGGGAATACCGGACGCTGGGGAACAATGCTCGGCGCTTCTCCAATGTTGGTCTGGTGCATACGTCTGAGCACCGGCACACAGTCAGTGCGGCGCAGAGCCTGGAGGCCCTGACCAACCTGCACAAAGCTGACATGGAACGCAAGAGGGACGCCTTCATGGATCACCTGAAGAGCAAGTACCAACAACAGCAGCAGCAGCAGCAGCAGCAGCTTCAGCATCCACACCACAGCCCTCACCACAACCCACCGTCGCCCTCACCCTCCCACGCCAGCATGAGGGGTACATCAGAGCGATCTGCAAGAGAACAAGTAATTAATATTAATTTATTAGTTAATGTACTTGCGACTGTTTCTATTTTTCACTTTGTTGCCATTTCCAGAGATACTTCCAAAAGACAACTCAAGCTTGAAATGACTAATTTATTACAGCAGCAGAGCTAGAATTTGGTATCTTAGCCCAGAGAACATCTCTTCCCCCACAAATATCACACGCGCAGAAATTTGGGAGTGATAGGGGAGCCAACAGGTGGGTGCAGGGCTCCAGCAGCACTGATTTGTTATAGGGAGAGAAAAGTATAAATACACCATCAAATGGGGACAGTGTTATTGATATACGACAGCAGGACGTGAATCATGTTACGTTTGTATGACGTAGCGCAGCTCAAGTTGCTTGCCTTGAACCAGCTTGCAGGGTTTTACTCCATTTATGGTGCTTTTTTGGCAGGTGCTGCTTTTAATTCAGGACATACTACTGTTTTCTCAGTGGGTGACATCACCAAAAAACAAAACAAAAAAAAAAACCATGCTGTCTGTACACACAGAATGCCCCATTACTTAGGTGGAGTTAAATGGATTATTAAATGGTAAAAAAACAAGCATCTTGCTGGTGATATCAACAGTGAAACGAGCACGCAGTTTGACACCGACCTAGATAGAAAAGACGTGAAAGAGGTGCGTCAGGTAGTTTTGTAGGTGTAACAGGTGTCATTATAAAATGCTTTGTTTTGTTTTACTTCTTGAAGAAGTAGCAAAACTTTACATAGAGTTAAAGATGAGAGATGTCCTCTCAAATTAGCACAAAATGTTGAAACCCTGATTAAAAAAATACAATGATCAAAGAACCGAGCCGGAGGTGCTGCAACAGGATGCTACTCAGCATGGTGCCGCCTTCAGAAGAGGGGTTCAGACCAGAGCAGGGGTTCTGCTAAGGTGCGGACACATCGAAATAATCTTTCTCCTCTGCTCTCCTCGCTTTTTGTTTTCCCCTTTCTAAATGTGCTTCATGCTTTGACCAGTTTCATGGCTCTCTGTCTCACACACACTACGCAGAAACATGCTCTCTGTGTTCCAGTGCAGCTGCTGTGTTAAAACCGGGTAGATTTAGTGTAATGATGTGACAAGAAAAGCACATCAGGGGCGAAGGGAAAGAATCAAAGAGAGTGACGGAGTGAGCGAGCGAGCGGGAGGGTGGTTGAACGGCAGGTGGAGTCCGTAGTTGCCTTGGTAACCTCTCCCATGTATGGTAGGTGGGGATATCGCATTGCAAAGGTCAGGTTGTGTAGAGAGGGATGAATTGTGCAATGAATCCAGAAGAGACAGGGGAATAATAAGCTCAAGGTAGGTGTTTTTCTCAAATTAAGTGTCAGCCTGTGGAGTGGACAGATCCATAGGTGACAGGGCATTTTCACTCAGGGAAGGAAGCAGCAGAGCCCAGGATTTCTTGTCATCTTGTGGTTTTGCAGAGCATGGACAGCAAGGAAGGAGGGAGGGTGGGAGGAGGAGCTGGAGAGGAGCGCAGCAGCCTGTGAAGCAGCCCACTGCTCAATTAGCCAGCACCAGCAGGACCCAGCCACCCATCTGCGAAGGAGTTAATCGGCTGGTGTTGTAATGAATTAAATAAAGAGTTTCCGCCGCATGTGCAACTGTAGAGCGAGACAGTGAGAGAGGGAGATTGAGTGAAAGAGAGGGAGGTGGGTAAGAGAAGCTCAGGGAGGGAGAGACAGGCGAAAGCACGATGAGGATTCACTGTACCTGACGAACAGCCTGGGATGACTGGAGTGGTGGACAGGCACAGGTGCACTGCAGGTGAGATGAGACTGGAAACTGGAGGCTGCCGCAGAGAGTTTGTGTGTTTGTGTGTTTCTGGGAGGGCATGTGCTCGCTGGGATTAGAGTGCATACCTGTTGTGCTTGTTGTGGTTGTATAGACGGCGTGCATATGCTCACAAAGCAAGCTACACGGGGGCTGATGTATAAGCTGTTCACAGCGTCCTTTGTGTCTCTGTTTGAGCAGTAATTTGCTGATTAATGTGTGCGTTTTTAAGAGAGAGAGACGGAGAAGCTGCTGTGATGTTTAGACACAACACCGGACTGGAGGAGGATCGAGGGAGAAAGAGTAAGAAGGGTTGATTTGAGGGGGGCGGGGGTGCAGAGAGGATGACGACATGAGAAAGAGACAGAGGTGGAGGAGGGGTGGAGCGAGTGCAGCCTGTTTTACATGCAGGTCAGGTAATGCAGCGCTCCACTCTGCGAGACTAAGTCCTTCTGTTAGATTTCTGTGGTTAACCCCAGTAAGTGCACAAACACAAGCTTATGCGTAAATATATAGATGTCTTAACTTTGCAGTGAAAAATGCATTTAACCCTCCAGCCCTAAGTTCAAACATCTATCAGTAACTTTGTCTAAGTGGGGCTTGCAGCCTATTTAATTCAAGTGGAAGTTAAAAAATGACAATGTGTAGATTTGAGCTAAGTAGCAGAGCTACAGTCAAGAGTTACTCTGTCATCTGTTCATCTGGGATTAGAGTGATAACGACTGGCACTATAGGCTAAGGTGTTGAATATGATTTCTTCCCAGAAGATGTTCTTTAATGGCAGTGATTATTGCCTGGATGGAGAACTGCTAAAGAGAAATAATCTACATTGAAATAAGCCCTCTCCAGTTTGCTCTCTCTCACATTCACATTCGAATATTTGCAAATCAAAGTCCAAGTGAAGTGTATCTGCAGCTGTCAGAGCAGAGCAACGGTTAAAGAACAATAAAAATGTGTTTACTTTAGTGTGAGTTAGCCTCATTAAAGCAACAAACAGAGAAACACTGGGAAGAGACAGACACACAAGACCACAAATCACTTCTGCACCATTAAAGCCAAGCCTCTGAGTCATTCAGCTTTGTGGGAAAATAAAATCATTAAGGTTGTCAGAACAAATGAACAGCAATTATTTATGATGCACCGGTGCTGCCCCTGAGCTCCTGTCAGTTCGACAAATTGTCAAGGACAAAACTCAGTGGCTACAGTTAATAAATGATGGACTCATGATCAGGTATTGAAGTTCAGTTTAAGTCCAGTCCTGAAGGATTGTGTATTGGCATATCCCCAAAAGCGACCCACTTTATCACTGACCTTCAATCTCTAACTGAGAGTCTGCTTTTTGACCAGATGATTTACAAATCCAGTGTGTTCCTGTGAACAACGAGAACTTTTTAAAATCATCCACAAAGAGTTTTCTCTTTATTATCACCAATGTTGGTTAATTTAATCCTGTGGACTTTGAAGATGAGTGGTTTTCTATGGACAGCAACAATATAAGGCATTAGAGTTTGGCAGGGGACATCACACCAAAGAGTCATTTTCTCTAGCAACTGCTTTGACATGTTGGTAGAAATTTATATACCACGGGGAAAAAGAAGCGTGGGTAGAGATTAAGCGCCATATAAATTTGCGTCCCACTTGTCTCAGAGCCAGTGAGCCTAAGCACAGTCATACACATTTAAAATTATACTTAGAACAACTCCACTCTACACTAGCAAAACATTACTTGGAGAATAAAATAACAAAATGGCACACAATGCTTTGAGTGAGATTTAAAGGTTTCAGTCTTTCATTTTTTAGGTGGTTAGTTTGTTACTGTTGTTCGGCCCATATCACAGGATTATTAAACCATTTTTGTATTGTATACTGTGTAAGCTCCAAGCAGGTTTTGTTTATATAGTGGAGATGCAGTATAAAAAAAGAAGAGACAAGCACAGATGAACTCAAAGACAGCAGCCACTTCACGAAACCTGAATAATTTTAGAGCAGCCTTCTAAAGCTGTTGACTATCATATATAACAAAACACAGATTTGTAATGAATGGCGCAGATATTCTGAGCTATGGATATTTTTCCCTTTTTGGGATGTTCTGGTAGGTTGGTGCAGTCGATCCCAAGACTAATGCTGAGTCCAAACTACATGCTGATTTAAAGATAAGATAAGATAACTCTTTATTGTCATTGTACAGTCATACATAGTACAATAGTTTGATGAACTTGGAAAACTGTCGCACGTTGGCACTATATGCAACACAACACAACACATCACAGTAACTTAACTTAGTAATAAAATGAAGAATAAGTCTTTGTGTATTGCACACTGTTATTATTGCACATTAATTATTGTTGCACGTTGTTTTTTATAAATATTATTATTGTTATTGTTGTTCCCCCCCCAAAAAAAGTCCAGGGAGGTAGTCAATCAGGTCAGCTGTTTGCACTGATTAGGGCCATTGCCCTGTTGTAAAAGCTGTCCTTGAGTCTATTGAGTCTATCGGGACCTCAGCAGCCTGAACCTCCTGCCAGACGTCAGGAAAAGCAAGATTTAAAATATGTTGCAAAAGTCTCAAAATACTTCCAAAACATATTAAATGGACTTTTATTATTCAAGAGAAGTGTACAATCAGTGCAGCGTAGATATCAGGGAAACATGGAAATGTATTTTGATATTTAGCTCCCCCCTCTCCAGCCTGTTTGTGTGTATATACAGTATCTTCTGTCTAAAAAAAATCAATTAAATTTTGCTATTCTGGCAACTTTTTATTTTTAGGTAACCATATAGACATGATTTCCGTGAGTGCTGTAGATGTGGCTGCTTCCAGCTGCTCCTTTATTCACAAGGGACCCACTCGGCACGTTTGATTTGGCAGATTTTTTTTTACGCTGGATGCACTTCCTGACACACCCTCAAAAGGATTTGTCTCCTGCTGGGATGGGATCTTTTGCTTGTTAGATGGCGTGAACCGCTACACCATCGAGCCATCATGTGTGCTATTGATGGAAAAAGTCAAAGTACTGGGAAAAATAATAATAATTGATCATTAGAATAATAAAATTTTAGTAGAATAGCTCTAGAAGTAAAAAGCATTTATTGTCTTTTTAGTGCATTTGTGATTTTTATTTTTTTTTTATTCTTTTTGTTGGTGTGGCGTTCAAGATTCACACTTTAATTCAAAACTGATAATATAAAATAATTATCTGTTCATTTATGTAAAGTAGCTACAAAACATTTAAAGTTTTCCTCTCCTGTTTTCATCAGAGCCATAAAACACCTTGTATACTGACTGAAAAGAGCTGCAAAGGGGGTTTCAGCACACAGTAGTTTACTGCTGCTACCTTCTTGCCCAGGAAACTTTACTGCTTTGTATTAATTTAATTATAGCACTTCATTCTGTGTCAAGGCCAAGCAAACAGTTGCATCTCGATACGAAAAGAGAAGACGGAAGGAAATGGAGTGACAGAAACACCTGAGCTGAAAAAGAGTGAGGGAACACTAAGTGAAAGCTTGGGTTGCAATAAGTTAGTAATCACTGGCCCTGATTCTCGTGTTTACAGAAATAATCTGGCTTTTGTTGAGACTGTATTAGAATGGGAGGCGGGTAATGAAAAACCACCAACTATCATAAATCAAAACTTGTCGCTTAAAAAAAAAAGAAAAAGAAAAAAATTCATCTGCCAGGAGACTAATGTGGGTTCTGGAGAACGGGGACTGAATGGACTGAAAATTGCCTGCAGATAAGAATAAGAACAAGAATAACAGTTTGGATTAGAATTAAAATTCATGGACTTTTGCAATCTTTTTTTTTTTTAATTTCCATGTCAGTTTAAGGTATTTTGGAGCCATCAGTGGATTGGCCTGGATTTGACTGTGGGGTAATTATGGCTTTATAGAAAGCCAGAGACCTCTGCCAAAATGCGAGCGCCTTTTAGTATGTGGCAGAGCAGCAGGAAGGGCAAATGGACAGATGAGAAATACAGCATGCACTGGCGAAAATAAGCAGGTGAGATTTCGAGGTTCTGATGAAAAGAGCGCAGCTGGTGGATTGGGAATGGATGAGACAGGAGACGGCAAGCGGGAGGCAGAGTGCTCGGTTGCCTGTGGTGGTGAAGTCTGGGAGAGAGGCCAGCGTTGCCGCTACAGAGTGGGTTGCTTGCTTGATTCGATTTCACTCTTTTCATTTCCTCACCTTCACCAGTTACAGCCAACAACGCAATCTTGTTTTAGGTACGCTGGAACCCAGTGCTTGCAAAACACAGAGACCACTTGCATTAACACCAATCATTTAATACTCCAGAGAGCCCTATTAGATGAGGCTGTCAGTAATATTAATGAGTTCAAATGACGCTTTCTGGAGGAAAATGCAAAACTTTTTGTGGCCTGCAGCGTGACTCTGTCTTGTAACTAGTTTACTTTGCTCTGCGCAATATTCTGTTTATATTTAACTTAAGCTATAAGCAGAGACATAAATATCTAACTATTCTCTCTGTCTCCCTTCCTGAAACTTCACAGCAACAGCCCAACTACTGGAGCTTTAAGGTCAGTGCTGCTAGTTCAAGTGTCCCTGTGTGTTTGTCATTTTTCCTGTCCGTTGTGTGTGTTAGTGTGTCCATTTGAATGTGTCTATGTGTGCTTTGTGCTGTGGCATCACTTTCAACCCTCAGGCATCACTAGCCTATCTCCATGCTACTTTGGCTTCAGTATCCAACTCGCTTGAC
Source organism: Mchenga conophoros (assembly GCF_057382185.1). Taxonomy (NCBI): domain Eukaryota; kingdom Metazoa; phylum Chordata; class Actinopteri; order Cichliformes; family Cichlidae; genus Mchenga; species Mchenga conophoros. Next base: position 31,023,305 of record NC_140529.1, read on the forward strand.
ATCTCTTGGCTCTCTGTGCACTGTGTGTGTGCATGTGTGTGAGACTTTTGTCTCTTTATGGGTGTGTGTGGGTGTGTGTGTGTGGTGGCAGAGGTGTCAGGGGGTGGCAACAGCTTAAACTTCTCCCGCTCCATTTAATCTGCAGAAGATGAATCTCTCTGGATTTATGATACCTCAGTCAGCTGGCATTAATGGATAGCAGCCATGTGACACTGCTGACGTATTACTGAGTGAGACATTAAGAATGCATTTCAGATGTGCTACTCAAGCATTACTGAAATAATGCTTTGGCATTAGCACAGAAGCTTGAGTCATGGCTAAAGATGCTAAATGTATTTTATCCACAGGTTTATAAAGGAAAAACATGGGTTATATACACTGGAGAACAGGCAGTGATATTGACTGTATAAATCACTTACGCTGAATTGCTGGCTTGCATGCAAGGTTGTGTGTATCACTTTCTGACTTTATAGATCATAGTGGTAGGCAGGGAGTTGTACTATCTAAATAGAAGAGGTTAAAGAAGGTATTGATATGTGTGAGGGAAGAGCCCAGGGCTTGTCTGAGTTGTACTCTGACCTCAGTCTGTGCTCTCAGCATCATTTGGACCAGGTGGAAATGTCACTAAATATCAATGGCTAAATGCCCTGACCCTTGGGGAAGGGTAAGCAATTTATCCCCTATTCCCACAACTAATTTATTCTGAATAACATGAATTTAGAGTTCTGTCTGTCACATAAATGTGCCACACAAGTAAACGATTTTGAACTCTGCAGGACATACAGGTGGGCTGCCAAAGCTCGGGGGTGTTTGAGGAAGAAAAATAGCATTTGAAACAATCAATTGAACCAATTATGACTTTTGAGAAATGAAATAACAAGACTGAAAGATTTTCTGCAGAAATACTGAGAATGCTATTCATCTGCCTCCAACCCTTTGTCCTCCTTCACTATATCCATGAATCTTCCTCTTTTCCTGCTTGGAAGCTCCACATTCAACATCCTTTATCCATTTGTTACCCAACATATCCACTATCTCTCCTCTGCACATGTGCAAATCATGTCAACCTGAGCTAGCCCTCTGATATACTCATTTCTAATCTTATCCATCCTGCTCATTCCCAATGAAAATGTTAAAATGATGTCAAAATAATAATAATTGAAACTAATAATTATATTTGCATTTGAAAATGTGGGTTCTTGATTAGCAATGAAGGCCATGACATGCTCATCGGTATTCCCCAAAGTCAAGTTGACCTTTAGGGATGTTTAGTTTTTTTCCAACCGTTAATGAGAAACTGAAAGCTGCGTTATACAAACTGTGAAGTGTTTAGAAGAAAAGCTTTAGAAAAAAACTAAAATTAATCAACTCTTCTTTAGTCAAAGTAGTTCATGATTAACATTTTCTTTATCAGTGATTTACTAGAGATTGTTTTCATTTCTTTGCATTTATTAGTGCAAGTTGCTTTTTTGTTATTCACGTATTGTTGTTTTGCAGCTTTGCACTAAATTAGGTTGTTTTAATAACACAGTAGTGAGAAAGAGAGAATTTATTGATTTGTTCCAGAGATGCAGCAGCATTAATATAGTGTCAAATGAAATAAGCAAAATACTCCAAGTGATCATAAATCTAAAGATATCATATATTTAGATTTTAACACAGAGGCTGTTGTTGACATCTTTTACTGTATGTCGGCGCCTCATCTTGTTCAATTTTCTCCATTTTGCACTAGAGCTTCTGAAAGCCATGTCCTGCTCCCTCATGCTATCATCTCTAATCTAAGGCTAATTCTCCCTGAATTACCCTCCCTGCTCAAATTAAACCCCCAAATGGAAGTAGTATAAGGACTGCATACACTCATGGTTTCATCTTTGGCATAAATATGTTTTCCAGGGATCTTATTGGATTGTAGCATGCTAAATATAGACACATTTTTAAGTCTAATTAACAAGTTGTGGGTGACGCATGACTGAACATATCCCTGAAATGAAACTGTCAAAGTTTCAAAACTGCTGTTTCTCTCGGCCAGAAACCCACCTAACACTCTCAGTTATAATATGGTGTCTTGAGGAACACTGCGTTATTATCACTATCTTTTATAAGCAAACCTATTGCAACAACTTACAATTTATAGCAATTTTACAAAGCATTTTGTTCCATGCATTGATGATTCCTGGTATTCTAAAGAGAAAGGACTCTGAGAGTATTGGGGGACTGTGTGAAAAGATGAAAAGCTATAATAACGGAAAAAAGCAAGTAGAGCCAAATGGATGTGAGAGATGGATCGATTTAGGGGGCTGTTTTCTCTCCATTTTCTAAAAGTGAGAGCTGTGAACTTTTTTTTGTGTGGGAAAAGAGCCAGGTTGTGGGTGGAGGAAAAACATTAAAAATGCTCAAGATGTAGACAGAAACAACACGAGAGATGTACCTGGATGTGGCTTTGGCCTCAGAGACTGAGGGGGAAGCAGATATGTTCACACAAAGCAGTCGAGTAAGAATTAAAGGAGGACACATGAGTGACAGGGGATAAAAGGTGGGAAATGAGGACATATCACTGGAGGCTAAGACACACAGAAGCATCCAGGGAAGATAAAGATATTATTAGGAGGGGCGAACAAAATAAGCTGGTGGGGGGAAAAAAGTATGAGATGTGGACAAGGTGTGAGGTTTGCAATTTAAAGATTTTACACCTCGGGAACCAAAGGCTTCACTCACATCAAGCTGTGTTTGGCATTTTTATATATAGTAATTTTCAAATCCAACAGAATTTAATGTCACTTAAGAGGAGAATTACTGCTCTTGCAGAAAAGATTAGAAAGAGGCTGGCAGCAACCATCATGTAATAAGCCAGCCTCTGGTTTTAGACTGTTACAGCAGTGTTCAGCCATTTTCTTGTCTTGTTGGATGCTCAGCTGTATCGTAGCCAATGCCGACACCTCGCACATGAACTCCTCTTAACTTAAGCTTGTGCATCACACGGTTCATATTTATTCACATTCTACATGTTATGTTATGAGCAAGAGGAAAATAGGAATATATAAGGACACAGAGAGTTCAAGTTCAAAATATACTCCAGAATTTTTAAAACAAGCTCACTTCACTTTTATGGCCAGATCACTGAACCTTCAGGCAGTTAGTTAATCAGGCATCAACCACCTCAAACTGAGCACAATATCAGAAAACAAGTTCAGGGTTTAAATTAAATGTAATCTTCACAGAGAGATAACTTTGCAGATGCATTCAATTTTTGATCGCCCCAGAAGTATAATTACAGTATGCCTGATTAAAACATTCTGTGGCTGAAGTGAAGTTCACCATTTTTATTGAAGAAGAGATAAAAAATCTGACAACTAGTTTGCAGTCTAAATAAGACGACCCTGAAGTACAAGATGGAGTTTGATGAGAAATGCTCCCCCAAACATAGAAAGCCATATACCAAGGCTACAAGGCTTTTGACCTTAAAGCAGAGTAGACTATTGTGTGTGTGTCTCTGTGTGTATGCACGCATGCTAGTGTCTACAAGCAAGAAACAAGAAAAGACATGGTGGGAGGTTGCAATGAGTTTAATGCAGTTTGTAGCCTTAGGTTGCCTTGTCCCACTTTCCACTCTATTCACATGTAAGATCATCCTGTTCTCCTCTTGTTCCTCTCTTCTGCAATGCCCTTATAGCAGTGTGGAGATTGCAACAGTAATTGAGTGCTGTTGGAAAAAGTCTAAAAGAAAAGGTTGAGGTGTAGGGAAGGGGGTGGACGGTGGGAGGGTGTGGAGGAAAAATGAGGAGGTAAAACCAGTTTTCCTCAAAGGCTGTGAACACCGTGATGTAACGCTGGCATTTCTAGCAGCACCAGATGCATGACCAGATGGTGCATTCACATATATTATTTACAATGCAAAATTACCGCAGTGAGACATTTTCAGTTTACATATCACATAAACCACCAATATGGAAGTCAATGTTTGGGGACTGTTGTAATAAGACGATCTGAGTAAAACCACATGTAACAACAGCGGCAGTAATCTTATACCCAGTCATACATGGGGATTTCATTGTCTTGTTTTTGCAGCATGTTGAAAGGAGTTGCGGAGAGAATACAGGGTGAATAAGGAGGTAAATTTGGGTTTAAAAAGATGACAGGAAAGCTAGTTCAGACATACAGGATCATACTCTCCCATTTCCATTTCCTAGAAAGCTCAGTGGGTTATTTCGCTTTTAAATTATATTCTAACAAGGACAGCTAGAATGAGTCAAGCTGTAGTTCAGAGTTGCTCATATTCCCATTCATAGAAAAAGCTGCATTTCTTTGCCAAATCAGCTCCTGGGTGTTACTTTTACTGAGTAATATTTCATTTAGACGGCTGGTTCAGCACCTGTTCTGTGTTGGCTAAACACCTGAATTTGTTAAGCACAGAGTCCAAAAACTGCTTTTTATCATCCTCCTTCTTTATTGGCATTTAGAACGTCAAGTGTAGTCTACAAATAGTCTAGCAAAAATTAACATTAAAAAATGTAATAGTTAGGAAATATGCTAGAGTTAGTTGAGAAGATTGCTATCCGTCTCATGTATGTAAAGTATATATGAAAACATCACTATCAGTAGCACACCTCACTACGCTGGTTCATTCTAAAAAGTAACAAAAATCTACAAATCAGTACCTTTTAGCTCAGTAAGTAACCTTTTTACTGTTTAGCCTGTAAAGTGTAAAAATTACAACTGGTTATTTTGCCTATTTTGACGTAAGGTCATGTATAAATAACTCCAGCCTACATAGTAGTCTGGCAAGTGCACGAAGCCCAAGAATTATACTGCTGTTACCTCAGAGCTGGGATGACTGTTCACCAGTGTTGCCAGTCTGCTAATCATAGCTTCTTAGTTAAGCAGAAGACTCACATCAAACAGCTTGTATAACACCGAAAGCACGTTTCAACATTTCAATCACAACTTTTGCTTCCTAAAACAGTGGAAACGTAAATAAAATCTCCAGGGTTTATTTTGATCCCCCAACCCTCCTCACCCCTTAATGTCCCTATGTAGGATGGTCTGGCCAGAATGAGGCAAGCTACAGTGTGGGCTCCTCCTCCTCCTCTGTGATGCTGTTGGCTGTGTTCCTCGGTGTGGTCACAGCTTAGATAAATGACCCTATTAGAAAACATGGTGTGGGTTATCTGTCAGCATCGCAGTTTCTCAGTGCGCTCAGACACTGTCTGCCGCTACCATCACTGGTTTGGTTCACTGTGTATGATTGCGTGATTGAATTATGTATGATGGCGGCAAAAGGAATGTAAGGTTACATTATAAAAAATGGTCGTTGGGATTTTTAGTCTTGCTGCAGGTTTGTAACTCGTCTTGTAAACATACACGTGAATGCATGCAGCAGCTAATTAAAAGACCAAATTACCAATGACTGCAGTACCTAACATGATATAAGGTCCCATATATTGCTGTTTGGTTATTCCATTTCCTACTGGAATAATTACTCGATTCCCAGAAGTTTAATAAGTAAAAAAGATTTATCTCATTGAGTTGCATGAGTACTGCAACGTTTATTATCATTTGCATCTACATATTAAGGATATCTACTAAAGCTAAAGCTAGGCTGGTGTTCACTTGGAAGTGTTGGACAAATTGAACTATGATCGTCGGTGCAAAATTCTGTAGCAATCGATCTAAAAGCTGAGTATGCACCGAGGTGGTCGATCGACTATCTGACAGGGTGACATTGCCATCCATTGAACTGTGCCACCTGCAAGGCTAAAAAAAATTAATCTTGTGCTACATTCATTTTGCCCACTGTGACAGTATATTGTCACATGCTGCCTTTTGGTAAAAACAAAACCCACCCTTTTGAAATTCTCTGTCTGGGATATTGAGATGGATTTCTTCCCTGCTATTTTTTCATTTTACTGATTAAGTAGTTAATTGATTATTTTGAAAAAAAAATCCATATTGAAAGTATTCTCTGTTTGCATCTTTCATTTCTTGTTCAGCATGCTTTCCTGGCTTATTACCCAATTAACAAAACCATAAATGGATGTACAGTGGTTGTGTATTCTGTGCAGTGCTGTGTGTTTATGAATGAATTCAAACAATCCACTGCTGAGACTTAATGAGCGCAGATATGGCCCTCCATATTGCTTCTGTCAGTATCCCATTAATTAAATACCACATTAATGGAAGGAGCAGTAGATCCATGCTGCTGCTTGACTTAGGCAGCGAAAGGAAGACAGGGAAATTCTTAGAAAGGACTGTTCTAAGCGAGCAGAACGACTGTTGTGCTCGTGGTTCAAGGAGGATGAGACAGGAATGGCTCCTGTGCTGTGGCCAAAGATGCATTTGCTTTTGCCGTCCAAACAATGAGCAGACAGCATTCTGGGAGCTCATTACAGCAGCCTCTGAGCTGGAGGAGACTCTGCAGTGGTGGGGGATCAGAGAGACAGTTCAGTGAGCTCAGCCCCAGCTGCGCTAACAGTCTTTCAGTGAGAGACGCCTGGGCATAGGCCAGCAGGATAAACCCACAGTGACAGCCTGGGATTTGCATGAGCTTCTCCTCCCATCCCACAAGCATTCATTTAAAGTTCGTAGCTGCAAACGGACAAGTTTGTATGAGAGCGTGTGGGAGGTGTGCAAAGTCTCACTAACTTTTTCTGAGTTTCTGCTTAATACGTCTCCTTACAAGTGATTCATAAAGGCTGATGTCCTGGCATTCTGTGCCAACTGAGTACAGCTATATAATGTTTTGTTGCTGCACCATTCAACTAATGTCAGAGACTGTGACGCCAGTAATTCTTTGTAAATGGCTGCTAGCTTAACCATTGTCAGGGCTTCAATAATCTTGTTAGGTGTTTCATTGTGTGGTGTCTCACTGTGTGCCTGCTTTCTGTTTTCGAGTTGTTCTTACACCACTAGCCCCGTCCAATCCATTCTTTCCACTTCAGTTTCACTTCACAGTGAATTAATCCGTCCCTTTTCTCTCTGTAGAGCCGCAGTCCACGCCACTCCCAGTCTACCCAGTCTGGTCTTGCCGACCAGGCTGCCAAGCTCTCTTTTGCCTCCGCTGAATCCTTGGAGACTATGTCAGAAGCCGACATCCCCATTGGGTTTAACCGGATGAACCGATTTCGCCAGAGTCTGCCGCTGTCCCGCTCAGCCAGCCAGAATAAGCTACGATCTCCAGGTTAAAATCACTGCATACCAGCTGGACTCAAGGCAGCTTTCTCTTTACCTCATGTAGCTGGTGAAGGGAACCACTGTGCTTACAAGGAATTGAAGGAATTGTGTTTTATTCACACCGAATTTACAGTCTTTAGTCTAATTGACCTGCTATAAAAATGTACAGAACACTCAAACCTGATAAAGTATGACTTTGTTTTTCAGTGTCGATGCAGTACGCTCCCTGTGAGCTCAAAAATGTCTTGTAGTTTTTAGAATGCAACAAAAAAACATAGATATTTTTTTCTTAGGATAGGTATTTTAGTGACATTTCATTTAACTGTAACAGAGTTCATACTGTACTGGATTAAGTATATCCTTGTGTGCAAGCAGAACATTCGAGGACAGTTTTATATTAAAAGGGCCTTGGGAGTGTAGAGAGGATTAATGTGAAGGTGGTGCAGATTCATGAAGAGCAAGGTGTGGAGTTACCTTGCGCAGGTAAAAGAAGTGGGTGTAAAATTAAAGAGCTATACCTGATTAGGGCATTCCTGAATAAGAAGTTCAAGCAAAAGTGGCACACCAGGCTTGCCTGTCTCCCCTGTCTCTACACTAACTACTGTCTTTGTTTTCTTCTCTTCCCAACTTGTCTGCAGTATTAACTGACACTTAATTTTGCCTGACTTTTAACTCTTGGTCTTTCTTTGCTTTGTTTGTTCTTTTTTGTTTGTCCCATGGTGTATGACTTTTTGTTTGTCCCATGGTGTATGAAGATGAATTTTCAGGTTAGTCAGGCGTCAAACACATCTTTATTTATATGATCGTTGCAGAATCTGCTGAAAGCTTTTTATGAAGTTGGGATGTTTTGGAGTTTAATTATTCATAGGTGGGGCAACTAATACTCAAAAAGAAAACCTTGCAAAAAATTCAGCCTGTGCATGCATCTTTGTGCATTATCTGTGAATTCTCAACTAGCTCTCACAATCCTAATCTAACATTAAGAAAATAAGAGTGGGTTTGGTACTCATTTAGCCATTAATCATGTTGACATCTGATGAGAAAAGTTATCTAGATTTCGTATCTCAAGAGTCAGAACATTTGTATCATTTCAGCTGCAGCCAACAAAATGTCTCTGCTAGTTCTCTCCATCCACTAAAGCCAGCATCTTCTGACTCAGCCACCTTCTCCTTCATCGCTTTCTATTAGGCGTGCTGTTTCTGCAATATGGAGATGAGACGCGTCGGGTGCACATCACCCATGAGCTCACCAGCCTGGATACGCTGCATGCTCTCATCGTGCACATGTTCCCTCAGAAGTTGACAGCAGGTATGCTGAAGTCACCCAACACAGCCATCCTGATCAAGGACGAGGCCCGTAATGTCTTCTACGAGCTGGAGGATGTCAGAGACATTCAGGATCGCAGCATCATTAAGATTTACCGCAAAGAACCCATCTATGCTTCTTATCCCGCTGCCGCACACCTGGCCAACGGGGACTTGAGGGTAAGCAGAATGGAGCTGGGAGGTGAAAAGGCCAGCCTGTTTTCTGCTATTTCACAGAACAAAATTCTTGTCTGATCTCTGGCAAGTTTGACAACTGAACTGTCAATGAAAACTATAATTGGGTGCCTTTTTGGTAAGGTAATAGTGCCTTGTTTTATTATTTTTATTATTTTAGTGGTTACTTTGACTATTACAGGCTATTACAGTATATTCAGGTTAGTAATTTAACAGGTATTCCTCCTGGAAATGTATTTTCTTATCTTCAAGTAGGCCATCTGTTGCTGTGCAGACACCAGAGAACAATGTTCCTGTGTGAAATGAGCATATTTTAACATTCAAAGCTATTTCTGCTTCAGTAAAGATCAAGGGAGCCTGAGGGAGATCTTTTTTTAGTTTTTTTTTTATACAAAACTCTGCTTACAATCTGCATTATTCACAAAATACTAAGAATACAACTCTTGTTAACCATGCAAACAGAGAATGAAAAATGATTTCAGTGCATGTACTGTGCTTGTTTACGTAAACATTTTATACAAGAAGTTGACATGGAAAAAGAGGGGAAGGGGTGGTCAACGAGTATGTGTACACCACAAAAACATCAACAAGTATCCACATAGGCCTAAAGACCAGCTGGTGACCACCTGGCAACCAGTTGGCAACAGTTGATTAGGAAAAATAAGTATTCCTTAGTGGTTGCCAGTGGTTGTTCACAGTCACTGTGAAATCTATTGCTAAAGCCCCAATCTTGCAGGCTGGAGGTAGTTTTTACTGCACTTTTTAAAGTTTCAGTACCTCTCAGTGGTTAGTTAGTGTTTGCGATTCTTGGTACATCCAGTTTCTTCCACTGAAAATCAGAAACCACTTGTCAACTGGTCAGGGAATACAGGGTTTGGCTTAGTTTTAATGCCATGGTTTTTCAGTGTATATAAATAAATTTATCCCTGGTTACAAAGGCTAAACATCACAGATTACTCTGTCTTTGTCTAATATATTCTCTGCAATAAACTGTTTGCTATGATGCTGAGAATGAATGAAAACAGGAATGACTTAAGTTAGAAAAGTAGATATGCGACTAGGAAAAGCAGACTATTTGACAGTTAAAAGGTTCAGAAATTAGAAAAATCACAACAGGAGTAAATTAGCAGCAGGGGAACACAGCCAGAGGTGAAGTTAAAGATAGCACTGGGGCATGTTTAACAATAATATACTAGACAAAATGCAGGGAAGAAGAGCTCAGTGAAGAAACGTTCAGAGCTTTTCAGGTTGAATGAGCTTTTGCATCATGTTATCATCCTGCTGTAGATAAAGATACAGATTTAAGACTACATGGTCTTGTTTTGCCTCGCAGATTCTTTCCATTTAGAATAGACACAATCAATTTTATTCCTTTTATCATTAGTCTAATAAACAAAATCACAGGCAGCATCTCTGATCTCTTCCATTGGACCAATAATTTGTCTCGTTGTTTAACAAATTTATCATCATATTTTGGCATCTGCAGATCCTGACACCTTGTCTGGTGTCAGCCAGATCAAAGTCATAGCCATAGTCATTATAAGCATGGGAATCACAGCACACTCATCTGTTGGTCTCCATGGTAACTCTCATCCCTCTTTGTTCATTTCAGAGGGAAATGGTCTACTCTTCCCGCGACTCCTCCCCAACTCGCCGCCTAAATACCCTTCCTTCCTCCACCGCCTCAGCATCCTCTGGGTCTCCTTCTCGCTCACGCCTCTCCTACAGCGGGGGCCGTGCTCCATCCTTCGGTGGATCCCATCCCCAACATGATCAGCCCCGACACCCACACCATCCCTCAGCCGGCCATGGTGCCAACGCAGGTCTTTCCCCTTCACCTAGTGCCATCCTGGAGCGCCGCGATGTCAAGCCTGATGAAGAGGTTTCTGCTAAAAACATGGCACTGATGAAAAATGAGGGGCTATATGCCGATCCCTACAGCTTGATGCACGAAGGCCGCCTCAGCATCGCTTCCACCCAGTCATTAGCTGCGATCGGAGACCCCTTTAGCTTCCCTGTTTCCGCTGGCCTGTACCGACGTGGCTCTGTGCGCTCCCTCAGCACCTACTCAGCTGCTGCTCTCCAGGGAGACCTGGAAGACTCGCTCTACAAGCCTGGAGGTTCACTATACTCAGACACATACTCTTCTGCCACTCTGGGCATGGGATTTCGCATGCCACCGTCATCCCCACAGAAAATCCCTGACATGCAGCTGAGGGACAGGGACTCTTATTCCAGCACACCCAGAGCCTCACCTGTCAGACAGAGTTTCCGCAAGGACTCTGCCTCTTCTTCTGTGTTTGTGGAGAGCCCGAAATCCAGGCCCAGCTCCAGTTCTGATCCTCTGTGTATAACAGCTGGACCTGGAGAGGGCAGCCGCACCACATCTGGTTTTGGGTCTTCGTTATCTGGGCAAGATTCTGACAGTAGCAGGTCAGTAAGAATCAGTGTGAATGTTTTCCTGTTTTTATTCATGTATTTTATTGTATCTTCTGATGCAGTGTGCATCAGGGGAAAAAAGCAAACAAACAAAAACAAAACCCTCAAAGTTACATATTTTCTCTGCCTGATAAAATTTTACAGATATTATTAATTCATGTTTAACAATCTTCTATTCAAATTTGCATATTTCACACCCCTAAGAACAAATATTTTTCTGTTTGCAAAGAATTCCAAGTGTTTTTTCAGCTCTTCGTTTGTGTTGAGTTCAGGGTTTTGTTTCACAGATGTGCTGTTTGTTATTTTCGCAGGGATCATCGCCTGGAGCGTATGGAGGCCATGGAGAAGCAGATAGCCAGTCTGACTGGCCTCGTCCAGAGTGTGCTGACCAGAGCACCAGACAGTGACAGCACGTAAGACTCTCCATTACAGCCCATTAACCCTCTGAAAGTCACAGATACAGCATTAGTTTGGACACAAAAACAGGATGATCGACAGGATTATTATCTATTATGAGAGCCATTAGAAGCTCCATAGCTGTGAAGTGGTGCATTACCTTGTGTGAGCACAGCACAAATTCAGAGCACTAAACATTAGCCACAGGGCACAATGCTGATCAGTGCACTGATAAATACAGACATCTCCTAGAGTCTTTCAGTAGATTTTGATTCCTTACACTGACCATTGTTATCAGGGCACTTTACTCTCACATATGCAGTAGACTTCATTAAAAAGGTGACAACTTGTTAATGTAATCAGTCTGATAGTATCCAGCACTGGTGCTTCTAGTGTTAGCACTGTAATTGCCTTGCCCTGTGGCCGTTGATCCTCAGATGTGGCCTGCTGCGTCTCTGCATGATGGCGGGCTGCCCTCCAGACCAAGGGACGGAGTTTTCACGGCCATTACCTTTCTCTTCCAGCGAGAAGACCGAAACCAACAGTGATGGCTCCGCCACTGGAAGTGAGTAAAGCAGCGTAATTGTTACCTGTGAACCCAACCGTTACTAACACTTCCTTTCCTGTGCTGTTTAGAATACTTTTATGGCTCGATTTCCCTGCTCCCTGTGCACGCACCCGAATGTACACAAACTAGCAATGGCGGTGACTTCCTGGTTTAAGACTAATATATGCCAACTTGGTAACTTTCTTACAAGAGGGCGGATAAGAGGTTAAGTTAAGAAATGTAGCATTGGTAATTGTTTGTTTGGAACTTTTAGTTCTACTCCAGCATTGTTCAAACAATGTGTTAGCTATCAAACTGCATGTGAATATGTAGTTATACAGTCTGACCCTGGAACTTAAACATGTTTATCTACATAAACAGTAATAGTGTCCTGTCCCAAGCAGAATTCAAAGAATTTTATTTCATTTTTGCTCTAGTGGGAATGTATATTGACATGTTAATGGGCCAAATATAGTGCATAATACACTGAGTCAGATGAAATATCTTTAATAAATCAGTGGTATGATAGGTTATATGGTAATACTTCCATGTATCGTAAATAGCGATCCTACACTGGCTGTGCATTTTTTATTATAAGCATTGCAAATCTAACAGCAGATTTAGCTTATGAAGTCATAATAATTCTCATGGACAGTTTTTCTTCTAGCTATCCAAAACTAACTGCATTACGCAGGAAAACTTGCCAGTGTTCATTTTAATTGAACCAAGTGAGTTCAGTGTTAAAGTCTCTTTGGACACTCTCTGAGACATTACATTTCCACCTCCTTCATAGTTCTTTTTTCTTTTTCTCTTTGACTGTCTTTGCTTTTCTGTCGCTTCTTAAGTGGAAGAGTTTAATTTAAAATGTCTAATATATCATTTGATAATCAAAATTAAGCATCAAATCAAGCATCAAATCGGGTTAATAGAATTGTTAAAGCTCGGTCAGATGAGAAAATTACTCTTTGGTTCTTTTGAGATTGTACCGCAAAGTTTTTTTTGCATTGCTAAGTACAAATACAGGAAAGCAGAGGCGAAATGCTAGACGGATCTGTCAGAGATTGAAAAATATACCTGGTGACAGCTCGTGAAATGTGTTAAATAAACTGAGATGCCAAATTGTAAACATAACCTCCAGAAAGAGGAAATAAGACAGCTTTGAAGTCTTTGGAAGGTTTATTCCTTCACTTGTGACTGTCTCTGCTGGCGGCATGTAAATTCAATTTTGTGTTCAAAGGTATTTTTCAAAATATCAGATATTCTATATAAGAAATAAATATTTAATCATAGAATTTGTTAAATACTGACAGGAGCTTTTGTACCCCGATAGGTACACTGGATGCATCCCTTTGATACTGTACAGTCATTCCTGTCTCTCCATAATTTTATAACCCTGTTGTCTTTGAAGCTTTCTCATGCATTGGATCACTGCCATAAGACTTATGCCATCATCACAGCCATTGTCTCTGCTATAGTCAATAAAATGTTCTCCGGGATCACCATTCTGTAAATCTAAACTTTCCTCTCCCTCTTTGTCTCTCTGCTACTCATTAATTTCTTGGTAACTGGCTCACTCTTTCTATATTCCAGCCGGACGACAGAAGAAGAAAGGTAGTTTCCATCTCCTACTCTATCACCCTTTTACTCCTTCCAGACATTTCTCATTGCTCCCTGACCTCTGTATGGGTGTGTGGTGTTGCTGGGTAGCTGGCAGTGTATATTCTCCTATTTATCTCCTGGTTGGTTTCCCAGAACGCAGACTCCCCTCGTTCTGTCTGTCTCTACTTTTTAAATTTCTGCTTGGTTATTCCTTTGCGAATTTCAGAGGTTTGTTCTGGCACACAGTGGAAAACTCTTTTGTGAGGGTGTGTGAATATGTGGTAGAATATATGGTGGGTCAATGACCATACTCACAAAGGCCTATGTTCAGATAAGAGCATGGTTATCCCTGTGTGTCACTGCTGAATAGACTAATTGCACTTCTCTATGGGTTACTAATAGCATGAGCTCATATTTCTCCCACTGGGCAATTAGAGTTTTGTGAATATGGGACTTTTTTGTATTCACACACTATATCCTCTGTGTGTGTGCGCCCAGAATTTCTGTATATGTAATTTTTTTGGCCTTTATGGCAAGTGTGTATTTGTGTTATTGTTTTACTGTGTGATGCTGGCTGGCTGCAACTCTCACCGGAGCATAACCCAACAAACTAACCGCTTTGTTTCCCAACGACCTCCCGGTGACCCCCGTTTCCTGCTCTGTGATTGGCAGCAAATACACCGTCGGCACCTCTAGCTCTGATGCCGCCGCCACCTTCTAACTCAATCCAGGTGAACAGCGTTGGTCGCTTGCAGATGCAGCTCCATCTTCACGGTCTGCAGCAAAACGCCAGCGACCTGCGCAAACAGCTCAACCAGCTACGCAAGATCCAGGTATTTAATATCCACGATTAAATGTTTTTAATTGGTTTGTCCTTTCAGATTAGAAAACTGGTTATTGTCTAGCTCTACGAACACCGTTTGTTTTCCTAAATATACCTTTGATATTCGAGTTTATATTTAATGTTTCCTGTCTCATCTAAATGATTATCGTAGCTGCCAATGGCACTCTGTGTTTGTGAACCGAGCTCTCTGTGGTTGTGTAATGAATCCCACTATGTAAGAACTACATAAAATTTATCTGGACACATCTAGTCCTCCTCCCTATGGAGGAAAATAATGTTTTCTTTCATCTTTTTTGTTAGTTATATTGTTGTTATTGCACAGCAGAAAAACAAATGCATATAAATATGTAATAAGGATAAAAAGAAACAGACATCTGATATTAATGCGATATTTTGAAATGTAAATTCACTGTGACAGTGGTATAACTCATCAAAACAAATTGTAAAAGGTGAACAATTATTAACACCCCCACCTCTACCCTAATAACATGCAAATGGTTATTTGTATTTGTATGTGTTGCTCAAGGCTTTGCAAATGTACGCTCTAAAAAAATCAGCAGCAGCATGCCTCGCCTGAGACACTTTACTGATGACTCTGCATATTACACAGTCTTGTGAGCAGTTGTTATTAACAAGTTTCTACTGAAGAAGTAGTCCTTAGGAAGAGTGTTGACAGCATGCTGAGTAGATTATTTAGAGAAACCAGGACACTGTTTCTGGGTTGAGATAAACCCATTTTTTACTGAAGCGAACTGGCATTATCTTGATCAGCGTGAATGATGTGCTAGTAGCATTTGTTTGGAGCATCCTTTTCCGTTTCGCTCCTTAGACCTGTCGAGATAGATGCAGAATTAGACAGAAAGCCACAAGAAGAGTTAACCAAAATGTGGAAATTAAGTCCTTTCTGTCTGAGTTTCATTTATCTCCGCTTGAAGTGGTGCCATGGTTACTGCAGGAGGAATTAGAAAGAGATGAGATAAATGCTCTCACTTTCAGAGGAGTGAAGTTTCTTGCAGGAAAAGGAGTGAAAAATTGAGTAATGGAAGTGAGAGATGATAGGCATGTGGTGCTTTTATTTGTTCCGTAAGAGCAGTTGCAAGGCTGCTTTCAACTAGCGAAACAGTGAGATGGCGAGCCAAACACCAATGGTTGTGATGCACCGAAGAGAGAACAGTTTGCTGTTTGCGTGTCAGTGTGCCCAAGTGTGACCTCTGCACCTGGGCCTATATTGCCGCCCGTGCCGATGGCCAACAGCTTTAATTTTACATGTGAATGAATTATGCAAGAGGGTAAAGTAGAGACAGGCAACTGAGCAAGACAGAGGCAGCAGAGCATGCTATTTCTCTTGATGCATTAAACATTTTTCTTTAATGTGTTACTGTACTCCTTGCTTTTGGACTCATGCATCTACATCACTGCTGCTGGCAGTATATCAGGGAATACTGGGTAATTATAAATGTTAGCGATATTGTTGTCTTGCTTCACTTCCTGGAACAAAAGAATAATCAATTATTAATTTTTTCTTGCTTACTGGGTGATTTCATCTTGGGGAGTTGTGTTACATGCATAGTCCTGTAGAATATTCCTTTCATAACACTGAAAGCAAGTGGAGTTCATGCTTGGTGCATCTGTTTCATTTTCCTCAGGGTATTTCAGCCCTCTGTGTTTAGAACAATATTGTGTGCACATGCTAATGCAAATACAGACAGCAGAAAGTGAAGTATTGGCTGCATCTCAGAGTGGTTTTAAGAACATATTGTTCATTACATCATGAAGGCTAAAACTCACTAATATTGACTGGAAAATTAATATACATTAAAGGACAGAGTTAAGTGTTCTTCTCATGTGGAAGGTCATGGAGTAAAGATGCCAGAGAACCTGACCCCTCAAGGACAAGGTAGAAAAAGGTGTGCAGTTGTTGCAAATCACTGAAGTTTTCATTGTAAAGCCTTAGTCAGCTCCAGTTCTCCTCCTTAATGCGATAGTATTTTGTGATAAATGAAATAGCAGCTTTCATAACGCCAGCAAGCAATGCTCCAAAGACCAAGAAGGCTAACATTCCCACAGCTAATTTCCAAATATTTGCTGAGTGTACGTGTATTTCTGTGATGTTGTTTTTTAACGTGTGGCTTTTTTTTCATGCAGCTAGAGAACCAGGATTCAGTGCGAACGCTGCTGAAGCGGACAGAGGCGGAGCTGAACGTGCGTGTGACTGATGCCCTGAGGAAACAGGAGGATCCTCTCCAGAGGCAGCGCCTCCTGGTGGAGGAAGAAAGACTCAAATATCTCAACGAGGAGGAGCTCATCATTCAGCAACTCCAGTCAGTTACAGTACACGATTTGTTTCTTGGCAGTGCAGTGTATAACAGTTGTTGAGCAGTACACGCTTGATGATAGAAACCAGTGATAATTTTAAAAAAAAGGGGGTTTCCAAATATAGAAGAATCTATGAATGCAATCTGTGCTGTAGGTGAATACTGGTTGACATTTGTGTAGTTTAAGATGCGTTTTAACTTGTATTTTATAATTATATCAGACATAGCAAAATTCATGTCTCTTTTACGACACACTGATAGGATAAAGCTGTCGCTATAATTAAGCCCGGCACAGAGCAAGATGCTTATTAAGATCTGAGTTACACGACTGTCCAACAACTAATTAAACTGACTGCAAAATGAGAGCAAAGAGCTACCTTGAGATTTAATAATCAGATAACCTGCTTCAGTCTTGTATGTGGAAATTTGCTGGATCGCTCTGTGAGTCGAAGAAGACTTATTGAATGTCACTCGTTTCTGCACTTGGATTTTAGAATAATTAGTTGAACTGTTAGATGATCCCTGCTAATCGATGTCTGGTACTTTTCCTGGCTAGTGGCAGCCAATTATTTTGATTAATTATACACTGAATTTTTATTCATCATATGTCTTGAGGACCAGACTAGATCAACTCAACATTAGCGCTTAACGAATTTATATTTGCGTAGTTTACGTTTTATTGAAGGCATCATATTATATAGCTATTTTAAAAGTTTCTTACTTCAGTTGCTGCATGAAACTTTCGAAAACTAATCTGTACCTCGTCCAGTTCAGCTTGCCCAAACTGTTGATCTAGTTCCCAGTTGATTGAGAGACAGTTTATTGGCAAAAGCATGGCTGAAACATGAATATCACGATTTTGAGATAAATATTCAGTCGAATCTAAGTGTGGTGGAGGAATCCCTGGTGTTCAGCCTTCTGTCTGTTCCATCTCAGCGACCTGGAGAAGTCGGTGGAGGAGATCCAGAAGGAGTCGTCTGTCAACCACAAGCTGGTGACAGTGCAGGAGCTGGAGGAGAAGGCCACTCTTCTGAGAAAGCTGGGAGAAACACTCACGGAGCTGAAAAGTGAGTCATTCTGGTGGATTCACTGTACACTGGCGCAAAAAGGAAAACACAGCCCTTTATGCTGGCAGACCATTTATAACGCCCTAGTTACTCATCAATGCACTGACTAACTTGTAGTCATGAACAGCCAATCTGTAGCACTTAATCACCCTCAGATTACTCATTGTCTCAATGAACTCAGTGACCATTTACCTAAATTGAAAAAGGTTATGGTTGCCTACCACAAAACATTTTGGACAAATGTAATAGATATTTTTTGTGTGATCACAGTTGGCTCCCTGTATTAATCTGTTGCTTTCCCCTAAAGATCAATTTCCAGGTCTGCAGAGCAAGATGCGGGTGGTGCTCCGGGTGGAGGTGGAAGCTGTCAAGTTCCTGAAGGAAGAGCCACACAGACTTGATGCCCTGTTAAAACGATGCAAGACTATAACTGATACCCTTGCTACCATGCGCAAGTATGACCTAGCACAACAATACCTACTTGGTTGTTTGTATTCCAGTAAAAAAACAACATTAAAGTCTAATAGCTGTCTTTACACTGAGTTTGAGATTTTAATAATCCTTTAAATACTGACAAGGAAGCACTTGTCCAGTAAATTCTTAAGCTCTTAAGTATGATCTGAAAGCTGTTAAATATGCCGAACACTGACTGACCTGTATCCACTTGTAATCAATTCCAGTCAGCCCAGTTTTTCCATTTGCACCTCTGCCAAAGGCATAATGTTTTCACCCCTATGTGCTGGTGTGTCAGTAGAACATTATGGATTTTCATAAATGAGGCAGTGAGAGAGGCCTTTGACCAAGAAAATTTATTAGATAATGTTGTTGATCCAGATCAGAAACTTTCATGCTTAAACATTTGCTGTTTTAAGTCAGAGTTCTGAGTTCATTAAGAGATATAGAAGTGATTTAAATCCATCAAGTGTGAAGAAAAGCAGTATTTAAGTGTGTAGTCAAGCTTCCAGTATTGTTGTACTTAATTGGCATTATTGAATGTCACACTGATGAATGTCCTTTTTAGTCACATGAGTAACAGTTTTAATTTTGCGGTTAGTATAGACTAGAGGACGTTGAAGGACTTTTTCCTTCAGCATGCCATTGTCTATCTCCTAATCAGCCCTGTGTCCAAAAAGCGCCTCACTCTCAGGCTTAATTAATCTCAGTGATAAAAGAGCTCATCTAATGTTGCTCTTTTCTTTCATCTTTTGGGTAGCAGTAAGTTGGCAAATGCATTCAGCAGCAGTGGAAGTTTTTATCCTTCAGCGTTTAGTGTTTGGGGTCTTTTTTTAGCATTTGCAATTCTTTTTCATTTCGAGATCTGTATAATACATGTTTGTTGTTTGTGTTACATTTAAAAATGTTGATTAATTAATTCTTCTTCTGTCTTGCTAGACAAGCAAATGAGGGAGTATGGAAGAAGCAAGAAGACTTCACTAGTTCATCATCCAAGCACAACGAGGACTTGCGAAAGTTTGCAGACTTTGAAATCCCCACCATCAATGATCTTGGGGGAGGCAACAGCTTGTCCAATTGGAGCCCTCACACCAGCCTCAGCCGTGGACATGGCAACCCATCCGGCCTTCACAAGGATAATCATCCTCCTGTTCCCCACAAGGGCAAAGCTCTGGAAGAGCTTGAGCGTCGTGCTGCTGCTGACAAAGCTTTGTCCATGGAGGTCCGACTGGTAGGGATTATTTCTGTTGTTTATTTACGTGTTTTTCACCATCTGCTGTAAATACTTTGTGATGCAAACCAATAAACCAGTGAGGCATGACTATAGTTTTGTGTTCATACACTGCTCACATCCACCTCTCAACTTCACAGGCAGCAGAGCGGGACTGGGAGGAGAAGCGGGCCAGTCTAACCCAGTACAGTGCTCAGGACATCAACCGTTTGTTGGAAGAGACCCAGGCTGAACTAATGAAGGCTATTCCAGATTTGGATTTTGCTGCCAAGCAGATTAAGCCCTCCTCCAACACACCATCAACACAGACCCCCCAGAGTGGGGCAGCGACCCCAGACCACCGTGCCAACAAGCCCCAGCACAAGCTTTCTGGGAAAGAGGGAGGGTCCAGGCGTGGCTCTGGTGAGATGAGGCTCAGGCTGCATTAGTATGATAGATCAGAGTTTTGTTTCATGGCATCCTTTTTTTTTTTTAAATGAATCTAATTTTTAATTCTTCAATAAACAATCCCTGTTATGTAATCGGTTTATTAAACTGCATGTTAAAAACATACGGTTGTGCTTACATTATAGTAATTTGGGGCTTTTAATTGTTTCTTTAAACTGTTCTTTTTCCAGGGTTGATTGATTGAAGAGTATACATCTTTAATGACTTAAAGAATTTAATTTGAATGTATTTTGACCCTCACACAGGGTCAGAATTAAATATACATACTCAGTTATATACAAACACTCCACTAATACTTGTTAATTTTCCTTTTAAAGGTTAAAAGTTGCAGTTCAACTTTATGCTTGTTGTAGCCATCAACAAGTATGTAAAGCATACCATATGGTGTAATTCTGGCTGGATATTTGGCCATCCCTCTTCAAATTTCAAATTTCAAATTCAAATTTTATTTGTCACGTACACAGTCATACACAGTACGATATGCAGTGAAATGCTTGGACAACTGCTCATGACCTAAAGAAAACAAAAAAGGAAAAGGCTATGAATAAGAAAGGAAATACATATGAAAAATTAAAAAGGGTAAATTTAACTAGGAAGGAATAAAATATAAATTAAGGTTAAAAATGAAATAACTGTACAACACAAATTAGAATGAAGGGTAAATTTAACTGGGAAGAATAAGATAAAATATATAAATTAAAGTTGAAAATAAAATAACTGTACAACAAAATACACAATACACAGTATAGAACTATATAAGAATGTATGAAGAAATCTAAATATAAATAAATATATACACAATAACAGCAGCTGTACAAGTATTAACCGGAAATGAAGAATATAGTGACCAGTGTTGTGCAAAAACAAAGTCCAGAAAGTCCAGTGTGTGTGTAAGAACCATATGTGTGGGTCAGTACTGTGTGGTGGTGTGATTGAGAGACCGTATCGCCTGCGGGAAGAAGCTCCTCCTCAGTCTCTCTGTGTTGGTCTTCAGGGAGCGGAATCGCTTTCCTGACCTCAGCAGAGAGAACAGTCTGTTGTTGGGATGGCTGAGGTCCTTCACGATCTTCCTGGCCTTGGTCCAGCACCGCCTGCTGTAGATTGAGTGCAGGTCAGGGAGCTCGGAGCGGATGGTGCGCTCAGCTGACCGCACAACCCTCTGTAGAGCTCGTCTGTCCTGCATGGTGCTGTTCCCGAACCAGGTTAAGATGTTTCCCGCCAGGATGCTCTCTATGGTGCACGAGTAAAAGTTCCTGAGCACCTTGGAGGGCAGTTGGAAGTCTCTCAAGCGTCTGAGGTGGTGGAGACGCTGACGGGCCTTTTTCACCACGGTGTTGATGTGACAGGACCATGACAGGTCCTGCGTGATGTGAACTCCGAGGTATTTGAAGCTGTCCACTCTCTCCACTGGGCACTCGTTGATGACGGGGGTCTGGTAGTTCCTCTCCTGCTTAGTGCTGAAGTCCACTATCAGCTCCTTTGTCTTACTGACGTTTAGAAGGAGGTTGTTCCTCTGGCACCAGTTCTCCAGATTCCTAATCTCCTTCAGGTAGGCCGTCTCGTTGTTATCAGAGATCAGGCCCACCACGACGGTGTCGTCAGCAAACTTGATGATGGCGGTGGAGCTGGTAGTGGCCACACAGTCATATGTGTACAAAGAGTACAGCAGGGGGCTCAGAACACACCCCTGGGGGGCTCCAGTGGTGAGAGTGGTGGAGGCCGAGACATGTCCGCCCATCCTTACTGCCTGTGGTCTGCCAGTTAGGAAGTTGGAGATCCACTGACACATAGATGAGCTGAGTCCCAGATGCTCCAGCTTGGTGGTGAGTGTGGAGGGAATTATGGTGTTAAATGCAGAGCTGTAGTCTATGAAGAGCATTTTAACATAATTCCCCCTTCTAGTGTCCAAGTGAGTGAGTGATGTGTGGAGGAGATGAGAGATGGCATCGTTTGTGGAACGATTTGGACGGTAAGCGAACTGTAGTGGGTCCAGTGTGTCTGGTAGTGAAGAAATGATGAAGTCTCTGACCAGGCGTTCAAAGCACTTCATCACTACTGAGGTGAGGGCTACAGGGCGATAGTCATTGAGAGAAGCAGGGTGGGGTTTCTTCGGGACAGGAACAATGATGGACTCTTTGAAGCATGTGGGGATCACCGACTGAGATAAAGAGATGTTGAATATCTCAGTGAACACAGGAGCTGAACACCTCTTGGTAGAACTGATAGAGTTTATTTCAAATGTTTGTTTGTTTTCTTGCCACAGACCTGGCTTAAAATTTTCAATTTCCATTTCTTTGAGTTTAGAGATTTGGGAAAGCCATTCCAGAAGCTTAATGTTTTATCCACTACAAAACCAGTTTTGATGCACGTTTGAGGTCATCGTCCTGTTGGAACACCCAGTTGTCTCTAGCTGTGGATTTGTGCAATGTGCTGGTACCACTGGAAGCAAAACAGCTCCAGAGCATGATGCTACCACCACCAAGCTTTACAGTTGATACAGTGATCATATTTTTAAAAGCCTCACCTTTACTCCTCCATACATAAGCTGAATTGGATTTATTGGCATGATATTGTTTTTAAATGTGTTGTGTTAATAATGTAATAATTCTTTCTAATGACATGTTACTGTGTTTTCAGATGAGCTGACAGTACCTCGGTATCGCACAGAGAAACCCTCCAAGTCCCCTCCACCTCCACCGCCTAGACGCAGTTTCCCCTCATCTCCCGGTGTGACCACTCGCAGTGGGGAGCCACTAATTCCTGGAAAAAGCATAAAGGTAACTGAAAAAAATAGTGCATTTAACAATTCCAGTGTTTTAATTCTCAAATCTACAAGTCATCATATTAAAATTCCCCTATTGATATATTTAAGACAAAATTGCAAGCTTCTCACACCAGCTTTGGACAAGTTCTTACCCCTTTTTGTTCTTGTGGCCCTAGAAGGCTGAATCTGAAGAGACAGAGGGACAGAAACCTCACATAAAACTGAGGAGGACCGTGTCCGAAAACCCTCGTCCGTCATCAACACCTCCCACACTGGCTTCTGAAGACAAAGAGGAGGGAGAGGGGGAGAAAATTGCTGCCGAATTGGAGGTAAAGAAAACACAAGGTTAATAATATCCCCAATAGTCCGTTGTTCATTAAAAAAAACCAAAAGGAATGTTTTTAGTATTCATGTTACGTCCACAATTTGGAGCAAGTCTTTGTGTGCACACAGGCAGACAATGTCTGTTCAGATATGCTCACCCTCATTACCACATGTTCAAGCAGCAGGTGCCATATGTCCCCAGCCCCTGGCACTGTGAGAGCCCAAAGATCACATACTGCTCACTCACACACATCATCACCCAGGGCTCACAGATCACAGCCAGACAGATGGATCCTGATAGCTGCTTGGACTGTGTTAGAGATGACCTGCTGAAACTGAATAGAGTAAAGACTCAACAGTAATTGAGTTCGATCATTCAGCTGCTGCTGTGTTTTTATTTTGCAGATAATGACAGTTTGTAACTTTCTTTTTTCCTCCTCAGCTATTTGAGAGAGCCCCACACAGGCTCTCTATGCCAGCTCCCCTTTCCCTGCTAGTTAGCCCATGCAGTATAAAAAGTTTACACCCATCCAGACTGGACCTGTGGCCCCCTGAGGCCTCAGGCTGTGAGGTAACCCTTTGGCTTACCCTGAGTTATCTACCTATTAAGTTTCCATCTCTTTACTTCTACACCTGCTACCACACACAAGAATTATTAACTACAACACCAGTTCCAAAAACTTGGGACACTGTATAAAATGCAAATAAAAACTAAAACTTTAAGGTAAAAATAAAAAGGAATTTGGAATTTGATGGCAGCAACATGTCTCAGAAGTTGGGACAGGGCAATGTTTGCAACTATGTAAGCTTATATATGTGGGAACTGAGTAGACTGGTTGCTTGAATATTGATGCCATGGGTCTTCTTTGTGGTATTTGTACAATATCTGAACTGCAAGCAGGCAAGTTCAGCACACGGACTCTATGAGCCTTACTGTTGAAATAAATGCAGTATCAAAGTAAGAGTGTGTGAACATTAGGTAAAAAGTGTTTAGGCTTAGATAAAAGCACATGTATATGTGTGGAATGAGGCATGTAAGAAAATGCTTTAAGTGCTCAAACTGAATAGAGCACAATAAGTAGTATTGGTGCGTTAAAAATCAGTATTACACTTTCCAGATGTGCAAACTGCTGAATCCATGGCAATAATGCACCATTATACCATCGGAGATGCAGGCTTTTGAACAAAACTCTGATAACAAGCCAGATGATTTCTCTTTTCTTTAGTCCAGAGGATCCGGCACCATGTTCTCCAAATCCAATTTCAAATTTCGATTTGTTTGACCACAGAACAGTTTTCTACTTTGCCTCAGTCGATTTTAAATTAGCTTAGGCCAAACGATAGTGGCATTTTCTTTTGGAGCATGTTCACATTTGGCTTCTTCTTTGCATCATAGAGTTTCCGCTTGTTTGCTGTGGATAGCACAGCGAACTGTATTCACAGAGAATGCCACCTGAGGGCATCCAATATTGATTTTTGGCCTTGTGCACTGAGATTTCTCCAGGTTGTCTAAATCCTTTGATGATATACTGTAAAGGCTGAGCTATATAAAGACTTTCATTTTATTTTCAGGAACATGTTCCACATTTTTTAGATCCAGGTTTATGTAGATTGGCAAACCTCAGCCCTCCTTTGTTTCTGAGAAGGTCTGCATCTCTAAGATGCTCTTTCTGGCTTTTCTTGCACCTTTTTATTTCAGGTTAAATAATTTTGAGAAAAATACATTGGTTTTATGATTTGCAAATCATTGCTTTCTGGTTTTATTTCCATTTTACAAAGCATCCACACTTTTTCGGAACTGGGGTTATAGGCTGTCTTTTGTCTAGTGTTTCTGGGCAGGAGCTATACAGAGGTTTCTGCCAATAATGCGCTGCAAACCCAAAGCAATAACTGAAAGAGTCAGGTTTGTCTGACAGTGAGTAATTTGATTCAGTTTGAGTATGTTCATTAACAATCTTTCTAATCCTTTCCATTTATACCTGTTACACAACTTTTTAGAGATGTTTATAAAAGTCATCAGTCCTTAACAGGTATTTGCACTTATTAATAATATTGTGTTTTTTTGTGCGTGAGAGTCAGTATGTAAAGAATATACACTGAGCATCCTGGTAGCATTATCTACAAAGTAGGGGTGCAACGATACACAAAATTCACGGTTTGGTTCGATACTTTGGTGTCACGGTTCGATATTTTTTCGATACAAAAAAATGTTCATGCCTTTTTAATTTGTCATTTATTAAAATTATAAATATATATTTTAACTCAAAAGTACAGTTTTTAAATTTAATGTTGCTGAAACAAAAGTAATTAAAAAAATAAATATAATCTGATTGAGGAATCACTAATCTTTGGAAAAGAGAGTTTATTACAGAGAAATGGCTCATTCCAAAATAAAAGCTATACTATACGCTTCTTCTGGGCTATATTCTCAGCAGCATATTGTAGCGGGTCAGGGCTGTTCGGGGTTCTGTTTGTACAGTTATGTTTTGTTTATGTTGCCATAGTGACGGGTGACGCCCTCTCGCTGCGACGGTGTGTCCTTCCGGGGTCAGAGGGCGCCCTGTGTGTTGTTGTTGTTGTTGCTGTGCGGTTGCCGCGGTGAGCAGTTAGCTAGCGACAGTGTTCTTCTGCAGATGTCAATAAACGGCTGTGCTCCCTGGCTAGCTCATGGGAAGCAAGACCAAAGGACACCTCCGTCTCCTCGTTGTCTGAGCTCGCCACATTGGTGTCAGAAGTGGGATGATGGTGACACCCCATGTTCTGACCCGAGTGACTTTTCCCCCACCGGCCGGTGCGCCAAAAGAAGGCACCTGGACATTTACAAAGTGAAAGCAAAAAAACAAGCGCAAATTCAAACGCGATTTCAATATGTCACATATTGACAGTGGCTCACCGATGCCAATGACATAATTACCCAGCTACATTTCCGAAAGAATGCAAAAGCATTGACATATATTTTTCCTTCCTACAATAGCCCGACGGGCAGGGCAGAGATAGATTTTGGTAGCCCGACTGGAAAAATTTTGCAAACCCTGTGTTACAGGCATGGCCCTTTAAGGATGAAGCCTGATGGGAAATGTATTCGGGATGTGTGTCGGGACTGCCTGGTGTGTAAGTAACGGCTAGCTACAGAAGAGACGAAAAGAAAATAAATAAAAGGAATATAATAACTCCCTCGACAGCCAGAGTTGTGTCGGCGATGCTCGCTGTGAGTAAACTGTTTCAGCCCACTGTACGCGGTGTTCATGCCTTAGAGAAGAAATAAAGTTCGGTGAAGCAGTTTCCTACGCCTCCTTCGATCTTTTTGCTAGCAGAGTTGACCTGTATAGTAAGCTGTTGCCGGCTATGAGTCAGTTACGGAACCTTCAAGTAACTGCCAGAGGTTTCCTTACTACGGTTCGGGGCCGCGGATCTGGCGCGGTAACACCTGTATCTGATTGAGGAATCACTCATCTTTGGAAAAGAGAGTTTATTACAGAGAAATGGCTCTTTCCAAAATAAAAGCTATACTATACGCTTCTTCTGGGCTATATTCTCAGCAGCATATTGTAGCGGGTCAGGGCTGTTCGGGGTTCTGTTTGTACAGTTATGTTTTGTTTATGTTGCCATAGTGACGGGTGACGCCCTCTCGCTGCGACGGTGTGTCCTTCCGGGGTCAGAGGGCGCCCTGTGTGTTGTTGTTGTTGTTGTTGCTGTGCGGTTGCCGCGGTGAGCAGTTAGCTAGCGACAGTGTTCTTCTGCAGATGTCAATAAACGGCTGTGCTCCCTGGCTAGCTCATGGGAAGCAAGACCAAAGGACACCTCCGTCTCCTCGTTGTCTGAGCTCGCCACATTGGTGTCAGAAGTGGGATGATGGTGACACCCCATGTTCTGACCCGAGTGACTTTTCCCCCGCCTGTCGTGACCGGCCGGTGCGCCAAAAGAAGGCACCTGGACATTTGCAGGACTTTGTGTGGGGTAATGGGGTCGTCGGGGACGACTGACCCCTTAGGTGGGGGCTATGCAGCGGGTCAGCGCTGTTCGGGGTTCTGTTTGTACAGTTATGTTTTGTTTATGTTGCCATAGTGACGGGTGACGCCTTCTCGCTGCCACGATGTGTCTTTCCGGGGTCAGAGGGCGCTCTGTGTGTTTTTGTTGCTGTGCGGTTGCTGCGCTGAGCAGTTAGCTAGCGGCAGTGTTCTTCTGCAGATGTCAATAAACGGCTGTGCTCCCTGGCTAGCTCACGGGAAGCAAGACCAAACGATATCTCCGTCTCCTCCTTGTCTGAGCTCGCCACAATATTAAACATATCAGGTCCCCATAAGGAGAATCATGTGCTAACGGCTGTCTAAATGACTCGGGTAAAGTTTGTAGCATGCATGCTTGTTGTTTTTGTCTGCTTCCACTTGTCTTTGCACTAGGATGATGTCGGCGTAAATGTGCAGTCATATTCGTTGTGTTCCCACTAGTGCTGTCAGCGTTAATCTCGTTGAAATGACGTTAACGCCACAACACGGCAAATCTCCGTTAACGAGCTACCCCTGCGTGGGGCTAGACGGCCAACACGTTAACGAGCTAACTGCGCTAACACACTAGTTCCCACCCATGTAATTGAGCATTGCGTGGCACATCCAACATACTGTTTTACTTTAGTCCATGACGCGCTTACCTTCAGGGTCATACATCACATGAAAACCAAAATAATTCCAAACGCCAGATCTGAATGAGGGTGGGGGAGGTTCAATTTGCCATGTTGCAAGGAGAGCTTAACTTCTGTCTCGCTAGCTTGCCCTGCGCTCTTCCTTCTGATGATGCTGTCTGTGTTGAACGCTCAGTGGATCTGCGCTCGACAGTGCAGCCTAGGCGGAGTAGTCGAACGCAGATTCACTGAGCGCTCAACACAGACAGCATCGTCAGAAGGAAAGTTGATAAAATAAATTACAAATTTTGTATTGTTCGATACATATGCGTACCGAACCGAAAGCACTGTATCGAACGGTTCAATATCAATACGAGTATCGTTGCACCCCTACTACAAAGGTATTAGATACAATGTGATAATATTTCTTTCATGCTCTCTGATGTGCTTGGGTGTTTTTAATGCCATGGTTTGTAATCTCACTTGAAGTTTGTGCTTGGAGTGTGTTTAAATTGAAAACTCAAGTGCTTTCTTCATTTATAGGCAGGGCACATGTCTCCTGTCCCCCACATCGTGTTGACAGATTGCTGTCCTGCTTCGCTCACAAACTCAGAGGATCCTGTCAGAGATTTGGGGAATGACCTTGTGGAGGGGACTCAATCACAAGATTGGACTGGTCATCATTCAGTCGGCAAGACTATAATTTCAAGGGGAAAGCATTCAGGGGGATTTGAAAGTCCTCCACAGCGAGAACAGTGTTCGGATAGTGAATTCAAACAGGAAGTTGCCCTGCTGGTGACAGATCTGGGCATGAGAGTGGTGTCTCCTCTTGAAGCCCAAGAGCTCAGTGAGACTAAAGGAGATGTTCTTCACACTCTAATCATCTCACCGCAGACTAAGGAACTGTCTGAAACTCAGCTGAGTCACCGGCCTCTGCTAGTGCTCTTCAGGGTACAAAAAACTGTCAAAGAGGCCTACGAACTACTGTATTCCCTTGTGGCATCATTCGAATTAAAATTCTCCCATGCCCCAGACCAGCAGATGCCTCTAGCTGAGGCTCTCAGAAGCGGCATAGAGACAGGGGCTAGCATGCTGACATTTCACCACAAACCTGAAATTAGGTTAATGCCTGAGCTGAGCTCAGTAAGCAGTACTCTTAACTCTAATGGGTCAACTAGGTCTGCGGACACTCAGAGGAGAATGACAGAAGATGTCCGACGCACCACCTACAAGAGGCTGGACAGCTTGGAGGAGACTATTCGAGAGCTGGAAAACACATTGATAGAGATCAGTGGTCATGCTACTAGAGAGCAGCTCTACAGTCAGACAATCATCAACAGTAGCCCTGTACCGACGACTGGTAGTCCAACTGAGGCGAAGAAGCCGCCACTCCCACCCAAGCCATCCGCCTCGAGTCCATCATCAATCCAGGTTTTTGCTTACACCTCCTGTGTCCATTCCTGCTCTGAAGCAGCATCCTCTTTTTTCCTTCACTTCTTCTCTGTGGATGGCAGTTGGAAATTCACTTTCCAGCTTCTGATGTCTGCTCCCTGATTAAATCGGCATGCGACTGTATTTGAAATCGAAACCGTGCAGAGGGGACAGACAGCAGACTTCCTACCTACTTGTCTGTTCTGTGATTAGTGCTGGGGCTGCTCTCCTGCTGAGCTCAGAGTTGTTAATTGTTTTTTATTGATCTGTCCCGGTATCTCCTATCTGTCTGAGTCTAGCTAATTTTGCCTTTTGTTACACCAAGAGGCAATAAAAAATAAATGCATTTTCCTCTTCTCCTTTTCTGCTCTTTACTGGTTAGTACGATCTAATTCATTTAATTTCTTATCTTAGTTCTGCCCTGAAATCCAACTTTCTTTTCCTCACTAATCGTCTTAAGCACAAAGCAGTACAACTGCGGTTGTACTTTATTAAAAGGTAGCGCGAGGACATATTTACATTAAGCTGTATCTTCCATCATCCAGCATCATTTTGTTGTAAATTATGTTCTTTTTGCAGCAGCTGTTTTGACGTGTCATTGCAAGCTAAACAGACACATTATTAATGAGTTTAAGAATCTGTACATAGGCCAGGTCCTGGTATTGTTCATGTTGGCCTACTTAAATGCCCTGCTGTGACAAGTCAGAATGGCAGAGTGGCTATGCTTACATGGAGCCTAATATTTCTATTCTGTGAATGTTCACTTTAAAAGACCAAACACAGTAGAAGTTCCCCATATGAACACCTCAAGCGCAATAAACAGGACGAGGCTTTTTAATGAGCTCAATTTAATTGCTGCCCTTTCAAATCATTTCAATGCAAGGAATGAAGAGTAACACATTTACAGCAACTTCTGCCCTAAACAGATGTGAGAAATCCTTTCTCGGGGAGCTATTCAGACATGCGTCACAGATAAAAGAGCCACTGACAAATGCAGATGCAGCACTTTTGCGACATTGTTTTGATTAAGTGCGTATTCATCCATCCACATAAATTTACAACGCTTGTAAACAGCTGACCCAAAATGTTTAATCATAAGGACATAAACAGACATTTAAACTGTTTAGCTGCTTTCAAATAACGAGGTAAAACTACAAAGAGAAAATTCGATCTAATAAGTTTAAAAAACAAAAGATTTCTTACCAAAGGCTAGTATCATGTCTAATATACTTCACATTAATATGTACTGACTATGTGCTGAACTCTATTACCAGATGTTGTCAGTGGCCTGGCTTTAGCTCACCTCCAGCTGACCGCTACACAACAAAAGATTAGTAATTATCAAAAGCATTCCTGTGTCAGCTGCCACTCGTCTGAGAGGTCTTGACAGCTTGCGTAGCACTCCCTGTTACTCTGATTGTAGCCTACCACTCAGGGCAGGGCTGCAATACTTGACAGTCACATTGTCATGGTGAGTTTTAGCCCTCTGATGTAGAGCCAGAAAGCACTCCCATGGGCACGGCTGCGGATTACAGAGTCTTCACACATTATTTCATCACTCCAACTTCAACCACGTTCATCATTTCAACATGACCCTTCTTCCAACTCTTGTCCAACATTTGCTGGCACACTTACCAAATTCACACTGACAAGAAATCTACTTTCAGAACCCATTAGAGTTTAGTTTTTAATTAGCACATCAAACAGCAAGTTTACTTGCAAATTTTATGATCTAATTTTAAAATTCTGCTTCTCGTTAAAAAAGGATTTGGCGCAGAAGGAAGGTGGTTACAAGTCTTTCTTCTCTGATTTAATGTAGTAGGGGTAACTGACTATTTGATATTAGGGTTAATCTTTTGTTAGTTTTCCTTTTAGCTAATGTCTCTGTGTGCAGATGAGGCACAGTTGGATGGAAATTTGACTGGATGTGTATTTGTTTTCCTGTGTATTAGAGAGAGTCAATAGAGTAACTCAGCAGGAAAGATCATTAAGCACGCTGCCTCGTGGATCCTGTGGTGAGGCTAAGCTACGCAACGTCAGTTTTGATGCCGCATTTCTATATTCTGGTCTTTGTCATCTTCTGCTGATAGATAGTGAAACTCTGTGAAGTGGATAGTTCCATTTTATACCAACTATAAGCTGAGGTCTTAAAAACCTTATTAGTCTCAAGAGAAAGACTTGATAAAGGCTGGACTCAAACTCTGTAGTAAGTAGATGTGTGTCTGAGGCTTAAATCGAATACACTGTAGAGGGGAAGTGAAATCTACAGACATCTGATGTGTGACAAAGTGTTATTAATGGTTCTCCTCTGTTCTTCTCTTGTTTATTCTATTCTTAGGGAGGAACTATTTCAGGTAGCGGGAAGTTTCTCCACTCCTCGGCTGCCTCCAAACTGAAGCACCTGCAACAAAACAGCACAGAAAAGACTAAAAGTGGCAAAAGAGAGGACTTCATGAAGGTCCAGGGCCAGCAACAGGTACAATTTGCCTTTGTTTTGCGCTGTTGAGGCCAAAACGCACTTGATCTGGCAGAGTCTGTGCATGATCCCTAAGATGGACAAGTTAGCTTTTAGGTATAACCATCTTAAGCACTTAATGAAGGCATATAACAAAATTGAGATATAAAAAACATGAAAATTACAATAATGATCATTATTGAATCGTACTGCCTTTATGCCCACAGAGTCACTGCAGTTGAAACTGTCAGAGGTTCAAAGAGAAATATGAAACTATCATTCTTAGTAAAATGCAACTGAAATATATAAAATCAAAGGTTTATTTATTGAAGTATGTAATTATTAGGGAAAAATGCCATATATACTGAATGTATACCAATAAAGTACATTTAATTTGACCAGATTCTGTTAAATTTCCTCTTTTACATTATACTTATGTAGTCATATCAGCATTTTGGGCATAAATATTTTTTGGAGTGCAAAAATCTGGGCCTACCAAAAATCAAGATAGAAAGGATAGTATTGATTTTGTTCTGTATTTAAGCAAATATAATTGCTTTCTTCCTCAAATAGAGACATATTTTGCGTTAATGTTTACGCCACCTCCCCAACAACTTCAGCAAGCCTTCGTTCAGAGTTATTTTCTCGAAAGCAAGTGTGTGTGCATCCATTCAAGTAATCCACTCTGCACCAGATCAAGATTAAATGGGCCTTAACTACCACTCTTCACTGCCACTGGATCCTTTCTGTGCCCCGCAGAACCACTGTCACTTTTCAGCGTGATACATTCCTCGCCCTCTGTGTATTACAGTCTGTGTAACATTCAAGATGCAAACTTAGCAGACAGCAGAAGCGATGAATTGAATTCAAAGCCAGTTTTGCCATAAACCTTTTAATGTCACATTATTGTGACAGGCTCATCATCACAGGAATGCTCAATTGGATCAAAGGATTTTCTGCAGGCACTGTCCCACAGAGAGATGCATGTCACACAGGTTAGAGTGATGAAGGATTAGCACTTTAATTACCTAAGCAGTGTTTCATGTCTGAAAGTCTTAAGTGGCTTCTAATTATATAATTTAAACCTATTAAAGTGTTGTTATGTATTAGCATTATGGACGTGCTTGCATCTTTAACAGGTCTTCACTTCTGTTTTTTTCTGAACTCTGACAGAAAATTGGGTATGAAGAAACTCTTAAAAGCGCTTGAGTTTAATTTATAAAACTTCATAAACTCTCTCTCTAAGTATTTGTTGTTATGCATATGCCTGACAGCTGGCTTTTCATTCTTTTTTCAGTCTCCAATATGCTGGCATTTTAGAGGTTTAAAGTACAGCAAAAGACTGGACATAAGGATGCTAGATGGCCTCTAGAGGCAAGGAAATTGAACTGTTGGAGCATGTCGGTCAAGTAAAGCCAAGAGAAGATTTTTACAGCATGCCGGTGCACAGGAGGGGAAAAAGGCTTAATGTCAATGTAATTTGAAAAATAACCGAAGCAGTGAAGTGCACCTAAACCTTCATAACCCACAGAATTTGACAGAGCATTCAGACACAAATTCAGTCTTAAAGATTGAAAAATGAATGCGTTAGGCAGACAGCCAGAGACTTGAGACATGGAGGGGTTTGGTTGCCTCATACTGAGAGAAGATTGAGAAGAATCTCTACAGAGCCATGTAATAATCACCCCTTGAGTCACTGGCAATCACCGATTATTCATTATGAAGAGGGCAGTTCTCTTTCCACCATAAAGTCTTTCAGGTTTCCTCTTCTTTATGTCTTTTTCTTCCCCTTTCCGCTTTCTCTACTCTGCAATTTATGCATGCTGGCCCTTTCTCCGTTTCACTCTTCCTCTGTCAGTCTCGCTCATTCCCCGAGATTTGGAAGCTGAGTGGATGCCTACACTTGTGTAATGAAAGCAAAATTAATCCCATTATTTCAATATGACACTCACAGGCAGCACAGTCTCTTTGTCCACAAACTTCAAAACAGTCATTGTGAAAAGATGCTGTACGAGTGAAAGCGCTATCCTCCGAGGGACGGTGGACACTCAAAGCTAATTGTCGGCGTGGGAAGTCGGTGCCAAGCAGTTAAGGGTAGCAGCATACCACAACTGTGTGATGAATAACAAAGAGGAACAAATAACCAGCTGGTTTAGTGTAGGAGAATAAAGAGTCAGCTGTGGTAGGCGCTATAACAGCCAATAACTCTATTTTGTATTATTTTTAACGATGAGGGACTACTAGTCCCTTTGTACATTTCCAGGTGTTGTATAAAGACAAGTGAAAAACAATTATTCAATGCAAAAGTGCACTTGATATAATAATTGGCCACTTTATTAAATTGATGTTAAAATGTTGGTAGGCCTCCATTTTTAAAAATGCTGCCATAGTTTGTTAGCTGCTTTAAGGCTAAAGAGGTTAGTTGGTCAGATACTTGTCCTAAATATCCTAATATTCATTAATGGTGGCGATCCTCATGGATGAACATTTACAAACGGGCTTGCGTAAATGTGCAAACTGGCAGTTTGACAACAGTTTTGATGCACAGTTAACAATCATTGAGGAAATAAACACTGGCTACTTGTAATCTGGACCTCTACTACTGGTCACAAAGTAGCTCTATCGTGAAAGTTGTGCATACATCTGCACTCTTACCTCCCTATCTGCTCGGTTTCCTTCATAAACATTGTCGAGCATTCTTCTTCATCTACCTAGCAGAGCCAAAATTTCCATCTATTCTTCCGTCTATTTTCTTCATGCAGTTCAGGGTTGCAGGGGTGTTGGAGCCTCTCTCAGCTGTCATCGGGAGAGAGGTGATGTAGTCCCTGAACATGTCACCAGTCTACTTGAAAGCTAACACAGAGCGACAGACAGCCATTAATATTTACACCTTTGGCCAATTTAGAAACACTTATTAACCTGCTTGTTTTAGACCGTGGGAGGAAGCTGCCAGGGGGAAATTTAGCACAAAAATGGACTTTTTATCTTTGTTGTGACCCCTTGCTCTTGTTACGCACTGTGACAATCCCTATAAGTGAGGTTACCATTACCAGTTCATGCTGCAATGTGGAAAAATTGCATATGGATTTTTTGCATGTACAGTGTAGTGTACCTCGCGTAGTTTACAACCATAACAAAATAACTCTCAACCAAATTTCATTGCTTAAAAAACAGCTACTTGAAAGTGTTTTGGGGTTTTTTGTATTTTTGTCATTGTAATAATGTAATCAGTAAACAAGGCAGCATGGTGGTGCAGTGGTTAGCATTGTTGCCTCACAGCAAGAAGGTTCTAGGGTTCCACTGCCCGTTCTGTGTAGCGATTGCATGTTCTCCCCTTGGTTTCTTAGGTTCTATGTATACAGAAGAAAATAGATGGATGGATATCAGTGCAACACAGTTTTTGCTCTACTTGCTGTCAGACTGTGTTTACTGTAAAAGGTCTGATATAACAGCAACAAAAATATAAAAGAAGAGTTCAAATTGGTGAATAATTGCATTAAGGCTATACTAGTGATACTTATCTGTCTGTCTGAATGTCCTTGCATCATTAACTCTATACATATTTTTGAAATCTTTTTATGTCAAATGAAAATGGTGCAGAACCTGATAATTTAGTTTAAAGATGGATGGGGCAAAATCTATCTACTAAATCATTTTAAATTCAGTATAATGAAACAGCTGAGCAAAGACTAGGCAGGAAAAAACATGCTGATTATCTGCTGCTCATCTCATCAAATTATCAAGGCGGCTGGCTGATTTGCATACTGCCTTTAAGAGCTAATTAAGAACTTTTGCCTAATCCACATTTTACTTTACCTGGTATCTTTTTTTAAACCCCTCAGTGACATCTGGCGTGTCATCTTTCTGAAGAGAAATTCGACTTGCAGCTGCTAAGCAAAAACAAAAATATGATGTATTCTTTAATTTTATGAAACCTTAAAGTTTAGCTGATATTTTTGAACTGTGTAAAATGTGGCAATGACTACAGTTAATCACAGTGCTTCCCATCAACATTTCACCACCAAACTCACTGCTAATTTTTAAAAAATATTGTTGTTTTAACAATCAGATGTGCCCAGCTTGGGTGATCTCGCTCCTTGGCACCGAACTCAAGGTAAAATGGGCTATTCTCTTAAACATCTGCTGTTCGTAGCTCCCTAAATGGTCCCAAACTTTTACCTCTCCTTCCATTTCCCCTTGGTGTTTTTAGATTGTTCTCTTTTGTCTCTTCTTGCCAAACCGTAATGACATTTCTGGGGCATTTTAAATAGGGTCCAAACCAAAGGAACGAGGACAGCACTTCAGAGTCTCCTGATGGTCTGCTGTCCCCTGCTCCAGCTACTACACGAATAGACCAAACTATCTGAATACATTTAAATATCTTTACCGCACAATGACACTTTCCTCCAGATTGCATGAAAGGCAGCTGGTGTTCATTCACTCGTCATGACTAAAAGCCAGCTGGAAGGATAGTTTATTATTTTTAAGATAAAACGAGACCACTTTTTCGTTAAACGCGGGTCCTGCCGTTTCAAGAAAAAATACTGATTGAACATTGCGGCATTTCAATCACCATAAATTAGAATTATGGGGTAGGGATAAAGTTGGCCAGTCAGATTTTCGTAATGGACTTGCTACACCTTACCACAGTATAAAATGTAGCTTTATTCCCCCTGGAGAATTAGTTTCTTTTTTAGATTTAATTCTAGCGTTATCTATGTGTATTTGCAGGTGTTAAAATTAACAGAGCTTTTCTGATAGCGCCTCGTGCCGCTGTACTCGGGCTGCTTGCTCAATAAAGCTATACTGAGACATACTTAGACCATTTCAGGCATGAGGATCCTTCAAATCAATGTGTTGGATAAGAACAGACAGTTCAAAGCCACAATTTCTCTCCGTTTGCTTTGGCACAGATCAAGGAAGGCATGACAATGTGAATCACTTTCACGCTGCAAAACCCTATTTCCATTTCCCATTTGGGCACTTATTACTTCTGGCAGTAAAGCAGGCTAGTTAAAGGTGTTGGGCATGAGTTGGGGTTAGTAGGGGACTATCCATGGAGGTTATCATTTGGCAGGCAGGTCTGAGTGCGTGAGATGAAGGGGTGCTCTCCTGTACTCGCAGATCAGGAAAAAATGCGTCCACCAGGCTTGAGAAGAGTTCCTTGAGCAGAAGGAACAGCCCGGCTCTCTGGGAACGGTTGGCAGCCCAGGATCTGGAGCTGCAACAGAGCAGATGAAAGCCTCCCAGCAGTGCAGTCTAGACTAGCACACCTGCTGTCTTTTCAAGCAGAACTAATTCCCGTAAACCCAAAACAAACAGAATAAAACTTTTATAGCCACAGAAATCAACTTTTCTCCTGTTGCTTCATCTGAAAAGTACAAAAATACATTTTTTGCCATATATTAAAAAATGAGTATTTACTTTTTTAAATGGATTTGCACATGAAACACAGAAACGGTTCTCTCAGATGTAGTCTGCTTAACAAAGACGGACAAATACATGTTGTAAACGTATTGCTCACAAGTCTCAATCTACTGTTGAAACAGTGCCATCTAGTGTCTCATTTCTGCATTACACAAAAGGACTGAAAGTGAATGTGTACATTTTTAATGAGTCAACATTAATAAAACAAGTGTCAAAATAAAGGTGGTCAACAGTGTCATTTGCCCACTTTCACTGTTGCACCTTCTCAGTGGTATCAGTGATTTTGTTTATCACGTGTAGATGGCAGCCTGTGTCGTGGCTTGCATCACACAATCTGATATCAACCTGAATAACAATTTCCTGTGTTTTTTTCCTGTTCTGTTTTCACTCCCCTCCCCTTCACTACATGTTTCTTCTGACACTTGTTCCTGCGGTGCAACCTCACCTACCCCGTCACCCCGTGTGAACCTGTGCTGCCCTGCACCTTCTGGCCTGCCCATCTACCCTACCTATACCCTACCTATAAAACCTGCAGCAGTGAGCAACCTGTCCGTGTCCAGCATCTTCAGTTTCCTTCTTCTCCTGTTCACCTGACTCCAGAGATACACACAACCATCTGCTCCCTGTACCTTATCAACTACTTTCATATCCCCAATGTTTACTCTGATATATGGTCTGACACCCAGTCTGTGTAAGCGCGTGTGTGTGCGTGTGCAAGCATGCTTGCGCAGAAATGTTTGAGTGTAATAGTAAGGGAAGGTGCTGCAGGGCACAGTACCCAACCACAACCAATTTTAAGACTTTCATTTTTCATGATTTTTCCCTTCGACCCCTGAAAACCTCATCTCTTTACATTCCTCCTCTGCTCCCTCCTGTCTTCTGTGTCCCTATTCTACCTGAAGGCGAAAGGGACCTACAGCACCAGTGGCAGCATTGAGCCATACCTCTCTGGTGTCAAAATGGGCATTTTTTCAGGCCGAGTGGCCTCTCCTGCGGCAGCATTTGTTCCTGGTCTGAGGAAGTACCCCCAGGAGGGGGCGATGCCTGCACTTACAGCCTCCTCAAGCCAAGCAAAGGCCCTCTTGGCAAGCCTATCTGCTTCCGGCCTGAGCGCTGAGGCCTTGCTGCTTTCCTCCGCCCTTCGTCATCACCGCCTCCTACGTGAGCAGCGAGCCTCCTCCCTGCCCCTGCCCAGCAGCCAATCCTCCTCCCCTACTCCAACTGCTACCTCCTCCTCTTCATCCTCGCCAAGCACCCCGACTCCATCCCTATCTCCCTCCTCTCCCACCTTTGGTTCCTTTGCCTTCTCCTCTGGAGTTCTCAAGCCCAGCAGGCGTAGCCTCGACAGCTCCAGCCTCAACAGGTCCAAGGATGGTGGCAACAAGCCTGTGAAAAAGGACCTTTACCCTGGCAACAAGTGATGAATAGGAGGAGGATAAGGACTTTGGATACAGTTCTCAACCACAACCATCACATCATGAACCATAAAGATGAACTAGCTGCATTATGGAACAATATTCTTTATATTCCAGTTCTTATAAGATTTTTTAATTTTTCTTTTCTTGTTTTTTCTGCTTCCTTTTATTGCACAGTCTACCACAGTGTAAATGGAGTCACAGTTTTCTTCATGGACAAGTGTCCTACTCTGATCCAGTACCTTAGATCTACTGCAGTTCTCCCACAAAGTCCTTCTGTCACCTTCCCAGATAGAGAGTGCACAAACAGGCCTCCCCTCCCACCAGCTACCTGCTATAAGCTGATGTGGTCTGGCTGTATTTGCTGACAGCACCATTCTCACATACATACTCTCAGTGGGTTGTTAGTGGCATAGTTGAAATATCTAGATGGTGACTTTGATCATATAGAAAAAAGAGCTGCAATAATCACCAAGTGAGTTCAGTAGTTGTGTGTGTTCAGGATAGTAATGTTTTGACTTACCTGCATCACCTGACAGAATGTGATTCCACTCGGAAAACAAAAAAAAAAAAATTCAAAAAATCAGAAGGTGGCCATGGTGATGAACGAGGTTTCAAGCTGTTTAGTGTTAAAAGGGCATTTGTGGCTTTTTTTTAAATCGCCTGTTTTAAACTCTAAACTGGTGCTATGTTTTCCCCTCTGTTTGTACAAATTGAGCTTACACAATTGTCCTCCCCCTCCTGTCTCGGAGTCGGCTTTAATTTAATTTTGCATTTTAATCTAGATTTACAACCCTACAAACGAAATACTTGCATCAGCAATTAGGGACATTTAAAGTAGATGTCTAATTGGAAAACTGGAAACTGCAGCACATTCACAAGAATGCAAAGAAGGCAGCAGTCCTGAAATAGCACAAGTCTTTTTAAAGAAACGACAAAGAGGCACGGTTACGCAAACAGAAGGGAAAAGTGCAAACGATGAATTGTATTCAAATGTTGGTTTTCATATGTGTGTATTAACTAGTTAATTATGACAATCAGGATGTTTCCACAGTAGCATCTTCTAGGTTGCTCTGGCATTACAGAGCCTGACATCACAACCCATCCCAAAGACTTAAGCACACACACTGATGAACAACACACAAATA
The DNA here is from genome assembly GCF_057382185.1 of Mchenga conophoros. Lineage (NCBI taxonomy): Eukaryota > Metazoa > Chordata > Actinopteri > Cichliformes > Cichlidae > Mchenga > Mchenga conophoros. Next base: position 31,062,891 of record NC_140529.1, read on the forward strand.
CACAGTCTCTCTCTCACACACACACTTGAAAAAGCAACCTGTACAGCACAGACTCACTTATTTTTTTCTTTCAGCCAACCTCATGTGAATAATCATCGTAGGTCACATCTGTTTCACCACTTATAAAGAGCACTCTGGTAAATTATGCTATATTAATCTGATCTCACCAGATCTACACTGATAGATTCTTTCTTTTGGGATACTTGAGTTCAAAATTAATCACATCAAACTTTAGGCCTTATTGTAAAATATAACACATTCTGTAAACGAGCAGATGACACAAAAAGCCTAAAAGTGAGTCTTACAAACCAAGAGCGACACGAGAGGAAAGTATTGAAATCTAAAGCAAGCACAGTTGACTCTCAAACACAAAATCCCCAATTAACGAGAATTAACTTTGTAATTCTTTTTAATTATGACAAGCACAAAGGATGAAGCATTCGCATATACATTTGATATGCTACACATTAGATTCCAAGTATTGCTTTGGTTATATTACCTGCATTTTGAGTCATGAAACTTTTATGAATGAAGGCCTTCAGTGTTTCTCAATGATAGAAACTCAAGTTGGGATTATTTTCAAGCACATCAAAGGTGTGTCAGTGTGAACCCTGCACGAGGAACCTCTTTGGAAGCTGCCTGTCCTGCGTGTTTGCCTTGAGGCAGCCTGCTGGGGATGTGAAGTAGCTGAATGGACCGTAACCGACAAAGTGATTCTTCTCAGTGATTCTCCAGCATGACTGTGTGAAATCGATGCTTTGTGGCATTGAGGTTTAAAACATGTGAAAAGGGGCTCATGTCAAAGAGTAGGCAGCTTTAGGAGAGGGGATTAGTTTGGGGACATGTGTTTGAAGGATACTTTAATAAGGCCGGCTTTAACTCGTCCTGTATCCATTGAGAGCGCTTGTGAAATAAAAGACCCAAAGAGATGAGAGGAAGGGTCTGACAGTCAGAGGGCACTTCTTTCCCTGCCCTCTTCACTTTGCATTCTTTGGTGTGAAGGATCTCTGAAAGTCAAAAGTGCTCAGCTGATGTTATCCAAGAACAAAGTTTGACAAGCTTCAATTATGAACAATGTGTGCAATATATAATTAGCGCTCTTGCAATTTTACCAAGGCAGTGCTCTTTGCCTTTGACATACTCCTGCCTGCTTATCTACAAGGACCTGTAACCATGTTTTTCCCAGTGCCTCTAAGACGTTGCTCCTGCCAGAACCCCCCAAATGATCTTGTATTACAGTAGTAGATCAGCAGCAATGACAGAATAACCCTTTTACCCAAAGAAGAAGCTGCGAGAGCTGGTTTGTTCCCATTTTTCGCAAATAAAAGAAAACGGCACTTGAAATGCAGTGTGTCAGGTTGCAGCAGTGGCATTTGACTAAACAATCCCCAGCTCTAACAGTGTGCACAACTGCAAGCTCGCAGCACAGCGAATTAAGTCTCACCCCTGGGTGCTCTGTAGCTCTGCCAGGCAGGTTCAAGCCCCGGGTTTCATATTGAGTGAAGTCAAATGAAAGAAATTCACTTACTCATGCTGTTCCACACTCAAATCCATAACTCTCCAAGTTAAATTTGCTGCATTTGCGTCTGGTGAGCAATGGGGAGGAAGCATGCACGCTTGGCTGCTTTCCCCTAAGTAAAGTCTGAAATGAAACCCTCCCAGAATTGCGTGACAGTGCTCTCTGGACTTTTTTTTTTTTTTCAAGACAAGTGTTAGCGGGCTGTGATTTCAACATGGCTGGAGGTTTAGAGGGCATGTCGAAAAAAACTCACAGTGGATGCCTCTGGCAATCAGAAAAACTCAAACTTGAAATGAAACATACAAGAAATATACATATATAAATATATCTAAGTGAGATGTTTGTGTATGATAATATAATTGTGAAGAAAATGTGATATATATATATATATATATATATATATCACAGGCCTATATATATATAAATATATATATATAGGCCTAGATTAAATTATATACTGTAAAATGTCATCATATCTTCTGTTTTATATATTAGTGATCATTTTGTACAGATTTTTCTTTTTTTAATTCATTGAGAGATATTGCATTTCACACTGAGATTATTTATTCATATGCAGAACATTTTTATATTTGTTTAAAATCTCTGTATAGATAAGAGTTAGCCTCTGTAATATACTCTGAAGTTAGTTCATTTTTAAATTCTAAATTTTTCTTTACGAACACCAAGTTAGATTTTATGTAATTTTAATTTGTAAAGAAAACACACACACACACACACAAAAAAAAAAAAAAGCTTTTCCCTGCAAATACTCGTCCAGCTCGTGTACACCTTTGCCTCTTTATGTGAAAGGTCACTTTATGATATAAGAGGCTGGACCGGTGCCTGTGTGTTGGGCTTATTTTGCTACTGTTGTTTTATTTTGGGAAGGGTACTTTTTTCTGTAACTGCGATCAGTTTCTGTTTTATTTTTAATTTTGTTTTTTCGTTTCTCCCCATTCTGTGTCGTGATGATTGACCTGGTATTAATGATACTGGAGATGGTCGGAAACAGATGTAGTAACTGTGAGTTTGTGGGCCTGAAAGCGTCATACAAGGCCTTGCTGCTTTGGAAAAAAAAGGAATATTACTTGGCTTTAATTTATCTCTGTGTCATGCTTGGCTGTGAACAGGGATGGCAGGAATGTGGATCCTCAGCGCAGACAGATTCAGGCAGGTGGAAGTTCATTTTTGTTGCTTATATTGCTCCACCTGTTCCTCTGAGTGGCTTTACATAGCAGTTATGCTAAACCATAAATGTAAAAAAACCAGAAAGTTGGATTAATAAGGAAATTATGTGGAGTTTTATGAATTTAACCTTTTATCTTTTCTTTTGCCATTGTATCTTTTTTTTTTTAAATATAATGAATCTACATTCTATAGTATGTATATGAGATTTTTACATGAATGTGTGGATGTTCCAAACTCTTGGCATCAAAAGTAGAAAAACAAAATTGACTTGTAAATAGGCCAAGTCATTCCTAGCGAGTTCAACAAATTGTTATGTCCAAAAGAAGATGTTTAAATAATAAACTATGACGATGGGTACAAAGGTATATACAAAACAATGCATGTATAGTCTCAAGCAATCGCACGGTGATTTTAAAAAAAATATGTTGTCTACATGTTTTCTCAGAAATGTGAGAATAAAGCAGAGAAGGATTCTATGTTATAGGTTTACAAACATGAAGGATGAGACATTATTTTGGTATGTGTGACACGGGCATGTTCAGTCTTACTGTGACGTTATGTGACAATGATGATAGTGGCTGAGAGTGCGAAAAGGAGTCAGGAATGCTTGAACGCACCCCAACCAGAGAAGTCACCAGTGATGGTGTCCTCTTTCCACAGAGTAACTCTCCCATTTGTAGAGTAGTGTGATATAAGAACAAAAATAATACAGAAAATAGATCTATGATATAATGATACATAAATTTAAAAGCCTACTGATACTGGAGATACTAATTTATCAGTGTGGATGCCATGATATTCTGTGAGAAATGTGTGTGTTTTTCCTGTGAGAAGACAGCAGGCAGTTGAACCTGCCTTCTTTTGTACATAAGTTGCTGTGATTGTGTGTCAAATAAAGTGCAGCTCTCTTGTACAGTCGTAGTGTCTGATCTTGCTTTAAACTGACTTGTCAGCAAGTGAAGCTTTTTAGCCTTTATTATGACAGGAAAGCTGGGAGAGAGGGAAGACAGGCAACAAATGCCCCTGAGTGGGTTCAGACCAAAGCCTCTGCAATGGTCCTGTGGCATATGGCTTGCCTGCTCAACCTAATATCAAATATTGTATTATATGACAGATCCAGTAATCACAGACCTCTGAGACTATGGTCACAATGGTTAAAAAATGGTTTCTTTTAAAAACAAAGTATTTTTTATTACTGAATGGGTAACAGTATACCAGTAATACAAGTTTAATACAAATCCATTAGAAATACTTAAATGGTTATGTTTTGTAACATTTCAATTAAAGTTTATGGACTGTTTATTATTAAAATATTTCCAACTTTATATTTACAGAGCAAAACGACACTAATATGTCGTTAATACACACTGCCATATGGCTAATTGTAACACAGTTGTATATACAGAATGTTTAAAACTTGTCTTCTGCTTGAATTTTAATGAGTAATTCCAGTTACAATTGTTTAACAAAAGGAAATTTGTAAAGAAAAGAAAAAACTGGCTTAAGTGTCCTGGCGCTGGGCTGGCCGACGACCGTCTGCCCGCCTGTATGGTGAGTTCCTCAGATCTAATGAAAAACAAAGACAGACGTGCATAAACGTGATGGTGGAATTTCCCCTTCATTTAAACATCAAGACTGCAGCAGACAAACTAAAAATGATTCTCAAGCAAGAAGCATGTTACTGTACCTGTGATGATGTCCTCCAGTGCACCGTCCTTCCCCTCGCGTACTGGTGGTTTCACCTGCCTCTTCTTCAGCTCTGCAATCAGGTCCATCTGGGGCATCTTAGGCATCATTGGGCCCTTTAGAAATCACAAAGTTAAAGAATATTTTGAAGTACATTTCTGAATGACTCATATTTTACACTATTTTATTTAATATAGGCTTTAAAAAAAACCTATAGATGACTGCACACTAGCAGTATGTATAGTTTCTTACCTTTTGTGGTCCAGCCTTGTTTGGAGATGGTGACTCTTTAACCTCACGGCTCTCGCTCTCCATTTTCTTCTTCTGTTCAATCTCTTGCTGTGCCGTCTGCATTCAGACAAGGGACAGAGGATTAAAATATAGCTCACGAGTTATAAAGGACAAATATCAGAACGCTACCACAGAAACTCACTTTATAGGCCTTTATGAAGCGCCCAAACATGGGGAAAAACATTGAGGGCTGCGTGGTTTTAGGATTCTCTCCGAAGTACTCCACCACAGAGCCGTAAGCCTCCTGCACGCAGAACAGTAGATGAATATGTTTCAGAATATGATGAGACATTATTTAGAGTTGAGAGCTTGATAAGAACTTCAGACAAACCTGTGCTGTCTTGCTATCTTTGATTAAAGTGTCCAACTGTTCGCTATTTGTTTTAATGAATTCCTTCAACACGGGGCTGTCATCCTGCACCAGGAACTCCTTTTTGGTCATCTCCATTCCTCGCTCTAGAGAGCGGATATCTTGAAGAATGCTGTCAAGAGAGACTGGCAAAGAAACACAAGTGAGTTTAAACTTTTTAGCAAATTAAAAAGAAGGTTGATTGGTCAGCCTGAGTGTGTGCATGTACCAAGGCCTGCCTTGTCTACAAAGTGTAGCTCGGTGTGGAAGTTGACCAGGTCTGGGTATTTTTCCTGGATAATATTGGTGATGAAATGAAGTAACGTCTGTGAGCGGTCAGTGGATTTGGTGTCCAACAGCTGAAATATGAAGATGGTGAAAAATGTCATTGAGCTTCCATAAATTGAAAAGCAAACAAAATAAAATAAAAACAAAAACAAAACACTACTTACGAGATCCAGACTCTGCAGTCTGAAACCACAAGCTGCACCTCTTTTACTGCTGTTCATGTAGTTACCGAATGCAAGAACAATCTGAAAGGAAATAAATGGGTTAAGAGAACCAAATGTTACAGTTAGATGCCTCATTAGCATTCATACTGTTTTACTTACCTCTAGGATCTTTTTTAGTTTGGTTGAAGACTTGAGAGACATGGATGCAGAAATGATGGAGTTCAGTTGCTGTGGACGGAGTTTTAAAAAAAAAGAAGTATGTATGTGAGTAAGTATGTGTTTATAATCCCTTTCAGCCAAAGTTACAAAGCATTTAACAGACTAACCGGCTGCAGCCGTTTGACGCTGTCTGGAAAGTTGCCCATGAAAGTCAGAGTGTTTATTCGCTGGTTGAGGCGAGGAATCTTCCCAAAGCGTAAAATAAATTGGTCTTCGTTGGTCAGCTCATCCAGTGGACGGCCATCTTTCTCATAGTTAGCAAGAAGCTTCATCTCAAAATCTGATGGTATGAATGGTTCGAGCAGTTCCAGGAAGTCTATGGACAAAGATTGCTGGTCATACCTGTACAAACGAGGGTTAGAGTTAGTGTAGGCAATAAACAGTGTAAGAGGCAGGGTGAAGGAAGGAACAGAATATGCCATTATGGCAAAAACATCTGCTGAAGGTCAATAATGCAAAAGTAAGCACGTACATTTCTATGGCCGTGCAGATATCGGCCGGGCTCATTCCCCCCTTGCGTAGAGTGATGGCCAGATTTTTGGCTTTATTGCCATCAATCAAAGATGTCTTGGTGGGGGCTTTCGAGGTCATCTTCTTCTTAACCTTGGACAGGTCAGCTGGGTTACCCTGGGCCCTAGTTTTGAAATGTTCCTCAAACATTTCCATATTCAACTCCTGAGGTAGACAAAAAAAGAGCCAGGGAGTGTGCTCACATTAGAATTTCATTTTCTTTCAGGATATAATTTCTGCTGTATGTAAAAGATGCAGAAAGCATATTCTTACCCCCAAGACTTGCTCATCATCTAGCTCGTTGAAGACTGTGCCTGTCACTTGGTTTGGTTTTAATGCCTGCCAGTTTAACAGAGGCATCCTGAATTTGGTCTGAATAGGCTTCCTGCTCTTAGCCCCTGAGAAAATAGAAAAACAAGAGGAATGGTTAACACTTTTCTTTCATCATGTTTCTTTTTTGGGGGGGGTATTCAGGATTCTCCTCACCAGAGTCTGCAGATGGTGCTCCAGGAGGCGGTGGTGGTCCACCACCAGGTGGGGGAGGTGGGGGTGGGGGGCCAGCTCCAGGGGGTGGAGGAGGAGGTGGGGGGCCAGGGAGAGGAGGTGGAGGTGGGGGGGCAGCTGCAGAGCCAGAAAGAGGTGGAGGAGGAGGGGGTGGTGGTGGTGGTGCAGGACCTCCTGGTAGAGATGGAGGTGGTGGAGGTGGAGAGACAGTCTGCTCTGAGCCACCTGGAAGAGGAGGCGGTGGTGGTGGCGAAGGGATGCTAGATGACGGGGGGGCTGGAGTGCTGGCTTGGTTGGCTGGGGCTGGGCTTTGAATGTATTCAACGACTGTGACAGGCATGACTTGGACGTCCAGACCTCCTGAGGCTGTGCGTCCCACTCGGATTAGCCCTTTGTCCTGCAGCTCCTGGATCTTCTGCTCTAGCTCTGAAGGTCCCTGAGGGCCAGTGATACCCAGCCGCTCCCTGTCCTTCTCCCTCTCCCTGTCCAGCTCACGCTCTCTTTCCCTCTGCTGCAAAGTGCTAACCTGGGAGCATGACTCTCGCAGGCTTTCCTACAAGGGACAAGTGCGCAGAGTTGTAGCATGGTCAAGTTTAATTGAATACTTTTGGATTAAACCTTAAAAAGTGGTGACAAAAACATAAACAAAAGACAGTTTGCTATATGGTTTTATGCCATCATATTTTCTTTTGACTTATTCTAAATCCAAATTCAATGATGGGGTTTTTCCAGACATAACTACTGGGCAAAATAAAGTATCAGCCATATACTGCTGTTAAATAAAAAATGATCACCATTTGATACATTTTGTCATCTTCTCCTGTAGCTGTTATTAAGTTGATATTGTAGTTTGAAATAAAGGGGGGAGACCACCTGGTGTTACCATGCTCAGGGTTATGCTCATACCATGGCAAAAAAAAAAGTAATTTCGACATTTATTCAAGTTCTTTTTTCTTTTTTTTTTTACATGCTTTTAACCTTATTTAAACAACTCTGTGTAAAGATTACATATGTTCCTTGGCTAACTCGAAGGCAGCACTTACTTTGAGCAGCTCAGCCTCCTTTGTGGCTTGCATGAGCTGAGTCTCCAGTTCAGTTATTCTGTCTGCTGTCTGGTTCTCAATCTCCTGAAGCCGTGCACTCAGCTGCAACACCACACAAGCAACACTGCTTCAGCACGATTTCACGTAATGTGCAACAACATTGCCTGCGTGTATTCACTCAGATTCTTCTATGCCAACCTGAACGTTGTGCTCCTGTAATTCGTCCACATGCTCCAGCACCCCTCCTCTGTTCTCAGCATCCTCCAGCAGAGCTCCCACATCTAACACATTGTCCAAGTAGGCCTGGATCTGGACCTGCAGCTTCTCGCTCTCTGTTAGCTTCAGAGTCTAATACACAAAGATACACACTATTGGTACATCATAGGAATAAATTATCACTTACAAAATATCACAGAACATGATTCTGTTTTAATAAAAAAAACATGTAATTTATGAGAATGAAACATGAGGTTTTAAGGCTAAATTTAATATCTTAATGGCAGAAAACAAAATGTCACTATGCCATTTATCTTAATATTAGCACTAATTAAACTTTGTTTGTTTTTTTAATCAAAGAAAGGAATACATTTCCCTTAACTGTGAAGTGAGGGAGTGTGTGACAAAAAAGTAGAGTAAAAGTATAAATAGAGTCATTCAGGATGAAGAGGCGACAGCTGAGTAAAAGAGGAAGAAAGTGGGCATTAGAATTGAACATCTGGATACTTGAAGTTGTTAATTTATCAGAAAACTGAATATTTAAGTGCTATATTAAAGTATTTTTCTTTCTCACTATAGGCTTGAAGTTGTCAGAAAGAGACATTATAAATTAAAAGCAAAGAAACCCCCTATGAATTCTTTCTCCAACACAGTGCACATAAGTTAAACTTCCATAGGCCTGGTGCATGCACTAATACCCCTTTTGTACCACAAGATGGTGTAGCAAGTCTTTGTCACCTCCAGTTAACACCAGGGGGTGTGGAAACGCCAACAAAGAAGCAGATTGTAAAAGGACAGGTGTCTAGTGAACTGGATGGCAAACAATGATTCATGGACCCTTATCATCACCAGCATGAAGTTCCGAAAAGAAACTATGTCTGGTTTATAAATGATAAAATCGGCAAAACAAGAAAAAACATCTGACAAGCTTTCTACCGCTGGGACAGCTGTTGGAGTGCAAAGGAATAAATGATCACTTCGACTACTGAACTGGCACTGCTTCTTCTAGTCTGGTAAAATTAAAGCAGTTAATGCTAATATTTTCCATGCGGTGTTAGCTTGTAAAGAGAGAGTACATGGTATCTGTCATGAAAGTTGTTTGGCTTTGTTAATAACTTAACAAGATGTTAAGCGACTGACCTCTTGTGAATCTAAAAATATAATACAATTGCTGTATATCATTATCACTTAATAGTTATCTACCAAACTTTTAACTAGGTCAGCATCTGTGCTTCCATTTAACACTTATTGTACTGCAGACTAACACGGAGAGACAACTATTCTCTCTATCAATCCTAAAACCAATGTAGAATCACCAGTTAAGAAAATCTCATGAAGCTGAATCTGTTTATCTGGAAATAACACAGCCCATTTTAGATACAGTGTCAAAAGATACATTTCTATTAGCTGTAGCTTTCCTGGTCTTATGAGGGACTTTAAACAAAATATATACACACCTCTAGATACTTGTCTAATCCAAGGTGAGTGAACTCATATTGTAGATGGACACGGAAGTTCATGTTCTCCACTGAATGGACCACAATGTTTATGAACTGCATGCAGGCAACCTTTGGGTAGAAACGATGAGAGTTAAATGTCGTTCATGCACACGATCTCTTGGTGAAGCTGCATCCAGTGGCCGTGGTACCTACCATGAAGTCAATGTTGTTGTCATCATTGACGAAGTACTCCATGAGCTTCTCAAAGCGGTTCTTTTCTTTGCTCACCTAAAAAACAAAACAAATAAAAGCTTGCTAAATATGTATTTTTATTATTGTGAATATGGGAGGATTAAAAATAATGTGTTAGCCCACCTCAGAGAACATTAATACTGAGAGTATATTCTGCACCTAAGTACGGTACATGAGTTCAGTCTTAAACATAAACATGCATGACTTCTAGACATGTGCTAAAATTACGACCATAGTGCATGTGAGCAGTAGACTGTTAGTCAGAAGATGAGCAATGAAAGAGGAGAAGTCTGAAATAATTAGATGACTGAACAGTCAAAGTCAAATAGGGCTCTTGCAATATGAGGAAATTGCCAGAAATTATTATTTTTTATTTCACCTCTTTAAAATTGTCAAAGGCAGAGAGAATGATGTCGTGTCCTCCTCGGACGAGACACACGGCAGCCAGCAGCTCCAAAACAAGAGCTTTGGTCCTGCCACGACAGAGGAGGATGGGTGAGATGTGGATGCAGACAGTTAACACACTTTATCTCACAGACAAATGCGCTCACCTGGGATTCCTGCTGTTGAGACTGAGGGTGATCTCATTCACGCAGCGTGGGTGAGTCATCACCAAATTAAAACCAGACTAAAAGCAGACGGAAGATATATAAACAGCTGTTCACTCCAGAGTAAATGTGATCAAATGTGCAAGAAACAAGAACTGTTTCTTTTAGCAACCCAGAAAACATGTCATATACTGTGATAATCCATTTTAAAGACAGCATAGGAATTAAGTGACTTTATTAGACTGTGTGCTAAAGCTTTACCTGATAGTTCATGATGGCTCGCAGGCACATTATGCACACATGTACATCATCTCTCTGGTTGTTTATGTGGGACTTCTTATGCATCTTGTTTACCAGAGTGGTGCTTATTCTGTGAAGCAGTAATACATGTTGGAATACATGTTTGAGGGAAGAGAATCTCCTGCATGTGCAAATGATTTGAAGTCGATGCCAGGATATGGTAAGATATGCAGTGAGATACTTGTAGCTTTGACTTCTAGGGTTTGGGACAGTAACTGTGTTTGACAGATGCTATGTAGCACAACATGGAATGAAGATAAAGGATCAAAGACGAACTAACAAACAGTTAGATGACCACGTGAGGGGATCTGAATGAATGAGAGCATGAGAATGTCAAGGGTTATCTTTTTTAAGAGGAGGCTGTGCTGTAGCACTGTTTCGGTTAAGTTACTAAACCTAAACCTATGTTTCATATTGTAGAGTTATAATCTTATAAGCTCTAACTTATATATCAGTTAGAGCTGTCACTTTATTTGACAGTATTTCTATTTCTGGGCTCACAGATTTCCTCAAATTCAATCCTAAATATTTATACATCAACAACTTCTTAAAAGAAAGAGAGGTGTAGCATGGCACAGTTCTCACAGCAGTGGAAACCACTGTGGTACTTATCAGTACCGCAGAAGTTCGTGGAGTTTTCACACCACTTCTGCTTTGCATGAGTCTATTTTTTGACAGTGTGTAGAGCTGCTTATGTTTAAAGTTCATTCTTCATTCAAAGGGATTTGAACGGTGCAACATCTCTGAAACCATCGCTGAAGGTTACCTCAGTAACCTTTCAAGTCTCGAGTTTCTTACCTTACAGTCAGTGCACGAGCTGCTCTGGTCATGCCATGTGACTGATGGCTGCTGGAGCTCTTGGTCAAGTCTTCCATTGACCTTTCTGCTGATTTTCCTCTGTCTGACAGGCTGCCTCCATTTTCTATAGCCTCAACCTCAAACCTTAAACGTGTAAAGATAGACATCTTTTTAACATAATCTATAATAGAATAATTATGTTTCGAAACACAGTCAGATTCTAAAATAGCATTCATGTCTGCTTAGTACTCACGAGCTGTCACTTTGTGCATAGGACAGGTACTCCACCAGAACATCCAAACCTTTATTCTGTTCATTGAGAAACTCCTGGGCCCATCTTCAAAAAGAAAAGTAAATCATGAGGAGTGACCATATGTAATAGATTCTGTGCCCAGACTGGATTTATAGCCAAAGATTGTAACTTTAGAAAGAAAACAGAACACAGTCCTACTCTAAATATGGAATCCAGCACAGTCAGGTGATTTTCTTTTGCAATCTTACATTTTTTTTTGACAAGTTGCACTATGAAGGAAAAAAAAATGCAACAAAGTCAAAGGGCTAAAAACAAACAAACCCCAGACTATTTCTGCACTGGCTTTATCAACTTTTCCACTTTATGTACAAATGTAACAATACATGGAAGCTTTAAGTACTGTTTCTGTAAAAGGTTGTATATAAACTATATATAACTGTTGATGCGGTGAAGAACCACTTCAGCAAAGTTGTTGATCAGCAGCTGAAAAATATCAAGTGAAACTAAAACAGCTAAATGGTTTATGTAGGTAAAGTGCACAGACAGTTTGCAGTTTCACTAAAGTTCACCTTAAATCATCTTTTAGCGTTAATGATTGATAAAGATTTTCAGGTTGGATTGCATGAAACTGCTATAAAAATCTGGAAAACATACTTGTGGCGCACTAAAAACCAAAATAAAATACATTAAACCTTAAACACTCATAAACCAAACAGAAGCTCATGAAACAAACAGGCTCACCCAATGTGATTGGTCCGAAGGGATATCTCCAAATTTTTAAGGACCTGGGTGGCATCTTGGATCCTTTTCTTCAACTAAAAAAGCAGAAGAGGTTAAAGTCACTGATGCAGGTACATGATGCACGCATATGGAGGTGATACATTTGAAAGAACAAAAATGCTTTCTACTGACCCTACGAGACACCCCTCCTTGATCCTGGTAGAGGCTTTTGATCTTGGTCAGGTAAGTGGATGGGGGGCTCTTCACCTGGAAACGCTCCTGTGGGAGAATATTTTACAGAGGATAGAGTCAGCACATGCTGAAGTAGAATTAATTTAAGCAGCGACCCCAAATAATGACTGATCCAGAACCATATTTTACCAGCAAGCTGCATTTGAAGTTATTCTAGTAAACACAACGAGCACAAACCGCTCTCTGTTTCCATGCCGACGCCTCTATCAGTTGCCACCACAGAAACTATGTTGCAAGGTTTGCAAAGACTCTCCCCTTTGTGTATTTGCGCACTTTATATCAACTCTGCCCCCAGTGGAGCCAACGCTGCAAGAATCGTGTCCATTTTGATGGCATATGTCACTCATAAAAAACAAATAAAAGCTCTCACCTGATCACAGACTAATTCCCATTTCTTTTCATTGTCGTATTGACTCAACAGCTGGAGTTTATCTGGAGGCAAGTTCATGGAACTCTGAAAGAAGAAAGATGTAAAGATATAAAATGGGTTTTAGAATTTACATGAAAATGTATTTGGAGTACAAAAAAAATCAACTCCATCTCCACTGATATTTAGCAGAGAGATATTATACTATATGTTATAATTTCTTTGTGTTTCCTGCTCATGTAACAATATGCAAAACAACAATACCTCAGATGCACTTTCAGCATAAAACTGAAAGGCGGTAACTCCTACTGGTAGCAGATGACTCAGTGTTTACGTGTATGCATTGATCGTTGCCAATAGGTACCGATGTGTTACACGCTTTCAGTGTCTACTCAAGCTTCAGCAACACTTTTATTGACTTTTTAAACAATATGACCCATGTTTAGACATTATCTGTGCAGTCTGTTTCGGCTTTAGTAAAAATATCTTTTTCGGTCATAAACTGCACGTAATATTTCTGTTATTTTCTGAAATTCATAAAGACCTTTATACAGACCAAGTATCCATGATTCCAGTGTAGGTTGACTTTTGAGTTGGCATACAACTGTCCAAAAGGGCAGTTTCACACTGAGTTATCAAACCTACAGGGACATGTCATGTGCTAAGGTTATTTCCCCATTCACAGTAACTGAATGAGAGGAGGCTGTTGTTGATGTTTTTTTTTTTTGTTTGTTTTTTTTTAAAGAAGGTCTAATTAAAAGGAAGAAGATACGTCAAGGCATTGGTGTAACTTTGTGCTGAACATTGGGGGGGTCAAGATCTCTGTCTAAATAAATCAGGGTAAATTTCTAGATGATTAAACATGCAACTATTTTGCTGGTAATAACTGAAATGAGTAAAGAAAATTAACAGCCTATTTATATTGGTTGGGTCTGATTATGGGGGGGGGGGGGGGGGGGGGGTCATAACATAATTAAGAATTATGCCCCTGCATCAAGGGAAAAGGCTTCACTCACAAAATGAACTTACTTGCTTTGATCACTAATTCCCTGTAATTATTTATGTCTCGCTTAAAGATATTTTTTCACAGTCTTCTCTCACATTATTGCAGCTGGTTCTGCACTGGTACTATTTTTCATGTAGCTGATCAAAAGCTTGAATCAATGTGATCATTTACAGCAAGTTTCAATAATTTCAGTTGATGTTGGGTGTGGCTTTTGAATCTAGTTTTGTGTACATTCGAGCAGTGGTTTGACATCTTCTGTGCACTTTTTTTTTCTTTGAAAAGGGAGGAGTGAAAACGGAAATGATCTGATGCATTGGTGCTCGAGGAGATGAGGCTCCTTCCTTGGCTGATGTAAGGGAGAGGTCTTGCTGTGGTTTTGTGGTGCTTAAAAAAATGGTAATGTGAGTGCCTCGCATTATGAAGTTTATAGCTTCTGATTTAGTTGCTCAAAAATAAAAAGTACTCACATTTTTCAGTAATGCAAAAAAAAAAAGAAAGAAGGTTCACTTCTCGTTTCCTTGCTGGTGAGGTCACCATATAATCTCTAGTCTGAGGTTTGACAAGTGACAAGTATTTTACTGAAGAAGGAAGACACTCGAGAGGGTGTTGTCATTTTCCGGAGAGCACATTTTGTGTAGATATTGATGAACTGTTAACCCTGGCTCTAAACGGTATTATCTTGCATGAAATTATAATGATGTTTCCATTCAAGGTTTGTCATATGAAGCAGACATGGTGTGAATTTTGACTTGTTTTTAGAATAATCATGGTATGCTGTTCCAATCAATGTCATTTTTGAGAAAAGGCGAATAGTTTTAGTTGGAATAGTTGCATGGATTTATATTTGCTGTGTAAAGTGTTTGTTTTTTACTATATAAAAAATAACTCTCTAATTGCTCCCCACCTTCTATAAAAACACAAAATCATTATTTTTATATACACTAAATTTGTATGTATGCTAAATATTTGCTTGAAAGGTTAAAACCCATGTAAAACGGCACTGATTAACACTGATCCTGCGTTTGTAATTTAATGTTTTGTTGGGAAAGCCTATGTTAAAGTACCATCCTAAACTTTGTGTCAATATTATTGATAATAGCAGGCAGGTGCTTTCCTCTGTGGTATAAGCCAGACTCATGGAAGCCACACCCTACAACTCATGGGTCTCAAAGGATTTGATACCAACATCCAGATGTTCAGCGGCAGGACAACCTCAGGGGTTGACAGGTCAAAGAATCTTCAGTGGCTTTAAGTAGATTTGCCCACTTCCAGACTAGTGGTTTTAATGAGTGTGGTTAAAATGTATATCTATGTTCTCCTCGTATCTCTCTGAACGATATTCTTCTGTGGCAGTTTCTAAGTATAGATCATCTTCTGCGTCCCTGTCTTTTGGTGTGCCACAAGGCTCTGTGCTAGGGCCATTACTGTTTTTAGTTTATTTACTCCCTCTCCAGCACATTCTGAGCCCTTTTGAGGATATTTGTTACCATTGTTATGCGGACGATATCCAACTCTATATATCTTTTAAACCGGAAGAGGCTTCTAAGCTGCGGCTTTTAAATGTGTGCTTGGAAACCATTAAAGGCTGGATGGCTGAAAACTTCCTCCAACTAAATGAAAGTAAAACCGAAGTCCTCTTATGTGCCCCAGATAGACATATACCCAGTATAATAAATGCTCTTGGTCCTCTTTCAACGTTTGTAAAACCATCTGTCAGGAACTTGGGGATTATCCTTGATCCTGCTCTTACGTTAGATAGTCATGTTAAATCTCTTGTTCGGTCTTGCTTTTATCATTTAAGAAATATTTCTAAATTGAGCTCTATTATATCCTATACCGAACTGGAGATTGTTATTCATGCTTTTATCTCTTCACGACTGGACTATTGCAATTCCCTGTTTACTTGTTTAAATAAAGGTTCTTTGGAGCGTCTGCAGATCGTTCAGAATGCTGCAGCAAGACTTTTGACGAAAGCTTCTAAATTTTCACATATAACACCGTTGCTCATGCAGTTACATTGGCTTCCTGTTGAATTTAGAGTCCAGTTTAAGATTTTGGTTTTAACTTTCAAGGCTCTTCAACAACAAGCACCACCATATATCATTGAACTTTTACAGCCCTATGCCCCTAGTAGGTCTCTGAGGTCGAGTAGTCAGGGCCTACTTGTCATTCAGTATACGAGACTGAAAACTAGGGGTGATAGAGCTTTTGCTACTGTGGCCGCCAGACTGTGGAATTCTCTTCCTCAGGACTTACGATCCGCTGATTCATTGATTACTTTTAAAAAACAGCTAAAAACACATCTTTTTAAAACTGCCTTTTGCTAACTTTGTTTGTATTTTTGTCTTTTTAATCTGTTATATCTTGTAAAGCACTTTGTGATCTCTATCTAGAAATGTGCTATATAAATAAAATTTTACTTACTTACTTACTTAATGCTGTAAATCATCTAGCACATAAACCACAATGCCAGACATTATAGAAAATTAAAAATGAGAAACTGAACTATTTAGATGTAAAAATCTGGAGAACTTGAGCCTTGAATAAGTAAAACTCTTAACTCATATATGTTACTGGCTAAGATATGTCAGATTAACATGACTGTTTACAATATAGTGTCTTTGTTTCACTTTTGTAGATCTGTATTTTTTTTCTTAGCATTACTGAAGAAAAAACAAATCAAAAATCTTATAGCTAACTCTATTTTTTCATTTAAAAAAAGGTAAAGAATAAGCCAGGATTAAGATAGTCTAAGCATCATGGTTTGATATTTTGCGCAACATATAATCTAAAAGATCGTAATACTTGAAGTTTTATCTTTACTAACTTGTTGTGAGACTGTTGAAAGAATGGTGAAACAGTTCCTTTCCGGTCCTGTGGCCTCCGTCATGTAAATGCATTGCTCAACTTCCCATTTCAGCCTGCTGTTGTGCATGCATTTATCAAGCAGTTTCTGGCTTGAATTTTTCTAATCAAACCATGAAGAATTTGGCAACTTGTTGACAGGATTGTCATTGTTTTTATCACTAAAGTAAAATTTTAAGTAACTGATGGTATTTGTGCAAATTTGACTAGACAAAATGACAGACCATTAGACTCTGACTGAGGGTCTAACGGTCTTTCTAACGTTCAGCTCTTTCTTCTCACTTGACAAATAGCTTTATATATATTATAGATATACCTAGAGAGTATAAGAAATGAAGTAAAGTACATATTGGAGTCTATATTAGAGCAAAGTAAATTTCCAAAGAGTGAAAGACCAGTCACTTTCAAACTTGGGTTATTACTTTAACAATGTAACAATGTAAAATGAAAGCTGATTTGATACGTGTTTTTTGTGATCCTCTTAATCACTTACTTACTTGCGCAATCGCCCTTACATATACAAACCAAAACTTTGTGCAAAATCTGCCTGATTTCATATCCAGTAAGGGTGTATGGCGTGTCATGCTCTCACTCACCAGAACCGTGTTGAAGCGCTCCTCCAGCTCGTTCTCTGGTGGCATGGGAAGTTTGGGTTGAGGAGGCTGCTTTTTTTGCAAGGTTGGTGCAGAGTCATTCATTGCTGAAGCTGCACTGACTGAGTTTCTGGCCTCTCGACCTTCGGCCGGTTCATGCTCCAATCCCCCACCAGCCGCATTCCCCATCACTAATCTCCACAAGTAATCCAGGGGGACTGATTTACGCAAACTGTTTCCTCCAGGAAATCACCGTATCCACAAGCAAAGTGACAAAAGATGGTCACTTTGAATTACAATAGCAAAAAGGCCTAATCAAACCAAGTCTAGGGCCTCTAGGGCAGTCTACATTAATTCTCAGCTTTACAAAATCCGCCTCACACCCGAGGACAGGGTGGGCAATGAAAAAGAAAGTTTATCCTCATGGCCCCCTTCTCCTTAAGTTGTCTTCAAATTCCTTTTGAAAATGAGGTGATAAGTCCTGTTAAAGCCTGTTAGAAAGAAAAGTCCACCTATGCCTCGTGCACTGTTGTCTACATTAGTTGACCGAGAACTCCCTTAAATAGTTTAGTATCGAAGCCTGCGCGTGAGAGGAAGGCGGGCGAGGAGTGTGACACAGTCAGAAACCACAGAAGCACAAAAGCAGAAGAGTAACTTCCTGTGCACGACAGCTATAGAACCTGGGGCGGAGGACATGGTGGAAGATAAACACGTAACCATGCAGTAGGTGGGTGATGATAAAGAAAAGATACTACAGGAATGAAGGAGAGCAGACTCTGTCCAGATTTGTAAGATTAACAGATGTCGATTTAGATGTAAATCAACTACACAATTAAAGGAAACTTTGCAACATTTCACAAAGAAACCACCTTTTTGTACTAGATTTAGTCATTTTACTGATGTCAGCTTGACATGAGTCAAAGGTTACATTTGTTTTGGTATTTTCCCTTCATGTGGTGGTTTAATCCAGACAGGTAACGGTGGTTTAATCCAGACAGGTAACGGTGGTTTCAGCATGACAAGAATTGTCAAACAACACCCCTCTGTGGGTGAAGATGACTACTGCATCTAGTGAGATCTATCCAGTGGAATTACTTAAATTACTGAGCCTTTCGTTGGCTCAGTAATTTAAGACGTTTTTGTGATTTCTATTGAGGAAAAGAATAATAAGTTTATCACAGATGCATTTCTTCGAGAAAGTGAAAATTATTAGCTCTGATGCAACAGGATATTCATTTTCAAAGCTTTCTGAGACTCACGGGAAGGCGTGTTATCAGCTGAGTGAAAAGAAAAGATCAAAAGAGAAGATTGGAGAGGTGTTTAGACATCTGGGAAATGCTGGGGAAAAATCATCAAAAGGATAAAGCTAATCATTTACTTACAGGTGTAACGGTGGAGCACAGGTATTGAAGTAAAGTGAGTTTAAATACTTGGTGTTTTTCATGTAAAGCAACAGTAGGTACACAAGATACCTGAAGAAGAGGATTGACGCAAGTTTCAGGGGTGATTTGTGACAGGAAGATAGCTGCAAAAATGAGATAGGAAATGTTATCGCTAAAAAAAGAGATAAGCAGACCTGGAGGTGGCAGAGTTGAAGATGCTAAGATTTTCACTGGCCATGATGAACAAGATTAGAGAGCAGTTGAAAGAAAGCAGATTTATTTAAGTGTTTAAGAGACAAAGAACTGATAAAAAATATTATTTTAGTTTTCCTCTCTTACTATATACGCCTTCTGTTTGTTTGGTTTTTCTTTTCAATACAGTCTTTCTGTGACATAAACCTACATTTTATGCGGTCAGTCACTGCAGTATTACTTTCAAACCATGGGGTGGCGTTTTCAAGAACAGTTACAATTCACTACCATGGTGCACAGAAGAAGAAATTCGTCGCATTCCAAAATGACGGACCCGACAACATCTCCAGAGGACCAGTGGAAAGTGAGTAACTGCTATCAGAAACCTCTTTTTTGGTTTGAAATGACTCATGTGTTAGGCGTATGGCAGCACTGGCAAATGGCAAAAGCTGTGCTGTCTTAAAGTTGAAGCTTTAGTAAAGTGCAGGGAGTACACGGTTTGTTAGCTCCGTGGCTAACTAACGTTAGCATCCGAGGTTTTGATAACCTTAGAAAGCTGTATTGGTTAGCTAACCAATTGCCTACTTATGTAAACAAATCAGCCATTGTTCCCCCTATGGTGTATACAACATGTCTTCACCTACACACGCAAAGTTAAATAAAAGAAAAAAGGTCTGAGTAGCTGCTTGTTTCTTGCAAATCTACAGTGCAGCATCAGTGTTTGTGAAGCTCACATTACCTTGTCTGATAGGCTACTATATACTGTATATAATTAATTACCAGACCACAGAAATTGAAATTGTCTTCGTTCCACCGATTCCTTAATATGGAGTCTGTGGAAATAAAATAAATAAAATAAATAATTAAAAATAATTAACATGTGTTCAGGGCCCCCATTTTAAAAAAATATGTCTCTGAAATAAATTGGGTATAGTAATTTTACAGTACGTAAGTAAACATGTAGTAGGATCTATTGTTTAAACTTAACATATATTCATTTTTCCCCCTCCTGAGCTTTTGAGACTTTGGAAACCACAAATTAGATAGCTGTGCCCTACATCAAACAATAGTTCTGTGATGAAGGCTCTTATTTTCTACAGCTTTTTACCCACCTGTTTTCCTGAATTGGACAAATCAGGGCAATGCTCAGTGGGGGCTTAACTGGCTGGCTATTGCTCTTTTGTCAAACAAATGTAGGGCAGCACAGCGTTTTCCCTTGTCATTAGCTGCACAGCCTCTTATTTTTTTTTTTGCCTTTTTCTGTCTTCTGCTCTCTCGTGATGGCTCGGCAGACATCCGATGGTGCTTTCAGCGATGGTGGCTTTGACAACAGTGAGTATTCAGTCAGTTCTTGTGTTGTACTTCATCACCAGTGTAATCTGATCTCTCACATGATACTGATTATAGATGTACATCAAAATATGTTTTGATTTTGTTGTGAGTTATGTTTGATCACTGCTGTCTTGTTGTCTAGGTTATATCTCTGAAGCAATCAGAAAGGGTACTGTAGTGTCCCGGGCCAACAGTATCGGCTCAACAAGTGCCTCTTCAGTGCCAAATACAGGTACTGGGTTTGAATGTTGTATATTTATGTGATAGTTTGATACTAGTAATGTAATTGTAGTGTAGGTTAATTGTTTACTTGTTTAGTTGTTGTAGCCTGAGCCAGTCAGATATTTATAAAAAAAAAGTTTCATTTTTGTTTATTTAGTGTAAAAGCGAAATACAATGAGACTTAGGCTACGTTCACACTGCAGGTCTTAATGCTCAATTCCGATTTTTTGATCAAATCCGATTTTTTTTGTCTGCTCGTTCACACTACAAATAAAATGCGACAGCAAACGCTCTCTAGTGTGAACGCTCAAAGCGGCCCGCATGCGCAAAAGAAGACGTCACACACAACGCGCTCTGTTTAGACCCAGAGCAAACTATATTGTTTGACTGATGGCCCTTAATATAAAGACTACGGACTTCATGTTTCCCAATTTTTGCTTTAAGTTATTTTGTTATTTACATAATAATGTAAATAACCTAATGATCCTTATTGCTGTTTTAGAGGAGCGGTGCTTCAAAGGATAGTTGCAGATTTCTGTCAGAATCTGCAGGTTATGCAGTACAAATAAAATGTTCACGTTTCTCCAACGTTGTCTTCCCAGCAGTCTCACCGGATGGCCGGGAAGCGTTCGCGATGTCTTCTCGGGCGCTTCTCTGGCGCTGATAATTGGCGTCTGTCTTATGTCAGTGACGTAAAAGACGGATTTAATGCGACTTGACCGTTCACACAGCAGTCGCTTTCTGAAACATCGGATATGGATCGGATTCAGTACCACATACGAAAGTGACCCAGATCGGATTTGAAAATATCGGATTTGTGCCGTTCACACTGTCACACCATGATCGGATATGGGTCGCATAGGGTCAAAAAAATCGGATTTGATGCGCTTTCGCCTGCAGTGTGAACGTAGCCATAGAGACAGCTTTGCTTATATTTCTCCATGATTTGTACAAAAGGAAAAATCTCTCTTGCTTGTGATTAATAAAAAATATATATTAAGCTTAGCTCTAAAGCTTTTATTTTTATTTATTCCAGAAGTTAGAAAATGTATATGTTACATTAACAAAACAGTAAACATGGCCCTGAAATATGTCTTAAAAAACAAAAACACAGTTTGAATAAATATAAATAAAGATCTAAAAAAATTTTGTATTGCTATTCCAGCAGTTAATTTTCACATTTATTTTACTCTATTTTGCTGTACAATGTTTTGTGACTGCTTTATACATACAATTTTCTTACTTCCCAAACACAGGGATTGCTGTGTGAGGTAGAAAATATTTCCTATATCATTCCATGTTTAATTATGGAAACATGTGTTTCGTATTTTACAATATTTTCTTAAATTCTTTGAGGGTTTTATGAGATGTTAAATAATAATTTACTTTGTAAATTAAGTGCATCACAGTAATTCATACTGATGAAAAACAATGAGGTTGCCTATATGTGTGAAATGAGTGCCAACACAGGAATGACTCCAGGGTTAATAATCTTGTACAGTTATGAATTGATTTGATCAACTTTTTAAAAATAGCTACCTCAGCATTTTGTAAGTTGGCTAACAAAAACACTGCTAATGTCATGGTTCAGATTTTTATTTTTTCATTAATGAGTATTAAACTATTCCCACATAGATGATGAAGACAGCGACTACAGGCATGAAACATATAAGGACTCGTATAAAGATCGTCGGAGACAAGCACACACACAAGCTGAGCAGAAGCGTAGAGATGCTATTAAAGTAAGGACACACATCTTGAAAGTTGGAGATTTGCTTTAACTTTTTTCAGTAGTTACTAGTTGCTCTCTTTTAACATTAGAAAGGATATGATGACCTCCAGTCAATCGTTCCAACCTGCCAGCAGCAGTCTGAATTTGCGGTGGGAGCACAGAAGATCAGCAAGGCTACTATTCTGCAAAAAAGTAAGATGTGGTCAAACATAACCTTTGTTAACATTTGAACAAACTTGGACTGCCTCTGCTGAGTAACCTTGACTTCAGATTTAGTTTGAGATAATCTATATATTAATTAATACATCTGACATCTTGATAAGAAAAGAGCACAAAACAATAGTACTGAACTTGTTTTGTATGGTGCTAGCTTTCATTTAGTTACATCTCACTTGGCCACATTTAACAATAAAAAGAGATGATAGACTAAGTTCAAGGAAGAACAGATATTTCCTGTCTTGCAGGGGCTCCTTTACCCAACAAAAGGGGAAGTAACAGTACCAACACCCTCAGTATAAAGGTTAACTTTCAACAGTGTACCTAAAACTTGTGTATAAGGCAAAAATCCCCAACTGACGATTTCTTGGTTGTTGTTGTTGTTTTTTTGGTTTTTTTTTTAGCAATTGACTACATCCATTTCCTTCACAAAGAAAAGAAGAAGCAAGAGGAGGAAGTTTCTGTCCTAAGAAAAGAAGTGATGGCGCTTAAGATTATGAAAACGTGAGTGGTTTAAAATTCATAAGCCAAACTGCTTTTTCCACACTGTGTACTTCACAGGTCTTCTTTTTTTTGGCGATCTGAGACTTCCCTAAATCCTCTCAACATACCTGCACTGTGTGCAAGTCGCATCTTTTCTCCATCCAGACCGATGAAAAGACAGATTGTAAAAAGAATGCTGGTCTGGGGGCAAAGAAAGAAAACTTTGGAGTAGGGAATGCATTGATGTGTGCTTTTATCCATGTTCTCAAAAGAATGACTCAAATTCATTGTTTATGAAATTATATTAAACCCCCCCCCCCTTTTTTTATTTTATTTTTTTTTTAAATGTTTTAATAGGAACTATGAGCACATAGTGAAGGCTCACCAGAACAACCCACAGCAGGGAGAGGATCAGGTGTCGGACCAGGTCAAGTTCAACATCTTTCAGAGCATCATGGACTCCCTGTTTCAATCTTTCAGCAACTCTGTTTCAGTGAGCAGCTTCCAAGAACTTTCGGCCTGTGTTTTCAGTTGGATTGAGGAACACTGCAAGCCACAGGTAAGGAGTATGTTTAAAAAACCCATGAGAACTTTATTATTTTGTGTATGTTGAGGTATTTATAGTTTGTTTTCTGCTTATGTTCTTTCCTAGACACTGCGGGAGTTTGTTGTTGGAGTGCTGCGGCAGCTCAACGGTCAGCTTTACTGACTGCACCTGGCCTCTAGTTAACTCCCAAAAATGGACTTTTTGAGCTTACTCTGGCCTCTAAGAGTAAAAAAATGTTGATCAGCCTCAAGCTATGCCACAGTATTTACTCACTTTGACTCATCAGTGACTCCCTGGCTGCAATTTGATTACCTCATCACACGTGGCAGAGGTGAAAGGTGGCATTGGAATGAGCAGATATAAGTTTAATGCAAATCACTTTAAGCTTTGAAATGTACATACATGTTTAACTGAGTGTATTTCAGGATATTCTGATTGTTATTTGATTTGGGAACCCAGCAGTACAGAAGTCACTGAAAGTGCAGTTTTCAATGTGTCAGGCAGGCAAAATATTGTGTTTAACTAATGGTAATCACCATCTGCAGTAGCCATAGTTGCCCACACTGAGATAAAAAACATGAGGGGAGATTAGATCTTAATAGCGAGAACTCTTCTTACAGATTGAGTGAACTGATGGTAAAGTTTATGGTGCATTTTAAAATAATCAACAGAGAGAAAAGAGGGGAAGGGAACTCATGAGCCAACACGTTCCCCTCTGTCACATCAAGCATGACTTTGTAGCTTAATGCTGAACCAAAGGAGCTGTTTCAGCTTCAGTGGACGAACACTGAGCCACTCCTCAGCTGTAGCAGATAATGGAAACTACTGCAGAGTAACAATCATTGCTAAGCGTGTTATCAGGAAAATGCTATATGAGGTCTCAACAATTTATCACTGAGATTTGGCTTGTAATCCGACACATTTTGAGATGTACATAAATGGAGCTGTGACAAGCTGATAAAGTGCTGAAATGTCAAATTATTGTATGTATAAATTTAAATGTCTTTACAGTGTGCCATTTAAAATTTTATAGTTGTCGTATTTCAATTCAATTTGGCTTCAATGGCAGGAAATGTAATGAGTATTCTCTCTCATAATTGAGCTACATCACACTATGAAGCAATGTGTGTGGTGATCTTTCTGCAACTTTCAGATTTTCCTTTAATCAAAAAGCTTAAAATTTCAGCTTCAGTTGGTCCAAATCCAGCAGAATGAATATTGTTTACTTTTGTTATCAGTGGTTCTCAGTGGCTAAGATGCAGTTCATGCCATGTTGTGTATCAGCCAGAACCTGCTTTTTTTTTTTTTCTCACCAAAAACTGTCCCTTTGAACTGCAGCAGCCAAGTTCATGCTGTGTGTTGAGATTTACAGCTGCTGTGTGCTGAATTATGAGTGAATTTCAAGTAGGTGACAGCTCATTTTAATGAAGGTTTTTTTGTTGTTTCTATAAACATCCTTTCCTGTGTTAGCTGTATTCATGGAAATGTTTTTGTTTTTGTAACTGGCTTAAGTTGTTTCAAGTGTATTAATAATTCTATTATACAAGCCATGTACACTCAGTGGCCACTTTTAGTTACCCCCCCCCCCCCCCCCCCCCCTGTAAAATCCAGTCTGAAATCTGAGCCTTAAATTCTGCTTTATAACATTTTTTTCTTTCTTTAAATGTACACCAGCAGATGGGTGTCATCTATGCATTAATGTACAGCTCTGTTAGTGTTGTAGTTTGCTGTGGTGTTGAATGTTGACGTTTTTAATTGACAATCCAAGGAGGTTGAATATTTAAAATAGGTTTTAAATCTGTACCTCTGAGAGAACACTGTGTATTTGATTGTATTTAATTTCATAGGTTTGCCTAATAAAGTGGCCACTGAGGGGTTTTTTTGTCATCCAAATTATGTGGAAATGGAGCATCTGTGCATAACAATAACAGGAAAAATCATAAAGCTAGGCAGTGGTTCCCAACTATGCAGCTAATGCAACTTATTTTATTTATGCTTCACAAGAATTAAACTAAAACAATTGTGGCACTTCAGCATCAGAATTTATGGTCTTGACCATTTAATAAGCAGAAAACAGTGCAACTGTAATTCAAAAACAGATATATACATTATACATTTTAATTTATGCTTTCAGAAAATAAAAGCAAGATGGAGTTGAACAAGAACAGATTTTAAACATTTAAATAAAGCCTTGACATTTTCACTGGAAAGCTCAGGATTGGTTAAATCTGTTTAAAAGGGAAAATTTAAACCAGCGTTGCCTTTGAGGTGAAGAGCATGACTGTGTTGTCAATTGATGTGAAAGTCTTAAGAGTTTCACAAGCAACAAAGCAGTTTTTTATAAAAACATACTTTCAGTTATGAACTTTTTTTCAATTAAAGCATTTATTAAAGTTGAACTATCTATTCAAAAAAAAAAAAAAAGGGCCATAAATAAAGTATTCTCTGGGCTTCAGATTGCTTTCCTGTGTAATCCATTTGCTTAGATTAGTGGCAAGGTGACTGTAAAAGAACTTTCTTGTTCAAGTATTTGGAGGAACTACTTTACAGTCCTCATCAGTCTCCACTCCAACTTCTTCCTGTGAGGAAGCAGAATATTGCAGGTAATAGCAAGAACTTTATTTTATTCTTAAAAAAGATTTTTTTTTTTTAGTGTCTTAAACTCACCAGGAACTCCTTTTTGCTCTTTGGATAACCCTCGAGGATTGCATTTGTCATGTCTGAAGCCTAACACAAACAAGGTGCCAAACACTTTAATAACATATCCATATGCAGTTTCACTCACACTGATGAAAGGGATTGTACGGCATTTTTTAAATACATGGCATGCAATACGAAACATGAGCTACGAATACAAAAAGGAACTTAAGTGAAAAAGATTACCAGTCTCTTCCTCTTTTTCCACTCTTTAACGTAGAGATCTCGTTCTTTATAAACCTGCAAATTAAAAATAATAATATATATAAGCAGCTGGATAGCGTAGTGGTAAGGTTACACACCTTTGGAGCAGGAGTGGCAAGTTCAATACCCAACATCCACGTTGCAGGTCCAACGTTCGGAAGAAGGGACTGCTCTCACAGTTAGAGATTGATGAGGTACAAAAAAATGCTATGGCAAGGGGGAGCCAGTACAACAGGTTGGGGGGGAGATATCATTATCACCCCCACCAGAGATTGGGTACCAAGCCCCAAGTGCGCCAGAAGAAGGATTGTTGAGTGCAAGAGATCATGGCAAGCTGGATCCTTCGTTACCAAGACTACGTGAAGTACCCCGAGAGGCTTTACTAGATGATGTGAATGCAGCACTATGCCGCCACCATTACCGAGACTAACAAGCTGATCTACAGTGAAATGAGATGTTAAACAGCCACATGGGAGCAGTACCCTACTCTGTAGGAAAAAAACCCCAGCCCCATCCAAGGTCAACAACAGTATATGCACAGTTGACTCATGAATCATTAAGATTTTTATGACACTGTGGAAGACAGAGGACAACTGAAGGCTGTAGACCATGGTACTCAAACAGGGAGAAGGGACAGCGAGATGGGGATTCATTGGCAAATGGGTGCGATGACATAGCCTAGTTCCATAATTAAAATTTTACTGAAACGTGTGAATATGACAAATATGGAAAAAAAAAAAAAAAAGTCGGTAAGGGGGAAATACTTTTTCACAGCATTTATAAATAAGAGAGGCCATGGGACAGATCCCTGGTGGATTCCTCACCTTGTCCTTCTCCTCTGGCGTGATGTGATTTGAGGCCGACTTTATCTTCTCCAGTCGGGCTCTGTACCCAGAACACTCTGCTTTTAGCTCCTGGATCTCTGACACCATTTCCTCTGTTGTAAGGGAGCTGTTTAGCACCTTCAGTTCTGTCATCACAGATTTCACACAAATTTACAGAACATCCCCTTTCAAACATATGCAGTAGAACAAAAACAACACGTGTAGAGAAAAGAGAAGTGGGGACAAGCCTCATCGTAAACCGTTTACTGTATCAAACAGCCACATCTTGTGGCTTAACAGTGCGCAAAATCTGAGAAGATAGTGTCAGTGATTAGCAGAAAATGTCACCTGCATCCAGCTGCCTGCAGCTCTGGGTAAGGGATTGCACCTCTTCACTGAGCTCTGAGATCTGATGGTCTATTGCCTTCAGGTCTGCATCGTTCACATCTTTGAACTGAGCCTGTGGGACAGATTGAGTTATTCCGGTTACTTATAAATTATATGTGCATAATATTCCAGACAAACAGACTAACCTGGTCAGCAAAATAAATCTTTTGCTTGCCATATATTTTCTCCTTTATCTTGCCTTCCAGGGCCAGCAGCTCCATGGCTTTGACCACTGCCTGTTGGAAGAAATGTGTAAAAACCACTTAGTTGTAGGCTATGAAAAACAGGTTAATTTTAGGCATCTAATTGTCTCATTGAAGTGTTAAACTCGCCGTTTTGCCCAGACCATGTTGCTTTTGTAAATTAGAGAAGACATCCTGAGCGCTATAGGGCCGGTTCTTCTCATTTAGGTAGGCAAGGATGACGCCCGCCCCTGTGAATGACAGCAGGACAAGTTTAACGTTTATCTAAACTTACCATAACATTACACTTAACTTATACTAGAAGTAGATTTTCATGATTATGTTAATATCTAATAGTGTAATATCGCTGGCCACAATCATCATCCTAATCTATTTTAATATAAATATGATTCCCCTCCTTAAAACAAGTATATCGTTTGGAAAAGTGGAAGAAGAATAAAAACACGGAGCTCGTCTCAGCTAACGCTAGCTTGTAGCCGTTTGGCTAAACGTTTCCTTTTATCTGTGACTTTTAACAATCGTAGTTCGCTCAGTGCAAGCGACTGACAAGCCATCTAACTTGTTATAGCCTAGAATATAAACTTTTTACCTACCGTTATCTTTTTTACTCATTTCCAACTACTCCACTTTAGCTTTCCAGATCCGAGTTTCGCGCAAAACGTACGTCACGGAAAAGATCGTTCATGCTGAAAGATGCAACACACCAGCACAAAATCCGTCTTCTGCCTTCGCGTTTGAGCGCCCCTCTGTTAATTCTGCCCCAAAAGTTATTAAGTATGACAGGTTTAAAGTATCTCAATGGTTCTTTTACTTAAATTATTTTATGTTTAGTAGAACTTTATCTCCTTCTTCATTCCATGTCGTTAGCGATATCCCGAAAAAAAGTAGAGTGACACCTCTTTTTATTTGGCTGTTCTCAGAAGCAGTCAATTCAGTCCAAAACCTAACCTGTTCCCGGACGCAAATATTTATTCAGCTAATCACATGGTACCAACTCATACATGAAGACATGTGGACATGGTCGAGATGACCTGCTGACGTTCAAACAAAGCATCACAATGAGGGAAAAAAGGAGATTTGGATGACTTTGAACGTGGCATGGTTGTTGGTCTGAGAATCTTAGACACTGCTGACCTACTGGAATTTTCCCTCACAACCATATTTTCGGGTTTACTGAGAATGATCAGAAAAGAGTTGCTGCAATTCTCTGGGTGAAAATGTCTCAATGTCAGAGGAGAATGACCAGGGTGCAATAAACAAGATATACAGAAGAGCATCTCTAAATGTTGAACTTTGAAGAAAGATGGGCTACAGAAGAAAATCTTACTGGGTATCTCATCAAATTAAAAGGTTAGAAAAACGTTGCCTGGTCTGGTGGGTCTCAATTTGTGCTGTAACATTCAGATGGTAGGATCAGAATTTGATCTAAACATTAAAACAAATGTTGGTGCTGGTGGTGATATCATGTGTGGCATATTTTCTAGGCACAGTTTGGGCTGCTTAACCCTAGAACACTATCGCAATAAATAGTAACACAATCACTACTGCCAGGTGATATTTACCCATTATATAATAAGATCAACAAAAAGTATGTCATCAAAATATATCAAAATATCACAACATGACAAACTAGTGTGGTCTTCTTTTATTTTCAACTGTGCCATGTCTAACAAAATGAAAACAAACGTGTCACGGGGGGACCCTAAAATAATGCTCCAAAACAGAAAAATTAGGAATTGAAGAACAAAAAAATTCCTAAACAAAAACATAATGACACTGAAAAGCTGGTCTTTGGTCCACCCTTTCCTGGGACATTTGAGACTTCCCCTGCTGAGCATTGTTTAAATGCCACAGCCAACCTGTGTATTGTTAGTGACTATGTCTATCACCTTATGACCACAATGGCAATGAGTCAACTGTACTTTAAATGGCCAACAGGACACCTTTGACATGTGACCAAATGTGACACAAAATGTTTTTATTATCCAAAGACTGCTTTAGAGAAATCAAATTCCCTTGCAGCTCTTTGAAGTCCACAGCTATGATGATCCATCTAAAACGGAATAAAACACAAATGTCAAATTAGGCCGTGACTGGTTTTCTAGTTGTTCCAGAGCTTTTCGGTATTAAATGAAGTACATCTGAATTGCCTTAAGAGCACCTTTGATAAACAGAGAGACAGTTAATTGCAAACATTTTATTTAATATGATTTGCACATCAAAACATATCAAAACCAGTTACACAGAAGGAAATGCACTACTATGCACATTACATTACAAACAGCCTACAAATCCCTCATGATGAGGACTTCTCATAGAACAGCCTACAGAAACATTCTTGTTAACTGATATGGTCAAACCAAGTCCAACTAATTTAGTAACATTTATTTTCTGCAATTTCCCATCAGTTTACATTGTTCTATTTAAATTCTGAATCCAGCAGATTTTTTTCTATACTGTGCTAAAATTGCAGCTACGATTTTCTTCTCAAAATAACACAATTGAAAACAGTGATGTTTTTTCCCTCTATTAAACAACCAGCATTTTAACTTTTCATATGTGCATTTCAGTAAATCTCACTTGTGGCTCATGGAAATTTCAAGTGCCATTTCCACTCTAAAACACTATACAGACATGGTTTGTCCATGTATAGGAAATCAGGCCGACCAGCAAAAGCCACTATAAAATAACACTTAAAAAAAGATATGAGGTTAACTTCCTATCCAAACTTGATGTAAACAAGGTCGCCTATTAAGATTGTAAAAGAGCCTTGAGAATATAATTTTCTCTTTAAAAAAAAAAAAAAAAAGAAGGTCAGTTTGAAGGTCAACCAGATAGAATACAAGAGTGGTAAGACATAAAGAGACTATTTTAAATTTTTTCTTTAAAAAACAAAACAAAAACAAACAAAAAACTGAATCGCAAACAAACCCGAGGGCTCATTCCAGGTATTTAACATGCACACAAGGTAATTGAGCCATTTTAAAGGGCAGGAAAATGGAAAAAAAAATAAAATCAGAAATTACTCACACGCGAAAAAGAAGCATGTTCTGATGTGAGGAACAAATTCATTAACACAAATGTAACAGAGCTACTTTGGGCCACATAAGACTATTGTGACAAAATAAACTTTGAATGCGTTCCTGTTAGTCAAGAGAAAAGGAAAATAGAAAATGTTGAACTTTATCCAGATATCATTCACCTTCATTGAAGAACATAATCACTGACTAAATATGCAACTGCTGTCAAGTGTTTAAATTGTCTAAATGATTCTCTAAATGAATTCGATGGTGCACCATCAAATTAATCCTCTTCCATCAGATCGTGTTAAAGACAGCCGAGTATCAACATGAACATGAGCTACTACTTATTGAAGGGCTGATACATCCAAATACTGCAATGCCTAAATAAGCTTTTATATAAAAGGCTGTTGCACAATATCAGTACTAAAACATGGCTCAGCTCAACCAAGAGGAATGTCACATTTGGTCCTGTGTTAATAGCCCTGTATGTCTAGACCTCGGTGTAGAAAAGATCTGATGGCCTCTGGCTTTCATTTGAAGTCAACAAGTACTTGTACCTTGTAACTGAGTGGTGTGTAAAGTTACAAGACTGCAAAAAGGCTCAATAATGCTGGTATATTTAATGTTTGAATGTGTTTTATGTATGTTATTGTGTTACCTATTGCTCAGCCTACGAAGTAAAAGTTTTCTGGATGATCACATTTTCAAACTACAGCAAAGAGAGTCTGAAAAGATAGAAAATATGAAATACTTCACAGTGATAAACTGATGCTAATCAGGAGCAGGGGTGCTGGAACCTAAAACCATCTCCCACACACATTCTCATACTTTATCAACACACATTCAAGCTGTGCACACACAGACACACACACCTTACTGTGGTTTACCAAGCAGGCTAGACAAAAAGTTAGACCCCTGGCTCTCTCCCCGTCTAGAACCTGCACCTTCACTGAAGGGATCCAGCTGGTTTAGTTCAGACTGATCCAGCATCTCAAAGTCTTCTCCATCCAAGTCTGTGTCTAGCTCAGAGCTGGACTGCTTGCGATAGCTTCGGTGGGCCCCGGCCCTGGGGGGACCTTCTCTGCGTTGGGCAGCAGGAGGCCGTGGTTGCAGTGCCCCGACTATTGCTGCCTGGATCATGTTGCTGGCAATGACTCCAGCCAAGTCTCCAGTGATATTAGAGGCAGGTGGCAGGCTGCTAAGAGAAAGTTCAGCATCTAGATCCTCTTGGTCTGAGTCAAGATGAGATTCCACATCCAGCACTGAAGCCCGGTGACTAGCTAGCCCAGACAGACCCAGGCTAGGCAGTCCAATGCTCGTGTCATCATCATCATCCATCAGAGTGGCATCAGGGTTTATGGAGGGGAAGTCTGGGAGGTCCTGGGCAAAGGATTCTTCAGCATCACTATGCCTGTCAAAATCTGGCCGGAATACAGACAGGGAGAAGATCAGAAGCATGAACTAACCAGGAAATCGAGGTAAGAAGTCCGTCTTTTTGGCATACATACCCTCAGAGCCTTCAGTCAGTGGGGTCTGGCCACGTGACAGGTTAAATGTTCCATTGTCAGTATAAGAAACCTCAGCATCAGAATGCTCGGAGTCGGTCAGTGCAAGCTCCTTCGCAACAACAGCATCATCAAACTAGGAGACAAAATGAAATGGTTTAGGCTGTGCTGTGGTGCATTTTTTTAAGATGGCAGTCAAGCTGGTAACTCCGACTCTGACATAAACAGAGAAACATTCTTAGTTTGACTCTCTGCTTGTTTCTCATCCTTTTACCGTCTGCAGGCTTTGCCACAAACACACATTAACACAAAAATAAACAGGTACATTTTGTGACGTTCCTAACCACAACAGGAAATGGTGCTGACGTGCTGCTGTAGCTAACAGTGTGCTGAAAAAGCAATAGGTGCAGTGAATGTTTCATCTTTCGTTTCATTTTATAACCTTGTAACCAACACTGTTGACTAACAACAACTCATGTTCACTAAAAGAGAAAAAAAAAAAAACCTGGACAGACTTTAAATTTTAATTTATAGAATTGTAAAGACTAAGATTTTTTTCACAAATTCACATTACTCATTATGAACACTTTAAATATAAAAGTTTACTTCTGCTTTAGGAAGCATTTTGTGTATGTTGACATAATTACTAGATCGCAATATGAACAAAAACTATATTTGAAGACAAATTTCAGGAATGATGTCCCCGACTTTAAACAATAGAAAGGCAGGCATAGTGAGTAACAGTTTGATTAAAATATTAAGAGCTTTAGAAGTGCAACAGCCTTACTGTTGGGCAAAAAGCGGCCAACTCCTCCTCACTGTCACTGGCTTCACCCGAGGCTGCACCATGTAGAGGTCTTCGTAGGACTGCAGAGTGGAGTGACCAAGACAACAAATAATTACTGAGTCCAGCTTATTTTAACTGTAGTAGTTAAATACACAGTGTGCAGGACAACCAGTTTTAGAAATGGTTTGTAAAATTAGAACTGATTAACAGATTAATCAACAAACAAAGAAAAAAAACCCACTTTACATCACTATCTCTACTCTGATATTTGCACTTTGGTCTCATTTACTGGAATGGAAATTGTCTTAACAACAGTTTCATCTCAAACGAATAAATTTACATAAAATCCAGTTAGCTGCCAATTCTAGTAAAAATATACACGATACAATTTGGTTTACAACTTACACTGATTGTCAATGGGCTTTAACATCATGTATCCACGAACGCTGAAGTCCAGCCGCTGCAGGACTGGCTCCAGCTTGATGCCAAGATGCTGGAAAAGCTTGTGATAGGCTGCCAGAGGAGTCAGGAGAGTAGCTAACACTAGAGGAGGGGCAGAGAGAATACTAGTTAAGATAGAGAAGAGGGACATTTCTATTAAAGTGCAGTATTTCACTACAGAAAGATAGCCTGTTGACTTTTTTTTGTGATAAAGAAAAACTGAGGGACAGGGAATAGAGGTTTAATATGTAGAGTACAAGCTGATGTTTGGATTGTTTCAGACGTCAGATGTCCTCCTTGCCCAGCTTTGCAGCCTACTGGTTGAAGGTTAGGAGATTAGCTTGGTCTCTGTCTGACCTCCTTAGCTTTCTGCCTGGCTCTTTCACTCCTGCCTGGTCTGCCTCATCCACATTTTAATCACCTCACAGATCAGGCCCCGGTACTGAGCCCCCACAGATCTGGTTTCCCCACCCATGCACTTTTAATTAGACTAGTCAGGCAGAGTTTCTTTGCCAACATAGTTCTGTGAAGAGGCGTGGGTTTTTAATTAGAACTGGATAAACTGCTCGGACTCACAAGCAGAGTAGGAGAGCACTAATCCAGGAATGTAGCGTCCAATGATAGCCAAACAGCTGAACACTCCACAGGTCACGATGCAAAACTGTCACAGAAGAGCCGGAAAAACAAAAACAAACAAAAAACAAGCAAACAAACAAAAAACACACACACACACACACAGAAAATAGTCAACAACACCATATCGTGTTGACCATGGTGCACTTATCCACAGCTACAGTCACACTAGGGAAAACAGGAGACCGTATCACGACCAAAAGTATTCCAACCCCGTGCAATGAACATGTGGAATCTCTTCGAAATGGTAACTTTAAAGATGGCGAGCAGGACAATGACAAATCACAGTCAGTTGCAGTCTTTAAAGTGACAATGATAAAACAGCAATAACTGTGATTTAACTGGACAAAGATAGCTGCTCAGTAACTGATATTATACAGGAATATAACAAGAAAACAAGCAGCTGACTAGAACGATCTATTGCAAAGATAATCGTCACATGTAAGTTGTGTCCATCGTTACAGACCGACTCCAACTGTTTGTGTTTACAAATTAGACAACAATTTTCTTCAAGCCTCTGCCAAACTGTCTGAGCGACTCCAATAAGTCCAACTTGGACTGTGACTGGGTGTTGCCTCCCAACAGGTCGCCTTGTGATTAAAAAATGGTCTCCCAAAGGTTGATGGTTGAATGTTCAAAGGTTGCATGCTCAACCACAAGTTGCTCGCCCAATGTGAAAAAAATTCTGCGCAATCATTGGTCAACCGCCTATTTTTCCTCTAGTGTGACCGAGTTAATAAACCAGTGAAGGAAAAAAAATTAGAAAAGGATAATAGGTAAATCAAACAGGGATAACTTAAAAATCATACAATAGGTGTTGTGATACAGAATGAAGTCATTGTGTTATTGTGTGTAGCTCTCACTGTGCCAGGATTTTGACGCTTGTACTGCACAATACTGGATTTCACAACCACTCCACTGACCCAGGCCTCAGCAATATGGTGGCACAATTCAGGCACACTGAGGGTGCCAGGATGCACCAGACCCCAGCTAGACAGGGACACAATCATTTAACTCCTTACTGCTTAATCAACTCCTTATCATTCAACTAATGCTGCAATATGAGAATAAAAAAAACAACAAAAAAAAAAACAACAGTGGCTACAAACCTCTCATTTTCTGATTCATCCAGCTTTCTGACTGTAAAGGGAGAGAACATTCATCACTTTAAGAAACATTAAATATCACTGTGTAACATTATGTATACATTATTTAGACATTTGCTTGGCTTTCATCTACAGTGTCTTCGGGATTTTAAAAACCACTGCCAAAGATGAACCGTTTCATGACTAATACAGATCACTTTCAAAGTCCAGAGTACAAGGCTGCTGACTGATGTCACATTTATTCTAGGAACAAAAGTACATTTGCTACAGCCACAGTACATTAGGGATTGAATTGGCTGCATTTTGCACAATCTATGACATTCCAGAAGCGGAAAAAAAGGAAAATGCAGAATATGATGTATTCTCTTAAATATACAAATATACATTGAGACAAAATTTAGCACCTCTAATCTCTGGCCAGATCTTATTTCTCCAGGTATCTAGACAGACGAGTACAACCATGCCAGATGCCGACAGGAATATCAGGCGCAGTGAGGTCAGAGCGAAGAACCTGGCAGGGGATAAACCACAGAAAACACATGAACACAGTGCATCTATTTCTTGCTTTCATAGGCATAAACAATCACAGAGCAATGTAATTAAAAAGTTAATGCAAAATTAATTAAACCGCAAGACAGTCTGAGCAAATTCCATTTATTATTGTCAAAGTCAGAATAAGAAAGAAAGCCCACCCTCTGGTGTCTTACACAAATGTATTTTAAACAAGAAGGTTGGCAGTAAGTAGAGTATTTGACCATTTCTTTTAACTCCACACACTACTGTAATATCAATTATATCAATAAACATTTAGATGATATTAATCCAACAGACTAACAGATGTTCATATTGTAAAAAATGTGGTCTAACTATACATAAGGTTTCAGGGTTTTTTCCATCTTTCTGTCTTGCACACAACCCTAACTAAATCCCAACTGCTGCTCCATTTTCAGATCACAAGACTCCAAAATGTAATGGGAACAACAATGCTGCAGGATTCTGCCAATCACCGGTTAGAGATTAACCTAACAAAGAATTTGCTGGCAGAACAAGGGGTGTCAGTATTTGGGTTAATGCTGTAATTAGAAGTGACAGTAACAAAAGCAATGTGAAAATGTTTATGGAAAGTTGGGTCACTGAAAAATGAGAACACAACAAGTGCTCAGCACTGAAAATGCAGCTCGTGGTTTCACGAGTTTGTCATCCGCCACCTGTATGTTGAAAATCAGGACAACCCTGTCCTACTGTGAGAGCGGCTGCCCTTGTTAATGTCTAACTTTCAGTCACTTTGGGGTTACAGCTGCATCACTCTGGGCTGAAAATGGCCTGCACCATTATGTGTGTGCAGAAGCAAAGATAAAGCAGATGCAGTGTAAACGTTCTGAAACGCTTGGTGGTCTAATCAAATTCAGGCTGAACGCCAGAACTCTGCAAACATGCCCACCAGTCAGGCTTTCTTTCCATGTGTCAGGTCAATGATCCTTCCTGTACATCTAGCAATACCCAGGTCAACTAAGTAAGCCAAAATTTGGCCCAGTGAAACACTCAAACATACTTACATATTCATATAGTGAAACAACTTCCCCTCTTATCCCCATGACACTAACTGTAGATTTGACCTTTACAGGCTCACTGGTAAAATTGGTAGAGATAATCCACAGCATTACACAGATTTCAAGATTAAAAGCAACAGTTTGGAGCATTAAAGTTGAGTGAAAAGTCCCTGCAGAGTGTGCATAAAAATAGTACCGCCACTCAGCCAGCTGCTTTATCTTGAACTGACAGGCAAAATATTTGCATTGTGTATAAGAACCATCTGCTTCCAGTCACGCTGTCTTGCCTCTTGGTGTTGTCTGGATGTCGGCAACTGTAACACAGAGACACTGAGGAAACATAACTCACAAACTAACACAAGCTAAAACTTACCAGAACACAACGTTGATCACAATGTAGAGGAGGACACAATGAAAGGGTTTTTCCCAGACCAGGACAGACTGCAGGTAGGTCAGGACAGGCTCATAGGGCCCCAGCCTGGACTGGAGAGCAGCTTTGACAGCTCGTACTTGGCCATCTCTTTCGCTAGAGCATGAACGACTTCGAAGGCAGATATCAGCGCTCTGATTAGCAGAGCAATCCCCCACGTCTGCCCCTTGCATTGTTCCAGTGTGAGTCATCTCAGCGTCCTACTCCTGACAAAGTAAGCCTGTAAAATAAAGATTTAAGCTAAGTGGAACCATGTAAACAGCTTCATAAGGAGCGCCACAGCGCCGCTCCACTAACATTTATGCTAACGGATTTTTAAGCTAAAAGCAAATGACGCCAGCCAAACCACTTTATTATGGTCTAACAACACACATTTGACTATATTAAAATAAAATATTTTATCAAAGCAAATGGATAAACGTTTCAAAAGCAGCTAACACTTACTATTTTGTCATTTTTTTGCAGAAATGCGGCGCTCGATTCGGAGAACTTACAATATGGCGTCACCTGTTTTTCTGAGCCGTCAGCGGCCCAATCACAATACACTTTGGCCCTGCGTCATGAGGCATTCAGGTGCAGTAGGAACATCTTTGCTTATTTTGAAGCACTTCGTCGGCAAAGTTGAAAATGAAAGCGCTATTGCGACTGTAATTTTCCACACCAAAAACCTAACCCATTTTCGATTAAGCTGTCCACAACCACCCACTTCTTCCCTCTTTATTCATCATGATTTTAAGCCTATTAAAAATATAATCTCGTACAATTCATTACTTACGACCTATTAATGAAAACGGCTTGTTATGAAAAGAACTTTACTTCCCTGTCTAAATTATCTAAATTTAACTGTATACCTGTTTATTTAGCTACTGTAATTTATCTCATAGACAGTGGGCTTACAGTTGAGCATTTTAAAATGTGTCTACACTGTCCCCTTGTGGTCACATTCTATAATGACATTGATGAATACAAACAAGGGGAACATTATTATTATTATTATTATTATTATTATTATTATTATTATATAATGTTTATAATGAAAGGATGTGCAGCAGGTTAGACTGATTACAGATGGAAGCTGTACTAAAGAGTGTGCTGAGTACATTGAAGAGCTAATGAATAACGAAAATAACAGAGGGGAGAGATGGAGGACAGTTAGTGAATCAGGAAGGGCAGAGGATTAGTAAGGAGGAAGTAGCTATGAAGAGAATGAAGGGGATGAAGAGTGGAGAGGCAGTTGGCCAAGATTACATAAGTGTGGAGGTATGGAGATGTCTATGAGAGTGGAATTTTTTAACCATATTGTTTAACACAATCTTGGAGAATGGAGAATCTGAGGAATGGAGAAGTGTGTTGGTATACATTTTCAAGAACAAGGGATAATATTCAAAGCTCTACTTGGGCGAAAAGCTGATAAGCCATACAATGAAGCTATGGGAAAGAGAAATTGAATAAAGGTGATGATCAGGAAGCTGCAGTCTGGCTTAAAAATGAAAAAGAACAATACAGATGCGATGTTTGCTTTCAGAGTCTTGATTGAAAAGCATATAGACGGTCAGAAAGAGTTGCATTGTGTAGACCAGGCAACAAAGCAAGCTGGGGTGTGCAGTAAGAGTGTCTCTGAGCCCCTTCTTGCTTGCATTGGTGATGGACAGGTTGACAGATGATGTAAGGCATATTTTACGGTTCCTTACAGCACTACACACTCCGACACGACCGGTGGCAGCACACGTTTAGAGTCGCCTTGCGACTCGCTAACCAACAGTAGAAGAAGTCTGCTTGAAGCGTCACCGCAGGACCAAGCGGGAAGGAGCGGGCAGAGGTGAAGCGGTGTGAAAGCAGTGGCTATTTTCTTCTATTATTTAGCTAGCAGGCAGACTACAAGAGCTAGCTAAATAAGGGGCGACTGAAGACGGAACATGCCGCGGGAAATCATAACGCTTCAGCTCGGACAGTGCGGAAACCAAAGTACGTGCAAAGACGTTGATAGCGTTGAAACCGCTACAGCTTTTTTTATTGTTAGCTGTGCGAGATGTCATCAGATTGCCATGTATTCTGCTGTGTAACGACAGTAGCTAACTGCTAATAATAAGTCGAGCTAACTTTAAATGTAACAGAAACAACGACCTTGTATCCTAGCTTACCAATTGACTAATAGTGTCTATAAACATAATGTTAACTTGTGCATATTGTGTGGTTACCATCAGGTGCCTTTATGATATGCATTTTATGGTAACGGGCATCCGTGCATTTAGAGTAAAGTTGTACCAGTTTGAGTAGTCAAAATGAACATGTTTTGTTTACTTGTGCCCCTTCCCTGTTACTCAGTCGGATTTGAGTTTTGGAAGCAGCTGTGTGCTGAGCATGGCATAAGTCCAGAGGGGATTGTTGAGGAGTTTGCTACAGAAGGGACCGACAGAAAGGATGTATTCTTCTATCAGGTAAGTGGAGCAGAAGTATTCTGCTTCGTAGCACATAGTCTCTTGCTATGTGTTACAATCAGCCTACATTTTCTGCACCGCAGAGTGTACAACGTCTCCAGTGTGATGATGCTTCTATGCAGCTGAAGTGCAATCATATTATTTGCGACTAGGTGGCATGCTTGTATCGTAAACTGTAAGAACCAAGCTCCTGCAGGGAGACGACAAGCTCAACACTGCAGTGTTTTCATCTAACCGCTTGTTTTTGATTAAAACCCCAAAGGCTGACGATGAGCACTACATCCCTCGTGCAGTTCTCCTCGACTTAGAGCCCCGCGTGATCCACTCCATCCTTAACTCCCCATATGCAAACCTGTACAACCCAGAGAACATCTACCTGTCTGAGCATGGTGGAGGTGCTGGGAACAACTGGGCTAGTGGCTATGCACAGGTGATCACCTGATATAACCTACTTTTTTCTTTTTGTTTTTTTTACCCTTACCCCATTAATCTCAATAAAAAATTTAATAACACATCTAAAATCTGCTCTGGATTCTCTACCTCTAGGGAAAAAAAATTCAAGAAGACATCTTCGACATTATTGACAGAGAGGCAGATGGCAGCGACAGCTTGGAGGCAAGTTTATCTTTTATCACATACTGACTATCCCAGAGGGCTGGGACGATTGAGGCTGTGGCAGTGTGGAATTTTAAAAATTGATTTAAGAGTAAATTGATATGGATGTGTGTAGAAATATTACATTTTTAAGAGCAGCTTGAAACTGTAGCCTAAACCTTATTCATGCATTAAAGTGTCAGGTATTTGTTGTTAATGTGAGGGGATTACTTTTGAACCTGTTGAAATTACAGGGATTTTCTGTCTGATATGGATATACTTACACCTTGTAGCTTGTTTTGTGTTTCTTTGTAGTTTTGTGGTCATGCTGCAGTTCCATTTGTCTCTTTGTGATCTGGTTAACTGGTAATGTCTGTCATCATTTTGTGTCGCTCTGTGGTCATTTTGTGTCTCTTTGTAGTGGAGCAGTTGGTGTCTCAGTGTCTCTTTGTTGTCATTTTGCGATCATTTTGTCTTTCTTTGTGGTCACGTGGGCAGTTTTGGTGTCTCTGGGGTTGATTTGTGTTTCTTTTCAGTGACTTTTTGGAGGTGAAGCTCAGTCTAGACTGAGTAAACCCATTCGTTGTCTGAATACTGTTATGGAGTGGTGGATTTTACTCAGGCATGATTTCTCTCAGTCTTTAAGGCTTGCGTTTTGTTTTTGTTGTGGTAAAATGCATGTAGAAATGAATGACTTGATAGAAACGGCATGCTAAAATGGTGCCAGAGCCTGTCATCTTAAAACCAGCACAGCCCTAGCCATGCCTCACTATTATTCTTAGCGTCCTTTTTTTTTTTTTGGGGTGAGCTTTCTTCAGCTGCCAACCTCCCATAAAATAACAGTCGCATTTCCTTTCGAAGGTCTGCAATTTCTGTAACTCATTCACATTATGACCCCACATTATTATTTAGTGTGTGCACTCGTGTGTGCATTGGATAGGAAGGTGGGCCGAGCTGCTGTGGGCATGTGTATGTTGGCAGGGTGTGGCGTGCGGTATGTCTGGTGATAATAGCCGGGCGAGTGAAGAAGGCAGGTATTACTGGGCTGTCTTGGGGGGGTGAGGGAGCCTATTTGTGAGGTGGGGCTGCGTTCCCATTTATATAACTGCAGAGGAAAAGAGGCATTTGCACACCCACAGGCACATTTAACGTTCTGCTTCAGAAGAGTTCACAGTAAGGTTCGCACATGTGTGGCGCACTCTGTAGCTTGAAATTGAAGGTATTGAGTGATCCTTTGTCTTTGCAGGGATTTGTCCTGTGTCACTCGATTGCTGGGGGGACAGGCTCGGGGCTTGGATCCTATCTCCTGGAGAGGCTCAATGACAGGTCCGCATGCACATACTCGACTTGATCCCTTGTATTTCTTTTTCTTGCAGTATAGTACGAGCAAATAATATATAATTTCTGTCCCACAGGTACCCAAAGAAGCTGGTTCAGACTTACTCAGTCTTCCCAAACCAGGATGAGATGAGTGATGTGGTTGTTCAGCCATACAACTCACTGCTGACGTTGAAGAGACTCACTCAGAATGCAGACTGCGTGGTGAGCAGCAGCATTATAAAAAGGAAAAAAAGAAAGGATACTAATTAATCCCATTGCTTTCTTGGCATCATTACACACCAATGACATAAATAATC
Source organism: Mchenga conophoros (assembly GCF_057382185.1). Lineage (NCBI taxonomy): Eukaryota > Metazoa > Chordata > Actinopteri > Cichliformes > Cichlidae > Mchenga > Mchenga conophoros. Next base: position 31,104,826 of record NC_140529.1, read on the forward strand.
TCACAAGATGGCATAGGGATATAGCAATCAGCATTTTTGGAAACCCTATAACCATGCCATGCAAAATAAAGTTAAAACAAACCAAATTGTTCAGCTATTCCACCCAATAAAATTTAACATGTTGAGATGAGATGTCTTAACATGTGCTTACTGGCCACTTTATTGGGTACAGCTGTTTAGTTTCCTGTTTATGCAGACATCTAAAAATCCAATCACATGGCAACAACCCAATGCATGTTGTGCATCTAGACTTGGTTAACATGACTGAGTTAGAATGGGGGAAGAAAGGTGATTTTGAATGCGGCATGGTTGTTGGTTCCAAATGGGCTGATCTGAGTATTTCAGAAACTGCTGACCTACTGGGTTTTTTCCCACACAACGATGTCTAGGGTTTACAGAGAATGGGGCCCCCCCAAAAAGAAAAGGAAAATATCCAGGGAGTGTCAGTTCTCCAAAAATGCCTTGTCAGCAGTCAGAGGAAGAAGGGCTAGGCCAAACCTGCGGCAGTTATGAGACACTATCATGTCAATATGGACCAAAATCTCTGAGGAGTGTGTCCAGCACCTTGTTGAATCTGTGTTATGAAGAACTAAGGTGGTTCTGAAGGCCAGAGGGAGTCTAACACGGTATACCTAATAAAGTGGCCAGTGAGTACTTAAAGTCTGTATACTACTGTAGCTATCTCCTTTTATAAGGAACCCATACTTCACTGAAAAGGTTTCTTTAAGGTCTGTTTTATGTTAATTTTAACTTTTCAGTGTGACATTATAACACAGATACAAAAACTGTTAAATATTTTCCCCCCAATTTGACTACTCTGTTGGAATTTGTCTTTTAAAGTGAAATTATGTGACACTTGGCTTTAAGCACTACAGCTTAATTGCTGACGGTGCCTTTGATGGATGCTTTTTATGGCATTTTGTTTATATTTTGAATTGCACAATCTTGTTTTATGATGCTACTGACAGATAGAGACTGTCTAACTCTTATCTTTTCCTTTGTTGAAGATCTACTCTTGAGGCTGCTTCACTACTTGTCTAGCAGGCTAATAAAGAAGCAAATTGGAGTGCCAGCCTTGAGCCCTAGCAAATCCTATCTAATATCGAACTTATTAAATCTAAGTCCTGAATTGGTGATTGTATTAGTCTGAGATGCTCTGACAGTCTAATGGTGTTTCCCCTTTAATACCTACTTCCTCCAGGGTCTTGCATAAGGCCCCCATGTTGATTAAATTAGCCGCAGAGCTAATAGAATCTGCCCAAGAATTGGTCCCTCTGTTGAGACTGTACAGTGTGTCTTTTATATTCAACTCCTCTAACAACAGCACACTGTATTGCTTCTTAAGAGGTTCCTTTACTGCATCATTACTGCGATATCCTCTCACCCTTTCTTTAACATTGTAGTAGTGTATTGGCTTTCACTATACTGTTTTGCTGGAGAGTTTTTCCCTCTCCCTTGTTTTTCCTCTTCATTTGTCTAATCATTGCCCTTTGTATGTGAACTGTGCTTGTGCGTCAGGTGGTTTTGGATAACACCGCTCTAAATCGGATTGCCACCGACAGGCTGCATATCCAGAACCCCTCATTCTCCCAGATCAATCAGCTGGTGAGTGAGTGATATAACACTGTGTTAGAGCCTCTGCCTCTCTTTTTGGTTGTCAGTCAGCAGGTCTTAGTTATAGGTGTAGTTTGCAGTCTTCCTTGATGTATTTGAACAAAGACAAATGTTGAGACAGACTGCGCGAGACGTGGCGCCCAATGCAGAAATTACAAGATGCACAAACTAGTTTGACAAGTTAGTTGAACTTTAAAATGGATTTCAGATTTCTTGAAAAGAACCACACTTGGCTTCACTTTCCAAACAGTTTAAAAGTGCTTGACTTGAGCTACACTTTTTTTAGGGCCAAGTGGCAAAAAAAAAGAAAAGCTTAGGGTTTGATTTACATTTGGGTGCGTGGTTGTTGTTTGTTTTTTTTTATAATATATTTTTATTATTTTGTGGGAAGATGAAAAATTTGTGTTTTCACTAGAGCTGATCAATAATTTTAGTTGTTCTATCAATAAAGTATCTGTCTTTTAAACACAGCTATTGAGCATATAGTGCACAAATAACATTTCAAAGGAGCTTAATTTGTCAATGTCTGCTTTAACATTCATACATGCAGGTTTCCACCATTATGTCTGCAAGCACAACCACTCTGCGCTACCCAGGCTATATGAACAATGACCTTATTGGCCTGATCGCATCTCTCATCCCCACACCACGTCTCCACTTCCTTATGACTGGATACACACCTCTCACTACTGACCAGTCGGTGAGTTGCGTCCCTTGTGATGCGTGTGAAATTAGAAAATAATCCCGATGGTGTTGCGTTTGAAATCAATCACCCTGCTGTGTCTCAGGTTGCTAGTGTGAGGAAAACCACAGTGCTGGACGTGATGAGGAGACTCCTACAACCCAAGAATGTGATGGTGTCCACAGGAAGAGAGAGGCAGCCTAGCCACTGCTACATCGCCATCCTCAACATCATCCAGGGGGAGGTTGACCCAACACAGGTACAATTGTACATCTGTTGTCTGAGGTGTTGAACTGATCCAACATAATTATGTTAGGACTATATTTAAACATATGTGAACTGACTCTAGGTACATAAAAGCCTCCAAAGGATCCGGGAACGTAAACTTGCCAGCTTTATTCCCTGGGGTCCCGCCAGCATCCAGGTGGCTCTGTCCAGAAAGTCCCCGTACCTGCCCTCAGCTCACCGAGTCAGCGGCCTGATGATGGCCAACCACACAAGTATCTCCTCTGTAAGTGCATATTGGAAAGTTATGTTCAGTTCCAGTGTGTAGCTATGTAGTGGAGACCTTAATCTGTCCTTGTTCATAGTTGAGGATATGCAGTGAGCTGCCCAAGCAGCATTTCATGGGGGATTCCAGGAAAAATTAGGTTTTGGATTATCATGCTGCCAAACAAGACATTTCCTCAAAACTAAGTAATCTTTTTACTGGTTTAAAACGAGTTGTAAAACTAAAAGAAGCTATAGCCATGTCATTTCATTATATTACTCAATCTAAGGTGATTTAGAAAGCCTTTACTGGTGGTTATATTGCTGTGCTTTGTTTTCTCATGAATGTAGGTTCCAAAATTAAAGCAAGGGGAAATTAGTGTTACACAGAAGTTTCAGTCATGCAATAGACTTCATTTCTTTCCCGTAACACCAAGGCAAAGAAACAAAACAGAAAGTGTGATTGTTCTAAAAAAAAATCTGAAAAAGAACCTTTTGGTTCTTTTCTCACTTTGGGATGTTAGCGTTGATGTCACTTTTTCTTTTTTGCTGTCCCGCAGTTGTTTGAGCGGACATGCAGGCAGTACGACAAACTGCGTAAGCGCGAGGCCTTCCTGGAGCAGTTCCGCAAAGAGGACATATTCAAGGACAACTTTGATGAGCTGGACAACTCGAGGGAAGTTGTCCAACAGCTGGTAGACGAGTACAGCGCAGCAACAAGGCCTGACTATATTTCCTGGGGCACGCAAGAACAGTGAACAGACTTTGTCTTTTATACTTAATTCTCGCTTCTGGACAAAAATAGTTTTCTTTCACACAGATATCACAGAATAGTTATTTGGCTATAACTGCTTTTCTGGATAAAAACGATATTTATTGGCTTGCTTTAACATGTAATAACATAGTGTTTGTGTCTCCAAATTAGAGACTTTCATGACTATTAACCAGACAAAGTAAATGCATCACATCCTGCAGATTCTGAACCCCCAGTTTATATGAAGTGTTCTCAACCTTAACAGCTCTGTGAAATAAAAGAGCACTAATTATAGAAAATCCTGTACAAAGCATCAACAGCTGTTGTCTCCAAAACATCTGTAAATATACCCGTTTCTGTATTTTTATTGTTAATCTCTTGCAGCAATGTTATTTACAGTTATCCTCAGTCTAAATCAACATTTTGCCTTGTTTTGGTCTATTTTTATACAAAGTACTGTACTTTAGTTTTTGTGCACTTGGTAGGCAGAGAGGTGTCCTTGCATATAGATGGAACTGACAGAAAGCAGTAGCATGCTGGTTAATGTGGTGCGCTGTACCATCTGTATGCTGCTGATACACATTGCTCATTTGTTATCACAGTACATGACCAACAAGAATGTCAAGTTGAAGTTGGATTGGAGCCATAAATGGTGTTGAAATACCTGCCATAAAAACAGCATTGACATTTTAACAGCATTTGTCCTCTAAAGAAAATGAGTTTGTGCAGCTGAACACAGTACAAGGATATATCTAATTTAAACACTTCATCTCTATGCCTGTAAATATTCTTGATTCACTGGCTTCCCCTGTGTTGTCTAAAAGTGAATATACTGCTACATTTCGCTTGCCTGTTGGACCTGTTTTAAACTGAATAAAAACATTTTCTATTATTTTAATTCTTACCTGAAATGTCTCAGATGTTATCTGAAGACACACCTGGTCGGTTGTATGAGAATGGAATAGAGCTGTGCTCCTGATGTTTGTTCATTCGACTAATTAAACGGCGCATAACCACAGGGCAACAAAGACAGTTGGCATTACTTGTTCAACCAGCTATTCTTATAAACCAGTAAAAAGCGTTGGCACTAACAGCACAACTGAGTTACCTCAAAACTACAGGAAGACAATAGTCCTAATGCTTCACAAGTCTGGGCACCACATACGTACATTTCTCAAAATAAAAAAGGATAGATGAGGCTGAAAAACAGCACCAAAGACAATATGGTAAAAATTTTATTAATTACATACAGTATTTATAGTTTTTTTTATTGCACTCTCAAGTTAGTTTCAAAACAAACAATAGTGCAATTAACTATACACAAATAGAAAGGTACCATGCAACATACAAACAAGCGTAATACAAAGAAAAAACGTGTAGTTTGATTTTTCTTCTTTCCTTTTCATACAGCTTGGAGCTGCCTGCAGCTGCAGTAGAAAAAGCAAAGACCTGCTTCTGAGCAGGATACAGGGCAGACTGCAATGACTTGTCAAGGCCTTCCATGGTGAGAAAAAAAAAAGAAAATTAGGCTGGTTATATTGCATGGGGCAGTGTAGCAGACAGTACTGGACTATTATCTTTACAAAGCATCTACTGTCTTAAATTCCTACATTGTAAATACTACACTAAGAAGACGTGTACAGCAGGAAAATGTTAATACAAGTGGAAAGAGTTGCATATAAATTAGGGAATCTGTCCGCATTTGGTTAATTTCTTCTTGTAAAAGCTTATTAAAATACGCACATCTTTGGTCCGTGCTCAAACCCACGACTTGGTGAAACTTTGGCTTCAGAATAACCAGTGAACACAAAGGAGGAGCTACATAAGATTTACACATAAGAGCTGCTTTAGGGAGCATCTACAGCTCTGATCAGTTAAAGCAAACTTCAAATGAATATATGTATGGGTCTGAAATTAAGACATAAAAGGAGCGTTGAAACAAAATAATACTAAGACAGCATCTGTGGCCTGATTAGAAAAGTGTTTCTTTAAAGTAGGGGCACTGTTCGATGATCCACATTGCCGACTGGGGCTGAGATTTTTATATTTATATATGTATAACATAAAAGCACCTTTTTTTTCAGCAGACTACAGCTGCATTAGGATATTTGTCAACATAAGCAAAATTACCTAATCAGTCAAGTGTTAACCAAATTTCAGTTCAAGGATTAAAGTCAAGACAAGCAGCACAACGAAGGACGAATCAGAGCATTTGGTAGAGACACTGAAGAAAGGACTCCAAAATCCTTTGGTTTCTGTGAAAGAAGAAACAGTTAATCCGGATCCTGAATGCGTCATGAAGAAAATGACACGGCTTTTCTGATTTCTCGATCAAATAGCGCACATAGGTAAGGGGTTTTGTAGCAGTGGCGGCCGACATGACTCAACTATAGAGTTCAACATCTGTTTCCAGTTCCAAGTTCACATGGCTCACTGCATCAACAGTTCTAGGTAATGCAAGCTCAGCCGGGACCTTGTGAAAACTGAACGTCTCTGATGAACATTTCAGCATAAAGGGATGTGAGAGTGAGCGGGTTTCTATGTGTGTGGCAGAGACGGAGAGCAGCAAAGACAGGGGAGATGTCTGTGTCACTGAATATTCTCAGCACTATGCCAGCAGTGCGTGAGGGATCGCTGCCTTCTACAAAAGGCAGCGCACATATGGCACTCTTCATGAAAGAAAGAGGACAAAGTAGTGTCTTTATTCTAAGCCATACCTTTATGAGGTGGGTACCACAGCTTATTGTTGCCGTAAGTCTCAGCTCTCAGCTGCTGTGTTTCCCCAACTACTCACATTGTCTTGAAGGCTGGTGTGAAGGAGGAGTGGGAGATACTGCCATTTAGGGTAACCTAGTAGATTGCGTGACAGGACTGGGTGGGGGGAGGGTGTTTGACACCTCATCAGCAGCCGTATTGGTTTCTGTGGGTTTCTGGCTTCACTTGCAAAACAGAATCCCTTGCCTTCTCATCCTCTCCCCAACCCCCCTCTCTCCTACATTGGCCAGCTCCTTCAGCTGGAAAGCTCAGCGAGGGTTTATTTTCAAAGATGGGGAATGAAAACAGCTCTCTCTTTGTTTTGGCTGCTGCGCCATTCCCAGCGGAGGAGGCATTGAGGTGTCTTGAGGACTGGGCCTGGGACTGGGCCTCACAGGGGACCACACGGAGGAGTTGGCTGAGGGGTTGGGGAGTGAGTGTCCGGGTATGGGTCCCTCTCAAACAGGGTGCGAGGGCAGCTCTAGGAGTGTGGGTGTCGGCGCTGATCGGAGGTGACGGAAGCCCACCTCTGTGCTGTCTGCTATGGTGATGTCTGCATCTTCCCCTTTTCCTCGTTGGCGATGGATGGCACTGAAATAAGCATTCATCAGCTGCATGATCTCAGTCAGCTGTGATGGAGAGAGGGAGAGAGAGAGAGGTCAAATTGGTGGCAGTCTCAGTGTCTGTCTGGCACTGTCACAGGAGGGCGGGTAAAGATGATGTCATTCAGCTGCCAGAAAAACTAGATCCTCCAGAAGTAAAGCGTGATGTTTGGCAGATTTAAGGGGACATACACATCTCTTAACTGTGTCTGGGTAGTTCTTCACTTTGACATACACCACACTGTTCAGCAGCTGTTGCAGAAAAATTAAGGGAGGGTACTATGGAGGAGTTCATTTCTTCATGTGTCTCTCCATTACACAGACCTCAGAGGACATAACCACCAAACCACCAGAAGCAACAATTACCCTTACTCTAGTCCTACTGATTCTTGGCTAAACATAGTCTGTGCATAAGACAAGTCCCTGAGTTTCAACCTGCTTTTCAACTTCAACTATAACCCTGGAATCAGCTGCTAATCTTACACTCAACTCCAGGCCTAATCATAATCACCCCCTGCAAATCTGGTCTTTCCTTTTTTCCCCTCTGCCCATCGGCTGAAAACCTTCCACTTTTATGTCAAAAGGATACGACGGCTTTAAGTTCATAAAGTAGAAGTCTTTCTGAACCTTACTTCAATTTGCCTGTGTGTCCAATAAATAAATAAATAAAGTCACTTTTGTGCCTCAAGAGAGATCACAGAGAGCTTTTGTGTTGTGTGTGGGAAGATGCAAGCAAAGCGGCCCAATGAAAGGCATGATTTGTTCTTGATTTGGGGGGGAGAAGAAAAAGGCACATCTATGTTTCTGAGAAATGTTTTGCCTAATATTTTAATCTAACCACTGCAATAAAACTTACCCCCATGCTATTAAATGCCAGGAAGTGAGACTTTTGGTGGTTACCATCTGTTGGGGAATATGGGCAGGTTGTGTGCTCTCTATTTAGACCAAATTAATGAAGGTTTTTAAAGTGGGTCAAAGAGGCGGAGGGAAGGGGGTATCATGGGCAGACACTGTGTGTCTTTCTCTTACTCTGCAGAAAACTGCACAGTGATAAGGCCCCTTGGCTCTGCACTATACATAAACTGAATCCGGCCTACAGCTGACACACATTATGTTTAAGGTCAGAGCAGAACCAGCTTCAATTAATATTTTCCTTCCAGTCACCTTCAGCCTCACCCTGTATGTGTCATCCTGGGAGGTGAGCCATTATACTAGGGTGACACATACTCTCAGAGATGCTAACCCTGTGGACTAACAGTTGGTTTTACAGGGCAAAGTCAGAACTAGCTCAGTTTAGGACATTGTAATGCTTTTTAATATTTTACTTTGAAAGTTTATTTGCTGCTACACAGCTCATGTTTCAATAAGTCATCCAAAGGTGTGGCTCTAATTTCATACTTCATAACTCTTTCTTCACAGACCAAGATCCAGAAAAGCTAAAATAAAACCTTTTACTATCTAAATAAATCACAAAAATGACAAATTTTAAACTAAGAATGACATTTCCCCCCTTAAACTAAACAATTCTGCACTCTGTTTATACCTTGGTGGTTTCAAAGAGCAGATCCCGGTCCCCAGCTGTAATCTTGAAGGTGTTGCTGTCAGATACACCATAAGAACAGATCTGGCCATAAGGAAAGGACTCCAGGGCCTCTGATTCTCCCTGCTTATACAAGGATACAGATGTAGCAGCTACACCCAGCCATAACTTCTGGGAAAAACTCCCCGTTGAACTCTGCAGGCAGAAAGAGGCGTGCAAATGTCAAGAGACTGCAGGATCCAAGTGGCTCTTGAGCTTTGAGGAAAAAAAACGTTTAAGAGTGATACTAAAGCATAAGCACACAATACTCACAATATAAAAGTCCACTTCATAAAGAGTGCATCCAAAGCCGGACCACTGGCGTGCAATTGTGAGGTAGGCGGCCATACTGTCCCTGCGGCTGTAGCCGGCCAAACCTTTCCAACGCTCCAAGATGGACGTCATGACAGCCGCTGCCTCCTCCTTCAGGCGGGTCCGCAGACGCATGTCCTGCTCAACTTTTTGCTTGTGTACTGCTGTAGCTGTGTGGCTCCACAGAGTCCCCGCGAGGAGTCCTGTGTGGAAGCGCTGCGTCGTGGGACAGCCCTGAGCAGCTACCTGACAAGGAGGCATATCTTGCGGTGCAGAAATTGACATGAGAACCCGAGTTTCAAGCATATGACCTGGAAAAAGCTCATCCAGAGGCGGGCAGGGGGCATGTGTGCTGAAGTCACCCATTAGGCTCTGAAGCCTCAGGGCAGCTAATGCCTGCAGGTCCTCTTCACAGGCTGGTAGCTGACCACGCACGACCATCTCATGGCACTGCAGCACAAAGGTCAAAACCAGGACAGAGAGAAATAGAACCAAACACAAAGAAGGTAAAGGTCGTCAGTAATAACTTCAAGTCCCCTCATCCATCCTTTCTACCCCACCTTGTTTTATTTCATCCCGTAACTCTTTTATAGAATTCCCCAGGAAAAAATTATAATGAAGCCAATGCTGGCTGCTTTTTGCCCCCTCTGCACTCCAGCCAGTGCTCTTAGTCATGTTTTTTATGCAGTCCATTTTATAACACTCACAGCCAGTGGGAAATTACAGACTGTGATTGCAGATTGTTTAGTAAAAGCATACACGATTCAACAACAACACAAGTGATGAATCACTGAATGACAATAAATCAGATGCCATCATCAACACCATCACTGGTCACTCACAACAAAGAAATAGTGAAAAGAGAAGGCTCATGTTCCACTCCATTACCTGCTCAAAGAGGAATAAATACTCTATGCTGTCCACTGATATGCTGTCTGCATCCAACAGGCAGTAGAGCTTGAAACACAGTTTCCACTGGGATTTAGACTCTGACTCTTTAGTAGAGAAGCTGCATAAGAGAGGGACAGAAAGTTAAATCTGGGTCAAGAAAAAAAGATACACTAAAGACACATATGACAAACAAAGAATCTTAAGCCTTCTGTTAATATGTTACAAGCTATTGCTTCCCTGCTGTGTAATGCCGTTGTGTAGTAACCCGACAGTTTCATGTTTACCCTGTCACTCAACATTGAGAGGACAGACACACCCATGCCTGTTTAAAAAGAAAAAAAAATAAAGCATAGCGCCCTTTTTTCCAATTGGCTCATTGTTTTCGTTTTGAGACTATTGCCTTGTACAATTAAATGACATCATCTTTACCTTGACTAGCACCTGGCTGGCACTGCTGACAGACATAGAGACAAATCTAGTTTCCCAGCATAGTGTCATGTTTGACCAACAAGAACAGACAAGGTCACCAGATATCAAGGACACTGGTTAACATTCAGCATAGCACTTGGACTAGGGGGGAGATAAATAAACAGTGTGCTGCTCTGTCCATACTCATCTATAGAGTGACAAATAGGCTTTTTGCCACAATGTTTTGATAGCACGTCTGCTTGGTTTTATTATGACTGACTTTTTTCTTTGTTCTATCTTCCCAGGTAAAGACTGACAAGTCACTTTTTCAAACCTGGTTAGGATGTCTGCGACCAGAGCGCTTCCTGTGACTGGCTGCTCCCACAGTGCATTCTGCTCGTATAGTGCAAATGTATTTTTGCTCTCTTGTAGGCCGAGCTTCTCTTGCATCCTTCGAACCACCTGGTGAGGAGGAAGGAGAAGCGGATTGAAAAGACAGATGGACTCATAAGTTATTGGGCTTCAAGGGTGAAGGCAGAAGAGGGAGCATTTTACTAGGCTCTTGATTGCACTGTGAAATTTTGAATTGGAACTAGTGAGTAGCTGAAAGACTCCGAAGCCAGCTCAGAAAAGTTGTGCTGCCAAGTAGAATACAGGGAAATGCTTCCAAACCTCATTGGCAGTAGTGTGTGAGCTGATGTAGAGCTGGCAGGATCCAGGGCCTGGATAGTGCACGGTGCACAGCATCTCCTGTCGGTTCATCAGCATCTGGATCTCCTCCCAAGATGGCACGCACTCCCGACACTTTGTCTTCTCCAGAGCCTCACTGATGAATGACGCATAGTTATCCATTTCAGACTCAGGACTTTGGCTCTGGATTCTGCAAGACAGATTAAATGTGTGAGAAAGTGATACTGCTGTGAGTGCGTGTCTGTGTGTGTGCGTGCATGCACTTGTGAAAGCAATTTGTCATAAAGATGAAAATATTAAGCACATAAAAGAGAGAATTTACTCATGCCTGCGACTCAAAATCTGTTAGGTGTTACGGTGTGATTATGGACTTTGCGTCACTCCATTGATTCAACTAAGTTTTTATTTTGTTTGGGCTGGCAGTGCTAGAAAGTCAATGAGGCGAAGAATGACAAATGTTCTCACTTTAGCTGTTAGGAACTTAAAAGACTCAACATCCCTTAATTCTTCAAAGAAAAGGAAAATGGCAAAGAAAACATTGGGTAGTGCACGAAACAGGAAAAGGCGTTTCCGCTCCTGTGAACCAGAGTGACCCCCTCCTTCCTCCCAACGGAGTGTCCAGGAGTGGAAGGTGAGTGTATGTCTGTGTGCTGTTGTTTTAAAGGAGGGGACAAAAAAAAGCAGCAAACCAATCTAGCGGGAGGCTGAGGTTTGCGAGTGTGAAAGGTGTGAAATACAACCTGATTGAGTGATTAGCTAAGCCCTTTGTAAACACAGGGGGGGGACAAACAGGAAGGAAACAATTACACTCCAGTACTCGTCCCAAAATACGCAAAAACAAGGGCAGAAAGAAGAAAACGAGCTTATTCACTTTAACATCTTGCTGTCTCATAAGGGTGGCTGAAACATAACTACGAATGTCCCACTGATCTGTGTGAGATTTCCTATACTCTCCTTTGTTTGTGTCTTTGTACCATTTCCTGCTTTCTCTCCCTCTCCTTCTCCCTTGCTTTCTTTCTTTTGGCCTAATCTGTCTGACAGCAGACATTCCCTGGGGGTTTCTCAGGGCACTGGGGGAGTGGAGGATGGTTTCTGGGCCTAATGCCCAGCTCCAGTCTTAGCTCTGCCCAGCTGCAGCCTCAGCAGTGGTCCAAACAGTGAGAGAGTGCGTGAGAGTGACAGCAAGACGTATCAAAACACACAGCCAGCGAGTTCCACAGAGTTGTTATGAATTGCCGTTGCATGCAACTGTTCCATTAGCCAGAGCGCGATTCCCAGTACAGAAATATAGATAGAAAATTGTAGTGGTTTCATGGCATGGCATTAGACAGAAAATCAAGGGCAGGAGATTAGTGCTTCTAATAACTTAGATTAGCATTCTTGACAGAAGGGCTAATTCAGACCTGTAAATCCAGCCCTTGAAAACTGGATCTGTCTAGGGAAGCATGCTAACAATGTGAAGGCATATCATGCTACTATATCTAAACAAGTGTTTAGGGATGCTGGCGCCTGCTTTTTGTCCGATGTCTAGACCCCATGTTTCGCTGCTACCACGCAACACTGGTTCACCTTTATCTCCCAGGTCAAGCCATTCCTCTCTTATACCCTTGTCTATCATCTACAGTGTACTCCAGGTCTGATGTCTCATATGGGATTGAGGGCATCGTACTGCTGAAACACTCATGTAAAACAATTTGCATGACTATATAAACGACTTAATGCAACTTTTCTATTAACTGACAACTGCAGTCTGTTACCTCAAACTGTCAACATGGGTGGATACGCTGTAGTGTTTTCCACCTTACTTCCACAAGCCACGTTTCCCAGTCGGAGAAATCAGAGCCAGAAAAAGCAAGAAAGTTTTCCACTTCTAAGTAAGAGATGACGAGGTGAGCAGCTTTCTCAAGTTCGGAGCATTTGTGTGTGCTTAATTGAATGTGAAAAAAATCCTGTCTGAATGCTGTTGCAAAAGCAAAACAACAATCTTGAAGCGGTCACTTGTGAGAACTGCTTTACTTGAGCTAAATAGTATTTCATTACAATAGTACTGTAATGAAATACTGCAAGGTAAATACAAAGCGCTGCACCTGACTTCCCAGCAAGCAGCATTAGATTTTAGTCTTGGCTCAATCATAGCATCTCACCTTTTGAGGTGGAATCGCAGGTATTTGAGCACAATTGGCCCAGGAAGGAAAGTGCAGCTCATACAGGTGAGAAGCTGCCAGTAACGGAGATGCGCAGCAGTGTTTGGGGAAGGCGTGTAGCTGGTCTGCTTCACTAGCTGGCAGTAGACCTCATCGCGGAGAGGCCGCAGGTCCAGGCAGGTCTGTAGCACACCCTGGATGATTGGAACCGGCTCCCTTGCTGATTCCAGCTGCTGCAGGCAGTTGAACAGCTTCACGGCCTCCTCACGCACCGAGCCGTAGCCTTTCCCACTGTGGTCTGGAGAGATAAACAAAGAACAGTGTGTCAAAAGTTTTTGTCAGGACATATTCTTCCTCCCCCACCCCTTTTCTAGACATTTGAACCTTGCAGATATCTTAAAGGAATGGTATAACATTTAATCATGTAAAGTATTGTAATATAGCAACCTATTACATTAGCATCTCATCAGTTTTATCATCGTATCATGATTTTTTAGCTTAATAAAACAAAGTGTGTTCCCTGAACTCTCAGAGAGGATGTGCGTGAGAGAGAAAGAAAGAGAGAGAGCTGCAGGCATGTATTTTCACACTAAGCTCCCACGGTAGATTCCTCCCAGTGCATTTAAGTGATTGGAAGATTGTCCATTAGGGTGGAAGAAAGAGCGATTTCAGGGTCACAGGAGGAGAGTGCACGCAAGGAAGCATACGTAAGCAAAATGAAAAGCAATCTGCGTTGCATTGAGCTTTATTCTTCCGCTAAACAAATCAAACTGCAGAGCAATCACAGTTTTTAAAACAGTTTCTTTCCACTTAGCCACACTGCAATTATAGAAAACAGCTGCCAGCTTTGCACACACACCGAGTGGCCATGTGCACTGGTTATCTCTTTCGTAAGAGCTTCAAGGTAAATTCGGCCAGTTGACACTTACTCAAACAGTGCTAAAAAAAATGCTAATCATGCTATTGTTTTTAACCGGTACTTTCACATACATATAGATATGGCAGTGTAAAAATCTTAAGCACTTACATGTGTGCTCCAGACTGCCATAGGGGAAAGGCAGCAGAGGAGCATATAAGGGTCCCTGGGTGTACTTCAGGATGGGGTTGTGCTGGTAGATGTGTTCCACTACCTCAGGGTTGAACTTATTCTCCTAAAACACACAAGTAAAACAAAACCAATCTATAATAAACAAACACATTTGAAAATAAACGTTCATGTGCAGTCAACAAGCACGAAGCCAGCCTGAGAACACTCTGTGAGTGCGTGTCTGTGTGTTTGTCTATGAAGGGTAACTGAGGTCGATTTGACCGGGGTCACAATCCAGCTCTGGCATCTTTTAAACAGCAGGAAGGTCAAGTGATGACCCAGCAAACCACACTAGCATGACTGACACGTTATATTTTATACACTGGTGTCAATGAGTTTGGTGTGCGTGTGTTTGTGCCTTTTACTGGGTATGTGGATAGATACCTTGAAGCAGTACAGATGGCTTCCATGCTACTGCCCTAGCACCTGTTGCTCATTAGTAACGTTGCCACTGCTCTGGCTCTCTCCTGACTCTGCAACTTCCCCGATCTTTCTCTCTGGCTATGAGACAAGTCAGCTTTCTCCCTCCTTAGTGGGGCAAAGTTGACACATTCCACTGAAATGCTTGGTGCACACTGGTGACAAGCTTGTCTGTTTGAACTATGGGAATGACATGTTGCTCTATGGACCACGTGCAGTGGGATGCAGCAACTCAACATCCCAGATGACATTCATCCACTGATCCAGGGCCAGAGATTGTTTTTGTTCCATTTGGTCATCCACTGCCACATGCAATAGTTTGACATTTTGGGAAATACGCTTATTAGCCGTCTTGCCAAAAGCAAGAATGGTAATTATGAAGGACTGGAAACAGGGGCAAACAGCTAGCCTGTACAACGGCAACAAAATCTGTTCATCTTATTTATATTACAAAGAAATGCTTTGCAATAACAAGCTCTAAAGCACGATTGTTTTTTTTTCTTCTGGTCTCTGTCAGCCTCATTGCCAGGTTGGGAAAAGGTTTGATATTCCAGAATACACCAAGCACGCTACACTACTTTGGAGTGTTCATATACCAAGCACGACTAAAGAGTGTGGTAAAAGAAAAGACAAAATAAACAGGGTTTCCCACTTTTTTTTCATGGACAGTTATCAAGGTAAGGTTCTAAAAGGTCTGTCTAACATATTATTGGGCTGCTTGTGTTTTATGCCTCATTCAAATAAATTCAATTTTGTTTATATAGCACCAAATCACAACAACGGTTGTGTCAAGATGCTTTTTCAATTATCAGTTTAGCTAATAAGAAGCTCAAATGCCCCTGCAGCCTTAGACTTTTCTGTGTGGACTCTAGATACTCTAGCTTCCCACAGTCACAAAGACATGCATGTTAGGTTGACTGGTGATTCTAAATTGGCTTCCTGTCTCTACATGGTAGGTTGGTGACAGGCTGGTGACATGGCCAGGATATACCTTGCCTCTCACCCTGTGACAGTTGGGCTAGGCTCTAGCCACCTGTGACCCTGAACTGGATGACAATGGTTAAGAGCATGAATGTGTTTATGATCTAAGCACTGATAAAGTCACAGTTTAAATAAAACATTTCACACACCTAATCTCTTTCAAATATGACTTCTGGCTATAGATCCATTGCTAAAACTGCCAGGCTTTCGCCCCTCTGTGTCTGTAACCTGATTCTATACTTTAAAGATAAGCAAGCAGTCCTGTTCACACAACGCCGCCTCTGTTTAGTCTCTCTGGATTTTTACAGTTCCAGTCATGGCCTCACACTTTAGAGAGAGAATACTTTGTCCAGTTGAGGAAAAGTGCCTATGTATAAAGGTGAGGGAGAGGGAGAGAGAAAGCAAGAGACTGAGAAAAAGGTTTTAGGTGGAAGGATGAGTGACTGTCAAAGCAATAAATGAAAAGCAGACCCCTTTATTCCTACAAAAGCTTGACCCCTTTTTGCAAACCAGATGAGGGTAGAGGGAGCAGACTAACCACTTTCTTTGAGATTAGAGACTCTCGTTGGGAGATTACTGAGAGAGGAGGCCAGGCAAAGGACTGCTTATCTCGTCCTGCTGCTTCATGCAGAGCCCTCCTCCATCTCCTCTGCCAGAACTGCCCTTCTCTACACCCAAGAGGCAGACTGATGCAAGATGAGTCGTCTCTCTGCTCAATGACATTCCAGCACAATGTGTTCTCTAGCACACCGTGCATTAAAATATGACGATCCCTTGTAAACACACTCCCTGCACAAACTAAGGTATCTTTCAAAAGCCACAAATCCTGTTTTTCTAAATATTCAAATAGCTGGAAATGCCTTTATCTTGGAATGACCTTTCAACTGCAGGTCTGGTATTATTTCCTGTCCCTGTGTGACAGAATGAAATGAGGTCATTCAAAAGAGAAAGGCAAGCAGAATAAACTTTGGACTCCCTGGTGCAATGTGGTCGTGTGGTTTCCATGGTAACGGGGCAGGGGTTGTGGAGCATTATGTAGCCTGATGGCCGTTTGTGTTTGGTGGCTGTAATCATAGGTAGTTTGGCAGCAACCCTGTGTATGTTTGTGTGTCTGCGTTGCGTGGCCCACCTCAATGTCTCGAATCAGGAGCTGTGTTGGCGTTTCCACGGGTGATTTACTATCAATGATTTTCTGGATGGCACAAGCCCAGTGCACAGCCTCATTGAAGTGCTTGGTGTACAGCCTATAGCAATGCTTCCGACCATAAACTGTAATGCTCCAGTAACCTGAAAAAAACCCAATAATAATAATAATAATAATAATAAAGCAACACATTTAAAAACCATTGCAAATCTTATGACATGTAATGGTAATAATTCATAGTTAGTAATTTAAACTGGACCTTATCTGACCTGACACTTTTCCAGACATGTGTGGGATGGTTTTGTTTTGATTTTTTTTGTTGTTTTTTTTTTTAAAAGTAAACAGCATGGATTTAGGCCTGATCCAGTTTCCTACAATGTGAGACAATAAACTGATTCCTGCACATCTTCCATACAGACTCTCTCTCCTTTACTCACTCAGCTTCACTGATGATCAAAGGTCAACTTCAGAAAAAAAAACCTCAGACCACACCAAAACCAAACAAGAGTAGATATTCTGCAGATGTCTTAAGACACGAGTCCGAAAGCCCTTAGTGAGTTTCATTTCGGGTAACATAATAAAAGCTAAAAAAGGGGAACATTTCTCCTTCTACAGAGGAAGTATTAGACATACCCCAGGCAGCCTAGCTTGATCTGTAGCCCCGTGGCGGTTATCAGGCTTTCCTGCTACGTGACTTGGCACCACATCCTTCTTTGTTTAAAGTTCTTAGTCAAGTATAACCCCAAAATGAAAAAGTTTTACTACTCAAATCATTACACTGCACTATTGCCACTGACCAATTTGAATATGTTCACATATAATATTAACCACTGCTTTCAAGGGTCTATGAGACCAAAAACGGAGCCCTTAAAGTGAACTCCTATTTTATGGCAACAACCAGAAAATACAGAGGAAGTAAAGATTTCTTGCAACTCTTTTGTGACAAATTTCCCTGCTTAAGAGGAACACAGATCTACTCAGTAGTGAAACAGCCGGGAGTCTGTGACAAAGTCGCTGTTGAAAGTCCTCCTCTGTCCAGAAAAGTTCCCTGGCCTATTGAGTTAGAACTATGTTTGGGTTTGCACTATGGTTTTGGCATTTTAAGCGGTTTGGTAAAGTTAGCAGGGCATAATCTCCATTCACAGAGAGGCAGACAAACATAGATAAAGGGTATCTGAGGAATACAGATTTGAAAAAACACAAGTCATCCCTGTGTCTTTTCAAAAGCAACTCTTTTTATAAATCTTTGTCATTTGTTTCCTGCATCCAAGAGATTGCCTTGCTGGTTACGCGAATGAGACACTTGTAGGCCAACCTTGACCCGCATTTCTGACCAAACAAAGCCGGGGCTTCCCAAACTTACTAAGAATTACAGTACTCATGGGAAGGGGAAAGCTAGCCACAAGTCACCACTTTCATATTGAAAGACCCAACAATTTACTGGGAAGTTTTAAAATAATGCCTATGATCACTATACCACAAAGGGAATTAACACAAAGAACTAACTGGACTCTACAGAGATTACAGGAAAGCCTGCATGAGTGTGAGTCAGCTATGTCTCATCCCGTCTGCATATGGTTAGGAATATAAGTGTGTCTTGCTCACCTGTCTCCTTGTATGTCTGCTTGTCTGGCCAGATGACAGAGCAGAGGTTTGTGAGGACCAATGTGCCTAGTCTCCGGGCACCTTTCTCCGGTCCGGTGTAGTAGTCAAGAGAGTCTTGGGTCAGTACAAACCAGTATCGACGTTGCTTAATCCAGTTGCCACGCACCTCCCGTAACAACCAACCTTTAAACAAGCAGAATGCATATTTTTGGCTTTTACTTATCAATATGAAGTAAATATATAGTAAAATATAGTAAGTATATAGTGCATTTTAGTGGCTACAGAATGATGACATCATGGGTCCAAAGATTGGCCGCCTATAATCAAGGCCGAACGATAATAGTGCTTTTGTTTTCACTGGTAGCTACTGGTGACTTTTCACAGCTAGCTGACAGGGTGGAAAACCTGAGTAACTGTGCAAACTCAGTCCTTATTATTGCATTTACACAAGAATAATAAGAAACAATTCAATCTTTGCAAAAGAGATACAAGGAAAGGGGGCTTGAAGTTGTCTGCTGTGGCTTGAAAAAGGATATACACAAGGGATTATGTTACAACTTAACCCTGAAATGAAAGATCACACGCCAGTTCAGCTGCAGTAAAGGATTTTTTAAACTGATTAGTCCAGCAAAAGAAAATTAATCTTGAAATGTGATGTTTTCAAATTTTCAAGCAAGCGAGCCTGCAGCTTCTTGTCCTGTTTATTTTATTTTTTTCAGTAAAGAATAAATACCTCCTTTTTATTAGAGCAATCTCTGGCAGTAGTTTCACATGACTTTAAAAACAAAAAGAAAAAACCCATTAGATTGTGTCCCCTATAAGAAATCTTTGCTACCACCAAGCAAGTTGTACATTCTCAGAAAGGAACAATGCTCTGCAACTTTCTTTCATAAGTATGGGACTTTCACACTAAGGCAAGCATTTCCCTTCAAAGATTTTTGGGGGCAGGTTGTAAGTCTATAAATGCTGCTACACCCTGTCTTCACAAAGAATAATCTCCAAGGGCTCTAACTGTCCCTAAAGTTCGCAGAAATCTATGAGTAAAAGTTTTGCTGGAATAAATACTAGGTGCTAAAAATAAGGCCAGATAATAGCATAGGCATTAAAGGCAGCACAAAGCCACCATAACTGCCACTTTTGAGGCTGACAGAATCAGATAAGGAGACAGAGAGAGACACAAAGAGAATGAGGCAGCTAGTTTTTAGGCATGTCTGCTAATTTTGTCAGGTCTCTCTCTCTGTAATAAAAGACTCTTGTGTTCCTAAAGTTCTGAGGACTGGGAAAACTGCAACAGCCCAGATCTACTGATCCCAAATCTCTTCTGCATCCCCAGTTGTGTACAAATTGTTCTTAATAAGGAACAATTACATAAGTGCATAAGCATTTCATGTCTGAGCAGATAAATAAACTAAATTACTTTTGGCTGGCCACCTTGACTGATACTGGGTTGTGTAGGACTATATGCAGGGCTAGGGCATTGAGATGCAGTGGCAGTCAGCCGTACATGGGGTGCCTGTGCATGACAATACATATGGCTTGCATATGCATTCTTGAGATTGGTTTTAGAAGAAAGAATTAGGCAATACATCTTCAGCCTCTAACCCTGTGAAACTGTAATAACGCTTCCCCAGCATCACAACTTCCTCTCTGGTCAGCGAGCTGTGTGTCACCTGTTACCCAGAGATAATTTTGCTTGCATCTTTCTTCCTCTTGCTCTCATTCTCTTCTCATTTACTTTCATCTGCCCCAAATTTCTCTTCTCTCCCTCTTTTTAACCTTGCTTAAATGTGGTTTACCCAGGAAGTACAGAGAAACTGTTGCTTTGCTCCTGCTTCAAATAAACAAAAAAAAAGAAAAAAAGAAAGAAAGAAAGGACGGGGTGAAGGTTCAGGCCTCAATATGATATAAGAGGGGATTTTGAACCTACCATAACCAACCCTCAAATATAGCCCAAAGTGAAAACCCAGGAGGTACTTAACACCACATCAGAGAGGGTCAGCATCAAAACCCAATGTGAAATGGATAAATAAAAATCACAAAGAAAGCTGGGACGACACGCAGGACAGGAGGCAGACAAGCTGGCTGGATCAAAAACAAGACACAGGCATGCCTGCACGCCCCGCAGCTCTGTCGCAGGCATGGGATATACACCACATAGGCTGCACTTAATATTGCAACTTTAAACAATGCAATAAGAATTGATGTGAAAAGGACAGAGATAAAGCTGGAGACCCCATGTATAGCCCACTGATGATCTTCCATCTGGATCTCATCTCTGTAGCCAGCTAATGCCTCCCCCGAGGGCCACAGCTCGCCCTTAATTTGTTTCATTTGTGACCCTTGACCCTTCAGTGCCCTGCCCCCTCAAACACAGATTGAGAAAACACTCTCTCTGTGTATTTCCATCTTTTTTTACTGCAAGCCTCCTGCTGCTCTCACCGCTGAAAGTTTGTTCAATATACTGAACATTGAACTCCATGATAAAAATACATACGTCTGAGAAAATGGGTCGCAGTGTTGTGCTTGCCGTCATTTCATAAAAACCATCTCCGGAAGCAGAGCAGCATTTCAGGAAAATAATACGTTACAAACTGGCATTGAACTACTTTTGTGTGGAACAGTTTAAAAAAAATGTAAAGCTAAACCTTTCCCCTGCTTTGAATCATAAAGCAGCAGACAGATTCAGCTGTAGACGACTGCAGCATGAGAAACTGCATCACATGAGGAACAACTTTAACTTTAAATCAACAAAGGAATATCAATAAACCAATGTCAACATCTCTGTCTGTCAGCACTCGTCAGTCTATATCTGTAATGTTGTTGGCCTACTTTAGATACTGGGGCAACATTCGGCCCATGTAGCCTCGGGATGCCCTACAAAAAAGGGAGAAAAAAAAGAGAGAGAGTCCTAATGGAGGCATCCTTCAAAACATATTCTTGTGCAGTATGCAGAGTGAATTATCTAACACCCTGAGGTTGCCTGCTGTTGGCTGTAATAGTGGTGCCTAGTGAAGTGTAGTGAAGGATTGCTATGTGGTGCAAGAGCTGAAATGTTAAATGAAATTTGCCCACAGACTGTAGCCATCCTCAGTTTCACAGGGAAACTCTTCTAACAGTGAAACAGTGGGGACAGCAGTAAGGGAGGAGGCCATAGCCAAGGGTGCATGGTAACTGCTGTCAGAATTAGGCAATCTGACTGTCGCCATTCCCAGCAGGACGTAACATATCTAAGCACTGGCATTTTACTGCTCCCTGTCAGCAGCAGGCCGAACGGAAAAAAAAGGAAAAAATAAATAGCACAGAAATATCCTATGAGATCATTCCTCAAAAGCATCAGACATGCAGGATAGAGCTCCTGATGCCAGTAGCTGTCTTTGCATTAATATATACAGAGGGGAGGGTGGGGGCAGCTGTGCGCCACATGTGGTAAGAGAGGGGTTGGCTACAGGGCAACAGCCCAGTATGGAGCTGCGACAGGAGGCAATTAGCCTGATGAAATATACACCATACAAAAAGACATGAACAGCACTGACTAAGCCCTGCAGGGAGTTGGTGAATAAACTGGAAAACAAAACTACAACAAGAGATTTTTCACTTTGTTAGTGATTGTTCTTCATGTTAGGTTTTGGATTTTTCAATCAACTGTTTAGCCTTAAAAAATAAATAATAGTAAATATTACATGAAAAATTTTAATATACCAAAGGGAAGTCTTAAAATAGCTCATTCCACCCCCCCCCATTTGGCCAAACAACTATCCAGATACAATTTGCATTGCTAGAAAAATGCTAAAAAGTTAAGTATTTCTGTTAAACTGACGACTGGCATTTTAAAAAATAATTTTCCTGTCTGAAGCCTACTTAATTAGTAATGATGTCAGCATAATGAATATCTGATAATAGCAGGTAGATGCATTTATTTAAGGAGGATAAGATAAACGGTGGTGCTATGTTAGTTGTGTGTGTCAGGCTCACCTTTTACCAAGAGTTCAGGTTCTTCCTCCTGTCCCATCTTATTCTTGTCAATGATCAGGCTTTTCATCTCTTCAGAAGACTCCGAGACAGTGTGGCTAAGTGGAAGAGGAGAAAGAGAATGTAAATAACCCTGCTTCCCTCTCAACTCAAGTCTTCCCCTGACTACTCCCTCCCATTAGACAGTTAATTGGCTCAAAGACACACAGTTGGCTGTGACCCCCCGCCCCTATGTGACTCTTTGCCAGCGTTGAGCCTCTCTGATACTCTTAGGTGGGGAGGGGGATCACACTGAAAGAGGTGCCACGAATATCTGTCCTCTAGCGTTTTCCCACTTTCCCTCCCTAGGAGCACGCAAGCCCACAAACACACACTCATACATACCACGCCACTGTGGACAGCTCGTCTCTCTTTTATCACTTTGGCCGGCGAGCCAAAGGGGCGACTGAAAATAAATGTGACAGAGCGACGCCGGCCCCGACTCCCAGCCAGCCAGCTCATGCTGGTCACAGGAAAGCAGAAGGTTCAAGAGGTCACCGCCTTAGATAGTTTAAAGCATAAACATCAAAAACATAATTAAATCTGCTGAATGGATGTTTTCTTGTTCGCCCTTTAATGCCCCACAATCAAGTCTACAGCCGTTTCCACGCACACTGACTGTTCTGCATCTGGTCAGCAATGCTGTGGACAACTTCAGACTTGTTATCTCTGGCCAAGGCCCATTTCAATTCTATTACATTGTTTAGACGTTTTATCTCTTGTCATTTATTTACCTAATTACTCGTTTGTTTTCTCTATTTCCTGGATCTAACTAGCATGTTAGGTACAAGTGACGAAGCGCTCCTTCCTTCCTGTCCTCTCCACCTCTTCTTCCTCCTGGGATTACCACTCAGGAAATGAAATCAAGCCCTCCCTCCTTCCCTCCCCGGGTTATCTCTCATCTATTTACCTATGCATTTGCTAGCTGATTTATGTCATTATTGATCAGATAATTCAGGAAGGTTCCTCCTCATTGAAGGCAGCAATAATCAGTGGGTCAGAATATACCTTTATCTGCACTGGCTCAGATTACAGCAGCTGCCAGTTTCTGTCCTTTGACCTGATCACTGATCACAGGGGAGAGTCGAGATAAGGTCAAAGGATTTCTGAAATGCTGTCTCTTATGCATATGTTATCTTTATGATGTTTATTTGCAGTGGCTGATTCTAACTAACTGGCATCTCTAATTTAAGCTAATGTCCAGACACCGTGAAACTCTAGCAGGCCATTTTTTCCATATGTGTGTATAAATTGGTAGGACGCATAATCAGAAGGCAGAAGAGAGAGAACGAAAGAGAGAGAGACTGTCACATTATACTCAGCCATGCTATAAAACTAAGCCTGCTCGCCTGCCACAGCAGCAGCCTATGGGGATCTCTATCACCCCGTCCATCTACAGACCCCATTTAAATGTATTAAAATAAACACAGAAATGTGACATCTCTTTTTTTGAGGTTGTTAACTCCCTCTACATAACAGAGACATTCACGCAGACAAAGCAGCCCAAACAGGATGGGAAAAGGATCTATAGAATAACTATGAGAGGAGTGCGTAGCTGTACTATTGTTTCTGTTTATAAATATCAGTTTAGTCTACATGAATATTAAGTCTGAAATTCTAAATAGCTTCTCTAAAGAAAAGCAGGATTTGAGAGGGGTGTTTCAGAGAATTGAGTACAAGTGACATTCAGGTCATGTCTAATGGTTATCCATCTTAGAAAACTTGGCTCTTGTGTGCATTTTTTTTGCTACACTTCAAGCACATTCATATATATTATCTCTGACCCCTAATGGTGTTATCCCCCACAATGAACCTGAAATACCAGACAAGCCAAAAGTCACTGCTACAAGGTCATGTACAGAAAGAGGGAACATTAAAAGAGGACAGAAACTCAGGTAGGAGGCCAGGTTTCTGTCCAACGTTTTGAACTTTAGCGTCACCGAAAGCCCGACTTTCAAAATAAATGATTTATAAGCAGGGCCACTATTGTCCCAAAACCCACTCTAACATCGAAATCTATACATCATTGACTGTGGCTGCAGACCACAGCGGTATAGTATTATTACTACTGTTATTTCTATATAACAAGCTGTTTTTGTGGCTAACATTTTTTCTAACTCAAGAAGAATTACATTATAAGATATGAAAAAAACAACACTGTAGGCTATATCAGAGAATAACCATCATTGTCCTCTGACCACATGTTGGAGGTATAAAAAAAATTGCTTCAACAGATTTATTACTCTGGTATTTTGCAAGTGTAGGTACAGACACATGTGGACATTCCATTTTGTCTATGTATACATAAACTGGGTAAAAAGTACTATTTCTTCATGGCAATCTATGGTGTAACAAATGGGGCAATTGTCTAAGTAAAGTTGATGTGGGAGTTTTGGATCTCCACAGCTGTCCAGCATCCCTACAGTACAACCCCAGTCCAACCCCCTCGCCCCCATACTACCACCCCCCACATTCCCAGAGGTTGCAGCAGCAGGCCGTGACGGTGGGGCGGTAGGCAACTTCCTGAGTGCAGGAAGCAATTTAACATGGGGATTAGACACCACGACGAATAGAGCTAACGCAGATCTACAGACCACACCTCTATAGACCGCACCTCTCTCTCATTTGTCCTCTCCTAGAAGGCAAGGAGAGGACTTTTTTTTCAGTTTTTTTTATAATCATTTGCAATCTCAGAGAAACACATTGTACGGCAGTATTGCTTTTAAAACCAATATGGCAGCGCATGTAACGTTAAAGTGAAAAGTAAAGAAAGCAAAAAAAAAAAAGGATTCACATCACACAGGTCAGTTTCAACTAGAAAATAAAAACTGTTGGCTATCCTGTGAAGTGGAAGAGGGAGAAGTTATGAAAATAAGGCTCAGAAAAAAAGAGACCTGATTTGTGAGAGGAAGGGACATATTTCCCTATTATCACACAACCACAGATATCTGACTCCACAGCGAATACAAAGCACGTTTTAACAACCTGTGTAGTTGCATGCAGGCAATATCTTCTGTCCTCTGTACAGAAGATATTGCCTGCGTGATGTAAAGCCAATGAGGCCTTAAATACTGGGCTATGTAACAATTTGCGTTTGCCGTATCCCAAATCTTCCAATGTAACAAATTTTGTTTTGCCATCTCTTTTATGCCTAATCCCCACAATGGCAACGTCAATACACAGTTCAGGAGTCGATGTGGTTACAAGCAGCAAATTATTTGTGATGTATTTGACAAATGGGAACAAAATAATAGAGAAGAACATACCAAAGAAAAGAGGAAGAAAAAGATTAAGAGTACAATATAGCTTGAACTAATGCAGAACTCATTTCACCTCAATTTGGAAATGTGTTTCCATTTTACATTTTTTTATTGGTAGGATCAAGGACACCATGCTTTAGAGTCTAATAGGGTGAAAATTGCCACATCGTACCAGTAATACCAACACTGTAACTTCTTTTGCTTTACAAATGATTATTTGGAGGGCCTGAAAATCTCAGGGGGTAAATAAACGTCAAGAAATTATAAAGGTTTAGCAAGATGACTTATGCCAATACCATTTATGTCATACCCATGATAATAAAAGGTCTTGAACACTCATGTAGGTGTATACAGTTGAATTTGTCTACCTTCTTTAGCTGGGTGGAGATTGAGTAGTAATTAGTAATGAGGTCACCAAATTCCATGCACTAAATAGAAAGACAAACTTGAATGTTGTCTCAAATGTCTCACCCTTACAGGTGCAACAAGACTAAAAGGAGAGGCAAGAACATGTCAAACAGCCACGGGTGTGTACACACCCACAAAGGCAATAGGAAGATATCTAATAAGCCAAAGCAGGTAAAGTCAGTGCCATATGAGAATTTAGCTTCCTCCCAGCAACTTCATTACCTGCTAATCTTGTCCATATATGATTATGTGCTCTGCTTTGTAAGATCTCGTACCCTAATTTGGGTTTTGATTTTAGTTTTCCACAATCATAGTATAACTAGGTCACTTGAGGCAAATTTCAGAGGTTTATAAAATATCAAAAGTTGTCCTAACCACAACCTCACTTCGAATTAAAGTAAAGTAAAGTAAATGTAATATAGGAATAGCAATGCTAGGAATAGTCAAGAGGAAGTCTGGAAGACCAAATAACCTTTTGAAAAAACTGCTCATTGCTAGAAAGAAAGGAAAACCCCGGTTTGACTGCCAAAGGACGTGAGGAATATTTAACAGTCTGGAGAAGCGGTGCCACTGTTCTGAAGTGCAGTGGCACCAACACAAAAATTATCCTCATGCATAAGTCATCAGTAGAAATACAGTTTTGGTTCCTAACAACAAAAAAGTGAATTATTTCCTGAAAAGAAACATGCACGGCTGCATGAATGTGCTAACAAGCCATCAGTCGAATATTTTTAAATTCGATTTTGGTCCAGTACTCATTTAAAGAGATAGGTCACGTATCTGTGATGGTATATGATCTATTCAGCTCCATTCTATTCTATTTTGTTCCGTGTTTACGACATCACATCAAGCCATACCGCATGTCTTTGCACTTTAATGCTAGTCGTACAGCTAACCGGGGACGTAGCTAACAGCAAAGGGTCAGTAATTTGATATCCCAAGAGATTTTCTTTGTGTGTTTGCAACAGTTTGTGACTTAACAGCAAACAGTGATGAAGTAAGCTGACAATGATTGAATGTTTATTGAACTTCAGTGGAGTGTGTGCCAGACACACACCCAGTGAAACTGAGAGGAGGCAGAGAAAAACTAGAAAGACCATTAATGACAGCAAACCACAGAAAAGACTCACAAGGAGTCCCGCACTAAGCCGAGCAACTGCAAATAAACTAGACAATAATACCCTTTTTTTATTTTATAGATTGCTGCTCATCTTTGTCCCAAAAGCAATTTAGTACATTTATATATTTTTATTTCTTCTATTTTCTTTTACAAAGTTGGGAAATTAAAGACACATAGAGGGAGATTGCTGGTCTCTAACAGTCTATAAATGAAGCAGTGCTATCAAAGTTGTACTTGTATCAGCAGATATCCAAAGCAAAGGTATACTATGGACAAAAGTGGGCCCCACCTCTTAATCTTTGATTCATTTTTTTCAGTCCTATTTCCAGTTATAAAAAAAAAAAAATTGAGTCTGCCTTTATAAACATTTGTGAAAGAATGGACCATTCTACAAAGCTCAAAGAATCCAAGCACAGTACTTTAATAGAATGTTAGTTCATGAAATGTATTTCCTCCAACATATTACACAATCATCTTTAAGTAGTATTTGCAAAGCCGAAGTGTTTTAGGAACCGCAGCGACTCGGGCACTAAGTGGCAGATCATGTAAAGTTACAGAGTGAGGTTGCGGAGTACTGAGGTGCATAGTGTGTCAAAGTTGCCAATGCTCTGGTGACTCAATAACTGCGCAGCTCTTAACAACAGCACAAAAACTGTGTGTCGGGAGCTTCCTATTACAAAGTTCCGTGGCCGAGCTGCTTCTTTAGGCATGCCTACTGCATGCAAGCCTTGACCTTGTGTAGGTTTTATTCATATAATGTATCGGTACTGTGACCATAAAGTTTGCATACCTACTAAAAAGAGTACGTCTTTGAACACAAATATTTTCAGTGATCCCTGGCCCAAATAAATGGTTCTTTCAACTGAAGAAAATGATGTACATGATGTGAGTGTTCCTTAAAGCCAAGGAGTGCAGTTGAGTGCGTGAACTGCACATGATGCTCTGTGAACAACAATACAGCTTGCTGGTATGAGAAATGTGAACTACTTCAATTTAATCTGTGTGAACTGAACTTTGAGCTAGCTCTTGCAAAGGGTGACCTTGCACAACACTGAGCTTAGGGAATATTTTACTGCTGGAGCGAATATTAGATTCATTTAAATGCCAGCAAATCCCGGAAGAAAGGATGTCCAGCAATTTTTTTTTTTAAAAGCTGGTGATAAAAATGATCCTAAACATATTTCAAACTAAACAATAAACTACCTGAAGAGACACAAGTTCAAGCTTTTGCCATTGGCCCTAAATGCCACAAAATCTCCAGATAGACCTGAAAGCAGCATGCATGCAAGATGATCCATCTTATAGAAGTAGATGCATTTTAAAGGAAGTAAGAATGCCTTAAAAAACAAAATACTCTTAAAAACATGCTGCTGACTATGTGAATATTCAGTGTGTACAGATATGGAGATGGACATTTGTGGAATTATTTAAACCAAGATTACCTTTCTGATCTCTAACTGAGATAGAGAGCAGAGATGGAGATAAAAAGGTAACCATCATTTAAAAAAATTAAACAGCGTAATATTATAAAAGTCTAAAGATTAAACAAATTAACCAAATGTCACTTCTCTAACTTTTCTCTAAAGAGAAATTTTTGAAAAGGATTCCCAATATTGTGCATGATTTTTTCACTGTTTTTTTTTTAAAGCAGCCAACGTTTAGGAAATCTGTACAATGACCATGACACACATCCAGCAGTGTGAGCAGCACAGTGAATTAATTAGTTTGTGTCTGTCTGCCTGGTTTTAGTTTCTGTGGCAATGAGTAATTGATTTCAGTCCAGGATCTAATCACACTGCTGAGACATTAATTAAAGCTAAAGAGCCACTGTCCTTGCTCTCGGGCTTGCATGACCGCAGTGAAATGAAACATTCCTTGTAACCCAAAAGAACATGCACGGTTGCAAAAATGACCATTGCATTGATTAGTCACAGGAATACTTGGGAGAGTTGTCTGATGGATAAATAGCTCAGGATGTGCCCAGAAAGGCATTTAGAAAAAGCACCAAGTAAAATAAACCAAAGTTTATTAAAATCATGCTCATATCAGAGGCTTAATAATCATTCTTCCTGTAGAAATCCATCTATTTCTCTTCCCTTCTCCATAGAGTGCATAGGCTGACTGCATGGGCCTCTGGCTGAAACTGGGCTGGTGGGAAAATGGGAATGTGGTGATTAAGACTGGGCCTATATGACCTCCCAGCTAAAAATACACTGTTTTCTCAAGACCACTGCCAAGAAGCTCTGGACTAGGCAGAGGGGAGAGGGAAAACAAAGTCATGTTATGAGACCTGAGTAGGAGGGACAGGAAGTCTGAGTTTGTGACTGAAGAAGTGTTGTCAGCAAGGCATTTTATGATAGAGAGTAAGTGACTCTTTAGTTTGAATAAAGCCATTCTACTTGTGAAACTTAGTAACGCGGATTAAAACTTTCCATATTTGTTGATGTTGTAAACAAGTCCAGATTGTGATGGTTGGATGGTTGACAGACAGGACGACAGACATCCAGACAGGCAATTACTGGGGGCCCACTCCTAAGCTCTTCACGCAAACACTCACTTGTGTTATGCATACACACCCTCTGTCCTGCATGTA
This sequence comes from Mchenga conophoros, assembly GCF_057382185.1. Taxonomy (NCBI): domain Eukaryota; kingdom Metazoa; phylum Chordata; class Actinopteri; order Cichliformes; family Cichlidae; genus Mchenga; species Mchenga conophoros. The sequence continues at coordinate 31,134,371 of NC_140529.1, forward strand.
CATACATTTACACACATGAAATACATTCCTTAATACTGTTCTCTTTTAGTTATCTAGTGGCAAAAACTTCAAGCTTCTGACTACTTCAGAGAGCTGTCAACGAAGAAGAGGAGAAGCTAATTCCAGAACAGATAGAACAGAGAAAAGTCTTCAAGTGTCTACTTTCTTTTTAGAACAGTTTGTACTCTCCCCTGCCTCAGCTATGAGAAGGAACTTGAGAGTGAGGAAAGGGAAGATTAATAAAATAAATAAATAAATAGTGACAATGTAAAATGGATTTCAGCATGAGAACAGCAAGGAGGGAGGTGGCAGCTGGGTGGCACTTCCTACTGACCGAAACACCAACGCCTCGTGTCATCTGCCTGAAGACCCATGTTTGGACAATTAAACATTTTTATGTAATTTTGTGTCTCCACACCACCCAAGTAGGTTTTGGGAAATTTTCAACTTTAACTTTAGGAGATTAACAAAAGTATTGCATTAACTGGTTAGGAATTACAGCCCTTTTTTAATACAGTCTCCCATTTTTAAAGTTTCAAAAGCAACTGGACAGTTGAGTGATAAGTAGTTTCATGACCAGGTTCGATCCGTTTCCTTGTAATTCAATGACAAATGAAGCAGATGAAAGATCTAGAGTTGATTCCAAGTACTCGACTTTTACTTGGGAGCCATTCACGAGACCTCAAGAGGAACTTTGCTACCCATCCAGGCGACCTCTGCAGTCTCAACTAACTGCAGGTTTAACAATGAGCAAAAACAGAAGTTGCTTTTGAAGAAGTTACTGGCAGCACGCAAAGTAACAACTGGGGCCTTACCAATGTGTTGTGAGGTCAGTTTCACAATTGTTAATATGCAAATTGTCATGACTACAAACAAATGAGAAATGGCTGCAATCATAGTATTGTAATATGGTAAAGGATTTACCCTTAGGCCCCCTCCTCTGTCCAGAGATGGCCGTTCCCTTTTCACATAAATGCCCTCCTTGACTCCCTGCTCAAACCATCATTCCTCCCTGTCCAGGATGTGTACATCCTCATCATTTCAAGAGTGGCCACTGGTCTGTAAGTGTAAATAGACTGTGGAGTCTTGGCCTGACAAGGTAGCTAAGGTTGTTTGGTTTCACTGATGTATAATTCACAGTAATCCTCCTGTTTGCGTTGGGGACCCCGATCCTCAGCTTGGACACATTTTCTTCAGCGGTCAGGACAATTTGCATATTAATGATGCTGAAACTGAGCACATGGTCCATTGTTAGGCAATCATGCTGGTTTTGGTCATTGTGCAAATGGACTTTTTATAAAGTTGGGGAAACTGAGACTAAAGAAGTTGCTTGGATGCATGCAAAAACGTTTCTCTCACTGGAAACGCTACGTCCAGATGAACGCAATCATCTTTCTGGGATTTCTTGATGATTGAGATTGATTAAGATATATAAATACAATTGAAGGAGGCCATCTTTAAATATTCGATTGGTGCTGATACAAGTAGCAGGATGATTTCTGAAGTCCACATGGGTATACTCTGCTCAAATTCACACATATGCTGCAAGACTCATCAGACAGCACTTCACAGTGTAGGTAGATAAAGACCCGAAGCATACGGCAAAAGCAACCAAAGAGTTTCTAAAGGCAAAAAGAAGGATATTCTTTCATGATGCAGTCAACATCATCTGATCTCATCATCTGATTGAACGCAGAGCCCTATAAACAAGCAGCAACCAAAGGTGGCTGCAGTGAAGGCCTAGCAGATCATCTTAAAAGAAGGAAGGACAACACATAAACAGTTATAAACAGGCTTATAGTCTTCAGTTACTTCATTTCAAATTGTGTTAGTTTGTCCAATTAATTTTGAGGAAATATGTTAGGAAGTTGCAGGCATGGATTCTGTGAGACCCCCTGAAATCAGCTAATGCATCAGGCTTGTAGCACGGCTAATTAGCAGAGTATAGCCATGTTAACAAAAAAAAAAACCCTAATTAATCACAGTCACACCTTTATTCCATCTAATTGTTTAGATTAACATTTCCTTGTGCACAATGCAATCCAATAGTTTGGTCAAAGTCCGATGTAAATCAGAGCTTGCGTCTCCTCTTATGCAACAATTAAGATGAATTGATATGACTCAATTTGTTAAAATAGCAAAGTTCTGGCTTATCAGAGCCTAACTTGGCATTCCTTCCGTACAGCTGAACTTCTGGGTGTGTCCATTCATTGGCCAGGTAATGAGCAAGCGCTATGCTCTCTAATCTTTGCACTTACTGTGATGATTACAGCCAGGCAAACACACAGACTCTTCAAACTAGTAGTTAATCATGCCATGCGGACCACAACAGTGCAGAAATGACATACATGCACACACACACGCACATGAACCCGAGCCACACCTCTTTTAGGAGTGCTGTTGAGGCAGGACTGAGTCACCCAGTCCTTACTTCTTTCCGTCCTATTTTCCCCCCTCAAGCCTCAAAAGACACCATGTCACGTATGACTACAGCAAAATATTTCATCTCACATAACCACTTCCTGGGACAGCTCTATTCTTGTTGAGAGTTTCTGCAGATCCTCGTCTGTTCATTTGTGATGGGCGATAGGCCTACAAGTCAAGCTTTGTGATTCATTGCCTGTGAGTCGGCAGATGTACAGTTACGATTGTGGAAGGGAGAACGGGGTGGTGATAAGGGCACGATGCCAGAGATAGAGAGAAGCACAGCCTGGCTACATCACTGTCTGAGATCACAGCCATGCACTAATAGTCTGGATCAAGCCCTCCATGAATCACTTTTGACTCTCATTTGCATTAACATGTAATCCACATGGCCATTTGAATGTCATTTACAGTAAGATGCCCTGATATTGAAAGGGTGATTGGTTAAAGTCATCTAAGATGAAGATTACATTAACCATGTAATAAAAGTAAGTACATCCCAAGGAAATCCTCTGCCATTCACATATGCAGATAAGCAAACATCTCATCCCTTTTGAAGCAATATCTTTAAATAAGTTCAATCCAATCCAATTGAAAAATAATTACTTGTCTTTTGTGGAAAAAGTAAATACAGGAAGCCACAGAAACTAGTATTGCTCCCTTTAGCAGAAATAATTAGCTTCTTGTATGCATTTTTCATAATGACTCACTCTGGTGTAGGCTTGCTAAAAATCTTGATTGCGCTTCATTCAGTGGTACGATCCTTAGCACTGTTTTTTTTTTCTACTCAAAACCCCACACAAGATCTGAAGGGGATTCCAATCAGGAATTTGAATGGGCTTATTGAGCCATTCTTCAGTGGATTTGCAGGGAGGATGAAAACCTGTTGAAAGGTCCAGTTAAAGTTTTATCTGTTTAAGACTGCTGGCTACACATTATCTTCAAGTACCCTTTGATATGATGCAGGAGTCATAGTTCATAATTACTGAATGCAGGCTCCCCAGGTCCAAACATAGCGCATCAACCAGCATCACTGTGGCCAAGCAACCCAGTCTTTGATTTGTCTGTGCAAAAGGCCTGGTCTTCAGAATATAATCATTAACAAACTGTAGGTTTTGCCTATTCAGAAAAGACACGTCTTGAACAGAGGTCCAATATGTTCTATATTTGTCTAATTATAAAAACATTTACTTTGACATCAATAGTATATGTGCTTGCAACAAATAGTCTATTCTTCAGCTAATTATCTGGTGAAGTCTGTTCTTGACTAATTGCAAGTTGTTTAAAATTCAGCCCATTTTTCTCTTATGATACAACAAATAATGCTGGGTTCATAGGCAGCCATAATCTCTTTTTTTCCCCTCTGAGGGCCTTTATATCTTAGCCGAATGACAGGGCACACTACAATAGCAAATGACCTAGATATCCGAAATTTAAATAAGACAAATTCCATCTATTAATGCCTCAGGAGGTTGGGGGTGTAATAAATGTATGGTTTTCCTTAATGTTCCCATTATTTGAATGCACCCGATTTATCTATGAAAATCAATTGTTTGGAAATTTAAACATGTCAAAAACCTCCATCAGACATCTTTCACATGGAAAATTATTGGCAAATAACACATAACAGCCATAACAGCCCCAAATAACAGCCAGGTTAACTTCTTAATGGTAAAGCTCAACCAGTTTGAAAGACTGAAAACTAATTTCACCTAAAAGAAATCAAATATCACCACATAACAGATCATCTGTCAGTATGTATATGACTCTGTACCACTTGCATGCACACATGACAACACCATGAGATACTGAAGAGGAACTGAAAGAAATCAAGTATTAACACATGCGCCTGCGGATATATACAGAAATCCCCGGCGCTCAGAGGAAGTATACAAGTAAAAGACGGAACTACTACTTCCCTTGTCGTTTGCACTGTAGCCTGCAACCAAGTCGAGCTGAATGGGGGAACAAATCGAATTGGACATAAAATGGACTTTACCCTGCCAGTTCTATGTAATGCCCAGTCAAACCCATGTGATAATAGAGCATATAATTTCCTGGAGAATTCATAGTGAGAGATTGGGTGTCACATGCCCCGTCTCCGGCATGCTCTTCCCAGAAGCTATATACGCTCTATTGGAAATGGACCATTTCCACTACAGATAATGCAGCTGACATGTACAATCTCTTGCTATTGGCTACATGTGAAAAAGGACAAAAATCAGACAATGCTGGACAATGTCCAGATCCAAATCTCCCAAAATTGACCAACGTTCAAGTGTGAAATTGGCTTCTGTAGCTCCTTACCCATTTGTTCCATTGGCTGTGCAAGATGGCTGAGAAACAATCACCTCAGCTGGAGTCTGTCAACAGAAAAGAGAGAAAAGGGTAAATCGACAATCATGCACCACAGACATTGCTTTAGCTTCAGAAATAGGCCACAGTTTGAAGTGATCCTTCAATGCTTTGCCTTCAGGAGCCATGTTACAATAGGGCATGCAGTTGTTCCTGGCAAGCCTCAGCACATAGCTGCACTATTCCTGTAATGCTTGGCTTTTACTTGCAAGGAGTAAACTTGATGGGAGAAATAGGGCATGCAAAACAGGCTAATTTAATATAAGTGATGGGAACAGAGGAATTTTTCATGCTTAAGCTGAGTGCACCCCAACATTCGCAACCCAAAGTGATTTTTTCTCTCCATTCGTTTCTCTAAGAAGATTAACCTAAAAATAACATCAGTTTTTGAGAATTCATGGACAGCCAGAACAATTGTATTTATCGTTTCTATCTGTGAGTTGATTGCTATAAGTTGTGAGAGTTTGAGGAAAAAAAAACAGCAAGAAAGACAAAGAGACCCTTTAGCCTTAATTATAACAGCTTGCATTGAGAAAGTGCCTTTCAGAATCTTTACACTAAAGATAAACACATAAGTGTAAAGATAAAGTCTTTACGGTTATGCTATTGACAGAAAACAAAATCAAACAATAGCAGTGATTATGATAGAGATGAGAAGCCTTAAAGACCCAAGGTTTTCCTGATTAACTGCACTTTACCTAGTAAAATTTATTGTGCCCTAATAATCATCTGATGAACAGATTAATTATTTACTTAAATATTAAACTGAAGCTGGGATAGGCTGATAGCCTCGATAAGGAAAAACAGAAGAGAATAGATAGAAGGATGGATATTAAACTGCAAGCCAGCTATTCATTTAAAAATCACATAAACACCTTCTTGGACGTTAGTTTTGTGTGGAAATTGGAATTAGTTCCTCTACTGACTAAAATGAGCCTACCACTGGCAGACATGTAAAATCAGATTTCATGGGTGAAACAATGAACTTTTCATTCGAGGACTCCCCTGTGAAGCAGAAGATGGAAGAGGATGTTTCCTTTCACAGTGCTCCGGCCCCTAGATTCCCAACCTGACCTTGGAAAACCCCATCAGACAGCTTGCCTGTGTGCAATTTGGACAGATTCCCTGGTGTGCAGAGCAGCACTGTGTGTCCCTGTGGCCTGACTTGTTGTCTCTGTGAACCACAGCCTTGAGCCAGCTCCTGTGGCTGCCCTGACCCAACTCAGGGGTGTTGGCCTACCTGAAACACTATCCAGGTCAGTTCTGGGCTCCTCACAGTTCACACACCACACTTTACTACAGGGCAAACTATCCTAAGTTTAACCATTGCCCCACAAAACAGTCTAGGCTTCTTTTTAGATGGTTCAAAAATAACAAAGAAAACATGAACTGCAAATTTATAGGCTAGCTTGGAATCTATGTTATATTTTTAAGGCAGACGGACCCATATGCAAATAAGGAAAAGATTACAGTTTGGATAATGAGATCTCATTAATGTTTAACTCAGAGGGAAGTACTGTAAATGTCAAACCATACTGATGCGAACAAATGAACAGACAGTGTGTGTATGGTAAATCATTTAGCCAAGCCAACAGGCCTAATAAAAAAAAATCTAGACAGACATCACATCAATGACAGGAAACCCTTAATAAAAATCAGTGACATAAAAGCAATAATTTAATAATATCAACTAATCAAACAATCAGTAAACTAATAAGACAGGTAGGCACAGTCAAAATAGTCTGAGTCATTGCCCACAAGTCTTTACAATTTACTGAGAAAAATGCTTTCCAATAGAGTTAATGGGCTGTGGGGTGAGGAACAAGGATAGCGTGCGATGTAGAGCCCTGGCAAAAGATCTCTCTTTGTGGACGGCAGGGTATGAATCATTCCAGACTAGAGCAGAGCTTGAAGAGAAATAGGGAAAGATGCCGTGATGTGTTCATTCCGTGGCTGACTTCCGCTCTCGCTTTTCCCAGTTTATTCTCTCCTTCTCTTTCTCTCTCCCTTCAGCTCTCCTGGGAGGCTGAGTAACCATGAGAAAATGCTTGGGCTCAGCCAGTGTCGGCCTGAAGACCAGATGTGTGGCCTCGAGGTGGTGAGGCAGAGACGCAGCGGAAACCAAATATAAACCAGCGTACCGTGACACCTCTGAAAGCAGAGGGCAGCAGGGATGGCTAATAGGACCTGCTCTCAGCAAAGCAGGACTGTGTCTGTTTGTTCCGAGCAACAGGATGCACTGCGGTACTCCAGTCCACACTTACAACTGCCTGGGCCTAAACCTCTGTGGTGGTAGTTTATTGGTAAAACTGCATACATATTACATAAATACTGAATAATGGTTTTAGTGGAAACATGGAAAGAAAAGAGAATGACGGATATCCTGCCCTAAAATTAGTGCCCAAGTATTCCTACACTGGAGGCATTCAGCCTGGTGTGACTGTTTGGGCAGCTGTTAAAGAGTAGTTTCTTTGAATGGCGACTGTAAACATGAAGAGAAAAGGTTTTGGCATAGCCCTGTGCTCTCAAGGGCCAAGCCTACATAAGCATCGGCACTGACTCATGATCCCAACGTCAGTAAGAAAAGTCCTGGCAAGGAAGAGTGTGTCATCTATGGCTTTGGTACTTCAGTTTCTACACATAATGGTGTCTTCTGGCAGCATGTTGTAAAACAATGCAGGAGCTCGTGATTTTGAATGTCTTGAGGATGGTTAATGATGGTTAATAATCGAACACAGCCCAGATGGCTTTCCTAGAAATCATTATAGACCAACCCTTCAACTGACCTCACCCCCTTGGTAGAAATTATGGAAAACCAAACAGTATCAACTGGATCTACTCTGGGGACTGTAACACAGTTAAGATTGACCAGCTGATGTGAGATTGGAGTAGTTTCAGCTGTGTTCCTAATTATTGGCTCAGCTTAAGATATTGATAACAGAATTACAACTGTCACAATCAGAGTGGCACAAAATAAGAGGTAACATGATTTGCTGAAATGCGTCAAGCGCCTGGAAGCGTCAATAAATAACTCCATCGCATGAGGGGGATTTATTATTAGGCGAAGGATCTCTAAGACCAAAATAATGCTTTACTGCCAATTGTTACTGTGAATTACAACAGTCAACTATTTGATTCCTTCCATTTACAAGTAATGTGATAAACTGAACATGCCTAACCACATGATAGATTAAGACAAAATGTCCCTCAAAAGAAAATACATCACTCAGATTAATACAGACAGGCAAATACTTTATGACTCAGGTCACGCCTTTCATATTCATAAATATTTACGAGCAGAAATCAATAGAGCCAAGACTCTAATCGGTGATGTAACATCAATGTTGGGGATACAGTAGCTCTAAAAACAAAGCAGCATTATGAGCTTAAGAGTGGTGAGTTTTAAACTGCCAGAAATAACAAAAGCTGTTTTTAAACAATTATTCTTGCATAGATTACAAATTTGAGCTGACCTTTTAAAATGTCGCTGTATCATTTCATTATTGGGATAGTCTTGTATTCAGCTCATCATTTGAACAAGACTGTTAGTCTATATGCCATTAAATAAGCCCTTTATCTTCTCTGATTACTATAGGAGTTCAGTAGGCTTGGTTCAACTCTCAAAAACGAAAAACAAAAATGCAACAACTTAGTTGTAATCATAATTTTGCTGTTCCCTGTTACTATCAGTTATGTATCAGCTCATATAAGTCATATTGGATTCTTATAGTAAAAACTAGATTCAACGACTTCACTTGGTTCCTTTTTGTTCAGTCAATAATGGCACTCTGGTTATCTTTATATGTTTTTAAAAGGCCAGGATTCAAGTCTCAATCAAGTTTCTCTGAAAAAGCTATAATTCAATAAACATTAAACCAAAGCCCCCAGAGGAGCACAATTATGCACATGCATCATAGGTTGCATTTTAATGAGGGAATCCGGGAAAGTTAGAGGAAAAAGGATCTCGGTGTCTCACTTTAGAAGGCCATCAGCCATCTCCACTGGGACATGTAACTGTGATCTTGTATTGATTGCAAATATGAAGCACCGTTGGGTTCCTCTGACCACCAATGGTAGAACAGATGGTAGATTATGACCAAGATAGTGTGTGCTACACACCAACACCTCTTCGGATAATGCTGAGTAACAGATGTTGCTCTTATCTGGTGGTTTTTGGAACTGTTAGATTTCTATTGAGCCAATAACTGTGTAAAACTTATCTGTTTCCATCGTTTACATGCAAATTGCTGTAGTGTATAACTGGCTGGCTGCAAAAACACAAAGGGGGCAATAAACAGATAAGCAGGATTTGCAAGTAATGGCTCCAGGTGGTATTACTTTCATCTGCAAAGGCTTAGTGTTGGTGTAAAGTTTATCTCAGAAGCACAAAATAGCTGTGCCTATAATTTCAACCAGCACATAATGTTATTTAGTGTGCACTGAAGTCAAAGTCTAAAAATATGATCAAAAAAAAAAAAAAAAGAGCTGGTGTTTGGAAAGGCACAAAATCCTAACAAATATTTGAGAGCATTTTTTTTTCCTGGGACACTTTACATTAAGAGCTGCATGTGGGGTTGTACAGAAAGAGCCTACCTTAATGCAAGGCAACAATGCCCCCTTACAAGTGGGTGGACAATGCTGAACTCTCTGTGGCTGATCAGATGACTAACATTACAGAGAATACAAGGCCACAGTCTTATTTGCCACTGAGCAAATGGGAGGCCAAATACACAGGATCAGTTCAACACAGAGTTCGACAAGTTACATCAGAGAGTGTGTGCATGTGGGATTGCTCAATGTTGCCCAGGCCTCAAAGACCACACAAACCTAAACGTTAAACTAAGGATCAGTAGATTCTGTGTCATGCATCAGTTTTAGAGGCTTGTACTGAACAGACAACAAGGTTAACAGTGAACATGTATCTAAACTTGCACGTGAACACTGTAGCTCACCACTTCACTGGACATAATGCCATAAACGGGAGCATGATAAATTCTTTATCATACCCTGAATTTCCAACCTATATGTACAGTACTGTGTAAAAGTCTAATTTATTAATATTTTGCTCACAAGAAGCCAGACCCTCTTGGTAATTTTTAAGTGGTCTTTAGTAACAGGTCTCAATGTCTTTCAAACTTTTATTTGGACATTGGCAGCTTTTTCAGTCATTTTCAGTCCAGTCCTTGTATGTGCTCATTTTCAGCCAAAGATGCCCATTTGACAGGCATAAAAAAGTATTTTTGCACCAACAAGGTGATTCCCAAAGAGCTGTTAGCCGAAATGGGAATGGCATTCTGTATGTCCTGTACAGCAAGCAAGAAAAACTTGACAAGTAGAGGCCAAAAGCCTAAAGAAACCCTAAAAAAACAACAAAGATCTGACAGGACCAGAGAAAAGCATCAGGACCCTTGGTTGATTGATCTACTGTTCACCAAACTTCGGAAATGATTTCAGAGGAAGGGCAGCTGCCATGAAGCCATTTTAGCAAAAGGAAAGCAGGACAAAAGGCCAAATGACAAAAACTAATCTAAATTTGAAATGTTGGGTTCATCAACACATATGGAAAAGGCCAGGAGAGAGGTACAGTGAATGCCTAAAGCAAAACATGGTGGAGGCTCTGTCATGGTTTGTGGCTCTTATCAAAACTGATGGACTCACAACTACAGAGAAGTACAAACATTTTTTGTTCCACCATGTAATACCATCAGGAAAGTGTTTACTTGGCAACTGACCTCATTTCTCAGCATGAGAATTATCTCAAACACACTACCAATGCAGATAAAGCATATACGGAACACAGTCTGCCTTGGATTGGCCTCCCCAGAGCCCAGACCTCAACATTAGTGGTGTGGGATCATCTTGACAGAGAACAAAGCCAAAGATCTCTAAGAAGAAGAGAACTATTCCTGAGAACTACTTCAAGAAATTACAAGAAAGCTTGGCTGAGAGTGTTCAGACTGCTTTAAAGAAGGAAATTGATCATACCAAATATTGACTTTTAAGCTTGTTATATTTAAACAGTCTGTCTCTGCCTTGTATACTGCATGTATGTTTGTACAAATGAACCGTTGCACCTACGCTAAAGTAAAGGGTGACTCAAGACTTGTGCACAGGACAGTAGTTTTCCAAGTGAAATCATTTTCAAACACTGAACTAACATTCTTTTCGTTGAATTTCCCGTGTAGTATTGGTTTTAAAAACTGAGCAGTTTTTAAAACCAATACTGATGTTTTAAATGTAGTGTGGGCATTCATTAAAAACATGCTATTAATTTATTGGTGCTCTGAAGCTGTTCTAGTGCAGGTGGTAAGTTTTTACCCGTCCATTGGGAGTCAAGTCCTCCTTGTTGCGCAATTCAAAAGATTCTTCCTCCTCTTTCTCCCCATAGTCCCGTCCGAGCAAACTGAAGCCCTGCCTGCAGCACAGAAACCAGCAAACTCCTTGCAAAGGCATTCAAATCAGGTTAAGTGTGTCGTCTTCTTCTATCCAGCTCGGTAAATTTAACATTCACGGTGTCGTCTCGACCGTAAGTAACTCCAAAAGCTGCGTGAGCGCATACAGAAAATCCTCTCCATAGATGTCCAGCGAGGAGGGTGATGGAAAGCATAAGCTTATTTTCTTCCTTTATGTAAAGGAACATTAAATGTCTAGTAAGTGTACATGACAGCAATCGTTCTCCAACACGAAGATGTGGTTAAAGGAAAATCCTCCACCGCTTTCAGAGCTCCAGCTGCTTCATTCGCAATACTCTGCTTTAGACTTCACAAAACCGAGGCGCAACAAAACTCAAAGTTAGTATCCCAACCTGGTACTTTAAGTGAAAAACACCAGTGTGAGTAACCCTGACAGGAGCACCGCTATTGAGATCAGCATTGTTTGCTCACATTTAGCGAGTAACCTGGAAATGTACCTCAGCGATGTCTGAGTCCCGAGTTTGAACAAAAGCGTGCTGCTGCTTGGACAGGACCGTGTGGGAAAATAGACCACGCCCATCGACTTTAGCTCTACTGCGCTATTGGCTGGACACAGACACTCCCCGGGATACCACGCCCACGGTGCACGCCTCTCAAAGCAAACATCATCCACAGCGTCACATGTCCTGTGGTAGATGACAGTAATCAAATCATCCAGAATCAACATGATGTATTATAATATTCTAATATTGACTGTCTCTAGTGCTCACTTGTAGGGATAGTGTCTTTAACCGCTCATAAATCTCTCTGATGTAGTATTTGTAGTATTTATACAGACACTCATTATGTCTCAGCAGCCAGTTTAGTCTGTGAATATATTGAATAAGAACACAAAATCATAAGTATCTTAATAATACACTTCTAAATGACCGTTAAGTGTATTTTAAGATGACATTTTACAAAATAGTAATATGCTAAAATCATGACAAAATTCTTCACAGACTTGTTAGTGTTACGCTACATTATGTCAGTATCATGTTTGTATAATTAGGAATCTTTCACACTCTCTTTACTTTGCTCTCTATACTATACTTTACTAAAATCCACAAAACTGCAGCAGTAGGAGGCAGGAGCACTGGTGCTAAAACTAGACACGTGACAGATCCAGCCCCCTCAGCACTCATGGCTATTTCTCCGTTAATATGCCTTCATTTCCCCTTTGCTGCTCAGTGTGGACTTCCCCCACACACTTTTGGCTTTAACTCATTCCTCACCAAGTAGAGCTCCCAGCAGCTGGTTCACCCACATCGGCTCAATAGGTATACTTCTTTAATTCAGTTCTCAAATGCAGTACATACGAACTAAGGGTCATTTTTGCACTGTGAGCACAAAGGAACATCACTACTTCAGATACTTTTAACCTCTGCACTCTGCATTCTCCCTTGGGGCTTTGAAAAATCAATAAGAAGGCTTATGGGGGTCACATTTTCACCTTAGCATTATGGACCGTAAGCGTAGCCACCTCTTTACCCAATCTCCCACTGTCAAAAAGGAAAGAGGAAAGGAAGCAAACTGGTTTCATTTTAAGTATATTTTGTTTTGACAAACGGCAAAAAAAAGATGGCATATATTAGTACACAGAAGAGAATGTTTCTTTGCCTGAAAGCCATAGCTTTTCTCTTAGTATCGCTCTCAAGGCCAGATCCTCCCTGTCCTCCCCCATATCCCAAAACAATACGCTTGGGGGCCTCTGCTCCCACAGACCTGGAGGAACATATGTTTTATTTTTAGAGCCCTCTCTCTCAGCCCACGCTAGTAAAGTGAAAAAAAGAGAAAAACCCTCCCTCCGTGTATGGTTTCTGAAAGAGCTGAAGTAGAAAAGAAAGACTAAAAGTACTACAGCATAATTTTTTTCAAATATCAGTAAAAAACTTAACCCAAATATGATCTGCAATTAGTTTTTTTTATTTGGTACAAAAGCAGCAATCCGAAAATTTCTATTCTGTGTCATACAAACTTTATCCCAGTCTTTCAGTATCTTTCACTGTCTCCATCCACCTCCTCCTCCTCTCTTTTCCCCCTTCCAAGAGACGACACACGATTCTCTATTAGCACGTATGCATATATGCACTCACACACTCACGCACGCATACTTGGATAGAAACAAGATAACCTGATACAGTGTGTCAGGTTGAGGAACCAGATCAGGAGTAGGGCAGATGATTTGGTAGGGCTCCCAGTTTGAACGGAAGCCAAGCTGGCTGGCCTCAAGATGGCAGAGGAGAGGAAAGTGTGAACCTGGAGTAACAGGGTAGTCATTGAAATCTGAAAATGTGATGGAATGCAGCTGCTAGATGTAGTGGAGCTGCAGTATTTCCTTGTGTCTCTGTAACAACGAGTAAAATGTGATGTTGCTTTTAAAGCACTGTGTGAATTTGGATTTCTTGCAGGTAACATGAAGGGACATTTCTCTTTTACTTCTCCTCATTCTTTTCTTTTCAGTCCTCCACCCTTCAACCCCACCCCCATAATCACTACCCCCATCCCCAAGACACACACACACACACACACACACTTCCTGCCTCCAACTTCTCACAACACCATTTGTTGAAATTGGCATATGGGGTTTCCAACTGAGACGTAGAGTAGACACAAATCACACACATCAAGAGACAGAGCAGAGCAGAGTGCTGTTCCCTTCTCTTTCTGCCTCTCCCTCTTTTCTTTCCTTCTCTCTGTCTCTCACTCTTTCCCCTTTGAGTGTCTGCCTGCAGGATCCTGTTTCACTGCTGCCCGCATCACAGCCAGACTCATATGTTGGTGAAACAAATTGATTGTCAACAGAAAAAGATGTGAAGTCTGGCCTGCCAAAAAGCTCCCTGCATGATTCACATTTGGGTGGTTGTTATGGTTTTTTTTGTTGTTTTTTTCTTCTCTGAGTGATGATTGATAAAATCTTTTGATATGTTTCAAGAGCTTTCTGCTTTTGAGGTTTAATTTGAACATTCAAGGGGGTCTCTAGACACACAGAGCAAACAGTAAGAAGCTCTATATCTGTATTTGAAAGCTACTCCGCATCTGGTAAATTGCACCTTCTGTTCAAAAGTCAGGTCCAAGGTCAAAGTTTATCTGACAGCCCCCATGTAAGGATTTAGGATTGGAACGGACCCTCTGTGGCCCTGACTCGTGACTCAGACAGGATTTCCTCCCTGCTGTATTCAGCATTGAACTTAACCCTCATCCTGCTGTGGCACCAACCCCTTTGACACCAGTCCTGTGTGCTTAGGGTGACCAAAAGTTTAGGCTGCAGGTTAGAGGACAGAGGACTGCTGTTTGATGGCTGTTAGCCCATGTAATAGGATAGGCTTCTGTAAACCCCTGTGCCGGTTGACCTCAACTTCAAACTGTGAAATATCCAGCAGTGCATGAGATTACTTGTGACAGAAAAGTTGTTTATGTACAAAAAATGAGTGAAAATATAGATGGACGAGAACTCAAAAATGAATAATAAAGTCACTAGAATACCTGGCATACCTGAGGATCTGGTTTTAACTGCAGAACATCCAGTCACAGGGGGCCTTGTTAAAAGATTTGTTAACCAAATTATGCATCAAACATTAAACAAGAGAGACAGTGGGATTCTTAGGTGCACACCTGGGCTCACACCCATGCCATGTCAAGTATCTTCTTACCCTTTCCTGTTCTACAGTACTTCAGAGATAGTGTTTAACAGTGTTATGAATGCCACAGGTAAGGAAGTGTTTCTAACCCTGGCTGTGGGTACATCTGTTCCTGGGGACTGCATGGTGTACACGATCGTATCAGTGACAGGCAAGGCTAGAGAAAACATTCCTGGCTTCAACTTCTGACCCTCTCGCCCCAGTTAACCCCTCCCCGTTTCCCTTTCTTTCCTGGCTTCGTTACAGTGACCCTCAGCACTCAAGATTACTGTGCACCGGTTCAACCTGTCAATGCATTAACTGACAGCAAAACGTGTGCAATGGATAGATATAGTTTCGCAACAATGATTCTCATGT
The DNA here is from genome assembly GCF_057382185.1 of Mchenga conophoros. Classification (NCBI taxonomy): domain Eukaryota; kingdom Metazoa; phylum Chordata; class Actinopteri; order Cichliformes; family Cichlidae; genus Mchenga; species Mchenga conophoros. The sequence goes on from NC_140529.1 coordinate 31,149,600, forward strand.
TTTAAGAGACAGGGTGATATTCTATACCCGAAGCATGTGTCGCAAGTACCAAGTACGGAAAATGTGCAAGAAACATCACAGTCTATTAAAGCGATTTTATACAGCAGCTTCTGTCAACTAGATGTTAGAAAGATTTCAATCTAGGTATTTAGATATATTGATACCATTATTCATTCCAGCAGATAAATGAATGCTTTTAACTGTAGCATTGCTGATTCACTGTTTAAATTCTTCAGACTTTACTGTACTTAGTAATTATATTTGAAAAGCACGCATTCCTCCGCTTTGGTGAAAATGTAAATAGGAGCAGACATGATAGCAGAAATGTGGTTATCACTAACTGTCATCAAAAAACAAATGAGGAGGGGATGTACTGGAATCAAAGAGGCATAGAGAAAGATGGGAGACTGATAAAAATCAATAGTCAACTGGAGTAGATAAACAGCCAGGGCAACTGAAGAATAGACACAACATCTGACAATACAAACAAGCAGAGATATGCCCTCATAGTATCTGGTATTTTTACATCAAAGAAGAGGTAAAAAAACCAAAAAAACCAATAAGACTCCTCAAATAGTTGTGCTGAACATATCTTCTTACTTGCTGTTTACAATTTAATCGTACAGGACAATCACGCTCTCCCTCAGTCCTCTATTTTTTTCCATAGTTTTTCTAAAACTTTTATCATCCCGTACTCGGGAATATCCAAATTGAAATAATTTATTATAAACTTTTGGTGTCTGGAAGTCAATGATACAGTAGGTTAAACACTGTGAGTGTTAGAGTGAGGGAGAAGATAACATATTGACAGTTAGGAAGGCTGGGCAGAGAACCAGAGTCCTTCAGCTATTTTTGGATGCCGACTGTGTGAAAGTATGCTGAATGCAGAATAGATGACACATTGCCAAAATCTGAACCTGCGTTGCATTAGTGGTGTCTGTGCAAACTTGAATTTCTGTTCTTAAGCATATACATTTGCGAAAAAGACGTGCCTTGGCACAGAGGCACATGTATGCATATTCTAACACTTATTTGATGGAAATAATGCAAAAAATTACTCTGCATTTTAAGAATGGGTTGGTTGGTAGTCACCATAGACGTGTCATCGGGATTTGCAGAATCACTGGAAACAATCTGCTGTTTGTAAAAGAGTCCAGTCCTGTGCATCTGTGCAAGGGCTTGCTCTTGCTTCCTGTGTTTAGAGATCAGCCTCGAGAGCAGCTCTTACAAGTACAAGCAGTATAATTACTGAATATGGAAAAAGTGCCCACTGCTTTCCCTCAGTCTGAGCAGTGGCCCTTCACAGAGCAACTGAGTAAACTTCAATTCCTTTGGTCCTGTTTGTCAGTATGAATCTGGATGTTTTTGCAGAAGAAAATAATTGCACACTCCTGTGATTTTGGGATTTTCCACACTTCTGTAAACAGGATCTCTCAGAAGCTAAAAGTTTCAATAAATGGGTATTGAATTTTATTAGGAGGAAATCAAATATACGATGATGCTACAAAGAGTGGAGGTCTGCGATTCATAGGCTCACCTGAAAAAGAACAAGGTAAGGGATTTGAGACATTTCTGTATTTCAGTTTAAAGCAGAGGGACAAAGAATAGCGTAAAACACAAAAATTTAACCTGGCCTTAAGGTAAATACGCGAGTTTACAACTTGTTTGCATTAGTTGGGATGCTAATTAACAGCCTACTGGTTCTTTCTTTCCTTAGTCTGGCAGCATTAGCCCACACATCACCACATATTGCACTTACCTGAACCCACTACTGTATCGTAACAAAGTTTGATTAATCTGTTTGCATTTAAGGAACTGTGCCTTACTAAATAAACGGTGTGTGCTTGAGACAACACACGGGCGTCCCTCCATGTGTTGTCTCGTGTTTCCTTGAGGGCTTGAGCCAAGCTGTTGCTAGGTGCCATGACCTCCAAGAGCAACATTCATGGGTAGAGAGGGTGAACCCTGTGAGGAGGACCAGGGTTGTATTTTATTTCTGCACCTCCCCCTACCACAAACACACACTGTATACCACAAAGTCCCAATGGGCCTGGCCTCTGGCTAGGCTCGTTCACTCAAGTTCATCATTAGCATCCATTTATATTCATAACTAATGATCTCTCATAACTAATGATGTTTCTTAACAGGAAGCAGTGCAGTCTATGATCCTAAGAGGTAGGATATTTCAGTCTTTTCCCCCCAGTGATTAAGTTTTTAGTATTAAATAGGCTACTTTATACACTACATTGCAAGAAATAGCCCTCCCTTGCTTTGGCTGCCCATCAGATGCCCTAGCCCCCACCCCACCTAGAAGCTGTGAGTGGAGTGGGGCCCAGCGTTGAGGGGACAAGTTGTTCTGTAACCTCACTGCCAAAGGTACTTTACTGGAGCACAGAGCTGAGCTGTGGAAGGGAAGGACACACTTTGCATGTCTAGTCAGATATTTAAAGAGTGTGTGCATGCATAGCAAAGTGTATTGTAGAGAGGGTTCGGCAGAACGTTGAAGAAAAACAGGCCTTGAGAATTAGCAATTGCACTATTGCAATTACTGGAGTATTTTCCGGTGTGTTTTTTAGCCAAAGAGAGAAGCATTCAGTTGCCACTTTTTAAAAAACAAGCACAGAAACATTGTTGGTTAGCCAACCTGACCACCTTTATACGTTGTGACTTGGCATAAACCCTTTTCATCCTCACTCATCATCCTTCCAGCTGCAACTGTCATTTACTACAGACAGTTTCAGATTAAACAAAGCCCGAGGCAGTGCAACACAGGAAAAAAAGACAGTGGGCAAACAAACTGGGAGGCAGACTAAATACTGCGGCTTGTTTGCTTCGTGAGGGAAATACAGCCAAGGAGTGTGTATCACTCATTGAGGCTATACATGTGCCTATATGTGAACTTCTGCGTGTGTGCCGTGTTGGCAGCAAACATCAGAAACAAAAGTGTCTCGACTCCATGTAACTCAGGCCACAGCTGCTCATGGTATTTAAACCCAATGCAGGAGCCTGTACTGTTGTCTTTGTGGACTTGTCATTGTGTTTATACCAACCTGTCTTGTCTGTATTTAAATCAAATCTGAAGACATGTGCAGGTGTGTGTATTCACAAATATAGGTCACTATTTGTGCAAAAACGGTTGACGGAGCGCAACAGATGTTGTCCCTTGGCATCAGTCCTTTTCTTCTTTCAAAGTGAAGGAATAAAAGTACATTAAAACAGAATATAAACCACATGTACTCTAATCTTCAAGTGCTATGTCTTTTATACGGTATTTGCTAAGCAATACAGATACTGTAGTAATACAGAAAGGTTACAAGACCTATAAATAGAAAATATATATAAAAAACAAAACAATAGGAGAATTGGATTTTAAAGGGGTAATGTAAATGTTGATCAAGTGTGGAACTACAGTGTTTAGGGTTCTACATGGGTCCTATCAGCCTAGCTAAGTATAGTACACGGTGCATGCTGGGTTGACCTGGAAACCCCTGACATTGAATCTTTGACAGGACTGCACAGCTTGTGTCTGAAGTGTTGCTGGTGATTGATTGCATGAAAAAATAAATACTGAAATACTGAATAAATACTTCAAATACTTCAAACACAGGACATAAAAGTGTTGTGTAACACATTTTGCTTGTTGAAATTTCAACAGAATCTATACCGCTCTCATGATTCCATGGCCACATTATTCCTTACACAGCATTAAAACTATAAACATGGAGGAACGCACATCTACTCACCAGCACCATTAGAGCTCACTAATCACTGTTTTACTTTACTTTTTCTAATCCTTAGAAAAGAGATAAAGCCAAAAATAACAAGTTTTCTTTGCTGACCCTTTGACAGATTTTTTTCTTAGCAAAATCAAGTTGCAAGTCAACTATATTCTCCCAGAACGCACGTATAGCTTCTACACAACCTCTCAAAAACCACATTTTTCTTTGAACTGAGGTGCTTGCACAGATTTAACAAGAACAAAAAAAACAAACATCAAATTTTTGAGCTTTGCAAAGACTAGATGATGGGCTCTGTTACTTTGGACAAAGAGTGCTTCCTTTTGCTTCTAGTTTTGTTAATTGAGCTGGTGCATCCACTTTTGGTGTGAGTGGTTAAAGAGGTTGTGGCAGCTGTCTTGAGCTAACACTGGGGGAGAGCCTCCAGGACCCCTGTACTAGTTTGCAAATCCCCCGCTGGGCTCACTGTTAGCTGGGATTGGCCCTCACCAGCAGGAGGTCATACTAGTGTATGGACACCTGAAAGGAAGCTGTTTTAATTGCTCTGTTTACAGCCCTTTACCCACCAGTATGGAGGGACACCAGGTTCCCATAGTTTGGGATAAAAATAAACACCTGTCTCATCAGTGTCTGACTATCTTGCTGAATTATCAGGTTTCTGGCAAACATTTGAAAACCAGACACCATCAGCATTATTTACATCTGTTTTGCGTTAACATATCAGCTACACATAAATAAAGACGGCACTTACCATAGAAACCTTTCCAGATCCTTCCATCCATCCTCATGACAGTGTTATTCTATGGTAACAGGTCAGCAAAATTAGCTCTTGGAAACATCTAGGCATGACCCTTGTTTATGCGTAAATGTGTGTTTATATGCCCTCTGATATGGGCTCGACAGTGTACCCTCGTACCCTTATAGCACATGTCCTTTTTATTCTGGAGTGGCACCCCTATGGAAAATACACATTGTGCTAATGGGTGCAGACCACAGTAAAATGCGATCCCAAAGCACAAAAGGTTATTTTAAAATCCAGGGCTTTGTGAGAAACAAGACCATCATAGTTCTCCAATTGTCAGTTTGTTTTTGCATGTGTGTGTTTTTTAAAGACAGAGAATATTTTGTGATTCAGGTTGAATGGGAAAACCCAATTTCCTTCGGGGTCAACCTTCAGGATCAATAAAGTTTTATTGAATTGAATTGAATTGAAAAGAGAAAAAAAAGCATGAGACTGATGTATACACGATTATGGAAATACCTTCTTACTTCTTTATTATAAATAATTGTTTGTGTATGGTTTAAGGTGTGCCAGGTTAATTTTAGAAAATGAAAGCTCCCTCTTTTATTCATTTAGAATTTAGAATTTTGAACATTTTTGACAACATGAAATGTTTCGAAAGACCTGCAAAACAGAGTTAAAACAAACATATTGTGTGAGATAGTTGGATGGCAACCAGCAAAACTGCTGCTCAAGTGTTGTAATGTGAGCAGACCCACTGTACTGTGAGAAGCAGCGACCCAAGTATGAGCCATATCTGACATCTAGTGGTGAATTGTGCAGTTTTGCTGTTACTCTTGTGTAACTGCTCCTGTACCTAACCTGCAAAAATGCTGCACATGAGCACATTAAAAAAATACACGTTAATTAAATAAGTCTAAGTTCTCTTTCTGTTACCTGAGTTGTAATGTATATTACTTGGGGTAACAACTAAATGTAAAGTGAAGTGGAGTTTTTCCCTATTATGGATTAATTAAGAGCATTTTAACAAAATATTTAAAATATTTTAATAGTTTTTTTTAATCGTGACCATTGAGAACCATTGAGAATCACAACACCCCCTCCAAAAAACCCTCACACATATTATCTGGAAAGTCCACCACGAACTGGTCATATTAATCATTTATCACTTTTAACATTGAGTTGTTTTATCCAGATGAACTGTTTAACCTCAGCCAGCATTAGGCTATCATCAGCTCTCTAAAGTCACTATAAGGTCAAATATAAAAGGTAATTAGAGAATGAGATGGCCTCCAGCCAGCCATATCTATAAGCTAGGTGCAGATGTGCTGCATGCATCTACTGCATGCACCACATTATATCTAAAATAATGCCCGTTGAAATTAAGTAATCCTCTTTGCTTGCTGCCTTACCATAAATTACAGTATACTGAACTATAAATTATCCAAGCTGTGTGAGGGTGTTAAACTCTTTATTTTCCTCTCAATATTAAGGTCATCTTATCGGAAACAAGTACATCTGTAAAATATTACTGATTATTGTACAATCCACTACTTTAAAACCTCAGTTGAATATTTGGGGTAGTAGGGGGTTTCAAGAAATTTCTACTTTGACTGTACACTCAAAAAAATGAATGAGGTGGATTGTTCAGTGTATATTAATTATTTATTTTCATTTTACTTAAAATATATGTTTTTGTTAAGTTAACATATGTTTTTCTAATCAAGTCTACGTAATTGTGTCTATTATTCAACGTACATAATACTAATGTGTTACTTGATCGCATAACATTTAAGTTAAGTCAATTAGGATCGATATACCTTGTATATCCACAAGGTGGCAGTAATGCAAAAACAGTTGTAATGAAACCGCGCAGAACAAGAAGGTTTCACGGCTTGTGCCTGCTCATGCGCAAGACTTCAAATTTAACTGAAAAAGGCTGTTTTGGCGCCAAGCTACTGTTTCTTTGAGAGGTAAGACCACTTTTTTTCTTTGACTATGTTGTGTAGTATCTATATGTCCAGCATGGTTATATTTTGCGTTTGTCTTACAAGACATGTTATATCGTTTGCGTGCGCTTGTTTTACATTAGTTTTACTGGGTCCTGGACATGCTTATTTTGTGGACTGTGTAAGAAACATTTTTATTGTTTTTTGTTTTATTAAGGGATTAGCTACAGGGGTTCATGGGGTTATTCTTTCAAGGGGTTATTTTTCCATTTGCTTTCTTGGGATTCCTTTTCTGTAATCCGAGAGTCGGAAATATCGAATAGGATAGCAAGGATAGCATAAAGTGACATTTAAAATCCAAAAAGTCAAGGGCGAAAGCCACTGTGACACCATTGTTCTGCTCTATCAGTAATCTGTATTATGTAAAAATGGTCTGTAAATACAGCATGTTTCCTAGCGGAGTTATACATATCAATGTAGTTATAAATTACAGTTTGTGAAAGTACACACTTAATTTTTTTAATAAAATTATTCAAGACATATGAGTGGACAGACAATGGAGGTCGACAGACCTGGTGATAATTGCTTCTATAGAAAGTTAGCACATGGCAGTGTCAATCTCTTGCTTTTCTTCTGAGTAGTATTTTATTTAGTTGTAATTCAAACAATAATTTGCTTCTTGAAATTAAGTAATGAATTTCTTGTTTTACTTTATAAATCTCAGATCCTGCCTTTACCTGCTCCCTCCTATACTGATGTGGTGTATGTGGTATTGCTGAGCTTGTATGTGGTATGTGAACTGTTATACTTTTAAAAACAAAACTGTTTTATAAGTTAAGTTTTCTTTTGTGACCCATCCCATGCCCCTGTTATTTCTTCTCCACATCTGAACCATGGTAAAGGTTGCAGTTCAAGGGCCTGAGGCATGAAATTCTTTTCAGATCAGCTGTGATCAATATTTTTTGGAACTTGATAAATAACAATAAAAGCTGTAATGGCTCCATTAGCATTTTGTGTAAATGTTTGTGTTAAAATTATAGCTTTAATGAGGTCTTACTACATTAGTTTTAGTTTGTATATGTGTACATATAGTATGTATATTTACAGTACAGTATGTTGTGTTTGTTGACATATTTTCAGGTGGAAGCAGAATATGTGAGGATTACTACTGCTGCACATGTTCCAAGGCTTTTTACACAACTTGACCAATACACTGACCAGCTCATAAAAGTCTTCAAGAAAAAAGGAGGCGTTGCAGGGAAGAAAATTAGACAAACTTTGGCCCCAGCCACACAGGTGCGTTATTCTGTTGGTAGCAAAATATTATGGCTAATAAGATCATTTTCAAATTTAAACAGCTAGTGTATGGTAGCTGCACAGTGCACTTACATTTATATTAAGCAAGACAAAGTTTGGTACTCAAAACGTTGGAAAATTTAAATTACCTAAACATATGTAAAATCTGATCCCTTGATTTAGGTTAAACCAGAAGTGAATGTTTTTATGTTATGTTTTGAATGCAAAAAAGATGATGTATTAGTTTGTCTTTACCTCCATTATGGACATATATAATGTGGTGGAAACCCTGCCCAACAGGTTAACTATTCATGTCCATGTGATGATTAGTTGGTCTTGTGTACATGTCTATCTGTGCAGTGGATATGTCATTCATTTTGCGTATAATGTGAGTTTCTGTCATCCTAAAGTATATCTGTTTTCTCTTCCTGTATCTCTGCCACTCTCTACAGAAGGAAAGTATTGAAAAGGGGAGGGAGTGTGTCCTCAGGGCACTACCTTTTTACCTGAATGAAGACCCAAGCATCCTCTTCAAAGAATAATTGGTTGGTAATTTTAGTTTAGTTTTTTATCTGTATTAAACCAAATTTTGAATAACTAATGTTGTTGCATGTTGTTGTTGTTGTAATTTGCATGGAACCTGTTTAAATGTTTTGGGAAATCTTCTTGTATACCCAAACTATTTATATTTATCGTTGAATCTGTAGTCTGAAATAGTGGCACACTGGGGTGCATGTTCCTAATATTGTGTTTACGTCATTAAAGGGTAGCTTTGGCCCTTTTTCTTTCTTTTTTTAAAACTGGATGCCATTTTTCTATGTTTTTGTGTCTAAGCTACAGCTGTTCAGAGGGAGCTGGAACAAATTACCCTTGCTATCTTTACCATCGAAAGAGCTGATGCCAGCACTCCTCCAGCCGATGTGGGTATAACCATCTAGTGTGTCCTGCATGACCTGGAAGACCTGGCCTCTGCATGTGCACTCTTAATGGGTGGGATATATGCACTGAATCTCAGTTAACCTCAAGACTGAAAGCTTTCTTTGAAGTACTTCAGAAGCTCTTCCTTCATCTGTATGTCAGCATACTCTTGACCAAGGTACAGTTGCTCAAGAATACACTGAATGAATAAGCCAACCTTTAATTTGGATGATGAATGTTCTGTCAGATGGACAGAAGTTTTTCGGAGGCTGAATGGGAATAAAATGGCAATTTGTAAATGACAGATAACGGGAAAATTACATTTAAGAGAAATTTAGAACATTTTGAAAAGTTTGTAAACTACTACAATTTGAGAGATTTTACTGTTGTGGGGGGCTAGTAAGAGACAATCAAAAGTATTGAGATTTAAAGGATTTAATTGAGAGATGATACTGCACCAGAAATGTTGAAGGGTGGTGTGTATATTAGCGTTCAAGGCATATTGTTATGAGGTGGAAATATGTTCATATTCAGTTTGTGTTACATTGTGTGCATTGTAAAGGTAATTGCAATACATACTAAAAATAAGGGTAAGTTAGGAGGTTGATCTGATATCCTCGTGTTGGTGTTGTTCCCAGATCATCATACTAAATGTTGTTCCAGGATCAACATTGCAAGTGACCAATCAGAATGTTGTGACGTCATACTTTTGCGACTTCGGGAAAAACCGGCGTAAAACAAAAAACTGTACTTAAGCTGCGTGAAACCGCCTCTGTCCGCCGATCAACTGACCCTAACCCTAACCGTAACCCTTTAATAAACAGTAAGCAGAATTGATATTGTCCTTGCAACATTGAAATTTCATAAATGCACGAATGGCTTGGCGCGCAAAAGAATAACGTCACAACAATGTGACAACATTTTCATGATGGTCTGGGAACAACACCAACACGAGGATATCAGATCATCCAAGTTGGGAATGCAGGATGAATGTATATTTTGTGGACTTTTAAAGACGAACAATTGTTTCCATGTTAAAATGTTTACATCTGAAGTTTTTTGCCCAAACACTAGTAAAATAAATGTTGACAGTGGCAAGTGTTAAATGGTTACTGCTGTGCTGTTGCAAAAAAACTGAACGCTGACAAGCTGTTTTATTGTTAGACCATAATGTTGGCATGTTTTGTTAAAGTTTTATTTGGGATGGTGATGTAATTTTCTTTGATTGCTAATATCAGTGGACTATTTATTATTATTATTATGATTATTATGATTATTATTATTGTTGTTGTTGTTGTTGTTGTTACATAAATTTTTTTTTAAATTGTGGCTGTTGAGGTGGACACTTCACTTTGCATTGTTAAAGGAAAGCACTTCATTGGCATTGTGTTACTGGACTGACCCTAAGCAATCATTGCAAATAGCAACTTTGCTATCCATTTTAGACACTAAAAGAAAAAAACACTCACAGACCTTACTAGCATCACATGTGCATAACTCAAGTGTCATCTTATCAATGTGTTATGTGATCTTCAATGCGTTTTTTTTTCTCTCTTCTATTTCTGGTAGATACAGACATTTAATTTAAAGTCTTGATGTTGCATCTGTCTACATACTGTTAATTACTAACCCTAATGAGCTGTTGTGTTTTATTTTGGACTGGGTTTACACAAATGCTCACTGAATGTGTTGGCAATAAAAGAAATTTTAAAAAATAAGTTGGATGTACTTAATTCATTTGTGTGGAACCTGTTGACAAAATAGATTTATGTAAAACTAATTAATAAAGCACAAGGTGGCTGAAAATATAATATTTGAATTAATCTAACTTAAATTTAACATTTTACTGCCACAAATAAGAAATGTGTTGAAGTAACTAATCTAAACTATCTAACCTGAAAATATATCATCTTTGTTCATACAACATAACTTGATTTAGTTAGTCTTAAATATGTCTTGTTAATCTTAAGTAGTTTTTTTAAATTAGATGAACTAAAGATTTTTGCTTTAAACTAACATAATTCAATTTCGTGGAACCTGTTGACAAAATAATTTTAATTAAAGCCAACGTTTCATTTTTTTGAGTGTAGAAACTTTGCTTTCTGTCTCTTGTCAGTTAGACAAATCCATATGCAAAGCCTGGAGACTATTTGCAGCCACTTTCTGGTGCTGATTTGATGTCCTATTTTACTCTCCCGTGTCAATTTCTCCTGCTTGCCATTGTCTTCTCTCTGCAGATATAATTCTGTACTTTTACGGTATTTCGGGAGTGAAAATAGTTGCAGCTTACAAACAGACCATCTGATTTGATTGAAAACACGTAAATCCCACGATAAAGGCATTCAATCTCACATCATCACTGACGCACTGCCGTCCCATAAACCCAATTCTTAATCCCCCCCCCCCCTTTGTGGTCAGTGTGCCACCCATCGCCATAAATCCCTCTCCTCCGCATCATTCTCACCCCGCCCCCACTCCATTGTGCATGTGAGTCTCCAGGGATGAATCTGAGTTCAGCCACAACTGGCATCCTTAGGCTATGACCTGTTCTGTTGTGAGGGTTGCACTTGCACGAAATACCTGGACAAGGGTCACACGAGCATCAAGCAGAACAGTGCAGCCTACTGGTCAGATGTGATTGTCATAGCCAACTCTGCGGTTCTGCTGCTGGTAAAGGATATTACTGAGCGTCATCTTATTTTTGGAAGAAGTTCACGTCTGCGTTCCCGGAGAGAAAGCGTTCTTAACCAAACCCTTGAAAACACGGGGCACAACCGGACAAGTGGAAGCCATGAAAACAGTGCCAAAGGATGATATGAAATATAAAGGAAAAGAAAAGAGGAATGAATATTCAGAACATTGATATTTAATCGAAAACTGATTGAAAACTGATCACTTTGACCAGCTTCACGATATTGATTTGGGGACTGAAATCACTGTATTCTTAGTTGCTGTGGAGAACACCTGACAGCTGCGGATTTTAAAAGTTTTTTTGTTTCTTTTTCTCCGCCTATCAAATTTCTTCTGCATTTGAAAATCCAGGCTCCTGCGTACGGGACCCATCTGAATCCTGTCTGAACTGCCTGCAAGCGCACCGCTTATGCAGAAAACTGAAAAGCATGTTGATTGCCACCATACAGGAGCTAATGCATTCCATTACGGTCATGTAAATAAAACCATTAAAAGGATATAAAAGAAAAGTGCGCGCTCTCGGCGAAGCGCAGCATCAGCACCAGCAACCGATGCGCGTCCCCGCCCCGGTAGAGGCTGCCCGAGATCCCGGGAAGAGGAGTTGGAGCAGCGCGAGTTAAAGTTGGGCTAAAGGGGGGGTGAGAGGATGCTGCAGAACAATCTACGATCTAATTAACATAGCATATGTGGATAAACGTGTCCTAAGTGAAGGATGACTTGCAAAACACTGAGCATATGCCTCTTGTTTTGGGGGTTTCAACATTGCTCATCACGTAAGTCTTGTGAAACAGCAATTATTCATCTACTGTCGCTTGCTAGAATATGATTAAAATATTTCAGGGTGTATATACATGCATTATCTGCAGACTGTTTAGTGTCGGATCATACGCTGACGAAAAAGTTGCATTCTAACACGCGATAACCTGATGAGTGAAAAATACCACTGGAGGGCAAAATGTAGCCTGAGATGTTGGGATGTTTGAAGGGCAACGCACGCTGCGACGAAACCGGGCATTGTGTTAAACGGACACGATTTCATTTTCACGGCTTTCTTTTGGCTACTGAACATTTCAAAGCACGAAAAGTGTTGAAGCAAACCACGTCGGTCCTGCATAAGGTGCGCACGGCGATCCCCCTTTGCACTGGACTGTCTGCATTGCAGTGCTTTCTCCCAGCCTGCACGCAAGTTTCTGCAGCGTGCGGGCTCAACTCTATTTTATTTTAAAAGCGCAGTGCTGTTTATGTTGATTCAAATATAATAATATACACACACAGTGTATCTTCTTGTTGGCGAGAATCGGTTGAGCGATTTTTAATAGCAACGTTTGAGAGAGCAGGGCTCAGCGTCCTGACCGGGACCAGCCCACTGCAGTACTTTTTTTTTTGGGAAACCTAGGTGTCCATGAGCTGCCCAGAAAGCGCTGCATCTCGCTTTTAGCTTAATGGGAAATCAACATCTGCTATAAGACTGCTGAAGTGCTTCAGTTGTCTTGCAGGTGACAGAATAAGGAATACGTTTGTGGGGGTATGTTTGGGGCTAAAATTGGGTAAGGCTAAACACCCACCTAGACCCATTCACCAGAGCTTGAATGCATACCGATAAGCGTTATGTGTGATGTCACTGTCAAGATGACCTCAGAGAGTCTTCACTGCTTCTTTAACGCACACTCCCAGATACTGACTCATTAGTTTAGGTAAGAAAGATGGAGGATGGACTAAGGTATGACTTCCTGTCACTTTGGAATGTGAAATTCAGAAATTCAGATACTGACTTACCTCTAGTCTATCTATCTATCTATCTATCTATCTATCTATCTATCTATCTATCTATCTATCTATCTATCTATCTATCTATCTATCTATCTATCTATCTATCTATCTATCTATCTATCTATGTGTTGTTAGGTTATTGAGAACATAAATGGTTCCACATTGTAGTATTGATATATGCCTTTGAGATATCCCCTTATGAGAAATTATAACTTTGCTATACAGGAACTATTTTTTTTTTATTTTGAGAAAAAGAGAAAGTTTCTCTGTGATGCCACGCTAACTGCAGAAGATGAACAGAGAAACCAGTTAAGCTGAATATGTTTGTCAAGTGCATTCGTTTGCTGATTTCCAATCAATAAGTTGATGTCTCTGTGTTTTATCTACAAAAGTTCTGATGATAGTTTAATGCAGCCCTGTGGTCTGCTGTGGAGACATGCACAGTGGAGCTGTGCCAGAATAAAATGGAGTCTTAGATCTCAGAGCCTCACCCCACTAAATCATCCTGGGGTGAGGCTGAAACTCGCTCTCTGAAGTGAGAGTGTGTGTGTATGTGTGTGTGTGTGTGTGAGGAATAAGAAGGTGGAATACATGTGAATAAATCTAAAGCTTATAGTCTGAATAACAAGGAACTAACTGTTTGGTTCATGAGAGGGGAATTTATATCTAAAGAAGCTGCAATAGTCATTTAGATTTAACTTTAAGTCTCAGCAGAACTCTGATATTCTGTAGTGTTTGTAGTTTTGGTCCTTGGTAGTCAGGCACCACCCACTGTGATGTCTGCCCAAATATGAATAATTTAGCAAAACCTTTCTTGCCATTCTTATGTGCTGCTTTGTTGCAGTATGTTTTGGTATGTTTGGAGATGCCCGCATTCAGTGGATGCCTTCACTCAGACAGGGTTGCTGTGTGAATCGTCAGCAGCCATGCATCACAGAGCAGCGTCAGTCAAAGGAGGTGCCTCTGCATACTGTATGTAACCGGCAAAAACGATGTGTCAGCCCAGACAGGCCTACCCACACTAGCGGCAGAATGATATTTCAGCATGAGTGGTGCTAGAGCTCTACACAGCTACGCTGTTCTCCACAGCCTCTTAATGATAAACGGAGAAATAGACTACCCCGTGTGGTGCACAGACAGGAAGGGTGCAAAATCACAAGTAGCAGGGTACACAGGCTTCAGGTATGCTCTAACTGCTGCAGCATGACAACGCCCAATAGGGAAGAGACAGGCAGAGAAGGCAGAGAACATTATGCGATGATGATGATGATGATGAGCAAGAGTAATGGGATACAGTGAAAGCACGGAAGATTGGAGGGTTTTTAGAGTTGGGGTGGAGATAAAGAGAGTGGTATCAAAAGGAGGGAAAGGAAGTGAGACAGTGAATAGGTCTGGGTGCGGAGTGCGTGACATGCTTTTCATAAAAAGGAGGAGCTGTGTGACCTAGGTTACCTTGATGCAGTCTAAGATGAAGCTGTTAAAGCCAAACACCATTTCATTTACTAGTAACTGAAGAAGTTAAAGAAGTAATTACTCAAGCTACGAATAGAAAAGGAGCTTTTTTTTATGTGATTGCATCTCAAAACTTCAAAGTATATGTATTTTTTGTGGGACTGGACATTTGAGGGTGTGGTTCACTTGAAATGGCTTTAGAGCACAGCAGTAAAGTAATGCAGCAGAGATTTGTTATTGATTATCTGCAGAATAGCAGGCATTTCTGTATCACAAAGAGAGAGAAAGCCATTAGAGAAGAAGCTGAATCAGAAAGTTCAGCACATTTCCTCCCTCTGAATGTGCAGCATGCCCTTGGAGAGATGTGGACGGAACTCATTAAAGTTGTTTAAAATTTCAGACTGTGCTCCACTTGTCCTCATCTAGCTCCATTTGCAGTCAGTATACTAACTCTGCTAACATGCCTTGTCCTTAGCTGCTGGTTACCATGCCTTCTTCTGTATGACCTCCACGAATGTAAAACAATGATTAAAACTCCTGTTTAGTAGTAAACAACTCCAAACATTTAAGAGAGGATTATACTGACACTGGTGGAAGGTCAGATAGGAGCTTCTTCCATTTCAATAATAGTTATACATAAGCAAGATTAAAACATTTTATTTATTTATTGATGCACCTGCTTTGTCTTTCATTGAACAAATATTATCCCTCCAGGATTTTGGTTTATCTATTTTAAATGTCTTAAGAGTCTCAAGGAGCATATTTTGGCACGTAAAATGAGAAACTGTTTCCTTTACAGCTGGAGGTGAGGGCATCAGCCATTTATCCCCAGCCACGACAGAAGCAAGATTAAGTAGAATTATGGTCACTTTTAACAGCCCTCAAGCAGGGAGCAAGTCTGAGCAGATGCGTGATGGCCCCATTAGCCTTATAACCACATGTACAATAGCAAAGCAGCATGACAGCGCTCTCTCTCTTTAAATATTATATATATATATATATGTCTGTATAATAATAATAATAATACATTTTATTTGATGGTGCATTTCTGAAACCCAAGGTCACCTTACAAAGAAAAGAAAGATATCAATAAAACAGTAGATTAAAATACATTAAAATACAAAAAAGTAAGCTGTGTATTGAGCTGTGACTTAAATAAGGGAAGGGAATCTATATTTCTTATGAGAGGAGGAAACGAGTTCCAGAGCCGAGGAGCAGAGCGACCGAAAGCTCTGTTCCCCGTAGTGATAAGACAAGCAGAAGGACCAACAAGATGAATTGCAGATGAAGATTTGAGAGAGCGGGAAGTTAGTGGTAATATGGAGCAGATCGCATAGATAGGGATCTGTTTAATTTCTGTTAAGTTTGAGAAAATTAGAGGAGAATCATGATCTCATCTCCATAAGACAGAAGGGATGAATTAGGTTTGGAGGAAATGTAGAGCTGGGTGTCATCAGCATAACAATGAAAATTGACATTATATTATAAACGTATTATTATTATTATTATTATTATTATTATTATTATAGTTAACATGTGTTTATTTTAATCTGCAAAAAAACAAACAAAACAATACTAAAGGTATTAGTGCTTTGCTTTGAATTTAATTGAATTAATCCGAGTAAATGTGTCTCCCAGAGAATGCAGTAACCGCTAATTAATCTCCAAGTGGAGTTTTCTTATCTAGCTGTGCAGGAGTGCCTGCTGTTGTTATTCATTTCGAATGATGCATCGTTATAAAAAGCAACTTTTTAAAACACCTTCTGACGTTGGTGTTGTCCCTGTTTTCACTGCAGGAGAATGTGCCGATCCACTCATCTCTGGGCTGTATGCGTCCTCCTTCCTGGCCTCTTCCAGATATAACTTTCTGTACTCTGCCAATTTTGCCAAACTATATGGTAAGTTCTTGTAATGTAGAGCCAGTCCTTAACTTTATGCTAGTTATATTTGAGACCTGATTCACAGCACAAATTCACCGTAGTACTTCCATTCAGATCCACTATCTATAAGCCATAAAGTAAGGGACTCTATCTTAAGGTGACAATACTTTCAATGGAAATGAAGAGAATATGATATAATTTATTTAAAAAATCCTGCGACTAAAACATAAAATCATGGTTTATTATTTTTTAATTTGATTGAACCTTCTTTTAGCAAAGGAAGCTATTTTTTTTAACAAAGTTAGCAACTAGCAGGTAAAATAGAGTGTTTACCAGCTATGATGCAGGTATTTCAAACACAGTTTGATAAGTAGTAGCATACACTGCATACTGTGTAATCATTCCAGTAAGATTTAAGGTTAGCTCTGTAAGGTCACAGTTGTATTTCCAGTTATTTGATTCTTGACAAATTTGATCAAATCTTTCGTTTTCATGCCCTCAGGCAGCAGTGGCTGGTCCCCTTCCCCAAGGGACAGACAGCCATGGTTGCAGATAGACTTGGGCAGGAAGTACCGACTGGTGGCAGTTGCCACTCAGGGGACCTTCAACTCATATGACTGGGTCACCAAATACACTCTGCTCTACGGAGATCGACCAGACTCCTGGACGCCGTACATCATGAAAGGAGGCAACTCTGTAGGTGTCACTGGGCCCTAATGGCCGTGGTGGGATGAAAGCCATAAAAGGGATGAGTCGAGGATTAACTAGTCAAATGTAATCTCTATGGCAGATTTGGGATTCAGTGGGTGTTCCATTATATTCATTGCCACAGGCTGAAAAACAAAGACAGCACAGAATATTATCACTGACAAAGCTAATCTCATCATCAATTCATCATCGCCTCTTAATAAGGCTTTAACACCATAGCAGTGGCTCAATAACTCTCCACTCTTCTCCTGTCTCATCTGTTTGCAGACGCTGCCTGGTAACTGGAATTATTATCAGGTGAAGAGGAATGTCTTCCATTACGCCTTTACCGCTAAACATATTCGTCTGCTGCCTCTGGCATGGAACACAGAGAATGGGGGGAAGATTGGTGTGAGACTGGAGCTGTTTGGCTGCCCTTATGGTAAAAATGACTGAAGGATGCTCAACATGGATTTCCTGATTCTAACTGACATCCAGCAGTTAACCATAGCTCTTAACTATATTTTTAAAACATGCCAAATGTGCTATACTAGTTCCATATTCTTTCATAAGCGACTACTCTCAGTACTCTTCAGTTGTTTGAATGCATTACGCAAGCTAAAGTGCCAAACAATTTCAAGGAGCTCAAGGACAGGAGCCATGTTGCATACTTGCCACATTACTCTTTTAAACTGAATCAGGTTGAAATTTTGTTGCAGATTCCTATGTGCTACAGTACAATGGAGATGACTCAGTTGTCTACAAGTATCCTGAAAAAAAGTCCCGTACGCTGCAGGACCACATTGCCATAAACTTCAAGACTCTGGAGCAGGATGGCCTTCTTTTGCACAGTGAAGGGATTCAGGGAGACCTCTTTACCCTGGAGCTGAAGAAAGGCCGGCTTTACCTGCACATCAGTCTTGGTACAACCAGCATTAAAAATTGTTTTGCATTTATTGTAACCAGGAACTAAAATCTTTGTAAGAGTAACATCCATCTCAGAGATAACCTGAAACAAAGCCGAAGTGTCACGGTAGGGATCTTGGTATTGCTGGTTAGGTTGTTGAGTTAGGTCTTTCAGTTATGCCAAATATCTTAACATGGTTTGAACATTTTTATTCAGTTCCTTCCATGCTGTGTTTGCAGGAAGCAGTAATGTACACAAAGTTAATGGACGGACTACACTGACCGCTGGCAGCCTTCTTGATAATCTCCACTGGCACTATGTCACAATCAAACGTTATGGTCGACAGGTGAACCTCACAGTGGACAGTCAGACAGTGACAGCAATATGTAATGGAGAATTTACTCATCTGGATCTAGATAAACAGGTACTGTCTGGAATATATTCCCCTTTAACTGCAGAAATATTAGTGAATGTAGGACAATGCGCTGGGTATCTGACTGTCTTAATACCCGATGCTTAGATCTATGTAGGAGGAGTAATAGAGCGAAACATGCCTCACCTCCCTTCCACACCAAATTTCGCGGGCTGTATGGAAAACGTCTTCATCAATGGCATCAATGTCATCGACAAGGCCAAGAGAGAAGATCCCGACATCCATATACCAAGAAGGGTAGGGCTCTACGATAACTCTAATCCATTATATAGCAACATCATCATTTTGGGTAATCGCCTTTAAAATTTGAAGCTTCACCCAAATTTGTCTGTTTTATGTTCACAGTTTAATCACAAACACTGTCATTCATTTCAGTGTGGCTAATGAGGTCAATGTGCTCTCTCCATCTAGAAAAAGATGCATTTTACCTGCCGTGACATTTTGCTGAAACCAATGACCTTCGCTGGGCCCAATAACTACCTGCAGGTGCCAGGGTTCTTCAGGAGGCCCCGCATGTTTGTCAAGTTCAAGTTCCGCTCATGGGACTACACAGGGCTCCTGATGTTCACACGTTTTGCTGATGATCTGGGTGCTCTTGAGCTGGGTCTGAGCGAGGGACAGATCAATGTCACTATATTCCAGCCTGGCAAGAAGAAAATTCAGTTTGCTGCTGGTAGGCTTTTCTCAGACACATATTAATGATCAAGAAACAGACCTCACAGCCCATTGCTCGCCAGTGGTGCTAGTTTCAGTCAATATGCAAATTTACTCTTTATAAGGGTGGGGGAACCTGCAGTCAGCTGAGACTGAAGCAGTCACTTGGATGAGTGACGAAATGTTTCTTCCACTGAAAACTTTATGTCCAGATGAATAGAATCAACTTTTTGGGACTTTGTTAAAATAAGATTATTAATGCATCACATCTTGATTGTTTGAAATCCACAGTGGTGGTATACACAGGCAAATCACAAAACAGTATCATTGTCTAAGATCTTATGGATGTAAATGCATGGAGGGTCAGGAAAGCTCCATAGTAGAGACATGCCCCTAAACTCTATATGGCCAATTCATGGCAACCTTTACCTGACAACTGAAAGAATGGTTAGCATTATGCATGTGATTTTTGTACTGATAATATGTACAAAAACAACTGTACATATCTGTACTGATAACATAATATGACAGCATCACAAAGGGCTTCGTCTTGTTCCACAGGATACAGACTAAACGATGGTTATTGGCATTCAGTTGATTTGGCAGCCAGAGACAACCTGCTAACTCTCACTATTGATGAGGAGGAGGGCTCACCACTAAAGATCACCAACCCTTTCACTATTCGGACAGGCGACCGCTACTTTTTTGGAGGTGAGTCGATTTCTCAGATAACTGCTAACAACAAAAAGATCAAATAGATCAAATCTGTGCTCATCAAATCTTACAAAATTTGCTTTCCTCCGTTTAGGTTGTCCGAAAACTAATAACACAGTCAGGAAATGTGAAACCAAGCTGAATCGCTTCCATGGCTGCATGCAGCATATCTTCATAGACAACGAACAGCTCGATATTGACATTATTCTGATGCGACAGTGGGGAAGATATGCCGAGCTGCTGTTGGGCACCTGTGGGATCACTGACAGGTGAAACACACTATCAGTCATTCAGGAAACCTGACTGATTCCGTTTAATTAAAAAGATACTAATACGGCACTGCAATAATGAGCTATTAGTGTATGTCATGCTGAATCATTTATCATATTTATTAATAACCCATATGTAATGTTTGTGGACTACTTGGCCCCACATTGCTGTCAGACATAACTGTTTGGTGTGTCTGGTTTTTAAAAGTAACTTGACCTCATAAACTCTGTCTAAAGGAACTTGGCGGGACAAAAATATCACAAAAGGAGAATAGGATGGTGAAAAAAAACCACTGGTTATTTATGTAAGTCGCTCACTTTTTCAATAACCAAAAACTTAGTATAATAATCTCTTTTGTCTGCAGATGTACTCCAAATCCATGCGAGCACGAAGGTAGATGCATCCAGTCTTGGGATGACTTCATCTGCCTGTGTGAGAATACAGGCTATAAAGGAGAAGTGTGTCACATGTGTAAGTGCTAGCTGATAATTGTAAAACGCCAACACTTTCTTAAATAAATAACACCTTGCTTGTGTTATTTATACTCCTTATTATAATAAATTGCTCCATTATTTCCCCAAACAGCGGTTTATAAAGAATCATGTGAGGCCTACAGACTCAGTGGCAAGTATTGGTCTGGAAACTACACCATCGATCCCGATCTCAGTGGGCCATTGAAACCATTTGAAGTGTACTGCAAAATGAAATGTAAGTAGTCATTGTTGCTAATAATGCATGGCTGCAGCAGCACTGTGTTCAGTGTTTGATGTTTTATCTGTAGATTGCGAAAAGAGGGAGAGAAAAAAAAGTCATGCTATTATGTGAGGGTAATGAGAAATGTGCACTGAAGTTTCAAGGGAAATTTAAAAAAGGATTTATATATCAAGAGAGATCCAGCTGTTGCTGTCTTTGCATCTGTCTTGTAAAACTTTTCATCCTCTGCTTCCTCCATATTATTATAGAGGAAGATATTATTATATAGTAAATTTCTCTTTAGTGTTTCATCATGTTCCTTACTTTCCCCCCATTATTCTCTTTGATCCTTTTCTGATTTGACTTACATCTATCAAACCTTTTTGCAGCATATAAAGCTTGGACAGTGATATTGAGTGATCGAGTGGAAGGTACTAAGGTGATTGGGAGTTCAATCGACAAGCCATATATAGGAGATGTCAACTACTGGAATGCCACCTGGGATGAAGTCACTGCTCTTGCAAACACCTCCATGTACTGTGAACAGTGGATAGACTACTCGTGCTATAAGTCCCGTATCCTCAATACACCCAGTAAGTAGGATGAGACAGATTTTAATAGGGTGCAGATGATCAACAAGCAAGAAAATATTGAAAATGAATTCATGTTTCAAACACAGATTCAATTTCTCTTTCAAAATAGATGGAAGGCCTTTCACTTACTGGATTGGTCGCAACAATCAGAGCCATTATTATTGGGGTGGGACATTCAGAGAAGTCCAAAAATGCGGCTGTGCTGTCAATCAAACCTGCGTCGACCCCAAGTTTCAGTGCAACTGCGACGCTGACTATAGACAATGGTGAGAGAAGAACACGCTGAACGTGTTTACCTTGTGACTTTGACATTAATAGTTTTCTTTGTGGCTTTTCAGGTACTCGGACAAAGGCTACTTGGACTTTAGAGACCATCTGCCTGTGAGGAGGGTGGTGGTCGGGGACACCAATAGGACCGGCTCAGAAGCACATTTCACAGTTGGGCCACTCCGCTGCCATGGCGACAGTGAGATTAAATATTATGGCTTTCGCAAACACATATGCTCATTTCTAGTGTATCAAGGGGCTCTGAGTTGTTTTTCTCCAAATTTATTTCAATGTTTTCCACAGGAAACATCTGGAACACCATAGCCTTCACAAAGCCCACTTACATAACATTCCCCACCTTCAGGCCTGAAACAACTGTTGACATCTCTTTCCACTTCAAAACCTACCGTGACCATTGTGTCTTCCTGGAGAACTCTGATGATCATCTTAGAAACTTTATAAGAATAGAGCTCAATAGTGAGTGGGTTCATCTGTTAGAAGGCAATTCTCAAGTTTATCCTATTAGAACTGTACATTTTGTAAAAAGTATTTTGCTAATTGTATCTTTTCTTTTCCACCAGCCACCCAGGATCTTGCTTTTGTATTTATGGTTGGCGATGGCATCCTTAATGCGACCCTACACTCTCCTGTGCCACTTAATGACAACGAGTGGCATTTCGTTCAGGCCGAGCTTAACGTGAAGTTGGCTCGGATTAAGGTAGATTATCAGCCATGGGCAGTCAAACGCTTCCCACCTCAGACTTTTATCACCATGAAGTTCACACATCCTCTCATTGTAGGTAGGTTTCCTGAGGTGTACTTGGAAATTTCAAAATATAAAAATGACACAAATTAAATCAATTTAATGTGTCCTCTAGCCACTGATACAAGTGTTCTTTGTCACAGGTTCAGCCAATCGTACCTTGAGACCTTTCTTGGGCTGCCTTCGAGGGTTGCGGATGAATGGCGTGCCTCTCGATTTAGAGGGGAAAGTAAACGAAGAACAGGGCATAAGGAGGAACTGTACTGGACAGTGTCTTAATGCTACCATACCATGTCGAAACAGCGGGCAGTGTATCGAGGGATATGCTTCCTATACTTGTGACTGTAACAATACAGCCTTTGATGGTTTCTACTGCCATAAAGGTAAGTTATGTTCAGCACAACAAAAGTAAATGTAATGAAATGCAGACTGAAATCTAATAATTATTTTTCTAAGATATTGGAGCTTATTTTGAGATTGGATCATGGATGAGGTACAACATACGAAAGAAGCCAGTATCAGATGAAGCAGCGTGGGCCAACTGGATTGACCCGCACTACGACAATTTCAGTCTCGGCTACAACGATACAGCAGATGACATAGAATTCAGTTTTAGCACTGTTCACACACCAGCCGTGTTGCTCTACATAAGCTCCTTCGTCCAGGACTACATCGCTGTCGTCCTCAAGACTGATGGTATGGAAAACTAAGAAACAATATTTGTTGAGAATGGGAAAGCCGTAACTTTGCACATAACCTCATTTTTAGGAGAGCGTAGGGATTTTATTCACTTGTTAGAGTTATTCAGCAAAACAGTACTGTATGCTATTGATTTACTCTCTTGCCTCTCCCCTCAGGTAGTGTAGATCTGAGGTATAAGCTGGGAGTCATAACACACAAGTACCAGCTGACTCACAGAAACCTGGCAGATGGATTCCCTCACTATGTGAACATAACCAGACACAACAGAACCATCAAAACCCAGGTTCAAGCTGTCATTGCTCCCACTGTGTACAATGTGATCTGTGGTTTAGATTACTTTCTGTGAAATCATTTATTATGTCTCGTAATTCTGAACATTACTTAAGGATACCCAACTAACTGAACTTCCCCAAGAGAAGCAGAATTTTCCTACAAATTATAAGAACAGTGATCTACACAAATGTTCAAGTAATAGTTTTACATTTGGGGATTAGATTTGGGGTCAGGTAAAAAGGCTGGAATCTTTACCTTTGATAAAAGCCAGGTTGGTAGCCTCACATTTATTACTTTCATATGTCACGTCAGAGAATGTCTTAAAAATAGTGCTTTTTATTTGGAAGTGCTTTATCTGTAGCTGGTTAACTGTTTATAATCATTGATGCTGGTCGTACTATAGGAATGCAGTGGTGTCTTTTTATTCTGCAATGTCCCTTTGAGGTGTAAAAACAAATGTTTCTCTATCCATAGGTGGACTACATGGAGCCTATTGTGGAAAAGATAACCTTGGTGGAAGATGCCAGGTTTGACTCTCCAAAGTCCATGTTCCTGGGCAGAGTGATGGGTATAAGGCTTATTAACGATCTGTTATTAATAACATCTTGCTGCAAGGATTTTTTTTTAAATTATTTTTTGTTTAATCAGATCCTCATCTCATGTTTAATTTCTGTATCGTTTCCTTCAGAGGTTGGTGACATTGACTACGAAATCCAGAGGCACAATGCTCCAGGCTTCATAGGCTGCATATCTGGGGTCAGATATAATGTCTATGCACCTCTGAAGGCCCTGTTCCGTCCAAACGAAACAGATCCTCCAGTACAGACGCACGGCTATGTCTCTGAGTCTATTTGTGGTGCCTTCCCTCCTGTCCTCGGTTATGTACCATGGGAGGCCGACCCCTGGTTTACTGGAATAGGTAGAAGTTTATTTTTCAAAGTGTAACTCTCATGAAATAAAGGCATTATTGGTTTCTGTTCATTTCCTGAACTGTGCATCTCTCTCTTACAGAGTATATTTATATCCATGATGACCTAGGTCTATTTTGGATAACAGGTAAGAATCATTTTTATCTTGAAGTTGTACAAAACGTGTAATGTGACATTTAGTAGTTTATTTCATTTAATCTAAAGCACCACTCATCTCCTTCATTTCTGTTTTACTCTTTTCCTCGTGCCCCAGATGACACAAATGCTGTTTCAAATTCTCTCTTAGTTTTTCCTAAAATCCTCTAATCCAAAATTAGAGCAGAGTTGTCAGAGTCTGACAGGAGCATTTCAGTGGTTGATTCTTTCTGAAGGCAGAATTTCATTATATGTGGAAAAACAAAACATGTGTAAAGTAAATAAGTATTTTTCAAGCATTTCAGTTCATACCAAATGATAGTGTTGTCTATATTTGAGTGCATTCAGGTATACTGATTAAATAAAGAAAATTAGTGCAATGTATGAGTTATTTGATATATATATATATATATATATATATATATATAATTAATAGCCATGAGTGTTGGACCGTACTTGCAACACAGAGATATAAGCTGTCATAACAATAACAATGCCAGCTGACTTGCTTTCAATATGCATTTATAGAAGGTATTTGTTATATAATCAACATGAATATTATAATGAGAACATGGACGTCGAGGACATGCACTGAGAGCAGATGAGCAGCCTGCAGCATAGTATCACAGATGAAAAAAAAATTAGAGCAAGTCCCCCTGATGAGCAGGAGAGGCTGGAGTCTCAGGATTAAACTGCAGCACAGAGACTCCCTGCTCCATCCCTGTCTGAGACCTTTACCGGATCAGCTATATTTAGTCTGCATGGCCCCAGCTTACTGTTCATCATTGATAGATGCTTTAGCTTAATAAATCATTTTGCTTCTGAGATATTATGCTAATACTGGACATCAGTATGTCATTAAAGATTAATGCAACATTCAGCTATGCTGACAAAGGTCCCTCCCAGATATCAGACATCTTCTCTGTCTGATATATTGTCATAGATAAAATGGTTATGACTCAGAAATTACACCTCCTGTTTTAATATTACCAATGAAATAAAATGCTAATCTCTACTGGCAGAAAAAGCGTTCACAGAGATAATAAGACCCGAATGCTCGAGCTCTACAGTGAATGATCCAGTGGCTCTGTTATGCTCTGGGGGATATTTAGTCAGCCTGATTTAGATTCCCCTTTTACTCTTTGAGGGAATAGTCACTGCAATCAGAACGACATACATCTTGTGGAAGGACGGTCTTCCTCATTTTAGATTGAGGTAAACGTACAATGAAGTTTTAGTGAAAGGATTCAACACCATTTTAGGACACTTTATGTTGATTTTCCTTCCATTTCTACCCTTCTATATCTTTCCAAGAGACATAGAAATACTGTAGAACATCAGAAGTTATCTTTTTTTATACTTCACAGACCATTCTCTGTAACCATTTGCTGTGTTTATGAACCTAAGGCGCTGAGAACATTTTATTGGCAGAAAGGCTGGCAAACACTGTTGATGTTTTGCCATTTCATTACACAGCAAACAGTCTGAGCGACAAAAAACCTCCACACACCTACAGGCAATTTAATGCCACGATTGCACTCACTGAATTGTCAAATATTAAATGTGGTTGGTCTAAAAGCTCATGTACAGCTGGTCTCTGAATACTTACAAGCACTCTCTTTTAAGATGAAAAACCATGTTTGTAATATGGTCTTTCATCTTGAAGTTATAGTTGATGTCATTTCAATCTGATGCAAAAACTCATTTATGCCTTTGCTACAGCTGGATTACAGAAAGTCCATCTTCAAAGTCCATATTCATTTAGCAAATTCTAAATGCAGCTGCTTGGGAACTAAGGACAAAGTGCTTATCAGGTCACTCCAATCTTCAGAAAATTCCTCTAGCTATCTGAAAATTTCCTCTGGCTTACTAAGACCTTGCTTCAGAGAGTGCACTATTTCAGATCATATTTTAAATGTATCAAATCCAACAGAGGATTACTGAGGAGGAAGTGAGGACATGTATGGAGAGGAAGAAGAGTGGAAGGCGGTTATTCAGATGACAGAAGTGTGTGGGGATGAAGTCAGGAGTGACAGAGAAGTATGTGAGGGTGTTGCAGGACATGCATGAGGACAGTGGGACAGTGGTGAGGTGTGCGGTAGGAGTGACAGATGGGTTCAAGTTGGGGGTGGGATTAGCTCAGGGATCAGCGCTGAGCCCCTTGTTGTTTACAATAGTGATGGACAGGCTGACAGATGAGGTCAAGTAGGAGCCTCCATGAATGTTTGTAGACGATGCTGTGATTTGTATTTGAGAGTAGGGAGCAGGCCTAAAAGAGTCTATAGAGATGGAGGTATGCACTGCAGAGAAATGAAAGTCAGCAGAGGCAAGACAGAGGAAGAATGAGAATGAGAGGAAGGCAAGAGAGGCGAAGAAGAGCGTGCAGGCCAGATGGAGTGGGTAGAGGCAAGTCAGGTGAGATTTGTGACAAGAGTGAAAAGGAAGGTTTGTAAGATGATAGTGCAATCTGCTATCATGTATAGTGCAGCAATAACAAAAAGACAGGAAGCACAGGTCAATTTGGAGATAAAAGTGAGAAAGGCAAGGCTGAGATCATTTGGACATGTGCAGAAGAGTGTGTATGCTGAACAAAGTATGTTAAATATGGAGCTGTCAGGTAGGAAGAAAAAAAGAAGACCACAGAAAAAGATTTTTGAATGTAGAAAAGGAAGAAATGCAGAGAGTTATAGTGGGAGAATATGCTGGTGATCGGGTAAGATGGAGGTAAATCCATTGCGTCCCCTAAAAGGAACAGGCGAAAAAAGAGGAAGAAGAGATCAAACCCAGCAAAGAATGTCTCGAAAGGCAGGTCTAATTCCAGTGAGAGCGCATTCAGTATTTCACAACAACAGTTGCCTCGAGGCAGTTTATATTGTAAAGTAAAAACCCCCAAATGATACAAACAGAACAGAGAAAACCCAACAATCAGATAACCCCCTATATTTTTTGTCTTTCTGTATGTTTTGATGACCTTTCACAGTAAATCACACTAACTAATTAAATCACTAGTGTGAGCAGTGATTTCTTGTTCAGAGAGACCAAAAAACCACACATGCGCAGAATGTAAACATCACACTTAAGATGTTACAGAATTAGATCACAGACTTCTGGCACAGCAGAAAGAAAGCGTGTTATGTCATCATAGGCGACATGAGACCTAAATTAATTTATTCCAACAGTTTGTCTTGTTAAGATAAGAAAGTTGTACCTATCTTTGTGTCAAGCAACACTTGCTTGTCATCAGTATTTCTTGGAGCAGCTTTTTCTTCCAGGTCTTGTGGATAATGTCTGACTCCTATTCTTGTCCTTCAGTTATTGTGATCCTGGCGCTGTTGCTGCTCTTTGGAGGCCTGTACAGCATCTATGTGTATGCCTATCAGCAGAAGGGCAGTTACCATACCAATGAACCTAAAAACCTGGAGTCCCCCAGTAGCTCCAGACCCCTCACCGAGACTCTGAGGAGAGAAAAAAAGAACCTCCCAGAAATTGAAGAGGAGTTCAGGAGCGACTAGCATCAGAGAACCTCTTGGACAGTGGTTGGGGTTTTGAGTGGGGGATGGAGTGTGGGAATTAGCATCTACAAAACCACAGATACCTATATTAAGTTTTCTATTCTTTTTGTTTCCTGATTTTTTTTATTTACATTTTGGTTTCTGTTCCTTTGCCCAGTTGATTTGGATATGATGCCTGGTGCTCTACATAGTATGTATTTTGGTAAGTCTAGTTTTGCTGGGTTCAAAGTTCAAATCAAGCCCCGTGTTGCATGAGTAGCCAACAAGTCTCACACTGTATTGCAGGATGAAATACTGAAGTGCCTCATCTGAGCAAGCTTGATCTAAAGTACCCATAATAGCTTATTCAGATTGGGATTAGTTTAGACACTGTGGGAAAGGATGTTTAATTAGAACATCAGATTTAAGTGTTTAGGCTTTAATTGAGTGATTTCTTTTCTGAGCCATTTTTAAGACAGATGAAAACTACCAATAACCTACTGTATAGATTTATGCCATCCAAAATATACCTTTTGCTGACAATCTCTTCTGGAACCACTATCGACACCATAGTGCATAATCCATTTCGATTTTAAACAGTAAGAGCATCTGAAGTGCGGAACTAAAACAGTGCAAGGAAAATCAACACACAAAACTGGTGTTCATGGATAAAAAAAAGAAGCATCAACCAAAAAGGAATACACTGATAAGCATGGAGCTTTGTGATGATGAGCTTTGAGATGATACGTATAGATTCTACAAGGTACATATGCTTGTGTTTGTTGTATTGAAGCCTATAACATTGCATTACATATACAGTGTCAGTAGAAAGCAGCTTTGCCGATTACAGTATGCTCAGATTCAAAACACATTCTCAACCATGGGGGCTTTGGACATGAGAATGTGATGATCTGAAGATACAGTACCTCTGGTTGTAGGAGCTAACAGGCTGTTGGTGTACTGCAGAATGAAAACAAAAAAAGTTCAAGTGATGAAGCTTGCCGGGGACAGAGTGAACTAGATCTTATTTCTTCTGTCTTACTTCTGGTTGCATATTATGATCAATCTGCCAATAGGTTGGTGCTACAGACATTTGAGTCTCTAACGTCTCAAGAGTGTCAGAACAAAAAGAGTATACAGTAAGTCCTTCCACAATCCTTTCTTTTTCAGTGAAAACAAATTTCAGGGAAAAGCTGCTATGGCCATATGGGAAGCATACATAGAAACACACATGCACACACACACACACACACACACACACACACACACACACACACACACACACACACACACACAATAACATATGTACAGAGGACCACAAAAATGTAAATGCTGATCTTTTTCTTTTAGCTCATAATGCTAAAATATTTTTCATGATATTGTAGTGCAGTAGCTGACCACAAAGTCATCACTGCTACTGCTGCTTGTTTAGCTGCTTTCAGTGAAAAAGTGGAAAATTCTACAGTCACATGAAATTTTCATCTCTGGCAAGATGAAATATCATTTGATCTGTGGTGCAACCAAAGCTTAGGGCTATCATCACTCACTGCAGCTCCTTGTGTACACTAAAGCACTATCGTGTATGTGGGAAACAATGAAAAAAGTAACACATTTGCAACATATCAGCTATGCATATGTAGAGCATGAGCGCACTTTGCAGTAACATGCAATAATATTAGCTTCTTCCAGCCACCAATAATGTTAATGCCTCAGTTTATTTTGCCAATGCACAATAGCAAGTAGGATGCAATGAGTGTATACGTAACTATATGAATAATGTGTCAAGTGACTTGTTTTTAAAATTCCTTCAGTTTGTACAAGAAAAGCTACAGTCAAATGGAACGGTTTGAATGTATATCCTCAGACTGTGTAATGTATGAGCAGACACTACACTGAAGACCTATTCTGTTTTTATTGTAGACTGCTTAGTACTGAAAGTAAAACTATTCATTGTAGCTTTTTAGAATGCTCAGGATAAAGAAAGTACAGTACTTGTTCTCTGTAGCACTAATACACCTCCAAAACTCAACATTGTTGGTTTTTCTTCCGTTACAGATGGACAGGACTGTGCGAAATTGTACAGTGAAAGAATGTACAGTAGATGTAAAAACTGCAATTACTGTAAAGGCACGACTTGCTAATAATGTATGAACATGTATAGATTTGGCCAAAACTGGCAAATACAGGCTCTATTTTTCAGAATGTAATTTATTAACACGAATGAGAGTGAAAAGTGAGCAAACAGAGTGAAACTGATGGTTTGTGACGATCGAAGAATGATTTATGTTTTTGTTATTTGGACAATCGCCACATTAACAAACTTGGGTCAAATGTGCTTTGTTGCCTTTTAGCAAAGAGTCGACTTCTTTATCATATAAATGTATATATCTCACTGTATTCATTGGTAAATGGACTGTAAGTATTCAGCATTAGCAGTGTCACATTATTGCACCTCACTAATTAATTCATATGTGGTCCCTGGAGCGTGTGTTTGTGTGGTCTGATGTTTTAATGTTTGTGTATTTACATTTGATCCCACCAAGATACAACCTGATCTTAAAATAATGACAAACGTGCACTCATGCCAACTATTCAGCTCACTTATTGTAGTGCACCAACAGTAGTACAGTGAGACAGTGTTCAGTATGGCTCCTATCTGCACAGGCATCACATGACCTTATCCTGAAGGGACCATCCTGCAGCCTCATAATGGAGGAAAAGAAATGGGTAGGTTAAACGTCCAGTAGAGGGAGTCAGCCAGCTGGATGTTATCTAAGACAGGGTATGTGCTGACGATTTAAAATGTCAAACTTTCCGAGCATTGTTTAATGAGTTGAAGCTCAGATTAATGCCAGAATTTACAGGATTAAAAAAAAGCAGATTTAAAGGGGCTTAAATTAGGCTCATAAAGGAATTGTGATTTGTGTGTATTGTGTTCTGTTAGCACTTAGAGATTTTAGTGTCTATAAAGGCCTTAAAAATCTGCAGACACCCTGTGAACAGTGATATCATGTCTGAAATCATGTGAAGAGTAGGCAGGTTAGATTTCTCTGCAACATCAAACTAAATCCTTCTGGAACAAATTCTAGAAATGAAGATTACAGTTATGTTTTGATCACCTTGAAGTGTAGATTATTTTTCTGTTCTCTCTGCTCGAGGTTGTTTTGTAATAGTTTCACTGTAAATGACCATAACTGTGTAAATCAAGGCAAAGCCAAACTGTCATCTCAATAAATGAAGCTTGAAGGAAATCAATGTGTTGTTCGAGCTTTCAATGTAGGGAGCATTTAGCACAGATAAGGACTAGGGTGGCATCTTTAATGTATAAAGTTAAACTTTTATTTTTATAGGCATACACTGTACACAGCATTAAACTCCATTTTGTTCATCTCTATTGAGAAAGATCTCATTTCAAAGTGGGCTTTTAATGTTTTATAAATGAAGAACAGACCAAACGGCAAGTGTGGACATAAAAAAATAAAGAAAAACAAATGAAAAAGGATCATTTACATTCACATGTGGGGGGCCTTAATATTTGGTCAAACACTAACAAATTTGCTTTTTCAATGGTCATAACCTTCATTGGTTACCTTTAACACAGCTTTGTTACGCAACACAGCCATGTTGTTTCAGCACTTTTCTTCCTGGAATCATTTGGCACTTATTTATTTGCAAAGGAAACATCTACTCTGTGACTTACTTTCCTGGCAAAATGCGAGAGTATCGGGCTGTTGTAAACACAAAGATAAATGCTTGACGTATGCATGCCAGTCTGAGTACCAATAATAGGATAATGTTTAAAATGAAAAGCAGAATGAGATCTCTTCACCATCATCTACAGGTTACATTCAGTCAGTCGGTTTCTCGTCTGGTTGCCTATTTTTGCAGAACAGTGATATAAATGCACAATAACTTATTTTACCATAAAGATGGATGAAGTTGCTAGCTGCAGAGAAAATTCACAGGGGGAGCGCATCGAGTTGCGCAACCTGATCAAGTTTCTCTGTAAAACAGCGACAGCTTAACCTCATACTACAATACTGCATGACTGCACGTTAACAACAGTATCTGTCCAAAGCTAATGTTGCATCTAACATGTTTAATGGATGGTTTGTCACATGCATTTCATTTACCATCATTACATACACTGTAAAAAATTGCATTACATACTGAATTCTCAAAGAAAAGCCAGTCAATAAGTACAGTAACAAAACTGCTGAGAGTTACACACTGTGCTATGGGTTATTTCGGCTTTGTTTGCTTTGACGAGATGGAATAAAAAATTTGAGATGCTCTCAGTACAGTAAGTGATAGGGATTAATAGTATTTCCACTTTAAATAGTTTAAGCTTGGTTGATACAGTTTTACAGGTAGGCGGATGGGTCTGAGCAGATGAGGAGGAGAGCTAATGGCTGTCACTGAAGGAGGTGGTACAGTGTTTGTGGCGCATGAGCACCTGCAAACAGCGGGGAGGGGCTTTCTATTTTTGGAAGTGCAGCAGGGAGGGCAGAGACGGTGACTGCTGATAGAAATTTGTCAGCTAAATGTGATGCTGCAGACGGGGAAAGAAGCATTAGTAGGTGGCTGAGGAGTTAAGGACCAGTTCTGAAGGTAGGCAGCCGATGAAGCTAAGACAAGTCTACCTCCCTCTCTATTCCCACATATTTGAGGGCATCGGCTTGGCTGTATCTGTGGGAGGAAACAGTATGAAGAGTGTGAGTTTGTATACATTATCTCTTGAAGCTGGAGATTACAAAGGGGCCTTCAACTCTACCTGTAATCAAAGAAGAGCTCCTCTCCTTGAAGGATAGCTCGTTTGGCAAATATTCCAATGCGGTGGTCTCCATTTACCATCACCACTGCAAGGGCAGGGAATATAACATCAGACAAAATAACTCTTATAAAGCTGCTGAATTCATATAGTAAAGCAAAGTGACCCCCACCCCCCCTTCACTGACCTTTAGCATAGCAGTTGGGATTAACTGAATGATTTGCAAAGCGGATTTTGTTCCCCTTTCGTGTGGCATCCACAACAAAGTCTAAAGAGAGAAACAGAGTATGTTATGGGTTTTTTAATACACTGCAGTGGTACGCCTGGCTTAGAATTTTACGCTGTGGGGAATACGTGCCGTTGTTCAAGTTGAAAAGGAAGCTAGACATGTATTTGTCGTAAATCCTTCCACGTCGGTCTGCTTCATCCTGAGAGATCAGCTGCTTATGCACACATATAGGAAAAATAACACTGTAAGCACGCAGCATGGATGATGTATTTGAAAATAAAATCGACTAAACTGCACAGACTTGCCTCTCCGCAGTATTCAGAGATGAATTCATTCTTCTGAACAGGCTCTTTGATGAACGTGCCCCACCCAGCAACATCAGAGGGAGCCAAAAGCAGGTGCTAAAAACACCATATGATATTTGAGTTATTTAATACCACTAAATTTCACTCTTTAAAAATTTTAAACAGCCACATCTTCCAGTGTACCTTTTTCAGGCCTCTCTGGATGCTACAGTTCTTGCAGGAGACTACTTTACTGTCCCAGTGGTCTGCGGCACCGCACGTCATGCAAAGATCTGGGTCACATTCTCTTACAGCCAGGTAGCAGGGACATTGTTTAGTGTTGCACTGAGTCTTACACCTGCAGCCTGGGAAGCGGTTTTGGCCTAGACAACATTTAGACACAGAGCTGCTTTGAAAGGGGAATTGCTGACATGTTTTATAAAGAAGTTAGCAGTAAACCAGAAATATACTACATTATGTGAAGAAATATCATTATGATTAAAAAACTCAATAAAAAAAAACAACCCTGAATTTCGAAATACAGTTGCAGAAGAGGAGCTCAGAGGTTGAGTAATGCTGAGAGGTTCATTAATCAGAGACCTCTGCTGGCAGACATGCTGAAATACAATTTTGAGGCGTGTAACATAACACCCTCAGGGCAGATGAATGGAAGGCTCAAGCAAGAATAACGGAAATGTCTTTCCAATAGCCTATGCTTGGAAAAAACCTGTCCATACTAAGGCTGCTCAAGGCAGCCTATCGCTTCCCATTCCCACCACGAGTGGATTTTATACTTCTGTATCATCAAGCGCCGTTTAGCTCGAGCTATTTGACTCATACTGACGCAGGAGACGATGTTATATATCAAGCACAGAGCCTGTCACATCCCTTTGATTTCACTCCAAGTTTTTAATGCACGCACATGTGGAACTAGGGCCTGCTTCCTGTTTGGCCCCGGCTCTTTGCCGCTACGGGAAAAGGCGAGGTAATCAGGAGATGGGAGGAGAAAAGGTGACTAAACCAGCACAGATGAACAAATCAAGCAGAAAAAACTCCTCTTCCGAGACCACAGAAAAAAATGTTTGCTTAATCTTATCCTCTCTCTTTATTATCAACTCTCCAGAGGGCATCATACAGAAAAAGCATTTCTCCACCATGTGGCCATTTAAGAAAACACAGTTCTGGGGCATTGCTGCTGCAGCAAATAGCTCATTGTGAATGCAGCTCTCTGTGAAGCAGACACCCACCTATCCCTGCCAGAGGACAATTTCTCCTCTGACCGCTGCCAGACTACTGCAAAATCGTTTTACATTCTGCTGCCCTGCTCTACTGTGGCCTGGCAAACGGCTTCTCAGTGGAAAATGTGATTATAACAAACAATCTTCTTTGAGCATCGCATGGTCAAGCAGGCTATTGTGTTTTTGGTAGAATTAAGCCACAAATTGTGATGAAATGAATTAAAAAGTTAACACTTACACTCATGCTCACATTGGCAGAACTTCTCACAAAAATTTTGGGTCATTACACACGGGCAGGAGCTGTCACATGGGTGGTCGGGGTGGTCACATGGCTGATAGTTGTACACTTGATTGGATGAGTTATCTGGAACAACAGAGGACAAAGCCCTCAGACTGGAACAGTAAGCTGTGTTGTATGTCAGAAGGCATAATGAAGTAAAAACCATGTCTTTTTTTAGTTATACATACCTTTCTTAAGTTGAATCTTTGCCCACAACCTGTAATATGCATTAAATATATTAGAGAGCTTTATTCCTCTTTGCTAAAAGCTCAAATTTCTTTCACACCTATTCCGGAAGATGAAACAATAAGTCAGAGAAAAGATAATAACAGTTGAGTTCTTGCCTATGCTTCCTTTTCTTCTTTTGAGGGGAGATGCCTCCATCTTCCAAAGGAACACGATGGATCAGAACCTCTTTCACTGCAAACTCATAGACCTTTGGGAAATGACAATGACGTGGACGACATATCATCTTGCAAGTTCAGCGTGCAAGCAAACAACTATGAAGACATTCTGTAATTATTTTGTGCAAAGTAACAAAGGCACCCAAGTTTCAAAACAAGCTGCTTATCTAAAACCCGACTGCAGAGACCAGACATTCACATGCATCTGTGTGAAAACATGCTCAACCACTTCTGGTTGCTAAAACCCAGTTTTGGCCTCTTTCCTGGGATGTACACATACATAATGCAGCTGGTTTCAGCATTTCCCCTCAGAGAAGCAGTGGGTGGGTGGGGCAGTCAGAATATTAGCAGCCCAGTACAGATTTGTTTGGCCATGGAACAAGAGGGGATACAAGGGTTGGATATCAAGGGTGACGCTTTTTAAATAAATGCACAACTATAAAAACTTTTGAAATCTAATTTTTTAAAATAGCAAAATGTTCCCAACAGAGCACTCTCATGCACAGCCCAAGGGAAGCTGGGAATGTCTGAACAACTGCATCATGAGGGAAAATGAGAGACGTCACATCTGGTTGGCATTCCTCTTTATGGTGCCATATGCAATTCTCTCTGTAGTAAGTCCAATTATCCACACCATAAAACCACAAGCACCGGATGCACGTTATTATACTTGGACTGACGCAACAGAAATCAGCAGCGCAAGTATGGTTTGTACTTTATTTCAAAAACAACTATGAATCAGTTTTAGAGAGTTTTAGTTGAGTTCATAGACTACAAAAAACACACTTCATAGTTAGTATAGTTAGTAAACAACAGATGTGAGAGGTAATCAGGCACAACTGAGGCACAACTGAGATTCTCTTTTTCTTTTTTGTTTTGTAGTCTACAAAGAGGTTAAGAACTGTTTTACTTATACTTCCTTGCATTTTCTTATGAAAGCATCTGTACTGTCATTATAAAGCAAGCTACATTTTAATGTCTGTTGTGAGTTATGATGGGGCTGTGCAAAATGTATAAAATAATGTCAGTTGAGTCAAGCTGCTCTAAAGGCAAGTTTGAAAAGGAAATCAAAGGCATAGAGTTAGCAAGAAATCTCTGTGCACTGCTCCTCACTTCTGCTTGAGGCTTCATGTCTCCAGGCTACATTTGCTGCTACAGGCAAAACATGTTATAAACTCTCAACTACATAGTTTGAAATCTAATTACCGGTACACTGCGGTTAATGTAGCTATCCTATCTGGACACAGAACGAAGATAAAGCTGAAATAAAGTGCAATTATTAGTGGTGACTAATATTTAGTAGTTTTAACACTAACTTTCAAACCAAAACAAGTGAACACCTGTATGTGCCTGTATGTTTTACCTCCTTGCAGTTCTTTGTACCGATGAGGCGAGCAATAGAGCAGAAGTTGTTGAAGTATGTGCCGTGTAGCACCCGGAAAAGTGACTCCTCTGCTCCACTCCACTGGACGACACAGCACGCCTGCTGCTCCCCGTCATCATCTCCTGGACGCAGCTTGGTGGGAGTCTGGCACCGTGAATTCCCCTCTTTTTTACACACAGACATACACAAACATATTTTGGGGATTTAGCTGGAAAGCATTTTGTCACATTTTTTTTTTACTCAACACGTATCTGAACAAGCAAGCACTTTTTAAATTACTTGGT
The DNA here is from genome assembly GCF_057382185.1 of Mchenga conophoros. Taxonomy (NCBI): domain Eukaryota; kingdom Metazoa; phylum Chordata; class Actinopteri; order Cichliformes; family Cichlidae; genus Mchenga; species Mchenga conophoros. The sequence goes on from NC_140529.1 coordinate 31,186,420, forward strand.
CTTGGCAAAGTTTGTGACAGCTTTTATCCGCAATCATGCAATAAAAGGTGCTCTAACCTTGCACAAACATAAAAGCTGCTGTTTCTAGAAGCCGTCTTTGTATATAAATGGACACAAAAGGGACTGTGAGTTTTGATTGGGGTTTTGGATATCCAACAATGATGCTCGTGCCTCCACAATTCAAGACAGCGCATGTTGCCAGGCAACAGACTGCATGGAGCATTACTGTGGCCACATGCTCCAGCGCTGAGTGTCTTTATTAATCTGCTCAACAATCTGCTTTTTCCACATTATCCCAACACATGTGGGAGACTCTGCTGAGTCACTGCCTGAGTACCAGGAGTTTCCAAAACTAACACAGGCTTCTGGTAAGGAACTGATAGAAATCAGCAACAACCTGAGAATGAATAAGAGAAAGAAAAACAGCCAGGGGTGTGTGCGCTTATTTCCTTCCTCTTGCTCTCTGCATGAAGAAATCAGTAGAAATGTGAAAGAATATAGTGCAGTAAAAGTAGTGAGGTGGAGAGGGAACAATGTGTTTATGTTGAGGCTGAAGCATGCAAAACTAATGGCTAGTTTATTTTTCTTGGCAAGAAAGAGCTGATACTAGGAGGAGATTGAAGAGGGAAGGAAAGGAGAGAGGATGTGGCTTGAAAGCTGTCATCTCTAGCCAAATTTCACTTTCCTTAAGAGGGTTAGACAGGGTGGACAGCCTTCTGGGGGGTGGATCTCAGAAACGAATTAAAATATATACACTATCTATACTGCATGAACTCATAATGAAGAAAGCCTTTTGCTACCAGAAAGAAGAACACATGAACTGATTTTTTTAAATTCATTCATTCATTCAAGAGTAAGTGACATTTTGAGAAGGTGCCCCACCTGAGGAGGAGGTGGTTTCATGGTCACTGTTGGGTTCTTCAGCAGAGCCAGATGGTCCAGGGCAGCTGGAACTGGTTGGACGGGGCTGCCTCCGTCGCCTCCGAGACTTCTGTGACCGCAACATATTCTGATCCACAAACTCTTTAGCCCCTTTCTTCACAAGAGAAAAGACGTAGAACATTTAAAATATGATCAGGAGGAAAACATAGGGAGTTCTAATGTGTAGAGAATGCATGAATGCATCAGTTAAACAACTGTGGGCATACCTGTAACAGAAAGCAGTCTACACCGCATGGCTCAGTCTCCATGCGGATCTCCTTATTCTTCCTCTTGTAAACATTGGGTGTAGCATGAAAAGCTTCATCAACAGAAAGAAAAAATTTTGACCCCTGTTTTTCATTATGTGGTTATTAGTAGCAGCTTCATGGAAAAAAAACAAAAGACTCAGAAATAATAAATATATTACCCTCAAAACTCAGAAGGAACACTATAATCTTAATATATACATTTCAAACTTTGAAAGAATATATAAGAAGCTATTACGGTGGAGGAAACAGTCGTATTTGAAGCAGCGTCTGCAGAAGAGTGTGTGGAAGGAGTGTAACGACTGCTCTCTCTGCACAGACTTTGCAAAAGGTCCGTCTAGGTTGGGGGTGCAGAGAGGGGGTAGCTTCACTGGACTTGGCGGCTCCAAGAGGTCCTTGTACCTGTGGAGGACATATGAAAAGTTTCAGCGGGATGTGTCACTTCTTTGTGGTTCACTATTGACGCTCATTTAACTTAGTGAAACAGTGCTGGACAAAGATGAAGATTTTTTCTTTCTGAGCACAGCTCTTTCAGATGCTGATGTAACTACCCCTTTGAGTTGGAGAGCCTGACAGGGAGCGACTATTATTACTTTCCTCTCTGACAGCTTTCGTCTCCATGGTGAACACTAAGCAACAGACTGCCCGGCATTGTGCGTACAGATCCCCGGATAGACTACACTTTTCTTACTTTTCCTTCAGCTCCTCTGTGGTGCCTTTGTAGGGGAACATTGAGGCGATCGCTGTAAATATCTTATCATTGGGGATCTTCTTGCTGCTGGACATGTCCTTCACTGTGGGAGACATGTGATGTGAATCACCCAGGTTTGTCCAGACATCAGGTTTTGATACACACTCACAAACAAAGGTTATGCAATATGTTCTGTTGCAATGGTAAAGTTCCTTCAATTCTCAAGGTCACTTGGTAAAAAAAAAACATGATAAAAGAGAAAAAAATGATGTAATAAGAACACTGTACATCTCTTTTACCATTATCTTTGATTCACGTTCCCATCTTCTACACATGTATTTGTGAATCAGTCTCTAAATGACAGTGTGCCCAGGTGTGCTTCAAATGAACTGTCACTAAGTGTGTATATAGCCTAGTTTTCCATAAAGCTCGGTGCATGAGGTCATTCAGTTCTGTAATTAGAGCTGGGCCATATCAGTGTAAAGGACAAATGGGTTCACTCACACACAGTAGGGACACAGAGGCAGCTTTAAGGCAAACAACGTCAGCTCAAGAGCTGCTGTGGCAGGGCGACCTTGTGGCAGGTGTACAGTGCAATGACACGAACAGCATGAGCCTGTACTTTTCTTGTTCTCATCATCTGAAAACACAAATGCGCCAAGCTGAAGACTCACCCTCAGTAGTGCTTCTCCTCTTCCTCCTGACAAATGCCAAAGATCCAGCTTTGTTCTCTTCCGAGCCCTCCACTGAGCTCCTCCTCATCACCCTCTCTTCTTCTTTCTTCCCTGCCATGTCCCCAACAGTTCCTGCTGAGGCCTCCTCTTCTTCGTCCTCCTCGTGGTCAGAATACTGGCTCAGGGCGTCCACTAACTCTTTAAATATCTCATCACTGATGAACCCTCCCTCTGGAACACAATCGAGATGTCATACCGACAGTTATCACCAATTAAATGTGTGATTCTTGACTTTTTTATTAAGAAGGCAAAAAGTCTATTTGGTTTTAAAAAGTGCAGGATCATTGAAAATCAAAATTCAGTTGTTCTATGCTATCCCTTTTATCCTATCCACTGAACTGTTTGATTAGTGAAGTACGAAAAGGATGCAAATCTTAAAATCGCCAAATTTCAACTTAACACCTACTGGAGATTTTTGGACCAACATATCAGACAGTACTCCCCACCCCAATCAAAAACAATCAGAGGAAAGAATTGAAGAATTACATCCAATTCCACCAGCAGAGTTTCAAAGATTTTCAAAGAAAATCACTGACAATATACACTGAAGCTGTTCTGTCGGTACGAGGTGACCCATTACCTTACTAAGACACTTGATGCTGCATTTCCTTTAATATGTCTCTTGTTTGCAGGGACATATAATATTCAACACAAACCTCTGTCACCATGAACACCGTCATAGTTGTCAATCAGTTCTTCCAGGAAAGCCTCGTCTTGCTCCAGCACTTCATCGCCCATGTAAGGGATGTTGTGGAGGAACGTTTCATCCTCCACCTAGAACATACAAACTTTGGTTAAAACAAGTCTCTAACTGCAGATGCTTCAGAGGGACCAAAACTGTAAAAGCAATAGACAATCACACTTGTTAGCAGAAATTTATTCACGGCCTGACTGAAAAAAATAAATGAAAAGTTCTGTTGTAAGAGTGTTCTGTGAGCATACCCCCGTTTTTTGGATATGTTTTTCAAAATGTAACTTCTGTGGAACAAACTCCTATGTTATAGCTCGATAACATATGTTCCTGAGTTTATTCAGCTGCCCTAAAAGTTCCATGAAAAGAGAATTTAATAAGAAAAGAGCAGAACATTATCAGTTTCCATTTAACTCATAACTAGAATCAGATGAATTAGTAACACATTATATTCAGGGTGCTCTAAGGGTGATATGACACTGTAACTGTATCAATGACAATTGTGTTTTATTTATACCATAAAGTTGTGCTGCAGAGGGGACCAGGAGTACATAAAGGGGATTCCAGCTACTGTTGACAGTGGTCTCATGGCAATGGCTTGAGTTTTGAATCCTGGGAAGCCAAACTCCACTGTACACACCTGTAAGATAACCAGAGGTGGCTTGAGAATCACCAGATCCCAGAACAATATGCTGCAGCACTCGGCCGTTTTATAACTACACACTTGCTGCTTAACTCTGAGCAGGGGGAATAAAACCAGTTAACACAATACAGCCGACCGTGACAGCATGCGGGAGGAGAAAGATGTGGTTACACCATCAGGCTGTATGTATTATAAGCTCCCACAAGGCCGCAGACTGTTAGACTGTCATGCGATCCACTTCTACCACACGTCTCTTTCCCATCCAGTTGGGAATCGGTATAGAAGATTGGGAGGCATGAGGAGATCTCAACATGATGTTCAAGAAGGGATTTCCTCACAACACATTCACATTATAAAAATATATTGAACTTCTAGCTTAGCCAGAGCATCTTGGACAGGAATAAGAAGATGTACCGCAAGGTTCAGATAATAGTACAAATCATGTGTCCAGCCATTGTCTTAATAGTCTCCATCGCTCTCTTTTTTGCATATTTTGGGGGGCTTTTAGCCTTTATTGTGATAGGACAGTGGAGAAAAGACAAGAAAGGTGACAGAAGGGAATGAGCGGTTTCAAACCCTGGACACTGCATTACAGCATAAGGGATGCCTGCTTCACTAAAGCTAGATCAGCGCCCCATAATTTCTCCATCTCTCTCTGACAGACCACCCACCCACCTTTTTCGTGGCCAGACCCCCATTAGCGGTTGACAGAGGGATGGACTGAATCCGGAGCTTGGACCATTCTGTGTTTAGGATATTTGTCTGTTGCTCAATCTTTTGCCTGTTAGACATGAAAAGGGTCTAGAAAAAAAAAAAAGAGAAAAAAGGACCAAGACATACACACTATTAACATAACATACGCATTGAGAACTGCATACAAAAGACACACCAGTGTCACACATGCAAATTAAGCTTTGCTCTTTATTTGTTAGAGACCATTGCACAAAACCCTGATTGCACAAGAGAAAAGATGTCTTGTGCCAAATTTAGCTACGACCTTATCTTCATTCACAGACCCTGAAAAAAACCCCTGAACATCTGAATTGAACTTGTGTGACGTCAATGTGACTCACTTTGACCTCTTCTGCTTTTTTAAGGCGTTTGACCTGGCGAAGGCGCATATACTCAGACTTGACCCTCCGTCTCCACTCCAGCATACTGCGAGAAGGGATAAAGGAGGAAGACTGAGGTCTTGGAAGTGATGGGGCAACACCGGTGCCAGGGGCTGCTGCAGCACTTTCCTCCATGACTGTTTAAAAATAAAAGGAAAGCATATGACAAACAGGCCCAACTTCAAAACATTCCACTTTCATATTCAGATAAGTTACGTTTGTAAACTTAGGCTTGTTTTCATGTTTTCTGCCACAGTAACTACTTTCACTAATTACATTAAATCTATTATAGGCAGTAGTTTTGATGTAATATGGCTGCAGTCCATTTCAGTTACCTTATTATAGTACTAATGGGCTTACTATCGCCCTCTGTTTCTCACAACCCCCATTTCCCCATTCACCCTCGCCGATGGTCTCTCTGAAAGAGTGCCCCCATCTGTTAGCAAAACAAAACAGACGTCTAATGCAAAAAAAAAAAAAAAAGCCTCCTCGAGTGCTTTACGGGCCTTTTTCTGGTAGACTGCTTCTGCTCTTTTTGCAAAACTTGGGGGAAATTGACTGAATTATGCGCATACAGCGCGACAGTGTGCGCATCTATGAATACAGCACATGAATTTAATAGCACTCCTGTGCAATCCACATTGCACAGGAGTGGGCGTGCCACTTCAGAAAAGCAGAATAGAAAAGTGCGTAGTACAGTTTTTCTGTGTTTCATAATCGCCACGCTGAACATCAACTTCCCCGTCTGAACTCAAACGGAATTAAAAATAAATACGAAGGTAAAACTGAGCTCGGGGAAACTGCTGCACTTGATTTTTGGGGGCTACGAGACGTGCACACGTTTCAGACACATGAAGCTATGAAGTCCGCGACGTCCTGTAAGTGCAGCCCCGTGCCAAGAGAGCTACACAGTACCCATTTAAATGTAGAACACTCTAAAGACGTGCGACCGAACAGCACAATGACGGCACGTTACACTAGCGCTCGGGTGTGCACGTCAAGATCTCCACATCCAGTGTCGCAGTTATTAAATACCTTTAAATCCACGTCTCGTGTCCTATTTGTTGCGACAACAGCCCGCAACGCGACCAAGTCCCTTTCTGTTTTCTCTCTCTCTCTCTCGTTTTTTTTTTTTTAGTAGAGAGATCCGGAGCAATTCAAAGCTGTGTTTGCTATGGCTCTGACGCAGTTATCATCTCCGCGCAGCGAGGGGATCTCCGAGAAATCTCTATCCATGGGCATGGTGCTGGAGGTTGTTGTTGTTGTACCTTACAAATAACTGCGCACTTGGCTTGGTTGATCCACTCGAGCAGGAGGGTGACGTCTATATTATGATCACAGCCTTTCCAAGCAGAGGAGGATTTATTACTATTCTGCGTCCTGGGAATAAAAAGTAGCGTGCAGCAGCCGCAGCACAGCCATTTACACGCATACACAGGAACTGATGCAACTGTCCGGAGTGCTAGATCGCCATCTAAATGCGTGAAGGCAGATCACTCTGTGGGTTTTGATAGTAGAGCAAGTGCAATCACATAATCTTAAATATAGCTCCACTCTATAGGAGCAAAAGAATAAAATGGCCTAAATACACATTATGAATACACGTAGTTTTATAGGAGTATCGGGTATTTAATTATATATATATATATATAAAATAAAAAAAAATAAACGCAAAATAAACTTCTCACAGAACCTGAAAACGGATGCATTAATTCAGCCTGCCCACAGAGCTGAAGTAACTGTCTAGCCTACGAATTAAAAATAATAAATACTTGGACACTGGAACACAGTTTCCGGACATTCCAATGTACTGGGGTCAAATGGAAACCAATTCAGCTGCTGTTCAGCTCTTCTCCTCCAGGGAGAGCCCGACACACAAAGATAGAGGGTTGGATGAAGGGATTCACGCCACTGATGCTGTCACTTAACCCACGTAAAACCCACTATACAGCAAGCTGCTGCAAGCAAGCTGAAAACACAATCGAATGATGTTTTCGATGGACTTTGATTTGACGAGCAGCGATATGAGAAAGCATAATGACTTGAATTTACAGAGAAGTATATTAACCTCTGTATGAAGCAGATTGGTTTAAATCTTTGCATATGTGTAAGTAGCCAAACGTCACACCCCTTTCGAAGGGAAATGTTTAATTTAACACATCACACATAAACCGGACGTAGGGTTCACGTGGTAACAGTTGATCTCATGCGATTTTCTGGCTTGATTTGATTTAATGTACACAAGCTAACTCCTAACACTATAAGTAATTACGATAAATTACCAATAGTCACATTACTATGGAGGCAGTGATTCTGATTTGTGTATAAAATTAAAATCAGAGATAATCAGTTAATCTGCTACAATCACTTTAAATAGATCCAAATATTTACGTTCAATCAAATATAAAACAATTAGTGTGTGTACTTAATGCCAAATAAGAAGCTGAAAGTGCAGGCAATCGAGTAGTGGTTTGCTATAAATAAAAGTCCTTGAAAGTACTGCTTTGATAAATATGGTCGATGTTGTGTGTGCTCTCCACGGGAGGAATTTTAACACATCCCCTCAGGATATAACACAAAGAAAAAAGTAAAATACAAAGTATACAAATATATTTAAAAATATTTACCCTCAGGGTATTTTATTTATAGCTCCCATTTATTTCATTTTATAGTTTATTACTTGTAAGATATTACAAAAAAATCCCCAAAAGCAGACACAGTAATTATTCACCTGCAAGACACAAGATGGTGCTGTTTAGCTGTTTTTTTATTGGAAGGACGCCACATGAACTCATATGTACACATCAAAGTAGGATTAAGAGAAATGAAACTTTATATCGCCTTAACAGACCCGTTGTGTTTCTGTCTGATTGCTGTTGTCGTTGATCCCCTCTGTTCCCTGGCTGTGCTGTTTGTGGCACGCATGCCTGCTTATGATTTATGCATTCAGTGAGCATAAAGTATCTCAGATACAGTTTGTTTGCCATATCCACAGTGATATTTGAAGTAGCCACTGCCATGTTGATACTAAACTGTCAAACAAGCAAACACACAGAGGAAGATGAGCTTAGGACACTGTTATCAGCAGGAAGTTTTTAATTCTGTAAACTGCGCGTGTTGATCTTGGCATCTCTATTTGGGATACATTTCTTCAGATATGCTGCAGGCTTTATGATCTGTGACAAAGCCTTGGAGATGAAAAGATTTACAAAGTAGCTAATAAAACAGAGACTTCGAAAGCCATTTGAAATAGCGAGTGACTGTAGAAGCATTCATTTTTGTAGAACACGTGTCAAAGTAAATGTTTACTTACTTACATTTCAAATATGCTTCGTGCTCCACTTCGTTCACACTCCAAGTTCAATATTTAAGCTTCTATATGCTGGATTTTTAAAGTTCAGTCCATTACATGTAAAACAGTGGCCTCTTTTAACTGAAATGAAATGTGGAAGCAATTTTGGCCTCTGCTACTTGGATTTCTTCCAAGCCTAGCAGCTGAAAAAGAGTACTCATCCCTCAGTGACGCGCATCAATTTCATACTGGATATTCCAGCCACCTCTCTTTACCACAGAGGTTTATTGAGATAGATAGATATTCTTTACCCACGGTTAGTCAGTTGCTCCACAGTAATGAAATATGAATCTATAACCTAAAAAAATGTAGATTAACTGTAGATTCATTAAAACTTTGTCTGATATTTCTGAACAATAAGCTAAAAAAGTATCTCTTCTTTGTGATTTGCAACCCTGTGTGTTTCTCCTAAAAATAATTGACTTAAAACATTTACTTCTCTAAATCTTTATTTATGCAAGACATGAAAAGCGACTTGTCAGCAGCATGTATCCTGTCAGTCTAACATAGCTTGCATTTGATCAGAAACTCCTGCAGCTGGAAACCATGTTTGCAATAAAATTCTGCTTGCAATGATAAATAAAGAGGCAGAAAGTGGGGAAGAGAAAAACAGGACAAAGTGTGGCCCCTGAAAACAGAGGGTGGGACAAACTAAGGAAATAGATGAAGAGAGAGAGAGATTGATAGTCCTGCACCAATGGGCCGCAATAGTCCTAACTTTATCAGAGGCTCTTTGCCCCATTTGGTGAGTCCGCCCCTACTAGGAAATGAGGGCTTCCTGTTGCTTTACACAGCCTTCCTGCAAAAGGTTGAGATATGTAATTCTTACCCATCAGGGAAGAGGAGAAGAACATTAGGCAAAATGACACTCACCAGATTCTTAGTTATGTATTTCAGAGTTTTTATGCCTTTTTTCATCTGGGGTAAGTAAAGGCTTTATGCTATCCTAATTTTTATTATTCTGACTTAATCTTTTAACTTTTCCAAGAACTCACCTCTCAGTAAGAATTCAAAGAAAACTTTTAGTAATTAGTAGATTTTAGTAAGGAGTTTAGTCAATGCCATGACTGAGTTTTACACTGAAACAGTTTGGATTAAGGGTCACAGAGTAATTGTGATCAGCCCAAGACAACTGATTTGTCTTGGATCAGTTTTTTTTTTACTTTAGGAGGATATTTTTATGAATCTTGTTGCATTTTTTTTTTAAATGCAGTTGTCACGAGTCTTTAATAAATAAAATATTTCAGTCAATTACTTATTTATTTCGCGCAATAAGACCGTGATCACATGGGATGAGCTTTTGAGTTGAACACATTAAGATTTCCCTAGAAAAGGGCTAGACAAAGGGAGGATGCACTCATTTGTTCATTCACCATGGCATGTTATTTCCTTTACTGCCCCAGTCAGGCCTGCAAACTACATATAGAAGATTATTTGCACGTATAAAATATTGTGGTGTTTTAAATCAACAGTTATATTCCAGTGTTCAGGTCTTTATTTTATTCCTCTTATTACAGCAAGCACAGCAGTGGTATGTCAAAGTGAAGAAAAGGTAACTGTGCGTCCGACAGTAACAGTAGGTAAGTACATTTACAGAAATAAGCAACAAACCAAGGAAGAAACAAAATTCATGCATGACTGCTCACTAACTGATACCCTTTCTTTGCAGAGTTTAACTCAACAGACAGGATGATGACTCTTAGTAAGTGCATACATTTTCTCTGTCACTTTATTATAGACTGACAGCTATACATCTATGTCTATATGTCCTAGATTTTGTATTTTTACAGTTCCAAATAGGGTTTATGTAATTGTGTCCTCTGAGGAATTGCTTTGGATTACATTTCTAAACTTATTTGCCTGGTCTGGAACTGACAAACCAGAAAAGCAGAACTCAGGGATCCTTTTTTCTGCCAAGATTTGTCCTTGTGTATTACCATGAGAATCCAAGACAAACTCCTGGGGAGGTCTCTACCAGTAAGGGGTCAACGTCAGTGGACATGAGGCCCGTAATGGTTTGGGGTTGGAGGTTAACTGAAACCTCATCACGAGCAGCCCCCACCTGGCTCGACTTCCTAAATTTGTTCGTCATTCACCCCACACAACGTCTGTGATCAACGCATGAACTCTGAGTTGTGAAACAACTAGAACATTGGAGCAGCGCCCCTTTCACTGTTCCTCATCCTGTGCCTTCCTTTTTTTCCTTTTTTCCTGTATCCCCCGACTGTCCCCCTCCTCCCCCTGCCAGTGCTCTCAACTCTGAGCCCCCCACCCGCTGGAAAAAAAAAAGAGAACACATTTCCTGATGTCATTACTAAATCAAAAGGTTGCTTGGCAAACAGATGTTGTGAGAGGCCGAACATATGGATTTAGTGTCATAAATTAACAAGCTGGTTGTGAGAAACCCTAAACCATAGATTTCATTTTTAATTCAATCAGTGAAAGCACCTCTCTTGCACACAATTTTTTTTTTTAAGTGGTGAGTAGGGACAGTGAGAAACTATCTTCCAGATGTATCACACACATGAGCAAGATTTCCCGTACTTGTAGCGTTAATTACAGAATGTTTTCCTACTAGCATGCACGCGTAACGATAGTTGGCCCTTTAAACAGCTGGTCAACTCTGACAAACAACTCTTTCCAGGTTTGGTCAAATTAACCTAAATATGAAATCATGGCTGTCTGCAGAGCACACCCTGCAGAGTCATGATTACATCCACCCCGAAACGCTAAGTCCTAAATGTTTACTTATGTTTCCTATTTGGCAGAGGCAGCCCAAAAGGCAAATAAATCACATGCTGTGAGCTGGCCAGGCCTTCGACTGTGAGAAACTGAGACTAAAAAGCAGAACAAGAGTTAAAGAGTAAAGGGTTTTCAGATGTGAGTCCAGCCCCAGCTTGGGTGTGCTCCCTTTTATTTGGGAGAATGGAGAGGACAATCTTTGTTGCCTCCACCCCTTTAAAAGCGGAAGAAATTTTTAAAGAAACGTGTGTTAGAGAGGGGGAGAGCTGCTGCCAAGGCGCAGGGCCATCAGACAGATCTTCGAAGAACATCTGGTAACCGCGGGTAACATTGTTTGGACATCTGGTAACCGAAGATTGCACTGCTTCTCTTCCATCCTGTCGGGTTTCCTGTTATGCCTCGCTGTGCGTCTAAGAAGTTTTGGTTTTTTATACATGGTTATACGCTGGGGAAAACACACCTTTATTCATTTTTTCTGACATGAAGGGAGCACTTGGTTTCATAGGGTTATTCCTCTCCTTTCTCTTCGGTGAGTGTGTGGTCTCCCTTTTATATATGAAAGTGCCTGCCTCTGTGCTAGAGATGTGGAAAGAATTCATTATCTAAAGTAGACTAAAAATTCCCATGGTACTCCGATTTGCTTGGACAGATGCGTTTTTTAATAAACTGAATTAGGAAGGGCTTACATGGCAGATTTGGAGAGACTTACTGCTTCATGTACATGTTTTTAAGCTAAAAAGTGTTTTTTCTTCTCTTTCAGATGCCACTGGACAGTTTGGTAAGTGGCATAACCTTCTAAACATACATAATCATATATCTTCATATATAATTTGATAAAGGGAGTCTTGCAGAAGTTGTTTTATGTACAACTCATTTTTAAAGCCACTTTCTTTTTCCCTTTCCCCCCTTTTTTGTTGTTGTTGATTCTTCTCTTCTGCTCTGTAGTTTGTGAAGATGAGTCAGATGGAATGGGCTGCCTCTCCGACATGTTTGCTGTTTACTGTGTGCAAAGTTTTAAGCTTGCAATGGCATCACTGAACGAAACCGACTGGTGCGTTTGGAGTAAGGTAAACAGGTAAGTAGGGTGCATTTATATTTAAAATGAATGTTTTTTGTTTAAATGCCAATTTCTAATTTACTTTTCATGTTCTCCTTCTATTCAGTTGGTACAGCAACCTAAGCATGTGTACAGAAGACATATGTGACTTATACTTCATCCCATGGCCCAACCGTGTGGTGGAACAGACCTTTTTGGACATTCATTCCCTTTTTTTCAAGGATTGTCCCACAGATGAGCTAAGTGACCCACCACCTGCCATCATGTTTGCTTTGGTCATCACGCCCATCTGCCTGATCCCTGTCATGGTTAGCCTGGTGGTACTTAAGACCAAAAATGGGGATGGCAACTCCTGATAACCTAAAATCTCTGCTCAGCTATGTTCTCTCTTTTCCCCTAACCTTGTTTACAGACTGCTCATACACTTTCATCTCAGCAGAGACTGAATCTTTAGATCTTCTGCACTTCACAACTTAAATTAGCCACATAGACATAGTTGGCACTATCTCAGAGATAATGTTCTGTGGCATCACAGCTGTTTCTCTTAGGTGACATACTTCTTAATACAGACAAACACTGTCAGAAACTATGTTCTGTACTATACTGTATCTCATTTACTGTGACAAAAATGTTTTGTTTTAAACCACTTGACACTAGAGTTGGCCGTTGCTTGAAGCATTGGTCATCTCTTGTTTGCTCACAGTATTTCATTTATACTGGAGAACCCAATATTTGTGATTAGCCTGACGAAAGCTCCGGAGCTTGTAAAAGTAGAAACAAAATTTGTATTGACACTTTGTTTTATGCAAGACACTCGGGCTGACGAAAGACAAGGTAAAGTTTATTACTGAGCTGCTTTTGCATTCATAGACAATGTTTTGTTAGTTTTTTTGCTGTTAAACTTTGAGCCTAAAAATATAAAATATATTTATGAAGACAGCATTTAGAAACTAAATGATTTTTAATTCTGAAAAGGAGAAAGATGTTCATATCTGATCTTTGACAAAGGTCCTAAACACTCAATAGTGTGTATGTGTAGGGAGGAGAAGAAGTTAACCATATGCATGGATCTAGTTATTCAAGTCACAGCACACAAATTGTTCAAAGGGTCGAGGCCTGTTTTTATTAACTGTAAGTAATCTTCATACTCATGTGATGAGAAGCTGGTTAAAAGAAAATCGTATCTCCCTCCAGACAAAAGACATTTTAAGTTGCCTGCACAGAATTGTGACAAACACTGAACAATGACAAAAAGATAAAAGTCTTATCTTTAGCCCTGAATGACAATAAAGCCACTATAAGTGCTTTCAGATTTAGAACAAAAATGTGTATTTATATACTCTTATGTATTTCTGCTATTGTCAGGACTTCATGGACTTACTGTGAAAGTACATCCTGCCTGCTCTCATGCCATGAACTGTATGCATTTTTATTTTTTATATTTTAAACCAATAAATCTACAGTTGTATGCTTACTATGACTTGTAAATACAGTACCATTCTTGTGAAATTACCCTTTCACCTTTGCAGCTATTTGATTAAACACCCTTTTCCCTTGTGTGTAAGGCAGATGGTCTTGCTTTTTGCTCTAGTCAGTGTTTCACTGTCTCTTTAGTGATCAGTATATTGCAGTGCAGTTGCTGTGCTCTTCAAGTGCTGAGGTAGTGAAGGAAGCAGTGACAACAGTCATGTATCACGCCCTCATCTGGCACACAAAACACTACAGGGTGGGCCTGCATTTGTGTGTGCGTCTATGTGTGTGTGTTTGGCAGGACTGGGTGGGAAAATGTGTTTAGTGACCTTCTTCCTCTCTAGATGTCGGGTCATTCTCACCCTCCCCACCCCCTTCTGATCTCATCCAACTTTGCGTTACGTCTTATAGTTAGAGCCAGGAAATACATTTTCTGGTGCCATTGCGCAAGATGAGACTCTGCAATCAACATCAGTCATGTTTTATCAATCACAAAATATTAACATACATTCTATACACAAAGGGCCAATAGTTGTACATGAGCTTTAAAATGTTTCAGGAAAGAAATTTTGCCCTCTGGTGGTTCTATTAAAAACTGACAAACAGACATAAACAAGTAAATTTTGAACACAGACACCACTATCAAAACAACACAAGAAAAAACAAAGAAAGGAAAAAAACACTGATTTTTTCATGAAAATACTTAAGCACAAAAGTCCTGTACACAGTGGAGCCTGTTAATAATCTTTTCTTCATCTCTACTATCACAGCAATGCAAGGCTTGACAGTATTTGGCTCTGTTAACCCATTGTTGGGTTTTTAATCCTTTGTTTCTGGAACAGCATGTTTTGGCAAATGGGCACAATTAAGTGCATGGAACTACATACAAGTGCACTAAAGGCACCACCTGCCCAATGATCAATATCATTGGGCAATGAAGCTGCTATTTAATGGCTTAAAACAGTAATAAAAATACCACAAACAAGCCAAACCATATAAACAAATAGATATATGTAGTGCTCGCAAGGTAATGTGAAGGGGACCAAATGGGAAAAAACAGTCATTGCTCAGAGCTCTGAATAAATTTCTTTTACACATACAGAGGTTTAACACGCTCACCAGTGACACATCTAAAAATGACCAATGCAGCTGCTCAGAAAACCCCTCCTTAAATAGGTGCAGGTCATACCACCACCAATAAAATTTAAAAGATTTCCCCTGACACAGTCCAGCTACAAAAGACAAATACTGTAGTTATTTTAACACAGCTCACATATATCTGACTACAAACACACCCCAGCTAAATAATATGCAAACTAACTAAATCAAACCAAATTGAAGATTCAGCCCGATCCCACCCTCAGCTCTCATCTGATGGTTTAACCCACTAGCAGTGGATAATTGGAGAACTCCTTTCAGGTGAGCATCATTAGGCCGTAATCGTGTGTGCACTCCATGAATCAGGCCTTCAGGAAGCTGACCTCAAAAAAGAGAGTGGTTAATGGACTTCAAAACAAAAGCATAACAAAATCAAAACTTCCTGGAAGACATTGTGGTTGTCTCACTTTAGTAAGGGAGATGCTTCCCATCACATCAATAAAACAAAGAAAAATAGTGACATACTTCTGAATGTTTCTATTTTTAGAGGCATGTACATATTAAATATGTATCAACAACACATGTTCTCTGAGGGATCTGGGATTGGTTTGTAGTAGCGCCACGAACTATCATTTCAACAGGAATCGTTTCAAGTGTATGAGGTCAATAGTTTCTTCTCCAACCTCTTAGATATACCACAGTACTATTAGATAATATGCTGAGTATAAATCGGCTGATCCAAATGCATTTTCATAGGGACCCTGTTTTGAGTTGAAAAATTTAAGTAAAAAAAATGCAATGATTTGATTGCAATATTTTAAGAAACATATTAGCTCATTTTGACTTTTCAAAAAGAGTTTACACTTAAAAAGGAACACTTGACCTAACTTAGCTAATAGGCTCATCTCTACCTTTCCTTTTGTTTCTAAAATTATTTAAAGAGTAGTTGTGAAACAGTTAACTAATCTGCAGAGAAACGGTTAATTTGAAGAGTTTCAGACAGCATTAGTAAGGTTATGAATACTCTTCTTATGATAATGGAGTCATCTCTATGCTTGTCGTGCTAGACCTCAGTGCAGTTTGATACAATCGATCACAATAGTTTACTGCAGAAATCGTAGTTGTAGTGGGTTGAATCATATGTATCGAATAGACTCTAATTTGTTAATGCGCATGAGGAGTGTTGTTCACACACTAAGATTAATTACGGAGTTCCACAAGGTTCTGTGCAGGGACCAATTCTATTTATATTATACTTTCCTCGGCAGTACTATTAGAAGACACGGCATACATATTCATTGCTATGCAGAAGATACCCAGCTTTATCCATCCATGAAGCCAGAGGAAACACACAACAACTAGTTAAACTACAGGAATGTTTCAAAGACAAAAGACCTGGGTGACACTAATCTCTGCTTCTAAATTCAAATAAAACTTGACCTTAGAAATCATAGAAACATGGTGTCCAACCAGATACCTGCTCTGTATGGCATTACCTCAGCTCTAGGATATGTTCTTAAATATGCAAATTAAACAAATATGTAGAAGGACTGCCTTCTTGCATTTTGCGCAAAATGTCTAAAAATAGAAATATCCTATCCCTGAGTGATTCTGAAAACCTAGTTTATGCATTTATTACTTCTAGGCTGGATTGTTGCAATTCATTATTATCAGGGAGTTCTAAAGGCTCATTGAAAAGCCTTTAGTTGATACAGAATGCAGCATATACTGCCTTCAGACAACTGGTGTTGTGATTTGGCACTATATACAGTGCCAAATCACCAAATTTTTATATAGTGCCAAATCACCAAATATGTGATGTGGCACTATATAAAATTACCTGAATTGCACTGAAATCCCTAAATGGGATGGGACCATATGTTAATCTAAAACCTGTATATATCTTTCAGCACTGAAGGTGTCTTTCCAGATGTGTAAGCTACTAATTCCACCCCTATACATTCAGAAATTACTATACATATCTACCCATCTTTACTTCTGAGAAATTCTTCCTCTCTAAAATGCTCTTTTTATACCCAATCATGTTAGTCGCATGTTTCCAATTCACCTAATTAGCTGCAAGATGTTCCTCCAGCTGATTCTTTTTAGTACCATTTACTTTCCCAGAACTTTTTGCCATTGTTCCAACTTTCTCTAAACATGTTCCTGTACTTAAATGAAAAATTAGCTAATATTTTTTTTAATGAAATTGTAAAATCTCCCAGTTTAAACCAAGTTTTCTGTGTTCCATTGTGAATGAACTCTTGTTTTAAGATATTTTCAAATAATTACATTCTGATTGCATTTAGATTTTACAGAGCATAAAATGTAAACAGCCTTTTTATCAAACCTAACCTTGTTTTGGAATTAGTTTCTAGTTAAACTAATTCTCATAGAAAAGCCATGAACACACCAACATGTATTTCTGAAATAAACTTTTTAGAGCAAAAAAAAGATACACTGCCCCCCTCTCTCTCAGTAGGAGGGACCAGTGAGCCTCAGCTGTGCACCTGGTTGACGGTGTTGAGTTTTGGCTCTTTGTTAGGTGCTTCTGGATCATCTCACTATGGGAACCCATGACTGCAATACCCCAGTGATCTGGCAGTGTGGTTGGAATGAGGGCATGTTAGGGCATCTATCAACTGCTGCAGGCTTTCATATGTGCCCTTGATAGTGTGACTGGGGATTCATGTATGACTGATGAAAGGGAGAATCTTAAGTCAGCCTATATCAGGTTCTTGATCAATTAGTGATATTTAATTTGATTTATAGATGTCCTGATGCCTAATAAACTTTTTCTGCATGACACATGTTTTTTTCCCCACTTGCTAGATTATTGCCACACATACACACTGGAGTTTGTCCAGATTTGATGAAAATTAAAGATCGCACCCACTGATGCGAGTCATTCAGTGTGACATGAGTAATTACTTTGTTGTGTGAGAGCCAGGCAGCTGGTACTGCTGTGTCAGAGCTGACCCTTCAGCTGGCTGACACCATGCTGGCAGCAGATGACTGTACATTCAGCTAGGTTTGACATGAAAACGGCTGCTAGATCAGTCAGAATAAACTCAAAGAAATATGAAGCATGGATAACCTTGTTTCACTGCCAGCTGAAAATGAAAATGAAAAGAGCCAGAAACATCAGTTCTCCAGTGATGATGAAAAGGAGCAAGGCCTGCAGCAGCCTGCAGATCAACAGTTTGATGAGGAACCTGAGACATTTATCCCTGAAAAAGCAAATTATATATATATATATATGAACTGTAAACACACATTTTTTTTCAGCTGATACTGCAAACTTGTGAGAAAACGCCTTCTTTGTTGTATCCAGCAGATACTGAACATTGTTCACTAAACCTGCTACTTTAATTGCCAATTTGCCCTGGGCAGAAACAATAAGTGTGCTTTTTATTCAAAACAGCTGGATATTGTGAGCAATTCTGAGCAAAAAAACAAACAGTCAAAAAACCAAGTGTTCAAGCAGGATAACCAATAATGAGCTGGGAATCATGGGAATGCTTCAGTGTGAAGGGAAGCCTGGTTTCACTTATTTTAACTATTTTTTTTCTGTGAGGTCATCACTACAAATATCCTTTCTTAATGCTTTTTGCATAAAAATATCAATTCTAGCTACTTTATGGAGCAATTTTATGTAGGGGTTATTGCATTGAAATTTTATTTTCTTAAAGGTATAAAAAGGAAAGTAGGTCGACTGACAGGATAAATTCAAGTTTAAATGAATATGCTTAGTGTTAATAAAAAAAAAAAGCTGAACGTTTCAAATTCAAATCGCTATCCTTTTTTACAAGATTAAAAATATTTAGAGGATTCAAAGCATCAAGAATGATTTTGTTAATGTAAAACTTCTGAAAATAAAGAACACCTAAGTGTTTTCCTTCAGGCTATCGGTATTGTTACATGATACACATCTGTGTCACTCTACATGCTGAGAGATTCAAAAATAACAAACTAAAATGGTATGACAGTTCCCTGCCAGGAATAACATGACATTTGACCTTCATGTATCAGCTTAAAGGAATTATTAAGAGTTTGTGAAATATAAACCGCATAAATCTTTGAAAACAAAACAAACAAGCACGTCTGTGTAAGCCAACCTTCCCCCTTTTTCCCCACTCTTACAGAAACTGAACCTGACTGAGACTGAAGCCTGAAACTGAGCTCCAGAGTTGGGGCTGCAGGTGTTGGGTACCAGCCTGACACACATCAGGTCAGATGCACAGCAAACTATCAAAGTGTACCAGACACTGCTGGATGTCAAGACATGTTTGTAGCTGGTGGTAGGAGAAGGAGACACGGAGTAATCAGTTTCTGAAGGACACAAAGCCAGCTTTACCTCTTAAAACCAAGAATTTGAAATAGCTATTCATGGGACATATTATATTATGAATGTCGTATACAAACTGTAGAGTTTAGAAAAGGTTTTTACCCAAATACTTTCCCCCAGCTGTCTCTAAAATGCTTAGAGCAGGTAATTGTGTGAGATAATATATGTAGGAGGCCTCTAGATGGCAGTCTTTGAGAGCTTATTCTGTTGTTGACGATGCTGAAAAACTAACCTTTTTAAGTAGAAGCCTGTTTATTTTAAGGGGCAATAATATCTTTTATGCAGCTGATTATAACCTGGGTGATTTTTACACAGAGGTATAGGCCCACGGTCAAACTTTAGATCATGGAAATTTCTTTTGCACGACCAGATTGACAAATATATTTCTTAAACACTGTTGGCGATTAGAATCACTGTAAAACAAAATAAACTGGAAGCTGAAATTTAATATTAAGAATGAATTATCAAAAAATATGTTAAATAGACACAGGAAATAACAGGTGGGGATTATGGAAAGGAAGCCACTCCTTTCCAAAGCTTCATGTGTCTTCTTTTCTTTTTCTAAAAATAAAGGGAAAATTGATGAAAAATGTAGCCACTATATTAGTAGTGCCAGAAATGAATTCAATAATTATTATTTGTGATATAATAATGCAGAAAATGCTATTATAAAGTAAAAATGCTTCCTAAAAATGCAAATAAATAACAGTTTTTATATTTTCCCATGTTTTCCAATTTTATTTGAGTTGCTGTGTGCTTTAAAAAATTTTTTCTCAACTTCCTGTAGTGTTTGTAACTAGAACCTTGCAGTCGTTTAAATGTGATCAGCTGATATATGTCTCATAAAAAGACATGTTGACTTTGCTCCTCTCGTGCTTTTATTCACTTCCCTTGCCTCTTAACATCCGGGAAGGATTGGAACAGAAGGTTTTATCAGAAAAGTAGTCAGATTCCCTCGTGTTTAGCATCTGTTTCAGTCCTCAAATGCTGAGCCTCTTATATTTATCTACCTAGAAAAAAAAATTCTCATATCTTTTCTTCCTTGCTTAAGGGTCTAATCCTGCACTGTTCTCCAAAGATTTTTTTCACTTCAAAATACAAATCGCATAATGCACAAAAGAATGCACAAAAGAATGCATTTGATATGAAATATCTGCAGGCGCAGGTGCGTATCCAGACTAAGAGATGCTCACCACAAAAGGGTGCAAACACATACTGTACATACTAATGTAGATGCAAATACTGGAGCACACTTACACAAACACATGCAGTAAACAGTATGATGCAAATAATAAATGTGTACTTGTGTGCACAGGTATAGTAAATGCTAAGGAGAGATTGAAGAGGAAAATTTGAAAGGAATGTGCAGGCATTTGTCCTTAAGTTAATACCTAAAAAAAACACCTAAAAGTTTCTTGTTAGTGTTCCCATCTGTTTATAGGGACTGTTTCGTTTCTCCAGTGTCACTCAACAGTGCTTCAGGGATTGTGCTTAAACATGCTGAGGTTATGCCTCTTTTCTATGTTTGGCTTTTATGCAAATGCAAAGGTGACAGAGTGCAGAACCTTTGATCTGAGCTTCTTTGTGGTTTGAACTGTTAATACGGCGAAACCACCATAAATCTAATGGGAAAACAGAATCAGGAAGGCAGTATTGAGATTGTAGACGGAATAAGCAGAACCTATAATAACCTCATACAAGATGTGAATTAAGAGGAGATATTGTGCCTTCTTTGTGACAAGCTCACAGGGAAATTTCCCTAAGGTTAATGACTGTCTCTTCAAAGAATTGGCTGTGCCATTACTGGAAAATAAAATCTGATGACGACATTACACAACAAGATGGTAATTTCTACCCAATTAAATAGTTATAAGCTTTTAGTAAGTATCACAAGTTACAAAAATAGGGTCTTCACTCAAATCTCATCCAACTTGACAAGATGATAATCACAAGAAAGCAGATGTAAGTTATCTCAGGTTTACTGCTTCGTAAAGATTAAGTAATGAGCTTACATTACAAGTTATTACTGCAAATTAACAGTAAATGGACTGGTTCTAAAATAGCACTTTTCTACTCTACTTGACCATTCAAAGCACTTAACATGCCTCATTCACCCAGTCATACAGTATCTATCCCAAGGATACTTGGCATGCATACTGAATGATCTTTTGGCTAACCAGTAACGCAGACTTGCGTTGCATGTTTTTAGAGATATTGAATGCTTTGATTTTACAGAAAATTTTGTAATTTAGCCGTAACATAGCTAATAGCTATTACAATTTCATAAATAATACAATTGTTTTTCAAGTGATACCAAGACTTTGACGAAGTAGAATTCAGCCATGGGGGGAGGGGACACCCAAAAAGAAACAGGACCCTTTGTTTTTGTCTATATCAATCCCACTTCAGATTGATCCTTATGAAGCCTTTATAAATGCACAGCACATGGCGCATGCTTTGGAAATCTCATTTTTTAAACCCTTTGCATCTTCTAAACTCAGTCAACAGACAGTCATACACAAATAGCTTCAGAAAAAAGGTTTATTTTATTCCTCAGACTACAGTGTCAAGGTAAATACAGACAAGCTTTCAGCGTATTTCATTAAGCTATATGCCCTCATCCTCCGGTGAGTCATCCTTTGATTTCCATTTCTAAAGATTCCATTTTAAAACTGAATGCTATTGCAACAGAGAGAAGCTGTGATTATACAGTGTGTGCGTGTGTGTGTGTGTGTGTGATCGGGGGCTGGGAGGGTGGGGGGGTGAATTTATAAACAAACTAAATTCATATCTTAAGCAGATTTACTGAAGGGTAATATCCAGGTATACAGACACATGTCAGCAACAATGCCTGCTGTATTAGAAACAGTCTACCAGGAAGAAGCAGAAGGCAGAGAATGAATTCTGCTGTCAGGAAACATGACAAAAATACTGGTATCAAGGGGCCCTTTAATATGCCTGCTGGCCCATGGGTGTAAGAAGCTTATCCCACACCTCTACCTTCATGATAGCCTTGCCTAGAGGACACATAGTGGCCCTGATATCTAGGCGGTTACCCATGTAATTGATTCCTGACCCAGTGGCTTCCTCCCTGACAAACCCATGTTCATGCTGATTCTTCTCGTAGTACATTTCTTTGTACAAATCCTTGTCACAGTTACGGCCCCTTTTATAGATGCCCACTGCAAACCAGTTCTTGTACAGGTTGTAGTCCCAGGGGACGGAGAACATGAGAGCCACAGTCTCAGCGAAGTCATTCTGTGACCTCTCGAAAAGGTCATAGGTCAGTACACCAACAGCTCCTGTTGCTTTGCTGCTGGACTTGGTGAATGTGCAAACCTCTGTCTTTAGAGGGCGCACTGTAGGTTGCGGTGGGTTGTATGCATCCCCATTCTCAAGGTATACCCTAATTAGTACACAAATAGAAAAATGCATTCAACATTTTTTTTTTTTTGGTCTTCTATGTATTTCATATAAGCCCGAAAAGTCACAACACGGGCTGGGCTTACCTGGGGTTAATAAGGCAGTAGCTGTTAGCGAGATTTGATATTTCGATGGTCACACTTCTCTTGCTGCTCACGTCAGCAGCTACAGCTTCAGCTGTCTCTGTCATGTTGCAGTGGCTGCGAGCTCTGTTGATCTAATAAAAAATAATTTAAATGTCAACCAGCTCATACCTGTAACATGGATGTTTATTTCCTCCTAACTGCAGTGAGAATCATAGGAATAAACTTATAACAATATAGAACTCAGGTTCGACCTCATCTCTGATGATGTACTCTAATATCATTACGCTGACCTTCAAAAGCACACATCGACTGTCACTGCGTAAAAATAGTGTATTTCACAGGCTAATGAGATTTTACAAGAGAACATAGAATTGCTGCAGTCTTTTAACAGAGTGTACCACTCCAGTGACAGTACTTTATAATTAGTACTACACAGTGATAAAGTTAGAGTGAAAATGAAAGAACATGATCACTCATTTTATCAACAGATACATTAAAGAAATCAAACAAAAGCCTCATCAAAGTTCTATATATCTTACAAATTATAAGAGCTAGGAGAGTCATTGTTCTAAATGTATTTTCCCTAAATGAAGTGACTTACCTGCTGAGAAGCGTTGTTAGTACTTGAAGTCCAAAAACAGTAAAAGTTGCTGGTTGGTTTTCCTTTTTTTGTCTTTTTCTTCTTTTTCTTTCCCCCCCCCCCCCCCCAAGGATATATTAATCACTCAGAAAACCCTCCCAATTGAAGTACAACCCTGCTTAAATACAGGATAGCACACCCTCTTTCCAAACACACGACCCACACGAAAAGAAGACTATGAGAACAAATATTACTCTTTTCCCCTGTGGGATGAAACAGCCACACCCTAGCCTGTGGCTAAATTGAACAGTTTCCAACAATTTCCCATTGGATCCCAACCACTGAGGTGAGCCCTTCAAGACTATAATAACAAGACATGAATGTGTTTTGGGACTGTCATTCCTCTTGTATTGTGAAACAGTAAAAAAAGCAGATCAAACAAGTTGGGACAGACATTTCTGGAGCGATACTTTGCTTAGTATCTTGCTGAAACTCTTGCATTCCAAATACCACACAATCAAGCAAGATGGAGAGTCTAACAGCGAAGGAAGAACAATATTGTTTTTGTAGAAATTAAAAAAACATCTTCCATCTGTTGTTGCTCATTAGAATTGGACGGATCCAGATAAGAGATTAAAAAATGATTACAGTTCATCAGTAATAATGAAAGCATATGAATGAAAACATATCCCACTCAAAGTAGCACAAGCATTGGGTCTGAATGCTTTATTACCATAATAAACGAAAATAGAGTATTCCGTGTACATGAGCCCAAGAGCTAAGCTAATGGAGAATCAATGAGGTGGCTGTCAGATATTGATATCTTTCAGCAGACACAAAATACAGATGACAGCAAAATCAGTCTTCCTCTTCTCCTAAATGGTTTTTTTTAGGATGACAAGAGTCGTCAAATCAAATGAAGTTTATTTTTCTGCGACTAGAAAAACAAGAAAACACAGAAAAGCAGAACACCAGTAGACTGCACACTAATGACCCATTTTATCATAGAGCTCCACTTTAACCATGGCTTTTCCAACAGTAGACATTGTGGCCCTCAGGTCAACATATGTTGCCTTGTACTCCAGCCCACAGCCATTTGCCTCAGAGCGGGTGAAGTTGCTGAGATCCTTCCCATCATACATCCGGTCATACAGCTGTTTGTCACAAGCACGGGATTGCTCAAACACACCCATGGCCAGCTGGTTCTTATACAGGTTGTGGTCAAAAGGCACAGAGAACATGATCGCCATGCGCTCGGAGCAAACCCGGCTCTGCATATGGAACAAATCGTAGGTTAGAATGCCGACGGCACCCGTGGCAGTGTTGTCATCCTTGGTGAAGGAGCACACTTCTGTCTTGGTGGTACGAATCGTGGGCTGGGGCGGGTGTTGACAGAAGCCACTTTTCATGTACACCCTACACATTAGAGCAAGAGATAAATCCTTACCGTCACTACTAATCAGTTAACAACTTTTATGTCACACTTCTCGTACTTTTGATGAAAAAACACACTTTTGTAACTTTTGTGGAGATTGTCAATTTACTTTTTGAGTGTTGGGCTTTCCAGGGTGAAACATCTTATGCTGATGGATGGAGTGTGACTGGGAGTACTACTGTGGACTTCTAAGCAACAGTGAGTGTACCTGCATGCGATGTGCAATGAGGCAGTGTGTGTCACTGCATGATGGATAGGTGGATGTTCTCAGCAAAGTAATGTCACACATGAAAACCAGCCATCCAAAATATGGCCTGTCTTCCCACAGCTAGATAAATGTAGAAGGATGGCACAGATTCCAATAGACATGAATTGTTTATATTTATTTTGTTGCTGTGTTTTATTAATTTTTTTCTCCTTTTTGTGGTCGGAGGGGGGGAAATCCATATTACATTGTTGAGAAATACAGTAGGTGGCTATATAAAATTAATATTTTATTAATGTTATAATAGATGGTGCGCTGCATTTTGCTTGCAGTGCCATTGAGCCCTCCTTGTGAAATTTAGGTTTATGAATTATTAGAAAGAACACAAGGTGGAGATTGTGGTGACCTCCAAATTATACATGGCTGTTATGCAAAAGAAAATAATAATTACATATATGTAACTTAGTTATGCTTTTTTCTTTTTTTTAATAACAGTGATTCACAAACACTAGGCAGCCAAACCTAATTATGAATTGCAGGACATGTCACTTGTTGTTGCTTTTAAGAGCTTAGAAGCAGCATTTTAGTGAACTTAATGTATAATGTTGTGAAGTTTCCATTGTTCATCACAATGTTTTTCCTGCAATGTCATTCATTGATTTATGTTTTATGAAGTAAACATTCAGCCATTCAGGTCTGGCCCTAAATGCTATCCATTTATTTTCTCAATTAATCAGTTTTACAAGTGTTAAACTGACAAAGACATTTGCAGACTTACTTGGGGTTAATGAGGCAGTAGCTACCGCTGACATTGGTTATTTCTATAGTGCAGTTTCTGTTGGTGGTGAGAGTGGCTGACACAGCCTCAGCTGTTTCTGGCATCTTGACTGCAAGAGAAGCAGGATTGAAAGCTTAGAACAATACCCACTGACAGTTCACCAGCTAGCAGCAACACATTTAATTGCTGAAAAGATTAATTACCTCCAAAAAGCTGGTTTATATCTCTCCTCAAATATAATATTCTCATAAGAATTAACTTAACATGACGTAGGCGTGTTTGAAAACGAGTATACCTTAAGTATACGAGAACAAGAGAAACGTTGTTTTTACAGATGATAACCAAGACAGACATAAGTTCGAGTCCTATTATAAGTAAGCATAATTAGGTACCTTTTAGAGAAAAATATGTGCGTTGTGCCAGACAGCAGCGTCAACTTCTTTTTCTCAGGTCTTGCAGAGAGCGTCTCCCTTGTGTGATTACACCTCCACAGTGCTTGTGCTAACACAAGCACAGGCGTGTCCATCGTGAAACAAAAGTACCCCATCCACTGTGAGAAATCATATCTCACAAAGAAGCAAGCACCTAATATTACATGATCACAAGATTTAGCAGTAATCTCTACTTTTACTCAGGGGAATAAAAACATTACTGTGCAAATTTTTTACTACATGGTTAGCATCAAATTTCCAATAAGGTTGTTATTATGCAGCATATTTTAGCAAAATCATACAAAATTACTCCTCTGCAGTTTAAAATTTATCTCACATGTTATTTTCTATGTCAATACTTACTAGATTTAGTGAAAAAAATTGTATTTTAGAATTTCTAGTCTTCCCCATCTTTTATGAGTCCATTTCCATCCCCAAAAATGAATTTAGTAAAACTATTCAAAGCTTGTGGAATATTTTCATGTTCTGTCTTGCTTAGGCTGATGCTACAGTCACTGGGGATTACTCAACTGGCTGCTTGTTTTCACAAGTGATGACTCGTGATACATTCCTTTGGGAACCTCCAAACATCATTAGCAGTTTTTACACACTTTTTTAGCTCGTTTCACTAAATTCCCATCCAGACTGTGGAATAGAGGAGGAGTTAATTCCTTCTTTCCAGTACAGTAACTAGCAAAAACACTGCATTATGTAACAACACAACACAATACAGTACAGTGTTATATTTTTCCATAAGTTCACAAGGCACGGGGATCTTCCAGAATAAGTTTGTTTGGCGGTGTGTTCATTACTCCACCAAGCAGCTCGAGTAATATGGCAGCTGTTGTGTTCCATTTATCAGATGCCCGGCCCTTGATTTAAATGCTTCAGCTCCTGTGCTTGAAGTCACCAGATGGCACCAAACATGCATTTGCAAAAATACATTTGCACTACACACACTCTTCAAGTTAATGTTTGCTTTCTGATGATTAGCCAGTGACCGTGGCAGAAAATCGCTGACAAACATTAATATATTTAGCATATCCTTCAATGTCCCATGACAACAGCAGTGAAAAGAAAATAAGAAAGAAACAGTGGTCATATTATATACCTTACAATTCTAAAAATCTAAGAGAATACAATATTAATGAGTTTATATAACCAATCACAGTAACATGTTTGAAGTTTCCACACTGGACACTAGAATAACAAATAAACTCAAATTCATCCAAATTAAAGTAATATATTGTCACATGGCAGATTTATTATTAAATGACCACGATACATGGGAAACACTCTTCTGTGACCTCTCCTCTGCTGCCACCCTCAGGCCAGTCTCAATGTTTTAGATGAAACATTTGATCTTGAGTGTTGTTTTAGGAAGGAGTATGCACTTATTAGGAGTATGCATTTATTGGCCTCTTCATTTGTTACACTTTGTTGTATTTTAGGCATATTTAGTAATAAAATAATGGACATGGTCAGCAACAATACTGGTTTCAGATAGGCTGCGGCATTTAAATAATGCTCACTTGGGACTTAAAATATCCTCCACACTGCTACCACCAGTCTGAATGGCTGTTATAAGGGATAATGGCTTTCATGCGTTTATTCTTATTCTTGTTGTTTGCACAAAACCCTGCCCCTGCCATCCAAATGCTGCAGCAGCGATTGAAACTCATCAGCCTAGATAACTTTTTTCCAATCATCCACTCTCCAAATTTGATGAACTCTTGCAAACTGTACCCTCAGTTTCCCGTTCTTAGCTGACAGAAGTGCTGCTGCCCAAAATTAGGTGTGTTGTGCATTCAGAGATAGACTTCGGCTTACCTTGGTTGTAAAGAGTGGTTATTTGTGTGGCATTATCTTCCTATCAGATTAAAAAACAGACTGGCCTTTCTCCTCTGACAAGGCATTTTCACCCAGAGAATTGCTGCTCACTGGATATTTACCCTCTCTTTTTTTGCATCATTCTCTGTAAATCCTAGAAATGATTGTGCAGGAAAATCCCAGTTATAAGTAAATACTTATAAGTAAATATACAGCCCTAAGTACTGTCTCTTTTTAGCTACACTTTTGAGGCTAAAGGCAGAGATCTTTTATCCTGTATTATGACCTATTTTAGATCACATCCAGAGTAGGTCTGTAAAATTTAAACACACCGAGTTATCTTTCGGAGAATGGTTAATAAAAGGCAATTGGGGATGTGACAAAAGGCAGAACATTAGTAGTCGTGAGTTGCTGAGCCTTTGAAAGTCTTATGATGACAAAGATAAATGCACGCTGAAGACGAAGCCTTATTTGATTATAGCGGCTGCAGTCTCTCAGCCTCACGCCACACATGTTTTTGTCCATCCCTTACGTTCCTTCTTCACTCTGTTTTATGTTGGAAAAGTGACTGTCAGTGGACTGACGCTATTAATCATTTATTTTGGAGGATGATAGATAGCAGCAGAAGCCATCATTATCCAAAAATCTCAGCAGACACTGAACAAATACAGCATTTAATAGGTCCTCCTGAACATTATGTGTCCATCACTGCGCTTGTTTACTCTTCTACCATTCAGCCTTGATTAAAATGTAAAGTGAAATGTTATGTCAGCATGTTGTCACCAGTGAAGTTTTACTGCTCTGAAAATAGCTGAGCTATGAAACACAATCATGTACAGCGGTAAAGGTTGCGCCACAATCAACACCTTGTTGAAATTATATAGCTTAGTAGTACAGTAGCTACACCTCTACAATCAGCAACAACTGCAGTGGGAAGCTGGAAGAGTAAAATAGGAATAGGTCAGCCACACAAACAATATCACAATATTTATGGACTCAAATAAAGCGGGGATCATAACAAAAAGTGACTTTCAGTTTTTTATGTGATTTTAATGGGTGCCAAGCTAAGCCAACAGAAAACCACTGACGAAAGTGTTGAACACTGGAATAAAGAAAATGCATTAGAATAAAATAAAATACACAATTAAAAAATAACAACACAAAAAAGCATCAGATGACATCATGAATTGTTAAAAACTTTGGTTGGCGAACTGTTAGAGTTCTAATTCAGCTCAATTTAACTTTTTTTTATATAGCGCCAAATCAAACCAAATCACAACAGTTGCCTCAGGGTGGTTTATGTTGTAAGGTAAATACCTTATAATAATGATATTTGAGTATTGTGGCACTAATTATACCACTTTTGCTTCCTTTTTGTACCAGTGTACAATGCAGTATTTGGAAAACGTCAAGTAAACTGAGGTAAGTACAAAGTCTATTCAAAAGCATCAGTTCCTGTCGCATAACTGCTCCATTTTGTACTTATTTAGTGTTTATGAGGCAAACTGAGTGAAGTGCATGGCACAAAGGAGGCAACAAGCTGCAACAATTTCCTGTTCCCCAGCCCTCTATTTGGGTCAAAAGTGCAACAATCTGTGTGCCAGAGATGACAAGAACATTTCAACTGCAATGTAAATGTAATCATTTTAGACCTCCGTATGACTAAATCAAACAAAGACTGACTCGTGTCTTTTGACAGCAGGGGTACATTCAAGCTGAAAATGGTGTACAAGTTTTGCTGTAATTTCCATGTTTATATGTTTTTTCTCAAAATGCTCTGCATCTGTGTACAACATGTTTGGATCATAACTAGAAAACAAAGCTGTAGCTGCTGCGATATCACACATTGGGTTTTACTCTTAATTCTGAAGCTCAGTGCTGGGATTTTGGCCACTGTCCTGTTAAGTTTGTTTGAGCCGGAAGTTACCATGTCAAGTGCTGCTTGTTTTCTGCATCTTTTCACTTATTTTCTCTCCCTTTTTGTTTACTATTGCCATATTACACGTGGACTTGTAAATAATAAAAGATATAGATAAATAAATAAAGACAAGAAAATTGAATTAAAATAAAAATACAAACAAGAGGAGCCTATAGAGCGACTATATAGCTCATCTTGGAAAATTGAATTTGTTTGGCACAACAGTCCATTCAGATGCTGATTCTGACTGCAAGACTTACCAGATATGACATTTAAAAGAAGATGAAGAAGATGTTGCTGTGTCTGCATGAGAGGGTGGCGTTCTAACTTATCAGCTTGTTAGCAAGTTGCCTCATAAGCTGTAAAGGTACATTGTTTAGACGCACATATCTGCTGACTGATGATGCAACAACATAAAACTCTTGGACGGGCACAGAGAAAGCAAAGCTCTTTGCCACATAGGCCAGCCAAAACAGTTACACTCATACCTCCAGCATCCAGAAATAGATGATTTATTTTGCATTAGAACTGTTAAGTTTTTAATTTTTTTAATTATTATTTTTTAATTAGTAATTTCAATTTACAAGTCTATGTGGATTGAGCAAAAGGCAACCTCTGAGGCTAAAAAAATTAAGGCTCCATGGACTAGCAGAAGTGCAGATCCTCTAATGGCCACTTGAGGATTCAAAAGGGAGTTAATTCCAGAAGAAGCACATGTTACAATGCCTAATTTTACAGTATTAAAATACATATTAACAGCATGGTAGGAAAAATGGTTTACAAAAAAAGTGATGCTTGATAGTTTCCCTCTTGATCATAATTATGTTTAGTGTGATGTTAATTTTTATTTTATAACTCATCAACTTGGAGGTGCGTTAGCAGTGTGACCTCATTAATTGACAGGTGTCCTGACACAGGCAGCTGGAGTCCATCAGCGTCTGCTAGTAGTCATCTGTGCTACTCTGAGCCATTACACTGATGCTCTTCACCGTGTGTGCTGTTGGCGCCTTTTGGGAGATGTTTAATGGATTAGCTGACTAATGTTACAACTTCCTGTGTGATATAGACCAAGAAATTTGTACTCCACTTTTGATGAATTAAAATCTAGTGTTTTATTAGTCAGTTACTTAGCAAATGATGATGATATGACTTTATGAATACAGGTTGCTAACCACGCTCGCTAGCATTAGGTGATAAATTAGCACATCACCCTTCATCCATATATGGTAACAAACATGCAGTATCCTAACACAGTGATACATTGGCATATTGATGTCACAGTAGCTAATTCCATAGGGTTCATTTGCTTTTGTAGCCAACCTTAAATGGCCAATTAAGTAACTGAAGTTCTTGGCACTTCCCCATTGATGTTTTTTTTGTTTGTTTGTTTAGTTTTTTTTTCTCAGCTCAAGCAAATGGTCCTTGGTTAAATTAAGTTTTGACTCAATCATAGTTTTGTCAGAAGTGTTAAGCAGTCAGCAGCAACAATACAGTCAGTATATGCAAGATGCAATATAGACAAAAAAATCAGTTGCCATAGGTTCAAGGATTTTGTAACATAATCCTCAGGGATGAACATCACCCAGGTGATGGACATCTGACGTCTGCCAACCGAGACAGGAACTCAGCCGGGTGGTATGTGCGGACTAGCCAGTCTAAAACAAGATGAGAATTTAGTATACAGTAAAATGAATGCACAGGGGCAGGGATGTGGTTGAACAACTGTTTCTATGACAACATCAATATATCATTAATAAAAAAACATTGTGAATGTAATATTCTGTGTACAGATGTGAAACTTCCACAGGCTTCCTAATGTATTATGTGATATTAGTCTTCTGATCAGGTGCAATTGCCAGAAATTTTCATGACTGATTAGAACAATGAGGAAACCCTCAAAATTAGCAGAAGGACAGACTTCTTCAGTCACCTGTGTCAGGAGAGTCTAATAAGTAAAGTAAAGTAAAGTAAATGCCAAAAACTGTGTGTTTTATGTCCATTTTCAGACTCAAAGCTACGACTTGCTTGATGTCTGGTTTTGTCCTGACCTCTTCCCAGAATCACTCTTCCACTTCCAAATGTGATATCAACATTATTGAGTTCTGGGATGCAGAATTGGCCACTTAGGATGTGTGAAAACAAAAATCATTGTAAATTGCTCCTCTGCTGCTGGGACTGGCAGGTGTGCCAGACCGATTTTAGATTTGTGTGACTGTAGATTTGAGCATCGGTGTAAAACTGCAACATGCAAGGGTGCTTACATTCTTGCTCTTTGATCATTGAGAAACAAAGCATTGTCCACGATTTATTGTTATCATTCATCATATAGAAGATTTAAATGTTTTATGTAGTAATTGAAAAGTAACAAAATAAGACCAGTTTTGCTTCAGTTAAACACTAATGTCTTATGAGTTATGAGCATATTCACATTCCATCCCCTTATTCAGCACAGCCTATACTTTGCAGCTCTAATGATGTGTAACATTAGTGACATTTCTCCCTCTTCAGGGAACAATTTGGTTCTGTCTTAATCTCTTTATGTCTGCTGTTATAACTGATGATAACTGTTTGCTTGATGAAGTGCTTATTGCCACTTTAAGGACCACTCACTTTATAAAACAGTGTCCACCCTAAGCTACCACATGTATAAAAAAGTGTTTTCCTCTTTAATGAATCACTTTCAGCCCACGGGCTGTCACTTTTTTTTGCTCCTCACATTTCTTATATTTATGTATCACTTTAAGTGCACTAATATGAAACCACATCACTGTCTGCAATGTAAGAGAGCAAATTAATATACTGTTCAAATACATATACATATACTTCTTATATCTTCTACTGATATGTAATTATTTCTCATGAATTTGCATAACGTTATCTTTTTGAAGACACAAACCGGAGAGGACATTAAAGATTTTTTGAGAGCTCAAACTCTGATTCTACAAATCTATGTAAACATACAGCACCAGATGGGACCAAATGAAAAGGGCAAATCACCGCAGTGTTTATTTTGGGGAAATGCTGCATTAAATCATAGTGTTGTTCCAGGTCTGAGGCAAACTGTCACAGTCTGGCGAGGGCAGACTAAACTGGGAAATCTAAACAAACAATAAGAAAAACCTAGACAAGAAACTTGGAAGCATGGCATAGGAAACCGAAACCGACCAAAACCAGAGCAAAAGTCCAACAAAAAGGGTGCAAAGAGCCCATGAAAGGCACTAACGCTCCGGAGACAGTTCTCAAAACTTTCTGAGGGCCGACCTGGAGGGTGACGGCACAAAAGTCCAGAGTTAATTAGTTCAGGGGGCCGTCCTGGAGGTCGATAGCATAAAAGTTCATAGTTCAAAGGTTCAGGGGGCCGGCCACAAGTCCAATGGTGGTGACGGAGCAAATCAGGGGGCCGACCATGTGGAAGGTGGCAGTGGCGAAGCAGGTATGGCTGGCCACACTCGGGCGGTTCGGCTGGTGGCCGGCGGCGACGAGGACGAGACCTGTCGGGTGGCTTGGCTGGCGGCCGGCGGCGACGAGGACGAGACCTGTCGGGTGGCTTGGCTGGCAGCCGGCGGCGACGAGGACGAGACCTGTGGGGTGGCTTGGCTGGCGGCCGGCGGCGACGAGGACGAGACCTGTCGGGTGGCTTGGCTGGCGGCCGGCGGCGACGTGGACGAGACCTGTCGGGTGGCTTGGCTGGCGGCCGGCGGCGACGTGGACGAGACCTGTCGGGTGGCTTGGCTGAACCTCCAGCTGGCGCTGCAGAATCAGGCGAGGCAGGGCTGGCAGAAGCAGTGGCATGGGCCGGACCAGACGAGGCTGAAGACCCCGAGGCTGGAACAGGCGAGGATGAAGACTCTGATGAAGCCGGACCAGGCGAGGATGAAGACTCTGATGAAGCCGGACCAGGCGAGGACGAAGACTCTGATGAAGCCGGACCAGGCGAAACACAGGCCGAAGCCGGACCAGGCGAACCAGAAGCAGAAGCCGAGGCTGGACCAGGTGACAGCGAAGCAGGAGCAGGACCAGGCGAGGCAGAGGCCGGACCAGGTGACGGCGAAGCAGGAGCAGGACCAGGCGAGGCAGCAGCAGAGGCCGGAACAGGCGAGGCAGCAGCAGAGGCCGGAACAGGTGAGGGCGAAGCAGGAGCAGGACCAGGCGAGGCAGCAGCAGAGGCCGGAACAGGCGAGGCAGCAGCAGAGGCCGGACCAGGCGTAGCAGAGGCAGAGGCCGGACCAAGCGTAGCAGAGGCAGAGGCCGGACCAAGCGTAGCAGAGGCAGAACCAGGTGACAATGAGGCAGCCACAGCTGGTGGCTGGACGGGCTCCTCGGGCCCCCCAGCTGACGTGGCAGGAGGCTGTGTAAGTTGCAGCAACACACAGTCTATAGTGGGTGAAATGAGTTTGTATGAGTTCTCAGACTGAGGTGTGGCAGAACCAGGTGAGGCGTCGTCCTCAGGTTGAGGCGCAGAAGCAGCAAGCGGTAGCGCGGCAGGTGGTGGTCCTGCAGGCGGCGGCACGGGAGCCGCAGGTGGTGGCGCTGCAGGTGGCGATACGGCAGCTGCAAGTGATGAAGCAGAAGGTGGCCGGACGGGCTCCTCGGGCCCTCCAGCTGGCGTGGCGTGAGGCTGGACGGGCTCCTCGGGCCCTCCAGCTGGCGTGGCGTGAGGCTGGACGGGCTCCTCGGGCCCTCCAGCAGACGAAGCGTGAGGCTGGCTGGGTTCTCCTGAACCTCCAGCAGACGAAGCGTGAGGCTGGCTGGGTTCTCCTGAACCTCCAGCAGACGAAGCATGAAGCTGGCTGGGTTCTCCTGAACCTCCAGCAGACGAAGCATGAGGCTGGACGGGCTCCCCGGGCCCTCCGGCTGACACTGAAATTGGCTGCACCAGCTGTACCTCCGTCTCCGGCTCCAAACCGGCCTGGATAGCAGTCCCACAACAGCTTAGCTGAGCCTGTTGGCTAGCATTTCCTGTACAAACAGTCTCTTCACAGCCGGGCTCATGACCCGGAAAGGCAGTGTCCGTTCCAATAATCTCCGGAGAAGAAACATGAGGAGCCAAGATATAGTCACTCACTTGTGTTCGTGGTGTGGAGCGTCGATGGCGCGCACGCCGCTTTTTCTTGAAAGTGGAAGACGGCGGTGCAATAGGCGGAAGTCCCTGGTAACTCCGAGGTCCCCCGAGAGCCAGTCGAGAACCCCGGAAAGAGGGCTCGTGCTCCGGAATGAGCCATGGCTTCCACCGGAGCTCCTCCTCCAATAGAGTGCAGTATATCGACTGACGCTCGTCGTAGTCCAAATCTATGGCGTCCAGTGCTTCCTCGCACTGGACCGTGGCAAGAGTATGGCGAGACTGTGATGAGGGCGTGGAAACTGGTGAGCTGAGAGGTGGTGACGCTGCGGCGAATCTCAGCGAACCGACACGAACACACTCAGGTTCCGGAGGCAGCAATGAAGACGACTGATCGTGGGGTTGTTGTGACTGGTGGGTGCTGGAAGCCATTTCCTGACTCGACAGTTCCTGGGCCTGCAGCATCTCTTTTACCCTTGTAAAAGCATCCACTATAGCAGGTGAGCCCGGGAGCTGAAGGAGGCGGGGATCCCTCTCCATAATAGCTTCCGCAACGTTGACCATCACAAGCTTGCTCTTCAACTCGGGCGCTGTAAGGACGCAGTCGAGGATCGCTTGGATGCGAGCCATCTCCTCCAGACACTCGGTGAGAGCTGAATCTGCTGGGTCCATGACTGGTCAGGTCGTTCTGTCACAGTCTGGCGAGGGCAGACTAAACTGGGAAATCTAAACAAACAATAAGAAAAACCTAGACAAGAAACTTGGAAGCATGGCATAGGAAACATGGCGTGGACAACAGACGACCTGACAATCACACACTGAAAACAGAGGACTTAAATACACAGGAGGTGATTAGGGGAAGTGGCAACACCTGGGGAAACAGCTGGCACACATGAACATAATGACGTCACAGTGGGAGAGTAAAACTGAACACGATGAACACAGAAACGCCAGACCTCTTCACAATAAAACAGGAAACAGAGTGAGATATAGACATGACAACCTGAACTTGACAACATAAGCCACAGACATGAAATACATGAAAAGCAGGGGAGACTTAACATGGTGGAAGCACGAGGGGGAAATAATAACTAGAAACACTTAAGCATGATAACAAATGAACTTAGGAACCTGAAGGGCTTACATAAACTAAAACATCAAAAATGAACTAAAACTCAAAACACTGGGTCATAAGACCCAGGATCGTGACACAAACATAACATACTCAGTCACCATTAAATTTTGTAATATTGTGTGATCCGGATATTTATCAGTAATAGTTAAAATACACTTTACTTTTAGTGCCTCTGTTATCATTGATAGGGAGTGGATTATCATTTGAAGGATGTAACCACCCTCATCCAGAAGCTATCAAGACATCTTAAGCGGTTATAAAAGATAATAATTTCTATAACTATTACTGCTGTTGACAAGTTCATTAATAAATGCTTAGTATCCACTTCGAGGTGTCATGGTATCCATGGATTTTTGATATCCATTTAAACATCAATATTGTGTAAATTAGGCATATATGAGAATATGACCATCAATAACTGTGTAATTGTTCTTTTTTGTATTGTTTTGCACATGTATATTTACAGACTCTCTCAGCATCTCTATGTCTTTGCATTTGGAGTTGCCAAACAGACAATACAGAGGAATTTAAAGATGGTTTAACCTGAAGTCTCCGTATTTCTTTATGTTTTGTAAGATATAGCATTATATCTTACATTATATAGCATCAATCGGAGAGATTAACATACAGGGTAAGGGATACAGCCTTGGTATATATACCCCTGCACTATACAGGTTGAGTTATAGGAGATTTCCTTTTTTGGCATTTTGTAAGTAAAGTCATATGGTACTATACAATTATTTTGTTGTTGGTGTTAACCTGATATCATTTCTGCTGTCACCTATTTGTCATCTGGCTAATCAGGCTAAAGCTGTGTGATTAAACTGGGTCAGAATCCATGAAATCGTTTTTCTGCGGGTTATTCATCTTGTACACTATTTTGAAGCAGTCAGATTTTTAAACAGTCGTCAACAAAAGATTTGTATTTAGTGCTTTGTTTCATGTAGGAGCAGAATTAAATGTTGTAAGGTCATACATTTATTGTGTCGACAACACACGGTGATAGTTTAACGTTCATTTTGAGATCAAACATTTTTGTTGTAGAGGCTGCCTAAAATTAAAAAAAGAAGGTAAAAAAGCAATCTTTTGTAAGATTCTCATGACATTCAAAACAAGGAAACAGAAACATCAAATTATTTGTCCTTGTTTTTCTGTGCAAATATTTTGTACCAGCAGGCAATCTGATGAAGAAACATTTATAAAAATCAGAATACTTTTCAGTCATTTCCCAATTTCCATAATTCAAAAGAGGAAGGCTGAGACCTTTGTGATGTAAAACATGCGCACTTTCTCAAATGAAACTTCAGACAATCAGTTAAGCTACAGATTCAATCGCTGAATATAAATGCTCCCTTTTTATATATCATGTCATTCACTGCTTAAACTCTTACAATTTCATCCGTTTTGAGAATGGGAGATTCTGATTAATCCCTTCAGTCATCAAAATGGTCTTCAAAGGTAAAGGTTCTCAAACGTGAGGTAATGGCTTGAGGGGAACTGGAGGGGGATTATGCAAACTTCACAGTGATTAATTTTGGCCTGAGACGTATCTGCACTGATGGTAGCCGGGAGAAGAGCATATTGATTGATTGCTGCAGGGGGCGCGAGGTTCTGCACATTTACTTTTTGATGAATAGGCTGTCAGGGCCACGAACAACCAAATATGGCCCTGTAAATGAATGTTTAAGTGATTATGGTATAAGTGTAAATATTACACATCCATTAAGGAGGATTACATTTGGTGCCACTTTGAGAGAGGGGAGGAAATAAAAGGGACAGGCCCACAGAACATCCCACAGCAGAGTAGTTGCATGAGGAAATGTGGTTTTAATCTGCATGTATAATGTTTTAGAATTCTAAATAGGAAAGACCTTGACATTAATCTGTATGTGTGTTAGCGTTTGTGCATGCATGAGAGTAAGTACGCATGTTTATGTAGGCTGGTGTGTGTTTTCAAGAGGGCAAGACTGAAGATCAGGGCTTTAAGTTGACAGAGCATGCCAGTGCATCAACCCGCGCAAATTACCACGCGATAAAACACATCCAGGGTGTTGCACAGGAGGTGAGAGTGGGAATAAATGCCAGCTTCAAAGATGATTTGCGCTCAGCGCGGATTAATTCCCCCACCTAAGAAAAATCAATAGCACTGTGTGGAATAGGAATACATTTGTGTCACCTTTTGGGGACAAGGAAGTGAAAACACAGCTCAGAAGCAGGTTTAGACAATATACATCAAAATGACTAAAACCCAGGCAAGAACTAAACTGGTTCTGGGGAGCTGCCAGTAATTAAGAGCTTCGTTTCTCTGTATCTCACTTTCCATCCGAAAGCTCCGTGCAAATTTAATGCATTTACCAAAATAGCACTTGACTAATCTTAAACGTTTGAAACTCCAGCATTTGATCACTCAAAATATGTAAATATATTCACCATATTCATCATTCATTGTTCAAAAAACCTCT
Organism: Mchenga conophoros; assembly: GCF_057382185.1. Taxonomy (NCBI): domain Eukaryota; kingdom Metazoa; phylum Chordata; class Actinopteri; order Cichliformes; family Cichlidae; genus Mchenga; species Mchenga conophoros. Next base: position 31,224,887 of record NC_140529.1, read on the forward strand.
TTCCATCTCATTTTGGCATTCAAATCTCTACATTTGACCCATGTATCAATTGTCTTCTTGGAAATTAAACATTTGGCTTGATTTAGTTTTAGCTGGAGAGCATGCTTTATGTACTTACCCATGAATAGATTTCAATACTGATAGACATACACACAGAAACATACACCATGAACAACACAAACAGATACTCATTTCAATCACAAACCACTCAGAGAAGCCCCCCCCCCCCCCCCCCCCCACAAAAAGCACATCAAAAGACAAAAGTGAAAACAAATGTGTTTTCCTTACTGAGCATTCTGCTACATTCCTTCTACTTAACAAACATGAATACTAAATGCTGTTGCTGTTTCTGAAAAGAAGTAAACCACCTTGACCTTCACCCTGTGCACTCATATTATCTTTCAAAGACATTTTGGAAAAACATCTGCATCACAAATGCATGCCATATTGTAAAGTTTGCCATCCATTTCCATATCCTCAGGCAGAGTGTCCTCATCCTTGCATTGACTAAATGATAAACACCAGGGCCTCTGTTTGCCACTGATCTTCTGAAGAAAAGACAGACAGGAGATCAATAAGCTCCCCATCCTCTATCCCATCTGTAGGTATTGGCTTTTCTTCAGTAACCCCCCTCCCTACCCACCTCCATTCGCCCCTAAACCCTACTATTTCCCCAAATTGTGGCTCTGCCACTGCATCTACAAGCTGTGCCCATGCAGTATCTCTGACAGCTTGAGCCTTTCCCTTTCACTCATATGCCCACAACTCTGTGCCGTCCTTCCTGCCACCCCCACCTTCCTCTGTTCCATCCTGCTTTATAAGAAATATAATCCTATTGATCCAAAACCCGATGGGAAGCGTTGATCTGTAAACAGACGAGTGTTCAATAAGAGCTGTCCAGTTCTCTAGAGGAGACGGAGGGATGGTGGGTGTTAGGGTGGGTAGGTGGTGTTATAGGTGCAGCTGGTACTGGAGAGGTGTGCTTGTGAGAAGGGCTGCTGTGAGAGAAGAGCGGGTGGTGGTGGTGGGTCTCAGTATCTGTGTGTCTTGGCATCATTTATCAGTTTTATTGCTTTCTTGTCTTGTTGCTGGCTGCCATCGCCCCTCACCTGGCCCTCCTGCTCCTGGTAAACCTCGCTCTCATCCCCGCTGCTGCCTCACTTCGATCTCACTATGTTCAACCCAAGCAATTAAAAGTCCGCAGCTCAGGGTGAACAGATGAAAGGTGTGACATTTTGCTTTTGACTGACGATGAATTCAGAGTGACAGGCTGGACAGATGCATCCAGGCACAGATATGGATTTATTTTTTTTCCCCTTGTATTCCCACACTCTGCCCACAACCCCTCCTCTGAATTCTCCTCCCAATTCCCAGCTGTCTTATTTTGCCTCTTCCTGAGGTGATAGGACCTAGCTGTAAGAGAATGTGTCCAGTACCCTACCTTATCCTAAATCATTACTTGACAATTTAAAAGGGCAAAAAGCAATGGATGGCTTTTCCTCAGTGTTTCCATGGTTATTTCTCTTAACCCTTTCCCTTTTGTGGCTTTGATAAAGCGAGTGGGTCTAACTCTACTACACTGTTTCTGTGCCAAGGTCATTTGTCACTGAGAGACTGAAGCATTGACTCCCTATTTAAATGAAGAATTTTTTAATAGTTGTAATTGTTTAAGGTACAAAATTAATACTGTTTTTGGCCAAATTTTAATATTTGAATCAGATGTGTCATTTTAATACTGTAAGATCTCTCTCTATATATTTACTCCTAGGACTGCAGTCTTCTGGACAGAGATCTCAGATGTCGTTTCTGGGACCTGCAGACAGAACAGACGCTTGACATCCTGGAGAGATTGTATCTTTTGGCTGGCTTGGGGTTTGCCTAAATGCCCCCTGTGTAGTGTTCACAGTGGTACAGTAAACATTATTTTGATGATTAATCAGTTTGTCATTTATTAACATTAAATGAGCTGATCAGCATCACCGCATTATTGGACATTAGTGCTAGGGACACAAACTGGTGGAATAAACCATAAAGTTAAAGGGTGTCATTGGTATAGACACCCTGAACTCTTCTTACAGAGCGTGTACACATCAGGATAAGGATGACCAGAGCCAATCCAAATTAAGATTTAAGAACTTGTAATCTCTGTGTACAATTGCACAAAGTTCTGTTTAAAAACACTGCCGCCACATTGAAGCTCAGACTGTCAGAAGAGGGGTTTTGTTGTCAGGTATATCCACACATCTGCATGTTCTGGCTGTAAGCAATCCTTTTTTATTATAAGTTAGCAATTTTAGCATTCAGTCTAACTCTTCCTGCTTTGGCTTGCTTCCCAAAATGTCACAAATACTGCAAACATGCTGCATACACAGAGATCGGCAGGTCTTGTTTTGCTCTAAAATGGGGTCAGCAGGAGTCCAAGGCACGTGCTGTGCACACAGGAAAAGTTGTTATTTCCAGTTTGACCTGTGACCCATCCAACGATGGACAGGATTAAGCTTTTAGATTTGCAATTAAGAAGAGATGAAAACAATTTCTTTTGGTATAAATATGACATGGACCCACAGGGCCATGCTTAGGTGCATTGCAGAAGGAAAGGTCATTTATTTCTGTTTTAAAAACGGAAATAAATGACATGTGGTATTAAATACATCAAAACCAGTTATGAGTCAGAACAACTCATTCATCAGTGTCCCCAGTTAGCAATAATCATGTGGTTCTCTAGCTCCAATTGTATTTTACTATATTGCCCCAGCTTATAATGGTAACAGAAATACATTTCCATATGGTCAGAGAATAACAGAATTTTAACAGATTTTTTTTCATAGAGACTAAAAATATAATAGTTCAGTCCAAGAACTCCTGGCAAGTAGCAAACCAGACTTGCATTATGAGAAAAGACAGCAACAACAAAAAATAATTGCATGTTGGAGGTTTATTAGCCATGTGTTTGTGTTTGTTTTGAAACGACTAGACTTTGGTGAATTCTGTATGATTTCCAGAAAAGATTATCACATATAAAAGCATAAGCCAAAAAATTTATAAGCAGATTTTCCTCAAATCTGAGCTAAAATTGGATATTTTATTATTACGTTTGGTGGGCCAGCTGTAACCTGCCTTTATTGTATTGCTGTTTTTTCTATTTCTTCTACTGCAATTGAGAATATTATTGAGAATATTGTTTTTCTGTACAAAATCTGATGTTTTTTGTGCAGTGTTCTCTTTTGTGATAATTTAGCACTGGTTGTCCTTTGCTATGTGTGTGTTTGTGTGTGTGTATAAATACAGTGGGGCAAAAAAGTATTTAGTCAGCCACCGATTGTGCAAGTTCCCCCACCTAAAATGATGACAGAGGTCAGTAATTTGCACCAGAGGTACACTTCAACTGTGAGAGGCAGAATGTGAAAAAAAAATCCATGAATTCACATGGTAGGATTTGTAAAGAATTTATTCGTAAATCAGGGTGGAAAATAAGTATTTGGTCAATAACAAAAATACAACTCAATACTTTGTAACATAACCTTTGTTGGCAATAACAGAGGTCAAACGTTTACTATAGGTCTTTACCAGGTTTGCACACACAGTAGCTGGTATTTTGGCCCATTCCTCCATGCAGATCTTCTCGAGAGCAGTGATGTTTTGGGGCTGTCGCCGAGCAACACGGACTTTCAACTCCCGCCACAGATTTTCTATGGGGTTGAGGTCTGGAGACTGGCTAGGCCACTCCAGGACTTTCAAATGCTTCTTACGGAGCCACTCCTTTGTTGCCCGGGCGGTGTGTTTTGGATCATTGTCATGTTGGAAGACCCAGCCTCGTTTCATCTTCAAAGTTCTCACTGATGGAAGGAGGTTTTGGCTCAAAATCTCACGATACATGGCCCCATTCATTCTGTCCTTAACACGGATCAGTCGTCCTGTCCCCTTGGCAGAAAAACAGCCCCATAGCATGATGTTTCCACCCCCATGCTTCACAGTAGGTATGGTGTTCTTGGGATACAACTCAGTATTCTTCTTCCTCCAAACACGACGAGTTGAGTTTATACCAAAAAGTTCTACTTTGGTTTCATCTGACCACATGACATTCTCCCAATCCTCTGCTGTATCATCCATGTGCTCTCTGGCAAACTTCAGACGGGCCTGGACATGCACTGGCTTCAGCAGCGGAACACGTCTGGCACTGCGGGATTTGATTCCCTGCCGTTGTAGTGTGTTACTGATGGTGACCTTTGTTACTTTGGTCCCAGCTCTCTGCAGGTCATTCACCAGGTCCCCCCGTGTGGTTCTGGGATCTTTGCTCACCGTTCTCATGATCATTTTGACCCCACGGGATGAGATCTTGCGTGGAGCCCCAGATCGAGGGAGATTATCAGTGGTCTTGTACGTCTTCCATTTTCTGATGATTGCTCCCACAGTTGATTTTTTCACACCAAGCTGCTTGCCTATTGTAGATTCACTCTTCCCAGTCTGGTGCAGGTCTACAATACTTTTCCTGGTGTCCTTCGAAAGCTCTTTGGTCTTGGCCATGGCGGCGTTTGGAGTCTGACTGTTTGAGGCTGTGGACAGGTGTCTTTTATACAGATGATGAGTTCAAACAGGTGTCATTCATACAGGTAACGAGTGGGGGACAGAAAAGCTTCGTACAGAAGACGTTACAGGTCTGTGAGAGCCAGAGATTTTCCTTGTTTGAGGTGACCAAATACTTATTTTCCACCCTGATTTACGAATAAATTCTTTACAAATCCTACCATGTGAATTCATGGATTTTTTTTTCACATTCTGTCTCTCACAGTTGAAGTGTACCTCTGGTGCAAATTACTGACCTCTGTCATCATTTTAAGTGGGGGAACTTGCACATCGGTGGCTGACTAAATACTTTTTTGCCCCACTGTATTTATTCATTTATTTTCATTTTTACTTTAAATTACACAATTACTTCTACCATGATTTTGAACAGACATTTTCTGTTGTTTCACAAATGGTGAATGTAAATCTCTTACACATTGTAACTACTGTAACAAGTTTTAAAATAATACCAATTTAAATGAAAAAACAAAAAACCAAGTGCTTAATCTTAGCCACCAAGAACATGCAATTGCCAGGCACACCGCAGTCTCAAATTTGCTAGCAGACAGATGGCTGGGATATCAAAAATTATAGTCCTGAAATGTCATAAATAGCTTGGTATGTGGTCGAATTAAATGTGTGTTGTTGTAGTATTTTAAACCTTCCATCAACAGGCTGCTCAGGCAATGGCTGAGTTTATTTTGTCTTGTGTGCATTTCTTCTTGAAATAGTTGGGATAACACCATTGCATCATGGTGAGCGAAGTGAAAAAGCTGCATAGCGGGAAAATGCTTGTGCCTGAGAAACAGCCATAAAACAAGCTATTTGAATTAGGACCAGAAGTAAACTGGCTGGGCTCCCCGATGATGAGGAACTTCTTATTTGTAGTTCCATCTCATTAACTGCCAATATCTATCTCAGATTCTGCAGTTACCTATACGATCAGATGTCTTTCATTTAGTATTGCTGCAACAAAATCTAAGCATACTGCTTACCAAATAGAGAGAGGCTGCTGCAGTTATTAGTGAGTGATAGATATTGACAAGCAAATTCAAACCAAATGTTGTTGCTGAGCATTGATATGACTGTTACGCTGGGATTAGAAAAAAATTGCAATGTGCCAACATAAGTTTTTACAAAGCACTAGAATTAGTTTATAATTTTAAAAAATATTTCTCTTATTAATAAAAATATTTTTGTAATTGTAATTCTTACAACTAAGTTAAGATTTTATTATGAACTAATATCTTGGAAAAAGAGAAAAAAGGGACAGCAAAATCCAAATGTGGCCTACAAAACTTTTGGTGCAAGGAAGATAAATTAAGTGCAAGATAGATATGTCTAGAAGTTGCACAGATCTTTATCCTTTATTCACAGCTTGTGCTTGTGTTGTAGAACAAAGGTGTTCAAAGAACATGATGAGATCCCTCAGAGGTAACCTCTACAGTGGTGCTTGAGGCTAGAGAATAAACATGGAGTGCCTTTTTACTCACTTACCTTTTGATTTCTTTGATTGTTTTTAGTCTCCACTAAACCTCCCTACAGGCTTCTGAGCTTTAACTGAAGGACTGGAGGCTTTACTTAATTGTTTTGTTCACTTCAGAAAAATCATTAAGTGTTTGTGTGTGTGAGAGAAAAAGAGAGGGAGAGAGAGAGAGAGACAGAGAAAGAATGTCTATGACGGGCCATCCTCCTAGCAGAAGGGACCTCGGGAATAGGAGATTGATCCATAGACATCCAGTAGAACTCCCAGGCTGTTTTGGCACCTGTGCAGATGGCAGACCTTAAAATATCAGTTTCATCACAGAGGTGAGAGCCTGAGAAAGTGAAACACCAGGCTTCATAATAAAACTCACACCAACATGTTGTCTAGGGAAAGCGAGAACAATGTGCAATGAGTGTTTAGATGTTTAAATCTTTAAATGTGCAGTTTCCATTATTCCAACTGTACTGTTTATCTCTTACTCTCTCACACTATATATATATATATACACACACACACACACACACACACACACACACACAAGTGTATATACATATACATACATATATATATATTAGGGGTGCAACGATACACAAAATTCACGGTTCGGTTCGGTTCGATACTTTGGTGTCACGGTTCGATATTTTTTCGATACAAAAAAAATGTTCATGCCTTTTTAATTTGTCATTTATTAAAATTATAAATATATATTTTAACTCAAAAGTACAGTTTTTAAATTTAACCCTAACCCTTGTGCGTGTTTTTTATTTTGACAGCAAATGCGCACCTGCGGACCACTTATGTGCAGCCCTGGTTATTTAGCTCGTCATATTGCAGCCACAGAAATTATTTTGTCCATGAAACCATAAAGCTGCACTTTCTTTTTGCCTTATAGTTTGGAAAAGAGAGTTTATTACAGAGAAATGTCTCTTTCCAAAATAAAAGCTATACTATCCGCTTCTTCTGGGCTATATTCTCAGCAGCATAAGGAGAATCATGTGCTAACAGCTGTCTAAATGACTCGGCTAAAGTTAGTAGCATGCTTGCTTGTTTTTTTTCTGCTTCCACTTGTCTTTGCACTAGGATGATGTCGGCGTAAATGTGCAGTCATATTCGTTGTGTTCCCACTAGTGCTTTCAGGTTAATCTCGTTGAAATGACCTTAACGCCACAACACGGCAAATCTCCGTTAGCGAGCTACCGCCGTTCGCCCCGTGCATGGGGCTAGACGGCCAACACGTTAACGAGCTAACTGCGCTAACACACTAGTTCCCACCCATGTAATTGAGCATTGCATGGCACATCCAACATACTGTTTTACTTTAGTGCATGACTCGCTTACCTTCAGGGTCATACGTCACATGAAAACCAAAATAATTCCAAACGCCAGATCTGAATGAGGGTGGGGGAAGGTCCATGTTGCAAGGAGAGCTTAACTTCTGTCTCGCTAGCTTGCCCTGCGCTCTTCCTTCTGACGATGCTGTCTGTGTGGAGCGCTCAGTGAATCTGCGTTCGACTACTCCGCCTAGGCTGCACTGTCGAGCCTAGGCGGAGTAGTTGAACGCAGATCCACTGAGCGCTCAACACAGACAGCATCGTCAGAAGGAAAGTTGATAAAATAAATTAAAATTTTTATATTGTTCGATACATATGCGTACCGAACCGAAAGCACTGTATCGAACGGTTCAATATCGATACGAATATCGTTGCACCCCTAATATATATATATACACACATACATATATATATATATATATATATATAGATATATGTATATATACACACACACACACACACACATACATATATATACACACACACACGCACACACATATACACACACACGCACACACACACACACACACACACACACATATATATATATATATATATATATATATATATATATATATATATATATATATATACACACATATATATATACATATATACACACATACATATATATATACATATATACACACATACATATACATATATATATATATATATATATATATATATATATATATATATATATATATATATATATATATAGTTAAAAGCAATTGTTTTTAAGGACAAATACAGCTACATTAAATATAGTAATGTGTAATTGCACTATTATGACATTATACAAAGTAAAGCTAATAATTCATTAAGTGCAATTCTTTAAGGGTTCATGTCCATTAAATATGCCACTGTTTTATGTGGAATCATATCTAATCAGTCAATATGTACTTAATAAGACCTGTAAATAACAGTGTAATATAATAACTATGACATTATACTGTATTTAGATTTTCTGTGGGTTTTTTTTTTTTTTTTACATTAAATACAGAATAAAAGAACAAGAACTTAAAATTGTTCGCATGATAAGGTGGGGCCAGGTTTCACAATGAGCTCACCCGAAACCCTGGCTGATTAGGACCCACACCATTTTCACACCTTGGCTCAGGCAATTAGAGGATCATCAGGAGGTCCTTTTGTCCCTCTTTGGGGGGATACTCCCACTAGGTACTAGGTTTAAATTTGGGACTCCCCACCATTTGACCTTAGAACTGAAGAAGCTTCTCGGATGAGAGGTGAAATGTCTTCAAGCAACTTAAAGAAGTCCAGACGCTTTTCTTTGCAAGCTCCTTTGACAACTTAAAAGCAATTTTAAGCCTGAGTACTTATATTAGAACTGTGTTTTAACATTTGTAATTTCATTTGTGTTACATATGTAAATACCTTTTATTTAACATAAAAACTACATTGGTAGTCTGCACTTGTTGTGATGATAAATTTCCATTTCTTTATGCCATTTTCTTATAACCCAGCTGCTAATATATTACTGTTTTTATGGATTTTTTTCCTTTCCTTTTACAGTGTGGCCCTGACTATACATGCTTTCTGTGCTCATCCTACCATGAAGAAAGACACACTCAAAGCAGTTTTGTTGCAATATTCATGCAAAGGTAGGAAGTGACTTCCATAGTGGAACCATAACAGAAAGATTAATTTTAAAGGACACTTTGACATAAAACTTCAAACTTGCTGTACCTATGCTATACGAACTTTTAAATTCTTATATTGTCTGACCTGTCATGGCTGTGTGCAGGCAGGCAGGGAGGAAGGTCCCAAAATGCAGGACTCACTGAGGCAAAGGTGAACTCAAAATAAACAGCTTTATTGCAGGTTGCAGACTGAACAGAAGACTAACTATACTGGGGGGAAATAAACTAACAGGTAGGCAAACCAGGTAATGGGACACATAGCAGAATCTGAGGGTGAGCAGACGTTAAGATGCGACAGAGAGCAAAGGAAAACACAGGGCTTATATACACTAATCAGGGAATGGGAAACAGGAGGGAGACACAGCTGGATTAGACTATAGAGAAAAGAGAGCAGTAGAGCTGAACACTCTGACATCAGACTGGGACTATCAAAATAAAACAGGAAACACGAAACAAATCACAAAGATGCAGACTTGACACTGAGAGGCAGACTGAAAGAATATAACACATGGAACCCAGTGACGACAGAGACTTAAAGAAGAATTAACTTCAAACTAAACTCATGACCAGAACCAAACTGAAACCTAGAATAATAATAAGCAAAAACAGCACATCTCAAGAATTGGAACATAAATCATAATCTAGAAAAACACCAAAGTATAAGAAACAGAAAATGTTGAGTCAAAATGACCCAGAACCGTGACATGACCTGTGTCTTTTAGTTGTTTTTTTTCCATGATTCCTTTCTTGAGTCTTTCCAGTGTCATACTCTTCTTTTGGTTGTCAAAAGGTGTGTGATCTCTGGGGTTATTGCTATCCAAGAAACAGGGGACCTAACATCCAACTTCCTTTTAATAAGACAGAATACTATAGCAAACTACATCTATATGTGATTATAGTTAATTATGCATAATTGTAATCACATGTAATTGCAGGCAGGTATAAATCTAAACAAAATAATGAGAGAGAAGAGAGAATGTTAAGCACTACCAACTTGTAATAACTCTACCCAATAACTGAAATAACTTTGGTTTTGACAAGTGCTCTATAAAAATGTTACAAAACCACCACAGGAGAAACAGAATAAAACAAAGATTAAACAAAAAGAAAACAACAAACACTGAACAAACACTAATATTAGAGTGAAATTCTAGGGACATCTGTTCATCAGATTAAAACTCAAAACAGAAAAAAGCAAAACTTCTTATAAAAAATATGTTTTAAGGTAAGACTTGAAGTGGCTGAATCTGCCGAACTGTTTTTCTTGGGCAGATCATTCCAGAGCCTCAGGCCTCTGAGTGCAAACGCCCTGTCACCTTTAGTTTTCAGTCAACCCATGGAGCAGACAAAAGACCTGTGCTAGAGGATCTTAAGGTGCGTGCTGGTGCATATGATACAATGAGATCAGATGCAGCTTAAAGCCACAAAGGGTCGTAGAAGTAATGAGTAAAATCCTAAAATCAATTCTAAAACATGAGAAGTATAAAAATGAGAATGATATCGCTTCGCTCTGTTTAAAAGTCTGATAACTGATTTATACACAGCCTGCATTGTTCATGAGAAGGACTCATTGTGGGTTCCTGCCTCTGGCTAACACACCTGCGGGAATCAGCCACCTGTTCTAGATGAGCTCATCAGCAGGCCAGTATTTAAGGTGGTGGCTGGGGATGATTCTTTGCTGGATTGTTGAATTATGTTGTTAGTAAAGCCTCAGCTCGCTTTTTTAGTCTGTTTTCCTTGTCTTTTTTCCCTTGTCAATAATCTCATTGTTCTTCCTCTCGTATACAGACCTTCCCTGAATTGGAGTATTTGGAGAAACTGCCTGAGCTGAGTGAGTGAGAAGAGTTGGATTATTTGGACGCTCCTTTCCCTGGATCCCTATTCCCCCCATCACGACCTGTATATGTCACCAGGGTGTTTTTTTTTACTGTAAATAAATGAACTTTAACTCTCTAAATCCTGCCATTGAGTCCACTCTGCCTGGTGCTCTTGACATATTCTGCTCAAAATTTACCAGGCAATAAACCAGGCATCAAGATTTGTTTTGGTACAGGTTTAAAAGGACTGACAGCAGAATCTGTTCAGCAGTGAGAGTCGACCCAATGAGAAGATTTTCAGTTTTGCCTGAATTCAGGTGGAGGAAATTATTTGATAACCAGTCTGAAACGTTGCAAAGGCAGCTATTACGAGAATTTAACATACCAGGGTATACGTTAGTCTATATGTCATCAGCATAAAACTGAAAACATGCACTGATCATCTCAAATACAGATTGCTAACTTGCAAATAATTTTTATGGTTCTGTCATTTTAATAGCGAGAGATATCAACCAAAAGGCCATTAAAAATGCTTTATATAAACATTATTAATTTGCATGTCACTGAATGAAATACATATTTTATCCCCAAGCAAAATATTTTTTGTATTTGGTCACCAGGTTTGCACACATCTCAGGAGGGATTCTAGCCCACTCCTCTTCACAGAAACTCTCAATCCTTTAGGGTTCTTGGCTGCTGCTTGGTTACTCAATGATTCAGCTCCTTCTACAGATTTTCTATAGGATTGGGGTCTGGAGACAGGGTAAGCCTCTTCATATATGTCTTCTTTTAAGACATCAGCAATTAGACCATAATAAGGTTCATTTTACACACTACTTTTTCATTAACTTAACCGTTGTAATGACGTGGTCAGTGGTCAGTGTTGTCTTTAGGTGAGTGGCAGGCATGAATGGTCACTTGCTGTAATAGCAAGTTGGTCTGTAGTGGGTGGTTCTTGTAGTCTTGTTGGGTAAAGATTGATACTGAAACGTCTGAAGACAAGACCCATATGTAGTTTATAGTAGTAACACAGACTGACATGACATTGGAAAATAAGTGAGACAAGAAAAATAAAAACGTAAACTGTTCACTTGTCATTGATTTTAATGCCTCAAAAATTGATTGTCATTATCTCAAATTACTGTTGTTAGTTTTGATTTCTTCTTAGTTGTTGTTGTTGTTGTTGTTTTATTTATTTGCACGGCCATGATATCAAGTAAAAGTAAAAGTACCCATGACAGAATTATCATGGGGACTTAAACTAGCCTATGTATATAGTGCCAAATCACTACATCACTAATTTATATTGTAAGTTATAAACCCAACAACATTATAGATAGATACCTAATTTTCAATGATCTCTTACAAGGAAGCACTTCGCAACAGTGGTGGAAGAAATTTTCTTTAAGAACTGAAAAACCTCCAGCAGAACCAGGCTCATGGGAGCGGCTGTCTATGGTGACCAACTGGAGTGAAGAGAAAACAAAAAGAGAAAAAAAGCATAGAGAAACAACAAAGGCAAACCTACAGGAAATAGATGTTAATGATATGCCAAAGAAGCACATAAAAACATGGAGAGTGGAAGAGAGAGTAGGGGAGCAGTGCTCATTGCATCACTGGTTTGGTAGTGGCCCAAGCCTGTATAGAATAACTAAGGCATAGTTCAGGGTCACCTGATCCTGCTCTTACTGCACCACTAACCATGCCACATTCAGAGTCAAAGCATTTTTTTTAAAGTAATACATAAAAAAAAACAAAAAAAAACCTACAGTAAGGCAGAGAGAGTAATGACAGACAACATTTAGTCTCAAAATGTGAGCTGTCTCTACACACACACAATGAATTTAAGGTGAATGTGCCCATCATCACTCACTGATTTTAGGGTTTTGTGCAGCTGATTGATTTGTCTTTGGAACAGGCTGTAAAGTGTCCATTTCAGATACAGTGCAGTTTTTGGCACTTCCATATTGGCCCGATGCCACAGAGAAGCCTGGTAGCTAGAGTCTACCTCCCACTTAACTACTGAAAACTACAGGAACCACAAGTAAGTCTGTACTAATACATAATATGGTGAATCGTTTAAAAAAATAAACATGTTCGGAAAACTGTCATAACCAGAGGGCATCTGGAATTCAGGCTGACTTTTTAATCTGAACCCTGCTGAAGTTCTAAAGTTCAAACAGAGTATCAGAATGGAGAAGAAAGGTGGTCTGAATGTGACATGGTTGGTTGTTCGAGATGTTCTGAGTATTTAAGAAGTTGCTGATCTACTGGGATTTTCCTGCACAACTATGTCCAGGGTGAGTGCTGGTTCCTTAAGTCAAAATGCTGTTGAAGTTAGAGGAGAGTTTTGAGGATAGGACAGGAAGGCAACAGTAACTCAAATAACCACTAGTTACAAGTAATGCAGAAGCGCATCTCTGAATTCAAAACAGTTTGCTTGAAGCATATGTGCTAAATCAGCAAAAGGCCACACTTTGCTCCACGTCTGTCAGCTAAAAACACAAAAACAATGTTGCCTGATCTGGGCCTTGATTTCTGCTGCAACATTCAGATGGTAGGGTCAAAACTGGTACAAACAAGACAAAAAAATTGAACCATCTTGTCTTGTGTCCCGCATAGCATTACTGCTTTGTGCAATGGTGTGAGGGGATACTTTCTTAGCTGTTTTCTTGCTAGGAACAGCAAAGATATCCTTCAAACTTGGACCCTCAAGTCTCTGGAAGAGGACCCAAGTTTGAAGGTTGAAAGACTTGCCATATGGCGTGTGTGTGTGTGTGTGTGTGTGTGTGTGTGTGTGTGTGTGTGAGTGTGAGAGAGAGAGATTATCATTATTCATTACCACTTATGTAATCTGTATTTCTTTTCTTTTTAAAAAAAAAAATCATTGGAGTAATTTCTTTCTGAAATGTTTTTTATTCCACATTACTGCTGAGAATCATCACCATGGTTGTGATGCAAGTGGAAGTGACACAGGGCAGACAGTTAGGCAGCCTGTGTGAAAGAAAGAGAATATGCCAAAAACTGAGAGTGAAAGTGGGAAGCAGAGCCAAGGAATAGAAAGATGGGCAGATGAAATTACACCTGCAGGTCTGTTAGCTTTAGAAGCCAGAGTCTAACAGTGTGATGTCCCATAACATACCCCAAGGGTCCATGAGGAATAAAGAGTGAGTAAACCTTACATATCAAAGTTTCTTTTCTCACACACTTCTGTTATTGCTCCTGTGCCTCTCCTTGACAGCCCAGTGATTCATTTCCTCCAGCCTGAAAGACGGGAAATGAATAGAAAGCTTGGATATTGTCAGGTGCTAAATGGAAAAGCAGTTGCTCTGGAGACACAATACAGGTGCAGGTAAGAATGGCGAGTTCAGTTTAAAATGCCACTCAGTCCCAGGAAACGGCACACAGCACCACCTGTCTAACATGGCTCAACAAAAAAGGAGGGGTGCTTGATTGGATGTAAAACATTCACAAATCAGCATTCTTTATGTTTGAGTAGATTTTCATCTCTTTGCTGTCAAGCTGCAGGACCTTCTCATTTTATTTACCTGCACCATGGAGTGAAAGAAGCTTTTGCACATTTGCATTTAATAAGAAAAAGGACACAGCTGACCTTAGATTTTAACCTTTTTTAATAAAAAACAAAAAACAAACAAAAAGCAAACTAGGCCACATCAAATGACAGCGCTGCCTGCAAGATAACACTAGAGATATTGAGTGCAAGTGGGTTGAGTATAACACCACTGTAAGAGTTGCACCTAACACCTGCTTAGATATGCTTAGTGCTGAGCAGAAAACACACATACTTGCTAACATGCTCACTCTGTGCAATCTTACTCTAATGGGAATAAGTTTTATATGAACAAGGTATAAAACTAACACACACATATAGGTTAACAAAACAGTATGGTATTGTTGGGGGGGTTGTTTTTTAGCATGGTCACTGGTACATGACTTACAGATGGAGAGTCTCCATGATTTAGGTGGTCTTGAAACTCTTCCTATTAAATAATCAGTACAAAAGTAACACTAAAACGCTGAATAAAATAAGCAAATAATAAAATTCACAAGATACAAAAACTATTGAAAAGCAGTTTTTCGCATATTCCACATACCTAACAGTGTTATCACGTCATCATGTTTGTGACAGTGGTTTTTTTTAAACTGAGAAATAATCACAACTTTTGGATAGTGGTGTCAGATGTTAGAACACTTATATGTGTTGTTGTTACATTTTGACCATTTGTTTATGAAATTGGTGCTTTTTACTAAATTGTTCAGTCTTGATGAAATTGCACAATTTAGTCACACTGATGATAACATTTAAAGAAATCTTAGATGTGGTGATTTGTTTGATTATTGATCACCTCTGTTCACCTCTGTTCAATAGAATATTCTCAATTTTAAATGTGACTCTAGGTTGTAAGGTTTCCATACTTTCAGGATATTGGGCTAAACTTGAAGTGGCTGCAGCTTGTGATATGTCCAAGTAGGCTACAATATATGCAAGATAACACGGTTTAACATATCACATAGAACTTAGAAGTATGGGCTACTACTACTGGAATAATAGATTTCATGGGACTGAAATGTCTCCATACATTTTTATTAGGTTAGCATGAGGCCAAACAGCAGTAAGATAACAATAATAAACCCCGACAGGCATGGAGCCACCAGGGGACTTTTTAGAGTCTGAACCGGGTGCAGCTCTACAAGTTGTGGTTTTGGACTGGGTGGATGATGCTGTTTGTGTTCAGCTGGTTCAGCACGGTCTGTGACCTTCTCTCCACATGTGTGCTCTGTGGGGCCTCGCTCCTTGTTTGTGATGGTATTGGTCCTGCTGGGAAATTCTGCTCAGCATGGCTGTGCCTGAGGTGGCTCCCTACTGGGATGTGGACTCTTCCAGATGTGAGGGAGTGAAAATAATGTTTGTTAGGCTAAAACAACTCTCCTTTTCTCTTTTTAGTTGAGTACTAAACAAAAAGAATTATCAGTTAGTTTAAAAACTGCACCGTTTTCACCCCATTAAGTAATAATAAATTGAAATGATGACCACTGGGATGACATCTGATGCAGTGTGTTTCTAAATAGGGGAGGACAATCCATCCATCCATGTCTTATCTGCCCAGATCTCCATCTACCCAGCCACTCTCCCAGTAGGATATGCCTAAAACGGATATGCCTAATGTAAATGTTTGACTCCCATCATGTTTTAAACATGGCCTGGAGTTGAGGGTCCCTCCTGTGACCGTGCCCTGACTGCTTCCCAATCTGGAGCAACATGGCTCCTGGGATCACTTGGGCACACTCAGTCACACAAACTCCGTAGCCATAATAAAGTAGCGATTCGTGGAGGGGTAGGACAGGATGATAGACTTCATATAAAGTCAATCATCCTTTTATGTTCTTTTAAGAAATATTATAGACAGAGTAAAGATGTGGGGCATTTTGACATTAGCATCTACATTCATCATTCATTGAGTTTGGGAAACTGCCAATATCTTGTGGTTGCCAGTGCAGCTGAAAGAAAAAGAAAGCTAATAAAATGCTAAATTGCCACCAGACAATGGCCAACAATGTGCTTTCCAAACTGAATTTTTAGTTACATAGTGTAAAAACAAAAAAGAGACTGCTCAAATGTGGCCGGCCACTAGCACTCTACTGAATAGAAATGGTGTCCAAAAAAACTTCTCATACAAAATCTTGTATCTTTTGCATACAGAATCAAAGTCATATTTAAATGAAAATATATCTTATAGAGATTGAGGTCCAGGGGGATTGAATAGACTTCTTAAAATCCATGCCACGAAACTCCCGGTGCACAGTTTTCATGCTGATGTTTATTCCAGAGGAGGTTTGAAATTCTGACTTTTACACATTATTTGCCTCAGCACTTGGCAAACCCTGCTCTGTAACTTTATGTGGTTTGCCACTTCTTGCCCGAGTTGCTAAATGGTTCCTAAATGCTTCCACCTTGCTCTGCTCTTGACGAAGGCGGTTGCACTTTTCTCCTCTCCTCCTCCTCTTCCTTAGCTTCCCTGCTTAGCCTCTTATATCCTTGTCTAGTCTCGTGTTTTTTGTATTATTTTTCCCTGGAACACTCTCTCACAGTCTGTTCTGTAAAACCTAAAAGAGGAATTATGGATTGGATCAACTGGTCCCTAAATGCAATTGACACCCCTTTCTCAACGAGAAGTTTGGGCTTGGGTGAGCCTGAGTGCTGAAGATATCTACCTATTCGGAACCATGGTAACAGGGTTCTGGCGGATCGGAGCTGGCTTGGCCCTGACTTATCAAAGATTTAAGAAAGCAGAACCGGCTGTTCAAACCCCACAAGGCTGCCCGCTGGGATTGAAACAATGGGAAGAGGCATGAGTTTCTCAAAATGGGCTCATTGAGTGCAGCACGGATAAGATCTTGGAAAGGCTACGGCTGCTGTGAATACTCAGAATAAGATCTCTGACTGCAGACTGGATTACATCTCGGAAGGGCTAGCTCGGAATAACATCTCTGCGGGCAAATTGTATGACATCTCGGGGAGGCACACTGTCGTGAGTTCTCAGAATCGGCTCCTTGAGCACAAGAAATGACAACATCACAGAGCGCAAGTATGGCGAAGCTCGCAGCTCTCCAATGGGAGATTGAGAGACCAGTGTTGGACTGTAGAACTGCTTTGAAATTCATATGAGCTGTTCGCACTAAAGTAAAAAGCACCATCACTTCATGCGGATACCCTCTCGGCGCCAGCTGCGGTCACAAGGCTGGAGCTGAACAACAACACCCTGATAACGACTGTGTTTTGACTGTTCCTTCCCATTCTATGCAAGGCTACCTGGGTTGGCTGGAAGACTGTTTACTTAGCCTAGCAGGGCGAAGGACACTGTCTCAGCTGAACTCTGGACACGCACACACATACATATACACTGATATGCACACACTCATCCCCCCTCCCTTTCCAAACGCCTTCGACGCTTATTCCCTAACGATGCTGACGGTGGATCAAGGAGACCAGCGCACAGGCTGCAGGCCCGGATGTACTGTCTAAATCGGCGGTCTCTCACCCTTTACCCACCCCTGTTGCTTGTCATGTGTTTCTTTGGTGTATTAAGAGTTTTTTTTCATGTGCTATGTGCAGAGGTGTTTTTTCTCTGTTCTCAAACTGATCTCCCTGTTGGAGCTCAGTCTGGGGGGAGTTATTTTTTTCTCCTCATCTTTCCTCATGTGGTGCATTTTCCATTGTTATACCTCTCTGACCTGTCTTCCCCATGTGATGTTTTGTGTAATGTATGTATGGTCGGAGGGTAAGATGGCGCCGAAATTTCCCCTTGTGGGACTAATAAAGGTATATCAAATCAAATACCACTTACAGCTGATTGTGGAATATCTAGGAGAGAAGAAAACTGACGATCTGACTTGTTTCAGGGATAGTATGCTATTACGGTATCATGCTCCATTTTAGTGAGCTCTTTAGAGTGAGCTATTCTTTTACAAAAATATGTATGGCAGACTGCATGGATATATACTTGATTTTTATATACATGTAGCAATGGAACTGTAATCACCTGAATTCCAAATTTAAAAGCTGTAGCCCAGTACCTTTACTTATACAAAAGATTAGATCATTGATAAGTTCCATATACTATGTAATTAAAGTCAATACTGGAAAAGCATTAGTGCAGAGATTGATAAAGATTTTGTGGCTAAAAAGATGTTAGGCTTGCTGGGAGTATGTTTTTCTTTACCTTATGTTTTCCAATGATTTCGAACACCATCTTTCTTTTTCTTTTGCACATTGTTCAGTACTTGTCCTTTCTGCTGTCCTTTTTTAGTTCAAGGTTGAGGAGAAAAAAAACGTATTTTTTTCTGTCAGCTACCATTCAAGTTTCAAATCTGGCTTAGATTTAAAGTGTCTGTGAAAGCTTTCACGGTCACCACAGCCTGTTGAGACCTCTCTGAATCTGAAGAGTTACATTGTTTGACAAGAAGGTTTTCTCTGAAACCCTATATATAATGTTTATATATAGTGTAGCATGCAACTGTAATTATTAGTATTATAAAGATTTCAGAAGATTGTAAGTTTCATAATATAATCATCTTGTAACTTATTATATATAGTATTAACACTCAAAGCACAAACTCAAGAGCTTCTACGGACTTTGATTTACAGAAGTGCTATTTTAAAATGTTAAAGCTTAAACAGTAACATTGTATATTCCTAAAATTATTCTTTAATGTTTTATGGCTATGATGAAGACAGACATATTGGAAGATGGAGGACAAGAGCTGAAGGCTTTATTGTGTTGACTGTGACAGTCCCTCCACTGATTAAAAAACCTGTCCCACTGCATTATTCAACTTTCGGCCTGTTTCCAGGCTTTGAACAGTAATCCATGACTTTATCACACTTGGATAGATTACTGTCCAGTAACTCCTTGTGTGTCGGTGTTATCTCTGTCCATTTTTGAGCTCAATTCTAAATTCTTTTTTCTGTTTTTAAGCTCTAAAATGACCGAACTTCAACCCAGTTTTGTACTGATGCCTTTATTTTCTGTTGTCATTTTAATTCCATTCATTTTGTATTATTTGTTTATGTTATGTTCCCCCCTGAAAGGGTCTAGGCATGTGAGTGAGGGGACCAGTAACAAATGAGTCTGGAAACAGAATGAAAAGGAAAACAGACAGAGTTGTTCTGTATTAATATAGTTTTATTACAAATATATCATTTGTAATAAAACTATATTAATATATTATATTAATAGGTTTATTACAAACGACATTAACTTAAAGAGCCGGCAACGCTGTTTTACCAATAATGCCAAAGAAACAAAGGAAACACTCGCAGCAACAAAAGACAAGAAGACTACCAAACAAAAAAGGGAGGCACTTCCTACCCTACCCCTCACCACGGGGAGACACTCTCAGGGCCCACAAGCCCAGCTACTCACTAGTCAGAAGGAGGCTGTCTGTCCAAAACCTAACACAAAACCGTGTAGCGCCACAGAGGGGGGAAAAAAAAAACACCCTGCTCATAGCTCATCCCCAGTTTAAATAGCCTCAGAGGTGATTGCTGACTGGAGTCAGGTGGCAAACGAGGCTAATCAAAAGCAGCTGTGTCCTGGGGAGAGAGGAGAGTGAGAGAGACAGAGGGGGTAGGAGTGGCAAGAGAGGAGGAGGCGGGGAGAGCGGGCAAACACCCCACCCACACACTCCCACAGCCTCACAGGATGTAACAGTTTATTTTAATTCTAATTTTTTTTTTTCCTGTGTTCAGCACTTTGATCACTAGTTGCTGTTTTTAAAGTGCTTTATAAATAAACTGTGACTGGCTTGGCTTTTTGAATTAGAGTATTGCGATGAGAGTGAGCATGAGTAACTTTAATGTGAAAAAAGCCCTGTCTTGTATCTACTTTGGCACAATATCACAGAAATGAAAACAAAAACAAAAATGAAACTTAAAAATTAAAAATCAAATTCAAGTCAAAAATCAAATTTAGTTGTTTATTTTATGTTGTATTTTCTGATGAATTAATCAAGTGAAAACAAAATAAAAGTGAATGGAGATGGAGCATCTGTAATCATAGCTGGACAGTAACACAACATCACAACACTCTGTGCTGTCTTGTGAAAAACAAAGTACACTTTTACTGTTTCCATGGGAATTAAGAGGGTTAGTAGTAGCCAGTAAGTGATCAGTTAAGCAAATGCACTTCATTAACTGATCATCAGGAAGTATGATCATGTCTATACGCACTGAAATATGCACTGACAGTTTACTGGACCATTCATGTATGTGTTAACACACCACTGCATTATTGTAGGAATAGATGTCCCAGCAAATTTACTCCAAGGTCAGCAATGCAATGCTCAAAGAAATTGCAAATAAAACACATCTCAGACCCTACTGGCCTCCATGAGGAAGGGCTGCCGGTAGAAAGCCTCTTCTCTCTAAAAACAACATGGCAATACGGGTTGGCTTTGCTAAGTTGCATCTGAACAAACCACAAGACCTCTGGCAGAATGTTTTTTGGACACATAGGACAAACTAGAGATATTTGACCATAGTGCACAGGACCGCATTTGGCAAAAATCAAACACAGCACATCAGCACAAATACCTCACTGTCAAGCATGGTGGTGGACGGGTGATTTGCTCATTTTGCAGCAACAGAATCTGGGTACCTTACAGTCACGGAGTCAACCATGAACTCCTGTATACCAAAGTATTCTAGAGTCAAATGTGAGGCCATCTGTTTAACAGTTAAAGCTCGTCTGCTACAACAGAATGGCTGAAAAAGAAAAGAATCGAGCAAGAATGCCCGCAATCCTCAATGAACTAAGGCTAATTTCTAAAGAGTGGGCCACAATCTTTACAAATTTACTTCAGTTTCTTTAGAAATGGAAAATGATGTGACAGACGATGAAGTCATACAGAAAGAGATTACTTCAAGTTATTACTGCTAAAGTTCTACCAGATGCTGAATCATAAGGTCTGCTTCATTTTTAACAGGAGCACACCAGCTTGTGTCCCAGCTTTAAGCAAGACAATAAACTGAGAGCACAAACTGTAAATAAAGATGGATTTAGCTTCTGTGACATGACCCTACTGAAGTCGAAAGTCTTCTTATGTTTTGAAACGGGGACACTGCACATTCGTACAGTAGCAACTTCTCAAGTTATCCACAATTACTAAACTCAGAATTTACATATTTTTTTGTAAAGCTTTAATTAAATGTGCATATGATTTGCAGTGAGTGTGCCTTTCCACATTTGAACCATTGTAAACCATTGTGGGAGAGAGTGCACATTATTGTTTGTGACACTGGGGATTACAAGTAAGTCCTTTTTGTGGCAGAGCCTGCTGCTGCAAAGTCAAGCAAGCTCTAGATTTAAAAGTCTTCATGCGGGGATGGTGAATTAAACATTGCTTGCATGCCATCCTCAATCTGTATCACTTCAAACATTCCAAGAGTGCGTAATTAGTCACATGGTGCCGTTTTCCCTTTTGAAGAAATGACACAATGAACACACATGAGGCTAAAGATGGAATTTCATAGACAGAGTGTCCCACAATCAGGCAGGACAATTATGACAATTTAAGTCCCACAGCACGTCCCAATAATTTTCTCATGACATCCTCTGACTGATTTTTTATGCTGCTGTTTGACAATCAAGCCACCTGTCACTCACGGCTAAGCAGTTGCAGGGAGATGAGTATCCACTGGAAATACTACAAAAGGTTATTCAGTTTCAGTGAGGATGCGTGATAAGAGTGCATTCATGATACGCCTCTGAAGAAAAGAGATGAAGATCTGTGGTTTTGGTGCCACAGAGTCAGAGGAGTCAAATAGCCCCCTGTAGACAAGCCATATGGCCCAGGAAGACTTTCATGGGTGTATATGTGTGGCAGCAAGCACCATGCCAGTTCCTCTGCTGATTTCTCATTATCGAGGAATAAATAGAACAAGACAACAAAACACTGGCCCTGTTGTGTCCCATACCCATTCTGACTTCGGTGTGAGACAGATGGTACAAACTAAATGGCAAGATTTGAATAGTTGGGAAACTGGGCAGCATCACTAAGCACAACAAACAACAAAGTGTGATGAAGAGAGCATTCTATTCTGCCCCTTTTCTCCGTGTTTTGTGAATAGCACCATCATTTTTTTTCTTTGTCACCTGCTCCATGCTTCATAACCCAGTGTCACTTTTAACAACAATCACAATGACTGCACTCGCACCGGTTCTTGCATTATTGCCTCTGCAAGCAGAGCGTGTTTGTGGCAGTGGCGTGGGAGGCTGTAGGGAGCAAGGAACAGCAGGTACCAGGTCTCCTCCAAGGTGGCTGACGGGTGGGCAGGCAAGGCAGACAAGCGCAGGATGCAAAAAAACTAAAGCAGAAAGGCTACCTGTAAATAGCTCAGAAGCTTCGGTTTCTATTAAATAGCCATGTATTTCCCAGCTTCTGGTTTTATTGCTCCGTTGCTTCGGGAGTGAGAGCCCAGGAGGCTCTTCAACATTATTAGCAGCTCGCAGTACATAATCCCACAGCAGATTCTCGTCTATCTTCAGACCAGACTGAGATATATAGAGAGGGATGAGGAGCAGGAGCGAGAGTGGGGGTGGGTGGGAGTATTTGAAGACTAGGAGAGGAAGGAGGGGGGCGGTGGTTGCCAATCTTTGCCTAAGCCATTGATGCACAGAGACTGACAGAGACGCAGACATACATTGTAAATCCTCCATGTTTCTCATCATGGTGTCAATCTAATTCAATGACAGACACCAGATGGTTGTCGGACTCCAGTGGTCTCATGTGCCTCACTAAGTCATGAGGCCAGACGCTGTGCCAGTGCCCTCCTCTGCCATTCCTTTAGAAGAGGATGGAGCTTCCCCGATGTCTCGGCCTGGTTCCACTTCTGTGATGCTGGCAACTCTCAGGTGCTGTTTGCCACCAGAGAAACTGCAGGGGCTGAAAATATCCAAAGCAAAACATCAGATCCTGTTTTTTTTTAAAGATTTGAACCCCCCACCCTTGCTACCAAGGTTAACTCCTCAACATTTGAACCTTCATGCTCAGAATCAGAAAAAAAGAAACACAATGGCTATAATCTATCATTTTTGAGTCTTGTGAACCTTACACTAGTTTATCTTCATTCATGTAATTTCAGAAAAAAACACTACTTACATCTGCAAGACAAAACATTCACACTAATCATCACTCATTCTTTAACCTAGAAATATAGCGTATTTGCTAATTATAGAGCACATAATGATTAGGTAAATAAATTGCTATCCAAAACCACAAAAAAAAAAACACATTTA
The DNA here is from genome assembly GCF_057382185.1 of Mchenga conophoros. Lineage (NCBI taxonomy): Eukaryota > Metazoa > Chordata > Actinopteri > Cichliformes > Cichlidae > Mchenga > Mchenga conophoros. The sequence goes on from NC_140529.1 coordinate 31,248,566, forward strand.
TTGAACAAAAAAAGACCAAAACATTTTTTAATCCAAGTTTTATTTATATCAGACAGCTCAGAAATGAATTTGTGCAGTTTATGGTTGCTTCAGTTCTTGTGACCATTTAGATTTGACAATCAAAGACTTTCTATTGCTAAATTGATGCCCCTAAAACTGCCTGATTGTCTTTTCCCAGTATCCGCAGTATGACTGTTGTTTTATGTGGATATACAGAAAATGAACAAAAATAACAGAAGATAAAAGCACCCAGAGGGGAATTCAGTTATAGCTGTCACATGGGTATGTGATATGTCCTCTAAACAAGACATCAGGATGCTGGCATTCCACAGTTAGACACTGTGCACACCAGCATATCACACACTATGCTGTTGACATCCTGTGTCAAAAGTTGAAGATAAAATCTCAGAATGCTTCAGTGAAATGTCTCATCACCATTGTTAAAGGCAGTAGCCTGTTAGATAATCACTAGATTAAAAGGGAGAGAAAGAAACAAGCATAACATCACAACATCCCTCATACCACATGCTTTTGTGATGTGTCAGAGACAGGGAAAATTGCTGCTATGGCACCAAAGGAAAAAAACAACAACTCATCATTCTCTGAGGAGCTCAAAGGACTTGCTGTGTGCTCTGTGATTACAGGCCATTGATGGCACAAATAAACTGTGTCAAACCATCAAAGCATCCTACTGATATCACTATTTAACTATTTGTTCTCCCCTTTTAGCTTGTCATGCAGAACCTGCAATTTTCCAACAGGAGTTTCGACTACCCCTTTGTTTTTTTGAAAATTAAACATCTCAATTTAAAATTACAGACAGATATTTGTACTGAAGCACTGCACAAGCAAAGAAGTGCGACTATTTAGTTGCTACTTTTGTTCTAAATGATTATGCATTATCACACTTCTTGGTTTATGATATAATCTATGTGACAACAACGGGGGAAGTAAACAACATCGTTAAAAAAAATCTCCGCTGGCTTTCATCCAGGCGTGTGAGATCACCCACTTTTTTCACCCACTGCTCCTTGCAGATTATTTCAAATTCTGAAATAATTTGCTTATCTCCTGTGTGCAAAATAATTGAGATATATCCACAGAAACAGAGTAAGGTTCAAATCAGGGGAGCTTCAGGGCCACTGGAAAAGCTACAGCTTGCATTTCTTCCTGTAGTGAATTTGCTGATTATGAGGTGCATTTTGGATCACTGTCCTGCTGTTGAAGCCAGATTCCTTTCAGTTTCAATTTCTCTACCAACTGCATCGCACTCGGATACCAAATTTGCTGATATTTTGGTGTAATTTCGTCTGCCACAAGAAGCCGCACAACCCCAAAGCATAATATTTTCCTAACAGAACTTCAGCTCTCTAAAACCTTTTTTTTCCTAAAACAACTCCAGGAGTGACTTTTATCATGTGGGGTCAGATAAGGTTTCTTTGTGAAGACTCCAGTGTAGGCAATGTTTATGCATCAGCGCTGCAGTTTTCAATAGGACTCCAACACTCTGGTGTCCTGATGATTTTGGAGATGCATGATCACTATGTGTATGTGTAATTCACAAGAAGAAAGAGTTGGATGGGATATACTCACACAATGTACTTGTATGGGTGAAAGATTCAGCAGAGCAATGAGCAATGTATCCACCACTCAGCAATGCCAGTGCAGTGTAGAAGCTCCGGTGAATGAGACGATTTGAAACCTGTACTGCAGGAGCTACAAGATATGACAGACCAGTGGAGCTCAAAGGTACAGAAAAATAAGAATCCACAGGATCAACTTATTTTTAGGACTTGTTGGCTATAAAAAAAATTATATATTAAAAAACAGCTACAGTTAACTGTTATTTTTTAGTGACAGTGAAAATTATATGGGTAATTGCTTTGTTTTAATTTTGGAGCTTTCTCCTGTTATGAGGGCACCAGTTCAATTCTTTATCAAGCTTGTTAATTGCTTCAAAAGCTAAAACTTAAAGGCAAGTCTGACTTATCATACAAGCCCCAACATGTTCATTTAGGTCTAATGAATTAATGAAGTGCTGAGACTGAGACAAGTAGAGCGGCTTCCTAACTGTTTACATGTCACAAGGACTGTTTCCTTTCTTTTTTGCGCTTGTAATCCAAAGTAAAACTGCGCTTGACATCATCAATTCCTGAACAACTCTAGATGGTGAAGACTGCACGTGATAAAAATGACACCAGTGGTCTTCCCCAAGAAAAGAGCATTAGAGCTACTGTGAATGCCTTTTTGTCACATGAAATTTGCCTCCCAACTCCCCTGTGGCAAAACCCCAGGCTGCCCTGTGGCTGCTCTGGAATTCTGTTCGGCACGTTCCCTATCCCCATTCACCACTTAGCATCTACATGTGCCTTGTAGCATCTCAGAAGAGATGCTTCCTCACCTCTCCTCTCCACTTACTTCTCTTTCCTCTCCCCACCCTAACCATACTCTCGGTACTCACTTTACCAGCTTGTTCACTTACCACCCTCTCTCCGCAGCCTCCCTGCTATGGTGTGACATTTGCCTTTTAGACAACGGCAGAGCGACACTTATCCAAACTCTGACCTTTCCCCCCCTCTTCCTCTCTGGCATCACTAATAGGTTTGCTGCCAATTAAGCGAGAATGCATTTTAGACACCAGAAAAAAAATAGCATATCTGTTGTTTGAGCTTAAGTCGGCCCATATAGATTCAATTACCCTTATTTATCTTAACACTATACCTTATTATTACCTTATTTAATTCAGGTAACTCCTGCAGCTGCTGTAAAGGTTAATGAATGCTCACTGAATGCCACATGCCATGGGCCACTTTTGGGTATTATGCATTCAGCTTATTCAGTTGTTGGCCCACTGATGATCTACTGTACATTTTCTGTCCAGCGCTTCTAGAAATATCCTCCTGAGACAGTTTAAATGTCTCGTTATATCCAGCCTCTATGTGAAGGACAAGAACTTAAACTTAAAAACCCTCGGTGTGTTATTTTTATGCTATAATATGGAGATAACTTTACCACCAGAGGAGTTAAGCAACAGTTAAAATCAAGCCAACTGCTGTGACACAACATGTATCTAATAATTTATGTCATAGAAAGGCTCAAAAGTAAATGTTTGCCAAGACAAGGCTTACCTGATACGTCAAAGCAAGAGCCATCCAACAATCACCTTGTCAAAGCTGTGATCTCCTTTTCTTTCCTTCTAGAAGCAGCAGTGGCAGCAGCAGCAGGGTGCTAGTGACACATATGGCCAATTATAGGTGGAAGTGGAGAAGATGATGTGAGCTGAAAGCTTGTTCACACGTGGTGGGTGTCCAGACGGCCAGGGGCTGCATGGTAGAGGGCTGTGGGAGAGGAAAAACTCGTCAATAGCTTTCTCCTCTCCTCTCCTCTCCTCTCCTCTCCTCTCCTCTCCTCTCCTCTCCTCTCCTCTCCTCTCCTCTCCAGCTGCATATCTATGGCAAATCAAAGACTACTTTTTACCTGATCAATACTGCCCCTTAACTTCCCTTTATTACTCCGCAGCTAGAATAAGGGTTAGAGAGAGAAATGCAATAATCAGTTCATAAATCATGCAATAAAAAATGTCAGGGGGGTAATTGTGGTTTTCTAACACCTTTTAAAGGAAGGCAGATTTTATTAGTGGGTTAACACTGCCACACGACCCTCATTCTTTATCATTATAGGCTCATAGAGGCATCAACAAATTGTAAATGTTACAATACCTCTTAGCAGACCCTGGCCTAATTTCTAAAATACATCTGCTGAACATGCAGATACACAAGCAAAGTGAGTGGCACTAAACATGATTTACTCCTACATGAAAACCTTGTCCGTTTGTACAATAAGACAGGTGTTTCATGGTCAAACTCGCAGTCTGGGCTTTAAAATAAATTCTTAATCATTAATTTGTTTAGGTATTACTTTCGTCACTGTTGGTTTCCCAAAAAACAATAGAAGGTTTCCTTTGTTTGTATAAATACAAAGCACAAATAAGTGGAATGATTGCCTGATTAAGGTGCAACAGAGTATTGTTTTCTATAAGGCTTTCTCTCTTCTCTCCCCAATGGATTTCAACTGGCCAATAATTTCCCACCATATACGCGAGTTATAGTGTTTTTGTCACATCTTTTAGTGATTAAATGGATCGATTTCTGTTCTCTGTGGGTGATTAATCCCACGGGGTTAGAGAGATTACAGAGAAGGAGTAACAGAGAAGCCTTCTTAATGGATTCACGCAGAGAGCCTTCCATTCGTAAGGCTAATGATATTGGATTACAGGACCAAGGCTTCAGAGAGCAGAGGGAATACTTACAAGACTTAAAAAGCTAGAAAGAAAGAAAATAGATTTTACAATAAGAAAAATCTAGGGGCGAGGACTCAGATGCAAAGCATGACCTTGAACCATGTGCTGCCTGACAGGCCTTTCCCGCTGTTTTTCTGAGTGGGACAGAACAACTCAGCACCTGCATGGCTAGTGGGGATTTATGTATTGGCTCTTATCTCATGTGATCTAGCAGTCTTGCAGTGAAGTCTCACATATGATTGATCATAGTCATTATTAATCAGTGGGATGGGTAAGCAGTGCAAGGGCTCTTTGCAATGAGCCGCTACTACAGTCATTAGGCTGTCGCACATAGACCAGCTGTTTTAAACTGAAGAGTGCTAGAGTATACCAGGTCATCTTAAGGCAGTAAGGGTCCTTAACTGTGGGTAAAACTGGGCGGAGCTTAAGGACACAGTCATATGTCTCTTCCACAGATTGACATGGAAGTAAGAAAGCTGTACCCTTGTGGTCCAGAGCACTGGAAAGCCTAGCTATGTGTCATCACCGACAGCTTGAAACCTCCTCTAAAGCTCTGTCAGAATCCAGCTGTAAACTGTGCCTGCCTAAGCTACAGTCCAGAAAAGGGGGTTAAAATGGGGAGCAGGAGGTGAACAGACTAAACGGAAAGGTGGGGAAAGGAAAGCGTATCTCTGAGTTTTAAAGCACATTTATTAACCACGAGGGGAAACAGTGGTCCCAATCACAGCTGGAGGTCACCCATGTTACTGGGATGGAATAAGAGTCGAAGCAGGCTGCAGCCGGTTACTCCAGGTCACTGCACAAGCAATCGCCCAATTTCATGTGGAGTGTATAGACTAAATGCCTACAGAGTGTAACAAATTACAAAACACTGTTTAATCTTCCACTGGGCTCTCAATGGATATTCAAGCCTGATGAAATGGCCTACGCGTGTGTGTCCATCAATGGTGTTTAGAGAATTTTCATAATGATTTTCCACTTGCTTTGACCATACTGTGTCACTGAACAAAAGCTATTTCCAGATCTGGGTAGGTGCCAGTCCAAACTAAAGAATAAAGGGAAGCGAGGTGGCTTTTGTTTGCAACAACAACTCCAGTCTTTTAATTTGATGTCTAGACATATCATAGAACAAATGTATTTAGAAAGACTGGTGCATGTTTTGAATTAGTCATTCCACTGAACTCTCAAATGAGTAGTGACAGTTCATGAAGGAGCAACAAAGAAGCAAGCATGGCCCCAAGGTACTGTGTGTCATCCCAGAGCAAAGGGCAGTTGCTGTCAGGAAATTGTGAACCAACTAAAAAAACAAGCAAGTGACCAGTGCCCCAAGCAAGAAGTTATGTACTGTCCCCAACCCACCCTGTCTACTCCACTCTGGCCAGGATATCCCCAACATAAGTGAGTGACATCACTGTGTCCCCACACACATACAGTATACAATTGTCTACCAAACTGAAGTAGTGCAAAAGTATGAATTTTTGTTTTCCGCGTCCTTGTTTCTCAGATACTAAAATTATTCCCCTTTTGAAAAACACAAAGCATTGACACGACTATAACTTTCACATCATCTTAGCTTGAGTCTAACGGCTACAGGGAACAGCAGCAATTACTAATAAATAAAAAAAACAGAATCTGTTGGAAATTGAGATGCATTGACTGTAGGAGCTGAGCAAGGGAGTATTATTGTAGCGGAAACATTCGCAAATGTGTCTGGAGAGTTGTGTATCGACTTCAGTCAGCTGCAAGTTGAAACTCTGTCAGCTTATCTTGTAAATTTACACAATGCGATCAGGATCACCGCCCGAAAAGACAATTCCCTAAACACGAAGGATGCCACCACCAAGCATTAAACAACAACTATGCAAGCCTATTATGACCATCTACACCCACCCCCACGAAAATAGGGGCAAGTTTGACACTACCAAATCCCTCAAATCTTTTCAGAAAAGTGAAACCAAATATTCATACTAAGAAACTGTTATTAGGGTTTCAAAAACTACAATTTTATGGTTATTTTGTTGCTCATAGCTCCGTTAACTAACTGGTAAAACAGTTTTTAAATCTAAAGTAATTCTGTTGGACCTTAAAGGGAAAAAAAAAACAGTATTACTGCAAAATCACACAAACACACAGCAAAAGAAACATTTTCTCTTAAGTAATCAGGAAAAAAAACATCTCGAAATCTCTGAAGTACTAGCACTTAAAAAGCACATTTATAGAAGCTTTTATGACTCACATGACTCACAAATCTGGGTGAGCTGTGCTTGTGTGCTAACCCAGGGTGATTTTTTGGAATCCAGTCCAAGGTTAGGTTTATGTCACATACTTCTGACGTCAGGCAGTTATGGGGGCTAATTATGGACCAGCACAGGGGGATTTCTGCCTCCAGTGATAGCTGCTCACGTGGTGGGGTTAGTCGTGCTGCTGACTCTTTCAAAAACTGTCTGTCTGAGTGACGCGCTCATATACAGTATATATATATATATATATATATATATATATATATATATATATATATATATATATACACACACACACATCACACACAAAATGAATGTAGCCTATATTTTTTTGCAGTGCAGAAAGTCTCCAGGTAGAGAGGCAAGTTTTCCCTCAGTGCAGAAGCCATTAGTCAGAATGGAGGTGATTTATGAGTTGTCTCCTTGCAGAATTTAAATTAACTGCCGTGCTGTACAGAGGTAGGATCGAGGTTACTACTGCTTTTTGGGTTGCTCCCCTTTGCACTCCACCTCTCAATCTCTCTCTCTCTCTGTCTTTTCTCTCCCACTCTGTCTTGTTTCCCTCTTTCTCGTGGGGGAAATTTGTACTGCTTTTTGGATTCAGGTGGTCAGTTCACTCATGGACTTTGAAAAATTTCACAGGAAAAGATGCTCAGTCCGATGAAAACATTTTCTTTTCTTCCAGTAAGCAGATTCATAACAAGGAAATCTACAAGGTCAAGGGCAGCACTTACTGCTGAGAAGGTGCTGGACGTGGGTACTCCTTTAATTTACCCAGAGTAAACGCCATTCAAAACGCAGTATATGTAAATACCCTGTATATGTGTTTCCCACATTAATTTATGAATAATTAATAATAGATTTGGTTGAAATGTGGAGCTACAGCATTACTAATCATGGATTTCTAATTATTTTAAAATGCATTGCTGCGACATTCTTTTTAATTATTTTCTTATTCATAACATTTTATAGTACCATTTATTGCCTGATGGCAATAAGATATATAACTGAGCTGGCTGACATAAAAGCTTAAAGGACAGAGTCCTCATCAGAGCTCATCAGAAACTTTCACCGTGACACATGTAATTCATTTAGACTTCATACACTTAAATGCATATTTGTTGCACAATACTTAATGCTGTGTGGCTAGTCTATGCCCTGAGACAGCGGCTTCAGGGTGGCTCAAATAGCTAGCTGGAGTCAGAGGTTCAAGGTTAAGGGCTCATGGGTAAGGGTAGAGGCAAGAAGGTACATAGTGGGGAGGGGAATAAGGAGTGAGGATGACTCCATGTGACATCCCACTGTAAGAAAATCATATAGTTTTATACAAAATATAAGCGCTGTGTATGTGAAGTCACAGATATATTACTTTTAGTTTATTTTCTACATAAATCATATGCTTTCCTGTACAGTATTAGTCCCTTTTTTGCTGATGAAGAGATGCTCTACCAGCAGCTTTATTGCTTCTACCATCAAAGCACACACATAGTGTGCCTACACACATCTCTCGATTTTCTCCTGCAGGCTCAGTGGGTTTGCAGTGAAATATGGGGTGATTTCATTATGCATCTGTTTCCCATATAGAGCCTTGACCTTTAGTGTACTTTTGCAGAATTATTGTAGTTGTGCTAAAAGAGGGATGCTGTTATTGTGTTATAATTCCGTTGTTTTAATAATAATATTACAAGGTGATGCATTTATCATAATGTTTAATTTATAGTTGTTTCGGGTTTGCACTGTTTTACTTTAGTTAGGAACAGAGGCATTAAAGAGGGGGGGAGAAAAACTGTGAACATGAAAATACACCACTCCATGGAAATCTCCAAAAACTGGCTTCTATAGAGCTGTGTCATTTATGAAGTTACCATAAATACTGGAGGGAGTGAGGAATAGCTTCCGATGCCAAATACAAAACCCATCTGCCAGCTCCTCAAACCTCTCTAATTAAGATGTTGTGCCTTCTGCTTAATCTAGGGTTTTATGTGCAAAACTGCATGATTTTTCTCCAGAGCAGCAACTTCCTTGGTCAAGAAGTTGTCCAGCAGATAGCCTCTTGTTAAACTCTGCATATTGTTTTTGTAGTCATTAAACAAATCAAGCACTGTGTACCAGAAATGCAGGCTTACATTACACCGCAGGGGAAAACTCATTCAGAAGTGCAAACATGTCACTTTGTGATTTCTGGTTTCAAAAAGACTACAAAAATAGGACTTAGCAAACCACTGGGCAGCATCTTGATGGAAACATTCATCTTTTATATAGTCTCTATTTGCAATCATGCGAGTGTGAGGGTTACTGCTAAATTTCCTCTTGAGAGCTGTGTTTAATCACTGCAAAATGGAAACTACAAGCTGGTAAATGGTCAGTAAATTCTCCTGTCTTGTGGGACTTACTGCTTGTTACTCGACAAATACTACATATATTTCTGCACAGTAAATACCAAAGACGTGACATATGATCTTTGATGGATAGAAAGAAAAAAGCAAAGTAACTGTGACACTTCCAGACATTTCTTCCTGTTAAAAGGGAGTTTTTCCTTCCCATCGTCACCAAAGCGTTTGCTCATAGGGGTTCATATGATTGTTGATGTTTTCTGTGTATTATTTTCTTTAGCTCTTGTGTCAGGCAACTGTTGTTGTGATTGGGTGCTATGTAAATAAAATTGAATTCAATTCAACAGGTAATGTAAAATGAACACATAACAACAATAAATTAGTGAGGTTTAGCGTTGAAGAAGAGCAGACTTTGTTACCTTTGGACAGAATGAGGGAAGCTTTTCCCCACTGTTAGTGGTGCTAAAGCTTTGTAGATACTGCACAGAGATTAAAATGCTAATAATCATCTCGCTTAATGATTAGAAGCAAAGTAAGCGTGAGAATCTATGCCTCAAAATGTCACACTATTCATTTAACCTTAAACAATCTTACTGTTGCAATCATAGTTTCAGAAACAACAGTTTTGGTGCTGCATTAACCAACTGTAAACATTTAATACCTCTTAAGATATCACTTGTTCACTCTTGCATACACCTGCTAAATCACAAGATAACAAATGCAGAGAACACAGGAAATTTGCTACTTTAACGCTTCTAACGCTCTTTTTTTCTCTTGTTATCTCACCTGTGGGGAAGTTGTCTATTTCACACAAAGCCTCATACTCTTCCCTCGCAACAGAATATTCCTCTGTGAGTTTCTGCCCAAGCTTTGCCATGCTGGGAGCGAAACCAGACCACAGAGAGTCTTTGCTGGACTCCAGCTGAGATTTTGACAGACTCTTGTCTTCAATGGGTAGATGAAGGAAGCCACCCCGGGATATCCCCTGGGTTGGGCAAGAAGAAGGAAAACAATCAGAGAGAGAAAGTAACACAAAACAATCATCACATGTCTACGTTAAATCTAAAAAGCACTCAAACAACACTCAGGACACAATTTCTACTGTCTAAATCCTTCAACCAAAAGAAGAATGTAGCTAGCGATGATTGCAGCTGCGGTTAGAGTGGACACCATTAATAATTTCATGCTGTCAGTTGCATTAACCCAGATGAATGCTTCTTTTCTTCACAGTGATACAGGGCGCGGTTCTCTAAGGGAAAACAGTTTGTACATTACTGCTGCTCACCACGAGGTTTATGGACTGTTTTGAGTCACCAGGTCATGAACTCTGGAAATTGTTTTTTTTTTAATGCTCGGAAAAAGTAATTATTACCACTAGTGAATCAATAGTAATTCGTTTAACAACTAATTGCTGCCACTCTACTTAGCTTAGTTTTAAGTATAAGTGTAATTTTCCAAAGAGAATTCTGACCTTTTCTTGCAAAGCACAGTTCAAATCAGATGCAAGTGGAGGAGGAAAGCAGAGAGCGATGTGAGGTGTTTAGCGAGAGGATGACTTTTCAGTTCATGCTGTGAGTGACACTGCAGTCCTGGATGAGGTGGAAAGGTCACCTCATCATTTGGGAGCCTTGAGGGAGAGGAGTCAAGGCAGACAACAAGCTTGCAGCATGCAGGGCAGACTGAGAGGATGCACAAATGAATCTCTCTCACACACACAGTTACCAATCAAATTCATTATGAGATTTTGATTTTGATCATAGGAAGTAGCAAGTTTGTAAAAAAGCTTATAGTTAGAGCTGAATGAATGACCCTAAACCATCCCTTAGTTGTATTGGTGCTATATAAATGAAACTTGCCTGAAGCTTTGCTGTTCAGTCAAGTAAAAAAGAGAAAATAGACAATATATAAGCAGGCTAAAAATCAACCCACAGTTATGGATGACAAAATTCAGCCTGAATGTCTAAATTGTACAGTATTCTACTCTTGGATGGTGATGTGTGTCAGTGTAATCAGCTAGTAAATATTTCATAATCTTGCTTTCAGAGCATGCAACAATAATCAGCCCACTGCACTGAAAAGCGCATACAAAAAGGCTGATTTAACTATACGTGTGACATAACATGCAAAGTGGTTACAACATGTCATAATCACTTCTGTGTCAGGATTTATCGTGCAAACAAGAGCCCCCAACATGAAGGAACACCAGACTGACTCGCCAATTAGTGGATGAGCTCTAGTCTGCAAAGTCAGTTATTATGTCTTGTAAAAATGCGATGCTGTCACATGGTTTAGTAAACAGGGCAGATATCGGGCTTGTGAGGACTGTAGCTGCTGTAGTGAGGAGGAGCACATGGCCCGAGGGTATTTGTGTGTGTGTTGCTCTTTTCCTCTGGAGTCATGTCCTTCACTGTTTCTGCATTCACCTGGATATTCTGTGCATTCTAGTGTGCGTCAGCAAGAAATCACAGAAGCAGAGAAAGCTTAAAGCAAATACATATTAATTTTGTCAGCACATATATAAAATAACTCCTCCCTGACTGAAAGATTGCCCTCTTTCTCCCGTCTCTCTCTCTCTGTCATAAACAAAACTGTATGCACACACAAACACACACACACTTATTCCAGGCATTTTGCAGAAGCTATGTCCCCACCCTAAAATCAGCCTTTTTCCTTTCCCATTTTCCTTCAAATGCACAAATGCACCATTTCCCCCTCACTTACTGCCTTCAATTTTGACTTCCTCTGCCTTGCCTATGTTTTGAAGCTCACACCCCCTCCCCATCTCCAAACCACCTCAGTGGGTGCCAAGCAGTCACAGCAGTGGCTTGATCCTGGCACTTATGAAAGGAGCTCTTTGATAAGCCTCGGCCAGGAGCAACACAAGGGAAGCAATCAGAGACACAAACTCAACTAGAGATGAGACATCTACTGTGTTTGCTTGTGTGTTTGTGATGTTGTTTTGTTTCTTTGACCTGTTAAACTTCACTCTTAAAAAAATCCATGAAAGTCTTTTTTTTATTTTTTTTTTATTCTTCCATGTTTTGTGGTTTTCCCTTGTGCACTTCTGAAACTCTTGGAAACACATTTGTTCTTCCTCCCCATCTCTTTGTAACCAGGGAGAACAACAAAGTGATTAAAAGCTTTTGAGGTGTGTTTGGATGTGGCTGATGTCTGGACGCAGTGCTACTGAGGTTCTGGTTTCCTGTTCTTGCCATGTCCTCGCATCTGCTCACGTTTCAAATTTCAAAAGCTTTTGCTCTCATCACAGTTCGATCAGTAGTACAGTACAAAACCTGTTTGTGCTTCCTTTTAACAACACTTAACGGTGCAACCCCATCCCAAAAAACCCCCAAAAGCATGCTGTACATTTAAAGGATAACCCCTTTGTCTTTCAGAGTAACATAGCAGGGTTACACAAAAATGCATTCATATTTTTCTGCATTTTTATTTATTGCATTTGTTTCTATTACATGTATATTTGTTATACTTAAACATGTCTTCACCATTCTTTGATATATTTTGCGCTCTGACATTTACTCCAATAACGCAACCATCCATTTTTCTTCAACTCATCTAATTCAGGGTTGCACAAGAAGACTGGAGCCTATCCTTGCTATCATGGGGCAAAGGGTGGAGTTTGTACCATGGACAGGTTGCCAGGCTACTGCAGGGCTAACCCAGACCAATAGACAACCACTCATTTTCACACTTCTACTACCAGTGTAGAATATCCAGTCCTAACCTAACAAGCATGTCTTTGGACTGAGCAAAGAACCAGAAATACCCAAGAGAACAAGTAAACTCCACAAAGACAAGCCCCAGCTGGCTGGTGGATTCAAACCCAGCACTATATTGCTGTTCAGTGACAGTGCTAACCACTCCCTCCAATAAACCAGGTCAAAAAAAATACTTGGATTATCTTGTGAGCAAGTGAGAATGTAGATTAATAAATCTAGTTATTGAAAAACTCAAAGGCAACATTAACATTACTATTTTGGTTCACTTTCCCTGAATTTTTAATATCTAGAAAAAGATAGAAAAAAAATGTTTCTTTTTTTGCATGCAGACTGGAGTCAAATTCCTTATTTGTGTGCACACACTTGGCCAAATAAAGATGATTCTGATTCTGATGTTTATTGGTTAATTGGTAAATAACCTAATCTAGCTCTTAACCTCCTGCTCCACTCTCTTTCCACTTTTGGGATTCAGGAGTTGCTGCTGTTGATATCCTGCCAGATGTGGGAGTTGAAGATCTTCAGTTCCAGGCTTTGCAGATTCACCCAGTACACCATCATTACACACTTGGGTGCACCAAGCCTGCCTGGCATTTTCTTCGGCATCAAAGTCATCTGACGGCTCAGCTCCTTTCTTCAACAAACTTTCCAGGACATACAGCCACAGACCTTATTGGACAAATACAAATTTAATCGCCCTGCAGCCTAGGGGGCCATGTTGCCAAGCGCATTTATAAATATCTTTATACTCAAACATAACAAAATACCACTCAGGTTCAGATCAGGAAGGCAGTCCCTCCAGGTTTCATTGTCTTTGCCCATGTGAACATTAATGTCACCCAGTAGTCCCCACAAAGACCCCAACCAAGGATTCCAAGTTAGCCAGGTAGTGAAGCACTGATTAACATCCAAGTGTAAACAACAACTAACCTCGTCAGTGGTGATGACACAAATCCTACCTCTAAACTCTAACCTCAAAGTGATGTGAAAAGTCAATTTTGGAAAAACAATTTGACATTTTAGATGCATTTCAGTTCATAGACTTTACAGACTATGGAGAACAAATTAGTAAAAAAGACAAAAATTATATATTCTGACACCATAGGATTATGGTCACGACCAATAATGACTTAGAAATCACAGGGTTAAACAACTAATAACTATGAAATTAAAAAAAAAAGAAGAAATTCAGTTGACTTATCTCTCTGTCGTACTGCTATTCAGGTCTCAAAGCATGATGTCAGCAACATTCAATTGAATTTCACCTCTAATTACACCTACAGATGATCTCTTTATATGCAATCATGCAAAACAAACCAGCTCCACTGACAGATATTTCAGCTGTTACAGCAGGTAGTGCCCGCCTATGTTGTACCTCTTGCTCCCATCGCTACTGGTTGGCTCTCTGTCTTTCTCATCTCTCTTTCATCACTATAGCATTCTGTTTGTCCTCTCTAGTGTGCATTGATCTCTGTGGTGCAGAGCTTTAGAGATTTGGGGCACAGTGATCTGACTGTCACTTACAGCCGGCAGGTGTGAAGAACAAACAATGACCCCTTAAGCAAACCCCAAAACCAATTTAGGCCCTGTGTACTTCGTCATATAGGCAAACTCCATGTCTGTTATGAGGAATAGAACAAAACAGCCAAATATGCATTGCAGGTGCACCTGGTGTGCCAGTTATTTGGATATGTCTCACGCTTTCTGCTCTGTGATAAATTAGACAACCAACTGGTGATGCCATAAGTTTGTGCCTGAAGTTTAATGATGATGAAGAGTCAGAAATACAGCAAAATAACTGGTGATATGTCAAGTGTAGTGATGACAAATAGTCAGGCATCCTGCTCATTGATCCATCTCAATCCGTCACAAGAGCGCAGTCCAGCTCAGGAACAAACTGTCCTATCAAAGCCAGAAATAGGCAACGCTGAGAAAGCCAAGAGTCTGGAAATATTTTCCAACCAATGACCACATGGGCTGATTTCACTAATTAACACAAGTTTAAACAGATTAGTGGAATCTATCTATAAAAACACCTGGTGTACTAAAAAAAACTTGACCTTAACCAAATATGTGTGCATATGCCACGGCAAAAATAATCTAAAAATGGGAACGCTGGATTACTGCAACTTTAAAGCATACTGTGCCATTTTATCAATGAGACCTATAATAGTAACATGTTTTCAATTCAGTCAACTTGATCTGGATCTGAACTTTAAATGCATTTTGTTACTCTATTAGCTGCATTGGCTTAAATACATAAAAGATACATTTAGATATAAAGGGATAAGCCCACCCCTGCTGTTTTTACGCTTGCTTCTGTAAAATCCTATGAATCCTATTTTTCATAGCTTTCCATTTGCATGAACAGACTTGCCAGATTTTCTCCATCCATCACATATTAGTTCTTTTTGTGTTCTGATTTAAAGTTGACCAAAAACAAGCAAAACAAAATTGCTGCAACCCAAACACACATTTCATGATGACTACGTTTGCCATCTACCAACTTTGTCATTTGCTTTCTTACTTTACCATTCATCACACCAAGGGATGAAAATGTCAAACAAATGACATCACTGCTGCATATGGATTTTTTTTCCTCCCAACAAGGACCCTTAATTTGATAAAAACCATGAAATCGATACCTAAAAAAAGACACAAATAAGAAATGGTGTCAGCACATTCAGGTGGAGAAACAGTCTTATTGACACAGGGGGAAGGGGAGTAGAAAAAATATATATCAGCAGAGGAGCATCAATGCCGGCTGCCCCGAAGAGTGGGGTAGACATGATCCACTGAGATCATTAAAAAAAAAAACACACTCAAACCTTTAAGAACAGGTTACATGTGTGGTTGTATGGTCATTCTGTTGGCTCACTGGTCTGTTCTTGGCATTAACTTTTATAATTAGCACCTTTTTTTTCCTGAGAAGCTGCTAGCATTTCCTGGCATGGAAGACTTAAATGCTGTCTTGTGTCTGCACATATATGCATGAATCTTTAGAACCCACCTCCAGGAAAAAAAAAAAAAAAGATTGGCTTTCCACAGCTCCATCTTTATTTTTAGAGACTGGATGCTGATGAGAGAGAGGAGAAAGCAAAGGAGTGAGAAACAACATCCCAAGTGGGGAAAGGAGGGAAAGCAAGGAGAGGAGGAACGAGAAGGTTGAAAGAGGGGGAGCAAGGTGGTCAGGGGGTTGTTGTGGTTCCTCTGTGGTTTCGGAGCGTGGCTGAAAGAAATGCAGTGTGATGAGAGTCCTTCTACTGAGTGAGCCAGAGAGAGAGAGAGAGAAAGAGAGAGAGAGAGAGAGAGAGAGAGAGAGAGAGAGAGAGAAGGGGACGTAGCCACACCAGCCCCTCACTCGGTAGGGGAGCAGAGGGGAAGGGGGGAGGCTCCGCTGCTCTGCCGTATAAAAAGCCAAGCCTGAGAATCCGGCTCCACTAACTCACTATACGTACACACATACACACACACACACACACACACACACAGACACACAGTCACAGAGATCCAGTGACTGCTCTGTTTCTCTCACACTCACCCACTCTCATCATCCTCTCTCTCTCTCTCACTCACTCTCTCTGTCTCGCTCCCTCTGTCTCTCACTCCATTCCTTTGGGCTCTGCATCCTTCTTGCTTCTTCTCACAAGTCAGATTGTGTTTGTAAGTACGTGCTGAATGTCTTCGTGTGGATGTTTGGGTTTCCTTAAGTATTTTTTGTGTGTGTGAGTGACTGCTTGGTTACTTTAGAGTGAGTTAGTGGAGCAGTGAGGTGTATCAAGTGTATGTGGGTCTTTGTCTCACCCTCACACACTCGCCGCTCCTCTTGCAACTCTTCTTGGGATCTGTGGATCCCTTTCCTCGGTGACAGGCTCCCCACACCAAGCAGTCACCATTTCCGCCCCCGGGAGACCCACGCTGGCAGCGCAGCCTCTTCCCCGACTCAGCATCGGGAGGAAGACCCTGGTGGCGGCTGCCGTAGGGGTTATGCTGGTCCTGGTGCTGGTGGTGCTCATCCCCGTGCTCGTCAGCTCCGTGGGTACAGATGCCAGCCACTATGAGATGCTGGGAACCTGCCGTATGGTGTGTGATCCCTACATGAACAAAGGCACTCCAGCCAGCAGCACGAGCTCCACCGGTCTTCAGGCTGAGGCAGAGGCGTTGAGTGACCACAGCAATGTGCTTCCACCCTCCACCTTACTGCAGGGCCCACAGGGGAAGCCTGGCAGGCCAGGCAAGCCGGGACCACCTGGACCGCCGGGAGAACCAGGGCCACCAGGGCCACCAGGACCAGCTGGACCTCCTGGTGACAGAGGAGATCAAGGAAGGACTGGGATTTTGGGTCTGGGGGGTAACGGAGCTATCAGCACAGCCACCTATAGCACAGTACCTCGGGTGGCCTTCTATGCAGGGCTTAAAAATCCCCACGAAGGCTACGAGATCCTCAAGTTTGATGATGTGGTCACCAACTTGGGCAACAACTATGATGGCATTTCGGGCAAGTTCATCTGCAGCATACCGGGTACATACTTCTTCATCTACCATGTGCTGATGAGAGGAGGGGACGGCACAAGCATGTGGGCAGACCTCTGCAAGAATGGCCAGGTTAGTGCTTTGAAACTTTTTCTGAGTTTTCTTTCTCAGCGTAAGACTATCTGACTCCTCTGATGCTCACTCTCCTGTCCTCTCCCGCTTCCTCTGTGGCTCTCCTGCTTAAAGAAGTAGCTTCATGACACACCCTGCATATAAAAAGTGACATTGCGAGACAAGTTGGGCATCTGTCGTCCGCCTCTAAAGCCTAGAGCGCGCAGCTGTGGCATACACCGCGCCTAGAGATAAAGATGTGTTGACCGTTTGCAAGTGCGTCCCCTCTTTGCATGATGCGTCCTGACACTGCCGCGTCCCGCGATCTAGAGGACGGTCACGGTGTGGACTGAGCGTGGGGTGCGACCGATCTTTTTGCTTGTACACTGTAAAATTAGCAAAAAAAAAAAAGAAAGAAAAAAAAAGAAAAAGGAAAAAACTATCGTGCGTATCGATTTTCCTGAAGTGGAAGCAACGTGAGGAAGGAGTTGAGTATCTAAATTGTTTTAGAGTGAAAACGCTCGAGTGTTTATTAAATCAAATTGCAGAAGTAGAAAGTATTTTTTAACCTACAAGACTGAATTTTCCAGAGGGCTTTACTTTCATTTTATCAGTTTCGGAGGACGAATTATACTCCATATAAATGTCAGTAGGGAGGGTTATTGTAAGTATTATTAATAATATTATTATTATAACATTCTGTTGCGACATAACTTTATACTCATAGTCGCTGTGAGTGAAAGTAGCAGATGGGGAAATGTGAAATTTCGCTTACAACATATTAACTGTACATTACATGTGGAAGCTTAGCGGACACCGCGGACCAATCCATCTGCCTTTACAGTCGTATTAAATGCATTAGGACGTCTGCATGATCTATTATCGCTTTCTTTGATGCATCATTTTAATGGGGAGCTAACATTATTGTGCGCCCCGGAGGGTCTTCTCAGGTTGGCAATGCGTACCAGATCAGGCTTCCCACCCGCCGTCAGATCTCTTATCTTCAAAACGGCTCAGTAAAATGGTTTGCCTGTAAGCAGATCGGATGCCATGCTACAGTTATTCTTTGTTTTGCTTAACCAGCTTGTGGCTGAGCCCATATCAAACACTGTAGTTTGCTGCAAGTGTAATCACAGACACCAAAAAGCACTATTTGCAGTAAAGAAATTAATATTCGTGTTTATAAAAACAGATCTATTTTACCTGATTTCACCTTTCAACCTGCAACCTGCACACGAAACAATAAAATCTCTATTATAGGAGAAGAAATCATGGCAAATAACAATAATAAAAATAATAACCTTCACATTGCACTTCACACATTATTATGCTTTACTAATGTGGGCTGAAACTGGATGCGTTACAAGCTCTGCTGCACTTAATTCCTTGCCACCATGCATGGTCAGAATACTTTACCCATAATGAGACACAATATTCATCGTTTAGGAAATGTGATAGACATTTCAGCTTTAAATTAACATCATATGAGAACACTTGTTTCAAGTCACATGAAATGTATTATATTTGGACCACATTCAGAATTTCACAGTGATTCACAGCCTGGTACACAGCAATGAGATTGATCCTCTGAGACTCAGCCTCCAAATGCAATTTAAAAGACCTGCTTCACATTTATTAAATACTATAAAACATATAATGGCTATTTTCCCCTTTTATAATGTTAAGTGACCTGTTTAAAAAATGTAAATATGCAATAGTTAATATGGGGTGCTCAATAACAAGTACTGTGGTCATGATATGTGAGATTTAGAGATGAAATAAGATTTGGTGTGAAACTACTGTGTCACCCAGGGAGATAGAGGTTAAATCCTTTAACCTCACCAAGTTCAAGCCCAGGGAGAAAAAAAGAGTTACAACATTTGCCTTCTATATACAGTATAATGTCTCACTTAACAGTAATGTTTCTGGGTGGGTGTAAAAGCATTGATATATAATAGGGGAAGAAGAACATATGTTCCTATAAAACGCCTTCTGTTCCCGCTTCATTGTGCTCCCAAGAGGAGGGTGTGGAGGTACTTAAGTTAGACGCACAGTGTGCATCACCAGAGACCCGCGTAATGTTTATAAAGTGGTAACTGCTTCTCTTTCTCTGTCTTCCTGTGTCCTATGCACAGCTTATGCATAAATGTTCAGTCCTTCCATGGTGTTTATTAGGTTGCTTGGCTGATGGAGGACGCCCTAGAGACTTAGTTTGTGTAAATGACTGTGAATAGTTATAAATGTTGGGCAACTTATGCTACATCTCTGCTGAAGTGTTCAGAGTCAAACTGAAACTCCTACAGTCACACTGGTGCTTTACTCAGCTCATTAAGGCAGCAAAAAGCTACACTGTGAGTTGGGATAGGGGAGGCCAGGGAATTGCAGACAATACTAGTATTTTATCATCTTTTGGCGTTATTGAAGTGGTGGGTTTCCAGGCCTTGCAGAACTGTTTTACTCCAGCATGTGCACCTCCTACTCCTGGGGTTCTTACAAGCTGTTTCGAACATAAGCATCCAGAGGTTACTTTATTTCTTCTCCGCTTCTTCCACTTTGTGTTTTAACTTGGCAAAGGGCACCAAGTGGAATCCAAACACTGTCTCCAGAACTTTGACACTTTTCAAGCTAGAGCAAAAAGTTGCAGTTTTTGGTAAACAAACAAAAGGAAAATCTATTTTCAGCACAGCACACTTTATTCACTTTCCAGCTTCCTCTTCTCACACTTTTTTTTGGCTTCTTCTTTGCATGTTCTTTTTATTTTTGTGCCAAATATCCCAACCGATCCTAAACTCTTTCCAATAAATCAATGCTTTGCTACAACCTGTCTTGGACACATCCTGAGAGACATGGCAGCAGCTATAAGAAGATAAATTTAATAGACGCAGTAAAAGGAGAAGAAAGAAAGAGGACAGAAAAGAGATAGTTATTGTGCTATTGTGCCATCGAGTCTATTTAATTGTAATTAAAAAGCTTGAACCAGATCCAGGATGTGTTTGCGCTTTTCCTCTCCGTTCCCTTCTTAATATTGTTATTAATCCGCAAAACCGTTTCAGAGTTAATTAAAAGCAATGACTTCAGCGTCAGTCTCTCAAGAGGACCATAGTGAATAATCACTCTGTCTCCTCCTTTAATAAGCTTCAACGTCCTTCGTGCACATGGCTCTTCCCTAGCAATTACCACAGCAGTCTCCTCCTTACATACACACACATTCGCACATGCTCACACACACACGCGTGCATGATTGCCCCTCCTTTCTAACCCACAGCCTCAACCCACCCCAACTGTGCACTGCCCTCCATCTCTCCTCTGCATCTGGTCTACAGAAGCTCACTTTTTTAAAGGAGCAGAAAGTTTTCATCTTCTGAAAAAGAAAAACTTTTTTTAAA
Source organism: Mchenga conophoros (assembly GCF_057382185.1). NCBI lineage: Eukaryota > Metazoa > Chordata > Actinopteri > Cichliformes > Cichlidae > Mchenga > Mchenga conophoros. Next base: position 31,269,143 of record NC_140529.1, read on the forward strand.
AAGACAATCCAGGTTGCTGTATCACAGGATCGATTTCCTAAAACACAATGCCATCAATATTCTTCGGTTCTTTCAAGTGATGCATTGCACTACAACAGAATAAGTTAAAGTGAACCATCCTTCAACTCATCCATAGGAAAAATCTTTGTATTTTTTTTTTTTTTAACCAAAACCCATCTCAGTCACATGTCATTTCTCAGTCAAACCATTTGCCTCAGCCCATCTCTTCTCATAAAGACACCTCCAGGTGGGACTTCAGCTCTGATACACATGAGCACAAGGCTGTTTATCTTGTTGCTGTGTATCCAGGTGAAACCCACGCATTGTGTTTAGCATCTGGTGTCAATCCCAACATTAAACAAGGGAAGCTGAGCCATCTGGAGAAGGTCTGCTCTGCTTGATTCGATTATTGACGTATGTTTTAGAAGAAGAAAAAAAGGTGCAACAAAGAAGTTAAGTTTTAATTAAACCAAATAAGATTTCAGAAAATAAGGCAGATTTTCAGTCATTTTCATTCTTAAAGTGTAAAAAAGGGAGTAATCGTTGCATTCTCGTGGATTATCTGCACACAAATACAGCAATACTTCGACTTGATTGATTTTAACATTCTGGTAATGTTCAGACCTGCTATTCTTCATCGTGGTCTGACTTCAGCACTGAGAGGCCTCTGTGCGTTCGCCTGGTGTAACAGAGAGACTCTGTCTGAAATAGACAGGCGGGGTTTTAGTGAGCTACCCTCAGTCCCTCTTTGCCTGCGGTATTGATCCCCTTATGCGTGTGTGTGGAAGCGTGTGTGCCCATGTATGTGCATTTCTTTCTTCTTCTGACAGACCTGTTTCAATGTGATGTATATCATGGCACTTCTTCTATAATCAGCCTGAGAGGTAGTGAAGGCGGACCTTTGGCCTTGATCTGCTGTGTAATTGGACATTGGATTTGACACTCTGCCGAGTGGAACATTAGAGCTGGCCTAATTAGGTGCGAGGGCTATTAAATGAAGATTGGCCCACGTTGTTAGGAAATACCACACAGATTGGAAATGTCAAGATGACATCGGGCTGTCATCTGAAAGCACTGAGAGAAAATCTATCATTTATTGGTGAAGTTTCAAAAGTTGCTCGAAAGCTGCCCACCACTTGTCAGTAATCATTCAATTACTTTTAAAACATTTTACACTGAGCTTCTCAAATAGAGAGCTATTACAGCTCAGCAGTGCACAGACCATCTGAGCTGGCATCTCAGATTAAGTAACTCATGAAATACTGATAATGTCTAATATCTCAAGTACTGAGAGATCTGAAACATACGGTCCAAAATAGGCTATGGATTGTCTCCTGTGACTGGCTGACTCAAGGATGCTATGGTGTTGACTCACAAGGCTTCTTCATTATAATGAGGGCCATATGGGAGATAGACAAGTGCCCCTGGCCCTCTTATGCAAACATCTCTCTCTCTCTCTCTCCTCACGCCCCTGACATTTAGACGTCCCCCGATTTCAGTCTTCACCGATACCCACAATTATTCTCTCCCTCTTCACAGGAAAGCAGCAAGTCAATGGCTCCAAATGACTCACAGTCTGCTACATAACTCAGCGCGTTTAACACTTCATGCCCTCCTTAAAATGAGTATGGGTAAAATATCAACAACTGCCCAGTAAGAACGACACAGACTACTATACGAAAAAATGCATGTCATAACAAAGCTGACATTCTCGCTCTCATCCAACACATATACAAAAACCCACTTTGCCTTTTTTGTAGCTTTCTTGGTAAGAATAAAGGAAACTCTCGGTGCCTCGAGGATTACTATGAAACAAAGTGGAAAACAGGCTCAGTGTGAACAAAGGTTGAAAATTTTGCAGTGAAAGTGTCTTTTCAGACAATGCTAGAAGCAGTGATTGTGGTTTTGGTGGTGATGCTCGAGGCAGACTGTGCTGTGCTGTATCTCGGTAATTAACTGACCGCGATGAAGCAGACACAACAAAGAAAAGAGTGGCTGGATTGCGGGTCAAAGTTCATTCCTCTTTTTTCCTCCCCCACCACTGTTTCCTCTGACAGGCTTCTTTCAGTGGCTCTTTCAGGAGAAGCTGCCCGAGTTTCATCCTCTTTGTCGCCACTGATAAACTGCAATACTAATAATCAGGCCCTGGGAAAAGGTTTTACGGTATTTGTATCACGTACTGCTGCTACATGCTATAAACTAATGAACTAACACCTGATACCAAATGGCAATTTCATAAACAGTGAGAGGTCTGTGCTGTAAAGTCACTGCGTTTCAAAGCAGGTTGAGCAGGTACAAAGAGAACAGCTGGTGAAATTAATTCAGGAGACCTTTTTTTACTCGCTTCTGACAGATGGCAAATCTGCTCTTACCATTTCACTTCTCTTATCATGTTTTCACTTAGGTCTCCAACAAATGAACGTGTAAACACATGCCACTTTCTGACAGTACAATTCTCTTGCAACCCCTCGTACTTTCCTGTTCTCATTACTTTAGTAAAATTGTGTCTCTAGCGCACGCGGCTGCATAAAAATGCATTTCCATGTAGCATGTCTCTCTTTGTGTCGCTCTGTCATGGTGCGTGTATGCGTTTGCACGTGTGTCGCAGGAATGCGTTGAATAGGGCTCGGTAGAGATGGCGTGCTATCTAAGCTGCCATTAGGCATGCGGTTCACGGCTGGAATGTTCAAACACAATTAGATGGCAGCACACTTTGATTTAAAAGGGGACCAATAGACTCGTTGATCCAAAATGGAGGCTCAACATCAAGTCAACAAATCCCTGTCAGAGAAGCCACGAGACATGTCCTTGTCACGGTGACAAAGCCTCTTGTAAGATCACTGTCCCATTGAGATGTTTCAGGCCTGTCTCGTGGCAGACAACAGACAAAGAAAAAAAACTGAATTTTTACAGAGTTTACAATTAAACTCAGCAAGCTGCGCCAGCTGAATGCAAATAATGCAAAGCGCCTTTTAGATAATAGGTTGATTGTAAAGGAAATCCCAAGTGACTGAGGGTGAGTGACGGTTTTAATAATGTTCCACAAATTCATCCTTCAGATTAATGCTATCATTACTGATAGCTGTAACATTCACATTTAAGAGAAACTGCACTGTTACAGGCATGTATTATTAAGTCCAAGCACAGCCCTGTATTTTTTTTGTCTTAAATATTATTCAATAAAGGCCATCATGTTGATGATATGACGGATTCAAACATGCACGAGCAGCCACGAGGAAGACAACATCGCCTGACACCTCATTTACCATTGCTGGAGCCGCCGCTTACGGCCTCACGCTTTGTTTGTCTTGTCAAAGTTCCTCTACATATTCCGTGTCAAGGTCACGCACTGCCAGTTGGCTGTTTGTCCTGCTCATCTCTGGCTATACATCTGCCATACCCTGAATTTAGACCTCTGGCTCATATCGCAAGCAAGTTTTGTGCAGAGGAGTGAAAGCGGGAGGGGGGGGAGAGAAAAGAGAAAAAGAAAAACAGCTCCAATAGGAGCTCCCTGATCATTATTTCAAAAATAGTGAGAGGTTTTATTCATGCATGCTTATCACTGAAAGCAAGCGAAGGAGGTCTAGACTGCGGCAGTTAGTCTCAGAAGGGGATAAAAACCATTAGAGCAAAGAAACAAAACAAAACAAAAATATCACTGTGGATGAACTACAAGGATTTCAGGGAAGTTTGCTTTCACCAGGGCTTTGCTCATTCCATCTCTGCCAAAAAAACCCGTTATATTTGTATTGTTCATCTCCCCCCCCAAAAAAAATCCCATAAATCATTTACTTCAAGATGGCCTAAATTTAGCCCTTTAATAAGAAAGAAAAGAGAATAACTTAACGATATTACACATATGTGACATTGCCAAAGGTTTTCCGCTTCTGTGCGACTGCCTGCAAAGCAAATATTTTGGTAAAGTTTCATTAAAAATCTCAGCTGACAAATCCTCCAGAGCCATCATCACCTGCTTCCCCTACAATCCAAGGCGGTAACCCTCTAATAAGATGGTGTTGACTTTGCACACTCATTGCATATCATTTCGTATTACTATGCACCGGACACTGGCATCTTAGAATCAGAACAGGAGGTTTTGTTTGCACATCGATATGAGCTGCGCTAGATTTAATCAGGAGGATAAACAATAAGAAAAAAAATGTACAATATTCCATATATTACTTCTGGATCTTAAAACCTCTCCTCGGAATTTCATTATCCAAAATTAGCCTTTACATTATTTGCACATTTCGTACTAGTGTGACACTGTCCACACTGCTGTTAGAGAACTTGTCAGGCCCTCCACAACTTTCCACCTTTCTTACGTCTATCTCACTTGTTAATTATGAATTTCACAGTCTTTTATCAAGCATTTGTTTAATCGATACATTTTTTTTTAAAGTGGAAAGCTGAAGAAGTGTCAGTCTTGACTTGAATTTAAAGCAGTGAGCTAAAGGTAATGCAAAGAAGAGTTCATAAAACACATCTGCAAGTAACAAAGTATAAGATTTTGCATTATGTTGACTCTATAGCAGAATCGTTATCACACATGTTAATACTGACCAAGCCATTTCTCTCACTGTGGGGGTATTATTATTATTATTTCTTGAGGTATTAGCAGAAATGTAGCTGCACCTAAAGTAAGATGTAGCATTAACAGCATACAAAACAGGTTGTAAATACGGTGTCCTAAATAGGACATCTTGAGACTCAAATGCTTTTTACAGTTGCGGTTAAAGAACACCTCTGTTTTTGATTTCACGACCCACTGTAGCCTTTTGTGTACGCCGGGCTGTTCATCATTGTATTGCTGCAGCAGAGAAGCCCTTACTGGCTCCAAAAAGCTTCCCTGAAAGAATTTTGTGGTTTCTATCAGAAGCTTTTCAATCTTGAACCATGTAAAGTTTAAAAATGCAGAATTTTAATTAAATCATTTTATAAATACACGTAATTGTCAGGTCGAGCTCATGAAACAGTTATTCAAACTACTGAATGCTGAGTTCATGAAAGCTTTACATTTGCTATTTTAATAAGACTGGTACGCCTCTGCACATCCTCTGCACACTTTTATGTTTCCAACAGCAGGTTTTCAAAAATCAACAGAAGATGAGCTAAGAGTTTAGTGCTGACAGCATTAGCTGTTGTAGCAGGAAAGACAATAGAAAAACATTTTTTAATTTAAAAAATGCTTCATTAGTCAATGGTATATACTTAAATTACACAAATAATCTATATATTATTATTATTTTATACATTTAAATGCAAAGAAAATCTGTTTTAGGTTCCCCATTAGATTTGGCACCAGTGATACCTTCTGTGCAGGAGAGCTCTGTCAGTAGCTGGCTTGCCCAAACATTTGTCAATATGCCTGTTGTGTGTGTTCCCTTTAAACAGGGCAACTAATTATTGGGCATTCTCAGCATTATTGGGCATGCCTGTTGAGCTACTTGTCGACTCCCACTCAAAAATCCCAGATTTAAAGATTTGTGGACACTGAGTTAAAGATAGGCCTGAAATAGACTTCGGAGACCCCATAATGAGCCACAAGAAACACTGCAAATGCACACGAACTATTGATTTGGATTCAACTTTACTGACCAGACTAAGTGCTTAATAGGCTTATTTAACCACAAGATACTTTTAAGGATGTACAGTGCTTTCTTTTTTTCCATCTCTAGAGAATTAATGATCTTCCTGTTCGATTGTGCTCCATTTGAATTACATATGATGTAGTTTGTCTAGTTAGTAACTGTTTAATAGCACTGAGCCACGATGCAGACGCTAAGTAGAGAGTTACACTTTTTTTGTGTGTGTTTTGCTTTTTGTCTTTGTTTTTGTCCTCTACACCAAGCACAACACTGGTTGAGTGAAAAAGATTATAAACGATAGCGATTTAAAAACCACGACAAGCGTAATTAACAATGAAAAAGCAGAGAATTCTTAGTTGACTTCTGCTTTACAGAGTGTTATACTTAGTTACAGTTCATTGTTTAGCTTTCTGGCCTCAGATCTACTGTTTTAGTTCACCCACACTGCCTTCTTATTGCCATTTCAGGTAAGAAGCAGCTGTTTTCTAAAAAACAGTAGACATGTTCTTGCACAATTAGCTGGTGAGCATAGTGGAGAATTTACCTGATACGAAGTCGACAATATGCATATGTGGTAAATATGTAATGAAAATTAAAGCTGGTTTTTTTTGTCTTTATATTTAGATCACAGACTTTTTACATTTAAACACCGACAAAATGATTTGTTATAGGCACACCTCTATGTCAGAGTGTTACATGGGGATCTACACCAGCTCTGAGGTCTATGGTGGAAAGGCCATCACATCGCAGCTTTTGTGATGTTTTTGTGATGTACATAACAATTAAGTCTAGAAAAGAAAGCGATTAAAGACAAACACAGATTACCAGTGATGTGGTTCTTCCTTGTTTGAGGCATGTGTCATATATCAAGGACATGCTGATTGTGTTTGTGTCATTATTTTCTCTAGCGTAAAACAAAAAGAATATTTGGCTCCAGTTCCTTTGCTGTTAATTACTATTACCGGTTTATGTATATTTACTGAATCCACATCCACTTCTTGCTTCCTTCTCTGCCGTTTGCCTTAAGTTTGATTTTCAGCATTTGGCATAATTGAAGCTACAGACATCCTAAAAAACATCCTACCTCTTCTTCTTCTTTTCCTTTTCTTCGCTGTTTCCTTTAGGGGTCATCGTGACTGATCATTCTACCATTAAGCTGTAAAATCCACATGGTTGTCTGCATTTGTATATCAGGATTGCCAGCCTATTACTCTAGTCCTAAATAAAAGAGGGTGAAGAAGAGCAATGAGTCTGTTAACTCCACATTAAAGCGAACGCTTCCTCTGAGCTAATATTCATTGTTTAAAGCCAATTTTACACTTTCAGATCTTGAGAATAATTTCTAAATGTGTTTTTAAAAGGTTGTATAAAGCCTTATGTTTCTTCAACTGGTGTCACTAATGAAGTTTAAACCTGAAAAATAATTTGGAGGTGTGAAGTTAGAAAGAAGTTGGAATACTAGAGCCTTTGAGCCCACTCCTCATCTCTGCTTAAAGCTTACAGCTCGAGGCTATATTAGCTGCTACTTGTGCAACACACCACTGTCTCCAGCTGAACTGGTGCCAGATTTTTGTCAAGGAAGCAGACTCTGTTGAGTGAACAAAAAAACAAAAAAAACCAAACAATATCTCTGCTACTGCTGCAGACATAAAAAAGACCATCATGAGAATGACACTGTAGGAGTGTAATAATAAATTGGATGAGCACTCTTTTAATTTAAAATCGAATGTGCTAGAAGCAAAACAACACAAAATAATGCATGGCACTACTGCCAGACTGAAGTGAGAATTGAGAATAAGGCTTTCATAAAAGCTGTTGTTGACCAACTTAGGATCTTCATTCAGCTGGTTTGCCTTTAATTTCACTCTTTACCTTTCAGCTGGAAAACAGGGAGGCTAAAGATTTTAGTCTTTAAAATGTAGCTTCAGAAAGTTCTTGAATCATCGGGCCCCATCTTATCTTACCTCATAGCTATGGATCACCCCAACAGAGCACTTTGCTCTCAGATGGCAGGCTTACTTGTGGTTTCTAGGGTATTTAAAAGTAAAATGGGGGCAGAGCCTTCAGCTTCCAGGCCCCTCTTCTGTGGAACCAGCTCCCAGTTTGGATTTGGGAGACAGATATCCTCTCTGGTTTTAAGATTGGGCTTAAAACTGTCCCTTTAAAAAAAAAAGCATGTAGCTAAGGCTGGATGAGGTGACGCTGAATCCTCCTTTAGTTACGGTGCAGTAGGTGTAGGTTCTTGGGGGATTCCCATGATGCATTGAGTATTTCTTCTTCAGTCACTTTTTCCACTCCCTATGTGTTTATACATCTCTGTGCATGTAATCATTAGTTATTATTAGTATGGCTCCCTTTCACAGCGTGTCTATACCCTGTCTCCCTCCCCTCACCCCAACAGGATGTGGCAGATGGCTGCCACTTCCTGAGCCTGGTTCTGTTGGAGGATTTTTCCTGTTAAAAGGGAGTTTTTCCTTCCCACTGTTGCTCAAGCACTTGCTCATACGGGGGCATATGGTTGTTGGGGGTTTCTCTGTTTTCTCTGCATCGTTGTAGGGTTTTTACTTTACACTATACAGCAGCTTGAGGCAACTTTTGTTGTGATTTAGCTATATAAATATTGGATTGAATTGAAAAGCATTATGCAGTACTCATTCCTACTTAAATAATCACTGTTAAAACAGCTCTCTGCCACACACACAAGTACACACATGCGATAAACCACAGCTATTGTTTCAAGACTCATGTGGGACTGCACCTACACTTAAAAACACAGCACGTTTGTAGTGGATGTCTTAATTACCCCGGACAGGTTATTTAGAAACTGCTCCAAATGTCCTGCAGACAGAGTGCCAAAACACACAGGCACACAGGCACACAGGGACACAAACACACACATACACACATGTGGCCAGACAGAAGCTGCAAACCCAAAAACAACAACAACAAAGTTCTTTTTTCCTCTTTTTGATGCAAACTCATTCCAGCGATTCCCATCACTCCTCTTAGTTATCAGATATTTCTGCTTATACTCAGTAAACATCTTTTATGTTTTGTTTCTTCTAATTTCCTCCACACTGTGACCCCCCAGAGTAAGCCCTGTTGTTGCATTTCTGAGACTTTTGGAGCGCATTTTGCTTCAAGGTCGAACAATAGCTCTGCAAAAGACCCCTGGCTTGATTGAAACCATAAATCTTCCTGACACAGAGGCTAAAGTTTTGGGTCGGTTTTATATGTTTAATATCAATATTAAAAAGATATATTTGTCAAAAAAAAAAAAATCGACTTCAAAATGAAACCAAATCGAAATGTATGTCCTAAATGATAAATTACCTTCCTGTTGAATAAACATTATTGCTCTCTTATGATAAAAAAAAGCTTCTCTTTTTTGCACTTTCATTATTCCATGTCATAAATAATGCAGTTCTGCTTCTTAATTAGCAGAATATCAATAAAGAAAATTCTATGAACTTTAGACCATTGAGACAGGAAGAGGATGCTAGCTTTATTTTAAATGTTAATCTAAGTTGACTTTAAAAATAATGTAATTTTAAAACTGTAAGCTTGGGGTTTCCTGAATATATTCACCATTGTAATCAAAACTATGTGTATTTTCTTACAAGCTTCTATGCTCAAATGCCAAACACATTCCCTGCTCAAAATAGCAAATGTAATGTCTGTACATCCTTGGAGATATATGAGTACTTACATGCGCTAAGTGCTTTTAGTTTAGATTTACAGTAATATAGACTTTTAAGAGTGAATACAGTATCTGTCTTAGCATGAGAGACTGACACCTGATTCATAGCATTTGCTAAATACATTAAGCTAATGTACTGATACCTTTAGCAACTATGAAGGCTACCTCTTCTTTACGTGTTTATCTGCTCCTGGCCTTGCAGGTTCGTGCCAGTGCCATTGCCCAAGATGCTGACCAGAACTATGACTACGCCTCCAACAGTGTCATCCTCCATCTGGATGCAGGAGACGAAGTGTACATCAAACTGGATGGAGGCAAAGCCCACGGTGGCAACAACAACAAGTACAGCACCTTCTCTGGCTTCATCCTCTACGCAGACTGAGAACACACAGACACAGAGACAGTCAGACAGGAAGAGACTCAGACTAAGTGTAGTATGACGGGGGGGAGGGGGTGTATGTGTTAAAAGCCTGGAATGCTTTCTAGTTTTCCTAATTCTCTCCATCATCACGGACACCTCTGCTTCGTATCCATCAGTCAAGACATCCAGGTTCTGTAGCCAAGTCTGGATGCAAAGCTCCTGAGGACTGAGAGGAGCTCGGTTGGGCGTGTGTGGGAGGAGTGGGATGTTAGGTGGAGGTGGGCCGGTTTTTCCACACTCCTTGCCACAGTGCCACTGGTCAAAAGCTCCTCACTCTCAGTGTCTCTCCTCTTTAGCCCTGCTCCATTGCACAGAAATATCAACAAATATGAAAACCCTGCTAAGTGGATGATCTCACCTCTTCTCTCCACAGCGGCAGCAGTCAGCTGCAGTATCAGTGGACTGAAGTGACTGAAACTTATAGTGTTGTTCCGTGAAATTTTCCTTAGATTGTGTTTTCATTTTGTAGACATGCATAATATTCAACACGAGCAAGATTTAAAAAAAATAATAAATAAAAGAGAATATATTTGTCCCTTGTGAAGATATCCTGTTTGACTGAGAGATGTTATTTGTGATGCAGCTCAGAGCTCTAACAGCTGGAAAACAAATCTTTAAATCAAGAGTTTCACTATTTTATAGCAGTGTGTGTTTTTCTTCATTTCTAGGTAAAACAAGGTAACTATTATTCATGTGGAGAATAACAATACATTCTGCACTTCCAGTGTATCTGAAGAAGAAAACATCTAATATAGACAATACCCTTTCCAGAAACCACCTCACACTGTTTCTGGCACTGTCACAAATGTCCTGCTGCTCTTCAGATTAAAGGAGGGCATAAATAATCTTTTCAATGTTCTAGCTTCATGTAGATGTTCCACTCAGTACAACTAGTTATGTGATACAGAAAATTTTCAAACTCAGAGGTAACCCAATTGAAGAACGCCAATCCTTTCCTCTTTTCTGTTATGCCGACCTCCAAGGTTTCTTGCGAGGTATTAAAAATGAAGAAGAAGAAGAAGCAGCGAGCAAGGAAAAGAAAGTCACAAATGCAGAGAAAGAGTCAGAAGTGAGTGAGATGGGGAGGTAGAGGAGGCGTTCAAGCACAGTGAAAGTGAGTGGGCAATTTTTATGTTTCAGTGTCTTCACTGGATGTCATCCATTCATTAGCTGCATATTCAATGACACACAGGCATTATGGTAATATTTACTCGACATGGCTGCCTGATGGCTTGCTTGAGAATGAAACTGATTGGGTGAGTGACTTTGGCCTATTATGACCGCACGTTTGAGTGTATGCGTGTTTGCGTTTGTGCGCGTATGTGTGTATTCTGTGCATACCAGTGAGTGTATGCATCTTAGCATGTGCCGTGCCATAATTACATTGTTATTTTTCAGAGTTATCCTGTGCTACAGCCAATGACATATATTTTACGCAGCAGCCAATGAGATTGTGCTCTGTAGGGTGGAGCCTCTATAGATATGATGAGAAGAACAAACAGCTTGTAATTGAAATCTATGACTTGTTTGTCTATCTTATCTTTTGGAATTGTTGAATACATTTCAATAATAAATGGGATTTTTTTGAGTGACTTGTCTCAGGAGAATTTTTGAATCCCAAATACACTAATTAAGGCAAATTATCTGTAAAAGAGCTCATTCGCTCTGTGAGATTAACTGCAGCGACAGCAAAAAACATGACTGGAAATGTGCGTTTCTTGTTCTGTTTGAAGCGAGAATTCGAATAATGGACACTCAGTGCAACCAATAAAAAGATCCTATCAGCAAATCCCTTATCTCTCTTTTCTCTGGAGAATGCAAAGTGTATCCAGGATGACGAGCATCCAGGGAGAGATGTCTGTGTTTATGCTCCCCCCGCCACGTCCCATCCTGAAGTGATCCTGTGGTGCTTCTCTCCATCTGGAAAGGTGCTCTTGGAGATAAAGACTCTCCAACTTTAGCAACATCCTCCAGTGGAGTAAAATGCCTTTTTTGAATGCAGATGAGCCCTTAGGGAAATGCAGGCTATTCCTCAATCTGCAATCACAGTTTCTTTTCACAGATTCACATCAACAGGGGTATGATATACCTAGCGAAGAAATGAGGACGGAGAAGAGAAGACAGGGGGAGGAAAGATTGAGAACGATAAAAACGGAGCAGAATATGGTTTGACAAAGACCGATGGAAACATGAGAGAAAGAGCAGGCCACAGAGAAGTAATGGGGAATGGATAGATAGGGAAGGAGAAGGTAAAGAGAAATATAAGGAAGACAGAAATAAAAGGGGGTGGTACTGATTTGGGGTGAAGAGTGAGGAGGGGTGGATTGTTTTCAGGGTAGAGTGATTCCCTGTCGGGCCTGTGTGAGGTGTCAGGAGAGATTAGCCAGCGTGAAGCTGGAGGAGAGAGCTTGAGATAGCTTAGATTGGACAAGTGTCAAGGACTGGACATTCCTCGGACCTGGCAGGAATGGGATGTGACACTGGCTGCCATGCTCGCCTGCACTACTTTGCTCTTAAGGGGGCATTCACCCCTCTCTGTATCATTTTATGAAATTTCCTCAAGCATATAGCAAGTTTATTCCAAACACATCAGTGATATTGAGAGTGCTTGAGCATCTTAACAGCTGTAATTGTTCCAGGTTTAATTTTAAAGACATTGCCATCAGCAGGGGAAAAGAAAAGGTCTTCAGGATTAAATTCTGTGCCAAGTAAAACTGAGATTTACTTCAGCACAAATAGACTAAACAACATCAAATCTCAATTCACAGTCAGAAGGTAAAAAGGTAGCAAAAGGACAATTTTATTTCATATTTATCACTGTCATGTAGCATTATATTCAGGAGAAATAGGTGAAACTAAAAAAATGTTACTAAAAAACTTCTAAAAATGTAATTATATATATTTTTTGCAGGAAAGATTAGCTATAAATAACGAGAGTAGTGATTAGATGGTGAAAACAGCAACCAAAATAATTAATTCTAAATTAATGAATTAATTTGTGCAAGGAGGAGATATTTTTGGAACTCAACCTGTTTTTCTACTAAAGAAACACTAAATGTTTCATTCATTTTTAATGCAACATAACACTGAACAAATACAATGAACAGTGTGTGCTGTGATAACTTGATGACATGCATCAACACAATCAGAATATGTTATAGTATGATGTATGCTAAAAGGTTACTTGAAAGATGATTTATGAAGGATTGTGAAAATAATGTGAGACATTTTACTTGTAATTAAAATATAGCACTAAAAAATGAGATGCTTCATTTATTTCTATTGTTTGTGAAGTGCCCACATTTGTGAAACCTTTGTATGAGCGCCCTTTCTCGATTTTTATTTATTTGTTTGTTTTTGTGCTGTGGATCTCACAGAAGCTTGTGATTACGTCAGCAGTGTTGCCGATGTTTTGCCCTGTGAATGCACCTTAAACATGTTGACTGTTTGCCTATTTACTAATTACTGAGGTGCAACTGTAGCAATGTCTGCACTGGTAATGTCACCTGCTTATCATCACGAGAGAACACTGAGCCCAGATGTTTCTCATGCTGCTAAAGGGGCCCTGCTGCATAAGCCTCCGCCCTTGCAAACAAGCAAACACAGAATAAGTCTATTTCCAGAATAACACGCATTCATTTACTGGCTTCTTTTTGATTTGAGTGTTCGAGTCATAAGTGTGAATAATATGCATTATATATAAGACTGGCAGCTGAAGACTAAAGGGTCTTTCACTAAAAAACAATGTCGATTGAATCCCACAATGCATTGTGTTATATTCAATAAATCCTAAATTACTGCTGTGCGTAATAGAGCATTACCTATATAAAACTGATACCCAGAGTGTATTTATTTATTTGATTGTTTTTCTTTTCAGTTATGCATCCATATCGACATGATCTCTTATAGATGCATATAGGCAGTGTGCCCTTCCCAGCAATCAGGTGATATATATATATATGCATGTTTAGATGGAGTATTTTGAATGTATATTAGTGGACTGCATGTTTTTTCTTTAATTATTAATTTTCTCTTCAAGAAACAGAATCTGGATCAATAAGTTACACTATTTATGTAAGAAAAAAGGCTGCTAAATCACAGTCTGTTATTTTTCTCAGTGCTAAGATGTTGAGTGACGTAAGCTTCACAGTTTGGGTTTTTTTTAAATGTTTTTAGCAACTTTCCCGACACGGTTTCATAAGTGGTTTGGCAGCCAGTTCAAGCTTGCAAAACGCTGCTTTCATATAGTGATACATTCTAGAAATCTGACATGCATGCACTCTAGCACCATCATTTTTTGGTTCAGTTTGACCTTTTCCCTCACTTTTTTTTCTCCTTACTGTGCCCTGCTTTTAACCTGGTATGACAAACACAAAGGTTAGGAAAGCAGACAGCTGTTAGTAGACGGGGCTCCTCCCGCCACCCTTGAGCCTCTACTATATGCGCACACATACACGCACATGCATAAGCATACGTGGAAAAACCTCTGCATGATAGCACAGTCACACATTAACACTGCCACCCTTGCTCTATTTGCTTCAACTACAGTGCATGATTCCCTTTGTCAGTTTGGGTTGCGGCCGAGGAAGAAGCCTTTCTCAGTTATCCCTGTATGCTCTGAAGCTGCCAGGCCAGGTGTACTCTGCAGTCACTCCCTGCACTGTGGGAGCTGGCCGAGCTGAGTTGCCCGGGCGCTTATTGCAGACCCACCCTCGCTCATTGTGACATTCTGACCCCAGCTCACCACTCTGCTGCTTTATATGCACTAATTTAACACTGCAACAACACACTGATCCACAGAACTTTAGACACTGATAACCCTCATTTGTTTCATTAAACTCATCATGTCTGTCTTTTATTTTTGTTCCTTCTAAATTTCTGTGTTAGTTATCATAATGAGCTGTGTAGAATGTTACTTTAACCCTATAATTCCCTTTGTATCATATTTGATACGTGAGTTTCTGAGACCGCTATCTCATCAACATGATCAATACTTGCCATAATTTCAAAATGTTATGGACAAAACTCCTTTTTTCCTTAAAATTAACATTGTTGTTAACAAAAAGTTGCCAAAAAACACCCAATGTATCAAATGTGATACAAAAAATATATAATAAATATATATTATAAATCTATCACACACAACATGATATAGAAAATTTTTTTTTGGATTTTCTTATAAGGGTTAATAAACATCTCAGTTCCAAAATATCTGAATTTTCTGGCTATGTTTTGATCGGTTGGGTCTTACAGGGTTAAGGACCAAAGAGCAGGACAGAAGTCAAACACAAAGCAAGCATTTAATGCTGATTAAGTCCAAAGATTTACAAAGTCCAAATCCAAGAATACACACAGAGCAAAGCCAGGGAATCCCAATATCCGGAAACGATTGGAACAGAAGCTTGGGAAATACAGGGGATATACACCTGGAGACAAACAGCTAAATGGACAACAGGAGAAAGGATAAAGGAAGGCTGAGACAATATATAAACACAAACGGTAACAAGGGAAGTGAAAATAGCAGGGAAATCAAACACAGCTTAATACGACCAAGACAATAACAAAAAGAAGTAACGAAAAGAGCAAGTAAAGTAACTTAATGCAGGGAAGACCGAAACACCAAAAGACAAAAGAAAGGAGAGATGAGACAGAATTCAGAGGAATTTAACTTAACTATTAAAGAACTAAGGGGTTCACGATAACTTAGGATATAAATCAAAACACTGTATAAGCATAAAATCTAAGAAGAAACTCAACCAAAATGCATTTATTAAGAGCACAAAAAGGCAAACCTTTCTGTGACACTAAAGATAAATACAGACAAATAAAATATATACAGGCAAATAAACTATGGGAAAGGAAACAAGATGCAGACTCAAAAGCTAAGACTTAAAAGGTTCAAGGTTACAATGTGAATAGCTAAGCACATAAGGAAAATACCAAAAAGATGACCAAAATATCAAAACTCAGAGTACAAAAACACAAAATGTCAAGAATAACAAGGAACAAACTCAAATATGAATCATGCTCAAGATAAAAAGGAACCATGAACTTGTGAAACTTGCAAAAGCCTTGGGTCCAAGACCCTGGGACCATGATATTACAAGCTGCAGGCAGGAACGACAGGATGCAATGCGGTAAATATTTCTCGCTTTCTTTTCCTCCTGCTCCCTCACTGTAAAACTACTGTGGTATTCTCACATGTTGTAGTGCCACATCTCCAGAGAACTCACTGTAAAGAGAGATAAAAAAGCACAAACAAACATCCAACATGCCTTTTTTCCCCTTCAGCAGGCTGAGTGCATTAGTGACCTTTTAAAGTGCAGCCTCCCTAGCGCTTTGCACACACCCCAAAGAAGAACAAACTACTAATAGGGCTAAAGAGCTGACACACTTTAAACAAAGATCAAACAATTTCTTGGCTATGAGGCAGCTCTTGCTACATTAATGCTATTCAATTATGTAGCCAAGACAAACAAACATCTTTGTACAGAAACAGCAGCCAAATGAGTGAAAGTTTGTGCTGGGTGAGGACTACAAGCACGCAAAAATAAAATGCTGTGTTACTTTTTAGTGCTGCCTTGACTTATTGTTCAACCATTTGGATGACGCTGTGGTTCTATTTTATTAGGTAAAACAATATCCGTGTTAAGCTGCTTCGTATTTTTTTCTTGTACAAATGGGAATCGGACGACTAGGATTGTGAAGAAACAATAACTATGGAGGAGGAAAGACACCAGGATACTGTAAATACAACCATATAATCTACTGTTTGGTTCAAGGAAAAGAAAGGCTGGAGAGCACATTCGAAACGGGCTTCTTGCAGAAATGGAAGTATTTGTTTTCTTCATCTACAAAATGACCTTATTGGGTAGTATCGTGGGAGGCAGTAAGCTCACACCATATGACTCTAATTGCAGTGAGTGTGTTTGTGCGTGTATGGATGCTTATGTGCGCGGAGCGCAGTCGTGTTTGCGTGAGCGGACATCAGACGGAGCTACAGGGCCTACGGCAGGAAACCGCGGCGAGGTGGATAAGCTCAGAATTGCACAGGGCATATGTCAAAGAGGAGATATTACCCCCCACATTACTCCCACTCAAACAGGATAGGCCATTACATGTTGTATTTCAGACAGTAGCATGCAGATAAGACAAATATTGACAAGTGAGAGACGTATTCACTGGAAAATTAAGATATTGTGAATAATACATGAAACCTTAACAACATGTCTGAGGGAGACAGTGAAACCACAAAATGGTAATTTTGCCAAACCTTTAATAAAATATAAAAGCCACCAGATTCTTGGATAACTTTGAGCAGGCTGCTTGTAGTGAGTAATAACTTCCCAATTTAGCTCAGTTTGCTCTCTCCTGCTGCTTCTTGCAGACTGATGGATGTGTGGCACGCTAGTCATGCTGCCTTGTGTCACCTGTGCTGCACTTGCACCGGGCAGGGAAACAGGGGAAGAGCCATGGGAGGTCTGGAGGAGGCCAGAGTGGGGGTGAAATAGACATCTGTGATTAACACATACAGACACGTGTCAGTGTGGAGGATTTGCGGGGAGGCGCGCTGGGAAACGCTCACACACAACCTGCTCCTGACGGCAAAAGTTTGACTAAATAAAGACACAGATGAAAGGATGAGAAATTCTTGGGAGGCCACAATGAGCCCACCGATAGACTCGCAAAGGATTAAATTACACGAGCAGAATATAATTAATATGTTGAGTGAAAAATGCATTTCACGTGGAGTGCAAGAGAAATTAGTATGTGCTGTATGCATATATAGAGCCACATGTGTGCATTTAACACCTGCCTTTGGAAGCGCAACGAATTGTTTTTAGTGTTATTTAGAAACATGAAAGGACCTCTGGAGATGTGCCAGTTTTAGGAGGATTGGAGGTTCGGAGCAACAATTTAATCATCCTTTCCCAGCACCATATGTTCAGATAGCACCCTCGTCCCCCTAACAATAATCGTTACCATCACAGTTACTGTACACTGAGGCACCGGTACATTAGAGCATTAGCCTTGACTGCCATTCCTATGAATAATATTAACATTATTCTAGCAGACATATTCCTGGACAGTAAAGACAAGTACAACAACAAATGTTCAGAATGACATCTGGTAAACTGAATACATTAAACTTCTGATTGGCTGGGAATTAGATTAGCTTTCAAACAAACAGAGGAGGTAATGAGCCCCTGCAAGGTGAAGGAGACCGCAGGGGAGGACAGAGGGGCAACAGAGGTTTGAGAGAGAATAAAGCCAAACCAACGCCAATACCCCAAACTATTAAATGGCTTCCAACTGCTGATCCTGATGTAAACTTGAATCGTTAAGAGGACACTTTGAGTAGTTGTTATCTCTGAGGAGTTACACAAACAGAAATACACACCACGCACACACACACACTTGAGGGATTGGTTCCACCGAGAGATTCAGTGAGCCATCTGCCAAATTAGGCCATGAGCCACAAGCCCGCGACTTCACTGTTCTATTCAATTTTCAATTATTGGGCTAGAGGCCTAAGCACGAGGTCTGTAGACTCATTTTTGAGCACTTCCACACATTAATAGAAAAACACTTTTCCACTCATGTACGCAATATGGGATGAGATGAATCATTGAAACAAGGCTGTGTTATTCATAATGTTTTCATAATGGATAACTTACATGGCACCACAGCTTGTTTAGAGTTCTTTCTTTTTTTATTTATTCCACCGTGGGCATGAAATGCACCGAAATTCTTCAGTGAGACATCAGGTCTTGAATGAAATAAAGGCATCATGGCATTCATTTACGTACATGCATACACATGAGCATATATGCATGAAGTATTCTGTATTCTGCAAAGGGACACATAAAGACACCAACTGAGGCTCCTGAGGCAGTGGAGCTGCTGTACCCAGTGCCAGCTCCACCCCTTCCAAAATGTCAGAGGTGTTTATAGCAGGGAGGGTGTGAGGTGATAAACGCATCCGACTGAAAATGTCAGTGTCACCTGTTGCCATGACAGCCGGCAAAGTTTGGCAAGAAGTAGAGTGCGTCTGCCAAAGGCCAGATTATTTGCTTCAGCTAATTGAGCCTGGGGTTTGTAGGACGACTGTATACAAGTGTGATAAAAATATGGAGGAAAATCTGAATCTGTCTGTATAAATATAAAACAAAGAAAATAACCCTGCTACATATCAGAATTACACTCTACCAGTGACAGTGATCATTCAGATGCCAAAGTTTTTACGAAATCAAAATACAGTTGTTGTATTTTTTGTTTGCTTGCTTTTTTAGAAAGAGTGCTCACTAAGAACTGAAGGGGAGTACCTCGGTAAAAGGTGTTTAAGAAAACAGCTCATGTTTATCAGTTTTTAAGGTAAAACCTTGAACTGCAGATTGGATCGTCCAAGGTAAAACTAGGCTGCCTCTGGAGAGACTGCAAACAAAATGAAAAGCTTGTTTTCCAGTAGTGCCAGTTATACAATATACATTGCAGAACCTTTGCAGTACGCAGAAGCAAGGATTTAAAAAATAACCCAAAAACTAACATTATTTTAGCTGTTTGAATGGTGATGTTGCTGTTTTGAATCCAGACATACAGCATTCAGTTTCAATATAATTTTATTTTATTTAAATAGCGCAAAACCACAACAACAGTTGTTTCGGGGTAACTTATATTGTAAAGTCCCAAATATAATAAAAAAGAACCCCAACGATTAGACAAACCCCCTTTGAGCAAGCACTTGGTGACAGCGGGAAGGAAAAACTCCCTTTCAACAGAAAGAAATTAGAAACCTTTGGCAGAACCAGGCTCAGGAAAGGGCAACCATCTACCACAACAAGTTAGGGGTTATGTGAAGGAAACAGAACAAAAGAAACACAGTAGAAGAGAGCCAAAGATTAATAATAAATGCTGAATAAATGCAGAATGGTGCACAAACAGATAGGTACTCGTTTTATTCTTTAAGCTTCAATTAATTTCAATACAGTGCAACCCAATATAATGTTAATCCAAACTTTCAAAACTAAGACTGAGTATGAACATATTGAAGTTTTACAAGGAGTAATATTAAATACTGTGATAAATTCCATGATTATGAATGAACTTCATCTTCAAACATCTAATATTTTAAGAAATCATCAACTCCAACACGGGCCTGTTAACATTACACATAAACTCTGACACCTGTGTCTCTTTTCCACCAACATAGTACCTTGGAAAGAGCCATCAAACCAGCCCATAACAGGTTGGGATCATTTCCATGGAAAGAAAATCATCAATTTGATAGCTACATCTGCCAATCATTGATGAATTCATTGTGGTGAAATTCTGCTAACACCAGTGCTTCCAACTTTGGACCTAGCAATTTTGTGGTGCTGTTCTGTTGCCAGCTATTTAGCACCAATCTTTTTTTGGTGGAAATAGGCGTAACTGGTTCTTGACTGGGCACCAGCACTGGCACTGTGTCAGTTGAAATAACAGAGGCATTTATTTTCTGCCAAAATACAAAGGTCTAAATTCTCCATGAAACAAAAAAGGCAAGCATTTGATGACGTCTTTTAGATGTAGTCATTTTTGTTATTAAATACTTGTTTCATATAACTTGTTCCTAATAAGTGCATACATGCACATGATTTTAGAACACACTGTCCTCTGAGTGAAAACTGTTTTCTATTTTTGTGCATTAAATAAAAATATATCTTCTGTAAATAAAAACAAATTGCAAATTATAATATTTTCTAAAGTGTCTATGTATACAACCAATAGTCTTTGCTATTGTTCACTTGATAAATAGTATTACTTTGAAGTGACAATTGCCAGCCATTGTTTTCCTGGTGCACCCCGATTGTGTGAAGCAGCTGCCGATTGTGTTCCTGGAGGCGGCTATGGAGCTCACTGTTGACTAATTATTATGGAAATGTGATAAATTACTATACTTGACTAAAACCTAGTGGATGCCAGAGGTTAGAGGTTTGTGCTAAGTTTACAGCAGCTTAAAATATTAACAACATATTAACATATTAAGATGAGGTTTGAAGAGAAGAGGACAGAACAGAAAAATGTGTGCCTTTGCAAATAAGTGATAAAGATATATGAATTTGACTGAAAGCTAAAAGAAGTCGTATCTTAATTAATGATCATACTGTCATAGTTTCCTTTGCAATATGTCTAACAAGGCCTTATTGTATCGTCAGCTCCAGCAATGTACATGTATCCAATATTGGTTCAAAGTAAAGGGTGTATGTAGTCATTTAAAAAAGCTCATTGACCAGACTGCAGAGAGTAATACTCCACAATTTTATAATAACGTGCTGTGACAAACTATAATTATTTTCCTCCTTCCTTATTTCTTTTTGTTGTTGTTTTTTTACATATTTGTCACACTTAAATGTTTCAGATCATCAAACAAATCAAAAGATAACATAACTAAATATAAAAGGCAGTTTTTGTATGAAGATTTAATTTATTAAGGTGAAAAAAAGTCATCCAAACCTGACTGCTGTGTGAAGAAGTAATTGCTTGGCAGTGAGAACTGCAATCAAGTGTTTGTGATAACCGACAATGGATCTTTGACATCACTGTGGAAGAAGTTTGTTTTAACTCAATAACACTGGAGGGTTTTTGATAGCCTGTTTAAGGTCATGTTAAAGCAGAGGTGGGACCAAGTCATTGTTTTGCAAGTCTCAAGTAAGTCTCAAGTCTTTATCCTCAAGTCTCAAGTCAAGTCTCAAGTAATGTCAGGCAAGTCAGAGTCGAGTCTCAAGTCACTGGTGTAAAAGTCCAAGTAAAGTCACAAGTCTGAAATTTTGAATTTCAAGTCCTTTCGAGTCTTTAAAAAAAAACGAAAAAAAGCATGTTGCAGTTATGCTAAATGTAAATATTAGACCATGTAATTTTTAAATCTGTGTTTTTCTCAACACATGACAAAATAGTGAACTTAGAAAATATACACAAATTGTGAAATTGCACCTCTTTAAAATGCAGCTCAATTAAACCTAGCTCCAAGAATAATTTTCACCGACAGTTCTGAGATAAGCTGCATGTTATTCTTGGATGCGCTTGTAGGACCAGCTTTAAAATCGCATGACAAAAATATCATACATAAATAAATGATATTTTAAAAAATATATAATTTAAAAAAAACTGCATCACCAACGTAGCCTGGAAAACATTTGCTAGTTAGATGAAGTCAGCTATCTCATCGTAGCATATTTATATGCATATTTATAATTATACGCTTCTTGGAGTGAGTGCATACACTCATGAAGTTTAGTAACTTCCGGTCACTGCAACAAGCCCAGGTACAGTTTACCGACGGATGGGTGCAGGACCTTGAAATGCACCGTGTAGAACGAAAGACCATCGTACGTATCATAAGTTTACCAGTCTCACAAATCGTCTTCATAAATACACATTCGTTAACCGTTTATTAATAGGACCTTTGAGCTCAACGGTAATTAATTAGCAGTGGAAATAATTTCTGGTAGCATCACAGAAATGTAGCAGTGACAATAATACTGTATGCTGTAATCGTACTGGGCAATTAGTGATACAAAACAACTGTTTTATCCTGTGAATAAAAGTATATGTTTTTGTCAATGTACCATAATAACAGAAGCGAAACGCAATATTGTGTCAGGACAATTCACTATTTATGCACAATAAACAAAGGAGCATAGCGCGACAATTTCTGTTCAGCGCCAGACTTGCTTGTAACCTATATCACCAATTATGTTAAGAAAAATGACGCATTAACTACAACAGCAGACTGACCTTTGTGGAAATGCTTGGAGCAGACTAACCTGTGAGCTGGAGGGTTCTGGGACGTTATAATTGGTCTTTGAATGGCTGCAATCCAGTCGCATCTTTGTTACTTCGGAAACATGGCTGAACAATTTCTCTTCAACGACGTAATCCGATAACAACCGATCTCTTTACCCGTCGGCTTCCCGTGGCTGTCATGCGACCGGCTATTGCAGTTAATAACACAACAGCTTCTTGACATTTTTGTGTTTCTTTTTATCGCTGTGTAACTGATTTTAATTGAAAGCCTGCGTGCGCTAGTACCGCTTGCCACGAGTTCCCAGAATCCTTTGCGGTTCTACCCGTGAATGACGTCACATTTTCAATCTCTATATAATATGCGTGTTAAATTTTATATTTGGGGTAAAATATCAAGTCTTTTCAAGTAAACCGGTTCAAGTCCAATTCAAGTCCCAAGTCATTGGTGTAAAAGTCCAAGTCAAGTCACAAGTCTTAGAACATTTTTTCAAGTCAAGTCTAAAGTCATAAAATTAATGACTCGAGTCTGACTCGAGTCCAAGTCATGTGACTCGAGTCCACACCTCTGTGTTAAAGCATCTTAATCTGATTTGAGTCTGGAGTTTGACAACATCACGTTTATTTATTATTTAATTAATTAATTAATTGCATAATTAAGTAAGCTTATGCTTCAGGGCACATAAACTGCCAGACATTCTCTTACAGTACTTTCTGGAAAGTTGTCCAGGTCCTGAAGCAGGAAAGCAGTGGCAGACCATCATACTACCACCGCCATGCTCAACTGTTGGTATGATATTCTTTTTATGAAATGCTTTGTTAGTTTTACACCACATGCAACGGGACTCAAACTTACTAAATGGTTCAACTGTGCTCTTGTCAGTCTTCACAATAGTTTTCCAAAAGTCATTCCAGAAGGGATCATCAAGATGTTCTTTGGAAAATTTAAGACAAGTCTTGATCAGAAATGGTTTTCACTTTGGAACACTTATTGTTGAATCAGGAACACTGACCTCAGCTGAGACAAGTGAGGCTTGTAGTTCTTTGGATGTTTTCCTGGTTTCTTTTGCGACCTCCTGGAATGGTGCACCACTGTTTCTGTTTGGATGCCTGGGTCGTTGACCCAGAGTTTTGAGTTTATTATATTATTTATCATTTCTAGTTTTTTGGTTTCCTTGTCGGAGTTGTGTCTTCTGGTTTCTGTTCTGTTCCATAGTTGCTGTCTCCCCCGTGTCCAGTCAGAGTCTGTGTCTGTAGTTCAGTCTGTGTTATGTTTCCTGTTTTACTTTGGAGGTGCATGTCTTATGTTAATGTATCTGGTTTTGCTTCCCCTGTTTCGTTAGGCCTGATTTGCCCCAGCTGTGTTTCCCTCCTGTTGCCCATTCCCTGATTGCTCCCTCTATGTATTTAATCCCTGTGTTTCAGTTTGTTGGTGTTGTATGCTGTGTGTGCTGCCTGCCTGCATTTATTGTTTTTCTATTTTGGAAGGTTTTTTTTTTTACTTTGAAATCAGCATTAAAGCTGTTTTTTGAGTTCACGTCTGTTTCCGGAGTCTGCACTTTCAGTCCTTTTCCTGCCTGCATACAGCCCTTCACGTAACAGTTTCAACTTTTCCACATTTGTGGATAATGACTCTCGCTGTGGTTTGCTGGAGTCTCAAAGCCTTAAAAATGCAGCTGTATCCCTTTGCAGACTGAAAGTTGGCTGTTTCTCATCTAGTTCTTTAGATGCTACAAAACATGCTGTTTTTGAGATCTTTTAACCTACGTCACTTTTCCAGACAGATTCTATTTAAGTGATTTATTCCATTCAACATCCCTGACAGAAATCAGGCCTGTGTGTGGCCAGTGAAATTAAACTCAGTTTTCAAAAGAAGTTTGTAATTATAGTTAATTCACAGTTACACTTTCTTATAGGGCCAGATAGGTCCCTTAATAAATGTGACGATCATTTAAAAAATCTATTTTGTATTCACTTGGGTTATGTTTGTTTTTAAGTGTGACACTATATGCCAAAAATAAAAAAATCAGGAAAGGGCACATATTTTTTCACAGCACCATACATTGATGCCTTTTGGAGTTGCTTTTTAAATTACTGATGAGCATTGTAAGCAACCCGCTTCTACAAAAGAATTTACAAGTTCCCGTTATCTCAGGCTAACGTTAGGTGTTGTTTAGTTTGAAATGTAATCTAGTAATCGGTTGTGAATGCAACCAATTAAGGAGCAAGAACTAACAACACTCAATGTGAATGCTTTGCTTATTGTGGCTTTAATAACAACTGAGCCCCGTGATCTATGAGACACATTTACACATCTACACCATATGGATTCTTGAGAAATACTTCTTAAATATTTTCATTTGTGTGTGTTTGAGCAGCAGATTTATCCCAGTGGGAGTGTGGGCGTTATGGTCTTTTGTAAACTGACACACTGATAAAAGACCAGATCTACCAGTGCATGGTGCCATGCAAAATAAGAAGTCTGGAATTCATGACTGCTTTTATTTGTTTAGTTTAATTTACTGAGACAATACACGTAAGCACTAATACAGCAATCAAATGAATTTACATAGAACTTGTTCTTAGTGATTATTTGACTTGACTGAATAAATTATGTCATTATTATTATTTTTATTACTTTTAGAGGGTAAACAGCCACCATTTGTGGTCCTAAGAGGAAATTAAATTTATAATAATTGGCATCTTTCACAGGAGTATATTGTGAAGACTTTGCTTTACACATAAAAATAATGTTTAAATGAAGTTAAGTCATAATTAAACCTCAGATCTCCAGTATATTTGCTCTGTAATTAATCACAGGTAAGTTCTGAGCAAGTGTGGATTTTAAAGAGCTTCAAAAGAGGCTGCTATGATTTTAACAAATATGTGCAATAACAAATGCAAACAGTCTGAAATCCAAGATTGAGGAACTTAAGAAGTAATGGAGCAGTTATTTGCCTGCTGCTGTTTTAAAGAACATCTTTGAACGAACACATGTAAACGATCGTTTGCTTCCCTTTAATCTAAACATTTGAAAGCCTTGCAAAGAACAAATATAGAGCAATTTAGCAGTAGCAATCAAAAGTTACCTCATCATCAGTTACACTCACTGATCATGTAAGGGATGAAGTCTTCTTCATAATCTGGACTGCTTTCTTTTTTTATTATTGATTAGAATGGATGATAATGCATCTTCTGCACTAATGATTAGTACAGAAGGGAACCAGTGTGCCAGTAGTTTTATTTCAGCTGTATATTGCAACCAAGTCAAGAGTATACCCGCCCATCAGCTCTTAAACTCTTGAATTCATTTATTTTTTCAGGTCAAAATTGAGTCAAAGAAATGCACCTGTGATGTTGAATGAACCACCTAATTAAGCTTTTGTTTTGCAAAAACTCTTTTTGTTGTGATTTTAAATCTTTAATTTTATTTCATTCCTACTGTAGTGACTCGAAGTCCCTCTGCAAAAAAAAACATGTCTTTTATCCCTTTTATCCCTCTTGTTGTTTACCCATTATTTGATATGAATTGACTCAGACCAAATGGAATCAATTATGTGGATTTGTTTGCTTTGTTTACTTTATTCACGGAGAACAGACATGTGCTCGGAGCTTCAACGCTTAGTGTAAAGACTGAGCCAGTTTAAATCCAGAGGTTAAGAAATTTCTCACACACCGAAATAAGCAAACAGCCTGATGAGCGATATTGTGACGCCTCACAGTAAGTCTGCCCTGGTGTGCATCTTACACACTCTGACAACACACCAGCTTGTGCAGCACAGTCAAAACAATCACCTCCTGATCCGCAAAAGGTCAAGTGTTGACTTTGACAAAGGCCAGACCGCTTTTCCCTTTCTTTCAATTCGTCTCTTTCCTGCCTTCCTCGTTTCATCTGGTTTTGGAACGTTACATTTATTATTCATTGGCCTGTTGCTTCAGAATGAGAGCACTGCAACTAAGCCAATTCCTGCTAGTCCGCTGTCAGGATTCTTTTTATTGTTCAGAATTTTCTCAACATATAGTGACATGTATGAAAATCTATGCTATTGAGCACTTTACTGAGTAAATAACTAACTGTGCAGCATAGTGTTTGGGCTTCTCCAGCACACAGAATCTGGTGGCGAGACAAGATGAAAACACGTGTTGGCATCAAAGCCTCGAGGGGATAAATGTCCAGTGTACCTGAAGCTCTCACACTGCCTGGCTTTTACCAGTCTGTGCTTCTGTCCAGGCCACCGGATTCATCCAGGATAAAATCTGTTCTCTCTGTGTCTCTCTCCTGGGCTGTTTCTCTATGGCGCCACAGGGGAACAGTAAGACCAAGAGTAAGCCTCGGAGAGCAAATTATGTACATTTAAATGAACCGTTTCCTTGAGTCTGCTCAGCTCAGCGCTGAGAAAGAGTTCAGATGGAACAGAGCTGGAAGAGCAGGTTGAGAGGATGTGTGTCTAAGTGTGTCTATGTGTGTGTGTGCGTGTGTGTGTGTGTGTGTGAGACAGAGAGACTGTGTCAGTGAAACACACGGTGCAGCCCAGAGTAGGAATGTAAAACTTGAGTGGACCCCAGGCCCTCGCTTAGCCTTAATAGCTTTCCTGTCCACCTCCTCCTGCTGCATTAGAGTTACATTTCCACTCTGGGGGGGGATGTTCTCTCTTTTATATATTTATTTATTCTATTTTCTATCCCTGCCGTCTTCATCCACGCAGTCACTTCACAGAGGTGGCGCTGCAAGGCTCACTTCAAAAAATGCCTAAACACACCTACAGGGATCAGGGAGAGACAGAAAGAGACGATAAAGTTTCCACAACCATCAGTTCTGCTCACACATTCACACCTCTACACACACACACAGACACACACACCTGTAGCTTTGCTTCACATTCAGACAATGCATCATGGAGCCCCCTTTGTTTGTCAGGCTGTTCCATTATTTACCTCCTCCCCCTCTCCATCCACCTGGGCCTTCCAATGCCATTTATCATCCCCGAGAAACCTTGTGTCCGCTAGAACTTGAAAACCTGATGAATAAGTAAACTAGTTCCTCCACATTGCAACACTTCCTGTCCTCTTCACAGGAACAAAGACAAAGAGTTGAAATGAGGCGTTGCAGAGTCCTGAGCGGACTCTACACAGACCGGATTGTACAGGCTTTTGCTGCGCTTGAAAAAAAATCCCTGACTTCATAAAGCCTTTCTTTGATTTTCAAAGCCTTCTAACAGTTTTCAGAATTTTTCTACAAGTCATTAAAGTCATTAAGCTACATGATAAGAAGAACTCAGAAATGGTGTTAAAGTGGTCCCTTGTGAGATTACACTGGCACAGCCTTATCCTTTGCTCTTATACCATCAGCCCTGTAGCTAACATGTGCAGTCCAATCATTCTCATTCTTGAGCTCGGGCTTTCTTCAGCATGCATCCACATCGTCCACTATTTGTTCATCCTGCCAGCCAACACTGTCGAAGCATCCGTGTCTACCCCACAAGCTGGAGTCAGCCAAAAAGTGATCTGCCGTTAGTGATTCAATTACTATATCCGGCTGGCCTCCACTCCCTGGGGCTGCTAGTGGGGGGTACAGACGAAGATGGGAGTGCTGCGTGGAGCAAAATCACCGTCATTTTGCACTGTAACAGTACAGAATTAAAGATTAAGCCAATTAGAAAAACAAGAGGAAGTTGTTATGTCATTTCCAGCTGTTCGCTTTTTTTTTCTCCTCCACTTGACACGAATGTGTGTGTAAATCCCTCTGAATGCCTGTGTGTGTTTGAAGTAACTGATATTGTAAAAGCATTCCCATGTGGACTGTAAGCTCCCGACAACTTTTAGGCACGCTAATACCGACAAGGCTTTAAGCCGCAGGCATACCCTGGATGAAATATTTGCTGTGTCTGCCAGGAGACAAATCTATTCTCTGCTTTCTGTAAAATACTGCCTATGCGGCAATATCTTATTTGTAGGCTGAGACCAGAGTCTCACAGGGACCAATTTCCATCCCTGTGCTTTGTGTGTTAATTACAAGGGTCAGAAAGACTGATGGCTTAACAGAGAAGGTTATAAGGTGAGGTTATAAGTGTCCAGCTCTCCCTCATCCTTCCTAATTCCCATACTTTTTCCTTTTTTAATCTCTATTTGAGGCTTTTCTTCTCCAAGGGGTGTTCATGGATGAAAGACGATCTCAGTTGACTAGAAATATCAAATCCATGAGCTGCCATAAACGATAATGGATGACAAGGGGAAATTTCCATATCCTCTGGATCCCAGTGTTTGTGCTCCAGGTAGCACCAGTGGATGTACATGGAGGTCATGTGAAAGCTCTTTCTTCTCTTCTTAAGGGAATTGTCTCTCTCTCTCTCTCTGCTTCATATCATACTCTCTTTCCCTTTTTCTATATGTTGACATGAGTTAAACCCCCTCAAGTCCTGCTTCTTGGGCAAGCTGTGCAGGGATTGCATAAAATGTCATCTTCGCTCAGATGGCTGCTCGGTTAACATCTCATGTGTTAATTGGAAAAAGATATCACATTACAGCTGCACTAAATTTATACATTTTCTTAACCTTGTCATGTCTATATAAGAGGAGGTAAAAAAGAAGAGTCACAGATAAAAACTCGGATTTTTTTCAGACATTTTCACACTCCTGACTTCACAGATGTTAATGCTTCTGCTGTCCAAACACATTTCACAGTTGTCTTTTCCCCCCCCCAACTTTGAGAAATCAACTGTGTGCCAGCAAACATGCTGCAGTGTTACATACAGTCTATCTCTCTAATTATCTTGTGAGAATTTAAAAGCTGAGATATGCAGATTGCTTCTACAAGGATCTAAATAACAGATAACATTATGTATTTTCACTCACCCATGCAATATAAATGTGACTCAATATTCATCATCTCAAAGAGCACATATTAAACCATTAATGCAACGCACGCCCTCGCCCGCCTTCTGAATAACCTAATTACTCTTTAAATGAGATGTTGGCTGGTCTCTTATATTGTCTCATTTCACAGAAATTGGGAGGAAATCCACCGAGACAAGACAGATAGCGCAGCTGTCTTAAGAGGTGCTTAACCAGACTTCACTACCATGACAATCCGAGAGGGATCACCCATTGTCTCTCTCACACGCGCGATAATGGTGAACATTACAGTTTATGCATAAAAAACACATATGCAGCAGGCACAGATGTGTACCCATGTGTACCCATGCAACACTTGCTCCAAGTCCTTAAATGCTCAAGTCCTTAAATGGTGAGTGGGTTGGGTTGGGGGTGGGGTTCCCAGACCCCTGAGAAGACTACGCACCCTCAGGTGATAATTAGTGTGCAGTTCAGTGACCTTGCTGGGCCACAGCCGGGAGAGGTAGGAACCATGGAAGTTTTAGCCTGAAATTTTCCTCTTGAAATAAAAAAAGAAAGAAAAAAGTTGCAGAAAGTTTAGACAGTTTTTGTCTTGACACACAGAAATAAAGCCAAGAGGAGGAATTATAGTAAAGCGCTATATCATAATGATGAAACCTCAAGCTCAACAGCATGCAAGGCAATGGGAGGTTTGTGTTGAGATTGTGTTTTTAAACAACCTTTTGTAATATAAAGTTAATATAAAGGTCAAAAAGAGAGACCCTCTAAAAATGTTATAAGTATTGGTTATAAATATAATATAATGAGCGAATCACTTGTTATTAAAATTAATAACAAGTTTGCCCTCTCATTATGTGGATGCTTAGTGGTAGCTAATATACAAGAATATGATGTGCTACACTATGAATTCATCGAAATTTGTGTTAGGTTAATGAAAACCTTCAACAAGTTGATGTCTTAACATATAATTCCACATGTCGAGCTATAAATAAATACAACAAATACACAATCCACTGCGTACTTTATTTGATATTCTCTTCAGTTAGTCAAATACTTGTATTGTTATATTAACAAATATATTTATTTTTTCATCAGTGAGCCACTGACTTTGATTCTACACAGATGTGGGATGGTCAAATATGAGGAAATCACTTCCGATCACCAGAAGCATTTGCTGCGACTGAGCATGTGTGTTACCAACCCAGAGTCCCCCAGCGTCACCTCCATCCACCTTTATTCTCCACCACAGAGCTTCAGCTGTTGTGACAGCCCTGCTACCATGAGAGCATCTATTTCAGCACAAGCCTTGATCTTGAGTGACTTCACATTCGACCCTCGGTCTCTAATCAGATGTACCACACATAAACCCCCAGATGGATCAGCTGCAGGATCTTGACTAAGTGCAGTCCTGGGCCTCTAATGTGCAAGCTTGAAATGAACCACATAGGTCCTCCGACCAAACCGACTTGACAACATGTAGTCCACCTGCTGCCAACTTTCTGACATACAGAGACCGAAACTCACTGAATGACTTATGAAAACGACAGATTCAATCCTAAATTACCCTCTTCAGCATGCTCCTTTTTGCAGTGAGTCACTATGGTCTTCAACACACACACAAATGATCAAACTCTAGTGTTATTGCAGATGTCCCACCCTCTGTAGGCGGATAATTACAGTGTTAGTGATGGGGAGAGGTGGTGGGTGGGGTATGGGACAGGCTGGGGGAGAGAAGGGGTAGAGGAGAGAGTCGAGCAGCACAATGATTCATCACCAACGTGCTCAACACACATCCCTCCTCGGCAACATGCCCGCTCCAACCCCCCCACCGGCAGTTTGGCGGCGTGCCCAGGAGTGACAAGGTGACACCGGCTCTTTTTTCATGTGCTGCAGCTCCACGCCACTCCAATCAAACTGCGAGCAGAACCTCTGCTTCACAACAACACACCGGCCGCTGACTGGCAGGAAGAGAGGTAAACCAGAACTGCGATCGGACATAAATCATTCAGTGGCTGACAACTGCTGCCAAACGTTGATTGCTTTCTGGTTATCTTCAAACCCCTTGTTTCATTGTCTCCGTTAGTGGCAACATATGTTGGGAGTAAAACAGAAACATCTAAATATAAGTCATTGCGTGTGTGAGTTGACAGGCCCGGTGACACTATTCTGCAAAAACAGTACCCACTGTGTCTCAAATTTGAGACGTGATCAGGATTAGAATGTGTTGCAAATTAAACTAATTACCAGTGCTCCCTAACTGCTGCAAAAAAAATGATAAATTTGCTTTTCTAATTCCACAACCACAAACTAAGTACAGCTTCACTGAAAAGAGAGTTGGCCTGCTTTCCTATAATTTGAACTGAAAATGCAGGGGACAGAAGGGTATTCATTAACACTCTACAATATGTGGAAGAGTTGCTGGGAACTACAGTCTATGATTCAAAAAGAAAAGGAACTTATTGTTGACTAAATGTTATTTTTTAATAGCAGGTTAGCAGGTCCGAACAAGGCATTTTATTGTCATCAGGGAGACACTATGGCTCCACGAGGAAGGTAAAACATTGACAACAACAACAATAAGCACTAATGAATTTTGCACACAAGGATTTCTAATATGACATTCACCATGACTCCCTAATGATTCTCTGCAATGTGTCACTGAAACGCAGCTACTGATGACAGCACTGTCACTTTACCATGAATTGTTTCAAGGCTGACCTAGTATTGAACTTAGCTTCTCCATTTGGCCTCTTGACAGCTGTATCTCTTAACCGTGCCCATCACAATAATGGTCAAACAACTGAGACTGCATCTCATAAGAATGACTGTTCATGCTCGGAGACGCTATACATTTTCATAGCCAGACGTGGGAGAATTATGCACTTGAATTAGCAGCACTGCTGTTCAATGTACCGCAGTGCTAACACAGCACTAAAATATGAGACTAATCGTAACAACAGCAGGACTGTAAAGACCTTAAAAAATCAAACCAAAGCTGAACATAAAAGCTCACACAGGAGAGAATGAGACAGGGTTCAATCTTTCAGGTTTGGACTTTAAATTGCACTGGTACACTGTAAAAAAAAAAAAAAAAAAAAACGTTGCTAAAACTTAAAAACTCAAGGCAACCGACTGCATTTACGTTTTTAGGTTCTGATGGATAACTTATAATTTCAAGTTTAGGTGATAAGTTGCTTTAGCTAATGTTTTTGTGTTGACAAAATTAATAATTGTCCTTTTTCTCAACTCATATTTTATTGTTTTTGCAACGTATTTCCTAAAGTTTACACAAGGTATTAGTTTTAGTTTCAGCAACGTATTTCCTAAAGTTTACACAAGGTATTAGTTTTGGCAACGTATTTCCTAAAGTTTACACAACATATTTTTTTTGTTTTGCCAATCAATTTCCTAAAGTTTAGAAAAAGTATCTTTCATAGTTTTCATGAGGTGCTCCCTGTTGTACCAATGAATGTTTACACAGTTGATTTTCAAATAACTTTGTGTTCAAACACAACTGCACCACTGACAATGTTGACTTTTGAGATCAGCCATTTTTAACATACTGACAACATTCAGCCACAAATAAAGTCCTTCCAAAAACACAAAAAAAGTCAAATTTTTGTAACAAATGTTACTCATCCAATTTTAAAGGTGGTGTTGTCAGACAGAATATCAAACCTATCTTGATAGATAGTCACTAACAAACAGATTCAAAACATCAGATGGCAGGATGTGAACAACTTCCTGGTTTCCATACAGCTAACAACTTTCAAACAAATTTTTCCACCACTTGTCTTTTAATAGTAATGGTATCAACACTCCAATTTCCTGTGAAGTTCAGTATCGCGCCACATTTGTTATAAAACTAATACAAATGTACCTAAAACCAGATTATAAAAATTGTTTAAAACAGCTCAAGTTAGAATAAAACCTTTCAACATTTTATAATAACATGTTATACATGAAATCTGCAATCAGCCATGCAAGCTACATTAAGTAAAGTTAGAACAGAAGACATTGATTCAGAACTTTCTGCACCTTACCGTTTTCTTAAAGACAGAAATTAACTTTTTTCAGAGCAACTTGCCACGAAACCCAAAAACAGTAAATCAAAACAAATTGCCATTCTGTTTTACACAAGTTGCATTTGAGTTGAACATGTTGTCAAATAGGTTAGACTTTGGTTAAGAGCTTGGTTTTGAAGCTTCTTATCCTCTGGGAACAGGTAGATGTCAACTCCATAAAAATGTGTTGCACAGCTTCAAATGTGTACTTGAGTTCTTTGGGAAACTCCATGTTGAGCCCATAAAGTAGGCCAAACAAGTAGGCAAAGGCAGTGGGAAGGACTGGCAGATCATCAAGAATAATGTCCTCTTCCAAAACAATGGCAGTGTTGACCACTGTGGACTGCGAGTTGGGTCCCACGTAGTCCTCCAGAACAGTGAGGATGCCCACCGTAACACCTCGGGTTGCCCTCTCAACTGGATCTGTATCCTATGCAAAATAAAAAACAACAGTACATATAAGTCTCTGAAAACCAAAACTGAAGATTGAGTAGATTTGCATACTCACCAGACATGTTAAGAAGAGTTTGGTCTCGTCGTCGCGAACAAATATCGGTAACCCTTCCAAACTGATGGTTCGTCGATGCTGGACTATGTTTGAGACCTAAAACAAGGAAATCAAATAAGACTCAGTCTCATTTATAAACCTACCATTTTGTTTTTAAAACACATTAAGTGTTGTTGCTCAAAATACAGCCTTAAGAAATAAGATGTTGAAATGAGTTATTACAGATAATTGGTCATGTTTTTGTCAGTTTTTTTTATTTATTTATTTTTTAAGTAATTTTGATGTGCAACAAATGTAGCACACTTATTACAACATTTATAACAAAAAGTGCCATGAGTGGGATGAGAGTTGAACTGTCTGTCATTACCTGCAATCTGCCAAACACAGCGCTGCTTGTTAGCTTATAATCCCATTCAGGACACACTTTTTGAAAACTAACAATTTTTACATCAATTTAGTAAATATTTAATAAAGTATCTTTCGTTACAGTGGGAACTTCAGGTTCCTCATAAACCAGACACAAATACATTTTTATATATTACCTGTTCATCAAACTTCTGCAACAGGGAATCCATGTCATTGCGGAAAGCAGCTTTTCTAATTCGATACAGCTTAATCAGCCGAAGTGAGTAAGTGTCGAGGGCAGTCATGAAGGTCCCCATGAGATCCTTGGTGGTAATGCGTGAGAATTCCGCACAAATCTACAAAGCAACAAAAAAAATATAGAAGAAAACTTTTAAAGGTACATTATATAAAAATCACATTGTTTTCAAATTTGGTTAAAAGAGCTTAATTTCAAAACATTTAGTTAGTCTCGGTTGATCTATTGGTCAGGCCTTGATTGGATTTTTTTTTTTTTTTCTTTTAGTGGTAGTGGTGGTACAAATTATAACTGACGTATTAAAAAAAAAACAACAAAACAAGAAAAATCTGATCGGCAGATTTTACAGTAAGTCTATAGAATACCTAATCAAATGTTGATAAGACAAAATAATGGTTTCAATTGTTACAGGATGTATTGCAGAAAAGAAATAAATCAATAAATTGTATTTTAAATTCATTGAAAAAATTCCATTAATTTTATAGTTATGTAGAAATGAAGTAAGAATAACATCCTGTGGTCAAATTTGTATACTTTCATAACACGTAAGTGACTTTCTCAATCCTGTTCTGTGAGTTTCATGGCTGTTGCCCGCTAAGGGTCAGCACCAAAAGATTCTAGATGCCCAGTGAAGACAAGTCATTGCGGCGACCGTGGTTCAGGGGGTTGGGAAGCTCATCTGTAACCGGAAGGATGCTGGTTCTATCCCCAGCTCTCTCTGTCCTGGTCGTTGTGTCCTTGGGCAAGACCCTTTACCCCACCGCTTACTGGTGTTGGCCAGAGGGGCCAGTGGCGCGATATGGCAGCGTCACTTCTGTCAGTCTACCCCAGGGCAGCTGTGGCTACAACTGTGGTTTCCCTGCACCGATGTGTGAATGTGAGAGTGAGTGAGTGAGTAGTGGAATTATAAAGCGCTTTGGGTGCCCAGAGAAGAGCGAAATAAAAGCAATCCGTTATTATACACAGCAAGTTGACAAGTAAATAGATTTCACTTCAATAGAGTTCATATTTTTAGAGCCAAGTATTTTTTTATATTTTACCACTAGCATTGTTAGCTCAACGGTAGCCTTCAACCTTTTCTACAAGATATTGGAGTGATACAAACAGATGCTTCTCAAGGGCACAAGAAATGGAGCTCACGTTCATTTACTCACCCAGACAAGTTTCGAGGCATTTGGAGTTGTTCAGAAGGAATTGTAAAGGTCCTATATCATGTAAAATCAACTTTTTGGAGCTTTTAAACACATTTTAATGTTATTTCCTTAGATTAAAATCCCTCCAGAGTGGTTTTTGGCTTAATTCAGGCATTTCTTAGTTGTCTCAGTGAATCCTTTCCCCATAACCGTGGCTCAGCTCTCTCTTGCAAAACGACTGACTCGTAACATTGGGATTAAAATTTCTTTCTAACAACTCCAAATGCCTTGAAATTTTTCTGGGTGAATAAATGAACGTTTTCAATTTTAGAAATAAGACCACACTGGGGAAAAAGGGAAGAAGAAAAAAACGGAAGTTTTCCTTTAAATATTTAAGAGATTATCTTACCTGTTCTTTCAAGAAGAGAGCTGGCCATCTGAGCTGCATTTCCTTGACCAAGGGCTGCATCTCCACAACTTCTTTCCTCCTGAGAGAGAATGTGATGTCCATCTTTTGGGTGATGAGTGCCATGTTCTTATCCCTCTTCTTCACCTTTTGGTTCTGTTGAGATAATTAATGGGTTGGTTTTGAAAAGTGCATCATTTATATTTTTAATTACATCATCATCTGCCTCAATGTTCTGTTAAGCAAGCACCTGTTTGATTCTTTGAAATGAATGAACCTAAGAAAATTTTAAAATGTCACTAATTTCCTCAATAATTCTCTGCAAAGCACTTTTAGAAACATGTAACAATGTTTGCATGCATAGAAAAAGTCTAGCTATTTTATGTTCAAGACATTGGTAATCTACAAACTCATTGTCCTCTTTATCACTTGATGCTACACCTGAACCACTTGGTAATGTCTCTGGCTCCTGAGAGGTATTTAAGGATTTATCAGGGGAGCTACTTTCACTAGGACATGCATTTGCATGAGAAATCAGTCTAATACAGTTTTTTATATCTTTTGAGTTTTTGTGCTTTCTGCTTGTGTGTGACGTAAAGGTTGTTAAATTGTTGGTAGCATAGTCACATTTTTGGAAAGGACAGGATACAGTCTGATTTTTTTTTAAGTGCCTTAAAATATGTGAAATAAATGTATGCTGTGAGCAGTTTTCCTTAAATTCACAAAAATCACAAAAAAATGTTGAGATCTCCTGCCTTTTCTTAGCCCTGTTGTGTGATCTGCTGAGGTGAGACTTCAATGCCCCTCGTGTCCTGAACGAACAGACGCAGTCACTGTAAACACAGGGCAAATGAAATCCTCTTCTATGTCGTAGCTGGTGATGTCTTAAGAGTACTTCTTGGCTTGAACAGACAAAAGAGCAGAACTGGCACTGCATACAAAAGCTATAATGAGAAGAGAGGAGAGGACAGTGTCAACAATTCAAAAGAAACCTGAATTAATCTCAAATTACCAAAGTTACATTACCTGATAATGTGTTTGGGGCGGGGGGCAGGCACTCCTGTTCTGATTCCTCTCCTTACCAACTCCTCATCAGTCCCTCATAAATCAGGACAAGCAGTGGTCTGGAGTTGGCTTTTAATTCTCTAAATAAATAAAAATAGCAATTAGTTTTAAAATAAAATACCAGCTTCCTGACATTACTTAAGAATTTTTTTGGCTCACTAAAGTGAGCTGATTCTGCCTTGTAAAATGCCATGTGAAACACAGTAAAACAAATAATTTACAAAACATACATTACATCAAATGTTTAATTTATTTAATTTATTATTAACAAATTGTATTCTACATGGAATGCACCAACAGTATACTGGGATGTATTATGTAAGCCAAGGATAATTTTGTGTGATTGGTTTTACAACTTAGAATGACAAACATTGGATTGAGAGTATGAGTGGGATAAAACTCCTGAAGCATCTGTTTAAATTATCAGTGCATTTATTAATGGTGCTCCATAAATAAACCAAAACAATGTTGTTTTGTGCATAACAAAAAGCTCACAATTGTGCGATCAAAATGTAAACTAAAAGATGCTGAGCATAATAACAAAGACAGATTTTGCAGCTGCTCTGTTTCCAAGTTCTACTGCGCAACTGACAGCCTGGAGTTTGAAATTCTCTTTGTAACCGTGTCTCTTACAGGCGCCATTTATGGTCCTTACACGCATAATATGGTAATATTACGTTGAAGCAGAGTACGTATCACTCTGCGAGGCTCCTCGGTAGCCGTAATGCTCCAACAATCCATCAAGCAGTGCAGCTTCATAGCTTACCAAAGTCGTACCAAAACATTTTTTGACATATTTTTTTAAGCTGTGTACCACATAAAATTGGTTCGAGGTCAGTAAGCACAACCAGAATTCATACATAAGGCAGACTGTCGATTTTTGAGATGAAAGGATTTTAGGCCGTGCGTCAACGCGTTAGCCCGGTTAGCTCACTAACGCCACCCAGCCCCACGCACGGGGTGATCCGCGGTAACTAGTTAACGGAGATTTGCCCCGTTAATGCAGTTATGGCATTAACTTTACGCTGACAGTACTAAAATAGTAATCTTCAAATGTTTTCTTTTTACCGACCAGCTCCTCTTTGATAGCTGCCGTGTCCATCTTGTCGTTGCCTGCAGGTGAAGCGATGGGGGAGGGGGAGTTGTGTTCAGTGAAGGAGAGAGGCGGAGTAACACAGCGTAGAGACAAAAGTGGACGAAAGAGAGGCAAACTTGCGGCCCCACGAGTATAATGATAATGTAGACTATATCGATATAAACTATATTGTCACATCTCATATTTCATTTAGTGGAGCTCGCTGGCCATGAGGACTCCACCACCCCGTTCACACAGAAACTAAAGCACACATTTTATTGGCTAGATGTGATTCGAACAAATTAAACGACATGGCAGCAGGCGCCCCCGAACTTTATTTTATTTTATTTTATTTAAATAGCGGCGGGGGGTTGCTGCCGTTGGTCATGAGTGAGCCAGCCTATTTTGTTTCGTTCGGTGGTATGGCGGCCACAGACTGCACTTCATGAAATACGCATAGGGGGTGTCGCGGAGGCTTGTCAGATATGAGCGCGCCTCTTTAGTAGCGAAGTTTGTCGGATTTTCATTGTTTTGTGACATGGCACGTAGTTTGTGACATGGAATCTTAAATGATATAGTAAACACATACCCATAAGCCACAAGGCTTCTTAGCCAAGAAAGTAATGCTATGCTAAGTTTCGGAAAAATACGAAGAACTTCAGTTGTGATATTTCTAACAGACAAATTGAGACTGTTCAAACATATACTGTCTGATATAATAAAAGAAACATTACTTGCCTTTAGAAACTTGAGATGAACGATCTATCCAGCTCCTAGCCTCACGTTCTCATTAAGGCAGACGGGCAGGTGGCTTTCAGTCCTTGCAAAAGCGCAAAGTAGACCCCGTAGCATCCAAAAATATGAGGTGCGCATGCGTACTCAGGCACAGAAAGGCGCCAACAGCTTCAACTCATGTAAAACTTGAATTCATTCATTTTGCCAGCAATAAATTTCATCTGAGACCAACTTTTGCTCCAAAACGTTAAATGATTAGTTGAAACCCTTAATGTATTTGAGTTTATGGGCCAACTGAACTTTTATTGTTGAATTGTGAAAGAAATGACTGTAAGCTCAACAACTGCAAGTTTGATTTTTTACAGTGCATTGTTTAGAAATACTTACCATCCTCTGTTAATATAGCAACAGTTACACGAACAAGAATGTATTACTGTTAAAAGACACAAAAAGAGAAATATAAGTGAAAATATTAGCAGGTGAGAATGACATTAGCTGTTTCACTAAGAGCCACTGAATGACAAATGCATAAGGTGAAGTGCCAAAGCCCTCTAGTGGCTGTGAAATTGTAACTTAAGGTCCTTTACAGTCCAAAAACATATATTTTAGGTTAATTAGAGATTCTAAGCAGAAGAAACTGGATGAATACATGGCATTTTTGTTCCCAACACAGACTCTTGTAAC
This sequence comes from Mchenga conophoros, assembly GCF_057382185.1. NCBI lineage: Eukaryota > Metazoa > Chordata > Actinopteri > Cichliformes > Cichlidae > Mchenga > Mchenga conophoros. Next base: position 31,308,755 of record NC_140529.1, read on the forward strand.
AGTTTTGAAAGACACCGAGAAATTATGTTTGAAAAAGCATCTATGTGTTCTTCAAGAGGGTACGAACAAACAAAACCCTGTTGTTTGCTTGGGGCAAACTCATGCTGGAGAGATCCAGTACAGACAGGATGCTCATTTTCCAAAAAGAACTGCAGGTGAACTTCACTAGGGTGGGGAGGAAAAAAGGTAGGTGATAGCATGGATAAGCTTTCACTGCATCATTAAGCTGTCTTTGTAGAAATCCGCAACAACACCTGTTCAGGATGGCTGCAGAGTGTTCTGAGGATGTAAGCTCATTGTACAAGCAGATAATCTGTGCCCACCTTTGTCTGCAACACTTTTCTCTCTCCAGCGCGTCTGAGGATACATGCTTCATGAATGCTATCATTCCTAATGAATGCATTTATTCATTAAGCCTTTGCTAATTAATTGTGCCTTCATTGATAGAATAGCTTGTATGCTTGTGTCAAAACACTTATTCTTTTTAATTTTTCTGTGTTTATGTTTGAAATAAAAATGGTTAATAAACAAAAAAAGGAATCTGTATAAAACAATCATCCTACAATAAAGGGGATGATGTCATAATTTGAATTGAGGAAATGAACAAAATGAGTTATAACCCCTCTTGTGTATTTAAAAAGTATATATATTGGTTTTCAAGATCATTCTGCTCACATAATTAAATCTCTGTAGCACCCTTGAGTTCAGCTCTTCTATTACATTGCAAACCTTACAGGATATTTATTTGGTGTACAACCTTGTAAAAACACAAAATTAAATAAATAACAAATATATGCAGCAAAAAAAAAGAAAAAAAAGGCAACCCTTTTTAAAAAAAAATAATAATAATAATGCTTGAAAACTACTATAGACATATAAGAAAAATAAATTTTCCACCCATCAATGAGATGCTCTCTTAAACGCTCAAGGACAGAGCCCGTCTGTGAGTGGATTTTTGTCTAAATATGTGTGTGCACTCCTTCAGCACTCAAACAAAGCTAACTTCTTCATTCCACTCAGGGATATACAGTAACAAAGGGTCAAAGCCTTCTGAAGCTATCAGATAGTGCAGCTTCTCCACCACAAATGGACACTGCAGCAATGCAAGACAGATTGATTTCTACATATTGAAAACAAACACTTTTACCTTGTGGGAGGCATTGTTTTCCCTTAGGCTCATGTTGATTAAAAAGTGTAGAAAAGAGAGGATCAATTTGCATCTGACAACCCGGAGGTAAGCAGAAAATGATAATGAAGGATTTATCTGAATCCCTGTGCACGGGATAGAAAATAGATAAAGAGTATGGGAAACAATGCTGTAAGAATGGAAGTTCTCAAATCGAAGAGAGAGGAAATATTATCAGAATTAATATGCATGGTCTATATGCAGTTTAATTGTTTAAAATCCATGACAAACCTTTCTCGGTGCAGGCAATATAATTAGGGTTTGCCTAAATAAGAAAGGTTCAGTCACACACATACACACAGAAATCTGCGCAAACTGTGGGAGGTGCTGTAACAGTTTGCCAACAGAAGACATTCACGCTTTGATGCATCTGGAAGGGTGCTAGCTAATTCCCAGGACTTCCTATCCCATATAAGAATTGTGGATGACTTTGTTCGTCATTAGCTATTCACACAAACCACCAGCTCTGCATGTAAACCACTGCCTCACAGTCTCCTACGGCGATCTCCTCTCTCTTGAGTCTAGACTCACACCTTTATTCTCCCTGCTATCAAACGCACACATCAACACACAGTATGTGACCACATGACATGTCATCTGTGAATATATAGCTCTGTTGTCACAGGCAGCAGGCGCTGATTACTAAGGATGTCACCCATTGTGCCCTGTGGTATCACACAAAGGTCTGTGATCATGACGAGTGCAGAAACTCACAGTGTGTGCTCAATCCAACTGGGCGACAGAGGAGAAGTTCTGTCATGGAAAGGGCTAATTTACAGCCTTTCTTACACTCAGGAAGTTCTCCAAGCTACTTGTTTGCTTTTATATCTGTCTGAACAGTAGGCAATATAAAACGTAGGATACGTTGATTTAAACTTCTTATATCTTATCAGAAAGTGATCTACCAACAGTCACAATGTAGCTTTCCAGACAAAATCATATTTGCAAGTCCTGCAGGATCTAATGCTGCTAATTTTCTTTGTAAGAAATTGGATCTTAGGCTAGTTGAGAAATATAAAAATGTGGAGAAAGAAGCAGTAAAGAAAAAGTCCCTTTAAAAGCTTTGTAGCTCTATCCATGCTAAAAAGAAAAAGCTATAGTCCTGATGCAGAATATTTAAAGTCTAATTGCATTTGTATTTGTATCTGACATATACATAAAACACAGAATTCCCTAATGTAACAATAGTTCACTGCAGAATGTAAACTAATTTTAACACATCATAGTGGTACAGAAGCCATGAAAAAGGTGTATTAAATAGACTTGTATGTGTCTTGACAAAAGCATATATGATGGTATGATGTTTATTCACAGCAGAGAATTTAAAATGTGGAATTTCGTGTATTTTGCGGTGTAACAAAACTTTGTGGCAGAGCCAATAACCGAGAAAGTTGTGTGACACTAGCAGGGGTGCGCTCAGCATCATTGCACAGCAGCCAGCAGCCCATGCAGTCAACTGTGCCAGGCGCAATAGAACTCTGCAGAGTGGTCTGATGAAGCTATCCATGGTATCGTCGGCTGTCACTGAAGAAATGTGGGCGGCTGCTGTCCTTTTATAAGGGCAGCACCCTGAAGGATTGAAGAGGATCATTCTGATTGCCTGAACATGAGTGATCCTGAGTGGCTATAATCCTATAGAGCCCTGTTAGAGAAAGACGCCTGTGCAAAAATAGAAAATATAGATTTGACTTTTGGTTTTTCATCACGTCTTTTCAAGTCTCCTAACAACTTGCTCTGTGCTTCTCAGAGTTGAGTATTTAAAGACAGTCAGTTAAAACCACTGGAGTACATACATCTAATCTGCCATGAAATGCAAATGTTCCCTTTTGCTTTGTAGCACTTGTGCTGACCACAGTTTGTGTGTCTTCTCTGGTGTGTCTAAAAGTCTGACATCCCTCATCGAGTGCTCTAGCTTGGCCAGTGGCAGTCTTTTTACGTATTCCAACAGACTTAGCCAATTGTCACTTCAAAAGCAGCATCACAGCAGTTGGTGATATGCCACTGTCATATTTTTCCAAAAGGGAAGCTTCAATTCATAAAAGTGCAATCATTGAAAAAAAAAAACCCTGCTTTCCTAACATCATAAATAAGCATTTTCACATAGGTAAGGCCACTTTACCTATTTTCAGTGCAGCTGAGCACGTGTACAAGTCCGACATACTATATATAAAGTTCCAGTAAGTTATTTTTCTGCAGAGGCAGCGATAACAACATCTCAGATGCCCCGCTATGTTAAATCAACTTTAATTTTAACACACCTTTTTAATCACTACAAAATTCCTAAATAGAAAAAAATAGCAGGATAGATTCCTTCATACACAAGCTTCTCATATTTGACATTTAATGAATAACCTAAAATCCAACAATGCTGACTAGTTCTATTATTGCATTACCAACGGTAAAGAGGAGATTTCTGCATGTTTGAGTCAGCAATTTCTGTAGTTAAATATTGCCTGAAGTGCTGGAACTCTCCAGAAACACACCATCTTCCACAGTCTGACATCCAAACAATTCTTATGTTTCATTAACTTTTTATTTCAAGTGGCAGTGGTAGATATTGAGGTTTATCACTGTTATTCATGAGAGGAAAATGTATATAGCAAGGCCCCCACAGCTGAGCAGAGAGAAAACAGAAGACAGAAATAGAGGGCCAAGAGTGAGGGCCCATTTTCATTTTAATCAGTCAGCTTGTTGATTCAGTTGGCTATGAGCACTCTACAAACAAAACCAAATGGCAGCTCCTGGCACTGTCAGAGGCACAGAGACTCTGAGCAGAGTGATGAGAGAAGAAACATACAGAAAGGGAGTTTGGGAAATCAAGGTTTCATTAAGCTGGCCAAACACAGTGAAACTCAGCACTGACCAGCCACTCCAGCGCAGGACTGCTGCAAACACAAGACTGGCCAAAATTGGATGTTTCACTTCTGAGAGCCCTGCAGGATCTATGGCAGTAGCTCAGTAAAACTGGACATATTACAGGACTTGAAAAAAGGCAGTAAAAAGAAGAGGGAAAGCAGTTCCCTTGTTCTTTATTTGAATTATTCTGAATGGTCAACAGAGAGGGAGGTGCAAATATCTGAATGACATATTTAGACTAATAATGAAGATAAATGAAGTCCTTCAAAACTACTCATGTCTGATAACCACCACTATTGATAACAGCTTCATTATCCCTCTGAAGCTCTTCATTCTAAGCCGAGCCACAAGCCCTTCTTTTGTTGTGCAGGTGCTGACCTGAAGGCTGATGAGGTTCATGGAGTAGACATCACAGAGGGCTGGCTATGTCAATCACCACATGGTGATCTCCTGAATACCTGTGTAAGTTGTGCCATTCGGCCACTGGACTACATGTTAAACAATTAGGGAAAAGCTGCCTTTGCACCTCTGCTTAATTGGGAAAACGTCAGGCTCCCCGGCTGAAAGCAGTCTGACATTTTAACCAGATTACAGTCTCATCCGAAGGCTTTTCCATTAGCCAAGGTATGTCTCCCAATCAATCTCCCTCTGCTCTGTCTTCTAGCTTTTCTCTCACTGTCTTGTTCTTCCAAGTTGAAATCACCCTTTGCCCAGCGTGTTAAAACGGCCATATCTGAGAAACAAAAATGGCAAACCGAAGAAGCTGATGCGTAGCTTCCCTTCATTCAAGCTCCATGAGAGCTTGTGTAAATTACAGGCACAGCTTCAAGGTTGAGATTCATAAAGACAAACTATACACAAGAGTCAAATAGAAAAATGTATTTGTCGCACAAAATGATTTAGTTCTTGATTGTTTCAGCAAGGACTAACAATTTTACCTCAGTCTTCCTCTTGGCAATTCTTTCCTTTGTTTTTGCAATTTTGTCTTTTCCTATTGTTCTTTTTCCTTTTTCCTACTACATGTCTACATGTTGTTTCATTTGTTTTGACCTCCTGTTTGCGGCTTAAACCTCTGTAATAAAGATTTGGTTTTGCATTTGGGTAGTTTTGTCTTTAAATAATCACACAATTGTGGTGGTACAGGGCAGCATTGAGGTCCTGATGTGCTTCTAAGCCTCTTTTGAGAGGCTTCTTTTCCATTTCCCTACATAAACCACACCAGCTGTTACTAAGTACTGGTAAACCTCAGACCTTTTCATATTTTTCTTTGCTTCAGTAAAAGGGCAGCAAAAATCAATGAAATAGTCTAACTGGCTGTACATTATATCTGAGGCTTCTTCTTCAGGTAGTAGGGATACTTCTACTACTACTTATCTTATACCAGTAATGGTCCCAACACCCAATATTATATTTATTGTAGCAAACAGCTCTTAGAGTAAAGTTATTCCGTCACCCTTACATGCAAGGCTGTCACACTGATATAGTTTAATATTTATTTACAAAACTATAAGTGAGATATTTCTTGGTCAGTCTTAGAAAATATCACAAAGGAGAACTAGTAATAACTTATACTCCCTCATGGCAATTTGATTCTGAGACACATTTGATCAGTTTTGCAAAACAACAAACAAGCATCATCAGCGCTGTATCAGCTACGGGTTTAGTTAAAATCAAAAGCCCAATCTCACCCTAAACACACATTGTTGGTGTCAGAAGTGATGTCCCACCACGATAAGCTTTTATAGACCCTGAACACTTTGATAAGCAACACAGCATGGTCTTTGAAGTCTGATAACAGGGTGTAGCATAAAGACCGGCAAATTGCTGGGACAGCTGCATAAATCCATGCAGATAAAGATGAATTGAAGCGAAAAAAAAGATTCTACTCACTCTTACATCTTAGATTAGATTTTTTTTCCCATGCTATACCACATCCCACCCAATCCCAATTTACTCAATCCAACTTACTACAAAGTACTGAAATTTCTAAACTAATAATATCCAATGTCGTCAACGAATAAAACATAAACCAGTAATCTTTTAACTGTTTAGATCGAGGATGTCAAACAAATTTTACATCGTGGGCCTCATACAATGCAATTTGTTCTCAAATAGACCAGACCAATGAAACTGTCAATGTAAAGAGCTTGAACTACGCAAAGAAGTGCAATTTCAACATTATGTCTCATGAACAAAGAAAATGGTGTTGCAGTAAATGAAAGAAATCTGTTAGTGCAACTCTTTGGACTTAAATTGTGAAAAATAAATATGTCAAATTCAACAAATGAATGGCCATGGGGAGATCTTTATCAGTAGGAAAAGCTGTAAAACTAATGAAAATACAGTTGAGAGTCTAAAATGTATGCACTCCTCAACATTTTTCAGTCCTCCAATGGACCAGATTGAAGGTCTTATGTTTGACACTCCTGGTTAGATGATGTTTCAGTTTGCATATAACTGCGTTTTGAGCTCCTCAAGCTTTTCCAAACTACTATTATCAATTTTCAAGGTTTTAATTTCCAAAGACTTGGATACTTGGTGGGCTGAGGACAAGCAGCTGGTGACAAAGGCTTGCTAAGTGCTTAAATCTATTGATGTTTCAGATGAGACCAAAGAAAATAGAGAATAATGGGCCTTGAGCCTCTAGGTTTATTTTAACTTAGGTAAAGAGATGGGCCTTCTTATGCTCTGTGTAATTTCAGAAAATGAAATATCTGGACTCTTACAAAACTCACTAATACAAACCTTGATAATCTTAAGAGGCACTGCAAAGAATTATGTTCATTTATATCAAATAATTATCAAATAACATGGAGAAAAAAAAATATTTTCAACTAAAATATGATAGCAAAATGTTAGAGTGCTCTTGGATGTAAATGCACACTCACACTCACACTCAAACACCCACACATATTTATAGCTTGGATCTTATTACTAGGTTCTCAGCCCCCGTCTTTTAGAGGTACTTGGCTATGGCTGACCTTTCACATCTTTATCATAGTTGCTGCTGGCGTGTGGAATAACCAGGTACTTGCAGTTGTCCCGTGTTTCTGCATTTCTGCTATTCTGACTGGTAGTTCCATTCATTCAGCTCACTTCACCTCTATTTGCAACCATTCGACCACACTACATCCTAATGTCCTTAATGTAGATCCTGGTGAGATGGATCCGTGAGTAGATGTCTCTCTCACTTCTGGCATACAGCTTGATGTCACCCATGTATGAGCTGTTCTTGAGCTAATCTGAAAGCCACATGAAGTTTAGAGATCTGTAGTGATTGACTCTGCAGAAAGCTGGTGATTTCTGCACCTCTGCATCCGCTGACCCGCTCTCTGATTTTATATGACCGACCATGTCGTGGCCGAGTTGCTATTGTTACCAGTACCACCAACAGTTTACTGTGGAATATTTAGTAGCAAGGAATTTCAAAACTGGACTCGTTGCACAGGTGGCATTCTATCACAGTACCACACTGGAATTCACCGAGCTCCTGAGAGCAATCCATTTTTTTCACAAGTGCTTTTAGAAGAATGATTCTGGACACTTGTGACCATTGAAGTGATTGGAACATCTGGGACTACAAGTTTCAGATGAAAATGCAGCTATTTTCCAACCAACCAGACACAGAGGGGGATGACAAGGAGGAAAAGGCTGCAGTGGTAGACTGAAAGCACTTTTATTCAAATCAAATCACTTTTATTGTCACATCACATGTGCAGGTACACTGGTACAGTACATGTGAGTGAAATTCTTGTGTGCATAATGTTGAAGTTCCAGTAGTGAAGGTGAGGTGTCTATGAAGTGTTCAGCAGTCTGATGGCCTGATGGAAAAAGCTGTCTCTCAGTCTGCTGGTGCGGGACCGGATGCTGCAGAACCTCCTTCCTGATGGAAGTAGTCTGAACAGTTTATGGCTGGGGTGATTGGAGTCCTTGATGATCCTCCCCGCTTTCCTCAGGCACCGCTTCCTGTAGATGTCCTGGAGGGAGGGAAGCTCACCTCCAATTATCCGTCCAGAACACTGTACTACTCTCTGGAGAGCTTTGCGGTTGTAGGCGGTGCTGTTGCCATACCAGGTGATGATGCATCCAGTGAGGATGCTCTCAATGGCACAGCGATAGAAGGTCCTGAGGATGCGAGGGCTCATGCCAAATCTTTTCAGTCTCCTGAGAAAGAAGAGGCGCTGTTGTGCCTTCTTTACTGTTTTGTTTATGTGTACTGACCACGTAAGATCCTCAGCCAGATGTACACCAAGGAAGCGGAAGCTGCTCACTCTCTCCACAGCAGCACCGTTGATGGTGATGGGGGTGTGTACTTCTCTGCACCTCCGGAAGTCCACTATCAGTATCCCGGGAGTTGATTTGAGATGTGGTGCTTGTATTTGGAAAGTTTTGCTCCATGCAGGTGATACAAACCATCCTTAAGCTGTGAAAACAGAAAAAAAAAAATTCAAAAAATTGCTACAATATTAGTAGTGGCAAAATCTAAAGTTTTGTACATCCTGAGGAAGAAAGAAAGCACTGATGAACTCAGTAATGCAGAAAGACTTAGACATCCATGGAAGACAACAGAGGTGGATGAACGCAGAATCATTTCCAGGGTAAGGACAAACCCCTTTACAACAGTCAACCAAGTGAACAACACTCTCCAGGAAGTAGGCGTATTGAAATGCAAGTCTACCATGAAGAGAAGACTGCATGAAAATAAGTACAGAGTGTCCACTGCAAGGTGCAAGCCACTAATAAGCCTCAAGAATAGAAAGAACAGATTGGACTTTGCTAAAAAACAAACAACAAAATAAAACATCTAAAAAAGACAGCACAGACAGATTAAACCAAGATCAACCGCTACCATAATGATGGCAAGAAAAAAGTATGGAGAAGGCGTATATCAGCTCATGATTCAAAGCATACCACATCATCTGTAAAACACAGTGGAGGAAGTGTAAAGGCTTGGGCATGCAAGGCTAGCAGTGGTACTGGGACACTAGTGTTTTTTGATGATGTGACACAGGACAGAAGCAGCTGATTGAATTGTGAGGTGTTCAGAGAGATACCGTCTGCTCAAATCCAGCTAAATGCAATGAAAATGATTGGCCAACATTTCATAATACAGATGAACAATGACCCAAAACATATAGTCAAAGCAACCCAGGAGTTTTTTAAAGCAAAGAAGTGGAATACCCAGAAGAGCATGTGTTGAAGACTAGACTTCAGACAGAAAGACCCACGAACATAAAGCAACTGAAAGGCCTGGTTGAACATTAATAAAGAGGAAACCCAGCATCTGGTGATGTACATGAGAACAAGACCTCGGGCCTTCATTGCCACCAAAGGGTTTAAACCAAGTATTAGAAATGAACAATCTATTTTCAGTTATTTATTTTGTCCAATTACTTTTGAGCCCCTGAAATGAAGGGATTGTGTTAAAAATGTTTCAGTTCCCCACATTTAATGCAGCCTTTTTTGTTCAACCCACTGAATTAAAGTTGAAAGTCTGCACTTCAACTGTATCTGAGTTGTTTCATTTAAAATTCATTGTGGTAACAAACAGAACCAAAATTATTTTTTTTTAAAGTTGTCTCTGTTCAAATATTTATATACCTAAAGGTATAACCTACCACATTGTGTCTGCTGTCAGAGTTGTATTCCATCAATGCCATAATCTCCTTGTCGGTGTATGTATGTTATATATACACAAAACTCTAAGTGTTCAGTATGAATATACAAAAACTATTCCTCATCATTTGGAACTTATTTATTCCCGTCAATGCTTCAACGTTTCCTTATCAGCTGTCAGACATCCATAGACAAACAAAACTCGTAACAAATCGTTTTGATCGTTAAATTTGTTTTCTTTTTTTCCTTCTGTCACTTTCAATTTTGAGAAAAAAAGACTACAATTTAATAAATCTTCCTTAGGCTATAGCTGCACTCAGTAGAGTCTCCACTGTCTAAAGAAACTTTTTACTGACTTGACACTTTGAAGGGAGGCGAGTTGATAGAGGATAGGAAAAGCTTGAGGCTGAGGCGCAGACAGACAGTTGATGGACACTTCTTAACCCCTCAGGGACTTGCTGCATTTGTCTACTTGAGCTTGTTGTACAAGTCATTGCTTTTTAGTCTTAAAGTCAGAACTAATGTAGTTTCCTTGCAGTTGTTAGAGGAGTCACAAAATATAATACATGTCTTAATTTGTTATGATATTGTAAACATAGTGCTGTGAATTTTTAAAAAGTGTTTTGGAGTTTTGCTAATGTGGACTCTAAACATGTACATAATGATGAGATTTAAATTCAAAGCTAAATCTCTTATTCAAATACTGTTAATTGGGAGTCAGAGCCTTAAGCTCTACTGTAGAACACCCTTTAGGTGTACTGCTATAGGGGGACTTCCCATGATGCAATGAGAGCTTGTCTTTCACTCTTCTCTTTTGACTACCCATCTATTTGCCACTATTTGCATGTCATTAACCTTTGTTCCTGTCTTTCAACTCTACTCATGGCAGATGGCTCCCCCTACCAAAACCTGGTTGTGCCAGGGGTCTCTTCAAGGGAGTTCTTCCCCCCCACCATTGGAGTCAGATTACTCACAGTGGATCTCATGGCTGGTGTTCATGCTAATATTTGGAAATTGTTTACCTTTACAAGATAAAATGCTTTCAGACAATGAAATGGTGGTATATAAACGAAACTACAGTGAACTGATTACTTAAATTTATTGTGTCTATGAATTTAAAGCTATCTACTATTTAACCACACTGTTATCTTTCTGGATTATTTGTTGGTGCTTTTATGTTTTTGTGTCTGATATATTTGCCTTCATATTTATTTTTCTTAAATGAAATCTGCAGGATTTTAAAAAATGCATGTATCCAGGAATCCATATTGTAAGCAGTGTAATTTATTTTTTACTATTTAACTTTTGTAACTTATGTCTGACATATAAAACTAATTCAATGTTCCATATTAAGCAGCTGTTGCATTTAATAACTTACATGTCCTTTAATCTTTATAAAATGTCCACTTTCTTTTCTCTAATATATTGGTACTGCACAGAAGCTAAAAGAAAAAGAATGTACTGGATTTCTCAATTAGCTTAAACATAGAAATAGTAGACAGCTAAATTGTCCCGAGGTATTTGAGCATTTTCAAGCCAAGAACATCATGACCTTTGCACTGTCAATTAGCAAACATTTAATAAGCCAGGCTGAAAAATCTAGTTTTAGACCACTTAATGTCTACCACTGCCAACTCACTGCGCACATTCTCCCAAAATAGCTCTCATAATACCCTCAGTATGTAATCATCAGTTTTTCAGGAGGAATTCAATATGCTTGTAGAGTTAACCAATCATTTCGAATGTGTTTGGAGAGAATTATAATTCTTATAAGTCACAAATGTGACTTAACTTCATTGGCAAAGAAAATATTTACAGCAGATTGAAGACAAGCCCTGAACAAATGTCAGATTCTGAATATTTTCTTGGCAGTACCCACTGACCCATACAGAAGCCCCTCACACAAAACATTTCCCTGTAATGTAGTGTCCAACCTTTCACATGTGCTGCCTTTGGAGAGTGTCACTGTTAACATGGTGGAATGAACATCAAATTCCTTTTAGGGAATTACAGTCCTATAAGGTCTGTCCTTTTTTTTTAATCACTATCTGAATCATTTTTTTTAGCATAAGCTCAACAGGAAAAAAACATGGTGAGCAAACCAAGCCCAGTTAAGGAAACAGTTCAACAGAGCTCTTAAATCCCTTTCCTGAAAAATGTCTTGGTGCCAAAGTGTAAAAGGCTTTGGCTAATGACTTTAGTAAGAGTGTGAAACACACATCCAACAGAAAAGGGTGGGACTGGCCTAGCATCTGGAGAATATGCCTCGAGATCCAAATTCACCGGTTAAGACCTTCCCTCCTAAAAGACAGCAAATGCCTGCACACTTCTCCTCCGCGTTATCTTCTTGTTGTAAGAGTGGCAAATTGGCACAGCTACTACTAGCAGTAGGTTTACAAGTTGGCTTAATTAATATGTGGAAATGACTGTGGCTGCTGAAGCAGGATTTATATGAGCAAAAGTCAGCCAATAACCCTTCCATGCTCTGATAGACAGCCAAGAACAAACAGTATGGCTTATAGTCATGTTAAGGAATTTTTCTCTGTGAACATTACAGTAAAGTATGTCCTCTTAGATGACTATATTGGCCTGGCTCATCATTATGGGATTCTTTTATATAAAACATGTTAAAATTAAAACAAGTATGAGACTCCCCTTGTATTCATATACCACGAGACAGTGTGGTGGCAAATGTTAAGCTAATTTTTAGCTCAATCTCCAAGGAAACATAAAACTGTGCTGTTTTCTGCCGCAGACAGAACAGCATTATAGCATTATAATGACAATAACTGAGCTTTGTGTGGATTTTTTATGAATCTATCATCACTCAGCAGAGACCACTGCTTACTGTTGGTTGCTCTTGAACATTCACATGAATATCTTGAGCCTAGACAGATAATGTAAGTGCTTGACAAGGAGAGCAACCAATAATCAAAGTGAAGTTAACTGCAGACTACAGACTGACATTGTTGTAAATATAGCCAATGTGTAGGTGGTCCAAACTGCTTGCAAATGAATAACAAGCACAGACATGACCCAAGAGAATCACAGACAGAGCATGAGGGTACTTCTGCATGAAACATGGCACTGTAACAGCTCACGGGTCTTCCCTCTCTCAGAATGTATTGCAGGGGCATCTATGAACAACATTCTTGTCTGTGAAAGTGAAAAACGGGAAACAAAGCTGATAACAAACAAAGAACTTCATCGGCGGGATCCCCTTGTGGGCAATGGCATCACTCAACCATTTAATTGGATGGGACTGACATTTGCAGAGCAGGGTGTCACAGCATTTGCACGAGTGCAGAGGCCCAACTTGCTGCCATACAGATGCATCACGCTCCAATGATTCAAGAGGCGCCGTTTTCCTCCTCTGAAAAGAAAACTCCGTCACACTCAGCAAAGTCACACTCAGCACAGTCAAATGCATTTGCTCACACATTTCAGTTAATGGGCGACTTGGGGAGACGCCGAGGTGCGGCTGGAATAACATTCAATAAGCATGTTCAACCGGCCTACACATTTCCACCCAAATGTACTAAAAGACATCCATGACTATCAACATCACATAATTTCACAAGGCTCAGTATTCAACTTAAATATATATACTGTATCTGCTGTATCGCGCCAGATTGTATCCAAAAAGAGCATCTTTTGCTAAAACCTGTGTCACCAGAGAAAATGCACAACATCCATTTATGCTGCTTGACAAGTACAACACCTTTTCACTGACAAGAAAAATACTTCAAAAGTTATAGCTGACAGTTTGTGTTTTCAGTCAGCTATAGTGTCATTGCAATTTACTTTGCTAATGTCCGGTATTTAAGCTTAAAATAGCTCTCACTCAGATCATTAAATAAACCCATACAGCGCAGACAGCTTATTATCTTAGTCTAGTACTAATACTTAGCAGTATCTGTTTTTCTATAAAGATTTAGAAATGGGAGAAGCAATAAAACAAAGCTATGAAAATTAGATTTTTAATTTAGTTGGTAGTTAGAAAACATAGCCTCCTGGTGATTCTAATTCCATGTTACCATCTCGAGAGAATCATCATTATCCAGTGGATTACTGTTTTATGTTACTATCATCAACAATCAAGAAAGCAACCAATCAAGTTTAATCCAGGTAACAACTCCCTCATGACTGCTGCTATTCTAATCCCCTCCAGAGAAACGAATTAAAACAAAAAAAACCTCTGAAAGACAGAGAGAGACAAGGAGGCAGCATAACAGAGGCGCAGATAGGAACATTCAAAGAGACACACAGTTAAATACCTAATGACATTTATATGTAGTCTGCAAATATATTATGATCCAGCAATTTCATGTGTAATTTATTGTGAGAAAACATTGTTTCATTGGTGCACTTGAGATATAACCCAAAGGCACGCGATGTGGGGGAAATTTTTAAGCCTTGTCCTCTTCCTCCTCTATGCATTTCGCTCAGTTCTTGGCTCTGTTGTACTTACGCATCGTAACTGCATCATCCACACTGACCCTTATGTTCTCTCACATCTCTTGTTTTAATATACTTTTACTGTTTTCTGGTAAATTAACAGACCAGACACATCTCTGTCTGTGACCCTAAAAAAAAAGAAAAGAAAAATACACAAACAACAAATCTCTGAAATCTCTCATTAATCTGACTAACTGTAACTCACACATTTTTGCAGAGATATCATAGATTTCAGAGGATGAACCCCAGGAAAAATTACACATTACTTATACTTTTTACTTTTCATAAAGCACCATCACCAAGTCACTGTGATTAACTAATAAATAAAACAAGGGAAGTAAAAGCATCCCCATTTCTCAATTCTCAGGGTGAGGAAAGTTCTAGTTTTGCTACCCTGCTTTTTTTTTTTTTTTTATTACATCGTAGGGTCCCTGCCAGCAGACGATGACATTTAAACAAACTGTATTTCGATGATAATTTCACTATTTTCAGCAACGGATGAAAACAAGTAATAATAAAATCGTGCTTTTTTTTTAAACAACCCTTTGAGCTGGTTCAGTCAAATCCATCACTGATCGTTTGCCACAGCGTGACTTGGCTGTCAGTCAGTGTCACTCCACACTGAACTCTGACTAATGACAAATTGAGAAATGTGACATTTAACAAAACTGGGATGAAAAGAAGAGATAGGGCTAGCGTATGCTGAACGAATCTGAGCCAGCCCAACTTAAAAGTCGAATTAATGGAATGACGAAATCATTTCTAATGATTCAATGTTAGTTCATTTTACCAGCCTGCTCTCTGACAGGACCATAAACAGTATAAAACATGGTAGGACCTTAAGCCTGCATTCTTTTAAATGGCCACCAGGGGACAATCTCTGTGGGGGTGGTGGCAAAAAAAAACCCTAAACCTTCCAACAATATAGAAGTCTACAGGAAAACTGCTCTCTGACTTGACCTCTGTAAACACTTTCTTGCCACATTCATGGTCTCCATCACTCATTTTGTGTCATAGTGAATAAAAAGTTAGGCTGTTTCAGAAAAGAAAGATTATGCACAGTATGATCATTGGCTTGGTGCTTGTAAATGACATGTCCTTAGCCAATGAGCATGTGGGTTCACAGTCAGATCCACCCCTTTTTTGTCAGATTGAGTTCAAAACACCAAGGTGGCAACAACAAAAACACTCAACTGGATTCTTCCAAACGTCACGGGAGGCATGTCAATGTTTTCTGCTGTCTATGGATAGGACAGAATTCAGAAGTATCTCATGCTGTTTGACACAGATATTCTGCTTTCTCTCTGTATCTGTGTTGCCTTTATTCCTCTATATCATTAAAGCTGCAAAAGATATTGGTGCTAGTAAGAGTAGTGAGAAAAATAAACAGCTGAAATTTGACAGTTACCATCACATTACTTTGATTTGCTAATGGGAGCTGCTCAGTACTCAGACCTTGTGAATATTGAGGTTGTACAAGGTTTCGTTTTACAACTCAACTTGGTCACATAGAAATAGGTGAAATTACTGTAATCTCTTAGCAGTGCATTGGCCACAAGCAAGTTAATTTGCTGCTTAAAGCAAGCAATAATTAAAAAATAAAAACTATGACAAACAAAAGTGAATAATAACTCTTGGGTTATTTTCATAAAGTTTAAAAATTGTTTTCCACAGACACGGTTTTTGTTGTCAACACATCTAACAGATTTGTCATTTTATTTTTTTTCCATTTAATTTAATTCATTTAAAAGTTCTGTAAGCAGTTTGTTCTTCTTTTACACTGAAGCTAGAAAAGTTAAATTCTTCTAATAATAAACAATTCAATTTAGCCTACTTTCAGTTTTCACACCTCACAGTATAAGAAATATCTAAATTTGGAGAGATTATATATATATATATATATATATATATATATATACATACACACACATATACATGTGTGTGTGTGTCTTTTCGTGCATCCTTGGGTTGCTTGGCTGTCTCAGGCTGTGCGATTACGTAAAGTCAGCTTTCCAGCTGTAACTGACAATACTTTAAGCTTGAATCTAATAAAGTCAAGCTCACAGGCTCAGTGTGTTTTCTCTAGCATGCAGTGTACCAGTGTGTGTATAATACCTTCTGTACAAGCCCCAAACACTTCTCTTTCCTTTCTCATCCCACATCACCTCGACTTTGACTTCCAAGCTTGGCAAACTTAGTTTATCTACAACATAATGAGATAAGAAGGGTGGTCATAAAGAATAAGGCAATAAAATCCCAATCAATAACCAGAACAAGGCATATGCAGTTTGTTGCAATGCTTAAGTGTAATTGTAATTATAATTTTAAAAAAGCCCAAACATTAATCTTGTGCATACAAAATCCTCCACCAGCTGTAGGTGAGTTAAAAAGTGATTTAGCCGTTTAGTTTATGCTGAAGAGATCTCAAGTTTCAAAAGTCTGAACATGATAACTATTGGCAGAATAAGGACATTTTAGAAAATTAAATACATTCAAAACTAATGTGTAATTCTTTTGCTCGTTGACATATTTCTAACTCTTTTATATATCCTGTATTGCTTGCCTGAACATGACATATAAATGGAAAATTTCTAAATATCTATAAAAAACATCTAAACCATACAGGAAATTATCCTGACATAAAACTGACATGAAATAACATGAAAATGGTCCTTGACTCTGTAACTTTCTGTGGCATAATCATACTTACTTTTAAAGCCTTAAAATTTCAACATTTCCTGACAATGGCTTTACTGAGAACCTAAACCGATAGACAGGCCAGATAAATGCTTGAAGGTCTGAGTTTTGCCTGTATAATCCAGGTGTTTTTTAAAAATTATATATCACTTCCCTTTAAATACAGAAATGCAACAAATACTGTTGCAGCTGTATCCAAACCTAGCCCACCATTGGATATAAACAGAACAAGATCTGATTGTATGTATTACAGTCAAACATATGCCTTCTTTTAAAAAGAAAATATCATAATAGCATGTCCTCCAGGCCACACATCGTAGCAGGTGGAAATAATCCGACTGAGAGACAGGATAGCATCCCCTGAGGTCTCCTGTCAAAGTGATATTCTGTTCATTGCAAGAACTCTGTAAGGCATGACCTGCAGTTGCACTGAATAGGAACAATGTTAGGGAAAGATCAGACTGGTGTTTCGGTAATGTTGCGCACTGTATGTTCACAGTTCAATATAAACAAATCAAACTGAGAAAAAACACATTATCATATGGAAAAAAACAACACTCACACCGTAGCAGACAGAGTGCCTCCAGAAAAAGGCAAATGAATTGTGCAGTTATTGTTACCAAGTGGAAGATATGGGAGTTCCATGATTTATAAATAAAGATGTGTAATTTCTCACTTTCTAAATGGAGGTCTAGAGCAGGGCCAGGAAACGGAATGGATGGAAGGATAGGGAGAGAGAGTCCTACAAACGTTTATCCCTTCGTAAACATGGAGTTTCACTCAGCTCAAACATGTGAAATTGCCTCCCTGGTCAGTCAGATGCACTGATGGAGATAAACCAAAGTGACATAACGGCTACATCTGTGACAGCTCAACAGTCTCCTCCATCTCTTTTCCCATGCTCTCTCTGTCTTTCTTTGGCTTTTCTGTCTCCGTCCTCTCAAGGGCATGTTGCCACTGTGAACAGAGACATATCTTTTGTTATCTCCCCCCCCCCCCTCCCCCCAACCCCTTTCTTGCCTCTCTCTTTCTCCTCCTTGCTCAACCCATATCTTGTTGTCTCTCCACTGATTATCAATGCAACACCTTTAATAAGATCCATCAGCCCACCACTTTCCCGCCCTCTCACACCCACTTCATTTACACGGGGAGTGAGAATCAAAGACGGCAAGTAATTTGGGATAAAAAGAAGATGGATGTGCCTGTGTGTGAACAACATGCTCAAGAGCCCCACTGCTAGCACAAGATGGAGAGGAGAGCACCTTTGGGTTAGGGACTTGTTAGTGCCTAGTGCTTTCTCCATCTTCATTCAGTAAACACTATCCGAAAGGATGGTGTTGGTACCTCTTCACACTGTGTTATATTTGTTACAATGGTTTTAGTTTTGGAGAATGGCCAATTCCAAAAATGGTGAAGAACTACAAAACTTTTAAGGTGTTTACATGTTATCATCTCCAAATCATCACTTTTTGACATTGGCAAGAGGGTCTTGTCACTGGAATTAAAAGCCACAAGAAGAGGTTACTCCTAGACCTTATTTTTGCACCAGGGAAGAAAAGTAAAATATGAACCCAGAAAATGACTCAGAGCCAATGCATTAAGTAATTAATGTTATTTCAGCATGATTAGAGCCTACATGTGTATTCTTTGAAAATTAACCCAACACAAACACATGAGCCAGGTGGACAATCGTGACTATCTCTCCCCTCTCAATTGATGGGTTGTCACATGTGTTCCAGCCATTTCTCAGCACAGAGATGATGACAAAAATGACATGCCATGATGGCTCAGTGTCACCGTTTGTATGACTATTTTTAACACAGGATGGCAAGCGGTGGGAAACACTGGAGAGATCTCCTCCTATTGCCATCAGCTTTCAAAAATAATAACAAAAAATATTCCACACTTGCAACTGATCTGTCCTACTGTCACTGTGAACACATCAGTGAAGTGGTATCTGATAAACATACAGTGACACCTATCAAGAAATGTCTGCATATCTTCTTCTTCTTTAAAAATCAATATGCCTTTGTTCCACAGCTTGCAACGTCCTCACATACACTGTGCGGCACATTCCTGAACAACGTAGGCTCAAAGAGTTGCAGTCATTACAATACCAAATCAAATGGTACCAAAACAGGTGACATGGATATACACTAAGCCGCTGTTACATCATTTTTCAATTTTCAGAGGCTACCACTGACTAATGGCATCATGACTAGATGAGGGAAAGCTCTTTGGTGGCTCATCCATAAGCTCAGGGTCAGTGGTTTCACAACATATGAGCTGCCAACACTGAGAAAAAGAAGCTGAGTAACGCAGCTGACATCAAGGCTGGGAAATACCTAGGTTTTTCTTCTTTACAAGGATTCACTTCAATATATGCACACAGCTAGGCAGCGTGCGGTACAAGCCGAACGTAGAGGAGAATGTACAAATAAATAACATACTACTACAAGAAGATTATCATAAACAGAGCAACTCTGTTTGTTTGGGCTGGTTTGCCATGATGGGTCTCGTGGTGAAAAGTGTATCCCCCACAAGACCCTGTGACATGCACAACTGCTGAAGGGCTGTCCTCAACAATCACATCTCCCCCCAAAAGGTCCAGACCAGGAAACTGAATAACACAAAGGGCAACAGCCTAAAATAATTACCAAACCCATAGAGATTTCCCACTTAATACAGAAGCCATGAATGATCATCATCAAGGCTACACATAAGTCAAAAAATACAATACAAAGAGATAAAGCAGAATTTTAGCAAAATCCAAGTCGGCAATTAAAAAGTGTTGTTGGATGCTGTTTACCGCTTTCTTACCGAGTCTCTTCTCATGTAGTCTTTTCTATAATCATGAAACGGTCTTTTCTTTATTAGAAAAATGGTTTTCAAGTCACAAACACTGGAAATGTAGTCAAAAACTGTTGTTTATCTGCAGCCTCTCGTGGGCCACACTTTCGCCATCATTTCTCTCACACCATCTTCACTGCTCAACTTCCCTCCCAACATACCCATATATCCCACTTCTATAGGCACCCCTCGTGTTTGCCCATGGACACTTATCATCGATGCACACAACATCTTTTCTTCATCCCCATCGATCTTCTTATTGAAACAAGCCTCATTTGCAGTCTCCTTCTTGACATTTTTTTCCCTCTCCTGTCTCATTCTTTTCCAAACTCTGACAGGCTGTGCAGATTTTGGCAGTTTGCTGTTCTTCCCTAATCCTTCGCCAGACTTTCTTCTTTGCAAATATACAGAGATTTCAGAGAAAATGCATTCAGACATCAGATGGTCACAAAGACTTTCCAGCTTGTGATATACAGTTTTTAAAATAGTAGGGGGGGAAAAAAGAAACACAACAAAAAAGCCAGTCATTTTACTTATGGTGACCAAGCGAATAAAGTGTAACTGTTAGTGTACAGCTGGACTTCCTGATGCTGGAAAAAAAAAAAGTATTTCATTTCCTAAATTGTGATATGTTGGAGTTTAAGAAAATGGTTCGAA
This sequence comes from Mchenga conophoros, assembly GCF_057382185.1. Taxonomy (NCBI): domain Eukaryota; kingdom Metazoa; phylum Chordata; class Actinopteri; order Cichliformes; family Cichlidae; genus Mchenga; species Mchenga conophoros. The sequence continues at coordinate 31,329,075 of NC_140529.1, forward strand.
CATATTTAACTTTAGCTTACATGGTTAGTGCCTTTGTTTCACTAGAAAACTGAATCACTAGTATGTATTGCATCTGTATTACATCATTATGGTTGAGATAATATGTTACAGAGTACGTTCATCTGACTGCTTAAAATTGCCATTTGTGTTGAACATGAGGAACTCCGTACGCTGGTTTGTGTAGCTATTGTATGATGCATGTTGACAAATATTTCTGATTTTAATTATGCTCCTTTTATGCCTTCAATATTACTTCAAATGAGGCAATGAAAGTGGTATAAATTTTTTAATGGTTCCAGGGTAAGCTGTGCAAAATCTAATAAACATTCTCAAGTGATGTCATGCAAGTCAGTGTTGGCTACACTAAACACTATGCTGCAAACAAAAAAGAAAACACATGTATAGAGAAGGACAGAGTACTGGGGGGTGAAAATGCTGACGTCCACCAGTGCTACCCCTCAGCCTCCTTGTACATGCACCTGTGGAATAAATTTGAAAAATGCTGGGTGATTTTCAGGCCTTAACCTTGCGGTCCACGATTTTTAGTAAACGCACCGATGGTATTAATTTTAAAATCCTACATCGCCTTTTTCTCAGGTTATCTTTGATGTCCATTTCACATCATATCTAAATCAGCAGTATCATGTGTTCTTATCGGTAGTCCCATTGCTTGGCTTGAAGCTGAATTAAAGTTTCTTGGCTCCTGCCCACGTCCTATTACCAACGATTATTTCACCTTCACCTGATGTTTGGTCACCACAGTGCTTCCAGTCTGTATGTAGGTTCAGTGACGCAGGCCAAAATACTAACTGGCAATCCACATTTCCATAGCAACCTCTAGTCACTATAGAAAAATGTGTATTCCCCAACCAATTGGCGAGGGTTTGGAGATTACACAGTCAGTGGAAGTGGAACTTTGAGGGACATGCAGTAGGTAATTGGTCCAGGCTTAAATGGACAGTGACTGTTTGAACATATAGATGCACTACTGACATGTGAACAACACCTCTGAGCAATAGTATAAAAAGCCTGATTTTGATGCAACAGAGTGAAACAGTATAAAAATCTTTGCTAGTTTTTGTGGTTTTTTACCTCTGGGTTTGCGATCTCAACTTTGAGTTTCAACTGTGAGTTGAGAAGCTATACCCACAGTATCTCACCCAAACACTCAGTAAAGCAATGATCTCCCTCGCTACTCCTCGACTTCGCTGTAATCCAGAGAATGCACATTCAGAGGAAACATGTCCAGTAGTCGAGAGATGAAGAGTGTGTGTGAGAGATAGTGAAAGACTCGACTGAGAAAGGAGAGAAGAAAGCGGGCCCTGTATCTCATGCCCTCCAGAGATCAATTGTCCGAACTTCTCGATGAGTGCTCTCCCTTGCCCCTGAAGCAGCCAAATCAATGCTTAGGCATGTGTGTTTGCGAGCCTGTGTGTATGTGCATGCTATTTAGGTGGAGAAAGGTAACGGAAAATGGAATCTGTTTAAATATGAGAAGTAGCAGTATGTATGTTAGGAAGTTCCTCAGATTCGATATTCTTAAATCTCACTGAAAAGTCTCCCTACGGTGTTGTTGAATATAAACGTGTCTTAGCAATTGGGACAGCGCTTATTGCTTTGAGTGCTGAATTTCCCACTTTGCATTGCTTTTTAATATGTTACAAAAACACTTTTTTGTGCAATCCCCCTTTTTAGCATCACATCAACAGAGTTTTAACTGACGATGCTCTAGTTAAATAAAATGCTTCTATTTCCAGAACCAAACTCTTACGTTGGAAAAACGAATATCGTCAAGCAGTTGTGCAGAGCCTCAAAGAGCATTAACATTTAAACACATGCATTGCACTGTATTGTTATTGTGAGACGGAAGATTCATTGTCTGTATTGTCCCACTTAATCATTTCACCACACTCTTTAGTGATTCCAGTCTTATGAGTTAGTGCCAACGATGGGACTATTTATTTCTGCATGCTCCCAGTTTGAAAATAAGAAGGAATTACAAATTCCTCAAAAATAGATTTGCCTGCAAAAGAGAGTTTTATGGTCGGTTTATGGATCTGTAAGGGAATGTCATCATTTCGGTAACTATATTTGCAATTTTCTGTGTACTTTCATTTGCCATTGTTTTTACTAGTTGATTAATGCTGGTGGTAAACTTGGGGGGATGCATGTATTACATACACTTTTTTGTGATTTTTACAACTTTTCACTGAAGAAAGCTGGCGATAGAGCAGAGTCTCTCCTTTATTAAGGCCCCTCACACTGGGACTTAGTGGGAGATTTTGGCTTCACGCCTTCCTGCCACGGTTTCAGTAAATCGGCTTTCTGCGGGCATGACAGTCATTAGCCTTGCCCCTGGCAGTAATCCTCTAGTTTCTGTTTCTAATGAAAGTAGAAAGGGTTAGTAACATTCACTCCGTTACTGCTTCTGCTGCTGGGCCCCACAGGGAACCTACAGACTGTCCAAAGCCAAAGCCAGATGCACCTCCTGCTCTACAGGTCAAAACAACACCTAAAAACACCACAAGCTTCAATCACACTTGACTTAAATTTTTAAGACAAGTTCGGCCCAAAAGTACCTATGAGCAGTGTTGGGCACTAACTTGATACTCTATGCGCTCTTGCTTACTTTTGTGTCATGGTCTGTGGGATCTGGAGTGTTGGGGTTTTGGTTATTAAGGGTTTTGAGTTTGTTTTCACTGTTATCCTTATGCTCTTAGTCTTTTTTCTTTTCTTTTGTTAACGCTAGGTTGGGTTTATGATTCATTGTTTAATTTCTTTTTCAGTGTATACATTTCAAGGTCTTAATTCCTGAAACATAAAGTCTTCGTTTCCTGTGTTTCTGTATTCAAGTAATGAGTCTCTGTTTTGGTTCAAGTATACATTTATTAGTTAAAAGGAGTTTTTGTCATATTCTTATTGTCCCAGACTTGTTCAGTCTTTTTTGAGGCCTGCGTCATTCTCTTGAATTAGTTTTCTTTTCTTTTTTTTACTTTGAAGGTTAAGTTTTCTGTTGTGTCCTCTGAACATTTAGCTTCCTGTCTTTCATTCCCTGATTGCTTGGTTCTCTTATTATTATTTGCCAGAGTGTGTCATCTTCATATGTGCTTCAGGTTTGATATTGTTTAGCTTGTATTTTGGCCTTGCATTAACTAAATCCACAATTGCTTTTTTTATTACGTCTGTCTGCTTTTGGAAGCAATGCATTTGGATCCCAATTCTGCAACCTTAACACTTTTGAGTACAGGAAGTTGTTTTTTTGTCTGTTTTGTTTGTGCTTTTTTACACAGTATACTTCAACAAATACTTAATTATAATATATATCTACTTCTACTGTAACTGCCAACAGAGAAAAGGCACAAGTTGTTAAAAATGAAGAAAGAACCTAAAGTTAGATGAAATAGGTTCACAATTTTTTTTAACTACAATTTGAAGTCAGAGCACTGACCAAGGAAATTAATAAGAGACTATGATCATAGATACTGCTTTAATTTAAGCAACATATCCATCAGATAACATACCCAAGGCTCCATACTGACGGTGTTGATGTGAATTTTAATACATGACAGAACCCTTTTGGCAGTCTGCAGTGTCTACCAAAGTTCACCAGCTGTTCAGAAAACCTAAGGTGCACTTGGTGACAGAGTGCAAATTGCACACAAGAAGGACCAAGTGTTGGTCAGGGCTGTCATCAGCCAGGCCGTAACTTCTATCACCTGATAAAGCCAAGCACACACAGCTGGTCATGAGAACTTATTATTTTATTTTGTTCAATCAGGCTTTCAGTATGAGAAATGCCAACCTACATGAACAACATTATTAATTATTGCATCTCTAATCTGTTATTAATCAACCAATGTTTAGGAACACCCTGCTTTACGTTTAATATGATTTGCTCTTAAAACACACACAATTCTTTTTAAAATTTGCTGCACAATAAATTTCCCCTATTAAAAAATCCCACCACTGAGTCCATCAGCCTAATCAGTTCTGGTCACTGGGAAGCATCACTCGGTGTCACTCTCATGTTCATGAACTCCTTTTTAGACAGCTTTTAATATGATGCATTGATGTATTTACACAAGCCTCTACACTTAATTTTAATGTGTTTTTATCCAAACTGTGAAGCACTTCCTGTATTTTAAAAGTGTTTTACCAATAAAATTACTATAACAAATCAAATAGGCTATGACATCATATTAACAGAGAACTGGTAGTAAGGGGCAAGAAGTGTACAGGTTGGATCTATGCATATGTGCTGCTGACATCAACTTCTGAAACTCTGACGCTGCAATTGAAGTAAAAAAAAAAAATTCAGGTTTTACATTTTTTAACTAATTTTGATGAATAAGAACAAATGTTTGACTTAGTTTTGGGAATTTGTGACAGGAGTGGGATAAAATGTGGTTCTGTCTGTCTGTTTTGTTTAAGCAAAACAGACAGTTTTATTTCCTATTGATTTTTTTTTTTTTTTTACTTTTTGCTCATTGGATCACTCAGGTGATATTTTTCCTAAATCAGATATTAGATGTTAAGTTTGACTGAAGTTCCTGATCTGTATGTTTCTATCCACTGCAGCAAAATAACTGGCTGAAGCAAGTGCTTCGAATAAAGTTTTATTATAGTGTATCTTCCACTTCAGTAAGCCCTTTTGTACTTTGTCCTGTTGTACCTGTGAGCTAAGACAGCAAGTGTTCTTGGGGTGAATAGACAGTCGATGGCAGACCTACTGCATTGCACTTATTGTTGTGCTTTAGCAAGAAAAAAAAGGGCCTTTATCCCAAAAAAAAAAAAAAAACTATCGAACTCTCATATTTAAAGCCACATTTGCAGGGATTTTAATAGCATCCAGTCAGTGGAAACCATACCGATGTGCCCTCCATCTTCAGGTTTACTCTTCAAGGCATGATGCCACGCTGTTCTGCAGTAAGTCATGTCATCTGCCTGGCCAGCAGGAACCCATATTTAGAAAGTACAAGTTACTGTCATAGAATGAATGCATATTTACTTATTCCTGTCTGTTATAAAAAGACCCAAAAACTTGGTTTTAATGAAAGGGCGCCTTATTTTATGTGATCTTTGACCTGCCCTGCTGTTGAGCATAGGAATTTTGATATATTGAGTGTTGCCACTTTTAATATCATCAGCCACATCTGGCAATGTTTGGCTGACAGATGGCTGTGATATGTGACTCAGTCACACATCTCTCTTTCTGGGCTGTCCAGGAAGGAGACAGCATCAGGAAATGTGAGAGGGAGTGGCTGTGAACTTGTTTGACCTCTGCCAGACAATTTTCAGTCAAAAGCACATCATAAGTAAGCTTCTCCAAAATCAGTCTTTGTCCTCTGGTGGCTCCAGTTAACAGCATATTCACAAATATCAGTTTTAAGTACATTATAATAGCTATTGTGATGCATCAGTAAGCGATACGCATAGGTTAACAGAGTTACCTATGGATTTACTCATACTGCGTATGTTTTTAGCCTTTTAGCCTTAACCACCGTATATGCTTTTATTTGCATATATATAAATAAACTGAACATATCTATGCAAATTGATATGGATTTTTAAAATTTGTTTTAATAAACAGAATTTGAAAAAAATTACATGGCAAAACAGGGTTAACATGGTAAGTGTCTCAAAAAGAATAAGATCAGTGAAGTAAAGGCATTAAATGTTTACTTTTAGATCTTTAATTTAATGTGGAAAAAGTGCAAACAAGGTCAAGTGAAAAGATTCTATGCTGACATTTCAAAGTGCAAAAGAATGAAATAGGTGAAAGGACCATTTGACTACCTGTCTGGTATTTGTGTTAATTAATAAAGGGCACGCTTTACAGTGATGCAGCCACATGTATTCCTACCTCCTAGACAGTCCCAGCAACCAGCATTGCCATCTGGGAAGCATCTTTCAATTATGTTTTTTTCTTGGTAAAGCAGCAGGATTGTCTGCCTGTGCTAACTTCAGGGCTAAAGCCAAAAGGTCCTTTGCTCTTCTCCCTCCACCAGGTCCTTAAACAACTTTTTGAGCCTGAAGCCAGTGTTTTAAAAAGACTTTAAGAAGTTTTGGGTGTATGTTCCAAATTAAGCATCTGCAGTTTACTTCCACACCAAAGAAGAGTGCCAAGGCATCGCAGTGCGCACAACTTCCAGCTCTATGGGTAATACCTCTCCTTCTTCCTCTTGAAAGCAGACTGTATTCAGTCTTCAAATAGAAGTCAGGATAGCCATAATCACTGACCTGACACAGGGAGCCATAACAAAGTTCGGATGACATCCTCCAGACTTTAACTGGCATTTGAGGGCCACTCATGGGCTCTAATTGCATCAGGATAACAAGAGGATGGGTTCTTCTTGTTTCTTTTCTGTGCTGTAACCCTTTGTCTGAAAAAAAGGATTAGCAGTAGCAGTGTTAGATTACTGCATATTACCTTCAACTAAAAGAAAAGATATTGCATATTTGGATGTATGTGAGCAACGATCAGCAAGCTTCTCTGAGGCATTGCAAAGGCATAGGTTTCTAGGATCAGGAATAATGTTCTTTCTTGGTGAAGAATCTTACACTGTCCAGGCCGATGCTGCGCACAGATTCCCTTTAATATCTGCCTCTAATAGCTACCTAATAGCTGCCTAGCATCTTTGTGCTGTTAGATCGCTTGACTTAAAGATATTAGCTCAGTTTCAAATCACAGCAGTCTCAGCCACAAGTGTAATAAGAACACACAAAGCCATTCTCCAGTAATATTAATAGCAAGCTCACCACAGTTAATAACATCTTTTCGACAGTAATTTTGTACAGTAATGTATATCAAAATTGATTTTTCCCCCACTCTAGAATACTAAAATACACACAGACACTGAGGAAATGATCAAACTAACATGCACTAACTAGTCACAATGTAATCAGAGTTGTTGTTGTACACTTCTAAAATTGCAATGACACAATAAATGCATGTCATTGTTTCATTGCTAATTTAATGTGTGATTAAACAAAGCCTTCAGCTGCCAAGATGCTTGTCCCATACTTTTTATTCTGCATTGGGAGTTTAAAGACAAAAAGACAATGACTGATACCCATGTGCATTTCCCATTTCCATGCAAGAGTCTTTAGTCCATTTATTTCATTTTTTTGTTCACTGAATTGTTTCTTTGCTTCTTTGTTGTTCTTGGTGTATTTGTTTGCGCTTTGTTTGTTCATCCATTTGTTCTCTGTTTGTCTTATTGTTAATTCATTCATCTGTTTATCTGTTACACATCCTGAGACAACACTGATCAGACTTTAATGAAACTTGAAGAAATGACTGATACATTCAGGCTTTGTGTCTTGGTGGTAGCACACTAACCGCCCCTAATCTCGGCCGGCCTGATTTTACGAGTGGAAATAAGCATAGAATTTTGTTATTTATTGGCCCACTGGGACAGTGTATCATTTGAGAATGGGATGTCTACTGTCGAAATGTTTGTTTGCCATTGCATTTAACTGTCTCCCCTTCCTGATCTATGTTACCAAATTGATTCTTTCTTCTGGTCCTTCATAGTTTTTCTTTCCTCAGCGTTATATCTGAATGGGATGTTAAGAGCGGGGTAATACTTTCTTTTTTCCCTCTGCACTGTCATGTGATTCTCTATCTTTCCCTTTCCCTTCTCCTTTTTATGCTTGATCTCTTTTTATTTTCCTACACAGGCACTGTGAGAGTTAGTTCTTTGAGGTTTATAAGGAGGTCTTTGTTGTACCTGCTGAATACCACAAACTTGACATTACTGAACATTTTGTTGGCAAGAACAGGACATACAGAGCTCCAGGCAACACCACATGTGAACACAGGCGCGCATTCACTGAAATTAGGGAGAAAAGAGCTCCAGAGAGGTGACCGAGGTAAGGACAAAATGTGGCTCTACCAAGTGTTACACATAAAAGTGGGATTCTTGGATAAAAGAACAAACATATCACAGGGGCCACAAGAGCTCACCTCTCACCCTGTGTCCTCCTGACAGCCCAACTCCAACCCACTGCTGACTACTCATAATCAATCATAGGCCCACTATAAATCAATCAATTAAAAACCCACACAAAGCCACAGTAGTGTAATCAATCAATCCAGCCTCTGTGGACGGTTGTTATTGAGAGCCAAGCATTAGATCTATAGTCGCCGGTCTCAAGATGCTGCTGGCCTTAGTGACATTGGCTGAATGTGCATGGAAAGAAATAAAAGTAGGAGTAGAGAGGTGAGACAAAGAGCTTGGGTGTGATCCACTATAGGGTAGAGAAGAGGCTCCCAACACTCCCATGATACATCGCCAGAGCCTGAATATTCATGCCTACGAATCGGGTACCATGGAGGCGCTCAGTTATTCATTATGCTTCTGCAAAAAGAAACACGCCATCATCCCCCTGCGATGGAATATTAATAGTTCCCATTAATAAAATATCCCACTCCCCATCTTAAGTCTTGTCTTCAACTTTCTTGGCCATTGCACATATAAAGGCTTGGGACTTTTGGGATGTGACTATGAAAGTCAGCCAGAGAAGTGTTATTTAGCATATTAGCAAACTTAAAATAATTTAAACGCTACATACTGACCATCTGGCCTAAAATGAGAGAAAGTGTCTTGTTCTCGTTCCACATTTGGACGAACCCTTATATATGAAAATAGAAAGAAAGAGTGTGGGAGGGGATGGCAAGAACAGCTCTATAGCTGTATACTCAAAGGGGATGAATGTTTAATTTAGACCAGCCTGAAAGTATGCTGACATTTCGCCATTGTTAGGAGAGATGAATACATGGGACACTGTCTGCAGGAGAAATGGAAATGTGCATCAAGGTTGTTAAAAATTCAACTGCCCTCCCCACCCAGACATGCAGATCTAGGCTCAGAATACAGTAGGTAACCCGCAATGTTTGCCACTGTAATTCTCCCCTGATTTAGTCTGTGGATGCTATTGTACTCTTCATCTAACTCCACTTGAGTAACACAAACCATGCTTATACAACTCGAATCCCCAGTGCTTTCTTTTACTTGTGAATTGAGCAGAAACGCGTCCATCCTCTAATTTCTTGGACCAACTATTGACATTAACTCACCAATAAATTTCCCTGAGCCATGAGACCCCTGTAGTAATAAGGTGGAGAAAGTAGGACTGCACAGCGTCAAGATCAGCGCCACCACAAGGACTCATGAGGAGTACTTATTAGAAGTCAGTGGGAATAAACAAATAAATGCAGGTGTAGCACAGCAGGCTGGGATTGTTAGCTCTCTGACAACACCGACGAGGCGGGGAGGCGTGAGTGGTCAGCCTGTGGCAAAGCAGTGACACAGAGAAAGAGAGTGTGAGAAAAGAGAAGAAGAGAGAAAGAGTGAGAGAAAAAAAAGCTAGAGAGAAGGTCAAGTACCTGCCACTTCTGTCAGACACTTCTTATAACAGCTGAGCTGTGTCCAGCAGGGTGGCTGGCTGCTTTTGGGGCCTTTCATCTCACAGAGGTGATGGGTGATGAGAGTTTCTCTTCCTCACATTTAAAGTCTGCCACAATACATCCCAGAGACTTGGTAACTTCAGGTCACTGCTGGGTTCCATGGACTTCTGGGAAAACGTCCGTCTAGTGCGGCAAAATGACAAAAGGCTCAGCACATACACACAGAATCTCACATTGGAGTTTCAGTATAAAAATGTATGTTGTGTCGTACTGGTTTTTGCACTGGAGAGAATACAGATAAGGGAGCAGCCAAAAGCAGCTTCTTCTCTGGGGGCATTTAGCTGTTGTTTATGCTATGTCTCTGTTGCAGAGACATTGTAAGTGATTTTAAAAATCTGCTGTGTGTGTGTGTGTATATACATGTAACTATGCCTTTGTGCAAGCAGAACTATCACTAGGCTTACAGGCCTTACCTGTAGGCAGGAGGAGCCGCTTGAACGATGGTGTGACCAGTTCAGCGCAGAATCACAGCCCTGGATCGGAGACAGAGACGAGGCAGAGACTGAGGTTTCAGAGTTGAAAGGATTGTCTGGCCCTCAGAAAAACATTCAGACAAAGACACCAGAAAAGAATGAACTCCTGCCTGACCACTGGAGCTGCAGACCAGCAGACTGTGACTGACTGACAGACTGAGCCGAAGATGGCGATGCGGTCACTGCGCCACACCAAGCCAACTGGCTCACTGAAACAGGATCTGTTTTTCCGACCCCACGGGGAAACAGTGAAGAGCTCCCTGCCATCCCTCTATCTATAGCTCTCTCAGGCCTAGCGCAAAGAGGAATTAGAACTGGAGTTTTGTTTTGGTGGCCTGTGTTTTTGTCACATGTCAGCCAACTGAGTTTTAGGGAGAGTTTTTCTCAGAGGTAGTTCCAGATAGTCTCCTCTTTAACCCCCCTTTCTCCACGTTTCCCCCATCCCCAAAACAGAGTGTCAAAGGACATATGGTTTAGCTAGAAGCACCTGGCAGCCCCATCAAACTGGCAGGAAGATTGAAATTGTAGCAATGGGAGCTGGAAGCAAGAAGAAAGCCTACACATATCTCAAAAGAATGGTCTTCATTACATACATGGAATTCATTACAGTCACTGAGAACATAAGAATGGGAGTGTGATGATGGGATACTGGTGGGAACCAGCTGGGGAAAAAAGGCACATTTGAGTATGGAGAAATTGCAGGACACAGGAAGTAGAAGCTACCTGTTGATGACTTGTTAATTATTTAGACTAATTTTTTAAAAGAAAGTTGCTAACCAAATTTTCCATTTTCACCAGATAAAGTGTTGCAGGACACAGATGTTTAAAATTTTGAAATGCCATGGGCCACATCAAGGACTGCTGTGCCATGTCATTGGACAGTTTCCATGTTGCCATGGTAATATTTTCCACTTGCTTAACAACTCGACAAAAACATAAATAAAAATGCTTAGGGAAGGCTACACGGAAGAAAATACTGTCACTCTGTCATCACACCTCTTGTTTTATCTCCCTATATTCTGCCACAAACACATGAATACACTGCTTTCGTCTGTGTTATATACTGTAGCTGTGTAGCTCCGCACATTAAAGTTGCTGTGGTGCAATTAGATTATTTTTTCTTCTGCAGCAGCTCTGTTTGTCTGTGTAACTAAAACACCTGTCTAGCTTTGACAGATCAATACACAATAAGACTTTCAGCATATTTGCTTCATTTATTTTGGTCAATCCCAGTACTCTAAATAGTGAGTAATGTCAATACAGAAAATCAGTGTGCATTTACTAAGTTCAAAGAACACGGCACAGAGTGGCACCCGGAAACTTTTATTTTTTCCTGCAGTGGTTAAAATGAAGAAAATTGATTATCAATATGCATAAGTGTGTATTCTGTACAGCCTCTTCTGCCATGCATCATCAGTGTCATACCCTGCTGTTTAAAATAGATTACTGTGTATACTTGTCTTAAATGATGGATTGTCATGAACTGGATCCATAGTCTCACCAACTATTTTGCAGATGAGAGTGACAGAAGGAGTAGATAAACACAGTAAAACTGACAGAGGAGGCAGTTTGCAAGAGAGCGTTTCTCTGTTTTCACAAGCATCGCAGGGTAGATTACATTGAGGAAACCACGGATGGTGGAAAAAGATGTTGCTCTGCTTCTTCCAGTCTTTGTTCTATTCTTGCAGGATGATAAATGCTGCTTTTCACATGGGATTTCACTGCAAGCTTGTTGTTACAAACACTGACTAGATATAGAAGTAACGACTGGTAAAGGGAGAAAAGAAGGGGTGTTGCTTACTTTTTAGTGGAAGTCAGAAGCACAAATTGTTAAACTGTCATTCTGAGATTCCAAACGGTAGCAATAAAAATGCAGACTATAGGTTTATGCATTTTACATAGTGTGTTTTTTTACACTTGTGGTGCTTTTACTGTACCTTCTTTTACTGCACTTTCATACTGAATGCTGTATTTTTATTGTGCACAAAATCTTTGATGACATTTTAAGGAATGTCTACACTGGGAGGGTCACTATTTTGAAAACTGCTATATAACTCTCAAGTCCTTAAATCAGCTGAAATTAATATTTTCAAGTGTGTTAACACGGCAACAAAAAGGAACAATATCAGCAATAATCTTTCACAAGAACTTATCAATCTATTACTATTAACAGCCAACTGCTCCACTGTTAAATATTTCATTCTGCTGCTACTAGTATAGTGCATTGTTGTATCATATATACACATATTTAGCATATATATGTATATGTACATACATTCATAATATTATTACTCTCGGGTATGCGGCATCTATATATTTATTCCTGCCCTGTCTCCTTTGCTGCTGTAACATTGTGAGTTTCCCATCTCTGGGACTAATAAAGGCTATCTTATCTTATCTTATCTTAGCTGGGAGGGGTAATCAGGCCATTTCCAAATCATTTGTTGGCCATTATTCTACAATGGCAAAGATTATTCACAAGCGGAAAACAGAGCCAGTCTTCCAGTCAAAATAACACTGTCCAATGTTCAGAGAAACTGCAATAAAATAACCCTCAGAGCTCCAAGTCAGACTCTACAAGCCCTGCGTTAACATGCTGAATGATAAAGTTCATGACAATGCATTTAGAAAAAACGTCTGAACAAATATAGCTCGTATAGAATGGTTCCTGACATAGATTTGCAAAGTTGCATCAGAAAAAAAAAAAAAAAGAGTTCTGGAAGAAATTAAATGGTAAATGGCCTGTATTTGTATAGCGCTTTACTAGTCCCTAAGGACCCCAAAGTGCTTCACACAACCTGTCATCCACCCATTCACACACACTGGTGATGGCAAGCTACATTGTAGCCACAGCCACCCTGGGGCGCACTGACAGAGGCGAGGCTGCCGGACACTGGCGCCACCGGGTCCTCTGACCACCACCAGTAGGCAATGGGTGAAGTGTCTTGCCCAAGGACACAACGACCGAGACTGTCTGAGCCGGGACTCGAACGGCAACCTTCCGATTACAAGGCGAACTCCCAACTCTTGAGCCACGATTGCCCCGAGATAAGGCGAAAGTGGAAATGCCGTGCCATAATGTACAGCGCCATGGTTGGGGAAAAAAAACAAAGAAAGAAGATCAGCACAAACACTTCATACCAAATCTCTCAAGCAGATGGTGAAGGGGTAATGATTTGGGTTTGTTCTGCAGCCATTGGATCTGGACACCTTGGACTCGCTGAGTTGACCATGAACTCCTTTGTATAAGTATTTCACAGCAATATGAGGTCATGTGTCTGAAACTATCTTAAACTTGGCAAAAACCCAGGTGATGAAACAGGACAAAGATCACAGGCACAGCAGGAAGTCTACAGCAGAATGGCTGAAAAAGAAAAGAATCAAGGTGCTACAATGACCGAGCCAAAGTCCAGACCTCCACATGATTGAAATGCTGTTATGGCACCTCAAGAGAAGTGTGCATAAATGAATGTGTGCATGCCTCACTGAACTGAAGCTATGACGTGAAGAAGAGTGGGCCAAAATAATGTGAGACATTAGACACACAGACACAAAACAAGTACTTAAAGCTACTTCTGTGAAAGGTGGCTCTACAAACTACTGAATCGTGGGATGCACTTAGTAATGACTAGTTATTCTATTATGTCCATAAATGTGAAACCTTAGAATTGACAGAGAGTCTCTTTTCTTTTTACCATGACAGGACATCTTACATACCAAATCAGATTGCTTCTCTTTCTCCCAGATTATGTTTTCACTCTGATCCATGTTCTACTCCCTTTTTATTAGGAAAAGAAAACAAAGAGCACTCTCATCAGGTTTTACATGCACTAAGGTTGGTGAAGGCTCACTTCACCCCACAAACAGTAAACTTAATAGGAAAACCGTCATACAGAATTGTGGCTATCGCCACTCACAGATTGCCTCTGACTCTTTGTTGCGTCCAAGTCCTCAGGGTCACTATGTCCCTGGGCTATGTTTGTGACTGTATTTCTAAACAGAGTGACAAAGGCTGTGAAAGTCTTGAGACCGAAACTTTTAAAAAGGAAAACCCTTGTTGCAGAGTTCTGTTCTTCTCCATCCCTCATTCCGTTTCCACAAAACGCTTCACTTGTCACCACAGACTCCCAAGCTCCTTTAATAAACGCTCCAAACGAAAATGTCTGGCTTTGAGTGGCAGAGTGTGACTGTTTAAAACCACTGGGAATCTAGTGTAATCCTATGGAAGACACAGACATAACCTGACTTTAAAGTTGTCTTGTCGCTCCACATCCAAGTGAAGAACCTGGAGAGGAGAGGCTAAGGATTGTAAAGAGAGGCTCTAGTGTGAGAAATAAAGTGTTCATGTTGACTTTCCAGGGAAATCAGTCTGCATTTGATACATGTTGAGTGGAGAGGCCCATATGTTTTGGTAAGACCTTACATCTGACATTAATCTTAAAATAGAGAGAAATGTGGGTTACTTCCACTGAGGGGGTCCCATGGATGAAACTTTAAGGACTGTCAGTCAGCAGTTGCAGCCTGCATCAAGTGAACAGGTTGCTTAGGAACCGATCAAGAAGAGAGCACTATTGTAATGTGTTTGTCACCAGAGCACTAAAAGTAAGTAAAGCAATACAGTTTGTTTGTTTTTTAATAAAAAAGCATGACAGAGACACACGAGGTCAAGGATTGAGATTGGTCAAAGGGTTTAATTGAACTGTAGCTCACTGTGTGGTAAAATACATCCACTTAGGTTGTTGTTCATGCTAACGGGAGGAAAACAACTTTCCCAAACTTTCCTTTTTCTCTTTGTTGTTTTTTTCCCCTCTTTTCTTTGTCTTTTTAGCAGACAGCTGTCTGAGACAAGATACTTCTTCCACTGGAGACCTCACTCTTTTCACTCACACGCTCGCTGGCTCCTGGTTGCCATGGAAAATCCCAGAAATGGCGCAGATAACAGTTCAATGAGGGAGCAGAGACTGGAAGGTCTGGAGGGAGGCAGCAAGTTTCTAGGGCCCGTCCTGTCAAGGCATCAAGCTCTTTTGATGTGTGAAAATGGAAGAGAAGACAGAGTGAGAGGAAAATGTATAAAAACATAAAATGAGAGAAGAATAAATGGGTTGGGGACTAATCTGTTGACTGAAGTCAAAGTTGTGTGTTGAAATGTAAGAGCAATTCAAAAGGAACTGATAAAAGAATGAAGATCTATTTGTCTTGGTAATTGTTAGAACCAAGTGTAATTTTGAATGAGTAAAAAAGAGAGAGAGAGAAATCCTGTTAAAACAAGACCAAGACAGTCGCTACCTTGCAGCCAGAGAAATGACTCACTGGAATACAGAAGAAATCAGCATGATATCCTGTCTACCATGTAAGAATTAACTGTCTATTACTGATTTATTAATAATATCATAAGTACGGTGTTGGTGATTAATTTCTGCAAAGAGTCAGTCAGAAAAGGTTGAAATGAGGCTGGCTGGCACCAAAAGCCTATCTATCAAACCAACAAATCAAAATGCAATCATAAAAACCAGAAAAGGGCCAAATGTTCTGAAAGAATTTGAGTAGGCTGAAAGATGGTGTCTCTATAAATTTCCGGGGCCAGAGTATCTTTAAAATCCAACATCAACGATAGCTGTGCACAGGCTTGGGAACTCCTACTGAGAGTTAAAGTTATAAAACCATCAGGGAAAAATAATAACAGATTGAGAATTAATCCACTACCTTCTGCAAAGATGAACTTGCTGATTAGGAAGGTTACTCATATCCCAGGAAGTAGAAAATAGGCAATACAAAATGTGCATACAAACACATGAATTCTTAAAATGCTGTACTTCCGTGACACATCAGTAGGGACTTGCTGGTGACAGCCCCACCTCACTTTTTACAAAGGGTTTTGAAGTACCACTGTCAGGAGAGGCCCCTTGGAGGTTCTTGAGTGAAACACCTGTCTGAAATCAAATTCACTTTTATTTCCCTGCCTCCCTGAGACTGTAGAGCAAGGATATAGGACAAACTCACTGCACGACTGCATGCCCAATGAAAGTGGAAACCATATTCCATGAGAGTACCAACTTATTTTTTTTTTTTTTTTACATTTTCATTTGAATCACCGACACAAAGTGGCCATTGCTCAAGGATCTAACAATGATTAGCTTCACATAAATAACAAATGTGTTTAGTTCGCTGATGTGTTTTTCTCCCCCTTTTGTAATGCAGCTTTCC
The DNA here is from genome assembly GCF_057382185.1 of Mchenga conophoros. Classification (NCBI taxonomy): domain Eukaryota; kingdom Metazoa; phylum Chordata; class Actinopteri; order Cichliformes; family Cichlidae; genus Mchenga; species Mchenga conophoros. The sequence goes on from NC_140529.1 coordinate 31,345,224, forward strand.
GTGGGCTTTTCAGTTTCTGTGGTTACCGCGGGTAATATCACCTATTGAGTTCTTGTACTGATGACTTCTATGTGTTTTAACAGAAAAAAAAATTGCAGCTGCTGGGCCTGGTTATTCAAAATTCATCACTTCCTGTGCCCAGCAGTTACTTAGAGTATTTTCACACCTGTGCCGGTTAGTCCATTTAAATCAAACTCTGGTTCGTATTCCCCCTTGAGGCTGCTTGTTTGTGCAGATGTGAACACGGTAATCGCACTCAGGTGCGGAACAAACCAATCATGCCAATACCCTTTGGAGAATGTGGGCTTAGTCTGGTTTCAATGCCTTCCTGTAGCCTTTGCAGTCTGTGATGCAGCAGAGTACACAAACTGTAGCAATTAGCCGTTGCTGATAGTAAATTTTCCATGTTATCCATTTACCCGGAGCGTTGCTCCTACAGCAGACACATGTATCCAATAAGCAGGCTAAATGTCCTCAATGTGGTTTGCAGTGGTGCATTTTGTTCCGCTTGGATTTTGTTTGGAGTTTTCTCAGTGTGAAAAGAAACCAAACAACAGGGACAAGCTGCACTTTTTCAAACTCATCAACTGATTCTGACCATCTAAATAAGTTTTTAAACTTTATTTGTGAAACCCCACTTAGATCTGACAGCAAATCTTCCATGAACTGAAAGACTTATGATATTGGCCAGCAGAAAGTAGTAAACTCAAAATGTAACAAAACTGGTACTGGTCTGTGGATGTCAGTGCAAGTCTGTTGGTGAGTCAATCCACTCCTATCATATGAATAGAAATATCTGATTGTCTGACTACTCCTTCAACACTACCAGCACATAAAAAATTTAACTGATATCAACACAGATAAAGTGGCAAAAAAGTGTGTAAACTCATGGTTTATACATGGCCCTCTGATACTGTGCAATTTTATTTGTAGGTGGAGCTCCATGAAATTTGGACTATTTGCAGTAATAATATCCCATCACTTCAGAAATTCTCATCTAAATATGTAATACCTAAAACAAAGAAAATCATCAGCCTCCACTACTTTGTAATTAGGAACAGGTCTGTAGTAAATATACATACATACTTTTAGTTTATTTGTAAGCATGTTAGCATGTTTATTTCTTTAAAGAGACATGGGACTTTAGTGTAGCCTCACAAGAGTTTGCCTATTCACTCTAAGCCTTTTAAGATATAACCCAGTTCTATATGTCAGCTAAAGGTTTCACAGTTAAGAGTTTCAGAAGAACACAATGAAATACTGAAGAAATTGTCAGAGGTATACTGTCTGCAAGTATGAAGCCCAACTTTTGCTAATGATTAAGATGAGAAGCGGTCAAAGAGGACAGGTAGGTGGACAAAGACTGATGATGAATGACATAAGAAGATTGAGTGTATTCATAGAACTGAAAGATTAATTCTTCTAAGCGAGCATGGACAGCAGAGTGGCTCCTTCTCTGACAATAAAGATCCTTCATGTCTGGCCATATTCAGCCTCTGGTATGGTACTAGGTTACCAGATGCCATGACTGACCTCATCATTCCATCTCTGTGGTTACAGTACTCCTTTCCCACTACCAGTCCATCTACCTGTCTATATACATAAGCCCTAAATGCAGCTATCTGCTAGACTTGCTTTGCCAGCTCAGTATGAGGAGGAATCAGAGACTGTTATAAAGAAAGGTGCTGTGTGATCAGACAGGTTTGTCACAAACACTTAAACTTCAAAACCAAATTTTTTCATGCACCCTCAAAGATCCGGTCAGCTGTATTCTACCATGAGGGGGGGGGGGGGGGGGGGGGGGGGGGGAGAATGTAGATATAAATAACATCTCAAAAAAAGAGGAAAAAAAACTATCAAATCTCAAATTATTTTTTTTTTTTTGCTCTCGTCGTCTTCTTACTATTTAAAACAAGTGTGAGGTCTTCAAGTGGTAACAGCAAGCTCTGGGGTAAAGAAATAGATGGAAAGAGAAAGTCTGTTCTCTTTCATTGCTTTTCATCGAACTACCAGGCACAGATCAAAGAAAAATGTTGTCATGGGACCAACTAGGCATGCATGTCCAGCAGGCTTGGTGCTTCATGTGAGAAGATGATTGAGTACACAATGATGGCCTCTGAGGATTAGCCATGCTCTGAGGGTATAAACACCAACACTGAAACCAAATCCCAAAAGTGCTAGGCCACACTTTTGCATTTTGGCCACTATGCCCCCAAATTTGGACCATTAGAGGCCATAATAAAAATCTCTCTACTTTAGGTATGAATGTTGAAACCGCATCCTAACCTTTCTGAAAACATTTTGTAATTATCAAAGCAAGAAACAATGCTTAAAGATACAACTCTGATACTGGCAAAAGTTGGGATGCTGGAATCCCACAAGGGCTGAAAAAGTAAGTAGAGCTACAAAGAAACAGCTGGAGGAACATTTTCCAATTAATATGACAATCGGCAACAGGTCTCAAAGAGGCCGTTGCTCTAAAGTAATGACAAGTTGGGATTCATGAGCAGTGTTGGTTAAGTTACTTAAAAATAGTAATTAGTTACTGATTGCTTCTCCAAGAAAGTAATCCCATTAGTTTACTGATTACATATTTTAAAAAGTAATTAGTTACTTATTACTTAGTTACTTTTTAATGATGCACAACCTGAATACATAATAAAACAATAGACCTTTCAGCCCAATTCTATTTTTTCTGCATAATCCATCATATAAAGTTGAATTAAATGAAAAAGTCTCTTTTTAAAACTTGTTTTATTAGTTTTAATATTTTATTGTTATTACACGCAACATTCTCTGACTTTGTTTAACGTTTAAACTTATTTTCTGCATATTCCAGTATATAAAATATGTTTTGTGTTTACACTCACTGTTTCCAATAGATGCAGGTAAAACAAAGCAAAAAATAAATAAAATCAAAGATTCAGCAGCACTAAATCCTGTCGCTCTTAAATCTGTTTTAATCTGTTTAGCAGGAGTGGGGGCAGTGGAGGTTTGCCCGGTACTGCAGAGTAATGTCAGTGGGGAGATCCAGGAGTTTCTCTGTGAATTTCACATTCAGATTTGAAGTGAAATTTTTCGCTGTAGAAAGAAGTTTTCTTCCTATCCCGAGTGTACTGCGGACACTAATGTTTTTGTCACCTTTTACGGAATCAAACCCAAAGTAATGTCAGTACTTCCAAGCTTTAAACGCTGCACGGTCGTACTCTCTCCCGCCCTCCACATTATCCATTGTTGATCTACACACATCTGGTGCTGCCACGGACGTCGCACGCTCGTACGTCATTGTCAAGAGACACTCTCACAAACAAAATCATGGTTTAGTAACGCAGCACGCTTACAGGAAAGTAACAGTAATCCAAAACTTTTTTGCAATAGTAATCCCTTACTTTACTCGTTACTTGAAAATAGTAATCGGATTAACGCGTTACTCCCCATCTCTGTTCACTGTCTGCAAAAACGACAACAGCTAATGTCAGAATTGTGTTCTTTAAAGTAAAATTGTGAAGACCTTGAAAATCTCAGCATCTATAGCAAAGCTCATTTAAAACAAACTGTGCAAATGAAAAAAATGCTTTATGGTTAGATGAATTCGTACTTGAAATTCTTTTTGGAAAATATGGACCCTTTCCAAGAGGAGAGAGACTAGCAAGTCCGTCTCTCTGATTGTAAGGGGGGTACATTAGTGACTGGCAGCTTTCATATATTGAAAGTAAGGTATATACAGGAGCTCTAGAACAGATGTTCCCATACAGATATTGCCTTTTTCAGGGAAGGACTTGCTTATTTCAGCAGCATAATGCCAAACCACATACTGCTTCTGTTACAACATGTAATAGATGTCTCTATAGCAAAAGAGTCTGGGTGCTGAACTGGCTTGCCTGATATGAAGACCTTTCATTAACTAAAAACATTTGGTGGATCTTGAAATGAAAAGCAGGACCCAGGACTGTTGAGCAGCTAGAATCATATATCAGATAAGAATTGGGTAACATTCCTCTTCTAAAAGTCCAGCAGCCGGTCTCCTCATTTCCCACATATTTGTTGTTAGAATAAAAGGGTATAAATTAATATAAAATGACCTGATATATAAGTGTTTTGTAAGCATGTATTGCAATTCCTTCTATGTTCTAGTTTTCCCTCAGCATGTATCACCTGAACAGTCACGTCAGTGAAGCTTAAGACCTTTAAAGAACCTGAACATCAACTCAAATAAGCACAGATATGCATTGTGTACACAATAGTTATAACTGCATCTGAAATACAAAATTAACATCATCATAAACATCTTAAGGCCATCTTAAAGCTATCTGTTACATTGTCAAAGCAATGATCATACTGCAGATTATATTATTAATGCAATGGTAATAATGATGATTATTTAACAATAGCAGTAAAATAATTTCCCTGCTCCACACTATACTATGGTAAACATGTTGCCACAATTTCAAACTAAGCTAATATTTTTCATATTATGGTTTAAAACCGTTATAAACATTTAACATTTAAAAGTTTTTCTACTGTGAATAAAATATGAGTTTGAGTTTTCTCAAATCCATTCTTATTTATATTTTACATAGCATCCCAATTTTTTTCCAGAATTGGGGTTATACATGCAAGCACATGGCTGCTCTGCCTCTCCAAACAATCTTGGACTGTAGTCAAATCAATGTGAAAACCGGTGTTCTCTCTAGTGTAGCACAATCAATTAAAATCAAATGCCTCTGAATTTGTTCTGGCATTTAATAGTTAAATATTTAATGAAAATATATAGGGTTGCAAATTATCCAGAGAAATGTTTGGCATTGTGTTTGATTTGATTGACAAATATCCCTCACAGCATCCCCACATTTGTTTTGGAAATGGAATTAAACATGTACAGCATTTAAAGTTGGTGTCAAGGCTCTGGCTCTCACTGCCCACAAGACAATACAAAGCTCAGAACAGCAGGGAGTACGGAGTGATGATACCAATATCACCCTAAGGATATATTCAGGCAACAGCTTTATGAACAGTGGCAGGGGAAATAGCAGAAAGTGACAGGATAGGAAAAGAGTGAGCAAAGCACTTGATGGCTGAAGTACACATCATCAGTAAAAGGGTGCGCTGGAGATGCCACAGGAGCTTATAGGTTTACAGCACAACCTCTACATACCTATGGAAGTAAGCAGAAGTAAACAAATCAATAATACTTTTTTTTTTAAAGACAGAACAAATCAATTCTATTTATGACCATTTCTGTGATCTTATATTGCTGTTGAAATTAAACTTGCTACATTTGTAGTGCTACCTTGCAAAGATCCTTTATTACTATCTTCTTAATAAGAAACTAAAAACCGTGTGACTTCTGCATATAAAAAAAGAAAGACAGCAGACATTTTACCTCAGCCACCTCCTTCTGTAAACTCAACTGGCATCAGCCAATGGGAAATCAATGCACTGACTGCTGCTGTGAGTGTCAATGAAATGTTTGGAGGTGCAATCCAAAAAACGCACCCATGTGGCTTTAGACTCTGACAAACAGAAGCAAATGAGGACAAACACAACACACACACAAATAATCACACATACATACACAAGGACAATTAAATACGAAGCAAATCAAAAGGGTTAGAAAGACTGCTTCATTGCCAAGAAATCTAAGACCCATGAGATAGTTTTCTTAGTTAAGAGTTTCTTTGACTGTCTTCATACATTAGGGGAAATAACACACGAAGCATATTTTATTCCAGGGATAAAACTAGACAGAAAAGTTTTAGGGGGGGAAAAAAAGTGTTTTTTGAAAACCTGTTTTGCTTGACATTGTGAGGCTTCCTTCACTGTCACATTAATGGTAAACGCAGCTCCATACTGTACCACAGCAACTGAAATATGACTCATATATTTTCAAATACCATCTGGGTGTTTTTAACATAACCCCAACCATCTGTGTCAGCACTCAAGTCCAAACAAGAAATTTGACTTACAGAGGCAAATACACAGTCAGGTCCACAGCAAAATAAAGAAAGAAATAATAAGTAAATTAAAAAGTCTAAAACTTGTGGATGCCACAAAAAATAGTTTCCTGAGGTGTTTCACTAGGTTATTTTTGCTGCACCTTCAGCTGTTGCTTGTTTTTCCCCACTGTGGTCCTTTCTGGCCTCTATTTTGTCTTTATAAAAAAAAAATGCTTTATTCAGCTCAGGTCAGGTGAATGATGCTTTCACATCATCAAGAAACACCAGTGTTCCAATTCTACCGTACCACCATCATTTTTGACATATGACATGGTATGCATTAGATATTAAGCCCATCCTGTCCTTTGCCATATTCTTCTCTCACCATCAGCCAGCTACAGAAAAGAGTAAAGTTATAACTTGCAAAGTAAAACAATGTTAAAAACCAATGAAAAGTGATTAATTTAGCCACTGTCTGTACTTTTCCTACTGTACTTCTTTTTATTTTATTTTTTTAAATTTCCAACATTTGATTGCTTGGTTTTTTGCACTTCTTCCATCCCTGCTGACCTTTCTTGTGCCCTTCTTTGACCCAACCCAAGACTCAACCAGTCTGCATTTGACCCATGCACAATGTTGTCCACATAGAAGAAGGTGCAATTAGGATTTTGAAGGACTGCGGGACATGCATTATTTGTAAACCTCTCTCTGCAGGCTCTTTGTAGAGCAAACAAACACAGACACAATTGTGGTGCCATAAATTGAGCATAACTTGCTAAAGCTAACAAATGATCTGAACAATGAGAATGCTGGTAATGAAGATGGCAGCAAGGGGAGTGGGCAGATAAGTATTCACTTGATCTAAGTGTTAAATAATATATCTAACATTGGCCACTAGATTGCTGAGCACTTGGTTAGTCATTAGACTCTGAGATGTTTCACTTTTTGCACACCAAGAAGATAAATATCCATTAAGATTGATGGTCATCTTCTCAGTTCTTAGTTGAATCTCACAGTTTCCACACTGCCAGTTATGGCATGCTGACTTCCACAAGAGCATAGCCTAAGTCAGCAGTAGCCATAATTTTGCACCTTTCCCTGCAACACAGAAGGATACCACACGTGGCCATGAAACTGCTTAGCAGTCAATATCTCATTGTTGGAATAAAGAGTCAAAACCACAAAAATCATCCGTCCAAGTACTTATGGCTTTCAAACACAATCGCACAACAAAGAACAGAGCTAAAGAAGAAAAGAATATGACATTTTCGCACAAGGACAACTCTTTCTTGTCAGACTCTGTTACTATGCACATTCAAGTGTGACATCCGGTGTTTCTGAATGTCATATAAAAGGCCTTTCAAAGACCCTTCTGATAATTCTTATCTGAAATATGTGTTTTTGAGATGTGAAAGAATATATTTTGCTTGATACATGGTTGTTTGCTTTGTGACAGAAGTGGTTAGTATGATCGATTAGCTACAATAGCAACATTTATTTGGCGCCAATTAAGGAACTATCCTTTAAAGAAAAAAACAATATTGTCAGAAATGAAAAAAATATATAGTTTACAAGTAATAAAAGAGCTTTAGGCTACTGAAGAATAATTTCAGTAATTTCACGCAGTACCCATACACTGTGTCTTCACTGTGAATAAATAGGTTGAAGTCAGACCAATTATATAAGTAAAGATTAAGATAAGGATAAGCCAGGGTCACTATCTGTGGTCCATTTTCCTCTGATTATCTGCCAAGCTGCTGCCTTCTGTTGTCTCAGTCTTGCTGTTCAGTTCTTAATTTAGCCTCCTCTGAGCCCACACAGATTACAATGGCCTGCAACAGGCCAAGATGCACTCTGGTGTTCCACTCTACAAGCATGAAGTGGTAGAGGGACAGGGGGGTAAATCAAGATACATCCCTGGGTTGATAGATACTGAATGGAACCGAAAGAGAACATGGAGCAAGGTCGGCATTCATTAGCCATGTCTTAGAGTTACAGATGGGAAACTCCCCAACAGAACAGTTAGCTAGTGCTTGCTGCTGCTGGTGCTAACATCTTCATTTTGCACATACATTAGGCACGAGTTTAGATGCTTCTGTGAAGTGATGGAATTTATCTGAACTACGGTACACTGCTGTACAAATCTCCACATACACAATGCAGTAACTTTAATAATAATCTGTAGTACATATGCATACCATTGGGCAAGTCAAATTCATTCTGCACTAAGTAATTATACCAAATGCAAAAGCAATACTGTTAATACAGTAACTAACTGTGAACATCCATTCCCATCAAACTGCAAAATCAGTACAAGACATTTATGCAAATTGATAAAAAATAAAAATACAGCTTGTATTTACATATTTAGTGTTAGGGAACATAGTGCAAATTCAATTAAAGAGTGCCAAAACTACTATAGGTTTTCTCATTCATATATTATATATATTTATTTATTTATTTATTTATTTTTTAAGCTAGACCGGAGAGGAGGTTCTGCACCAACGACAAAACAATTTGTTCTTCTTCACCATATAAGCGAGGTCTTTCTGCCCTCTTTCAACGTCCGCAGTCCTCCAGGATCTCCTACACAGCAATGACAGAGTCAATGTCATGCTGTCACCTGAGTTGAGCCATTATTACACAGGCAGTCTTAATAGCCCTATAGATTAAAGTCCAGAGGAACAAGACACCAACAGATTAAAAAAAAGAAAGATAGGAAAGCGGATGATGAATTGCCTTAGATTGCTAGGCAATCATGCATAAATTACTAGGATGCTATAAGGATGGTATAATAACTAGCGCTGTTTTAAGAGATCATTCACTCATGGGGGGTTGTCTTGTACGGAGGAGTGGGTGGATACATGGGGGAAAGAGATGGGTGGTGAGTAAAGAAAGGAGCGGGTCGCAGCTGTCTATTCAATCACATCAGCATCAAGGGTATCGCCCTGACACCGTCTCCCCTCTGTGCCCTCAGCATCCACACAAATCTCCTGATAGACAGATGCAGCACTCAACCAGCGCCCTCATCCCCCTCTGCCGGGACCCACAAGGTTCCCTGGGCATGTCTCTGTGGCCCAACAGGCTGCCGCTGGGAGCCCCAGCAACAACTGATTATTCAGGATCTAGACTAACAAGAATCTGCCATGTGGATCTCAAAACAACATGTTCTAGTTGTGAATACATCATGAAGCATGGGGGAACAGGCTGTCCCTTTTTTCCTTTCTCTCTGGATGTGCTGCAATTTCAGCAGCTGAGCCGATTCAGGAAAAGTAGTTTTAAGTAGGAGGTTTCAACCCAAGATTTTTTTACCGTAGCATCCAAGTCCTTGCTGCACAGGATATATAGCACCTAAAGGCTTCGCAGCACTGTGATATGAAACACATGCACAATTCTTTTTTTTTTCCCAAATAAAGCCTGCAAAATTAATGAATTCTTCAAATTACTAGTACGTATAAGTTCAGCAATCCAACATTCAATCAGTCCATTCTATTGTATTCTATTTAATAAAAATGCACTCCCAACACAGACTTTACACAGTCTCAAATGTTGTCAAATGCTCAGTAGTGCACACAGTACACGACTTAAGTTCCACCTACTTTGAAATTATTGAAAGAATAAGAAAAGAGAGAGCAGGACACAAATCAAAACCAAACATAAAAGAAACTCCAATGCATAAAATACATGCTGGTGTCAACTCCATGTTGAACATATAGACTGACCACCCACTTTCTTTTTTTCTACTTTAACAAAAATCTAATCAGCCAATCATATGGCAGAAACTCAATGCATATTTACACATGTTGACAAAGTCAAGGCGACCTGCTGACGTTCAAACTGAGCATCAGAATAGGAAAGAAAGGTGATTTAAAGGACTCTGAATGTAGCATGGTTGTTGATGCCAGATGGGCTGGTCTGAGCATTTCAGTGACTGTTGATCTACTGGGATTTTCCCATGCTGCACATCTCTAGGATTTACAAAGAACGGTCTGAAAAAGAGAGAATATATAGTGAGCGGCAGTTTTCTGTGTGAAAATGCCTTGTTGAGGTCAGAGGAGAACGGCCAGACTGCTTTGAGATGATAGGAAGGCAGTAGAAACTCATATAACCAGTTGTTAAAACTAAAGTATCTCTGAATGCACATCACTTAATACCTTGAAGCAAATGAGCAACAGTGACAGATGGGCTACAGTTTACTGAAACTGAGGCTACACTTTGCATGGGCCCACCAACATTGGAATATATAAGACTGGGAAATTTTGTCTGGTCTGATGAGTATCAATACATGCTGTGACATTCAGATGGTGTGACCAGAATTTGGTATAAATAAGCATGGATCCAATCAATAGTTCCATGTGATGGTGGTTTAATGATGTGGGGGATATGTTTTGGCATACTTTTAGCCCCCTTAGTACGAGCTGAAGATTGAATGCCACAGCCTGAGTATTTTTGGTGATCATCGTTAGATCCCAGTTATTCACCTACCACAGTGCAGCCATGTTATGATAGCTGCTTCTAGCAGCATGTAACAAAGCAGAGACTTTCTCCAACTGGTTCCTTGAAGATGACAATGTACTGACTGTGCTCAAATGACTTCCACAGTCACTACATCTCAATCTAACAGAGCAACTTTGGGATGCAATAGGAGATTCGCACCATGGATGTGCAGCTGACAAATCTGCACCAACTGTGAATATGGAACAAAATCTTGTTTCCAGCATCTTGTTGAACTCGTGTCATGAAGAATTAAGGCAGTTATGAAGGCAAAAGGGGGTCACAGATTAGCTGTTCATTTTTATACTTCAGCACTTATTTTGACCTGTGCTGAAAGATGTAAAATCAAAGGATTATTTATTCAAATAATTCAGAATTATGTAAAAAAAATACTTGGCATAAACTGAATGTATATGAATCAAGTATATTTAATTTGACCAGATTCAATTCAATTTAATAGTTTACACTGTATTTATACAAAATATGTAAAATTTCAATGTAGACTAATAAATTAAAGTCAATATTTTGTGCAAAAATATTTTTTGGGGTGAGTGAGGTCTTGAAGGTCAGAATATAATTAACTCCTTTGTGGTTCTAATCAAGTTTGCTTTCATGAGCAGCCAAACAGTATATCAAAAACGCGAACATATAATTTAGCTGTTTTTCAGATTTTTCTTTCTGCTGCAGGTGGCTTGTGATCATTTAATGCACTGGATGAAAAGGTTGAGGTGCCAGCTCTTGCTAGTGTATGCTTCTCTTGAAGGGTACGCTTTGTGGAAGAATTAATCAATTTCATTGATTTCATTTAGGGGTCACATGGAGGATAAATTCCACCAACGCATTCTCTACTTTTCCATAATGTCTTCTCTGCCACATCATTGCTACTGTCTGTGCCATTTACAACAACCATACAGCTAGTAAAGGTAGCAGAAGTTCAGAGTAGCCAGAGTTGATTCCCCAGTTCAGAAGGCCTAATAGGGACCACCTGTCAGCACGGTACACTTACCATGGGTCCAGATATTAATCTCCTTGTACCTTCTTCTTTATCAGCATTAATTGGTATGCTCCTCAGTTAAAACGTGTTACTGCAGTCCCTCTTCCCTTAAATTCCTGTATCTTTTTCTCTGATTGCTTGTAGCCCAAGTGGAGTAATGCTAGCGCAGCAGGGAGCTGGGGAGCAAAACAAAGTTAGGGCACTTAACTCAATAGTGTTCACAATGGCAAATTAAGCAGAAATGGAGAAGTGGTTGCCAACCATCCCGCCCAATCAAGCACACGCACACACACAGAGAGCTTGAGTGTGTCTCTCCTCTGTGACTCATTAAGGATCTGATAATAAGCAGAAAATGTATGGGCAAAATTGTGAAAGGATACACTGGTTAATATTTACATAGCACTTTGTCTCCATCAAACTCTATACTCCACACCACAGAATGGGAAAGGAGGATTAATAGTCCCACTTTTCCTCCCATTAATCCACAAAGACAGTATAGAGTAACTTCCCTCCTCCATCTCTGTGTTTTTCCTCCTCTTTTATATCCTCCATGACCCTGAGTTCAAGGCAGAAATATAGAGCATCTGTTTGTACAGATGATAGCTGTCCAGTAGTATCTAATGGATGAGAAAGGCAGAGTTTAAAACCGTCACCTTCTCTAAACAGAAGGTGGCGGTGAAATAAACAAAACGACAGAGTATGTGGAAAATAGACGAGATGTCTTTGTGCCAGGAAAGCCGGGACTTTAGAGTGCCAAAATAAAAACATTCACTCATCACCTTTAAACATAACATACATTATCCATAAAATACACACAAATGGACACTGTCGAGGAGGTTTGAAATACATTATTCAGGATTAAAAGATGTAATAAAAACAGTAAATGTAATGATTCTGCACTATAACTCTGAATGAGAGAACTGTAATGAGGTTATGAATAGGAAGTAAGGGGGTCGCCATCTATAGACAGTTTTTAAACTAAAAATCATCAGTGCGTTAAGAGTGATATCAGGAGTGGAGAGAGGGGATAAAAAGTGATGTTTCTGTAATAACAACCTGTTAATCCTCTGCACCTTGGCATGAGCAGATAATCTAGAAGAAGTAATTGTGCTAAAGATTCGTAATTGAATTATAAAATGAAGAGTACTGAAGGATTATCAGTGACCAAACAACTGTGATTTCAGAATTGGATTTACAAGAACTTTCCTCCTGCTCACTCTTGGACTCTGGGGGAACTAGGGGACTTTGGACAGAGTTGCTACTTCCTCATCAGATTCAGAGATGGGTTGTTACTGGCCAGGCAATAGTTTTACTCCTCTCACTCCTTCCAAGATGAGTGGTAGTTTTTGCAGTAGTTTTTATGATTAGCTCTAGTGATATGTAAAGTGATTTATGCAAACTGGATTTTAAAGTTTATTTTGTACTGTGATTTATATGCACGCTATGCAAAGGCTAAAATCCTTAAATATATTATCTGCATTTAAAGTCTAAAATGTGCACACTCACTTTTGCATCTTTTTAATGGTAATGTTATGGGTTGTTCTGGCCCACAAAATTAACAGATCCTTGAGGCCCATTTTCCTGGCCACTGAAGTAAATACCTAATAATTTCACCAAGTACACAGATCATGTTAACGGGTGTGGCTGGTAATTGTATTTAACTAATAGGGCTGCTCAGTTAAATGTATCACAGAGGAAGCTGGGGAGGTATCCGACGGTTAGAGCAAGGCATGTCTCCCTACTGGCTTATGTATGTTTCTGGCAATTGCATGAAGGTAATACTATTTAGACGCAGAGACTATTTACACAGAGAGCTGGTCTAGACTTCCTGTACAGGAGTAACTGGGATCTAACACAGGTATATAGAGTTCATCTGACACTATCAAACTTTAACTGCACCCTAAAGTATATCTTAGCTTAAACATTTATCTTAAGACATTTACCCAAGGTTTCTCTGAAGTGAACTCTAAATAAATCACACCAAAGGCATACTGCTACATTCTGGTGTACAGAATGGAGAATCCTAATCATGGAGCCAGTTTCCAAATCATTGAAGGCTGAAGTGTTGCTGCGCGCCATCCAAGCTTGGCACCACATACGTGGATGAAGGCCATCGCTGCTCTCTGCAACATCACAAATGCACCAGGCATGCACACAAAGCATGCTACATGAAAAGGCATTTGACCTGAGAGGTTTAAACTTGCTTCCAGGGCAAAATCACTCAGTTTCTAACACCCTCAGGTACTACTAACATATAGTACACTGAAGTACACACTCATGGACCCATGGAGATTAACACAGAGGACAAACTGGATCTATATCTATTGTAAGTGGCAGTTGACTACTGTACCATTAACCTTGGAGAAAGGAGGTAATAAAAGTGCGCTTTTGTACCCTTTCCTTTTCCCCCCCATTTAATTTAGTCTATAAATAAATTTCCCTAAGGTGTCGTGCCTGTAAACTCAAGAATAATGCAACACAAAAATTCTTCTGGTGTTGTCTCCAAGTTTTGGAGAAGAAGAAATACTTGGACTATTAAGATAAGACAAAAAGAGGCAGGTTACAAAAGAAAACATAAAAATGAAACTAAGTGACTCACCTTTTCAGAAGAAACAGGAACAACAGAGAGGGGTGCAAAGCAAAAACAAAACAGCACAAAAAAAGGTCAGTGAAAGACAAAAAGGAGGTGAGAAACTGGTATCACTGTAGACTGATTATTGTGTTGGGCCAAAAAAATAAGTAGTTATTATTCTTCACCCAGAATAGCAAGTGATAGAGGCAAATGTATTTGACAAAAGAGGAAAGGGTAGGGGAGCAGCACTGCTGCTCCTAAATTGTGAGCTTTTAAGTACAAAGAGATAGCATAAAGTACACAGAAAACACTCAAACACCTGATAACGGTTAGATAACACAGGTATTAATGTGACAGGTTTATGTGACCCTGAATATTTTGGAAAAAAATGTGGCTGTGATATAAATGCAATTGTAGCAGTTAACACGGCAGCAGGTAGGCCATTCTGCATGCCAACCAATAGACTGAATCTTGCATTTGGTGGACGGAAGAATGGAAAGAGGGAAGGAAAGAAAAACAAAAGCGATTGATATAAATGATCTGCCGGCCAAGAGAGGCCCCCAGGCAGGGGCGAGCGAAGGTCCGCTCGATACCAATTGATCGTGTGAGGCCCAGGCATTCGTCTTAATTCTGACTAATTAGGGCAGTGGCTGACGAGGAGGGGGTTAGGGGGACAAGTTGTTGGTTGTGTGTTTGCATGTGTGTCTGTGCGTCAATGGGACCTCCCAGATTACAAAATCAAGCCCCAATGTTTACAAAGTGTGGAACAAGTGGAGGATTAAGGAAATCAGTTTAGGAAACAACAACCGTCACCACATTAGTGTTGCTGCCAAAATAATTCCCCTGTCTTCAGTGGGTGCCTGATAGGCAGGATGGGAGTAAATCCTTCTCTCACTTTTTTTAAAATTTTTTATCTTGTTTGTGTGAGAAGTGCTGATTATCTTGTGCGAGCACAAGTCTGGCCTTCGGTAGCCAAAGGCACCAGAATCAAGCTGCATTTCCATCCTTACCCATTCCACAGATAGACATCAAAGCTCTCTAACTGGCAGGAAAGAAAAGTTAGGTTTGATCACCAGAACAAATTGGGGAAAAACATGGCTTGCCTGTATGGTCCTTAATGTGACAAATCATGGTAAGCAAGCTCCTGGTGTAATAGTGAAAGCAACAAGACTGTGGATGGTTAAAGCAAATGAATTTAATGCACAATCCTATAGCAGCAGATCGTACGGGGAACCTGAGAAAAAGAAATCTAGACTCTGAGACTTCTCAGACTTAAGAGGCAAAGGCCTTTTAAAAGATCACAGCATTTGGGAGCAGACACTGAGCAGGTACTGAGCTGCTGAGCGCCGGGCTTAGATTCTGATTTCTATCTGTCACTCCCTGAGGATGTTAGCTGTGTAAAGTGGAAAGTGGCAGGAGGGAGGTATCACTGTGAACCTAGGGCAGCAACGGGGACAATTCTACCTGACTGGAGATCACAATCTGAGGACAGAAACACACACAGGCATTCATGTAAAGGTCTACAGTCTCACTTCACGCAGTAAAAGTGACAAAATATCAGCGAGTAAAACTGACAGACAGGAAGCATATCTATATCAGACAAGAGCCCATTGTTGAGGAGAAACAAAGAAAACAAAAAAAACCCTCAGACAGAGCAGGCCGACCTGTGCCCTTTGTCACTCACTCTCGTAAGCTAGGAGAGACTGACAGATACACTTGAATATCAGTTACTCGCTCTTGTTTTTTGACATAAACTTCCCTGCCCTTTCCACCTCTGGCACCCTGTTCCCTGCCAGCTATTCATATTCCTTCCCGCCTCGGCTGTGCTGGCAACCCCTGTGGGCACCGCTCTATGAGAGTTCACGAACCCAAGCACACAAACTAAGGGTGTGTGTTTCGATATCCTCACCCAGACTATAAATACCTCATCGGCTCCAGATGTGGTGTCATTCTATTCACATCAAATTAACCAATCAGGATGGACATGTCCCCTTAAATCTCTGTTCATCAGCTCAAGTGTGATGTCCTAATGAGCGCCTGCCCGTCGATACCGGTCCACATAACAGCGGGCCCTAGAGGGGACAATTAGGGAGAATAGAAGATGTTTTCCTTGATAAATGTTGTCACTGCTAGTATTGGTGCTAATAAGCTATAATTTGTAGGGTTGTAGACTCTGATGACACACACTGTAACAGCACAACTGCAAACAGATGGGCAAGTCCTACAAGCCTTTACATTAAAGTGACACAAATGCTTTCATTAACTCAGAGAGGTGGGAGTTTCAAATATGTATGTAGTGTTTACGAGATTAAGCCTGCATGGGTAACATACTGGAAATTTACAAATGTGCTGTAGTGTGCAGAGAGAGGAGGAAACGAATGTAATTTTCCGGTCCCATCATGAGTTTTGTGATCATTAAAGCCCTAATTCGGCTGGATGTACGTTTGCAGCCATTTTTCTTTCTGCACATTTTAGTGTCAATTTGAAATCTCTCACAGTGTACTTATTATATCTATTTGGAGAATTATAAGGTAAATTTAAAGTACTGGATCAGTTAAACTTGTTACGAATGCTCTGGCTCTCTGCCTTTTTTTATCTACAGGAAAGTCTGCAGTTGTTAGTGGTGGCTGAGTTTATCTGGCTCGAACTAAACTGTTTTATGCAGTGATTTGTGAGCACTGTCCCTTGAAGAATTTGACAAAATTGAGAAAAACACATATATTTCCTGATTTGTCAGTATAATCATTTAATCCATACTAGAAAATCCCACCAGCGATCAATCAAAATTCCAAAGACATTCAATTTGCAATAAAATGACAGAGCAAAGCAAATGATCGCTTCTAAGAAACAAATGTCTACAACTTTTATTGGATAAATCACTTTAATGATTAATCTATTAAACTGCCACAGAAAATTTTCTGCTGATTGGAATATTGATCAACCAACTAATCATTTCAGCACTGCATGATAGCTACTGATGGTTAGAGGAGAAACTCTGATGGATTTCCTATTCAACATGCACGAGTGTGTGTTAAGCTCTCTCCCATCAGAACAAAAAAGCTCTTCTTGCTGGCTCTAAGCAGAGGGACCAGATGAAGACTGAGAGGCCAGAGAGACAGATCATCATAAAGACACTGTGAGAACACAGGTGGCATGAGACTGCACCGCGCTGTCTGATGTGTGGGTGAGTGAAGGCTACCAGTAGAGCAGGGTTTACTCAGCCCATCAGCAAACGCGACACAAACGCCAGTCTGCAGCACTCACCTAAATTCACCACGAGCAACTGAGCATAAGCCTCGTCGATCTGCTCTCCATCCCTCTAACTTTTACTCTCCCCTCAGTGTCAAAATCCTGCCAGAATAGTGACAGGATGATGTGTATTGTTGTCAGTGTGGCACTGTGCCATTACCATAAACTGTCACGTGCTGTTTCACTTGAATCAATATTTACCCTGGTGTGAGAAGCCTTGTTAGGTAGTCATCTGACAGCAATTTTTCTGATTACAGGCTTATTCAAATGTGGTATAGACAGGGAGAAAAAAATGCATGGAATTTTCCTTGTATCAGAAGTGAATTTGGGAAGGTACTGGAGCTTGCACGTAAAAGCCTGCAGTGCTGTCAAATACCATGCTGGCTCTGCAGGCTCTGTTTTGTAAATGAGAGGGTAAGTATTACATTCAACTATCAACAGCAAAATAACAAGGCGGTTTAAAATGAGGTGACTCATGTGTCACAGCGGATAATAATTGATGACTTAGGGGGTTGTTCTGCTTTCAGGATGCTCACAACTCAGTCAACGTTTAATGCATTAATTTACAAAGAGCCTTAAAGCCAGCCTCAGTACAGCTAAATCTACTGTATCCAATTCCTTTTCATATCAGCTCAGCAAAGCCACCAAAATCTATCCTTTATGCACCATACCAACTCAAGTCTTCAATTTAATTCCCCATCTGTGGCCAGCTTGAAATATTATCCAAGAAATGAGATCCGTGACCCTGAATACAGAGTGCGAAGCAGCGTAGGGAGCAGGACGGAGACGTGGCCTTATTCGGTGTCTAAGAGGCATGCCTTAGTGTGGAGAGGAGTCCTGGATCTCCTCCCCAAGTGGCATGGCTAAATATTTGCCCTCCTCCACTTGACTGTCTAGACACATCCACTCAGCCCCCTTCCCATCACTCCCATGTTCTGCTCAGAAGCGGCGGGCGCTGGCACGGTCAGGCAGGCAGGTCGCCAAACCTACGACAAAAAGTTTCTCCTCACTGCCAGAGGTCACGCAAGTTCACCAGCCTAAAGGATGGGCTTCGCATTTTTAAAACCTCTGGGCTGTCATTTGGGGAGTCACATGCACACCAAGCCAGGGACAGAAGAAGAAGAAGGAGGAAAAAAAAAAAAAAAAAACACTGTCAAATGGTCTTTGTGCTTCCCAATGATTTGGCGAATGGAAACCTCAGAACTCGACGAGCAGTCTCCGCGGACCTCTCTGAGATAGTGTTCCATATTCATTACCTTTTTTCCACTCTTACATGGTGGGGTTTTAATTGCCCACAATTCACACTAAAAAGCTAGATGAGCGGAGTGAAAGCGCCATGCCTCTAGAGAGGGCGATGAGGGAAGTCCACCTCCACCACACTCCTGATAGGCGCATAACTACTAATAAGAGTCCTCATTACACATAACCAGATTATTCCCTCAGCTATTATTCCAAGTTAATTTTTCTTCTCCGAAGACACTCACAGTCACAGGGCACCTACAAATGATGAACCAGTGTGCTTCACTGCTATGTAGCATATAAATTCCAAGAGACCCAAAAGATCATTAAACAAGTCAAACAGAACATCTTTAATTTAATGACTTATTCCATTCGAGGTAAAAACGCAGCTCAAATCTACTAACTTTATATTGCATACTCAAACATCGCAACTTTGCCTTAAAACTTATTAATTAATATGACTTCACACTATAACAGAGGGCAGTGGAACTGAGGCAGGTACTTGCACTTTGCTTGACTACTTTATGCAGCTGTATACAACTATTCCAATGCATTAGAGAGATGAATATCAAGTTTTTAAATCTACTATCATTTACCAGTTGTATCTGTTTAATTTCAATAAAGTCACCAAGTAAATGCTAGAAATAGCAAAAATATTTATTTTGTTACTCTTTGGTGGCTGGGTACCGCTATACTGAACCATCTGTAAAAAGGTACACATGGTGCATCAGTATTATCAATGTAATCTGAAGTTGTAAATCAGTTAATCCTGCTTACTTTTTTTTAACAACATTGGTAAGCAAGTTAGGGCTTTGATCAAAAATGCCAAATATGTTAGACTGAACTTTGAATGAGACAATTTTATGCCTCACCTAATAACCAAATATCTTTAGATGTTTAGACTGCTGAAACATGATGTCTTCATGTATTTTGTTGAAATTATACCATTTGTTCTGTCATTTTGTTTAACAAATAATTTATTAACTAATGAAGAAAATAATCTGCCGCTGGGCTAATGAACACACAATGCTATTAACAAATATGCCTCCATTTGTGGCTCTGGTACGCACACTGTTAGGGGTTAAGCAAAGAGAGGCAATGTACATACATTTTGGTGAAACTTTGACTCTTATGAAGACATATGGGGTAGACAACAGAGAGGTGGATTACTGTGGAAGTAACATCAGAAGATTTGATAGCTCATGATCCTTTTTTTCCTCTGGGAAAAAAAAATCACTTCTGAACATCGTAAACGACGTGAATTCAAGCTGAGCACAGCTGTTGTTCTCTGTAGGAAGACAAAAAAAAACATTTTTTAATGGACACCTTTTAAAGGAATAGTTCAGCACTTTAGAAATAGACTTACTACTTGACAGTAAGTTGGGAAGGAGACTTGTCATTCTAAAAATACAATTTGTAGCTTTTTCACTATGATTTTTTTAAAACCTTCCTGGTAGGCGGAGTTTAGGCAGTGACTGACTAGCCATTTCCCTTGTTTTAAATAGTGTATGCGATGCTAACCAGCTGTTGTTGAAGCCTTGAACATATAAAGACATGCGAGAGTTAATGCATCTTATATCATTTTGCTATACAGCAAAAAGCATTTTCGTATCCCAAATAGTCAAACTACTACTTAAATGGGTGGGATGGCTACCATGTAAGAACGTGGCAGCAATGTTAAATAATGATGATAATGGATGGACAGCTAAAGCTTGTGGTCCTAAAACATGACTGGTTATTGGTTGCTATAATGCTAACAAATTTCCCCCACTTTCTCACCGACTTTGCCAACTACTTCTCTACTAACCTGAGAAACTGCCAGTCAAAGTCTCCATGTAGAAGCGGGGGTAAGAAGCATGAGTGAAAGAGGGGACAGAGCGTATGTGTGTGACAGTGAGTTGGGAGAATTGAAAGGGGGAAACAAACAGACATACCAATTAAAAAATTCAAATGCAGCACAGCGATAATAGTAGAATTATTATATTGTATTGGCGTAATTACAGAACCAGTGACTTGCCTCGCTCTGGTCCACCCACCCATCACGTCTCATAGGTCAGACCACTCATATACTGTACACTCTAAAATCAGGAAAATTAAACACTCACTTTATCTGTGCAATAAGTAGCAAACAAAATAATATACTACTGTAATAATTTTCAATAAATTCACAATACGTTTGCAGTGTAACAGTACACGTTATGTACATTTGAATCCAAAACCATGTGCACAATAAATAAATAATCAAAATCAGACTTAAGAGCCTTATTCAAAAGAATTAGCAGCATCTCAAACTTTCAATATTGCTACATGTTGAGTTACAATGTGATGAGAAAGCAAACTGTTATAGAAGATGAGGAAACATGCCTGTTACACATGCTGTTTTTCATTGCACTGCACCGCCTGGTTGTTCTGGGCTCTGGTTATATTCTGTCACATTAACGCTGGGATAGAGGATATGTTGACAGAGAGAGGACATTGCACATTGAGACTGTAGGGCTTTTCTAAGGCTGGTGGCAGTGCGACACAAAGACAAGTGTGCATCTCTGCGCGTGTATGTATCTGTGCATAGAAGTAGAGGATTGCCTGTGGAGCAGAGCATGTGGATGCCCACCCACTCAGCAGCCTCGCGGCCCTCGTCATTTCGCATCAATCCACAGCCCCTCAATATAAATAGGACAGGCGTCCTAAAGCTACGCAGTACTATGAGAGGCAGTGGCATTATGCATCGACCCTGGGCCCCTCAGCTTGAAATATGACTACCCCAGCCTGTTTTAATGGCAGTTCCCCTCTCACTTGCACGCCACTCTGTTAAAAGGGAACTATTTTGGGAGTAGGGATACAGGAAATTGATACACCTTAACATTTTGGTACTGAATACAAGAATTCAAGACAAACTGCTGCTAAAGGACGGATCAGTGTAACTGCAGATTTTGGAAACCTCATTTTAATTCCACATTTAAAAATTTCATCTCTAAAAAAAGCTTTTCCAAGTACTGCTTTTCTGTTTGTTTGTTTCTTGTGTGGTTACTGAAACTTTTGCACAGTTTGAACAATTTTTACCCAGCACCAAATGCTAACTGAAGCATGTGAACACATGAAGAGAGAGGGAAAAAAATTAGACCCACTATTTTTGTCATATTTTCCCAATATTCATGCCTCGGTAGATAATCTAGAGAAATAGATTTTGCTTCCTTAGCAAACTTTAAATGTATGTAAAACACTGAGTATGCTACACGTTATGTACCTTATGTTATTTAAAACTTGTCTGTCTGGCTTCACAATTGTTAAGTGTGTTTGATGAAGCTTATACTTAATTTTACCTACAATAATGTGCAAAGTGAACCACATATAAGCCATCATAAGCCAATGGGCTGTAAGGAACCAAAGGTGGTGCACTAAAATAGAGAGTAAAGTTCTACATGGTAGCTTCCCTGTGGCGTCACAGAAGCTTCACACTTCATTACTGCAAGTCCATCGACGTGTGAAACTATTATGTGGGAGCAACAGGAAGGGAAATGCGCGCCTATGCACGTGTGTGTGTGTAAGGGGTAACAAATAACCACCCTTCCACAAAATGCTTTCTAGAAGCAGGATCAAACCATTCACTTGTGTTTTACTATATTCAAACAGCTGGAAGGTGTTGTTGGTTCTCTCAGTGTTAGATGACAGGAGAGGAAGAAACATCATGCAGGGCATTTTCTTCTTCAACAGGTCTGCAAACAACTATATTTTAACAAATCGACTCTGATGCAAATGCACATTGGGATTTTAAAATGAAAAACATACTAAGTGAGGTTCAAATGCCTGTCATGCAGCTAAATTCATCTTCATCCATCGTCTTCACCATAAACAAAGAAATAAACAAATCTGTCTTCTACTTCCACCCAGTGGCCAAAAACAGAATGTCACACATGCCGATCATCACTAAAGTCTGCATTTCGTGTGACTCAATTTACATATATACTGAATCAAATACTACAAAAGATAATAGTAAATACTTTTAAAATGTGCATAACTTCATCATGCAACATCTGTTTCACAGTAATGGAAATTGCTTCCGTCAATTATTTCTCCTAGCCTCAATCTTCAAAGATGACTTGTCCCAATTTAGAAGGCGGAAACAAATAGTTCTTTAGTATTTTTGGTATGTTTTGATCACGATTGTCTTCTGCCAAGAGGTTTTTTGATTGCCAGTTGCCCACCGAGTTTACAAAGAATAGCTCATTATTTGGAAATCAACATTTCAATTAGACTAATACTGGCACGCCTCCTGCTCAAAGCGTGATTGAGTGCGTAAGTACTTGTATAAACTGCGGAACAATCAAACATTAATTTTCAATCAAAAACTTTGGTATTCGTGGCAGTATCCCAGGGCACTTAAGCGACTGCCAATGCTGGGCATTTAGCACAGATTCAATTTTTGGCTGCTAAATCAATTTAACAAGCAGCATGATAAAGTTATCACAGAAAATGTTATTCAGATGGACAGTTGACAAGACCTGTGTTCATAGACTACGAGTTGTAATTTAGCTTTATAGGTGCACCCCTGAAGTATAATCTGTGTGCATGATTTACTCTGCAGGGGGCAAAGTGTAGGGACCCTTCGTGTGGTGGTTTGGTAAGGTAATCACAGAAATTAGGAAAGACTAGAAAATACAGTCTATAAGCTACTTGTATGAGGAATGGATGCAGAGTTTCTCTCATTAAACGACGACAGCTTTCGTCTCAGTTTAACTACAATCTTGTGGCTGAAAACAGAAGAAATTGCAAAAGAATACAAAAAATGCTAATAGTGTCACGCTGTGAATAAATATTACAGCTTAAATTCATGTTGAGACAAAAGTTATAAGTAAAAAATACACATTTCTATGACTGCATAAACATTTTCTTTATGTTTCAAAAATGCTACAAGTAAAGAAAAAATAGTAATTGGCACGCAAACTGCCTCAGCATTTCTTTCAAAGCAACAGCGAGAGATACATTTGATTTTAAGTTCATATACTCAGCCAATCAGCTGCTACATTTGTGTATTAGCTTGTTACAAAATAAAAACGATTCATTACCTTGGTCGCGCTTTTTCTGTCCTTTGTATTGAAATGCTGAATTGTCAAACACCTTTAAAACTTTTTCTTTTTCGCAGGCAATGACAACGGACAGCCGAGCTGCATCGTAGGACCCAAAGGGGCCAAGATGGCTGCGCCCTTGACAGACGCCGGGGAGTTTGAAAGCTGGCTAAATGATCGACTGGACTTGTTAGAAGTGGATCGTGAGGTGTATGGGGCGTACATTTTAGGGATTCTGCAAGAGGAGGAGACCGACGAGGAGAAAGAAGATGCGCTTCAAGGAATTTTATCTGCATTTTTGGTGAATATTCGAAGCGCATGTTCGGTTCTCCCAACAAGGCTGTGTTTTCTCGTCTGTTGCTGTCCGTCTTGTCGGTCTCCTGGTAGCTTACCAAGTGACAGTGCTGATGTCAGCCTCTATATGTGGCACTAATGATCGACCGTAGATGCTATTAAGTTTCTTTAGCTAAGATCCAGTAGTAATATAGGTCAAATTGTTTCGCCAAACCCCACTAAGAAATCGCCAGGTTTTAGATGAATGTGGTCTTAAGCCGCAATGATGCGCACCACGTAACAAATAAAGGCTTTTCTACATTTTCCGAGACGTTTTTACGTTTGCGGCTCAGAAAAAATACAGTAAATCACCTAGTGCAGTTTATATATATATATATATATATTGATAAAATAACGTATCTAAACTTCTTGTCTTATCACTGCTCCTGAAAAAAATATGTTTTATGTAGTGAGGTCAGAATTCGAGTTGTTACTTCTGTGTGACTTGCTTGAATTCGCTGTCATTTGTGTACAGGAGGAGAACACAGTGGAAGATGTCTGTAAACAGATCATAAAGCAGTGGGAAGAGTGTTGCAGCAAATCTGCAGCCAAAAAGGATGCTGATGATGGTATTGTATGACTGATTCATTCCCGATACCATATTTATTGTCCTTGACTCAGAGTTACTCAGTTGGGAGTAAGGGGAAAGCAAACAGGACAAAAGCCAAAGCATGGGAGCGAGTCAGTGTTTAATAATTACTAATGATTAAAATGCAATAGTGGTGTTTAAGCACACAGGGTGAAAAGAGGTGAGTTAAGAAACACTCAGTACATCATAGGAAGCCCCCCAGCAAGCCAAGCTTAATGAAGCCTAACTAAGGGATGGTTCAGGGTCACCTGATCCAGCCTTAAATATAACCTTTTCAACATTTTAAGCCTACTCTTAAAAGTAGAGAGGGTGTCTGTCTCCCAGATCTAAACTATGAGGTAGTTCCACAGAAGAGGGACCTGAAAGCTTAAGGCATTACCTTCAACTCTGCTTTTAAAAAATCTAGGAATCACAGGTAAGCCTGTAGTCTGCGATCAAAGTTGTATATCTTCTCTACAAAGAACACAAGAATAAATTCATCAAAGGATGGCAGATTCATCAGTTTATTTAAATCCAGACTGAAAAGGGAAAAGACAGCTTGCTACTTAGGCTGTCTTTAATACTGGTTAAACTTACAGAAGCATTACATCTATGAGTTGAAGATCGTTTGCCTTGAGTTTAAAGCAGAGTGCTTTGTGACACTTCTATCCAAGGGAGAGATTTCCTGGAAACACTAACAAAAGCAGCCCCCAAGACTGAAACCAGAATGTAGGCTTGAGTTTGGAATGAGAATGTTGACTATGTACATAACCATAAGGAAGTGTTATGCTGTGTGGAGACATATTGCCCTCATGGCTCCATCTGCTAGTAAACCTATATACTGACAGCGAGAGAGGAAAAAAATCTAAAATAGCAAAAGCACATTTTTTGTCCTTTCTTCTCTATAGCAGAGGTCCAGGCCATTGCCAGTATGATAGAAAAACAAGCTCAGATTGTGGTGAAGCAGAAAGAGGTGTCTGAGGAGTCCAAGAAAAGGAAAGAAGCCCTTCTCGCTCAATATGCTAATGTAACAGACGAAGAGGAATATCCTTGATTTATTGATTGAAAAAACAGTAAGTCTGCAGTCAGTTTGGCAATCATCCATATTTTTCACCATGCAAAGGAAATGAGGGAAACTGTTTGTCTCATCCAGTGCAGTCATAACCCTTAAGATGTCAGTTCTTTCCTTGACTAAAGCACTGAAGCTGAAGAAGAGGAGCCAACAACTGGAAATATCACTGGAAATGATAAAAGTATCCTTTGTGCAGATATTTTACAATTGTATGTAACCAAGTCTAACCCAAAGAATGGATAATTGATACATAACCATGATGTGTACAGATTTTAGTTTTCTTCCACTTGTCCTTTACTCAAAGTGTCAGGCCTGTTCAAAAACACCAATGTGGAGCTGGTGCTGAACAGACAAAAGCAAAAGCGGGACCAGGCTCGCGAAGAAGCTCAAAAGAAGAAGGAAATGGACAAGATGCAGCGAGAGAAGGACAAACTAGCTAAACAGGACAGAAAAGAGAAGGAGAAGAAGCGTACACAGAAGGGTGAACGCAAAAGATAAAACCAAAAGAAAGGACACTTTGTAAAAAAGATTTTTGCTACAATATTTAAAAAAAAAAAAAAGTCTTTGGCTCTTTTTCAGCTGAACACCATCCACATCAGACCCTTGTTTGTTTCTCATGTGTGTGTGAATAACAAACTATATGTTAAGAATAAAAATAAATGTCTTTTGTTTTCAGAGTTAAACAGATGTTTAAAAAAAACAAAGCTGTATGTCAATGATGAACATGGTCAATCCCTTGTTAGTCAAATTTTCACTTAAGTCTGCCAAATATAGTTTTTCCAACAAATACATAGTATGCTTTGAGTTGGCTAAAAGTACATTTAACCTTAAATGATGAAATTATACTGCTGAACCTGAAATTGAACTAATCGTAAGGGGGGTGAAGAAACCCAAATAGTTTTAACTCAACAGTTGAGCCTGTTATCCTTTGCCACATCTTGCAAATGCCTTCATTTTTCAAAACATTTTTGATTAAAGGCATGTGCTGCTGTAATAACTCAATGTTTTTTTTAAGAACACAGCAGTTGTAAATGACCTCAAATATATTATGTACCATCATTCTGAATGTTTACGGTTCATCTTTTAAAATAAATTTAAAAAAAAATAAAAAACACTTTTCAGCAAGGAAATTGCTTTATTTTTGCTTTTTTTCCCACTTCAAACAAGAAAAAAATCCAACAGAAACATTAAAATAGCAGGAATAGAACAACACTGCTCATTCACAAAGCACACGAGGGAAGAAATGACACAATATGTATTTCCTGAGAATTCTTTGTAATGCCTCAATGTTTTGGTCCCTTGATGACAAACTGTCAATTCACTGATGTTTTTTAATTGATTAATGCATTCAATTTTTTAGATGCTACACTTTAAAGCTTGACCATATTTTTGCTTAAGACTACATTTCACATAACAGAATTATGATTACAGTTAATAACAAATAATTAAAGTGTTAAATACTAAATGGAACATTTATCCAAAACTATTGACACTGATATGCAGCAAGTATTTGAACATTTCAGTGTTTTCAGAGTTTAACATCCCACCGATATGTCTGTTAATACCATGTTTCTAGCTGGAAGTGTGATTAAAACTTAAAATCTATATTTTTTTATTAGAAATTTACATTAGTGGCACCAAATTGCAGATAAAAACTTTTCCCATTGTAGAATTTTAAAGTTAAATATGAAAAACTGAAGCTGTTGAAATCAGTTGGAATATTTCAGAAAGCATTTTAATAATTAGCATGTTCATTTTAAGCTACTGCCCTTGAGAATCAATTATTGCTTGGGAATACCCAGAACTGAGGTTCCATTACATTCCAATAAATAAGTAAAACAATGAAGATTGACTGAAATCTTCTACATAAATAGTGCCTTTAAATACAACAGTGATGGTGCAAGATTTGTGTTGATTGCGTCTGACACTAATTGAATGAAATTAAGTTAAGATGCAGCAGGATAAAATATTTCATGCAATTCCTACACAACGAAAGAAGCTCTCTGAAACCAAATGATGAAGTCATCGCACTTTTAAATTGCTCATCTCATACTCTGCAGTGATCTTTGTGTTGCAGATAAAATGTGGTTTTGACTTTCAGTTAGGTAATACTACAATAACCTTTGTTTCATTGACCCTGCTAGCTATAGAACACTTAAAAGCAGGGCAATGTGGAGTGACTTTAATTTTATCTTCAACTCATACTTGTCGCTTGCTAAATTATAACCTAAAAGAGTATCTTTCAAATGAAGAAGGGCACTTCTCCTTGTTTGCGTCTTCCTTGATAATATGATGATCCTGGATGATGATGGGTTTTGGCAGTGTGATCTGGAGGGCACACCACAGAGCTGTGCAGAGCTTCCTAGTGGTAGCAGCTAGGTCCTTCAGAGCCACGACCACCAACAAGGTGTCTGTGAAAAAGAACACATTAGGACATGCAACATGGAACATGCATGGAACATGCATACAACATTGTCTACCACTACGTGGATTACCTCGGTCCTTTGTGAAATTAGGTCTCTGCCACTGGTGCTTGGTCATGTTCACAGCCTCCTCCTTACATCTTGCCTGTGTGACACAAATGGCCATATGATTCTTTTTCAGGGCTGTGTGGATGTTTGCTGGAAGGGGAACACCACATAGACACTCCATTTTCTCCAGAAGACTTGCCACCTGTAACACATCACAAAAAGATCAATTAAAAAAATAATAATAAAAGACCAATCCCAAGGAATGATGACATATCATGCATGAAAATAATACAAAATGTAAAAAAAAAAAAAAAAAAAATATTGAAGTTGACTAGGTTTACAGTTAAAATGTCCAAAGGTCTTAAAACATTTCATTTCTTTTAATTTTGCTCTGACTATAGGCAATAGGTGAAAATACAATATATAGATAGATATGCATGTATATGATATGCATATTTAGACATAAAAACAGGCTGTTAGTAAAGTGTCTAAAGACACAATTTAAAATTGGTTATTTCCTAAGTTGTCTGCTCTATGTGGAAAGCCCCAGAGTTAGGGGGCTTTTTATCCTTGAATGATTCATAGATTAATGCTATAAGGCTTAACAAAACAAAATATTCCATGTGTAAATGACTACTTTAATAGGCATTCATAAACCCTGGAGAAATACTGCTGAAAACCACTTTTTAAAAAAATTACAAGACAGTCTGGCTGCTTGGAAGAAAAACAAAAGAAATTGGTGGCTCAAGACTTTTGTATACTACTATAAGTTAGGTCATGTTAGTGTATTTGCCACTTATGGGGTTTTTGTTTGTTTGTGTAGTCTGAGCAATTGACACACTCCACAAAAAATGACCAAGGCCACAATTTAAACCCATCTATTATAAATACAATGTAAGGAAACAATTAAGATTAACTGTTTGCCTTACTGGGGCAGTATTTTATATGCATGTATGATTTTTAATTAGTGCCCCTGCTTAAAAAAAAAAAAAAAAAAAAAAAAAAAAAAATGTAGGAACTGAGTTGCCTGTAACTGTTAACAACTGGTAACTGCTGTGATAAAATTCCCTTGTAGGTGACAGTATATAAGCATTAAATTCAGGGCTCTCACCTTTGCTTGTTCTTTTATCTGATTAACAATGAGGTGGTCAACTCTTGTGGGATTTGGTGGAGTTTTGGGCAGGTTACTGTTGGTCACTGCTGGACTTCTTTTCTCAAGAAATGTTTTTGTAAGGATGACTTCTGTCTAAAATAGAAAATATACAAGAATATGACAACCTTAAAAATTTTTAAAGGGTAGAATTTTTTTTTTTATATAAATACCAACAAAATATTTTTGTACATCATAAGCTGCAAACAGATTTTTCTCAAGCTGATGCTAAATATTAGCAATAGAGAGATTCGGTTGTTTTATTGTACTTTTTATATTTTATATTTATTATTGCATTTTGCACCAAGGGAGTGGCACTCCAATTTCGTTGTACCTTGTACAATGACAATAAAGGCTATTCTATTCTATTCTGGACCCAAGCTGACTAAAAATACATTTACTAGTATAATTCAGTTGTATTGCACACACAAAAGCTGTATTTGTATCATGTTTCATCAGCTGAGCAAATGACCTCATTAATTAACTTAATTTCTATAAAATAAACTTTTTTTATAACTTTAGATTGAAGAGGGCTTCTACTCCTAATATCCTCTAACACAAAATCAGGACTTGATGGCATACCCTTTTTCTCTCCTTCTCCAAACACCTCCACTGCTCATAACACTCATCCAGGTAGAAGTAAAGCTGAATCACTGGTCCTCCATGATTCCTTAACACTGAAGTTGTCATTGCTGAGGCCATTCCATGATAAGTACTGTCCCTTCTGTGGGTCCTCATGTCGCTGAGGTAGGAGTTGAAAGCTGCAGATTCATTAAGTGGAATCACATCATCTGCTTCCATGCCAGGAACACTACTTGCATAAGGCTGTGTGGATCTACAGCTGAAGTTGGATTTGACAGGGATCCCCGAGTACCTCCTGGGGTCATTTACAGGATACATTAAGGGCATGAACTGCTGTACATTCCCTGCACTGACCATGCCGTTTTCACCATCAAATCTTTTATACTGCACAGTCTCCTGGAAGTCAAAGTATGGGTTTTGTGAAAGGAGCTGTGCTTCCCCCTCTCTCATGAAAGTGTTGAACTGGGGCCTCCTAGCAAAGCCCTCTCTTAGAAATCCATTTGCTTGCATTTTGCTTTTTTCTTTCTGAACCTGAGATTTTGTCTTATTCTGCAGCTGATGTTTTGAATACTGGTTTGTAGTTACATTTATGTTCTCTCTATGCACCATCTTTTTGGGGTATTGATTTGGGGGATTTAACAGTGTAGGGAATTGCTTTGGCTGTTGGACATACTCTGTGCTTTGAGGGTAGAAATTGGGTAGATCTTGAAAGCCATCCTTTTTGAATGTTTGTTTCTTCACTCTGTTTCTTTCTCTTTGCACTGTCCCCAATTCCCCCATCAGCTGTTTTGGAATCTGATTTCCAGGAGAATTCTGTCTTGACATTGTAGGACTGGTTATTTTCCATTGTTCAGCCACGTTGTCTTCATGGTCCATGCCCACTATCTGCTTATGCATGTTTCCCAGGTCTCCACAATACACACCATCATTCCCATGTGTCATTAATGACTGAAAGCTGCTGACCAGATGGTTAATGTGTTCTGGTACATACTGCCCATTACCATTTGGCTTTATGCTGTTCTGGATGTAGTTATCTTCATAGAAAGATTCAAAACAGGGTGTGTTGTTTTCACTTTGAGGTCTAAAAATGTCACTGATGTCAGGAAAATTATTAAAAGCCTGACCATTGACTCCTTTATTATAAGATGGCATGTTGACATGTTTGTTCTGCTGCATCTGTGATGTATAGCTGCTTCCAGCATTTGGTACTGGTAGACCTGGTGGCAGCTTTTGGGGATGGGGTAGGTAGCTCTCTCCATTAAAAAGCCACTGTCGATTAGAAACAAGGCCATTCGACTGTTGCATTAGCTCACCAACATCTTTGTCTCCTGACCGATGCTGTGCTTTACTGAAACTTTCCTGAGATACATAGTTTGGAGTAAAGGAAGGGTTATGCTGCAGTTTTGCCTCAGATTCTAAATACTGTAGCAGTTCTTCACTCAATGTCTTTGGAGACCAGATGGGATTGCATGTAGGTAGGGTCCTAAAAGAGGAATTGAGGAATTCCTTTAGTGACAGTAATCACAAACTATTTTAAGCAGGTAAAACTTTCACATATCTTATTCTGTTGATTATTACGTTTTACAATGCACACTGTAGCATGAAGTAAACTACTACATGCATCACAATAATGACATACCCTTCACTGTAGAAGCTATCCTGTGAATCTGCATCATCCAAAATATTTGACACTAGACCCTGTAGATCACTCTCACCACCATAATCAGCATTTTCAGGGGGTTTCCTTAAAGTAACAGAAAATAAATTCTTAGGAAATAACAAATAGCCGTTTTGATTGAACAAGCATTGCTGCATAGCAATGAAACTGCTTACAACTTCATTTAGGTGAATACCTGCTTTTAATGCTGGGCTGGGCACATCTAATGAGTTCATAAGGATCATCCTGAGTAGAATAAGACCAGGGCATATAGGATGCAGTGTCCTGTTCCTGCTGTGACGCACTGGGGATGGAAATGAAGGGTATTGCTACCGTACTGCCATTTCCACCTCCCGCATTAACACCCACCTGAAATAAAGAAAATCCAATCTCATATAAGGCAAACTAATGCAAATTACAACACTTAAGCTAAAACTTTCACAGACAATTTTAACTCTGTAAAAATACGGAATTGAAATTATTTCAAATAATTACATTTGAAATGATAATGTTAATTTATTTGCCAGTTTTTGAACTAAAATATATTGGCAAAAGCCTAGCAGCTTTTTCAGTGGGTGTTGGAGTGAGAGGGTCGCCTCTCGTTTCCAATCCTGTTCTTGAGTTTCATCAACAGGACCTCAAAGCATAGCCAGGCGGGGGGGGGCGGGGGGGGGGGGGGGGGGGGGGGGGGGTCACTCACTTTGGGAATCTCATACTATACCACAGAGGATTTTTGCAAGGTCAAAGCGTGACCTCCCGCGTACACTGGAGCAGTTTGCAGCCAAGCATGAAATGGCTGCAATGAGAATCACCACCTCCAAATCTGAGGCCATGGTTCTCTGCTGGAAAACGGTGGTATGCTCCCTCTGTGTTGGGGGAGAGAGACTGCCTTAAGCAAGGTTCAAGAAGCAAGTATCTCGGGATCTTATCCACAAGTGATGGGAAGACAGAGTGCAAGTTGGACCAGCAGTGTGGCATTAGCAGTACTGGACTGCCTAATGAACAAAGAGCTTTTGATTTACCAATCTATCAATATCCCAACCTTCACCTAGGATCAGGTAATCTGGATATTGACCAAAAAAGTGAGGTCATGAATACAAACAGAAGAAATTAGTTTCTTCCATATGGTGGCTGGGCTCAGACTTAAAAGACAAGTTAAGAAGCTCAGACGTCCAAAGGAATTCCTGGAGTAGATCCCCTGCTCCTGCATGTCAAAAGGACCCAGTTAAGGTGGTTGGGATGTGTAACAGAAGGTTTACAAGTACATCCAACTGGGAAGAAACCCCAGGGTAGACCTATTTATTTGACAATTTTAAAACATCTCTATGCGATACAAGGAACTTAAAAAAGAAAGAAAGAAAAACTTCCAAGAATTGCAAGCACAACTTTAGAGATCATAATTAAAACATTGTTTCATTCCTTAGTGTGGTTCTAATCTGAACTAAAAAAAAAAAAAAAAAAAAAAACAACCTTTGGGATGAACTGCATTTTTTCCTTTGTCCCATAACCCAAGTTAACCAATATGGTTAACTATGGAGGGGAAAAAATGATCATCAGTGAGTTGGCCTATCATAAACTCTTAAGAAATCGAGATATTTCAAATATGCAAAGTACCTTAGCCTAAATTACTGTTTATTCCTGCTTACCTGACGTTGATAGCTGTGGAAGAGTGAATTTGCAAATGCGCTCTGACGTCCATCAAACGCCATTCTGAACTCCCCTTTGGTTCTTCAGTACTCGGTTACAGCTCTGGCAATGTACAAAGAACGAAACATTTTTATAAAGATTTGCATAGTAAATTAAGACATTTGACAGATATGGAAAATACATTAGCAAACTACTTTTTCGGGAAAAGGCAACTTTTCAGCTAGCCAACTTAGCAAACTTAACTAGCCGTTTATGTAACTGGACAAGCTAGCAAATTTTGATGATGACTTTGCTAATTTAACCCGTAGCTTTAGCCTAACGCTTTTACCAGTAAATTTTTTCTAATTTTATTTTATTTTTTAACTTTTTGGTCAGCAAAATGTACCGTTTAAAGTTACCTACCCGCATTTAGTCAAACAAGGCGAACTTAAGGAGTTTCAACAGTTTTCTCGACAATCATCGCCTTAATCCCTCTCGTGCCGTCCTCAAGTCCACCCAGGAGATGTTCGATGTTGCCCTCGCGACCTGAAAGCACATTGGCTGAGGCTGAGGGATTATACTTTTACTCCAATTAACATCAAGCAGAAAACAAAGGGGCATAGCAACATGTAGCGGCATCCCCTCCCCCATAATTTATACCATGGTGTGGCATGGCAGGTGCTAACATAAAAAACACCTTACACAGAAACTGTGTATAAAGGCTATATAGGCTATGTTAAGCAGAACATGTAAATACTATCTTTATTATAATAATCATTTCTTCTAATATAAGTGGTAGTAGTCAGTTTTAGGTCTGCAGTTTGTTCATTAAATTAATTTTAAAATGAAGATATTATGATCTTAGTACATACAAACAAACTGAGTTACTGATGGACACTTGAAAGTGACACGAAACCCTTCTCCTATCTACATTTTAGTTTAAGGGGCGCTTGTAAAGTCTATTCTACCACACCACTCCAGCTGTGGAGTTAATTTCAAAGCGTCTCAAAATGCAACCAGTAGACAAGAAAGTGTTCCTTCAAAATAAGAGCATGCGCATTCTAGTGGGCCTAAACGGAACAGAACCGATTTTGGTCGACAAAAGAACCCCCAAATTTGTAATCCATGGGTGCAGGTTGTTCAGGTCAGATATTGAACCCTCTTAATCCATGCAAGAATGTGGGTCCGAGATAAAAATTAAAAAATTTAAAAAACACTATAATTTAGAATAAAAAGAACATTGTTAAAGTATTGTTAAAGTTGTTGAAGTAAAAGTACCCATCATGAAGTTCTTATTTTCTGCAAGGTTGTTGTTGATTTTCTGTCTTAATTGTGTATAACAATAAGCGATAACAATAAAGAAAATTAAAATGAACTTAAAATAAGACTCAGATTGTGCAAAAGAGCATATTACACATATCCCATAAATCATAGACACAGACAACAATGGGAATGTAGAATAACAAATAAGCCTGATAGAGAATCAGCCCTGCTGCCTCCACAGTGAAGAATGGAGTAGGTGAAATGGATTGTCCATGATAATAATACATGTGTTCAGTCACCCCCTGTCACTTCCTGACTCAAATGTCTCCAGAGTCTCTGGCTCTGATGCCACAGATGCCATTGAAACTGCATAGATTGTCTGCCTTCAACCTTCAACCAAAGCTACGATTATGATTATGATGCTGATTGTTACTGATGATGGTGTTGGTGCGGGTGTTAGGCATTAAAGCAAAAATATCTGAGACTCGAGTATTTTCCTTCAAAATCATATTGGGATTTTATTTTGAAAGATTGTACCGGATGTTGTGGCGTATTTCTCACTAACGCTGGCCCGAAGGGAATTTGAGTATTTAGAAGAGAAAAAAGTCAGCCAGCAGTGTTTAAGCAGAGACTAAGCAACAAAGAGAGGAGCAACTTTGCCCCCCTATAGAGACTTACTGTTACTGGAGAACTGATAATACGAAGGAGCTCACTAGATAAATTTACAGCGACTTTATCAGGCTGTAGTTGATACTTAAACTTGGGAAGATGCGTTTTTGCAAAACTTTTTTTTTTGCGGTCCTGCTGCCCCTGCTGATATCAGCACAGTATCAAGGCGACAACGGAATAGTTGTCCCGGAACATGGATTTTGTCAGCCGATTTCGATACCTCTGTGCACGGACATTGCTTATAACCAAACCATCATGCCCAATTTAGTGGGTCATTCCAACCAGGAGGACGCAGGGCTCGAAGTGCACCAGTTTTACCCGCTCGTGAAGGTACAGTGCTCGCCAGAGTTGAAATTCTTCCTGTGTTCCATGTATGCGCCTGTTTGTACAGTTTTGGAAAAGGCCATTCCTCCATGCAGATCGATTTGTGAGAGGGCCAAGCAGGGCTGCGAGGCTCTTATGAACAAGTTTGGCTTTCAGTGGCCGGACCGATTGCGCTGCGAAAACTTCCCTGTGCTGGGAGATGGACAAATCTGCGTGGGCCAAAATGACTCCTCCACTGCCACCGTCCCTCCGGTTATATCTGTTCCAGGAACGTCGGATGTCTCCATAATCCCCCCACGTGGAAGGCCATTCCATTGCCCGTCTGTTCTTAAAGTTCCCCCATATTTGAATTATAAATTTTTAGAAGAGAAGGACTGTGCCGCTCCCTGTGAGTCATCTAGGAGCGGTGGGAAAATGTTTTTCAGTGATAAAGAAATTCATTTCTCGCGCATATGGATTCTAGTTTGGTCTGTGCTTTGTTGTGCATCTACGTTATTCACAGTAACCACTTATTTAGTTGACATGCAACGCTTCAGATACCCAGAGCGGCCCATCATCTTCTTGTCTGGCTGTTACACTATGGTCTCCATTGCCTACATAGCAGGCTTCTTCCTCGGTGATAGGGTGGCGTGCAATGATGGCTTCACCCCTGATGGCTATAAGACCATAGTCCAAGGCACCAAAAAAGAAGGCTGTACTATCCTCTTCATGATGCTCTATTTCTTCAGCATGGCCAGCTCCATATGGTGGGTCATTCTATCGCTCACCTGGTTCCTGGCTGCAGGTATGAAATGGGGCCACGAGGCCATTGAAGCTAACTCTCAGTATTTTCACCTGGCAGCCTGGGCAGTGCCAGCTGTCAAGACCATTAGCATCCTGGCCATTGGGCAGATTGAAGGTGATGTGCTCAGCGGAGTCTGCTTTGTGAGTCTCAGCAACCTGGATCCTCTGCGGGGCTTTGTTTTGGCCCCTCTCTTCATTTATCTTTTCATCGGCACCTCTTTCTTGCTGGCTGGCTTTGTGTCACTGTTCAGAATCCGCACCATCATGAAACACGATGGCACCAAGACGGAGAAGCTGGAGCGATTAATGGTACGGATCGGGGTGTTCAGCGTGCTCTACACGGTACCTGCCACCATTGTTATTGCATGCTTCTTCTATGAGCAGGCCTTTCGGCCCCACTGGGAGCACAGCTGGGTCAGCCACAACTGCAGGAGCCTGGCCATTCCCTGCCCTATGCATCCTGGACCCCACATGACACCAGACTTCACCGTCTTCATGATCAAATATCTGATGACTCTGATAGTGGGCATCACCTCTGGTTTCTGGATCTGGTCTGGAAAGACTCTGAACTCCTGGCATAAGTTTTACACAAGGCTGACAAATGGCAAACACGGAGAGACCACTGTGTAGAGTGAAAGCACATAAGTGTTGCTGGGATTATTATTTGTTTTATTATCTATACCTCATGTCATAGGTAAGTAGCACAGTGAGTAGCTGTAGCATTTGTGTTTGCCTCAGCTTTCTAGTCCCACTTGCATGCCAAACTGAGGGTTGGATTTTGAGAAAAACACAAGCTGGATAAACACAGACTGAACCTGACTGTGTGAACAAATAACAATCATGGCTATGGATGCCATGTGCTGATTGCTCTCCTCACCTTCTCTGGTTCCTTTCTTAAAGCCTCCATAAACTCTGGGGAGTGATGATCCAGCAGACAATAGAACACAGACTGAATGACTGATTTGAATTTTTTTGAACTCTTGCAAAAACATTTCATGTACAGTTTTACAAAATTGTAAATAGTATTTGTAAAAACACAACATTATATTATTGTATTTAAAAAGTAAATACTTTACCTTATCTGCTAGTGTACTCAAACTAAGTAATTTTGCACTGTATGAATGCCACAAGCCCAGACAAAGACATGCCTGTTTTTTGTTCTTTTTGCATTTTCTTTTCTGTTAATTTGTGATTATAGATTAGAACATTGTGTTGTTATCCTTAATTTACGGAAAACATGTGCAGAGTCTCTGCAGAATTTACAGATATCAACTCATGACTATGAATTTTGAACTTGTGGTTAGACAGGAACATCATGCTTTGTGTGAGGTTTTTTTTCTCATCTTTCTGCTCTTATATGTGTTCAGTATTGTTTTAACAATTAAACCCTGTTGTTAACGTGTGATTTTCTTTAATTCAAGCACAGCCACATTGTTTTCTCAAGGGGTGAGGGTTGTATCACACCTGAACATCTGTTGCCTCAGACTGACGGGCAACAGTTAAAGTGATTATTGAACACAGAATTATCCCCCAGGGAAATACAAGGAATCCACGTACGTTGAGCCTGTCAGTATAAACACAATTCGCCTGTTAATCACTTACTCTGTCAGTAAATTGTAAAATATTGAACATCTGGGGAGGGGGGGGGTTGTGCCTAAGCAACTAATGCCACCATGTAAGAATGCAGCAGGGAACATCTTCACACATGTACATTAACATTGCGTTCGAGTGCTGAACAACAACAAGAAACTTTTTTTTCTTGCCTGTTGTGTAAACTAATGGGAATCTTCTGGCAAGCCAAGCCTGTGCTGTTGCATAGGTGTGAAAATGTTCCCGCTTGTGCGGTCGGTGAAGGCGGAAGAAAAATATTCATTTGCTGTTGTTACTTCTCTGGACTCTCTGTGTATTGTAGCAAGTTGGAATCCCCCAAGCTGCTTATGGCTGAAACTCAATCGTCTCTGCAGTGATGTCATGAAGTAGATGGATGTGTAAGAGAAAGCTGATCCCTGTGCCTCAGAGCAGAAGCTCTTGGCTAGAGGCATGCATATAGTGTATGCATATAGTATATACTGTTAGTGAGTGAGTGAGTTAGTCTGCACCTCTCTGGATAATATTCTAATTTGAGTTACCTTTTCGACTTATATCACGACCAATGGGTTGTTATATTTATTTGATGTTTGTCTTTTTTATATCCTCACCAAGGGTTTAATAAAGACGGGTTGTAATAACAGATGGGTAAGAGTGATTAAAGGTAAGAACAGAGACTCTAAGGGGGGAAAACCATAAATCTACCTGCCTCCTCTATTCTGCCCTTTTACACCCTCTATGTCTCCACCCTCCCTGCCTCTCTCCGCTCAGATGAATGGGGGGAATGTGAGTGAGTCAGTGGAGCAGTGCTGGGCCTTTGCCTAGTGACAGACAGTCTCCTGTGCTGCTCACTTCAAAGTGCCGCTGAAACCTGACAAGCTTCATGTAAACAGTACTGCCTGGCCCGAAGGCCCACTTCCTGCGCTATACTCAGCTTAATGGCTGGCTTGTTTGGCTTTGCACTGAAGCAGAGAAACGAATGAAGTGTGAGAGAATGAAGAGAGGCGGTATGTGGGTGGGGTCCCAGTGGTGAAGAGAGTGAGATTGTTTTAGGATTTAGGGGAGGAGGGGTTTGGAGAGCCTGATGGAAAATTCAGAATTATTTGCTTTTGTCTTGCAGAGAGAGAAAAAAAAAAACAAAGAGAGAAAGAAAATGAGAATCCAAATGAGGAGAGACATAATTGTGATTTGGCAAATATTCTGAGAACAAAAACCTTTGATCGCAAACCATCAAAACTAAATAGAATCAGATGCTGCTCCTAGTAACTTGTCCCACAAAAATAAATTGTAAAATATACTCTGTGAGTAAGTCTTTAATGCTTTCTATGCCCAGTGACCTATCTGGGGTAGTTCAATACAGATTCTACTTGGTGAACTTCACAATCTCTATCCATGGAGAGAACAGTTTAAAAATGTGAAGCATTAGTTGGAGTTTTATGCCTAAAACTTTAACTTTATGCATAAAACTGTTAATATTATCTACGCAAGCGCTGGTAACTATCCAGAGTAAATTCGGCTCTTTAATGTTGTTTCCACGTTTCTCGGAAGCTGCAGTCTCATGTTGTTGGTCTCTGATCTTAAATCTTGCATGCAGTTGGTTCCAGCTTGCTTGGGGGCAAGAAGGGACAAGTCAAGGATCATGAAGACAGGAAGAATGTTTCTAGAGTTGATATTATGGTGTCGCTCCTATTAGACGAAGGTCT
This sequence comes from Mchenga conophoros, assembly GCF_057382185.1. Taxonomy (NCBI): domain Eukaryota; kingdom Metazoa; phylum Chordata; class Actinopteri; order Cichliformes; family Cichlidae; genus Mchenga; species Mchenga conophoros. The sequence continues at coordinate 31,384,559 of NC_140529.1, forward strand.
AGGCATGTCGGAAAAGGATCGTGTTGTTAGTCAGTGTTCTCACAGGTTCTGTAGATCCATCTTTTGAGCATGCTCTAATGTACTATGAACATTTTCTTAGCTTGTAACTTTTTATCCAGCCTGTGAAAGTGCTTCAACCAGACAAAGGACTAAGAAAAAGAGGAAAATGGTTAGAAAAAAAGGAAAGGAAGAAAAAGGGATCCAGACATGTAGTAAGCCTGTTTCTAATCAAATCTTGGCACAAAATCAAGAAGGAACCCATGCTCAGAAGGCTGGATTAGTTGCAGTCATACATTATCCTAACCATAGGAGAGTAGCTGAGGTTTTCCAGAGCACATACTCTATCTATTTGTCTTATATTGCCTTGAAGTCTCAAGAGGACATGCCATATGTTCTTTCTCCTCATGCCATTTGCTTTCAGAGTGGAATCAAGTGTAACAAATTGGCAGAAATATGATGGTTTAAATGTGTATTTCAGCTTCTGACTTTGATTCAGGGCTTCCAGCCATAAAGGGTCACCGTAAAGAGGTGTCTTTCTTTTGGTCGTCATTAAAATCATTTTCTAATTGCTGACTTTTTTCCCCCTCATTGTTACCTCACAAGCCATGATATTTGAAGAACTACATTACTTAGTACAAATAACTTTGCTGATTTAAAAAAAAGTAATTTAAAATATCCATTTACTTTAATATTAATATGGTTATTACACCACCCACAACCATGGATTGAAAAGTGAAAAGCTGTGGCACCCACGATGTGGGACGGAGAGATTTTGCCGGTCTTTCCTCCCTACTGCTGTTAGACTCTACAACATGGTCTCTGCAGAGGACCACACACAAAAATCTCATACACATTTGTAACTCTCACCCTGTTTCCTGGATGTGCAATTTTCCCTATGTAACAAAGTATTTTATTCTATTTGTATAGTACTTATCCTACTGTATATAGTGTTCTTTCTATTTTGTATAGTATGTTATTCTGTTTATCTTATTCTATTATATTATTTTTCTCTTAATTTTTTACTGCTCTTGTACTTCTGCCGTGACCAAAAATTTCCCATGTGTGGAACTAATAAAGGTTTCTTTTATCTCATCAGTGAAAGGAGATGATAATGGGGTCTGTAGGCATACATCATTTCTAACAAGATGTCCAGTTCTTCTTATTAGCGATCACTACACTTTGTTGGTTTCCAAATCGCATTGATTTGGTGAACACAGTTAAAACTAGAAAGTGTACCCGCCTTTACTTTCTCGTTGGCTGATTTTTATTGACATGTATCTATGTGCTATTGTATGCTCATAAGCGCACAGACAATGCAAAGGTGGCTTTGACAAGAATTCAAACATAAACTGTTGACACTGACACTGGGATGTTGGGGGAGTTTATTTAGTCCCCTGCCTTCAAGGACAAGGGTGCAGAATCAGTGTAGAAAGTAGGGGAGTGGCTCAGAGCCTTTCCAGCTGCCGAGCAGAGAGGTGCCGACAGCTGCATGACTGATATTTTGGGAGCCTGCAGTAGGCCTGGGATAATAATGGTCTTGATTGGGAGGAGTGTGTTTGAAGTAAAAGGATTGGTTAATGTGCATCTAGACACCACACTGTGTACACAACCATGTCTCTCTCATAAACTGTCAGAATGATGGTACAAGTAGCAAATGATAACACACACAGTGTTAGGGACTAAAGCACAAGTTTTTCTGCTACTGTGTTGTGTTTTTTTTCCCACAGCTGAACATATTTATTTTTGTAAAGTTGCAAATTTCAATGTTATGGAGACTATGAATGTACTCACAATGTATGCACACGATAAAGCCCAAAAATATAAATTTGTGTTACAAAACTTGTGGTCCTGTCGCCAGGCAGACAGCTTTACACAGATATAGACAGGGCCCACACCACTTAGAGCTTTAAAAACCAACAATAAAATCTGAACATCAAATCTAAAACTAACAGGTAACTACTGAAATCGTGCAAAGGACTGGTGTAATGTGGTCGCTCCTTTTGTGTTAAAAGCCGTTGGAGCATCATTCAGAGTTGACTGCAGTCTGTGTATGGTATGGTAACTGATGCCTGAGTAAAGTGCGTTGCAGTAATCAATTCTAGAAGAAATAAGATCACGAGTGACCTTCTTTAAATAGGACTGCAACAGGAATGGTACAATTTTTGATTTCTGTCAAAACTGAATGAAACAGGACATCATGATATGTCATCATCAACATCATATCTTCAAATTGCAAGCCTCTTTGCAAATATTTTCGAGACATTGACCAGAGCTATGGGAGGAAGGTGCAGTTATGATTGTTTCATTTTTTTTAGTCATTCAGCTTAAGGAAGTTTTTAGACGTCCAGATTCTAACTTCTTCTACACAAGACCTAATGTATAAGTTATCAATAGTACCAGGTTGAAACATAGAGTTGTGGATTGTTTGCATAGCAATGAAAATCTATACTGTGTTTCTGAAGCATTCGTCCAACCAGAAGTATGTAGGTTGTTTAAAAAATGGAGGATCAAAGACAGATCCCTGGGGGACTCTGTAAGAAAATAGTGCATCAAAAGAAGAGGCATCACTGATCCTTACGGAGAATGACCTGCTAGAAAGATATGAAATGAACCAATCCAGCGCTAGATCACTGATGCCAACAGTTTTTTCAAATGGCTCACTAACATATTGTGATCTGCAGTATCAAATGCTCAGATAAAATCAAGCAGAATTAAGACACAACCAGCCCAGAGTCAGATGTGAGCAGTAGATTATTAGAGACCTTGACAAGAGCTGTTATCATGTAAGTGAAGCCCAGACTGAATATATAATATATATAAGATAAAAGTGGCAGTTTGAACCCATCAAGTTTTAAATGATTGAGTCTGGCCCAGAAAGTGTCAAAGGTGCTGATAAAACCAAGTCCAGCGGCAGAAGGAAAACTCTTCATCCAGCTATGCAAGTAAAAGAGGTGACTAAAGAGTTCAGAGCCTCTAGTTATGACAGAAATGGTGCCAGACAAAACACACATCCTTCCCAAGCTTTCTATGGCAGTGGTTAAAGACTCTAGATCATGCTGACAGAGATAATCAAGACAAGAAGTCATTTAATTTAATAGAGCTCAGTCTTTAGAGAGAGGAGAGAGCTCTGGGAGTGGGTATTTTTATGTCACTTCCTTTGCTTCCATGGAGTCAGCCATTTTTTTGGATGCTGCGACAGCCAGCCAAACAGTATTATAGAGACCTCCAGCATGCACTATTGCCTCGTTATTTATTTATTTTTCTATTTTAAAAGCTCTTATCTGTTTCACACACAGATAAATATCAACGTTTCTGTGCTGGAAAGTTCTCTGTGCCTTAAAACCACAAGTGATACACATTTACAGACCGCTTCCCATAGCAGCAGTTCACAGGGTATCACCAAGAAGTGGGTTTAAAAGTAAAAGAGATTAAAGATTCTTCAAATTGATATCCTTCAAATTCATTAGAAGTTGAGCGAGCTCTGCAGTACGGGCCCCTGGAAAAAAATCACTACGACTATCAAACCATGCTGATGTGATGTTATAGCTTTGTTACTCTGAAAAGATGACGTCACTTGAAAAAGTGTGCTTTCAACATCTCTCTGGAACACAGGCTTTTCACTATGTTAGTGTCACAGGACAAGCCTCTAGTCTGACACAGCGCTCACCTATCTTGTTATGAATGTAAAGATGCTGCTAGATACTCTGGAATGAACTTTTAGTGTCAACTCCATACTTACAATTTCACTGTATTAATTATCTTATTTTGGAACTGCTATCCGATCAGTCTTCTCACCTCTTATAGTTTAAGAATAGAGCAATCACAAATATGACTTGTTCTTTTTTGGTATTTAAGCTTCTTTTTGTTCCATGTCTTGCAAAAACACTTGAGGCAGTTTAGTCCTATTCAGCAGGGGGCTACGGTGAGTCTAAAAAGCCACATAATGCAACAGCTGTTGAAGTAATCGCAGCTTTTAATTGACAGGTCAATTAACCCCCTACAGATAATTCACAAGGCAGCAAAATCACTCTTATTGACCCATTAATGAAACATGGCAGCACTCTGAGCACCTGCATCTAAAGATAAACTAAATTTATTGAAGAGAATGAGATGGCAATACTCTAATCTAATCTGTTACTCTCTCATGAGCCTCAGTAGGGCCTCAGGCTTCAATGACGACTTCTTGAGTCGGCTCCTCTCTGGCGAGTGCCGCCCCCCTTATTTTAATGGAGGCCCTCCTAACAACTCTTTCTGAGGAATTTACAGCCTTGGCCGATTCTCACTCCAGCCCAGGGCTGGGAAGGTGGGGTGGAAGTCATGCTGTGGCCTTGTACCAAAAGAGCCAGCAATGGAAATGTAAAGGCAGGGTGGCAGCAGAGCTTGAACATGAATGTTTCTGTGCTACTTAACTCAAAAATCAGCCACACAGGGGTCCACGTGTATTTAATACATCAATGATAGAAAAGAAATACATGAAATAACATCGATGTCCACCTTAAGTCTCCAAGAACTGTAAGGGTAAATGCTAAGATACAAAAAACCAAAAAGATTGCAATTTAGACCCTCTCAAGTATACAGCTTTTGATGCCAGTCAGTCCAATATGTGAAAAGGAAGGGATACTTTTAAACCTTAAAGCACAAAACAAGCATATTTTGAGCCTCACAGCTGAAGTTAATTCTTTCACTGTACATGTGTTCACTATTGTGCTTGTGAATATGTGAGTAAATCTGTGTGAATGAGTGGCTGTTGGAAGGCTCCAGTTCTGTAGGTTCTCTCTGTAATTTCACTCTCTGCTCAGCATAATCACTTCCATGTGGGCCCTCTCCAACAACAGAGTGTTGAAGGGGCCCGTTGCAAAGGTGGGAGTGAAACGCAGACACATATGGGCTCACAAATGTTTTCACACATAAGATTGTCAAGTCCCGTCTCACCGAAGTGTCAGACAGCAGAGAAGATTTGGCCTCCATTTGCTTGAGCGTCGCTGTAGTTATTTGTGGTTTAAGTTGTTCGTATATAAACAGATACAGAAAATAGATATTTTTTTCTTTGACATATAAAACCACAAATGCTGGGTGTCTCAGACCAACTCAGTTAAAATCTTAGTATTCCAGTCTTTCAATTTGTGAAATTGCAGGAAGTCATTTGCCAGTTTATGCTCATTAGCAATTTCCTTTAGCGGTATTAAGAAATTTTGTGGTTTTCTTTTGCATCCTGTTAGTTTTTTGTGGTGGCTTCTGCCACACAAGTTAAATCATTGTCCAGGAATGCCCTGAGGGCTGCTGAGGACCACTCACGGACAATGTGTGAAACCAACAGAGCGGAAAACAACAGGGCCTTCTGCACAGCAGGGTCAGCATGTAAGGATACCTCTGCTCAACATATTTCCTGTGGAGATTATTGTTATGTGCAAAAACTCCTGCTAGGAGACCAAATATTTTAGGGTACATGTCAAAATATGTAAAGAGTAAAAATACTCCTGATATCACAAGATTAAACCCTTTTATTTAGTGATTGGTTCATGGATAATTTTATAAATTTTTGGTGAATACCACCCCCTGCTGTTCATACACCGCTACAAAACAGAAGTCAAAATTAACCAACAGTTAAAACATGATGAAATTGTCTATCTGCAGCAAATTAGACAGCCATTTAGTGCCCTGTTAATTTGACCAACCATCTCAGCCATGGGCAAAAAATGAAAATCAATAAAATTTTAAAAGATAATTTATTAGTACAGTGATCATAAAAAAAACAAAGACATAAAACAGTGCTATGACCCACTTACAAAAAGGGATAAAACACACAGTCCAAGGCCAGGACCAGCGATGCCACAAGTCAGTTACACTTCACACGCCAACAACTTTAACAGGGAACAGCAGTTTTTCTACAAGACCCACCACCCTGTAAGTAGTAGGCTGGCAATCACCCCGACCTCAGCAAACCAACTCTGCCTTTAGGCTAGGGCGTATAGTAGGCCTTGGCCTGCACACAGAGAAAAAATGTACTCAATTGCATCTTAATTGTATAATTCAGACGGCAGCAGACCAGAGTGTGAGTTTAATCAAATACACCTGCCTTAAATGAGCACAACCCAATCATAGCCACTGGCTCACAACAACTGTGACACACAAAACCACTCTCAAACTAGGCCCATTTCCCACAGCAAATATAGACGTGAGGTAATATAAGCAATAGTCCACTATGTTACAGCCCACTGGGAGAGAAGAATAGAAAAATAAAATGTCCATCTGAAGAAGTACCACCACACAGTCAGTTACATGAATATTTAGACAATGACATTTTTTTTGTTTGAGTATTGTAATTGGACACTGGGCTGATGAACAGTTTGATGGCCAGGTGAGGCACATTCCCTCATTATTCAAAGACAAATTAAATGGATAAATGATCTGGAGTTGATTCCAAATATTGGACTTGCATTTGATATCTTTTAACTGGAATGTTCAATATAAGGTTTAGAGAAATGCTGATGCAACAACAACAACAACAACAACAAAAAAGCCAAATAAACCTATCAGAGAGACAGCAAAAAGCAGCAAAAAGCAAACCCCACAGCATGGAAAACTGCGGGCAGATTGACGCACAAATAAGCAGAAACTGCAGGTGGCTGCAGTAAAGGCCTCGCTGAGCATCTCAAAGGAAAAAACGTATTTGGTGATGTCCATGGATTTTAAACTTCAGGTAGTCATTGACTCCAGATCAGTTTCAATCAGTTACGAAAACCAGTCCTTATAGTTAATTCTCCAATTACATTTAAGCCTCTAACAAGGGTGGGGAGGGTATGAAAATGGCTTTAATTCATAACAAGTTAATGCAGTGTTAAAACTCTAAAGATGAAAGACTCTGTGGTTTAAAATCAACTATGGTGAATTGTGTCAGTGTGCAAATCCTCATATGGATCTGACTGTGTACTTACATGTAAGGTCAACTAATAATAGCAACGCCGACAATTCAAAACGGAAGCTTGTAGTGCTTGAGGAAATGTAGTCCACCTCTAGATGGCGCCAGTGTTCTCATTCAGTCAAAAGGATGGCGAAAGGAAGTGGCATCTGTTAGTAGCAATGACTGTAGAAAACACAACAGCAAAGAGGTGTTAACAGCTGAGCATGACTTTCCGAGTTTCTCTAGAAGACGGTTGGGTTATTATTTATTAATTCTTTAAATGCGTTTCCGGGCTTTGGCAAGTCAAAGGAAGATACAAGTAACCCCATACATGCCGCCAATATGCCGAGCTTTGCTGGAAGAGTGAGCTACTACTGCTAGACATGATGACTTTGAATCAGCTGAAGACAGAAGATGTTAAAATCAGGTGATGTAGGTTCGGGTATTTTTCAGTCAAGTCTGTTATTAGAATCCAAAGAAAATGTCTTGGATTTTTCATTTTATGGTGAGCGGATGATATGGCTGACCAGGTCAACTTAAACTTAAAAATACAGCCTAATTCTCTGTATGATAGTCAATAATAATAACAATAATAATAATAATTATAAAAAGATTAAACAAATGTAAGAAAACAAAGTATAGAAAGTTTATGATGGAGTGCCAAGAGAGGAACTGTGGTACTCTACTATATGAGGAAGTCAGGGGTGACAGAGAAGTACTGTAGTTGAGGGTGGTGCGGATCTGCTTAATGACATATTGGTGAGGTGTGCATTTCATGATAAAATAGTTTAAGGGCATGCGACTACATCAGTGGTTGGTTCTTAGCCCCTGCTTGTTTGTAATGCTATATGGATAGATAGGATAACAGATGGGTCTCGTTGGACAGATGACACTGTAATCAGTAGTGAGAGTAGGGAGCAGGTGAAAGACAGCCTGAGATGTTGGACATAGTGGAGGTAGATCAGAATCAGAAGACTTTATTTATCCCCAAGGGGCAATTAACAAACAACAGAGCAGCATAACATTGAAGATAAGGACAATAAGAACAGGCAATAAGAGTGAAATAATAAATACACAGAATATACAGTATATACAGTTTTAAAATTAAACTGACTGAAAAGTGAATAAAGTGTTGGTAGTAGAAGAGGGTAGTTTATGTTTCTGGTGTGGGAAATGATCTTATCGGCTGGAGTTAAAAAGCAGAGTGGCTTTGGGGACAAATGTGGCTCTGCTCCTCTCAGTCCTGCAGGAAATGCAGCAGTGGTGTCGCCCAGAGGGGAGCCATTGAAATGCGGGTGAAGAATGTGAGAGATTTTGGCTTCCTGTCTAAGGGCCTGTTGGCTGAAAACCTGTGCCAGAGTTCTGACAGGCAGGCCAATGATTTTAGAGCACACTGATGCAGTGTGCTGCAGTCTGTTCTTGTTCTGAAGGCTGAGGAAGTGAGTTTAAAGAATTTAAAGCAAGTGAGGTGAACAAAGGCAGTTTAAGTCGTTGGAGATGAGTGTCTTGGGTCATTTGTGACAGAAGGATAGCAGCAGGAGTAAAAGGGAAGGTTTTTAAGATGCTAGTGAGACCTACTGTGATGTATGGTTTTGAGATGGTGGCACTGACAAAAAAAAATATAGGAGACTGGAGGTAGCAGAGTTGAATTTACAAAGATTTTGGTTGGGAGTATCCAGAATGCACAAGATTAGAAATGAGTACTTTACAGGAACAACTCAGGTTGAGCAGTTTGGAGACAGAAGATAGTGAGGCAAGGCTGAGATGGTCTGGGCATGTACTGTGGAGGCATCGTAGACATATATTGGGCTATTTATGTTATAAATGGTGCTGCCAGGCAGGAGGAAAAGAGGAATATCATAGAGAATATTCATGGACATAGTGATGGAGCTCGGTGAGCTGATGTGGAGAAGCCTGGAGGGGGCAGCAGAAAGTAGAAGATAAGAAAATAAATAAAGGTTAGGTTCCAGATTTGGGAAACTCTTCTTTTCCCTTAATTTTTACACAAATAGTTGGCATCTACAGAGCACCCCCTGGTGCTCCTCCTTACCATTATTTATATAGCAACTGCTGCAGAATTATGTATTTCTGTAGTGATCTGGAGTTGTAATGAAAGCCAAGGTGTGGATGTGTTTACTGTAGATTCTTCCTTGGTAGCAGCTTCCTTGGTTGAAAAGTGACTTGAGTAGTGTTAAATGCACTTGAGAAAGCAAAGAATGTAAAACAATATCATCTATTGAAATCATAATGTTATATTCTAGGTCTTTTGTTCACTAGGTGATTTAAAAATGCTATATGATGATTCAGCAATAAAGCATAAAATAGAAGCATGAAAATTAGCCATTGAGGAACTTGTGTAAATGAAAAGGATCTAAACTTCATCGGATTGATCCAGTGGGTTTTCCTATCTTACATTCTTTTTCTGACGCTATGCTTCGTGTGAAAAGAAGCCTTTGTTTACTTTTTCATTTTAAATTATGAGGCCAAGGTTTTCTTCTCACCGGCAATGCACCCGTTTCACTTTTTAAGCATGTCAAAGATTTTCATCTGTAGATGAAATAGTTTTGACTGTGCTGTGACCATCTCCACTTTTCATCTTTGTCTGTCTTACGTAAGTCTTAGTCCGAGGAGGTGAGCGGGGCTTCTCCGTGCACAACAAGAGCTGTATGCATCAACTTAACATATACGCATAATATCCACTCTATGTAATATACAGATCCAATAGTAGGACAGTCAATGAGAAAATGTTTAGAGATGTCTGAAGCCCAAGATCTGGGGTTCTAGGTATCATTTGTACATACAATGACCTCAATTTATTTATTTATTTTAAAAAGGTCCCTAATAAATTATGTTACTTGCATTGACTTGCATTGGCACGAGCGAAGACACTGTGAGACAAATGCAGCACAATCATTCTGTTTCCTTTTTAATGAGCAGCCCTGTAGCTAGAGAGTTTGTGCCAACTTTCTGTGCGTGTTTTGTCTTTGATGTCACGTCTTATTAAACGCTTTATGTCCGACCTTATTAGATACTATTTCTGTCATACTGTGCAAGGTTGTTCAGCCGTGGTGATTTGTTTCTGTACTGCGACATTCCTTTTCAGTATTGCAGTAGTTGTTAGCTTCACCTGGAGACGTTGCAGACCCTGGGTGAATAACTTAAACTTTCATTCAGTGTGTGTCACTATGTAGAAATTCCCTGGTACCCAGGGAATTACAATAGTAAGGCAGTCAGGTTCTGGGTGTGTTGCCTGACTGACTAAAAAGGCGAAAATAGTTTCCAGCAAATGTAGCTTAACAATGTAAATGGGTCTAATCTGTCTTACCTGAACTTTTGTATGTTATTATTAACCTGCTGAGGCAATTTTGTGTTGAATTTCAGTGGTTTCATCCCAACCCAGGCTTTAGAGACAAAACTAGGCCTGGATCGTTATGCTATTTAAAAAAAAATCTTAATAAAAGCAACAACAACAGTAATAAGAATACGATTTTTTTCAGACATTGGGCTTTTAACATGTGTAATAATGTCTTTGTTCTAAAAAATCCCAACAAGGATGTCTGTGTTGGCAGCTTTTTGGTAAACGAGATAGGAATTCTCCCACGGAAACTAAAACAAGCCCCTTGCAGTCCCTTTTTGTGTGATCATTGATGTGGAATTTGGGAAGCTGGGATGGGGGTGGAGTGGAGAGAGATGTTATCACCACTTCAGCAGGTTTCTGTAGAATTCTCTGACTATCAATCCAGCATTTGTAGTGTAGTTAATTCACCTAATTGAAACTGCTACACCAAGATGCACTCGTGTTGATAATTGTTGTTTACTTGTGGCTGAAACCTGTAATAAATAATACAAACTTCATTCAACCTGGCAGAGAGCACTGCTGTTCTCCGTTGAGATGAATGCCTCAAACATGTATGTTTTACCAAGAGCAGTTCTCCTGCACAGACGTCTCCTGGTTACTATATTAGCACGTGGAAGTCAAAGTGACGCTGCTGCCGTTCAAAAAGGCCATCGTTCTTGTGTTGGGATATATTGTACCAGGGGAAGGGGCTCAGATTTGACTGTTGCTACAGTCAGAGGATTTAGAGTCCGCAGGGATGAAGTAAACCTTTGCAATGGTGATGTCACTGGCATCACAAAGTTCAGTTGTAGCATTGATAAGTGAGAAAGCAAACAGAGAAACCGGTGAACAAGACTGCATTCACCAAACAGAACACAAAGCGACCTTTGCCTGGATAGGTAGATAAGTCCCCCTCATTCGCTCCCACTCTCCCGCTTTATATCGTTCCATGTTTAAATGTAGTGTTTACAAGGCATGACAAAAAGGAGTCCGAGTAGTGGGTTTTTGCTGTTACAGTGATTTTGAAAGCATATGAGACGTCCGCCGCGCCTGATATGGCCAAAGTGAAACAACATGATTTGTCATGTAGGTGGAGCTAGATGTAGATAATAGGAGGGTGAGTAAAAGGGACTAGAACGTGCAGTAAAGTGTGAGGACTGAGGGCAGAGCTTCAGTGGTTTAGCACAGGGTGAGAGGGACACACAGAGGCTTGTTAATTTTATGAAAAAGATAGTGAGCAAGCCACAGAGGCCAACACCACAGTGACAGAGAGAGGAAGTTTGATAATCAGTTTGAGGCATGACTTTGTAATTCTTTTTTCATTTGTTGGTTTCCTGAAACAGACATGAATAGTGATGGCAGCAAACAGCGTTTTGTGTCGACCTTTAAAATGCGCATCAAGGCCCCCGGTCCATCACCTGCACCTGAGAACGGGCCAGGAGTTGTCGGCACAAGGACCTCAGTAAAATGTACTGATGCAGGTAAGAGCTGCTTTCAAGAAGAAAACACACAACTGGTGACATTTATGGATGTCAGCGTTTGAACAGGCAAGTCTGAGCACGGCAGTACTTCTTGATAACAAGTTGGCGACCATCCAGAGCGGACTCCAACATATTCTTTAATATTCACTTGTAAAAACAGATTGTTTGCCTAAACTAATAGCGCTCACGCATGCAACACAAACAGTTTGCTACACTTAAAATTAATATTCAGTTTCATGTTTATTTTGAGTTTAGCCGTCCAGTAGTGTGCTTGTTTATTGACTTGGAAGCCTTTCACTTTCATGTCAGCCCACAGCTGACATCTCATTTCCTATGTCCTCAAAATGTTGTTTTTTTGTTATAACCAGCAAGTCACATGTGCTGTATTTCTCATGGTCATTAGTTTGCTCTTCCATATTTCCATATATTATATGTCGCTGTTGCTTCCATGTCATCGATCTGTTGGGCAAATGGCAACTTTGTACAAAACCTTCAAAGTCAAAATCAAGTCAAAAGTTCAGGAACAGGCACGTCTTTGGCTGCTGTTCAAATCAAAGGTTTTAAAGAGTGTCAAGTGAAATATAGAGTTACTAAAATTAATCTTTCCACTAAACTAACAACACATACCAGCTATTTGATAAAATAGCTGCTATGAGCCACCTCTGAGCGTGTCTGTGTGCAGAAGTGTTGCTCAGAGTTGTTGCAGCATTCAGTTCCTTTTCAGAAACACCAGTGTGCTAACTGAACCATTCAGTACTGTAAACACTGGTTAAAGGTTCATAGAAAAGCACCGTTTTGTTAAATCATAACTAGTATGCTGTATATGGGTTTACAATGGGCAATAATATGTGGTTCTTCTTTCTAGGTTTCTAAGTTACACTGCCTAAGAAACGACCTGGGAGTCTGTAATGACATGAAATTGTGTATTACTACTTTATGCTCCACGTTTCAAGCAGTAATTCACCTTGGGGCAAATTAGGGTCCCTTGCTTAATTTAAACACTTTTTTGTTAAACTGTAACTAGTGTACTGTATATGGGCAAAAATGCAGTTCTAAGGATAGATTACATAATTTAATACAATAAGACTTTGTCACTTTTGTATTAATTGTATTGTAATTCTGTATCTCCTCCAAATCCAGGGTCTAAACATCTGGATCCACCTGTCTTCATACAGCCTCTGGAGGACTGCTGTGTAGATGAAGGGACTGACATTAGGTTACGTGGAGTTCTCAAAGGAAGTCGACCGATCAAAATATCGTGGCTGCACAATGGTGAGAAGAGACAGTTTACAATGCATCTCAGTTTACACTGCATATACTTTTCAGCTGTGGGTGTGGTCAACCAAAGAACGCTAAAGAGCAGATAATTATTCAAAACAAACATGTTTTTGACTTTCTGTTTTTTATGCATTCAATTAAAAATGCCACATAGAGAATCAAGAAGCCAAAAGTAGTGCAAGAGCATGCTGATGGGTTGCTTGTTTACCTCACCTGTTGGCAGGTGAAGTGGCCCGTTTCGGGAAGGCTTCCTTCAATGGCAGGGAGGCCAGTTTTGTTGTGAGGGAGTGCTTACCAGAAGACGCCGGTGCCTACACCTGCTTGGCAGAAAGCAGCGCAGGGAAGACATCTTGCAGTGCTGCTGTGGTTGTAAGAGGTGAGCAACTGGGAACTCATGAAATATTCAGCTAATTGGACAATTTACCTCTTGCAACTTTAAGTCTACAATAAATGGAACGTTCAGTGTGTTCATTACTCAAAACAAAGCCAGAGTTTTATTTCTGATGTAGTCTCTTCTCGTTTTTCTCTTCTGACCAAATTAGACTTTGAAAGTATCTGTGGCGTGCAGAATCGCGCTTTAAAGACTCCCACTTCTCCATCCAAAAGTGTAATGGGAAATGGAACGTTACCGCAGACTCCAAAAGATGAGCTACACAAATTCAAAGGATCTATTTGTATGTCTCCTACAGGCTCTGATAGGCAGAGCCCAGTCTCATCTCCAAAAGGTAAACCAGAATTATTTGATTAGACAGTGCTGGTTAATTTCTAGTCAAAAAACAAATGTAAATTAATTCCCATTTAATGAACTATAGTTAGCACAGATATAATGCAATTTCTTCTTTTCTCTTGCACACTGATCGGTTTCTTAGTATAGAAACAGTACTGATGTGTTTTGATGTACAATTTCTTGGCCTCTGTTTCAGTTTCTTCAGGAAATCCATGTTATGTTTATAAAAGGAAACGCACTTCCAGTCCTTGTGTGATTGGCCGTTAGGCAAAACATATATAACACAATTATGCAGCTCTCCGATACACCCACTGAAATTTCTCTGTACCAAGTATACACCATGTAGGGTAGTGGATAGAGCAAAGTACAGTAAAATAGTGCAAACTGATAGCCATAGATAGAAGAGCCACACCTCTATCCTTCTGGCTAAAACCTACCTGCACCTGATCTGTCTTTGCAGAAGTCGTCCCAAAGAAGCGAGCCAACTCAAGGATAGGTGAGAAAAACGCTCTTTTTTTTTTTTTCTTTTTTTTTTCCCACATACTGAGAAATTTACCCACCTCTCCAGCATCCATGTGCTTCTTATTAAGTGCTTGATAACTTCTTCTGTCTGCTGTTATTTTTCTTCTATGAAAAAATGTGACTTATTGTAGAGTTTGTTTGTGCGTAGGCGGATCTGTTGCTGGAGCTGTACTTTCTTCATGTCACCTTTGGTCTCATAATGCTCTCCTTACGCTTTAATGTGCTCTACTGAGTTGACTGAATCAACCTTAGGGTTTAGGCTGCAAAAGCAAATATGTGAAATACTCCCATAATGAGGTCTGGTTGTTTATTTTGAGAGCACAGGACATTTCATCATTTATTCATGGTTTTTATTTTTAGGAATGAAATATTGGCTTGTAATGGCAACAGCTTGTACTCAGAAGGTAAAACTGTGCACATTAAAGCCACTTAAACTTAATATTATCAGATCTACTTTAGTCAAATTCACCATTCTGACGCCACAAGATTTGAATATTGACAGCGAGAGAGATGACATGACTTCAGCTCATATATGGATTTTTTTGTGTGTGTGTGCAGCACAAAGCAGGGCAGATTATAATCCCTGGATACTGTATAATGTATGGCTATAAAAACATTTTCTCTTTACTTCCTTTAAGGGTAAACAGCTGGGAATGTGTATTTTCAAAAAGCTGGTGAAATATTTCAACAAACTTGATTACACAAAGACTTGTTGTCCTTGTGGGCGATAGGTCATCTGTATTGCATTGTGTTTTCACTTGAGGCACAAGGTCCTGCTAAATACCATAATAAGAAGGGTATCAGTTAGCTATTTCTTAGTCTTTATCTCATGCTCACACACATTAGTTTTCAGGCATTCAGCAGATATTTTTAACCCTATTGTGAACTGAGGAAGTGCAGATGCTGCAGTTCACTTTGAGTCACTTTTCTCATTTTTTTATTTTTATTTGGCAGGCCGATCGTTATGTTTTGAAAACCCACCGCAGCACGTGGAGGTGAAGGTGGGACAAAGCGCCAGGCTGACGTGTAGTTTTACTGGAAGCCCTCCTGTAGCATCTTGTTGGATCAGAAACAAAGAACAGGTGCAGCAATAAAAAGGATAAATAGCAAAAACAAGACATCTGCTTCTGCCATCTCAAATGTATTTGACTCCACATTATATCTATTTTTCCTGTTTTTCTGTGCAGATAGTGGACGGCCTAGAGCTAAGGACAGAAAATACTAATCGGAGTAGTACGCTGGTTATAGAAGAGGCTAAACCCCAGCACACAGGTCGCTACACCATTGTAGTAAAAGACCGAAAGAGCTCAGCAGAACACACAATCACCCTTTCTGTTATAGGTGAGTCTATTCTAAAGAGTCAGAACCAAATCAAGTAAAGCAGTTCCTTGGAGACTTATTTTAATCATCCTCCCACCAGAGAGACCACAACCTCCTGCCTCCAGTCCAGTGATCTCCCTTGTCTCCTCATCCAGTCTTGTGCTATCCTGGTCAGGCCCCTGCTATGATGGCGGCAGTGCCATCCTTGGTTATGTCGTTGAAGTAAATAACCAAGGAAGTGCTGAGCCTGAGGTTTGGAGAGAGCTAACAAGCGAGTGTAAGAGTACCTCATACAAAGTTTGTTCTGGGCTTCAGCCACAACAGGAACACTGCTTCAGAGTAAAGGCCTATAACGTAGTAGGACTAAGCGAGCCAGGCCCAGTGTCACCAGTGGTGAGAATGGAGGAAAGAGGTGAGGTGATACTGGGATTTTGACAGCACATTTGTAATAAAGGCAGGTATAATAAGCATTAGATTAAAGCTGTTGTGGCTGTGTGCATACATTCAGACAAGATAAAAGAAGAAGAAGCCCCTCAGATGTATACCACTGTGTCTGTTGACTCTTCCCACAAAGTTACGGAACACTACGATATGCAGGAGAAACTTGGAATGTGAGTATCAGATATGTCAAATCCCAATTTTCCAATAATAATCTTTCCAAGTAGAAACAAGAAGTTTGTCAGAAACTATAATTACAACAAGTTGAGAACGTTTTGACATTTCCAATTCCAAGGAAGTGTGTGAGTGGGAATTCCAGGTTGAAATTCTGCCAAGAAAATAAAAATGCTTTCAAGTAGAGGCATGCATTCCAGCTTGAAAACACCTGTAGTCGTGTTTTATCCATGACAAGGAATGTACGGTGACGTTACCGTATTAGTGATAGGTGAACAAGAATCAGATGGAAATCAGCCATTAACATGAACTACTTATTGTGATAGGCCATGATGGTGTAACCATTAACTATTCATTCCTAATATCCAGAGATAGAAATGACTAAACTTTCTTCATAAGGGGAAAATTTGGGATGGTGTACAAGCTCATCCACAAAGAGACAGGACGTGTGTGCGCTGGGAAGTTCTACAAAGGACGCCGTGCCAAGGAGAGGGAAGCCGCTCGTAAGGAAATAGAGCTGATGAATTACCTCCACCACCCCAAACTGGTTCAGTGTCTGGCAGCATATGATCACAAGTCTGAAATGGTCATGGTGATGGAGTTGTAAGTATCCTTATCAGAGCAAAAGGCAAAGCAAAATTCCTAGTATTTTCTGGTGTGTCACTGCTGTTTTGTTTGTCTGCAGTATTGCAGGTGGCGAACTCTTTGAACGTATTGTGGATGACAACTTTGAGCACACGGAGCCTTCAAGTGTGCACTACATGCAGCAGATCCTGGAGGGGATTGCCTACATGCATCAGCAAAACATTGTCCATCTGGACCTCAAACCTGAAAACATCGTATGTGTTGACACCACAGGCACCTCCATAAAGATCATCGACTTTGGCTTAGCCAGTAGAATAGGTATGTGGAACAATACTCTACTTTTATGCTTGTCTACCTCGTGTGCGTCTTAATACCTACATTATGGGATTTCCATTGAACAGATCAAAACACACCTCTGAAGGTGATGCACGGGACTCCAGAATTTGTGGCCCCGGAAGTGATCAACTATGAGCCTGTGGGTTTGGGGACTGATATGTGGAGCATTGGGGTGATCTGCTACATACTGTGAGTCTAACTGTCTCTTTCTATATTCAAGAGATAGTTTAGTATTTTTCAAACAAGATTTTTGTCTAAAATTCTTTAGCTCATACAATCAAAACTGAAATTTAGAGTTTTAGCCTTATTGTGCCACCTAGTGGGTATAGATTGAAACCACATGTAAAGGATGTATATTCAACACTAATCTTCTCCACTTTTTTTCTGTGGTTTCCAGGCTCAGTGGGGAATCTCCGTTCCAGGGAAACAGTGATGCAGAGACCCTGGCCTTGGTCACAGCTGCTCAGTGGGAGTTTGACGAGGAGAGCTTTGACGAGATAACAGAGGAGGCTAAAAATTTCATAAGCTCCCTGCTCAGCAAAGACCCGAGGTGATTTCATAGATTTACAACTGTAAAGTACCCTACTTTACCTCCTTACTTAACCATCTGTAACTGTAATTGTTGATCAGGCGTAGGATGACCTGTGAACAGGCCCTTGCCCATCC
This sequence comes from Mchenga conophoros, assembly GCF_057382185.1. Classification (NCBI taxonomy): domain Eukaryota; kingdom Metazoa; phylum Chordata; class Actinopteri; order Cichliformes; family Cichlidae; genus Mchenga; species Mchenga conophoros. The sequence goes on from NC_140529.1 coordinate 31,402,324, forward strand.
CTGGATGGCAGCATTTAAGTCTAAAGAGCTCACTCTCACCAAGAGTCTGTCCAAAGAGAAGATGAAGAGGTTTTTGGCTAGACAGAAGTGGAAGGTAAGCACCAAATTACTCTTTATTTATTTATTTATTATTTAAAATTTAAAATGTACATTTTGTTCTCATACACATTTGTCTCATAGAAAGCTGGCAAGGCCATGTTAGCACTGAAGAGAATGGCTCTGCTCTCTAAGGCGGAAGGCTCTGCATCTCCTACAACTCCTGGAGGAGGTGAAAATCTTGCATACCTTTACTCATCACATTGCACGCATTTTGGTTTAGTGGGTTTCCCATCTTATTGATATATATCTCCTAGAATCACCCCTGAGCCCAGAGGCAGAGGAAGCGTTGACCTCCCTGGAGCTTAAGCTGCAGGAACCCCCGGTGTTCACAAAGAGGTTGAAAGACCGGACTGTAACTCAGGGATCCAGTGCCCGTCTCTCGTGTCACCTCACAGGTACAAAGCAACTTCTTATCTTGGATTCAAGTCAGACTTACTGTAGCAGGCTTGAAAATTCAATCTTGAACATGTAAAAACATCTTTTCTTTGATAGCGTTTCAAAAGTTGTGTTCTTTTCCCTCCTGATCTCACATTTCTGTTTATCTTGCCAGGTTACCCTGACCCGGAGGTGCTGTGGCTGTGTGGTGATGAGCCTATTGAGGAGTCCCCCACTGTGCAAATAGAGTATGAGGAAGATGGCCAGTGTACGCTGGTTCTAGCCAAAGTTGGCCCAGAGGACGGCAATGTGTATACCTGTAGGGCCACTAATGACCACGGGGAGGCATTTTGCTCAGCCAAATTAACTGTCCAAAAATAGATTCATCATATCATAGTGTGTATGCAGAAATAACAAGTATAAGTAGAATTTTCTTGTTGCCTTGACCAGCTGTGTTGTACATTGTTGTTTGTGGCTTCTGATGAGTCAAATAAATATTGTTACAGAGTTACGTACATAGATTTATATTTTTATGGCATTCAGATATGGCTTCCACGCTATGTTGAAAATGATGTTTTTACGTAAAACCATGAATCTGTCTGTTATATTGGCTCATTGTGAAGATTCCCCTTCAGCCCTATCAGTTTGTAATTGCGATTTCCATTCTGAAAAGCAGGCGGGTCTGAAAATATCCTGATTAATTTGCATTGTGAACATTCAAATTGCAATTCCAAAGCGTCCCATTAAAAAAAACTTACAATAAATGTTATTTATAGCCTAAGCCTAATTCAATGCTTAGTGCCAAAGAGCTTTATTTTCGTTTCTAAATTAAACCACTCTTGCACAAAATCTCATGTTCTTTTAGTGAAATGCACCTAGATAGGTTTATTTTGACAGGGTCCAACATACTCCTACATAGTACATACACACCTCCTACTGTTGTAAATACTGCATTTCTTCACACACAAACATTAGTAGACCAAATAAACAGATGGAAATATCCCCCGGTAAACACTATCCTTAGTCTCAGCATGCAGTTTGATATCTGAAAACATAAATGACAGTAACAGTTTTTGCTGCTTGTGTGAGTTTCTAGCTCTCTGTTCGACCTCAGGAAATGTGTCCATAACAAATATATTTTGTCAAAATCTTTTTGTCTCTGTCTGCTGGTTGAATTTCAAACAATACCATCAGGACCTTCAGCCCGACACTTCGGTAAAGCCGTCCACCTGCTTTACTAAAATATAGAGTATTTGTGAATTTAACTCGTGTTTGTCATGGTCATATTTACTTGATACCTTCCTCACAACCCAAATAAACGGATACCAATGTAGGTCTGATTCTTTGTTTTTTCACTCTCACGCTGTAAAATCACATTGTGGTAGCGGAGCTTTATTTACGGACTGCAACCAGGGTGAGGGAGTCTAATTAACACAGGTGGTTTGTCCTTTTCTGGAGCAGTGTGCTAAAATATGCATCATAAAGGAAACTAATTGGGTTGTATGTTGTTGAGGTTTAAATTGGCCTGAAGAAAAAGAGTTTGCACTCTCACCAGTTGTGTGTTTAAAGTTTGTGGTTTGGGTTTAATTTGCTGGTTTGTCAATAATGAATATTGTTCACCACATTTCGACTGCATGCACTCTGCTCTGTCCTGAGGGGAATCCATGCCTGACAGACTCTTTTGCTGCATAGATCTACAAGGAAGCCCCCCCCATCATGCAATCATGCAATCATGCATTTGAACATCATGCAAATGCTCTTCTTAACAAGGTCTTGAAGTTATTTACAATTGTAGCTCATTTGAAGGTTTACCATGAATTAATGGAGTATTTTCATTACCTCTTTACCATGATGGAAAAGGCCTGAAAGCTCAGAAGAAATGTCGTTTTTTAATGCATGTACGTTTGCATTTACAAATGCTAGGCTGTATGAGCCTTGGTTGTTGTAGCATTTAAAAAAAAAAAAAACTTTGGGGGCGGGGCTTTCTTTTCTTTTAATTCCATTGCTGTTCTAGTGTGCTGTAATCAGATTTTTGTTTTGTTAAAATAAGAAAAAGAAAAAAAAAAATAAGGAAATGACCACTGCACATGAAAAACTCATTTTTTTCTGACAGACAGATGTTATAAATACAATGTTTCAAAGTGTCACTGAACTGTGGCAAACGGGGAGGGACCTCGGTTAGTGAATAAGCAGGAAGCTATGTAGCTCCCCACGATCAAAGTGAATAACACAGAAATGTTCAGTAAGAAAACCTTTAATTTTTTTTTTGGTTTAAAATAAAATAAAATTAAAAATAAAACAAAAACAAAAACCCACAGGCAGAATGACATTTAAGGATAAGAGACCATTGCACAATTTCAGAACATTTCTAAAATTGAAATTGCAATTATATCCTCAAAGTATATATATATATATGAGTTAAATTGGCTTTTCCCCAACCAAGGTTAAACCATAATATTAACAGATTCAGAGAATTGGGAGACATTTCTGCACAGAGCTACATGGCTAAAAATCAGCACTGAAGGGATTTGACCGGCAGGTGGCACCACATCAAAACAGAAATTCAAGTACTTGAAATTATTGCACAGATTCAGAACTACATCTGTTAACTCCACTGAAAGAGGTTTTCAAAGTGTGGTACAGTTTAAAAGACAAAAAACAACTTTAAAACATGCAAATTAAGCATATTAAAAGGACAGACAAAGCAGACAAACTGTCCAAACTGTGTTAAAAATAATGAAAATACTGAAGTTTGGAAAAGCAGTGTCCTTCGGGCTAAAGAGGAGGAACATGCAGCTTGTTATCAAAAAGCCAGCGCATGTTATGGGTAACTGAAAATCCACTTTGCAGCTCCATTTCATAAAACAGGTGCATAGAGGAACGACCAGATATGACTTTGCAAAAAAAAATTCCACGCACCGCTTTGTCTGTTTTAGAAATCATGCAAAATAACCAATATCAGCGGACGACATTGGTAGCTATCACTTTGTTTGCCAGTATCAGCCATCAAGGTTGACAGTGCTATTTATCCAGAACGCTTACCCAAACATGAGGAGTAAGCAGTTACTAGTCTGCTACACTGGAAATCTTTTCTTGCAGCAGATGTTGCTCAGTACATGGAAACATTAAGAAAATTTAAATGCTACAAATGACACAAACAGAGCAGAGAGTTTACCAAAAACAAGACATTTTAATTCCACTGATAAATACTGCACAGGACGAGGTCTTCAACCACATTTGAGCTTTCAGTAGAAGTCACTTTTCAGAACATTAACTAAAAATCAAGTGTCCACATGAGCCTTAAAACTATAACTTTATTTGAATCCACAAAAATAAATAAATGCAGGGCAAGGTAAAGAAATCAGCTTGTGCTTTACAAATAAATAGCTTTAGGTGTATTCCTTGTGCATGTTAATTCAAAAATATACTATGGGTGCAAAGAGAAGATCCAGTCTCCTGTGTAAGTGTCAATAACAGGTAAAACAGTGGGCTGGTGGGGCTCCAAAAGCACCTGGATGGATGAAAGGTCAAAGGTGTCGCCTCATGCCGACCGCCTCCTCAGCGGTACCTCCTCCTGGTTTGTGTAAAGTTTTGCTGCCCGTGACTCAAAGGCACTAACCATCTGCTTAACCACTTCATCGAAGAAGACGCTGGCCAGCTGAGAGTGCAGAAGAGACTTGAACTCAAATGATACCTGCAGAATGGGGACAGGTTTGTTAGGAAACTGCTGAGGAGATGCTCTTCTGTGAGACTTACTTAAAAGAAAGAAAAAGATCAAACTAAAAATAGAAATCAAGCACATCTTTAGCAGAGGCGTTTTAAAGTTGGTAATCAGATAATCTGTGCTCCTGTTAGCAGCTCCTTAACACTGTTCTCTGATGGCTATTTCAGGCCTCAAGGGACACCGGTGTGATACTCAAGACTAAATTTAGACGATAATAGGGTTTTACGCAATACTTCCTCTGCTGATAATCCACTTGAGAGCCGTACAAGAACTTACAACAAGAAATTAGTCTCAGCCAAGTATGTTATCTAATTTTGCAATTCCTTTAACCCTTAGATGCACACGTGGGGTGAAAAATGACCCCCCACAATATTCTGAATTAGTCGGCCAGGGCTTGCACCTGGGTTTAGTACTGTCTCCCCAATAGATGCATGGAAGATGTTCATGTTTGATAATTTAATAGAAGAGGTGCTGTCATACACAAACATGGAGGCATGAAGAGAAGCCACAAACAGGGAAAAGAGTGGAAAAATGTAATCAAACTTAAGCTCCTGGCCTTCATTTGATTGACCATTCTTGCAGGAAGTGAGAAGAACTGGGATGTACCAGTCGGTGTGTTTTTTGGGAGTCATCTGCATAACCCATTGTACAAGGCCACTATGTCAATTCAAAGTTTTGAACATATTCGCCGTTTCTTGCACTTTGATGACAAGAGGACCAGAGCCTACAGACTGAAAACAAACCACATGGCAGTTTTCCGCTACATATGGGGCCTGTTCCTGGTCAACTGCAGGCAGAAATTCATCCTCAGGGATTGCGTTACAGTGGATGAACAACTTGTGCCTTTCAGAGGAAAGACCCAGCTTCTGCAGTATATGCAGAGCAAGCATACAAAAGTGATACAAGGATACAAAAACAGCAATTTCTTAAAATTAATGAAAAAATAAATAAAAATGCAAAGGGCCTCATGTCACAATCATGTTTTATGAGGAATAACCCAAATATGAAAATATTACAAATCTTTGTTTTAAAGATTTTGAAGAACAACAGAGTTTATAGCAAAATGCATTGTTTCTATTTGGGGTCATTTTTGACCCCAACCGTGGAAGAGTGTAGGTATTGGTAGGTTGTGCATCTAAGGGTTAATCATTAATGCAAAAGGTCACTGTCAGTGTAGTTTTATGCCAGTGTACTGCTGCACAACCAGATGGCTTCCAGTGTCAAATATTAAGTGTACCACAAACACTTACATAGAATTCCACTTTGCACGAGTCTGCTGCGTTTCCGTCTCCAGGGGAAAACCTCCATATTGTTTCAAGATGGCTGAAGAGAGATCCATCAGTACATACAGCCTGTTTGAAAACAGTTGATTCTTCATCAAGGATTGCAACAAGGCATCAAACTCATAAAAATCACAAATAAAGCATTATGCCGATAGAAACTGTCTACAGTGCTGTGCAAAATGTGGAATATACCGATTAATAATGAAAGTTTTACAAATAATTTTATGCAAAAGCACATTTTTGTTAAGTGATAGTCGAACAAGTCTAATATTAAACCCCCAGATCTGTAAAAAACATGTATACTTTAATGTAATGATGGCATTAAGACAGTCATATTTTCCTTCCATCATGAAATGGTGATTCGTTTCATCTTAACTGGTGGCCTACAGTAAAAAGAGCTTTCCACATGTCATACATGTCATAAATGTTTTTATATGTGTGTTTCGGTAGGTGTTGATTAAAAAGTAAGAGACCAGATACTTACCCTGACTTGGTAGTTTGGAACAATAGTGACCTCAGAGATGTATCGCTCGACAAGAGGGGGGAAACCGATTTCTAGCTCTGCCAGGAGGCCACCGTTTCGCCCCCTCATGACCCGAGACTTCTTGCACCAGGGAACAAAGTGCTGATACTGGTCCACACTGGCCACCACACTGTACATCTGCTCTGGAGTATACCTGAACACACAGTCACATAAAACCAGAAACACTTCAGTTTCTATCCTCTGCATCCATTTTTTCAGGTTTATCCAGAACCCAAAGAAATTCTGTAGACTGCTATACAAGATAAGAGGATTAAACTAACGCTCATCAACTCTGCCTGAAATATGACCCCAAAAACACTGTTCACTTTAAAACTCATTGTACATAGTAAAAGGTACTCAGACAAGACTCAAGTTTTTAGCATTTCTTCAAATAAGCCATTATCTGTTATTTTGTTTACATTTCACATAATTATTTTAGTCCTTTTGCAAGGGGGCACTCACCCCAACGTCCGACACTCAGTGTACTCCATCCTGCGGTTACTGATGGGAGCTGCCAGGTTAATGAAGCTTCTGCTTGGCGTGCTTACACAGGTGCTAGGGGAGAACTGGAGGCTTGCCCTTCTTGCTTCCAGGATCCCAGAAGAACCCAAGATCCTGAGGAGAGGAAATCATATTTGTGAGCTCTTTAATCATCTGTTCAATCACTATGCTATTATATAAAAATCCCACAATATTTTAATGTATGGCCATCAACACAGTATTTTTCCCCAAAGGCAATGCCAAACATGTATGCTAACATTCATTGTATGTAGTATCAGAAAAGCAAGAGGGCCATATCTGTTAAATGTGCATCTTAAGCGTTGGTTTACTTACTTTTTTCATATACTACAAATTAAACCTACCATTCGTAAAAAAAAAAAAAAAAAAAATGTACAAGATTAAACTATATTTGAATTATCCTGTGACCAATAAAACAAGCGCAACTGCAAATGCCCGTTACTCAAACACCCACCTGGGCAAACCTTGGTTTTAAAATTCCTTTGACTCACCTGAAATTTGCTCTTTTAGTGTTTCCCCGGACAACCTTTGAAGAGTGGGCTTCATATAGCTCCAGCAGCGCTTTGAGGAGAACAGGAGTCGTCTTGTTGGTCATTTTCCCCCCTAGTTTGTGGTGACGCGTACTAGAGTGATCAAACCAACTATAATAACCGGGCTTTGTTCCGAATGAAGAGACGCACCGCTTATCTAATAAAAGAGCAGTGACGTAACGGGAAGCGCGGCAGCCTTTGGCCAATCAGGTCACTTTGAGGTGAACTTTAAATCACCGGCGATTAAGACAGCAATACTTCCTAAATTAGAGCAAAAAATAGCTAGGCTACTCTCAAAATGTGGAGTTTTTTGTTTGTTTGTTTGTTTGTTTGTTTGTGTCTCAAAAGATAAATTTACACAGATAGACAAAAATGTTGGGCAATAGGATCTATATTCTCAGTGGATTTCTGTTTTGCTCTTTCTTATTACGGTTTCCGGGTTGAACCACGTGTTTCCTCAAAAATGTGTGAAAAAGGCCTAAGAAGTAGATTTTGTATCGTTTAGTGTGTATTTATGAAGTGATACTAGGACCAACTATAGTTGCATAGCCTTATATATAACCCACATGTTGAAAAGGCAGGTCCACGTTCAGTCAGCTGCATGAATCCTAGGATTAATTTGTGACTGAATTAAAGTGTTTGACAACCAAGTTCAAAGAACTTTTTAAGGTCTCAAAGATCAAGCCAACTCGAGTCCAGGAAAGCACATGATGTGTGCACATGATGAACTTGCACTTGAATACAGAGTAATAAAGATAAAGTTCACAGTGACTGTAGAGGTAATGTTTAATGTAGAAGTAGGCTAGCTTTGGGACAGGAGAAAAACTAGATTTAGTTTTCATACATTATACAACAGCTGTTGCCTAATTCTTACTACACAGATCTCCGTAATACAGCTGACACTTGAAAGTCAGCATGCCTTTAAGTGTTGCTGAATTAAGTGGCTATGAGGTAACACAGCGAGAAGAGGCGGTGCAAGATCCATTTAAGTATCTTCGAGAGTGGAATTAGGGCACTTGAGAAGGGAAGGGTTTAAGAAGCACCATTAGTCTTATTAAGGACAGGTCAGAAACTTCTAGGTGCAGACAAGATAACCTGTCTCATGTTAGAATAGGAACTACTCATGGGCTCAACAACCCCAGACTGAGCCAGACACAAGGAACGGATGCTGTGCCAGCTGGCCCTCCTTCAGTCTTTATACATTTAACTTTACAGAGTTCATTGCTTTAAAAGCTAAACGTCAGTATGTTAAGATTATCCCTGTAATCTATTATAACACAACAAGATTTCTTTACTTTCCTTAGTATTTAAAACTCCTTAGATTTCATTTAAAATGGAAAGCCACTCAAGGCCGTTCTTTGTTTCTCTGATCTTGAATCATAATCTCTATTAGCCTTTGTCTTTTTTAATGTCACTGTTGTGTAAAAATGTCACTGAAATAGTATTTTTTGTACTTGCACCTTAGTAGCTACATATAATCGTTGACAGGCCTGTAGTCGATCAGCTGATAGATATCATCATACACCCTTTGTAATGGGTACATAAGAAAATTTGCCTACAACATGCAGGCTTCTGGGATAAAACACACTTGTTAAATTTCCAGTGTTATTATGTAATTATCTATAAATTAGGTCATTTGTTTGTTTTCTGTGGGAATATATATGATCAGTGGACAGAGTTAGTAGTCAGAACTACTGTTCTTCAGGAACTTCACTGGCTCCCTGTGAAATTCCGGATAATTTTCAAACTTCTTCTGCTCACCTTCAAGGCCCTTCATAACCTCGCTCCTTCTTACCTTTCTGACCTGTTAACCACCACTTGTTCTGCCCGTTCACTTCGTTCTTCTTCTTCTGTCCAGCTTACTGTACCTTCCTTCCGCCTCACCACCATGGGAAGCAGAGCCTTCAGCTGCTCTGCTCCCAGGCTGTGGAATTCTCTGCCCCCTGAAATAAGAAATATTGGTTCTCTCCCCCAGTTTAAATCCCAACTCAAAACTCATCTGTTCAAATCTGCATATTCACTGTGAATACACTGTTTGTTCATTTTATCTTGTGCTTTATTTTATTGTTCTTATTCTGCCATTGTTTTACTAATTGTTTTATCCTATTGTAAAGTGTCCTTGGGTGACTTGAAAGGCGCTCATAAATAAAATTTATTATTATTATTATTATAGAACTAGCTGTATAAATGGAAACTGTTGCACAATTTCACTGTTTCACATAATCCCTTACATAACAATGAATACTTATGAAATATGCTTTATGATACTTTATCTGCATTATCAAATAGTCATAGCAGTTTTCCCTTACTGCAGACAGAGATACTGTGCAGGGGCCACAATAGCACCTGTAGATAAATTCACAAAAAGTATACAAGCCAAATTATTCAAGTTATTTCAGGTATTTAAAAACTTCATTTATTGATATATTCTTTACATATTTATGCCAGAATGGGAAATTTAAAGCAAGCATTCAAGCAAGCTATAGAAAAGAAACATATAGTGTCTGTCATTCATACAGAAGTCCCCTATATGACCATTTGTGCTTAAAACAGCAAATCAAAAATCGTCTACGAAAATTCTGCACGCAGTGTTTTGACTTTTATAATGAATGCAGTGATTTGAAGCACGATAGCTCAAAGTAAAAAATATGCAAGCTAGTGTGGGTGGAACTAGAGGAATGCAGAAACTGCTCTATCGCTCAAGCATCAGGAATAATGCTTATCAAAAATGTCTCCACCAACTAGAACAGAGTCTATTTTTACATTTTTGTTTTATGATAAGGAGTACTATGTTTAGGCCTTACACAAAAATAGAACATGGAGTGAATCCTGTGAACTCTACTCTAGACTGTGTTTCAGGAGTCAAGGGTATTTGAGCAAAACATTAACCCGTGTACATAAAGTAAAACAGGAACAACATTTACACACGAAGTGATGCAGTCGTTACAAAATTATTGCTCCTCAGGTGAGAAAATGATTTTGCTCATAGCACTGATGTATGAGTCATCTGGTTCTGTGACCTTCAGTTGGGTTACAGGTGGCCCAGTAGTGCTGGTGAAGTATCTGAAGGCAGGGCTGGGTGACTGGATGGCATCTAGAAATACCTTCAGGAAAAAACCAAACACATAATAGTAGACACGTTTAGAGATTTAAATAAATTTTATACATATGTGTGTGGTTAGCACATGAAAGCTCACTCATTTATTTGAGCTCTAAAATGATCAATGTCTGGGTTAAATCACTGAATGATTAGTGTTGAGGGATGTATTAATTTTATTTTAACAGAAAAAAGAAAATGATTCAGTGTATTTTAAAATGATTTAATATTACTTAACTCCTTTCTTATTTTGCATGCCAGCCTGCAGACATAATATGTTATTTCAGGCTGTGTATTGTGGATGTAAAAGGTCAACTATGGACAACAATTGTCATACTTAAAATGCATTGTCCCTATAAAATTAAGCAAATGTAATTAAATGTTGCCATTGTTTAAAACCTCAAATAGAAATTAATGAAGTTATGATTTTCTGTAAACATGGAACATACCTTCACAATATCCTCAGTGTCTTGTGCAGCATTTTGGAAAACAGATCTACAATGCTGCAGGTATTTTTCATACAGCCTTTGTGTCTGGGTGTCAACCTGTTGGAGAGACGTATCCCCAAGCTCCGTCTTCTTCAGGTTGACCAAGAAGTCAGTGTTGACTGGACCACACTCAATGAGACTCACACTGTAGGATGTAGCATTTGGACAATGGTGTATCTTAATTCATATTTGCGTCTTAATTTTATACACACAAGTAGTCTTTGAACTAACGAGACAACATGCAGCCAACTTATGAAACTTACTGAATGTTGAAGTGTTTCAGGAGAATAGCCAAACTCTCACATGCTCCCTCTATTGCAAATTTACTGGCACAGTAGACCTCGTTAAATGGGAGCCCTATAAGAAACTCTAAAAGCTTATTTTGGAAATTCTATGCATGGTAACAAGTATCAACATGATCTAATTATAGGGTTTCCATCAAATCACTACAAAAACTGCACATGCAGAACATTGTTGACATTCCTCAACCATCTGCACTTCTCACCATGAAGGCCTCCGGTGCTGCCAGTGACCAGAATGCGTCCCTGGCTCTGAGCCTTCATCTGTGGCAGGAATGCCTGGATGGTCTGGATGGTACCTAGGAGGTTAACCTCCAGGATGTGCCTCATTGAGTTCAAAGACTGCACCTCCAGTGGCCCCATCAAACCCACACCAGCATTACACACTGCAAATAGCAAGGATAAGCACATTAACCCACTCAAATCACATTTTCCAATCCTAATCGGAACACACTGGCACGGGTCCATACCCAGAATGTTTATGCGTTTTTCCACAATCCTATCTCTTGCATCCAGGATGGACTGCCGATCGGTCACATCCATTTGGAGTATGTCCAAAGTATCCCTGTGCAGGCCTTTCACGCTCTCCAAAAGACGCTCCTTTTTAGACAAGTTTCTCATTGTTGCATACACTGAACAGAAAGCTTCAGTTAATGATGAGTTTGAATGTGTATGTAAAAAGGAATTTACAGAGTTGACCCCCAAGGAGGTAAATGGTTTTCACACAACATTTAATTAACAATGTACATGGAAGATTCATCTGCTAAGTTATTTGTGTAAGTCACATAAAATTGCACAGTGTACATCATCTTAGTGGTTTTACTGGTTCTTAAAAGCCAGTCTTTAATGTAATGTATATTCTCAAAGAGAAGATTGACACATACACAGCTGTGGTTACCTTTGAATGTTTTGTCTGGGTCTGAGGCAAGCCGGACAGCCAAGCTGAGACCGATCCCCGAGGAGCAGCCTGTGATAAGCACCACCTTTTTATCCATGGAGCCTAACTCACCTACATTAAAAGAGCCGGTGGAGCAAAGCGAGGAGGATACTGCAAAATGAGCCACGGAATAAAATGGAGGCATGTTAAAACTGTTTTTACATCTTACGCTATCACAAGGACATTTAAGACTAAACATCTGCCCATTATCAGCCAGCTGGAGTCCTTCTATTTTTTTCTCATGTCCTTGTTGATATAGTTTCATTCCTTCCACCTGAGATGCGTGGGAAACAGATTGTCATGTTTTTGAGTGGTTGATGAATTTTCCAGCAATATAAGTGCATGCACGTTTATATAGGCTGGCTGTGGAAATATAATGTGTGTGCATTTCAGAAAAATATTAGTTTAGAGAAAGAACAACATTGTTTTTTTAACATATTAACAATGTGTCTGTGCATTGGCTACATTTTTAATTGGCACCGATGACATGAGCACCAGGTGGCAGCAAAACCCTGTACTGGACTTGTACCACACAACTAAAGCCACACTGACCTCTGGGGGCTTGATCGAGGAAAAGAAACATCTCACAATAGTGAGAAAGGGAACAATGGATTTTATTTTAGGACATCAAGTCATCAAGTTTAAGTTTTGTTCATTAAGTGCTGTTCTCATAAGGTCGTTGACTCACATCCTGTTTACAGATTTGTATTGGGTGAAGGTCTACGTATTCTGTGCTCCATATGCTACACCAGCTGATAAAAAAACTCTCTAAAAATGGTATTAAATGACCCTTTGAGAGAGATTAGTTTTCTTTTGTACTGTTCGCAAATTTAAGGATAAGCTTCTATAATTAGAAGCTGAGTTAAATTCAAGCACAAGGGAAAAAATTGAGTGCTTTCATGCAAAGGTGTAAAACCAGTCTAACGTAATCCTCAGTCTTGTCACCTTTGATCACACGTGTTTGGAAAAGAAGCATTTCCAAAATAAAAACTGCAAACTAAATGGGTTTTTAATGCTGGGAGGAAATAAACGAGGAAGTACGTATATTTCAATTTCAACAACGATTCTGTTCAGGTGTTTTATCGTGCAAGTTCTTAATGATGATGATTAAATTAAGTTAATATTTGCATAGGAGTGAGTTTTAAATAGGCTCCCAAGAAAGTATAGATAAGAAATAATAAAAATTTAGCAACCATTTAGCGATCGTGAACGGTCAGAATTTACAATAAAATTAACGTAAATTTTCTTTCTATTCAGAACCAGCAAAAGATTGTTATTAAGAATCATACAGTGTATTCTATTCTACTATTTCTTTAATCTCTCCCTGTGCTGTTATCATAACATTTGCATTCTTTTACAGCTGAGTGTTTCTGGTAAGTCAAAATAACTTGCATCTCTATGGAACATTTCAGCAGGCGGATTTAAAAAGAATTTCTTATGTTGATGGGACCAAACCAAGTAGGAATTTCCTGCCATTTTGTTGCGTTCCTCTCCTTGAGATGGCATCAGCTTGGCTGCTGTCCCAGAGTCTGTGGGACAGATAACAGCAGGCCTTGAACCTCTTTCAAATGTCTTAAACTCCCAAGCATTGTTCAAACTCTTGTACTGGTTGACCTCAGAAATTTAACAGGTTTTATTTTGCTGTATGTTTTATTCATGCCGTATGCACATATGTTCATATGTACGTTGTTATAGTTGTTGAATAAAAGGTGATGAGAAGCATGGAACTTTCTGTGGCTGCTATGCGCAAATGCCGCTGGAAAATGAAAACTGATTATGCATGCATCTTTTTCTGTCTCCTTTAATCCGAAATGCACAGGCTGCACGTCCTCCATTAGGTGTCTTTAGGCTATCTCCCATAGGAGGTTCCTGCTCCACATGGCCTGCAGGCTCCCTTTGGCCCAATAATTATCAAGACAAGGTCTAGTGGAGGTGCACGCTGGCCTGGAAAAGCCTTTAAAATGCCTGTTAAGCAGGACCAGCTCCCAGCACTCAAATTAAACAGACTTCTGCAGATCTCACAGCTGCTGATGAAAAAAAACAAGGATATCACACATACAGAGCTGTGTCTTTGTGGCATTTTTCGGAGACAAGTAAAGTGCTTGATGGAGAGTCTGCCGTTGAGGTTGCAGAATCAGAATCAGAATCAGAAAGGGTTTTATTGCCAAATGTTGAGCAGGTTTACAACATTAGGAAATTGCTGCGGTGCTTCAGTGCAAACATACTGTCAAAAATTACGCTTAAATAGACATGAAAATAAAAATAAGAATAAGAATTAAAGTGCTAAGTAGATAAGGCTGGCCTTCTGCACTGAGATCACAGGGCAAATAGTGAAAGAGCTACTGTATATAGTACTTAAGGGGGGAAAAACATGCCAGCTTGCTCCTGTCTGTCTGTTCATGTGCTCCCCCTGCGGTGGACTGAGAGTCACATTGAACTTTGCTGTTCCAAAACAGACCCATGTGATGTAGACCCAGCAGGGTTTCAACAGCAGTGAGCGGCTTCAGAACCAGATGGGCTCAACAGGATATCCCATGTGAGAGTAATGAGCAGAAGTGAAAGAGCTGAAGACGTGTAGTGGTGGTTGTGGTGAAACTTAAATGTCACGCTATACCTGATAACAAGGTTAAATGAGGCTTCACTGGGGGCGTTTAAAGTAAACTAAGTAGCGTTCTCGACACTTTTTCCTCTTTGTATACGTGTAGTACAACAAAAAACCATTTCTACGCAGGTATATCAGAGCTTCCTTATCTGTCATGCCTTTCTATGAGATAATGTTATCACAATAGTTCTCCAAAACAACAGTAAGACAAAAGTCTTATGAAGTTGTCTCGAAGCTGATACTTGGTAAATATTCATTGATGATATTAAGGCGCTCTAAAATTATTACATTTCTTTTTTTGTTTGCTTCTCTGTAGGTTTTAAGGACATGCAAACCTGCTGTGACTCTGATTCTTATATAGGTCAGGGTTTTCTGTGTCATGTCGTCTAATAAAAACTGCAGTCACTAAAAAGTCTTTGCACAGTTGATGCAGTTAATAAAACGGATGCTGTTCCTTTGAAGACAGAAATGCCACACAAATGGTATAATTTGATTGGTGTGTCTCGTGTTGTCTACATGCCAGTAGATAATGTGACTTTGTTTTGATTTGAACTTTAATTCCCGTCCAGCCACCTGAAAGCTTTTATTTCACTCAATAAAATGTGCACGTGTAAACTACAAAAATAAGTAAACTGTCTGTGTGTGGGAGTCATTCTGGGCTTCTGTCTGTTGCAGTTGGCTTTATTTACTCATATGTTACAGGAAAAAAATAGAAGGTATCCCCTGTCCTGTGAAACCTACTGCACAACTCGGACCCAAGCGAGAGATCAAATGTATTCCCCGTTCTGAGAATTCATCCAGGAAGATAAAACCCAAACCGAGTCTTTATATCGCATGCCTGCTTAAAAACTGCCAACTGTTGAGAGATGTGGCTTTTGCAAATTGTTTCGTTCTGACAACCTTGGAGCTCATGGCAGGTTTACTTCTGTAAAGATCAGTTTTTCACAGTTCTTCACATGGTAACCTACTGTAGAAGCAGTGGGGCTTACTCGGTCCTGGTAAAATCATCATAAGTGAAACAGGAGAGGATAAGTGGAAAGTATGAAGGGTTTTGAGCTCACATGTACTGAGGCTGAATCAACACATTTTTGTATTTTCTGATGTACAGAAGGTAAACGATTTTAACACAAAAGCTCATTATTTACTATCCTTTAAAATGTATACTGTTGTAAAAGTTTTATTCTTAAGAAATCCAAACAATCTTAAAGCATTACTCGCAAACAAGCTGTACTTTCATAATTCAGTGTGCTTGCTGTGAGTCGAGGAAACAAATATAGACGTCAGTATTTCGGGTGAAGGCCATTAAAGCAAAGGTCATGTATAAGTTGCATGGGAGGACATTATATTTTATACACGTTTTTTATTTTTCTCAGATATTTTGATATCAGAGATCTTTCAGGGTTATTTTTTTAAAGTACCGTGCTTGACACAAGGCTCTACGTCAGCCGTAACCCAGATGGCCATTGCTTGACCTGCCGGTTTGGCATTCCACGGGACCCATTTGTGTACAAAACCTCTGCAGTCCAGGAAATGTCAAGCATTGTGTCATGGGAAATGTCTTCTTGCCTTGGATTAACTTTTCTAGACATTCTTTTTCGTCATGACATTGAGGACATCCTGTTCTCTTCTGGGCCTTTAAGCACTGGAGTCTGTCTTGGGACTAGACCTGGCAGCGGACTGATATCTTAGTCGCATCTTGAGCAAAATGTCAAAACAGCACAGTGTTAGCATGTACGCTGTGCCTCCTGCAGCTGCACCATCATAAAAAAAATTGTTTGGTCGACAGACACAAATCTATCTGACTTAGTATCAAAAGCTTTCTCTGTTGTGAGATCGAACTCTTTAGATAACATACACAAGAAAATATGGACCATCAAAATGTAGATTTTGATCAAAAAAGAGTTTTTAAGAGAAACTCCATATCCAGCTTGGTGGAGCTCATCAAACATCAGACTAAAGCCTTAGAAATGAATCATTTCATAAATATTTGGTGGATATAGTGAGAATGCCCTGCAGCAGATATTTCAGAGTTTTAAATTCTTGTTCAGCTTGCGGTGTCTTTGTTCCAGGTGCAGCTGGTGAGAAACAGCAAGCAGTCCATGCATCAGTGTTTCTCTGTGATGTGGTGATATAAAGTGATGTCTGGTGTGTCAAGGCATGTAAGTGACTCAGGTATGCAGGTGTATCTCTGATACTGTGCAAAAAGAGTTTGCAGCAGTAAGGCAAGCAGAGAGTAATACTACCACTCTCACTTGGCACAGATGCTTCCTTTTTCCTTCAGTCTGCACTTCCTCTTTCTTCTAATTTCTTTGAGTGATTCACTTTTTTTTTTGTCTGAATCATTTCTAAATAATGCTTCTCTATTAGCATTGTTATCACCCTTCCCACACGCACTGATGAAATCAGGAGCACACCCACCCCACACCTGGTTACCTGGACGCACTTTGTTTACAGTTAGCTTAGAAACACTGTAACCAGGAATGCAGGCATTGCATAATGCATTGTGTTAACAAGTAACAGCTCATTCGCAGAGATAGACATGCACACAACTATCACAGTACACTCCTTTTCTCTGAAACTGCAAATGTGTTTTTGCATTTTGCACTCACACGTGCCTCTGCCTTTCTTTTTCCGAAGCCCTTTCCTGTCTGTGTGCAAATGCTTAACAAACCCACTTCCCCTAACTCTCAAATGCACAGTTCACATAGTTCTCAGCTGTCAAGATGGGCAGTCTTTAGATTTTTTTATTGAAGTTTAATCGCAAAGTTTGTTTTAGTGTCTGTTTGCGTGTAAAGGGGGTCCTTTTCTGAGCGACAACCGTTAACGTTTTACGTAAGCTCTAGTAAAACTTTGGCACGGAGACAATAACTGTTGTGCTAAGAATTATAATAACACTCCCCAGGACACGCCAAGGTTATATAATATTTTTTTATAGGCTTTCAGTTCCCGGGAGCCAAATTTCATGCACCTGTGGCATGCAAACCTCTTAACTATCAGCGTGAGAACGTTATCTATTCTTTTTCTAATTAACATATTTAAATGATCGTGTTTTCTCACCACCCTTTGTCACATTCTCTCTGTCCCTTGCATGCAAACTACTTCTTGTTATTAAGAGAATAGGGAGAAATGCTGTCTAACCTCATTTTTAACATACCAATTCTGGTTTAGTGTTTTTCTTGTCGCCATGGTTCTCTTTTTTGGTGTGGTCCTTGCCTGGTTTGTTTATGCCATATTTGAGAAAAGGATTCAGTGAATCAGAGATAGTCATGCCCTCCAATGAAAACAGATTAATCCATTCCCAAATGACTCACAGAATCCCAGTTGCTTAGAGTATAAGGGTGAAATTTGTTTTTCTATATGCAACTATTTTTTTTCTGTTCACTTCCTGTTTTGCCTCCTCTCATAATTTGCTTCATCCTTGTCAGGATATTTTTTTTAATGTTATAAAAGTTAGTTTTATATATAAAATAAATCAGTTTATGCACAAAAGAAGTACCTCACAAACCCTACAAATAATCATGTGTATAAATATTTTTTTAATGCTAATATGAATGTTCTGTTATATGCATTTAGAACTTTCTTTTTTAATCTGGTCTATTGTTCCTCAAAGTTTTGACGTCTGAGTGCCAGTGTACTATTTTTTTACCCAGTAGTGTTGCTTTATTTAACGTGTATTTGTTGAGAAGAGCTGAAATTACTGTATAACATCATCACATACCTGTGGGTTGCTCCTTGTGAACCCTGGACTTAGCCTAAAAACTGAGAAGAATCTGATGTCTTGTCAAACAAAAGACTGTAATTAACATTAAAATCCAAACCTTGGACTAAAAATAGGAATCTGAAGAATAATATTGTGCCTTTTATGACCAAAAAAACCTCCCTAAATGAATGTTTGTATCTCAAAGAAACCGAGTTGATTAGACGTGTTTGTTATTTTTTGCCTGAGCGAAGGATGCATTTAGAAAACATTCCCAAAGAACATCTGGGTCTTATCACCTCTTCAGCATCATTTCCTCCTCATAAATGACCAGGAGCCAAGTCCCTAAAGTATGTTTGTGCTTACTGTAAATGGTGCTACGTGCCTATCACACATAACTCTCTATTATGTCATGTCAGTGGAAACTAATATTATTACTAATGTTAATCTTTTCTACTCCTCCTAATATTTTATCCATGATTGAAAAATTAGTTTAGCTGGAGTCAAAGGCTGAGGTACAATTTGACAGTGATACAAGGGGTCACTGTGACATGCTGGTGAATTTTTCACACACCCTTGTTGTAGACAGCGGTTGAATATGTCTTGTAGTTAATGTGAGGAGAGACCAAAGGTCAAAAAAGGCTCTGGGAAACGTGCTGTGCTGCATGATCCTCTGAGAACTGTAAAACTCATCTAACATGAGCAGATCACTCAATTATATCTGGGACAAATATTTTTGCTGACAGTCTATCTTACTTAGTAATTATTACATAAGAATTTCTGGCCTATAATTTAGGTTTGGAAAGACGACTTCTATGGAAGCAGCAGATAATATAGAAGATAGAGGAGAGAAGCCCAAAGATATTAAACTTTGTTGCTTACAGTGTATGAGGTGTTTGTTTTTCACGACTTACCACACCTAACAAAGTGGGTATTAACTGACACGCATGGCATTCTTTCATCGTGGGCATGTTTGGAATGCCACAACCTAATAAGGGCATAATAATGAGCTATACTGTGCTCAGTAAAGTCCCAGCTTCCAGTTTCTATTGTGTGGAACACTATGAACTCACTTTCACATTCTTTCTATATTTACTGCTCATTTAAGGATGGTAACAGGATTAAAGTGTCTGAAAACATGGGTGGTGATCGCGTCCTTCACACCCTTGCATACTTACAGTAAACGGCTTGGTTAACACCTGTGTTTCCTGACTTGAGAGGTTCCTTTCATTCCTTCTGTATAAAAGAACTTCAATCACAACAGAGTGACTATAATTTCTACAGTAAAGTACCATCATTATGTAAACGTACCCAGTTCCTGGAATTAAATGGTCCTTGTGACTTATAAATATATGAAATTGATTATATAGGACCTCATTATATATTTTTAACCCAAGGATACATCAGTTTGCATGTACAGTCGCTGGTCACTTTGATAGGTACACCTTGCTAATATCAAGCTGGATCCCTTTTTGCCTGTTCTACTTTCTCATGGCATAGATTCAACAAGGTGATGGAAACATTGGTCCACATTGACATAGTGCTATAATGCAGTTGCTGTGGATTTGCTGGCTGTATATCCATGCTGGAAATTGCCAGATTGAGATGATGTGAGTTTTGCAACATGGTGCACAATCCTGCTAGAAGCAGCGAGTTTTTAGCTCTTAGGAGTAGCACCGAGGCGTTCGTTGCTGTCCCATGTGCTTTAAGGTTTTGCATGCTGTGCATTCAAAGATGCTCTTCTTCATACCTTGGTTGCAACGAGTAGTTATTTGAGTTAACGTCATCTTCCTATCAGCTCGAAACATTCCTGCCATTGTTTCTGACTTGAGCAGGGTATTTCACCCAGAGAGCAGGTAATCACTGGGTACTTTCTCTTTTCGGGCTATTCTCTGCAAACCCAAGGATGGCTCTGTAGGGAAATACCAGTAGATCAGCAGAATGTTGGTTTGTCAGCACATTGAGCTCTTAAGCCTATCCTGGTATCTTATTTTTATCTTTCGCTTGTGTTTTTCCCCAGATACCATTAGCAGTTCAAAGTCCATTAAATAACCTTTTTTCCCCCATTCTTGTGATTGTTTAGAACCTCAACAGCATCTTGACCATTTCTATGTGCGTAAGTGTATTGAGTTGCTGGAGTGTGATTAGCTGATTAGATACTTGTCCCAGCAAGCAGTTGAGAAGGGTCACACCAAACAAAGTGGCCAGCGAGTCCATGTATATGCTGTATGTACTGTATTATGAGTCATGTATTTTATTGGTCAACAAACTGATGTTGGAATGACAGAATCTTTGATACTTATCTGATTGTATCAGGATGTTCTTGCACTTTTTAGAAAAAATTATTCGAATCATTTCAGCTCGAGATTCAGAAGCGATAAAGTTGATCAAAGCAAAGAGTAAATACACCTCTGGGCCTTATCCATGTGAGCTTTGAATTAGTTCAATTCATGACTATCTTGGCTGTCTGACTCTCAAGGCTTAGCCAGATCATATGACTAGTCTGTCTCCGCAGTCTTTGATCAGTGCTTTGGTTCACAAACAGTAGCAGACATGTTGTTCTCCTCATTAATCTTCCGCTTTGGACAAAGGTGAAAATGACACTAAATGGACCGAAAAGCTCTTGTCTCTTGTCTGATTTGAGAATGTCATGTTTTTCATGTATTGTTTGAAACCTTAAATTTCTTCGTGCAACCTAAGGCAAATAATCTTTCACAGGTTCACACTCCTCATTTAAATGGTTATTGTTTTAAATACAACATGATATATTAAAAAGACTTCTTATGTAACTGCAAAAAAATCAAAGAAACCGTGAGCTTGTTTTTACAGTAAACAAATAAAAAAGAGTTTTTGTTTTCAAATAACTCATCTGTCTTCAGTGCTGATGCATTGTGCTTCTAGTTTCAGTCAAGTTTTAGCTTGACCATGGCTTTGCGTCAGCAGAGATTCCTTAAAATCCAGCACATGGGTTCTGCATTCTTATCGACCCTCCATATTGCTATCGCAACGTTCATGTGACACAAATATTCGAAAGCTGCAGTCACAGACTGAGTTGTTTCCTGTCCCCCAGGGGGTGTGAGAAAAATGCTCACTGAGCTCAGAGTTATGGCCAGCGAGGCGAATGTCAGCACAGAGCCAAAAAAAAAAACCTCAAAGTGACAATGGTGTCTTCTCTGACAGACGTTTCGCTCAGTAGATGAGGAGGAGGAGCGACAAAAGAGCAATTCAGTTTCTAATAACACAAGAGTCGCTGTCTATAACAAATCCCAAGTTGTGAATGAAGATAAGAAGGCGTGCAATAAAAACATGAAATTTCTGGAATAGAAGAAACAGGTGGAGAGATCACTAACACAACATATATACTGTGCTTAAATCACTAGAATGAATTAGCAAGGTTATGTTAAAACCCAACAGATGGCACTAATCCCTGTCTTCATCTGTGGGGTTTCAGTGGTTTTGAATTAGAAGAGGGATTGTCATGGGTGGGTGTTCCATCAATGTAAGGGCACGCCCTCAGTATGGCCACAGACGTTGGCTCGAGGGTGGTTAAATCAGTCTGACTCTCTGGCAGAATGCTTTATGTTCCTATTCAGTCTGAGGAAGGAGCTGTAGACCACTGGACACTCTCCAACTCTGTGCATATTGTTAGGAGGGCCATTCGTTTTACATTTTCTTTTGCCAGTTTCAGTCAGTTAAATATTTCACTTCTAATCCTTCACAGGATTGTAAAACTAGAGCTTCACCTGAGCACTTTAGTGAAACGGCACACAAACCCTATTCCTTCCTGTGGAAAATTAGATCGTTACTTATTTTGGGAAACGTTTCATTCATTAGTGACCGACTTCTTGTCTGATTTGTTACGTGGTCAACTAAAGCTGAGGTGGTAAATAAAGAACACAAAGGCCAGAGGAGACACATAAATATCTGGCTGTCGACATGAGCTGTAAGTCATAGTTGTGGGGTCCTTAAGTGCTAAGCTGATGGCCGATGGAAACATTCACAGCGTACATGCACTTTAGAGTACATGCCTCGCTGGGAGGTCTTGTAGAAGTAAAAAAGCCAAAGAAAGATAGTGCGAACAGAATATTAAATTATGCAGCTGGATTCTCAAGTCTACAAGGTTCTTGAGCCAAATTGTGAATTCAGCAAAACTGAAAAAGTTTTGGTCGTATGAATGAGAACAAAACACAGGAAACAGTAGCTCGCTACAACAAAAAGAGATGAATGATCTTCGTAGAAAAGGAGGAAGTGGTCCAAACCCTCTTCATCTTGATTTAGTCCATCTGAGACTTGGCAGAAAGTGAAAAAATTGATTTATGAGCTGTGGATCAGGTTCCTGCAGCACAGTTTATATGAAGAAGCACCGGCATTTTTGTTGCATGAATCCAATGTATTTTTTGTGTGTTTTGCTTATTATAAATGCCAACTCTTTTCCATAGAAGACTTGAGTATCTCTTGTGAGATTGCCAGACCCATATAGAGCTAAAAATCACATGACCTGTTGTCCATGAAATGTGCTCTATATGTAGATATAGATTCATTAGTCCTACAGGATGATTTTGATGGTTCACTTATGCTTCTTCTGTACTTACCATGATGCCAAACACACAGAGAAGAAAAATCCCAATCTAACAGTCAATTTTCCATTTGGTACTTTAACTTTAGGAAAAATGTTCTTATCCTTTTCCTTACAGCTATAAATCCTTTTGACTTTAATGGCCCAGTGGCTTTTGTTTTTATCAAAGTCCTTCAGAAACATTTTTAGCACAATTGTTCATAAAAAAGTAGCATGACCAAAACTATGAGACGGAAGATGGGCTGATTGCAATTATTGTTTGACATTTTTGTTACTGTGCTTACTGCTTTTAGGTCCACTGTCTTATCTGACTTTTATACAGAAAGACAAAATGGCAAAATGGCAAAATGGCAAAATATCCCTTAGTGTACCTCAGGTAAAGATTGAGGCTGGTAGTAAAACAAAATCTAAGTGCAATATACACTCTATATTAATATGGAGAGACTATTTGTTAACCCAAAGCAATTGCCAAGAAACTAGTGGAGAATTCAGGATCCTACTTCAGTTATTTTGTATCCCCGAGTCAGAGATATGATGCTTCCCTTGATACTACTATGGCTGTAATCGATAGTTATAAAAGTGGCATGCGTGGCATTTGCAGAAAACAAAGATTAAATATCGTCTGACCTTTGATTCCCTTATCGTGTTCATCACGCAAGACACAACGAGGCAGCATAAAATACTGGTTTCTAGGTCATGTGATAAAAATAAACAAACAAAATACATATGTACATATGGAAACACGTATGCAAGAGCGAACAAATCAGTAATATGTATAAGCATACCTTCACCCTTAAAGTTTTTTGACTATTTTATGGTGTCTGTCATCATTTTTGCTTATGTTTCACCTTTTAAAGATAAAGTATTCCCATAAACTAAAACCACAAACTCTCTCCCCAATGGCATTGTGGTGGGATGGATGTAAGGCCAAGAGGCTAACCTCTTTAAAGATTTACTTAGCTGAGGTTCAAAGCATTTTTCTCCTCCCACACACATTTTCCACGGACAAGAAAGCAAAAAGGGTGCTTATTAGATTTGAGCAGAGTTTGGCAAGTCCCCATATAGTTTTACACTGAATGTTATTTACTGGCTGACCTCATCACCTCTTCAGGTGACGAACAGGGCTGTGGCGATGCTGTCGGGAAGTGTGCGTGCGTGAGCTTTTAAGGAAGGAGATTGTTGGGCTGTCACCATGGATATGCAAACAAACACAGAGAGCTGGCACGCTTCACCAGGTAATCACTAACACTAAGCTGACCTTTGACCCCTCCCTTGGCTCGGATGACATATGGTCACAACTACCTGCTGTCACGGGAGTCACTGAGCTGTGTGAGCAGCAGTTTGTAGACTGCGGCTACACTGACAGGGCAGCAGATTTAGGTACAAAATAAAATAGCTCTGATCTGCCGTTTTTTTCTCATCAGTTGTCTTTGTGTATCTTCTAGGCTGGGAAATATTTCTTTACATGAAACAAATGCACTACAAACATGTCAGGAAATTCCCTCTGCATGAGTTTGCAGAAACAGACAAACGTCAACAAAAGTTAGTTGCTGATTCCCTTATAGACAATTTTCTGTCTACAAAAACATCCAAGTGCTTATTTAGAATTTGTAGTTTAGAGGTTTATGGATTTAAAAGACACTTTTTCTGTGCTTATTTTCTCTTTTAGATTCTGTTTTTCTTTACTGATGTCTCTGCACGTTTGACGAGCACTACCCTCATTTTTTAATATCCCAGACCACAAACTACCACCGCCACCCTCTCCTCCTATGCTCAGTTGCCAGATAAAATACATTTTTCCATTTCTCTCCTAAGTCAGACATTCTGACATTTTGCTTCCATGTTTCCTTGGTTTGCTGTGTCTTCTATCGGCATCTTCTTCTACTCAGATTCTGACATTTATGTCACCTATAGTCCTCATAACCTCCTTCTAGTTTTATCGTTCTCAAATCAAACCAAATTTCCGACACCATTTTTATCTTCCATTGCTCGGAAATCACGTTTGTCAGACTGTGACTGTTATTTTTTTTTAATGTCATGAAGTCCCAACTGAGAAAACAGCTATTTGTTTTGCTTAGAACCCACTCAGATAGGCTTCTGATGGATGACCATGGCTGCAGAGCTTTGATGACTAATATTTTATCTGGTCCATGAAGATGTTTATTATTGAATTCTCTAAAGTTATGTTTAATCCTTTATCAAACAAAGGAAGTGGTGTTTGGAAAAAGAAGGTTCAGTAAATTGAGCTTTGACAGGATTTATGTCCCTGTTTTTAGATTAATGAGACAATGATGTGGCAGCGAGGGGGGATGATCGAGACCAGAGAAAGAAGCAACAGCTGAGAAAGCATTTTCAGTTTCTAAGTTGGTCTGTCTGTGCTGTGTTGCTACCTATGGTTAACTCTGGCAGCATCTGTTAACGCCCACACCCCAATAGCCTTAGGGTGGTGTAATATCTAAATCTGTATGTAGCTATTTTGACCAAACTAGACTGGCATTGTTAAACTGCTTGCAGCAATTTTCATGGGGGTTTAGGTTGCATCTATTCTATACTTTTTGAGAGGGAGAAAAAAAGCCACTACTGTGAATACAGCAATGATTTTTGATTTTGTCTGACCATCACATACAGGTCTTTTTTAATTCATCTGCCTGCATAAGAAAATCAACTGTTTGCCACAATCACTGTCTTTACGTGTGAACAGTAGACTGTGCACAGCTATAGTTGCAATCCTTTAGCAGATGTGGCAAGAGATTTTCATCTTCATACCTGAGAACAGCTTTCATCTTGTCTGTGTCTCTGCCTGCTCTTCCTGTACTGCTGTTTTGCAGAAACCCACACAGAGCAGAGCACGCTTTCAAAGAAAACAAATCAGTTGCCACAACCAGTCTGCAAAGAGCCAACTGCATATTTGTGGGGATAAAAGATGCATTTCACACTCAAGTTTTCCACTGCAATCTTTGGATCTACAATTTAAACACCAGCTCTACCCTCGTGCCTTAACATCGTGTCAGTTTTTCCCTCTTCTGGTCAGGAGAGATGTGCTAAAGCTAGAACCCATATGTGTTGCCCCTTCTAAAAAATCTGAGTTCATTGAATGAATAAGTTTGTTTGAGAGTAGGAAGTTTGCTAAATGCACTTTACCCTTGTTGCTAACTGCAACACTGAAGAGCAAAATATGCATCCAAGCATGGAAAGAGGAATTTAGTATATGAAGCTCTGCTAAAATCCAGAAATATGAAAGAAACAGACATAAAAATGATTTTAAATATTTGTGTGTTATTTGTAATTAGATTCACAGTATATGGTGCTTTTTGCTTATTAAATAACAATTAAATATATGTCTCATGCATGCACTGCATGAGACATATATATATTCCTGGTCCCTTCATTAGTTACACCTTCCTAGTACCAGGTTAGATGACCTTTTGCTTTTAGAACTGCCTTAATTCTTCAACCATATTGGTGTAATGACATCATGCAGCTGCTGCAAATTTATACAAATCTCCCATTCCACCACATCCAAAAAGGTACTCTATTGGATTGAAATCTGGTGACTGTGGAGGGCATTTGAGTACAGTGAACTCATTCTCATGCTCCAGAAATCAGTTAGAGGCTATTTGAGCTTTGTGACATTGCACATTATCCTCCATCAGAAGATGGACACAGTGAACATGAAGGGATGGACATGGTCAACAACAATAGTCACGGTGTAAATGAGGCATAACAAAATATTCTTTACAGCATTACAACACCCGCAGATACATTGCAGGATTGATGCATGCATTTGTGTTGTTTATGCCAAATTCTTACCCAACCATCCAAGTGTTGCAGGACAAATCAAAAGATGTCGCAGCAGAAATTGAGACATACCAACAATGGTTTTTAATTTTCTGTTGTCCAATTTTGGTGAGCACATGTAAGCTGTAGCCTTAGTTTTCTGCTGTTCGTCTGCTGCTGTAGCACAGCCACTTTAAGAATTCACATGTTGCCTGTTCAGATATGCTCTTCTGGATATTTTGGTCATAACAAGATGTTGTTGGACTTAATGTTGTCTTCCTGTCAACTGAAAGCATTCTGGTCGTTCTCCTTTGACCGCTAGCATCAACAAGACTTTACTGCCCAAAGAAGTGCCACTTGCTGGATGCTTTCTCTCTTCCACACCACTCTCTGTAAACCCTAGAGATGGCCGTGCAGAAAAATACCAGTTTTTAAGCAGTTTCTGAAACAATTAGAGCAGCTCATTTGGTACCAACAACCATGCCGCATTCAAAGTCATCTAAATCCCCTTTTTCCCCATTTTGTTGTGCCCAGTTTGAAGGTTGTCTTGACCATGTCTAAATGCATTAAGTTGCTGCCATGCTGCATTATTGAACTGTTGAAGAGGTGTACCTAAAGAAGCAGTAAGCGTAAGTCTTAGAGGTTTAAAACCTTTGGTCCTGGAGGGAACGAGACTGGGAAATTGTTTATTTTGCTGCCAAACAAGATAATTTAGAATTATGATACACCAGAATAATATACTGTGTATATGGTTTGCAACAACTCTGCTTATTTGCAGCACCCAAGGGACTGCCTGTTCAACTTAACATAACATTAAGGAATTATTTGTTTGTTAAAAAAAAGAACTTATCGGCTTTACAACAAGGAGCAAACAGCCAACTAACCTACGTCTGCCTACAGTAATCTATCATTATAGAGTAACACGATAACTGAGTAGTTTTTGATAAGGCCACACACTATTTCTCCTACAGGCCTGTTTTCTTAGTGTTGAACTTCGACTACAACCACCGCAATGAGCTCTTGATCCTATCCCGATGCCTTATTTTTATCCCCCTTCAGTGTTTTTCTCAGTTGCCAAAAGGATTAAGAACCTATCTTTTAATACCGCTCGAACGTCAACTGTGCACGTCATCCTGCAGTCCTGAGGTGATTGACTTCCAGCACCAGCGTCTGGGAAACCACCGATTCATCCCTGTGAGGAGATGTTTGCATTTTATATTAACCACAGTGGGTAACGCGTTAAGCAACTAAATCATGCAGCGGTTTTGGACTATTTAGTTTTATGAGGTGTGAGACCTTTGCTGTTCCGTTCACACTGAGCTCACTGCGAAGAGATGGAAGATCGCACCAAACTGTGATCTATGATCAACACCATCACGCTACTGTACAAATGAAAAAGTTAATAAAAGTATGATGTCATGTGTTAAATGGGACTGCTGCTAGCCTGCCCTCACCCTGCTAGTGATTAGCTCTCTACCCAAGCAAAGTGATGCCTGCTATTAAACTCCTGGGACAAAACACAAGTTGCTCGCTAAGGACAAATTGCACAACTGATCCGATACATAGTGAAGCCCTGCATAAGTAACCAAAGAAGACAGGGAACGCCTATAGACTGGGGCGAGATTACCCGCCTGATTCTGAAGCCATTCATTATATGGAAACCTCTCTCTGCATAAACAATGGGTTAGAACTAAGAACCATAAACAGAGAATTTAGGCAATAAGCAGTTTTTATCTATGGATTTGACATTTTGCAGCCCACATATACTCCGTTAGTTCTTGTTAAGAAAGCTAATTTCCTACGAAAGTTTGATTCTCATGAACTGCTTGTTCTAGGAAAGAGGTTATCATCAGCCATCAGAATTTTTTTCATTCACAAGTGAAGGCAAATAAGCAAAGAAAGGAAATCAAATAGTCAGCAAACGGTGCATGATTGAGAGCTCTATGACAAAACCAAAAACAGGGATAATGCATCAGTCAGACATTTCCCTCTGCCACGTCACGGCATTCCTCACTCAAGTCATCTCTGCATTACAAGCTAAGGGTGGAAACAGGTTATTGTGGTCATTCAAACAGAAAGGAAAAGTCTGGGATCTTATCAGAGTATGAGATCTTTATATAACTGTACTGCCCTCCGAGCGGTCTCATAAGGGAGCAGCAGAAAATATTCAATAGCATTGTGTCGCTGAGTCACTGGTGAAAAGCATTTATGTAATGAGAATCCCCCTTTAAACGATGCCATAGGCAACAAAAAGAGGAGACAAAGGACATCTTTGAAAATTCTGACAAAAGACAGTCTGTCTCTCTAACACATTTACCTAATGAAGGCATAAATAAAGCTTACCCCGATTCTTAAATGTTCACATCTTTGTAAACATCCTTTTATTTCTCTGGGTGTCCAGGAGCTCCTGTAAGAATCACAACTTCTGCTATCACATCCCTGTTTGAGGATGACTGCCACCTGGGATTTATATAAAAGTGCATTTTTAAAATGACAAGTTAAGTTGGTCAGAGAGTGTGTCACTGAATCGGCAGCTCACCTCAACTTTACAGAGCTAGCATGCTGCAGCTCAGAGTTAAGCTATCTAGCATGCAACTCTTGCCAATCTCAAAGCATCATTAATAACCAGAAAAGTTCCAAAAGCCAAATTTGACTCCCCGATCAGAACAAAATGGACAATAAGTGCACTCAGTTACTTGCTATTGAACATAATTGAGCACATATCCGCTAAAGAAGCAGATCAAAAGTTGGCCGAGACTAAAAGCAGAGCTAAAATTGAGTATCTAATGTACATCTAGCAGATGAAACGAATCATAACACTATTGCCCCATAAGTGTGGAACTTGTAAATGAATGCTTGTATTGTGTCAGCGCTACTGTGATTTTAAGAAATGAATGGCAGTGAATGCCCCACCACCACCACCAGAGAGAATACGAACTCAGGGGAAAGACTGGAACATGATCACATACCCTTGTGCCCTATCAAGTCCTGACTGGGCCTATTTGTTACAGTGGCTCTGAGAGGGGTTTTTTGCGTTTCCCAGGTCATGGTTGAACTTCTCATATTTATGTTTGTCAAACTGAAGGCTGGCAGTCTAATTTGCTGGTATGTGTTTTCATTAGGTCTCTGGGGCCGAGTAAAGCTCCTTCGCTAACGTGGTTCCTCTGAACTTTGACCCTGGCTTTAATGGGAAGCCTGGCACAGAAGGTGGGGTTAAAGGGGGGTCAAGACTTCAGTAGGTCCACTTAGAGTTAAGGTAACAATTTGAGGAGGCATAACATGTTATGTAACCCTGTCGCTACACACTAATGACTCGGCAGAGCCTGAGGAATGTGGTCTTTCAATAGGTGTCTTTTACATCAGTTTCTGTTTGTGGAAACAAAATTAGCTTTGGTATGGTAAGATTGGACAAATCCTGCTCTGTGTGCTAGATAAGAGCTATGTAGGGCATGTGACCCACCACTGGAAAAGTAATCAGCCACAGGCCATAAAACCAGTACAGAAAAAACGTTCATACTGTCATTTTTTTTTTAACTCTGTCGCTGATATTCCCTCAAGGCAGAGCAGCTATTAATTTCTTCACTGAAACATTAGAAATGTAGGCTGGTAGGAGTCTTTCAAGGACTTTTAGAGAGGACAAAGCACTGACAAAATTGCTTTCATCATTTATTTTATCAATAGCTTTTTTAATACGTAGGTCCTATATTTGCATATCTAAAATCTAAAATAATAACCAAAATATTAATTGATTGTATAAGTAATGGTACCATCAAACTCCCATGGTTATGAAGTCTTACCATCTACTGGAAAGAACACCAATCGCTTTGATAAAAGCAAACACCTCACAGTGTTTGATATCATGCTTTTATTTCACGTAGTAGAAACTGAGACCAGAAACACAAAATCCACTACTAGTTCTACTAGTATCAGATGGAGAAGTTGGTTGTTTTTTGTTTTTTTTTTATCTGTGCGCCGTTTTGTTTACTTATGATTGGCATAGACCTTGACCTTTAAAAGCTATATATGGAAAACTTGCAGGATGCACGCACATTAAAATTAGTGGACTTTCCAACTTTCGGTTGTGCCACATGACCTGATGTGTTATCTAATGAGATGCTTTGAATTCTTGTTGGATGACATAAAGGTTCAATGACCAGACAACGGGGGGGGGGGGGGGGGGGGAGAGAATGCGGAAGGCTCTCAAACCCTCAGGGTAGCATCATGTTCATGACTGAGCTTAAATGTGACAACAGTCAATCTCACCTGTTCCACAGCCAAGCCCAGAGCAAGTATCGGGAAAACAAATACCAACGATATCAAGCATACTTTAAATATTTTTGAGCGTGAGAGTTTTTGTGTATGTTTGTAGTTTTAAACTATTTGGCTTGTTGTACCTATTGTTTGCTCTGGGAGTCCGTTTTGGAAGTTTTAATAGAAGTAAGTGGTTTGTAAACACCTAGGTTTATGTCTTATTAATTTGCCCTTGTGTACTTGGACGCTTATCTTTCTTTTAGAGTTTACCTTTATTTTAAGTCTAAAGCTGGTATGGTATCCTACGATTGACAGACTCATCCAAATGGCCTTATGTGGGGATATAAAATAGGTTTCTGTTTATATGTTTATTTTTCCTTATACTCGTGTATTTTACAACAGGCTACCGTTTAACCGAGTGATTGTTATCAGCTAAAGTTATACTTATACCAATCAAAGCAAAACTAATGCTATAAGTGTCTATTTATACGTACCTGCCGTGTTAAGATCGGGTCACTCACTACCGCATGCCAACCAGCTGGCTTGCACCTTGAGAAGTCCTGCTCTGCAAATTCATTGGCCTCTGCTGCTTAGCGTCAGCGCAGGGGGCTGGGCTCTGATGAGGACTTTGCTGTCAGGAATGCATAGTAGCACTAAAACCCCACTGACTGTGTCGCGCTGCTGCAGACGTCACCTTTATGTTTGGGACGCACTTAAGCTGGATTACATACCGGTGGTTTCGAACAGCTTCTGTAGCCTCTAACTGACCTTTTTTATTTAATAATTAATATTATGCGAGTTTTTACTTGAGCTTACAAGAAAGTCGTCTCCTTTTTTGTATTTATTTGGCGAGAAAGAACTGTTTCATTACACGGCACGACTTCAATGCCACCTTCAACAACCATGAACAAAAGCGGAATGGTTACAAAAATCAACACCAGGATAAGGACTGACCCGTTCGCTGGCAGCTACGAGCTGGTGGGCAAAGAACTGGGCAGGTAAGTTTGTTTGTTGCCTGAAGGTTTTCGTTTTTTTTTTTTCCTCCAAGCAGTCATTGACAAAAATCCTAATACCTTCGTGCGTTGGCTGGACGTTGCAACAATGTCTGAACAGATTTAGGCAAATCGCTTAATCATATTAGAGTTACTCTCTGCACGTGTTACTGGGAAGCCTGCTAATTGAATATTTCCAATTGCGCTTTCCATCTGCTGGCGCGGAGCAGCGCTTTGGCACACGCAACGAGTAATGGTAATGCGCTTCTGTGAGTCCTGGCTGGAAGTTGCTAAATAGTTTTGAGACTCTGAAACATTTTTTAATTCTAAACAGTGACAATAACGAGTTGTGTGGAAATGCATGGACTGTTCTTATACATTATCTTTGCGATTTAAGGAAGAAAGGTTTTCGACTTGCTTAATATTTCTGCTGAGGTCCCGCGTGCACGATCCATTATATCCTGGTGTAAGTGGTACTGAAAATGAAAAACCTCAAATGTCAAGAGTGCTTAAGAATGGACTTGGAGTAATCGTTCTGAATGCGCGGCGATCTACACTGACATCAAGAAACATACGTGCAACAACTAATGATCAAACATGCGAAAACACAAAGCAAGACTTTCTAATCCTGGCCTATATAGTTCATTCTTGCTGCTTTCTTGACTATTTTCCTGTTTCATGTACCTGCTTTCCCACAAGTTAAATATCCTGTCTACCAACAGTGCCTTTTTTTTTTTTTTGCTCTGGCTTCCTCTTTCTTTAGCCACATATATATTTATGTCTCCCAGTTGCTGGTTTGTGGATGCCAGCTGAAATTCCAGATTCCCGCTGTATTTAACTGGGGATTCCCCAATGTGCCAAATTACAATGACTTTCTCTAATAAGCACTACAGCATGAATAAAGAAGATGAGCTGTGTTTCGCTCCTTGGGTTTCACTCAATTCAGCAGCTGGTTGCACTCTCTGTTTTCACAAATCAACTTCAGGTTTGTTCTTTTGCACATGCTCAGTAATGTCCTAGTAAGTAGCCAATTACCTTTTATAAGACACCCTGGGACATGAGGGAGAGTAGCATGACCTGTCGTGCTGGCTTTAGGCTACCAGTGTAGTCTACAGCATCCTATAAACTTTTTTCTTTCCCTTCACTACCATAGATCAACTTTCACCCCCCCCCGGTTTTTTTTGTTTTTTGTTTTTTTTTTTTACTCCCTTTCCCTTTCTCAACATCCTGAGATCAGGCTTCATAATCACATTAGGTGCAGGAATGTACGTAAGTGCCGCATGGCAGGAGATTAGCTTTATTGTACATTTGAATGCCGAACATTTCAACTGTAAATACCAGGCAATAATTCAGCGTTTGCAGAAAAAAAAATGCCTCCTGACCCTTTTTTTAAAGCCTTCTCATTATCACGCTCTGCATGGTTTCCTGCAGAAATGGCACAAAATATGTTTTGGGCAACCTGAAAGCAGGAAGAGGAACTCAGGTTGTGTGTCAGACTGTCTGTGAAAAAGGCAAATAAGAGCTGTCATTTTTCATTACGCTTCAGACATGAGTCAGTGAGCCTCTGGGGAAGACAAAATGCAAACTGCACAGGAAACCAGTTTCTTAATCAAATTATCGCCATCTTGCGCAAAGGAATGTTTTGTGTCACAGTAAATTTGGTGATTGATAGCAGATGAGTTTCAGACAGGTTCCTGAAGAGAACTGTTTGAACTATATAACCGCAATTGCTGATTATTTGAGAAAGCACTTCTCATCATTAGCCAGAGTATGTTAAGACCTTTCTGTGTTAACAGTGAGATGTTGGTATTTTTAATCCAAAAAAGCAAAAATGTATTTTTTAAAATGTTAAATTATAGCGTGATATTTTTTTTCTTTCTTTCTTGCTTTCTTTTTTTTTTTTTTTTTTTAATAACAAAAATATTCTTTTCATCTTCCTGGTGAACATGGCCGGCTACAAGATGGCCTTGTTTAGTAACCTCTGACCTGTTGTCAGCCTTTGAACGGACCCCCCCGGGCTGCCCTTTTCAATAACCACTAGTCATTTCTTTTCACTCTAATATGTAGCACCCAGCCCACAGCTCTGAACTTGGCTAATTAAGGATGAAAAGCCCCTGATGGCTTTTGCCTTTTCAGTCTGAACAATGACTCGTCACTACACTGCGAGACTGGGAAATGGGGTGGCAGCCAGCACACAACCAGACTCCATCCAGAACAGTAGCTGTTTTTTGGTCAGCAGCACAGTCAGCTTTAAGCAATACTGTATGGGAGGAAAAATAGCTTCATTTATTTAGTTATCTTCTAGCATATTTTGCTCACTTTCCCCAAGCCTTGTGTGTTGTGTCTAAAGTGTAGCTTAAGAAAACACTGAGATGTTAGTTAGGTGTAGATGTTAAGATTACAGTGACTGTCTTCATGTTGCTTGGGTTCTAACTCGACTGTCAAACTGTGACATCCCCCCCAGCGTGTGGCCTGCTCAGTCACATTCATGTGGGTGGTCTTGGTCTCAGGACTGCTGTGTTTAGCTGACTGGTCAGCTTTTGTACAACTGTCAATGCAGAAGCAGTCTCTGGCTGAGGGTCTGGGTGGAGGTGTCAACACAATTCCATTTGTCCCTGCTGCTGTCAGCTGTGAAGAAAGGGAAGTGGTGCACAAGGCCTCATTTTCAGCCTGGGAGAGACGGCTGGTGATTGTGTTGGTTTGACCCAAATGCAGTTCTGAATACATCGGACATCCTGCCCTCACCCACAGCTGACCCTTAGCACCTTTTATGACTCTATTAATGTACATTCGGGGGGGGAGTCAATGTTTATTAAAATTAAACGTAGATAGTCTTAATGCTGTGTTTTACCAGTGACATTATGCAACCAAGCTGTCACATCTTTGTTTTTGCTTGACCTACAAAGTCGCAATACCCTTATCAGAGCCCTGCCCTCTATTCTGCCGCTCTTGCCAAAAGTGTCAGCCTTATCTGCTCTCCTTCAGACCCTCCTGAAGGCTAGAGGAACAGGAGAAAGAAGGGGGATCTCTCAACGAATGCCTCCTTTGCACAGCATATCAGTGGTGAATAACGGTCTAAATTTTTCAAATGATGCCACATAAGCACCTTATCTCTGGACTTTTCCATAACCGCACCCTCGCTGTTGCACTTGTAGCCAATTGGGTTGCCTTTCCAAAATGCCTCATGTCTTCTTAACAGTCAAATATTGAGTGGATTGTATGCATTTTAAGTGACCTACATTTAACCCAGTAACAATTTGAGAAGGAAATGGACCCATGTCTAAACAAATTAAAAAATAAAAAATAAAAAATAAAATAAAATAAAAAAAAAAACACAGGAAGGTGGTTGTGATTTTTCTTCATGGCTAAACACTCTGTTGCTCTTTTTGTTGTTGTTGTTTCCCAGGGGAAAGTTTGCAGTTGTGAAGAAGTGCATTGAGAAGGCGACAGGGAAGCAGTATGCTGCCAAGTTCCTGCGAAAGCGACGGAAGGGCCAAGACTGCCGCATGGACATCTTAAATGAGATTGCTGTGCTGGAGCTGGCCAAGGCAAACCCCTTTGTGGTGACACTGCATGAAGTCTATGAAACCAGCACTGAGATCATTCTCGTTCTTGAGTGGTAAGTCACTAATGTTCTACATCACAAATATTCAACTCTCTTTCCCAAACTAGCAGTGGTTTGGATAGCTAATGGCATCATACAGCAGTAATCTAAATAATTCTTCCTGAATCTAAGTGTTTGAGCCATAGCAGAGAACTTGAGGGGGGTGATTAGGTCACCAGGTATTGGTGAAGAGAAAGGTGGGGTAGGCTCTGCACAGGTTTCCCAGGTGTACCTTACAAATAATTCTTTTTCATAAGCACAGGTTTAGTTGGAAAAGCCTCAAATCTTACATACGTCATGCAACATCCTGTGTTTTGCAAGATAAGAACGTCAGAGCTTGGTGCTTCTGTGTGAATAATTAGATTTTATGCAGTATGGTCGGCTGATTTGCAAGAATAATAAAAAAAAAAAAGGAAGTATTTCCTGGCATAGTTCTAGGCAAGTTGCTAGTTCTTAAAAAAAAAAAAACCCAAAAAAAACCACCCACGTGTGAAATGCACAGGCTTGCACTAGTTTAACATGGTCTCTACCTTAAATGGAAATTCTCTGTGTCTGTGGTTAGTCGCTCGTCTCGCTGTAGCGTGAACACCTCAGTTTCTTGTTACGCTTACTGATTGTGATGAAGTGTCACTTTAAATGCCACAGTAAAACTGCAGCATGCTTACTGTGTAAAAATGACAACATTAAGCTATGGATTACTCATTTAGATGCTACCGCTTGAATCTGGTTAAGGCAGTGATGACTCTCAAACATGCATGTGAACACAGCAGGTGGTTCACACTGCTGATTCAGTTCCCTAACAAGGTCAATTCAGCATTTGGCTTTTAATACTGTGGTTCAGATTTAAAAATCTTTAGGTATCTAGCGAGTGTCATCAAACTCCTTTCATGAAACACTTTAATTAGGATTTAGAAAGATCCCTTAGCATCTTAACCACCTCACTTCCCTCATTACACAAAGGAGTTTGTCCTTGAATCATGTTCCAGGGACCCTGTTCCACAACTGCTCACTTCTCAGGCAGAAATCCTTCTCCTGCTCAGGATCCACTCCAGTTATTCCCTTCCCAGACATGGAATGCTTCTGTAGAACAAAAGCTT
This sequence comes from Mchenga conophoros, assembly GCF_057382185.1. Taxonomy (NCBI): domain Eukaryota; kingdom Metazoa; phylum Chordata; class Actinopteri; order Cichliformes; family Cichlidae; genus Mchenga; species Mchenga conophoros. The sequence continues at coordinate 31,438,794 of NC_140529.1, forward strand.
CTCTATGGGGAAGGCTATGTTTGACCTCTTGACTAAAGTGCGAAAGGGGAAGTAGCACCATAGTTCACCCCTGCATGCCTGCAGAGAAAACATAGCAGGAGGTCAGTCTACAGTGGCCCACATTTCCTCTTCAGCCGCCAAAGAAGTTACGCTGGGAGTTGTTGGTGCGCTGGTATTTGAAGCAGAGTATGCATGCACGACATCTTAGCTCTGACAAAGCTTCTTTTTTTTTTTAAATGTCAGTTATTTTCTGCTGCATGTCCTAAAAGCTACAGAAGAACTAACAGCAAGCGAATGAAAAACTGCATTCACAAACCGTCTGACCTCGGCATGAGTTTCAAGAATTGCAAACCATTTTCCATTTCCTGTGGGTTTAAATGTAAGCAGCAAGCAAAGCGCAGCTCCCAAAAGTAGCACACAGCCATGCCGGTAAAATGTCGTGTGCACACACACTTTTTGTAGCCACAACCACTTCCTTGTCAATGTTAGAGAAATGAAGTCAAAGTCTAATCATCTTCAAAAATACAGCTCCAGCATGCGTCAGTACCAAAGAAACCCCCAGGGTAATGACTAGTTTTAGACATGATCACTTTCATGAAAACCAAATCGCCTCCAAGTTCTTTTTGTGGAGAGTAACTTGAGGTAATCAGTGAGATAGGTTATCCATGGGGGGGGCAAAGTTCTTCCTAAATGCTATGCAACATAACCCAGGCTGTACTGGACTTTAACTGAAACATGCTCTAGGTGACAGAGGGCTATCATGTAGTAATGAGCCAAAAAGAATGATTACTAATCAAACAGAGGATTGACTTGTTTTGCCCCTTTTGCTTTCTTATCTATGCATTCAGAGTTTGGGTGGGAGTCAGCTGTTCTTAACTCTTGTCTTAAACCAATTATTTAGCTCAAACAGTGTGGTTGTGATAGGTTTGTTCTTTTGGACTGTTGTAGGGAGGATGTCTGCCTGCATTCTAAAGTAGGGAATGCATCAACTTCCAAAGCACAGCAACAATATTCAGACTTCAGGGAATTAGCCTGTCATTCTTGGCCACAATATATGCAAATGGTCTTTATTAGGATTTGAAAGCAAGGATCATTAAAGTATCCATCAGACTAACTTATTCCTTCAGTTCCTTCACCCACATGAAGGCATCAATAGCCAGCTTGCATTCATTTGGTTTACATGTGCAGATCAGCGTAAACCTATTGAGCCACTGCTCTTAAGTACTCTGGGGGTCATCAGCTGGGATTGACTGTGTTTACAGCAAGCACGTATTTATTGCTAAGAGTTTAAAAAAAGAATTAGGTCTGAGAGAGGTAGAGTGCCCAAACCCAAAACAAAATGCTTTCTATTTTTACTGCTCAGGTTATTGAAGTTGGCAGGTTGAGAAGGCTAACGGGGATTTTAAGGTGCTGCTTGTATAACAGTCATGCCCAGGACCTAACGGGGACTGGAAGGTGCAGCTTATGTAACATTTGTGCCCAGGGCTGGAACAAAAAAAAAATTTCCTCTGAAGATAAAAAGCATGTCTGCTTTCTAAATCCCCCACATATGGTTGCAGTGTTTTTTGGAGGGAGTCGACTGTCAGCTTCGTGCATTGCTAGAGCTGACGGAGCACCTAACATAAATCCACCATGTCTCCACATTACTTAACGTTGTTATACAAGCACAGCAGGGCTATGCAGGAATCTTACTATTACTCAAAAATGAGCAAGCAGTTTGTTTCGAGTAAAGGAGTAGAAAACGATGCATGCTGGGGCTCATACAGAGCGGGTACAAACTTCACACTTCGCTGCTTCTTTCTTTCTGTTAAAATATTTTTACAAAGTGGTTAGGTGGCGGGTGTTTTTATTTTTTGTCTATTTCCTTCCCCTGTTTTAGTGAATTTATTTCAGTATATGAGGTTGTGAAGGAGCTTATCTGAAGCTGCTGATATGACCATTCTTATCTCTGCAATATTCCTGACAAGAGGAAAGTACTCACAGAGGCGGGGTACCTAACACTGTACTGATTTATGTTGGACTCGCAGTGTGTAGATGTGGATGAACTTTGTTTCTCTAACACAAATGAGGGGGAAATGGTTATATAATTGTAAAGAAAGCAGTAATGGCTTTATATTTTTTCCCTTTTTGTGCGATAGGTTGATAATTTGCATTGCCAACTTATGTGACTGAAACTGAGTGGAAGGGTGTGTTTGTAACTTTCAAGGAGCAATTTATTATTACAAGTGCAAATGAAAGTGAGCCAAGCTAAACTTCACTGGGTGGTTATCCACTCAAAGTTATGTTCTTCTCATCTTATCCTTAGTTTCTTTTTATTCAGTTTTCCTTCCTGTGTTTTTCTTCCAGTGCCGCCGGTGGCGAAATCTTCAACCAGTGTGTTGCGGACAACGACGAAGCCTTTACAGAGAAAGATGTGATACGACTGGCCAGGCAGATCCTGAACGGGGTGGCCTTTCTGCATCGGAATAATGTGGTGCATCTGGATCTGAAGGTAAATGCACAAGAAATGTTAATGACAAATATAGGACGGTGCGTTCTCTCAAGAGTCAGAATGGGGAAGATATTATTTCTCTTATGCAACCACAGCTCATTCAGCGTGCCACGACTTTGTTCCCGTGAGGAATCACTTTATAAAAGCATCTGACCTAACTATCATGTTTTCTTTGATGTGTCTTGAGGTAACAAAGCAGCCGTCACTGAGATTTTCTTTTCTTTCTTGATGCGTCGGGCTTCTGGTTACACATTACACAATGTGTTCTAGATAAAATTATCCGTTGAGATGCACTAAATTGTTTTAGAAGGGCTTTCAAATGTTTGAGATCTTGTGTCAAACTGTTTTCAAAAGAGAAATCATTCATTATCGAAGCATTCCTGTGGTTCCTCAGGCTTTGCTGGCTCAAGTCTGATATTTGGATTTCTCTTTCTTGTATGTATCCCATTGTTCCAGCTAAATCTGGCATTAGACCAGCCTGGCCCGGATTTAGGTTGTATGTACACTACAGTATTTACATAGACTAACCATAGAGCCATTTAAGTGTTTGGCAGAAATGCCTTTACCTCTCTTCAGAATTGTCTGATAGGCTTATTGGATGATCTGGGCTCAAAGGCCCAGTTAGCAAGTTGACTGATGACCTAGACCCCTAATCCTGTCAGGATCAGTTTTCCCAAATGCTTTGACTCGTAGATGCGTAATTAATTACCTCAGGCTGCTCAAATCAGTCTTTATCTCCTTATGTAACCTTTGCCTAATCCGCATGTGTGCCCTCTCCAGCCTCAGAACGTCTTGCTGACCAGTGCCACACCTCTAGGGGACATTCGTATTGTGGACTTTGGCTTGTCTAGACGAATGGACAACATCACAGAAGTCAGGGAGATCCTGGGTACCCCAGAGTATGTGGGTAAGTCCTGCTTTCAGCTACAAATTACCCAAAACTACATGTCTCTTTTTCTTTTTTTAAAATGTGAGCACATTTTAAGGTGACTAACTTTGGTCATGTGTTTCTGTTGCAGCCCCAGAGATCCTGAACTATGAACCCATTAGCACTTCTACAGATATGTGGTAAGTGTGCTACTTTAGATAGTATTTCCACTCATGTTAGAGGACGCCACACACAGCTAATTTAATCTAGATAAATATTCAAGACAATGACATCACCTCCCTAACGTGCAAAAGACAATTTTGTGTCTAGACCTTTGACCACAAGACAAACCTTGCTACATACTTGCATTTAATTGGCTCATCATAGAATAGTGGAAGCCAGCCAGATGTGTGGGGCTTTGCAATACACTGTGTAACCATAAACGACAATGACTTGCCCCATAAACACCTTCTCCTTTCTCCTTCCTCTTTACCAGGAGTATTGGGGTTCTGACTTATGTCATGCTCACGGGCGAGTCTCCTTTTCTGGGTGCTGACAAACAGGAGACATTCCTCAACATCTCTCAAGTCAACATAGACTATTCACCGGATACATTCGAGGGCATCTCCTCGCTGGCTGTTGACTTCATCAAATCTTTGTTGGTTAAAAACCCAAGGTGAGGCTCTTTTTAAACAGTAAAGGTGAAGATGAATAGATGTTATGGCTTAATGTGGAGAGTTTCCATCAGCATCACTTTGAGCAGATTAACACACCAAGGATGTGAGTCAGGTTCACACCGGCACGAAAGCACACGTCGGCACACGTCTAAATGAGCGTTTGTGGTAACAAGATTTGCGTCACTTGGGCGAGAAGTCGTTTCCTTTCTTGCAAATGCTGGTTGTGAATTTTACTCATTTAGCAAACTTTTAGTTCAGCATTTTTGGATTGACGTTAGATCAAACACTGATGCACGTCTTACCTTTTCCCTGCATTACCATTTCGTTAAATTCAGCGGAACCTCTCAAAGATCTTTAAAAAAGATACCTTAATGTGTTTAGAAAAGCATCAGCAGATGCAGACACACAATCTCCAGTCAGTATCATTTAATTGCAGGAGTACAGTGGCAGCACTGGAAAAAGGCAGATATTTCACCGTCTGAATAATCGGTTAGAGACGGAGGGGAAAAAATCTTGACAGCAAATGGCGTCGTCTTTGTGGCTTTTCGTGCCCAATGTTGAAAAGCCAACTTGTAAGAAAATGTCTTGAGTGAATCTGAAGATCTAGGCAATCAATCTGTTATGTAATGTCTCTGGGATTTTTCCACTTATGCACAGTGTTATTGTGTTTGTGTATACAGGAAGAGGGCCACAGCAGAGGAATGTCTCAATCACCCCTGGCTGAACTCCTGTCCTCACTCCCACCCACACCTCCACAACAGGTCGCCGTCCTCTTTGGATGAGCCGGAGACGAGTCAGTCCGAATCGGAACCAGAGAGTCCAGCTCCGTCCCCTGAGCTAGACGTGATTGGATCATTTCTCAGGTGCCCAGGCCAAGGTGAGCTGAAGGCGGGCCGTGGCGCCTTCTCTTTCAGTGAGCCCCCTTTCTGCACAAGACCCGAAATCCAGCAGGAGCTCATTTGCTGACTGATGTTTCACAGTTGGAAAGGGACTCAGTAAATTGAAACTCCATGGAGCAGAACCTGAAAACCTTTAAGCCTTGAGGTGCTTGGTTTTGATCGGAACCAGGACCGTGTTTGAGTGGCTGCAGTTTGCCCGCCTGCTCCTACTGCTGCGACGTCTGTGAGCTTGATACCTCTGCCTGCGCCTGTGTGTGTCACTGTGTATATGTTAAATAATACACGCTACTCAGTGCTAGTTAGAATGATTGTACAGGAGGAATATGACAGGGCTTGAAGATGCAGGACAAAGGAGTGGGAGAAAACAAGGACTTTGTTGAGGACTGCACTGCTGCCTTATGTGATAAATCTGAACTTGGCTCAGCTGAACACTGGCTAGTTCACCCCTGCACACATACTGCTTTATCCCCAATTAGCCTTCGGACGGGGTTTCAGAGGAGAGATGGCCTCCCACTTCTTTGGATGACTTCACTCAGTGTGTGCTCTCATCTAAACAAGTTACGTTTCAGTGACCCAGACAGACCTTCTGTGACGAGTTGAAGAAAGTAAAGCATTCTGACAGGTGGATCTACTTAAGAAAAAAGAATGGAAAGCAATGAGCAGCGCCCTATGCGAAAGCCAGACGTTAACTGTATTGTTTATTAATGTGTCTTGTACCATTTTAGCCCCTCAAACGGTCAAAGCCACATCGATGCCTGAGGTTAAGATAGATATGGTAGCATTGTTATTATTGAGGACAATCATGAGCACTTTTATTTTGTTATTGGACTTTTGTGTAAAACCAAAGGCTCATCAAGCACAGTTAGGTGTCACACGATGTACTGTACATATTAACCAGTCTGCAACACCCTCTGTTTTTGTCACGTGACCTGTTTTTTTTTTTTCTTTTTCATTAAGTGCCACTCTTTTAACCTCACTTCTGTTAATGTTACAGTTGAAATTTTTACTTTTTTTTTTTTTTTTTTTTTTTTTTTTTTTTGGGTCGGTTTTGTTGACCTTTGCACAAGTTGCACATTTTGGTTTTTGTTTTTGTTTTGCTGCAAGGTTGCCATTAGATATCATGCTCGACAAATTTTGTGACATCAGCCTTTTTTTTTTCTTTTTTTTTTTTAAATATGGAACAGAATAAAATATAATGTCACGGAAAACTGAAGCCCAAGATGTCTTTGAATATGTGATGTTTGCCTTTAGATGCTCGGGAGCAGAGAATTGACATTTTCTCAAAAGAAAGTACTGAAAATGTATATTGAGTTTGTAATATTTTTTTTTTGTTGTCGTTTTGTTTTATCATTGTATAGATGTTAATGTCATTATATTGTATTTGGTAACTTTGTTAACTTTTATGTATTACTGTGTTTCGCCTCTCGAATTTCAGGAAGGTTTGCACTTGTCCTTGTGGACGTTATGTTAAAATAAATAAATGTTGATGGCTTGCATTATGAAATTTAACAATCATGAGAAATACATTTGAATTTTGTATCAAAATATTGAGTCTGGTTGTGGTGAGTTTTTCCTCCTCCCTTTCCTTTTTTTCTTTATCGTAGCAGCAATAAGAGAATATGCTTTCTGGAAAAACTAAAAAATGTAATAACATGTTTATGATGTAATTCAATGAGATCCAGTTAGTGGGCATGAGCTCTTCCGAGAAGGCTGACTAAAAATAAACATTCATGAATTCCAGACAATCGATCTTTATAAATCTATCTTTTCCTCTTAGAACCATCATCATGACGTCAAAGTTTTTACATTTTTCCAGTATCTTAGTAAAATGAGCGATGCTTTGATCTGTTGCTTGTTTTTTCTTTTTCCGCTATTCTACAAATGTTAGGATGCTAACACACTGAACTAAAATAAGAACGTCACAGTATGACGTCAGCATGTTACATACAGGTACTGGCACGGTGCCTGATTGTAGTTTAATGGCCGTTTCTTTTCTTCATTCCAGCTTTCAAATAAAACTGGGTTGGGTGGTGAGGGAAATCAATGCTTTCCAAACTGAAATTAAAGAACTTAAGCAAAAGGAAGGTCCACTAAAGCTGTTTTTGTCAGTCAATAGAATTTAAATTGCTAGTTTTTTTTTTTTTTTTTTTTTTGTCTTGACATGAATCACTTGGATTTATTATGATACAGAGCTACATATCTAAACATAGATATGATATATTTGTGAAAAAGTTTAAATATCAAATATTTCATGACTATCTACACCAGGGGTGTCCAACTCCAGGCCTCGAGGGCCGGTGTCCTGCAGGTTTTAGATGTGTCCTTGATCCAGCACAGCTGATTTAAATGGCTAAATGACCTCATGTCTTGAAGTTCTCCACAGGCCTGGTAATGAACTAATCATTTGATTCAGGTGTGTTGACCCAGGGTGAGATCTAAAACCTGCAGGATACCCGCCCTTGAGGCCTGGAGTTGGACACCCCTGATATAGACACTATTAGCACGTCCTATGGATCTCTCTGCTTGTTTGCACTGTTGTTGCTTAGTTACAATCACTTGTATCTAACAATGCATACAAAACAATCCTACGTAGAACAGCAGTGACCAGCCTTTAACATTTGTGATTAAAAAATAAGGTATATTTTCTTCTTGATTCCCAGTTTGGGAACAGCACTCAGTCTTTGTGAGGCTATCATACTTTGTTATCATCCCATTTCGTATTTTGCATGCTGCTGCTGAACAACAGCCCGTTTCATGCTTTCTGTTGAGCTGCTGTCAGTAGTTCACCTGTGTGTCCTTAGAAAAGCATACCAACACAATTACATTAGCTAAGAGCAGATTTCCTCTGAAAGCATCTGTTTTTCTTCTCAATATGTCTTTCTGCATGCAGCATCATAAATTTACAAAAAAAGAAGCCCCCTCAGGCTAGTCTTCCTTAAATATCCTGCAGCCGCTGTGAACAGGAAATGCCAGGATTATGTAAAGAGGAACAGAGAGCAATCCGTTCCAGTGTAATATAGCTTCTTTCCCTTTTTTTTCTCACCCCTGTGATTGTTTACTTGTGTCAGTTCAAACAATATCCGTGCCTGCCAATATCCCGAATTCTTGCTTTAATGTCTTCTTCCTCTTGTTGTTGGCATTGAGCCAGTTCATCTCCATGGTCCTGGTCTGGTGGCTCTTGGCTGCATCTGCTGTTTCCCTTAAAGAAAATCCTTCTTCTACATGGAGCTGAGGAATGCCAGAAATGTCTCTAACTGGCCTGCTTTCAACATTGTCCTTCCAAAACTGTCTTTTATGCATCTCTTCCCTTTCATCTTCCTTATGAATTTGTTTCCATACCACAGCGCACACACATAAACACACGCACTTACTAGAAGTCACTGATTAAGTGGCTGTTTCCCAGAAAAAAATCAGGTTCAGTTCATGTGACTTTGATATTTGCGGTGACCATTAGGAGATGATTTAAGGCAGATGTGGAGACAGTTTGTACTGTCTTCTAACTTTGAGTGCACTCCAAAATCTTACCGTGTGGCAAACAAGAACTTAGTTCCTACAAATCCAAACAAATATGAAAAGCTGACCAAAGCTTACTATGGAATCCAGATAACCTGCTTTCAGCAGTCTCTGTGGACTGTCACGGTCTTGCTTAATGGTTTTAAATGATATCAGGCAGCAAATGTTGCTTTGAAACACCGAGTCTAAGCAAAATTCATTTATCTATCTTAAGTCAACCAGCCAAAAAAGATAACATTAAAATAACAAATACTGTTTTTGCTTGCATTATACAAACTTTGACTACACATGATTTTGTTGCCATTAAGCAGGGGTTTGATTTAATGGTAACCAGCTGCATATCCTTAAGACATGTCTGTCAGTGCCACCCACTGTCATATTTTTCCCTTGAGGTCTGCAAAAATCCAAGACTGGGATTTGCAAAACGTAAATGGAAAGCTGAAAATGTTGCATTCTACTGTAACGGTCCCAATAATCAGTTATATGAGAAAGAATTGTTGACAGCATGGTATTTTGACTGTGGCATTCCCATCCATCTGCAACTGACAGCTTAGGAACACATTACAAAATTGGCATTTGGGAGGTGGAGCAGGGAGGTGGAGGCGCTGGAGCCCGTCCCAGCTGTCATAGGGTGAGAGGCGGGTACCCCCTGGACTGATCACCAGTCCATTACAGGGCTAACATAGACGCCCACATCCACACCTGCAGCCAATTTAGAATCACTATTTGTTTATGTAAAACATTTTTCTCTGACATAGTCAAATATTTTAAGTTATCTGGATGGATGATGGCAGCATGCTGAGGAATATCCTAAAATAGCTTATCTAAAACAAGAGACAATTTGCTAACTTTTAAAGGAGTGCTGTTAATTTCCATACTTGCGCACAGAGCCAGGTACTAAAAATAGACACAGAATAGCAGAAAAGTAAAACAACAGCACTGCAGAGAACTACAAATGGGGGATTTTTGCAGGACTGAGCTACACAACAACGAGCCACAACAACCAGTGAAAGATGTGCGGTTGTGAACGACATTTCTGATCTTGTTGAAATGCTCAATATTTTGTTGGGAAAGTTTGTCTCTTGGAAGTCATGTGGATGTTACTTTGGCATATGCAGTAAACATTATTACAGGCCAAGCACTCCTATAGCAGGATACATACTGCAAAACACCAAACCACAAATACTGAGGATGGCTTTACGAACGCAACCAGGAACACAAGGTGTTGATCCAGTCTCCATACTCCTCTTAAAGAATCCACGTACAACGTTAGAGTTGAAAACACCACAGAGCCCCACTGTCCATATCTGTCCATGCAGGTCACACAGAAGTGTGTGGTTTTAATGTTGCGGCATTTTTTTCTGACTCTCTGAGTCTTGCTTGCACCACTAATATGGGTATTCTGAGTGTGCACATTATCCATCATGCAATTTCCTTAAATATGCTGTAAATGTGCAACAGAACCAACAAGTTTTGAACTGACATTGTCTGTCTTTTATTACAAAGCCTGTTTGGTACACAAGTCCATTTGTCCTGACTAATTACAGAGATTACAGCGACCAGTATTTATATATATTTAGATGTCATACTGCAAAGACTACAACCACAGTACAGTGCAGGACTTTGTTGCCTAGAGCTGCGTTTTCGCAAAGCATTCGCTCTTCTTGGTTTTACCAACAGATTTCCATTGAAAGCTAATTTTCTTGGCCAGCCCCTTAGGTGTACGTTTCCATCACAAGAAGAGGAGCGTCCCCTGCACCTCATGAGGCATTAAACTCTCTCAATCCCCCTGAAGTCCTTCTCTGGTTGTCTCTTTATGTCCCCTGGAAATGCCATGCTTTCTCTCTCACTGTCTCACTCCGTCTCACTATCTCTAGATCTCTTTCAGTGAACCATTTTCTCAGAACACGTTATCCTACCACCTTACATAAGGGGGAAATTCCTTTATGCTTATGTTCCCGATTACTCTGCTATTATAGAAAGTTCAACACTGTCAAAAAAACACAAAACATAGGTAGGCTAGTGTGGCGGTGTGTATGTGTTTGAGCATAATCAAAGTATATATACAGGCTCAATTATTATACATACATTTATTTAAATATAATACTACAATGTCTTTTACCCTGACAAGGACAAGGCTTGTTAACTTGTTAGTGATCATGATCACTGCAACTGGTAGTTTCTCTTTGCCAGCATAAAAAAGGATTTGTTTGATTTTCGTTGGACTGACCGATACTCAAAACGGTGGAAAAATCCAAGAAAGAATTATAGATTCATTTTTGAACAATAGCAAATTCAAACATCATGGTCAGACAAGAAAAGGATTCAGTGTTTTGGCCACTATGACAAGGGATGTGTTTGGAGGAGTAAAGGTGAACCTTTCAAACCTAAGAACACTGTAACAGCTGTCAAGCGTGGTGGTGGTAGCATCATCCCCTGGGGCTGTTTTGCACAAATGGTTAGTGCAATGAATAGTAAAATCTTCAACTTCTCCTTAATCAACAGGCAGATGGTTGAAACTTGGACACAGTTAACTGTTCCAACATGAAAACACACGAATACTGTTTTTGAGCTTCTGGGATGTCCTTCCCCAAGCCCCCATCTCAACTGTACTGAAAATTTGTGAACTATTCTTTAAAGCCGGGACTTTGCCAGGAAAACAAACCAATGAACTCTACTGATTCTGCCAAGATGAGTGGTCAAATAAACAAAAGTGTCTGGTCAATGTCCAATCTACTAAGAGACATTAAATTAGCATGACATTCATGCCCATGATGAGTGAATGTAAACCTTTGACTACAACTGTTTTCTATTTCTAATTTCTATGTTGACCCATAGCTCTTGACTCCCTGACTCATACAGTCAGTTGAAGTTGATGAATGAAAGTAGCTGACAGTCACCGAACAAAGTTAGTCTTAACCCCAGAATCATGCAGCACTTCCCAGACATAAAGGCAGCCATGAAAAATGAAAGCCTAAATGTTCCCATTCTAGATGTTGACCAGGACAAACATAGAGAACATTTCTTTCACGTGTCCCGGAGGTGCTTCCAAACGAAAAAAGAAACAGAGAAAAATTTCCAAAAGAGGCAAAACACTCGTAACCGCCGGTAATATGTTTCTCATGGTGATGCATTCATAGCAGCAAGGGAGGCAAATGCCTTTGGTTAAGCGGAGCTATTTATTCTGTCCCTGGAAACAGCTGAAGAACAACAAAAGTATTCTCAACAAAGAGTAGCACGACCTGATGCTGCTGCCTGTTTTCCTCCCGTCTGCGGTGACTGTCCTTCTACGAAATGGGGGCACTACTGGCACACATCATACTCAAAAAGCCACACAATAGGCACGTTCAACTCAAAGAGAACTTTTCAACTGTAAAGCTGGAGAAGAAACACTGCTAAGTTGATCCTTCAGGCTCAGTTTCAGTGTGGGTAAGCGCTTGGAAAGAAACAAAAACATTGCCAATTCTGTTGTTTGGATTTGCAGGGCCCGGTGCGCATGAATGCCCACTCACATGTACTTAGACTGTAGTTATACACACACACACGCACTCACGAGAGTACCCACAATGAACTCTGTCCTCTGACTCACTACGAGTTGGGAGGAAGTCCAGATTTCAAACTGTCCGGGAACAGATTCTGGTGGTCTGGATCTTTTTGAGCTTTTGATTTTCAACCAACAGCACTCTCTGCATTTACTATGGTCCTTGATCAGCAAGGTACTGTACATTCAGCACACAAATACAATACATACAAATTGTTTGGTTATATTTCATGTCAAACATGGCTCTCTTTCAAGCAAGACTTTAGTGATACTTCCAGCCATCATGCATAAAGCTAAGACATTTCTCAAATATTATCAAAAAAGTAAAAAAAAAGTTGTCTTTTCTTTCAGTACCAAAAAAATCACCATAAACATATACTATCACACAGACAATAGGTTAGAGATTCTGGCTATGATCAAGCTTTTCAAACTGGAGACATTTTTTCATTCATATTAAAGACTTTGGGAGCAGCCACTGGCATTTTAAGGCTAATTTTGTTTGTTTTGGTTCGGCTTTCTTTATGACTGGTAACTTTTATGAGTTCTGTGGGTGTTGCAAAAGAGTTTGAGGGTAAAAGAGAAGAAAATGTGTCCTCTTCTGGAACTTGGTGACATTTTAGTTGAACTTACCGCCTCCAGGAATATTTTCAGGGTTTCCACAGCAATCAATTAGTCAAAAAGTCAGCTGTCATATCTTTTTATGCAACCGACACGTTCTATCCCCCTCTCGTTTTCCATCTCTTCTGGCTTTTTGTGTTACGCAACTCTTTTGCACAAAGGTATGGAGCGTATTTGTAAGTTGCCCTTGTGCTCAACATTGTCATTTATGCGTTTCGTTTTTTTATTGTATAAAGCTTCCGGCCAAATCAGTGTATAAAAAAGTGCCTGGAAACAATAGGTGGAGGCCAGACAGGCCATGGAAAACTGCTTAGAGAACAATGTGATCTGGAGAGCTGGTAATAAAGTCCCAGTAGTGCACAAAAGCAAAAACAGGTTCCCAGACTCACCTAGGCCTCCTACTGACCTCATGGACCTATTTGTAGTCCTGTCAAGACAGAACAAAACCTACACTTACATGGTAGAACAGATTGTTTCAGCCCTTCAGAAGGATCAGGTGCAAAGAAACTAAGTTTGAAAGTCTTTACATTTGCCATGTTATCTGTGCAGGAGTGTCAGTCTTCTTAGTCCATCATTTATGACTGGTGAAGGACATTCAATGACTGAATGCTTAGAGCACAGAACTTATTCTTGGTTGGTATTTTTACTAACTGAGTCCCTGGTCTGGCTCCTGTACCGGTGCCATGTGTCAGACTGTCAGCCCCAGTCTGTTCTACTTTCTAATTTGCCGCCTCTGCTGCATCTAAATTAAGGAAAAATTGCATAAAATTAATTTCTTTAAGTCATTACACTGACTGTCTGCACGACAGTTAAGCCCCCTGGTGGTTTGATGAGAACCTCTGACTATAGTAATAATATTGACCATTTTTCTATCCCTGTCCTATGGTTTATGAACAGTTCTAAAAGTGGAGAAGCTGCTGAGTGCTAATAGCATGTTTTGTGCTGATATCCTCAAATAAAATACACAGTACTTTTTATCACAGCCATCTAAGTCTTTATGGTGTTAAAGACAACATCTTCATGATAATGATATTTAGCTAAGTGGATAATTTTCTCAGTGTTTACTTAAGTTCCTTTAAATCATATTTTAGTACAAAAGCCATGACTAGGGATAGGATTTAGTAAGCAGTATTAGGGTAGCAATAAATAACTCGCTAATTTAATCGTTGTAAGTGATGGAAATGTGTAACAGCAGCCTAAGAGTAATAAAATTGTGTTCCTTTGTCTGAATGAACTTGGATCTTTGTGTTCTTAAGAATACAATAGTAAACTATATGAGAGGTTTGACTTTTATTAATTATCTGGAATTCTAACACAATGCATGAACTTGTGTGGTTGGAAAACAGAAGACCAAATGACAGTATCAATATTATTGCAGCTGCAGTGTACCAAAAAGGTACAGTGAGTCACCCCATAAAGACGCCGAAGGTGCTGAGAGCCATTCCTGCGAGAACAGTCATACAGCAAATGTGCAATATTATGTAGTTTGGACTTGTTCAGTCTGCAGAGAATCTGCTCAGTAATTAAAAAAAAAATACTAAAGTGTAGCTAGGCCTTTGCAGTACAGAAAACTGATTTTGTGCTGTAAGATCTTTAGTTGCTGTTGTTGTAGCTGTCTTTTCCTGACAATATCATCAACCTGTTTTTCTCTGCCTGCATCCAGAGGACACCAAGTCCTAGAACAGCTGAAAAAGCATCTCCGGTATCCTCAAGAAAACTCTACTACAGCTCGAGAAGAAACACAAAATTCCTGAATACTTGTTTCCTGCCAAACTAAAGTACACTTATTTGTTCACGTTTGCTTTAGATAAAGGAGCAAAGTCATAAGCTCAGTCTCACTGCGATTCTAGCTTTGAAACAGCAGAGTTAAATTCACTGGATGTGTAAACACAGCAAGATATCTGGGGCTCTTATGCAAGTTCACTTTCACCCCTGGTTATACAGGACACACTGGGAAAAATCAAATTAAATGAGTTTTTCTAAGAAGAAGAAAAAAAGAGACAAAGACAAATAAAGAGTTCTATTATTACCCTGGGCTGTTGAAGCCCCCTGCTCCCCCTTTATACAACGAAAGCATGTGAATAGAGAACATTATGTTCCTCAACCCAGAGTGGTGGACGATGTTTGTAGTCAGGCTGCTCACGTTGCCAAAAGGATGTCTTAGACTTTGTCTTGGCAAGTCAAACTAAATTGGCCAAAAGTAACTAAGTACATTTATCAACCACTAAAATAAAAAAAAAATGTGGTTTAAATAGAACTTCATACTTCCACCACACTGCAGCCAGTTGCCACAATTAACAGAAAGCATAATCAAAAGTCATTATTATACATTAAGACTTGGATTTCCAAGATATTCTACCAAAGATCAACAAAATTATACCACCTTTACCTCAAAAAATTCACAAGTGCACTCAGTAACTATATGATTAACAGGCTATTTTACATAAAGTACTCGTTATTTTGATGTCAATACTTTTTTACTTTGAGTACGATTTTAAAAAGGATGACTTCTACATATCACAGATATTTGCTTCAGATAAAGTTAAACAAAATCTTTCAAAATGGGTCAGGACACAAGTGGATACTTCTTTTTGGACTCATTATAGAATAACATCCTTTAAATCATCATGGTTGTGTTTAAGAAGGGGCCAGTTAAAACATATGTTTTCAGTTCATCAGTGCACTAGCAGATACATTTCCTTATGACAGGTAGCATCATTGGTCAGAAAGTACTATAATAAAACCAGCTGTCCAAATATTTAGTCAAAAGCAACTTTAGGGGTCTTTATTAGCTCTAGAGTGATCAAATCAATTCTCCTTTTTTATGAACCATCTCAGCTGCATATACTACCCAATAGTGCCACCTAGAGGAGGTTTAAAGTAAAACAAATCATTATACATATAGTTTGAGATTTTATGTAAAGTGTTTCTAAAAACTTTAAAGTCCATACATTAAGTTTGGCATGATTGAGAAAAAAAAAAAAGTCAAAATGTATTTCTAAATACACATTTAAAAAAGGTAACTTTTGTATGTAGCACTTTATAATAATTTCACTCTATTAGGGCATTATTACGGTATTAGCAAATGGTTAATTCGTCATTTATATAGCATTATTCCCTCTTGTTATGCCATTCATTAAGATGTATTATGACTGATATGATTATACTAGCAGTGATGTAGCAGCAGTGATAGCTATAGCTGTATATCGTGTAACAGTAACAGATGGATAAACATACATAAATAGCATATTAAGGATGAGTAATGATATATAAATGATGACCTAAGCACTTACTAACAAACTTAATAAAGTGCTACCTTTTTGTTTTTGCTCTACTGCTGCAGCAGAAAGTAAGATAAGCAAAAATCAAGCCAAACACCACATTTTAAAGCCTTTCCCACTTTATTGTTCGTGTGATGCTTAATCCTTTCTGACAAGATCATGTCTGCTGTATGTGGTTCTTACTGCTTTCTAACTGTGTCAAATCAAAAACAACTGAGCATAAATGAAAACATAATACAGGACCCAAAATCTAAAGTGAGACTGATAATGTGCAATGATTTCAGTGCAACATTTCTACAGAAAATCCACCTACTAGGACACCTATAGATTCCCCTGTTGTCACGTAGATCGTCAGAGAGAACAGAGACAAAACATATCAATGGCTCAAATGGATGAAAAAGTCTTTTCATTTGCAAAGAACTGGTTAACATTCCCTTCAGAGCTATAGAGCTCTGTGTGAGGTTAGTATGCATTTTCTTTCTTATTAAACCAAATAGATGAGCTGTGCAGTGCACAAGGTTTTGACTGAGAAATGATTCTGAAAAGCAAAGAAAATTAGAATATAACAATACGAAGACATACAAGAAAATCAGAAAACAAGTCTGTCATCCCCTAAATCCATCAGCAGCAGATATGAACTTTAAACATGGTGTATATGGTACATAAGTTGCAGTGCAATAAAGGGAGAAAAAAACCCAAATGCATAAATAACATTTAACTAAATAAAACATAAAATAAAAAGGCCCGACTAAAAGAAGACAACAGATTAGAATCAAGGCTATTAAGGAATGAATAAATAATTATGTTTGAATACATATTCCAGATACCAATTCTAGTGGGAAGTTTAAAACACAAGACACGATGACGAGTGACTAAGTAAATAGTATGTAGTAGTTATGTAGCTATGGTAACAAGTAGGTGGAAACTGCATCACACAAAAAAATATCACTATTCACCACCACACAAATTCAACAGATTAGAGGCATGAACAGAGGAAGAGGATTTGTTCAGTCTTCAGCTCTGCCGTCCAGGATGCTTTCAAAGTTGAAAGGTAGGAACTTAAAGCCGTTGCCTGAGTAAAACTTGTTTTGGAACTCCACCCTACGATTAAAGAAATCAATAAAAATCAGTCTGAAAAAAAGACATATATACTTTCATACAATAACCTTGTCGTGCATACAGTGACGATAGTTGGCAGCTTGGTTAATGCTGAGCAGAGCAGTAGCGGCTGATGCCCCCTGCTCTTCATTCCACAGTCTGCACACACCTGCATAAGCTCATGTCTACATCCTGGGACAGACACCTAAGCCTCTTCCCTTCAGGAAAATGATCAGGGTCTATTTTTAAAAAAGGCCAATGCTCAGTGATGGCTGGATGACCTTTTAGCTGAGTTGCCATGGATAGCATTCATTCCAAAGCCCGTCTGGTGTGGCAAGAAGAAATATGTAGTATTACATATTGCACATTGTGCGTATCAGTTTTGTCAGTTTGATGTTCAGTAATTACATGGTTTCCAGATATCACTGGAAATAAAAATATTTTGATTGGGGGAGGGGTCGTTTAGTTTCCCTCGCTTAAAATGTAAACAGACTGTCCATGAAGACAATTTGTGAAAGCACGCTCAGCCAGCATTCCTGTGGAAAGGACAATTTCGTGAAGGCCGGCTGCAACACAGACGTGCTCTGTGAATGTGCCGGTGAACTATAAAACCAGCGTGACATTCAGCAAAGCCAGACAAAGACATTTATGAGGAGGCAACAAAGGCTCATCGGTGCCGAGCCACAGACTGTTATGCATGCCACACATAGAGCATAAATGAACAGCACCACATTGACAAGAGCAGACTTATTCCAGGACAGAGGCCAGGAGAGATGATTGGAAAACCAGTTTGTTAACTTGAGCACTTGGGATGGTCACTGAGACATTAATTGTAGCCTGCAGGTGGAGCTAGAGCTTTGCTTTTGTAGCAATGACAGTAATTTGCCTTAAGGAGTCCTATCCTTCAACACTAACAAGTTTTCACAAAGGTATTAGTGTATGTTTAATATCAAACCCAAGCAAATACATATACAAATCCTAAAAAACAACATTAAAACTAAACTTACCAATGCAGTCGCAATGCGTGCAGAAACGCTGACAGCCCTTCCATAATGAGAAGAATAACAACTGTGAGAACAGCGAAGAGGTAAAATACTATGGCCAGAAGGATGAAGCCTCCAAGGCTGCGAGAATAAAGGCCTATGCGCATCACCATGGACCACAGCACCTCTGACAGCTCTGTGAATAAGAAAGCACATACACACCAACTTTACTATTCTGATTCCTTTGAGAGTCAAAGCATTTAGGTGTTAATACAGTGAGCCATTTCTCTTACTAAATAACTGAATACTGCAGGTGAAGTGACTTACGTGCATGAGCCAGACTGAGGGCCCAAAGCCTCAGATAGGAAGCAGTGTTGGAGATACAACCCAGGCAATACTCTATGGTGTGAATGGCCTGATGCACTGCTACATCCGCAAAGTTAAACTGTGGGTAAAAGTTAGTGGTTTCATTTACTCAGCATAAAAATAAAAAAAAAGTAGAAAACAACATCTCTACAACAGGTCCTGAGGTCCACAGAGGAGAAGTCAGCTTTAATGTGTCACCAATGATTGAGGGAATTGACAGAAAAGCCATTTTTTGTTGTAGATCATCAACCCCGAAAATAAAAAGAGGTATCATCATCATAAGAACCTGTGAACCCAAAGAGTCAGCTGCCCTCCTGATGCCTCATGCACATCACCAAGACCATAGGGAAGCACTGGCCTACTGGCACCCGCCACATGACGAATCCCTGCCCATTTTCAATAGAATACATTTAGAAGTCCCTGACCGGACCATACAATGACAAACATTCAGACGCAACTAGTAGCAGCAGGCAATGGTTGACAACAAAGCAGGGGCAGTAAAGGAAAGACTTTGAAGACATGTATATTAACATGAGGGGATAGGGTGCAGGTGGATGTGCAGCATGAGCTCCTGTCCTACCTCTTCCTCCTCACAGGCCTTGAAAGCAGGTGACAAAAGGCAACGCTTGGTTATTGACATCACACACACGGACAGGCAAACGTCAATAAACAGGAAAGTAACAAGAGAAACCAGTTAATTATTTAAAAGGAGAATCGAGTGAAACCAACATTAGCGAATGAGCACACTGTGCTTTCAGATAATCTTAAAATAAAACAAGTAATCAGATTACATAAGTAAAATTATGAAGTCCAGGTAAAATAACTCACTACTCGCCATCTGTTCATGGTTGTGTTAAATCTGTGCAGGAATTACAAGAAAATGGATCCATAATGTCTGTATTCATTATTGATGTTGACAGTAAGGGTGGAAATGGAAAAACAAGGCATCAAGTTTCTGTCTCCAACTAAGGTTGAAAGACTAAATTATTCAAAGATGTGAAAAGATCCTTTAACTTGTGCTTCTCCCGAGTTACTCCAGCAAGCTGCTGTCCTGTTGTTACTTATGCTCTGTATGCAATTATTGTAATACAAAAAGACATTAACTTTTGATGTTTGACTTCAGTGTTATTGTGGGAACACATCTTTTACCTCAGGTTCATCCTCAGATTGCTGTGCGAGCTGGTCATGCTGGATGATTTCAGCCTCATCCTCAGTGGGTCCATTGCCCACCCTGATTCCTCCAAAGTTCTGTGTACCCTGTAACACAGTGAAACGTAATGAGGTAATCTATTTAAATCTATTATAAAAGTATATTGAGTGACTGTGAGCGCGGACTGTTTTATCTTACCAGATGCTTCCGCCACAAATACTGTCTTCGCATAACCAGAGTTTTTACTATTAACATACAGGGGACACATGCCAAGGCGATTACCACCAAAAGGGATTGTATGGCCATCTACAAAAAAAAGGTGGAAAGTAAGTACAAGAGAAAAAAAATAAGGACAGTTAGATGGATCTCTTCATTCATGACAAAAAGAAAGTTGCAAGTATGCTGATCTCACCTGTCCTCTGTAGAATAGTTTATTATTGGGGTCATTGTAATTGAACAGGAACATGTTAATAAAGGCAATAAGGAGACTGGGAGCATCCCTGGAAGTGCGTGCACCATAGGAGACCCACTTATAAAAGATCAGAATGACTAGGTAGCCAAACAGGCTGGCCATGAAGATAATCTCTGGAATGAAACCCAAGTAAATATTCAGGGGCTTGTTGAAATACCTGAGGAAAACCACAAAAAGAATATTAGAAGTCCACAAATTCAAAAAGAAAAACATAAGAATCAATGCATAATTATACATAGGTATGGAAATCTCACAGGTGGTTGAAGAGACTTAGCGTGACTCCAAACAGCATGTGAATTACCCCCAGGATAACAGACATCTTCATCTTGAAGGAGTTGAGGAATGACAGCTTGTTGACAGAAATGCTCCATATCTGAGACATAATGCAATTACGAATTATAAACTATGCGAGTATTCAGGTTAGTTTATGTCTGCCAATGACTGCTGACTTTTGTGGATTTTTTTTGTAACTGACAGACAAAATAGCTGACATAGATGTATAAATATGGAGCTCCAAAAGATTAAAAACAAAATGATTTACTGGATCAATGCCAATGGGGTACGGCCCATTGAAGACTCCATCAACTGCTGGGTCCAACTGCAAAACTGTACTGCTATTAAGTGTACCATCCCTGAACAGAATGAGGACAGAGATCAGATTTTTGAGCTTACATACTGAACAAAAAAAAGAAGTCCCTGTGTTAAAGCTCTTGTCAATTATTACCAGTGACACTTACGTCCAGTTGCCTCCAGCTCTGGAATTGAACATTGGTCTGACACTCCATCCAGACCCAAACACATTTAGGGACTTTGAGAAGCAGTCATTGTAAATAATGCCAGTGTACATTGAGAAGACTCCCATCAGCAGAATTATGTAGCGCCCCCCAAACATCATGTTGAATATCTGTCACAAAAAGATATTGAACTTTCATAAGGAAACTGTGAAAATAAAATGCACGATGTCCTGTGGAATCGGTGCTTGTGTGTCATCGACAAGGGATGGTTTAGGACTAATGAGATGGTAATGATGGGATCCATACCTCATTATCATTCTTCTGTGCCATCAGTCTGCTTTCTCTTAACACAAGGTATAGAGCAGCACAGGTCATGAGTGTCCCATGGCCCAGATCACCAAACATAACCGCAAATAGGAAGGGGAACGTAATGATGGTGTATGGTGCTGGAGACAAGGAGGCAGGCATCATACAAGGGTGGAGGGTGGTGTAGTATGTCAATAAAGAAAGAAAGAAATGAATGAAACATGCACAATGTTCCAACATGGTGATAATGGTTGATGAGGGAGCTGAAGTAAAAGCCTTTTAATTGTCTGTAACTCAATACTTAAGGCAGCTGAGTAAACAGATTATAGAAACCTACTGCCACATTATACAAAAAGGTCCACACAAACCAGCTGGGCATTAACACACAGAATTCATAGTTTGCTTACCTGGGTTAATCTCACGGTAGCTGCCAATTCCATAAGCGTCCACAATGTTTTGGAAGCCTGAGGTGAACTTGTTTGTCTTGTTGTAGGTTGGAGGGGTCTGTTTGGTCTGCATTCTATTGAGGATTGAAGGCACAGTAGAGCCGCTCTTCTCCTAAAACCAAAAAATAAAATAAAAAAAAATATGAATGTCATGCAACAAAAGTCCTAACTTTAGATCATCAAGCCTGGAACAATGCAAAACTAGCTATTCCAAGAATCGGATCATGTGCTGAGAGCCATAACGAGTTCTTGTTATTGTTACACCACATGTAGAACTAGACAATATAGCAAAAAGGACTCAACCATAAAACAAACAAACAAAAAAAAAAAAACCCAAAACATTTAGTAGAAACTGATTTTTTTCAAACATGAAATCATCTTCCTTGTAAAAACCTGACTGGCTAGTTTACACCAAATATAAACTGCTCCTCTGTTACTCACCGTCCCCCTACGCAGGGCAAACTGAATGGAGTCCAGGTCTGAGATGGGACACCACACCTCAGCAATCAGACACTTCTGAGTGACATCGATGTTGCACAGGTTGAGGGTGTGGTAGATGGCCTTCATCTTCCTCACCTTGATAAACCAAACTCTTATTGTCTTGGCTGCAGCCTGCAGGACCCTCTGCCTGTGGTCCTCAGTCTGGTTAAGCACCTTTAATGACAAACAAGAGCAGTGATGGCCAGAGTAGCAATACATTTTTTTTTGACATGATCAGTGAGATCATGAAGAATTCTTTTGGCCACATAAATAAATAAATCTATGAATGTCAATGAGACTCTCTAAAAACAAGTCACACAGAAAGCCAACAGCCATTCCTGCCATCATGTTTCAGCAGAAACTGCATCAGTGTAATGGTGGTGCCTTTCTCCAAATCAGACCCATTATTAAAACTTCTGAATATAATTGTTAGAAACTGTCATGTTCTTCACTGACATTTACCATTCATAAAAATACAATAACAGGTGTGTGAAATATAATACCTTGCAACTAGACAGTGTAAATGTGCGTATGGTTTTGTACAGTAAAGGTTACACACATCTCTGCACCTCAATACACATTTATTTTCATTTAGTTTCAAGTTCGAATGCAATCATTTTACTAAAACCAAGGACACGGTTAATGAAACTACTGATTCATTTTAATAATTTTTTTCAAGTTTCTATATCTATCACAATATTACTATAATTTTTTTTGATGACCTTGAAGGTAAAAATCTAACATTAGGGCTGTGTAATATTAAACAGAATCGAAAGAAAACAAAAATAGTATAAATGAATCAGACGTTCCTTTTACTGGCATAAATGGTGAGCAAAAAAGGTCATGCTAAAGAGCAACAGGGTGTCTAATCCATTAAGGGATTCCCATAAGGGAGACAGAATATTCACAGGTATGTTGCTCTATGACTGAGATTAAAAGCCCAGCCCATGACTAGCAAAGAGAAGGCTCATATCTATCTCTGTTGTCTCCCACACCCAAATTCTTGCCTGCTATTGAGACAACACTGACATGCCGTTCTGTTACGTGGATCTCATGCCCAAGTAGCAACAAGCATAATCCACAAACACAGAGATTCACATTCCCCCAGCATGCAGAGGAGCAAAGAAGTATCCATTGATTTGTCATGCACAGGGCATGTTGAGTATCAAGCAACTGTCTTGTGCAAGTTTTTTTTTTTTTTTTTAACTTCCTGTGGTTTAAACTGTCATTGTTTCATCAATATCCAAGTACATGACACTTGAACTGTGCTGACACATCAGGTTGACAGAGTGAAGTAGCATGTGGGACCTCAGTGATACCCGAGTCTGTGTAACATGATGTAAAATCCCCATAGCACTGCATGTACAGTGGGTAAAATAAGTATTAAAAATAAACATAAAATAGTGTAATAATTAAAAAAATAACACAGGGAAAAATAAAAGTATTGAACATGCTTGAACTGAGATTTGTTGAATATTTCATATCGAGAAACTGGTCACATGAATTGCTCAGGTAGGATTTTATCAAAAAAGTCTCTGTACATTTTCCCATTAATCCTTCCTTTAATAATATAAATTTCGCTGTTAGTATGGTGTTTTTGGGATGGTAAGCGGTGCCTTTTGACCTCCAAACATGGTGTGTATTATGGCATCCAAAGAGTTCAGCTTTGGTCTCATCTGGCCAGACTGCATTCTGTCAGTATTTCACAGGCTTATTTTCTTTAGCAATGTAGTCTTCTGTGGTGAGCATGCATACAGGCCACGATAGTCAAGTGCATTATTTATCGTTTTCTTTGAAACAATTGTACCTGCTGATTCCAGGTCTTTGTATAGCTCTCCACAAGTGGTCCTTGGCTCTTGGACAACTCTTCTAATTATGCTTTTTACTTTATGGCCCCAACAGTGCTCACTGCAACCTTCACTAGTTTAGAAATTCTTCTGTAATCAATGGCGTCAGTATGTTTTGCAACAATAAGGCTGCAAAGGTTTTGAGAGAGCTCACTGGATTTACCCATCATGACATGTTGGCATCTTGGTAATGAGACAACGTCTTTTAGGTCATCAGCTGGGATTGAACTAGCTAACATTAATTTGAACTAAGTGGCAGGATTGTTTTCCAACTCTAAGATAAGTTTCCATGCTTTTTTTTTTTTTTTTTTTATACCTTTCTTCCTTCATGTACTCAAAACCTTTTCTACTGTTTCATTTCTCATTATTACACTTTATGGACATCTATGGTTTCATTTCTTTTTATGTATAAAATGGATAGGTTGTTACTGACATCTGGTGAGAATTTCATGTCAATAACCCCTTTAGATATACATTTACTTAGAAAATGAAAACTGATTTGTGTTCAACACTTCTTTTACCTGCTGTAACATGTGCAAAGCAAAAGGAAGGAGGGATTCCCTTGAGCCACTTTGGGAGTAGACAACTGTTATGAGGAGTTAGGAAACACACTGCACTACTCGCACAAGAAAAACAAAAACGTGGTTTCCTGTTAAAGGACATGTCTCTGCACAGAAAATAACTCACATCCTCATGAGCAAGAGGAGGAAATGTGGTAACGTCTTCATGACAAAGAAAAAATGTCTTGCTGACAGAGCAAAAATGAGAAAAAAAAAAAAAAAAGAACCAACCAAATGAAGCTTGCTTTTCAGTGTTAGTAAGACAGTTCTGAGTATGTGTATTTACCATTTGCAGGTCATCAATGCGAGCATTCACCCCAGCAAGCATCTCTTTCCTCTCCTGTGAGGTTTCTGGACATGGGTACAGTGTCGCTCTGAATCTAGAAACACATTAATAAGTAAGCAAAAAAAATCTATTGGTCAACGACACTTCATTAACAGTAGAAATGCAAATTCACCTACCCCTCACAGATTTTCTTCACTCGATTCTTCAGCTGGTCTCCTTGGAAAAATATGATGAAGACAGATTTGTGGACTTGATCACCCTGTGGAAACATCACCAAGTTAAGTTAGAAAACACAAACATCTCAACTACTTTCACAATTGTTTCATTTGTGAGCAGCACTTACCGTAGTTGGGTCTTCCAAAGGATCTTCAATATCTGCCTGTCTCAGGAACACATTACCTCTGCAAACTCTCCATAGCATCCTCTCAAAGTTGGGAATCCGCTCCCTGCCAATGACTCCAGCAACAAATCTATAGAATATGTTAGAAAGATAAATAAAGGAATATAAACACCCTCTGATTAACTTCAAAGACAAGAAAGCTAAAACAATCACTTTTGGGTGTGGACTGAAGGAATTCTGAACTGCAGATAGATTTTGCATGGATTTCTGCTTTAGGTGACCTTGGATGCCTGACTAAGAGGGGCAATCAGAGCTCATCTGTGGGAGGTATTTAAATTGTGCAGTACTTCAAAACAGACTCACCCTAGCCTGAGAGGAGCCACTCTAACGGGCTCATTTGGGTCCAGGAGAATGGATGACTCTTCAAGTAAACTGGGATCCTCCATCTACAGGACAGACAACAAATCATTAGTAACAATAGCAACATAATCATTTCTCTACAGTGTACACACACACACAGACACACGAAAACTGCCATGAAATGTCTCAAACTGCTTTTATTTACAGCAACGTTGACATTCAGATGGGAGCTTAATAAAAAAAAAAAAAAAAGTTTCTCACTCCAGTTAATGGCTGAACATCTTTTTATCTGGCTTAATGATTCACCTTCATCAAACCTCATAATAACTTGTAAAAGATGACCTAACGTGGTAAGTCAACAGCCAGGTTTGCTTTCAAAGGCAGTGAAGTGAAATAGGTGCTGGCCAAAGGTGAAAAAGCAAGGATTAAGTCTGGCAAATGAACAAAGTGCCTGGAATGAAATCAGTGTCAAGTACTAAACAGCAGGGCGTTTAATGTACAGGAACTACTGTGAATAACCTGTGTAAATGGGTCAGCATGTGAACAGCCATAAAAAGACATGAGTGCAAACACTGCTTTACCAAAGCGTCAATAACAGCAATAAGTGCTTCCGTCTGTATGAAACAAAGACCATACCAGGCAGCCTATCAGCAGACTGTAAGCCATCAATGACTTCCCAATTGCCACAATAAATACATTTCTAAAAGTTAAGTATTGTTTTCACTATAGCCTGTTCTTGGATACAAAACAAAAGCCATTTAACAATTTGCTTCTTCCGATGTTACTAGTTAAATATTTGCTTCTTTTTGATTTACAGTTGGAGATTGTAAATGTAAAAGTCACAATTCCCTTTCTGGCTATGGCAGTGTTATACCGACAGGCTGGAGTGCTGCTGTTTTATAGGCCTGTGTGCAGTTAAGCTGACCTCATCAAAAAATTGTTGTGTGCGACGCAGAATGTGCTTGAGCTCGGTCAGTTCCAGGAAGTTCTTCTTTAGCGCTTCTTGGTTGGTGTTTATTTCCTTCAGTTCATTCTCCAGTTTCTCAAATGTGGCCTATGGAGAAACAATGAGAGGGATTATGAGCTGACTGAAGTAGCAGATGACAGCACTTACACTTATCTTTAAGAAACAAAAATCACCTCCAAGTCAATCATGTCCCTTGGAAAAGGAACTTCTGGGTTCTCTCCTGTATCGAGTATTGGGATGTTAGCCTTCTTAATTTCTTTTTCCACAAACCCTATGAGAGAAATGTAAAAGAAGGTTTTCAGAAGGTGTTTAAAAAAAGGCATACAAGTGAATGGTAAAGCTTGGATAATGAACTACCATCTTCATATAACTGTATTTTAATACTTTAAGGGGTGGAAACTTAACTAATGCAGTTTGGTATAGAAAAATGAACATTTAAGAGCGCTCACTGAGTTTACGATCCATCTCCTCACATCGTCGTACTTCATTGACAAACTTTCTCTGGAACACATTCACATCAGGATTCAGCTGCAAAGGAAAAACACACAAGGTTCAACGAATATAAACAATTCAATTAAAAGAATATAACCAATAGCTGCCATAATGCAGGTTTTTGTAAACACTATTTAGACTTAATATATTCTGTTAAGTCTAAACTCTGTAATGGGTATAGTTTCTTAAACTAATGGAAACAATTTGATGATACAAGACATGCTGATGCACAGAGCTTCTGTGTTACTGTCCATCTTACGCTCAAGAACAAAGCTTCCCTCAGGACTTGTCAGGAATGGCTTTTCTCATGCACGTATGAGGGTCAGCTGTGAGCACATGATGCAGAAGGCATCCACTCTCTCAATAGTGCCACTAATGATGTTGTTTACGTCACCACATGCATGACCGTAATAATTAATTAATGCGACTTTCAGATAGAAGATAATAAAAAGTAATGCTTTAGAAGTTTGATTAAAAAAAACAGACTTACGTCACGAAACTGGACCATCCCAATCTCTCCCAGTTCACTGACACAACAGTAGGCAGCTTCCGACTGGAGGAAGAGCTGAGCCAGCGTCATCTCTTCACTTCTGAAGAGCTCTCCCATGTTGCTTCAAGATGTGAGCACTCAGCACCCGTGAATCCACAAATCACCTCAACAAATATAAAAGATTAGAGAACGCTAAAGCAAAAAAAAAAAAAAAAAAAAATGTAGTGGACCTTAACAGTTCTACATTCTGCACTTTTCTCTGTCACTAATGAGGAAGCCTTTAACAGTGAGGTGTTAGTTTAACACCAGTGTACCAAGTTTTTTTTTTTTTTTTTAAGAAAGAAGAAATAAAAAAGCCAGGCCTCATGCTGATCTCATGATCAGTGCAAGAATGCACTTATGGTCAAAGAGTTTGATCTGGGCTACTGCAACACAATAAGAGGACCTCATTTCTGCTGTAAATATAAAACACAGGTTAAGAGCCAAGGCCATGAGAAAGCACCTCTTAAAGAGCGTTTAGCTAAAACTAAAAGGTATAGATTTTATGCTTTGCAGCTAAGCAGTATAATAACCCCCTGCTGTAAAAAACTACCACACAAGGCTTATGTTTGGATTAAAGGGGAGCATGTGACCTGTAGCTGTAGTAAGCTTCACCGACTACAAGACCTCCATCACCACTGAGTGTACATGTAACTAAAGCAGGTTTGGAAGCATAAGCAACTACACCTTTTAAACGCCTTGCATTTAGCTCAATAATTAACAGCAGAGGCGCTCAAACACGTCAGACAGGTGGTACAATCACCTGACTACAGAGGCTTCACCCATTACAGCCAAACAAGTCAGAAAGCCTACAAGTAGCTGCTTAGAATAAACAAAACCTTTGTCATTTTTACAAGGTATTGATCCAGCAACACTACCATAACAGAAGAGCCAATTAGCGATGGTGGAGCAATGCAAACACGAGCTGACAGCAGTGCTTAGAGTAGCCAGCGTTACTGGTTAGAGGCGAACTTTAACATTAGTGCAACGACATGCTATTTTACTATTATCTACTGAAATCGGGCTGTCTTAACTTGGATAACAATTAGCCGAATGAGCAGCCGAGCTAACGCTAATTTGGCACACCTGTTGTTCAGCAATTAGCTTCACTTACTTAGCCCACAAATTAATACATTAGTGTTAGCGTAATATTAACAAAATTGCTTATAACCTTACAAATAGTTGTCCTTACTGTTTACGTGGAGATCGTCTCTTCCTTTTTATCTTACAGTTGCCTCTTTGCTGTTTGTTGTGGACTGCTCGGCCGTTTGACAGGGTTACTCCTCGACTTTCGAAGCGGAAGTGTCCCGGAAACCTATGACGATCGACGACGCCGACGAACCATAACCACGTGATCACTATACAACCACCAGGACTTCGTTCTTAAATCTTTTTGAAACTTTTATTTTGAATGCCCTCGCCGGAAGTATTGACTTTTTTTGACAAATTCCAAAATATATGAATTGAGAGTACACAATTATAATACAAAAAAATGATAGCCTGCACATCAAGAAAACCAAAAGACAGACTTACTTTACAAACGTGTAACAGAGACATCAAATGACATAGAAATTATGACATAATCCTTAAACCCACTCAGATTTTATTCATCACACTATGGTGGATTTCTCCATAATATTTCTACAGAATTTTGAACTGTAGACCTATTTAGAATATGTATATGTATATATAACCATGAATAACCATTAAAACTGTTAAACACTGTCCCCATTTTTGTATAATTATCTATTTCAGGATCAATCAACACTCATTCCAAACTAGTATATACATTCAAAGCAATGACAAGAATTCTTGCATGTGTCAGCTCTGTTTTCCACACTCTGAAAAGCCAGTGGCCCCCACCCCCACCCCTGTCCCAACCCTTCTTTTGAGCTCTCTTTTAATCTAAATTCTAAATGAATTAAATGGATAAATGGATTCTGTTTTATTGTTGCATTATTTTTTTATATTCCGGGCATTTGTGCTTGTAGATAGCCACATAATGTACTCACATTTATACACATTATGTACACATCATTTTTCTCTTCTTACTGACTGCTCACATTGTTTTTAAGTCACACTGTAACTATCCATTCTTGCAGCACTATATTCTATATGCTATAAGCACTTTATCTACCTCTCATTCATGGGCAATTTAGAATCACCTATTAACATAACATGCATGTTTTTGTACTGTGTGAAGAAGCTGTAAACCCACACTAGGTACTCACAGTTTTTTCTTTGTTTGTTTGTTGTTGTTGTTTTCCAGGATAAAATCTATAAGTTCTTCAAATAAACCCCATTGAGTTTGTTTGGAATGGTTTTGTTTGTTTGTTTGCTTTGTTTTGTTTTTTCTTGTGGCAAAGACCTAATTGTTTTTCAGTCAATGTCCTTAACCAAGTTAACCGAGTAAGAGATGGATGGATGAACAGACATCAGAACCCCTGTAAAGAAGTAATTTTGGCATTCATGCCTTGCAGAAGTATCAATCTGCTGTTGTCTGTTTTAATACATTGTTGTTTAGTAAGGCCTCCATCACAACTACATCTGTTCTAAAAGAGCTTCTTAGGAGAGACATTTTTTCATTTTTTATCAATACATATTATTGTTTTTTAAAGATATATTTTCCATTTATCATAAAAAAAAGTTACAGTAAATGAAGTTCTAAGAATGTAATTTAATTTCGCTGCCTAAACAAGACCAAAATTGTTGTAATTGATGATTTTAAAGAGGTTCAGAAGAAGTTGCACCCGCCTTTGTGAACAGAGAGAAAGTATCTGATGGGGTACCAAGAGAGGAACTGCGGTGTTGCATGGGGAAGTCTATATTGATGTGGTGAGCTGTGTGGTAGGAGTGGCAGATGGATTCAAATTGTATAGATTTTAGACATTGTGATCTTTAGTGATAGTAGAGATCAATCGGAAGACAGCCTGGAGAGGTGGAGCCATACTCTGGAGACAAGAAGAATTTAAGTCATTATAGAATAGTAATATAGAATACATGTGTGTGAATGAGAGGAAGGCAGGTCTAATGATGAACCTACAATGGGTAAAGGTAGTGAAGGTGGAAGAGTTTAAGTACCTTTTGCAATATATACATTTATATGTGTACAAAATATATTCAGCAATATATAACACAAGCAGAAAATGAAAGGGGAAAGGTTCATTTGCATGAACTTCATCCTGACCTCTGGTGGTCAAAGAGACTCTAAATCTCAGCTCTTACTTTGAACAAACCAACCGGAAGTACTACTGCGCTATTGCACGTGAAATGACAACAGTAGCGTACAACTGTTGTTCCTCCCGGAGACCACTGGAGGGAAGTGAAAGTGAACCACGTTAGTAAATGATTATCTTAATAGTTAAGTTAATAGTATTTGTGTTTTTTGATTAAATATAACGTTTAGGACCAAGTTTAAGTCGCCAAAACTGTCAAAAAAAAAAAAGTCCTCTAATTTCGAGGCTTCTCTGTCCTCCTTACATTGGCTCCCTATAAAGTTTAGGTTTCAATTTATACCGCTTTCTATTAGTGAACTACAAGAGCCATCGATCTCTTAGAACAGCTGATCAGTGCTTGTTGGGGATATCTAAGTCTGCCCTAAGGACAAAAAGAGACCGCTTATGGGACTGTGGCTTGCAATCTATGGAACTTACTGGGAGTGAAGTAGTCTAAGTTAATAATGAGGCTTGTTTACATTTAGTTTTATCTGTTTATACCATTTAAATAGTTGTATCTTAAGTTTTTCCTAAATTGCATTTTTGTTTTTGAAGCACTTCTGTTCTTGAAAAAATTCTATATAAGCTTTACTTACTTACTCTGTTCAGTGTAGCTGTGATTTAAAACTCTTTCAACTGTGTCACATTTCCCCGTGTTGACCAAATGTTTCTTTTTTTGTGATATCACACCTAGTGGCACTCACCTTTCCTTTTTCCCTGAGAGCACTGTTATGTCACTGCAAGAGGTGGAGTCTGGAAGTTCTGCCTTGTACTTGGGGACAGAATAGGGTGGAGCCGCAGCAGCAGGGGGAGCTATGGGTGGAGGCTGGGTGTGAGAAGGGAAATCTGTGACTGGGTGCTTTCACAGGGAGCAGAGGCATTTGACTCAGGGTACACATGCTTGAGCTGTGAGAGGCCCTACTCCCCTTGGCTGGCTGGCATCCCGGAGCAGAGGCAGAGAGAGACAGAGAAAGTTGAATGCGAAAGACTGAGGGTGAAGAGAATTTTAACTGTAAAGCAAACTACAAAGAGGGAAACAAGTGGTAAAGAAAGTTGTCTAAGCGGTAGGAAAGAGAATAAGGGACTAAGTTGAGTTCAGCGTGGCTCCTCTAGATTACTTTTCACCAGGGTATTTTTATCTGTAGTGAGCGTGCAAGCAGTTTGTATTTGGAATTGAGAGCAATGGCTGATACAGGTGTCAAGAAGGAGCATGGAGCCCTTGCAGAAGTGTCTTACGATGATGAAGAGGTCGCTCTGGTGGGTGCCGCCACAGAGCCGGCAGTAGATGACGATGATCCAGCTGAGGCGACCGATCCGGTGCTGGCAACTGGCTCGGGGGGGAAGAGTGAAGCGCAGATGAATGGGGTCATGATTCTGTCTCTGCTCGACAAGATTATCGGGGTGGTAGACCAGATCCAGCAGACCCAGAATGGGCTGGAGGCCCGGCAAGAAGGCATGGAGAAGTCAGTGTCAACCATCCAAGGGGAGCTGTCTAAGTTGTCCAAGAATCACATCGACACCGCCAACACTGTCAACAAAATGCTGGAGAAGGTACGCAAGGTCAGCATCAACGTCAAGACAGTACGCAGCAACCTCGAGAAGCAGGCGGGCCAGATCAAGAAGCTGGAGAGCAACGAGTCTGAGCTGCTCAAGAGACGCAACTTCAAAGTCCTCATCTATCAGGTGAAATGGCATCTATGTGTGTAGGTCATAAAGTAATGAAAATTAAATGATTAATCTATTAGATCTGGCTGTTATAAATATAAATATGTACTTGTTAGAGATGTGTTGCATTTCCCACATCACAAACAAAGGTTGGGAAGAAGTGTGAAATTCACTTGAAAGGCTCTCAGAACTACCTTTAGACCTCATCTCACCAGAGGGAGAGAGACTCACACTGCAGCATGAGTTGACCCTTGTTGGGAAAATGAAAAGCGGACTAACAGTTTTTTTGGGGGATGCAGGATGGCTCGCTCTGTGGTTTCCATGACATAAATGTCTGAATCACTTTTTCCTAAACCCTAAATCAGGCTGTGATGTTTACCAACTATTCATCAGCTTTGCTTTCCACTACTTAGAAGCCGTTGAGTAGTCAGAGGTGCATTTGTCCTTCCACAAGTGAAGGGAAAGCCAGTAGCTGCCATGGAAAATAAAGACAGGTAGTGACCTCTCCCACTCCATGCGATTATCCAGTGAAACCATATAAAGATGAGTGGGTGTAAATAAAAATATAATGCCCATGAAATATGGCATGAAGGGCTACTTGAGACAGAACCAACGCCCCACCCCTAAGTGCCCAGCAAACACATAGTTGGCAAGCTGCTCCCATGTAAGATGAAGATGTCGTTTTTATTGTGAAGATTTCCCAGAAGAGCAGCACACTTAACATTCATGCATTCACGCTGTACAAGTTCACACTTGACCACATAAGTGGTTGAGTGTGAGCACTGGGCCAGGCTCAGTTTTATTTCACGTGGCAAGTGTCAGAAAATATGACATGTGACACTGACCAACTCTTTTTTAGCAAGGCATTTTCTTGTGCTCTTGTGCTGGAATAAATCTCATGACAGCATAAGAAAATTGATTCAGCAGCAGTCACTTTATGCACACAACACCAGAGCATCTGCTTAAAAAACATTAGTAATAGTGAATCTGAGGGCTGCAAGCCTCGCGTGAGTAGAGCTTACTTCAGGCTCTATATTGGCAGGCACAACGTTTTCACATCAGCCTCCCGGGATGTCCACTGTGGGAGCAGGTTACACTACTGGCATCTTGCAGAAATCCAATCATAGATCCTAGACCTTTAAATTACACTGCAAAGCAGGTGCCTCCTGCTGTTTTTGACACTACATGTTGTACTGCAAGCCAGTGTGTAAATTTGGTTGTCTATGTTGCAGGTTCTTTATTTTAATATGTTTGTAAATGTGCAGTTTTCTTTTAAGGAGCTACTAAACTTTTCAAATCAGATTTAAGTAATTTATTTTTGTTTACTTATGATTGCAGACAGAGCATGAATCACCTCTTGCTATTTTCTCACCTGTGACGCACTTATCGCTGGCTGCACTTGATCGTTGTGATATTTTCAAAGCAGTTGTAGGAGCTGGTGATCCCATGTTGCAGTAGCTGTTTTGGGCTCACGCAGTCTATTTATTGCCAGTGAATGGTTGCACTGTGTCCAGTTTAATTGACTGACAGATATTGGCAGCAGTGCAAATTTAAAGCTGGCTCACAGTCAAGTTTCACCACTTTCCACCATCTCCATGTGTGTTAATGTGTTAGAGTGGGAAAAGTTTAAGATTAGAACTAGGTTAAGGATAAGGTAAGGATTACTGTAAACTATGTAGAGGTTAAGTTAGGTATCTGTGGAATTAGTGTCAGGTAGTGTACCAGCGGGTGAGTGTGTGTAAGTGTTGGTGTGTGTGCGTCTGTGCCAATATCCTCGCTAATGTTGGCTTTCAACACTGTCAGTGAAGGCAGAACGTGAATGAGATAAATGAAACTTTTTCAATGTAGGATTTTGTACTTTACTTACTTGCATTAACTACAGGTTATTTTTCTTGTGTCTGTTTTTGCTGTTTGTTATGCGAATAGCCACATAGTCTAGGAGTTCTTGGCCCAAAAGGCTTTGACAGGGATGCTTTAAAATTAAACCTGCAAAGGCGATAGCTTTCAGGATACCCTGGTAACAGAAGGGCGTGACGGTGAAACCAGAGGGGTGGGGAAGCATTCAGCTCTTTACTTGATTAAAGAGCTCAGTGCTTCCTGCTTGGGTTGGCTGTCGTTAAGGAGTAGAGCTGGTCATCTACTAATTAAAAGGTTGGTGGTTTGATCTCTGGCTGCTCAAGTCTGCATGCCCAAGTATCCTTGTGCATGATACCGAGCCCAAAGTTATAAAGGTACAATATTGCATATCACAAATATTTAATAATAAATATAATAATAAAGTATTTAGGCCTAAATATATTTCTGTTGATGAAGTTTCTTGTAACAACACACCTGAGCAAATAAATCACAAAAAGTCCTCATTAACTCCAGAATTGCTCTAATTAAAAAACAGCACTTTCTTTTTTTTAGTTTACAATTTAAACTATATCCCATGGACAACTTATGCACAATTCTGAGGTTGTTTTAGATCCATGTCTGTGAGGGTCTTCCTTTTCTCTCAGCACAAGACACGCCTGGTTAATCTGTAGGCTTCAGATGACCAGTGTTTTCAATGAGCCTCTGTCTTTAACACCCTTTCTGACTGTTGCGTTCGGTATTGCTGCCATTTGTGGATCGCATGTCATATCAAGAGGAGCAACTGTGAGCCCAGGTTTATTTCCTCATCCCCATTAATCTCATGCAGCAGGCATTTGACTATTTTAGTGCTTCCAACCAAGGCACACTTCCTGTTTTTTGTTTGCTGATTGCAGTAGCTGTCAGAGGAAATAAACCCAGAGCCAAGAGATAATTTGATAAATCTAGACTGCAGCTTCTTAATTAAAGCTTTATGGTAGCTGTAATGTTAGAGCTGTAAATATTCTCAATTTTTTGGTGGATTTTTTGGTGGATTCCAGTAATGATGGAGTTTTACTTTTTGAAACACAAAAAGAAATTAGCCTTTCCCAAGCATGATTACTAACAAAGAGCTTTCTTAGCTTCCTGCTTTTTTCCCAGCTCTATGACAATTATAAAAGATTGGTCATAACCAAACAGAGCAGGCATAGCTATGTCAGTTTTATAGGCCTTTAGTTAGCTTAGTCAAGGGTGTGTAGTTTATTTTAACAAGGGACCACATAAGAACTTAAACTGAACTTAGTTCTACTAAGTTTGGGGCCCTTGGGAAATTGCCCACTCCTGGCTTAAACAGTTGCTTTTCAAAACCCTTAAAAGGTCCTACCACTGACTTAGCCCTACACTATATCCTATATGGTCTGCCTAGGCAATACTAGAGGACAAGTATCAAAGACGGGGTCCTGCTGTGTCAACTTCAGTGGATTTAGTGTCATTTGAGGGAAAAGAATAATTAGCATATCTACATGCACAGCAAACCAATCATTATTAATGAGCGCTCTGGCATCTATCAAGTACATACAGTTTAATGTTAATGGAATGGACCGATCATGCATATGTGCATGGTCACTCCCAAAGATTGACCCAGGAAAACATGACATGTACTAGTAGGTATCCAACATTTTGCAAAGTTTTACTTTAAATGTGAAAAGTAACCATGAATTTTAAATTGCTGTAATTCAACCAATCAGATCTCTCTGTGTTTTGTAATGCTCATTATCTATGTAATTATGTGGATTAATCTAGTTTATGCAATATGATATGGGTATGTCAGTCAGAGTGTGAGACAGTACTGCTGTGTGTCTGGAATTAGGGTGTGTTTGGCTGCAGCTCAAGGACAGTGATATCCATGTGGTCAACTCTATCAGGGAGATGTAAGCTTCTCGGTTACAGGCTGCTTATTCCACACTAGCCCCACAGACCTTCCAGAGCTCAAATCGCAGCCAACAAGCCTCACCACCAGCATAAGCCTACTTTTCTCTTATAGCTTTTCACCGTGCCCAGACTGTTTAATAACCCAGTTCAATTTATTCCAAACATAGCGATTCAACCAAAGCTCTTTTGCTCTTTCAGCTCAATAAATCTTTGTTTCTAGGTAGAAAGTGGGTCTCAGGCTCATTAAATACAGGGTTGTTGTGAAGTACTTAGCAGACTCTTGCAGGCAATAGCAACAAACTCTACCAAAAAGCACTCAACCGGCAGCACAAAGTTAGTGTTGTGATTCATCCTGCTGGCATCTCTCTGCCCCTCCTGCCAGCATACTCACTTGTTCTCCTCCCTCCTCAGTTTCTCTCCCTTATCACTCCCCATCAACTCTGCATTAGCCCTTTTTACTCCCACTCAGACTTCTAATCCACATTTAAACGTCATTCACTCCTCTCAGCCTCTCTTCGGTTGGTCTTTCTGTACTCCTCTACCCTGAAAGATCCTGCCGACTCTACGTTTAAGTGTTACAACTTAGCTACAAAGATGAACTCTGTGTGGATACGGTATTCAAAATGCTCATGTTGGTAGTTCCCCTTTTGTGACTTCATGGAGTCAAAATGCTCTTGCTTTAAGCTTTTCTTTGCCAAATTTGGATGTACTCCTCTAATCACTCTCTCTTTCCTTCTCTCACATATTTCGTTGACAACAGGGAACAACTGAGCTCAACCCAATGAGTAACAGTAGCCCTTTTTCATTCTGTTTGGAACTCCTTTTTATTTTTGAGCGTCCTAAGCCATTATCCTTTTGCGGCAAAAATACTGCTTTGTCATCTGTGTATCAGCTGCCGTCCTCTGCTATTGTTCGGGTTGTCTTTCTGTTTTCTTTGCTTTGGTTTATTTTGCAGGAAACAACATAAATATACAAGATTGTGTTGAAAAAGACAGTTATTTAGAACAGTTAAGACTGGCTAAGGACCAGAGGTTGGGTAGGATAATTGGATAAATGTTTGACAAACAAGCATACAGGACATTTCCTCTCTGATCTACTTTTTCAGATCAAGTGTACAGCACGGTGTGGTTTCACCAGAAGCTGAGGTTGGATTTGCTGAGAGTGTTACTCTATCCCTTCCTGTGCTTCTCACGCTAAAGTATACAGTTTATACAGCAGAAAGAGGACCCCTTGCTACTTCAACACGTGAAAACAGTGTACATGTGTATATATATTTTTGAATTAATATATTAAATATGGATGATAATTTTGCCTGTGATTGCTTAAGTTAGCCACTGTGTCAGCTCAGTCTTACACAGCACTTACAGAGAATATGTGATTGACAGGATGTAGTGCACTAGGGAGATTTTGACATAGTGCATAGAGATGTTGTTTAAAGGAAATGGGGCTAGTGTTGTGTTACGCATGAAAACCAAAAAACCCTCACCATTACCTGCGACATCAGTGTGCGTATGTATCAGCATTATCTTTATATCTAATGTTTTCGTGTGAGCTGTTTGCCTTGCTCTGCAAGAGATCATTCTGTGGTGCGTATTTTAAAATAACCATATTTCATGTGTCCTGAATTCAAGCCACAGCTGCCTTCCCATCTCACCAAACATCCCCATCCCACAGCAGCAGACATGATTTACCAGCTGGGGCACTGATCGGGCCACCCCTCAATTTTGTCATTTGTAGTTGTCATCCAGCTTCTTGGCCAGCTAACAGACATGTGTCCTCATACCACATCACAACTTGGTGGAAGCTTCTGATACTCTCTGGGCTGTTTATTCCAAGATTTGTAGGCACTAGGCACACCCTTCATCTACAAGAGCACAGCCAAAAAAAAATAAAGTTGGCCAAATGATATGACTTGGTATATTTAAGGAAACTGTTATGTTGCCTGTTGCTATAAATACACCAGTAGCAATGCAACGAAATGCCATAGTGTCCTATTTCATTGAGTGGGTGTGAGTTTAACAATGTGGAGTACCATTTGATTGATAAATTGAATTACAAATGGCAAATGTGGATGTTTCTCTTTGTATTTCTTGTAATTGTGTATATGCCGTCAATTGTAT
The DNA here is from genome assembly GCF_057382185.1 of Mchenga conophoros. NCBI lineage: Eukaryota > Metazoa > Chordata > Actinopteri > Cichliformes > Cichlidae > Mchenga > Mchenga conophoros. The sequence goes on from NC_140529.1 coordinate 31,476,863, forward strand.
ATAAGATTTGTTCAATCGAAAGCTTTCCTGTTGAATATCATTCACACATCTTTACTGTAAGTGGACACTTCACGACTCCCTGCATATATAGGTGTCTCTTAAAGACATATAGATATGTTTACTATTAATATGACCAAATGTTATTCTTGTAATTTAACATGAGTGCATGTGAAAGTAAGATCTGGACTGTGCAAGCCGACAGTCTAAAGTGCTACAGTCAGGTTTCCCAGTGGTATGTTTCGCTGCTGCTGTGACGGCTTGCTCTTCTTGTCACTGGCATGTGAATTATAGGCTGTCACTCAGCGTGTGCCAGGACACCGTGGGTTTTGTGTACCCTTGGCATTAGATTTTGCATCCACATGGATGTTTTGGATGATTAATCTATAAATAATGGAAACAGTACTTAAATTATGTTAACAGTGTAAGAGGCGAACTTTGAAGGTGAAATGTGCTTGTAAGCTCACATATAAGTACATAATTAAGACTAAGTGTACAATAACATTGATGAGTTACTGAATTGACGGCAATCCCATTTTTAATATGTCATCATCATCATTAATTTGCTGTGAATTAATACTAGAGTCAGTTACTGATTTGGTTGAGTGTTGCGTTAACATGAGTAAAATGCACTTACTTGATTATAACATTACATAATATTATAAAGCAGTAATTGGCTTTTTTTTTTTTGCAGAAAAGAATAAGGTTACAATAATAACACTGTCCCTTAAAGAAGACATGTTCATAGTAGATTATGCAAATGCATGCATACACACACTGAACATTTTAAAATGTGAGATTTGATCATTTCTAAAACTACATCCTATTCTTACCTTGGATATAATACATTTGGATATAATACCATGTTATATAATACGTTTCCAGCACTCTGGCTTTTAGCTCGGACAGGGACGTAAATGGAAAAGTAAATTTTCCATCTTTGCATGAAACTAACCCAGCTGGGATTCCAGTGGTTTCACAGTAATGGATGTGGGAAGGCTGGGCTGGGGAAAAGGGCTTCCCCATTTATAAAATAACAAATTACTGCAAGAGAAAAAAAACAAGAAACTCCCTTCCTGTGGTATAAAATATAACATGGCATTGCCGTATTGACTGCGTGGTATAAAGAAGTCCTCTTTTTTGCAATGAATGTGACTACAGACAGCTGAAGTGGCTGTTTTTGCCCCATAACCCACAGGACACTTTAACAAGATGCCGTCAGGGCAATTTGTGTAAAACGAATAGGGGAGCTTCATGAAACATTGTATTCTTAGTCGCAAACCCCAAACTGCCTGAAGTAGAACGCAGCTAATCTAGTCATCTGTGCATTGCTTGAGCCTTATTTGGGAAAGCGTGGGAGGCCTCAATATTAATGACCAGAGTACATTAATGTCCTTATTTTAACCTCCACACACTCGTTGGGGATCAAAGCATCGTGATTCAGGCCATTGCAACGCTCTAACACACAAACCTTCTACTCTGCTTCTTGTCAATCTTTCATTTAGCCTTTTTCAGTTCTCGGGGGGGGCATACGGGTCAATGAGATCACTCATTGTGAAAGCTAAGTGCACAGCTGCAAGGACTGCTAAGGATCAGACAGCTGCTCCTGTGACTCACTGGAGAGGCCTTTCATCACACTGCCTCAAAAGGATTGGTGTGTGTCTGTTTTTCACTTGAGTAGGTGGATCAGGGTTGTCTGTTTTATTGGCACGGGTTGATTATCTAACAATAGTCCGGCTTGCTACGTACCAAAGGCAACATCAGTAATTAATGAACTGCGTTGGTTTTTTAAATCTGACATTTATCATAGGTGCAAGTAGGGAATAAAAAAAAACCAAATGTTTGCAGTTAATCAAAGCAGAACAAAGCCACAAACACCTTTACATTATGATTACACATACCACAAACTGAAAGCTGCGCAACCACCTTCTAGACACGTGCTGAGCAGAGAACACAGTCACTGTGTTGTGCATGTGCAACACTTCTGACTTTTAATCATCTTGGCTTGACAAAATGATGCTAAAATCTTGTCAGCGACACAATAAGTATGCAAGAATGTTCAACACAGTGGGTTAGTAAGGGTCTTTTAGCAGATAGAGAGACAGCGACATGCCAGCAGCTTTAGTCAGAACGTCTGTTGTCTCAGTATAGTGCTAATTGAGGACACTGTTTCCTCTGTTGTCCTTGGTAACAGACTGTATGAGTCAGACTAGTAACATTAAGCCTCTGACAATTAAAAGGTGCTGCTGTAAAGAGTTTTAATTAAATTATATTTCAGGCAGGTTTTTAACCTTGATTAGAAACATTGTTGTTGAATTTTTCATTAAAAACCAATTTCCTCAAAGCCAGAGGGTTTGATCTCCCACAGGTGTAATGATTCTCAGTGTTTTAATCTTTTCCTGCTTCACTTTTCTGGTTCAACTGTTTTTCCATAATTGATTTAGCTGTTTTCCACCTTTTTCTTTTTCTAGGATTCACGCCATTCGTTGAGTAGAGCGCACTTACTCCGTCACTTTTCCCCTGGAGCTTGTTAGCAAACGCACACAGAAATACAGTGCTCACTTTTCCACAGCGATTAAAGTGGAAGGAGTAAGGAAGGTAACACAGGGACGCAAATGGAATTACTATATTTGTCCTCAAGCTCTTAAGGGGCGTGCACACAGGAAGAGACAAACGGCAATGCTGCAACTGTTAAGGAAATCACTCAAAGTCCTGTACAAAAACTTTGCTGCAGTGGAGTGTTTCGTGTTGAGTGATTCGCTTTTTATGTAAATCAGTGTTAATCTCTCAACTTGTAATCTCGCTCTTAAACCCAGACAGGGTTTATCACAGTTTCCATAGAGTGGGCTGTATCAGGTTTTCAGAATGTAAACAGTGAAACTTTCCCATGAGCCTAGAAAGGCTAATTGAAAATTTTATAAATGTGAAGTGCGACGCAGTACTCAGATTCATCATTATAATTTCTAACAGAGTTATTCTTAGAGCTCACGTAAGCTTGTGACAAATAGATTTGTATATAGCATGTGTTTAAGTCGTAGACTAGGTTTGAGGAATAGCCTTAAATACTGAAATGTTGATCTCTACACTCTAACATGTTGCAACTAGACTTATAGGCTATATCGCAAAAAAGAGGCATCCATATAAAGGGTTTTTTTCTTTGTTTGTCATATATTTATGTTTAGGAACTATCTTAAAACAGACAATCATGGATTGCAGTGTTGGCCAAAATGGAACTGGTCGAGATACACTTTCTAGTTTTAAAAAAAGCAGCTTTTACGGTAAATATTTAGGACAGAACGAGACAAAAATGAATAAAAGAGAATAGAAAATGCTGAAGGAGCAATGCTTTTTTTCTTCATCAGTTTTAAGTAAAACGTTTGTCATTTTTCTCACAAAAGTATTTCGGCCAATGATTTGATTTGCATTACATAGCTCTAGTGAGGTGCAGTATAACAATGTTATGTATGATTTCACCTGTTTCCTGCCAGGCACTGCTGTTTTCCATTGGCTCCACACTTTCTTTTCAAGCGCTCAGTATAGCTTCATGGGAAAAACTGCGAATAACAGTGTCTCTGTTTCTGTCGGCTTACATTGCTCATACTTGCTCTCAGTTACGCCATTTTCATGCCTTTTCTTTGTGTTATGTCAAAAGCACAAGACACAAATAATATAATGTATATATTTGCACATAAAAATTCTGCAGGAAAATCTGAGAAGGGGAGGAGGAGCTGGTGTATACTTTCTAAGGTCACCTAAATAAATTAAATGAATTTAATTAAATGAACACATTTAATTCTGTGTGTGGCTATCATGAAGTGTGTATATAGAAGTTGTCTTATATATGAGGTCACATTTTACAACAGCAAATGGGAATCTGTTGCAGTATTATGTGTTTATGCGTTCAAAAATATATTTAATTATCATCTCATTACTCAGCCCTACTGTGCTCACTGAGCTAACCTGCAAAACATTTGCAGTATATATTTTAGTTTAAGAGGAATATGCTCAGCAACTGCCGAACATGTGCCAATATATTGTTGTAGACATGTCAGTTGTTTGTCCAGCTAAACTTCACCTCACTACCCACCAGAGACAGCATGAGGGGGTGGTTGCTATGGTGATAGAGCGTTGTGTTTATCCGTTGCTGTGTGGGAGGGGAAGGGAGGGAGCTTCTTAGTGGTGCAGTAGTCAGCAGCCAGAGAACAGTACATGGAATCCAGAGAGCGGGAAAGGCCAGCCTAAAATAAACCCACACAGAGTGGGTCGAGCAGGTTTATACTATATACAGTGCTGAATATGGTTGCAATGTCCATTTTATGATAGGATCGCGTGGCAGTATTTGAATGGTGCAGAGATATGTGCTACTGATGTGATCTGACAGCTGTTTGTCTTTTACAAGTTAGGAATAAGAGCTGATAATACAGGTCACGTAATATTTAGTGTTATACTAGTGATATTACAGTTGTTATATTACAGTAGGAAACTATTAATTATCAAAAAACTATAACTTTCAAACCTTAAGCCAACTTAGAGCAGGGATTCTTAAAATTTTGATGACCATGTGACAAGTAAAGGAACCAAAACACAATTTAGGGCCACACAAGAAAAAAAGCCCCTGTGTTTGTAATGTGTTGTTTCAGAATGGCGGTTTATGCTGGTAGCTAATGCTGATGCAGTGTAATTCAGCTTTTAAAGTCTTACTGACCCCTCAATGTACTTTAGATCAGCGGTCCCCAACCCCGGGGCCTCAGACCGGTACCAGTCCGTGAGTCGTTTGGTACCGGGCCGCGAGAGTTGAGGTTCAGGTGTGAAATGTATGGTTTTCAGGGTTTTTATCGGTTTTCAGCGTTATTTTGTTATCGTTTTTATCGTTAACTCGGTTTTCCTGGGTCTTTTCACGTGTGTTATGAATAAATCTTCTTTTTTTCAGTACCGGTACTAGTTTTATTTTGTTGTATTTATCCGCCTTAAAGGCGCCTTAAAGGCACCTTAAAGGCCGGTCCGTGAAAATATTGTCGGGCATAAACCGGTCCATGGTGCAAAAAAGGTTGGGGACCGCTGCTTTAGATGTCACATTTATGCAGCATTTGTCCTATGTACTTGAAGCACTTTATCTACATCACATCAGCAGTCAGTTTAGAATCACAAGTTAACTTAGGAAACCCACACAGGTACAGGGAGAACATGCAAAAAGCAAGAAAGAACAATGAGTATTCTTGCTGTGAAATGACTGAAATGCTATTTACTCCACCATCAAGTTACCTAAATTGTCATTTAAAGTGTGAAAGGGTGACTACTGCCTAGGCAGTATTCGCATTTAGGTGTATGCATTGTAATTATAGCAGCTTATAATAACAGTGGCTGACAAATTATTCCCACCTTATTGAAATGTTTCTTTTTACAATTTTCAAATAAAGATGTGTCGTCCCTCATAGTGGAGATGATAAACAAACCTTTGCTACATGCGAGCAGCGCTGTGTCTGTTTCATCTGAGTCCGTGTTCTGCAGGATAATTATTTGTCTGATTGTGGCTCTTTAGCGGACTGATATTAGACAAAATAGATATGAGGCCTTTTATGCCTCTTAAATTAACTTCAGATGTAAACACTCATTGGTATTTGAACCTAGATGTCAGACTGTGAACATCCTAAATATTCCTAAATATCTAGGTTGGTCTCATGAATTACTGATTTTTTTCATGTGTATCTACAAAGTCAGTGACTATAGTGATGGTGTACTGAGGTGTGGTTCAGCAGGGTGGGTCGACTGATCCCTCTATCAGTAACTGACAGTTGGGGGAATCACATTTCTATCATAGTACTGCTCCTCCCTTTGTGGATATCTGGAATGACACTGTCCTGCCAAACAACATGGAAATGTGGTCTACTTTGTTGACAGATGTAAAATGAAAAAATGTAAGTGCTTTGATTTAAGGTTTTGTTTTTGTTTTATTGTAACTTGTAGGGGGGTATTCAAATAGATGCACATCCAAGTGGTTTGACAGGGTGATACCTTCCCGTGTAGCTTTGCATAGAACAAATACTATGGTCCTGCTTCTGGGCTTATGTATGCAGCAATTTCTGGTCATCTCTGAAACTGCTGCACTTTGCATTATGTGCTAAACCGAAACTATTCTAACCACTAAGTATTTCCAGTGAAATTTAACCACCAGTCTTTATTCTGCATTTTATTATCAACACTTTTGCCGACCAAACACAAGCTGAAATTGTCTACTGAGAGATTTAACTGAAGATTAGGTCTTCAGACTTTTATACAGAAATGATATGTAAGTGGCAGGAAATAAACCTGTGGTTAGATGAACAAATTGTGAGCTTCAGTTTCATTATGACTAAAGTTGCAGATAATATAGGATTCCTTTCAGGTTTTACTAGTGTTTTAAAGACATGCCATATAATACCTATAAATATGCCAGGCTACATTCTTTTATCTTTCATAACTAAAAATTTAAAACCATTTTGTTTGCACAATTTTCAGCATATAAGTGACACCACTAGATGGCACTCCGCACCAGCTGCACACAGTGACATGTTTACACTGACTACTTGATGAGGCATGACTCTGCAGAGTTTCAGGGTGATATTTGCAATTCCGTTGCCCATTATCTTAATTTTGTATAGGTGGTACATTTGAAAACATATTGAAACATATGCTATTTTTACATTATTCATATAATACAATTAATGAAACATCATGTCCATTGAAATGTTTGTAAAAATTGTTGTAAAGCGTGTTTAACTCAGTCTCGCTCACTCTGCTACAGTGGCTTAATGCTCTTCTCTCTTTCTTTCTTTTCTATTTTGTCCCTTAGGACCAAGTGAAGCCACCAAAGGCATCCAAATCCAAGACAGCAGAGGCGGTAGAAAGTAAAACAGCGGAGGGCCTTGAGCAAATCCCTGAAGAGGGACAGGAGGGACTCCCAGACAATCTTAATTCAGATGAAGAGGTGGTGATTGAAGAGGAGCTCATAGAGACTCGTACAAAGCGCCTCCAACGCACCACAAAAGAGCAAGTCGATAACATAAAGAAAGCCTTCTCCAAAGAGAAAATTGAGAAGACCAAACTAAAAACCAAGGAAAACTTGGAGAAGACCAAGCAGAGAACCCGTGAAAACTTGGAGAAGACAAGACAGAGAACCCGTGACAACCTGGAGAAAACTAAGCACAGTCTTGAGAAGAAGATGGGCAAGCTCGGGACCCGCATGACTCCCAACCAGGAGCGCAGGGCAAAGATAAAGAGTTCCAAAGAGAAGATGAAGAAGTCACTCACCCCTGACCACAAGATGTATGCTCGTTCCAAGACCTCCGTGTACCGCGTTCCCCCTTTTACCTTCCATGTTAAGAAGATCCGGGAAGGGGAGGAGGAGGTGGTGCAGAACACGGAGATGGTAGAAGTGAGCGAAGCCGAGGTTCAGCCAGGGGGAGAGGAGAACGGGATGGGTGTGCACGTGGAGGTGGAGGAAGGGGAGCTTGTCAGTGTAGACAGCCCCGAAATAGATACTCTGTTGGAGGTGACTGAAGACTCTGACCTGGTCAGGGTGGATACAGACCACCTAAAGAAAGCCCAAAGTGAATAGAGTCTCGTAGCTCCACGGGGCTGTGAAAGAAATTATATTAAGATGAAGAAGGAAACAGAATACTGATAAATGAATATAATCACAAAGACACAGTAGGGACTTTATAGATGATTACAATCTATGACATCTTATTTGTTTTCTGTTCTCTTTGTATTGTTCCCAACAGGGATAACTTTCATATTTGTTCATATTTAGCACTCAAATAATAGAAAGAAAGACAAAAACAGGAGTTATGTTACAGGCTGACTGGATATGCTACACTTAGAAATTAGAGTATTTGTTGTTTGTTGTTGGTTTGATTAGTTGTGTGGCTAAAAGAAAAACCAAAAAATTGTTGTGATTAAGAGACAATATTTAGTGTGGCATTTGCCTTAACAAATATGGAAAAATGAAGTTCTTGGCAATGTTTGTGTTGTAATGGGTGAACGGTGTAACGGGTGAAGTGATGTGAATGTGTAAAGAAAAATAAATGTAAAAGTTGTAGACGGATTCTTCTACAGAAGAATTAACAGGTGAAGAAAAGATCTGTTGCACTGGACTTAAACTAAGGCGTTTAACTAAACTGTACTCCATATTTCGTAAGATTACAAACATTTTCCCAAATGTTACAATACAGTGTTTCTCATTGTTAAGCACTTAAGTGTGAATGGCTGGAAATAGATGTGCAGTTTCTATTAATATATACTAGGAACCATGAACCTGTGACAAATTCAACTATTACAATGTTTAAATGCATAACACCACACTAAAAAGCAAAATATACTGTTGTATATGTGGGGTGGTAAATTTTTCAGCTGAATTTTCAGCTTTCATTAATATTGAAAAATGAATAACTGAATGAAAATATTAATAAGATTCGGAATGTCACTTTTGCAATAGTAAAAACAGTGTTTAATGAGGATACGGCGTTTGGTGTATCTGAACACGTTCTCACTAAGCTGCACATATTGCACTGCTGCGCAAAGGGGAGATGAAAAAGACTGTATCACCATGGTCACAGCTCATCACACTATTAAAATTTCTCAAAGTAATTACAGACAGAAAAAAAGATGGTCTAGAGAGACGCGAGATGACAGTTTAATGACCGCTGTATGTAATATGGAGAAGCTGAACTATTACAGGAACATCCAAAGCAAAAAACTACGAAAATCTGGTCGTAAATTATACAATTTGGTTGGCATAAGATGGAGAAAACAACCAAGCAGTAATGAATGTAAACTGGTATGGCAATGCACAGTCAGTCTTCTGATTTTGTAAGGCCGAGCATATCGCTCTCCAGACAACAACAAGGTGAATGTATGTCTTCCATTTTGCCTCCCTGGAGACTTGAATGACCTTGATGTGGTGCAGACACACACGCAGAGGCCTACTGTGTAGCATCGACCACCATTAAAGTAATCAATGGGCGGGGAAATACAATTAAGGAGAGTGCTTGGTCAGAGCACTGCACAAACCAGAGAACATTGGGAAAGACAAAGGGGGGGGGGGGGGGGTCTATGTAAGGAAGGGAGAGACTACTAAATGGTGACACGTATGTGCATGTCACGTACTCAAGCATGAAGCTGAAATCACAAAAAACAATAAAGAAATCAGCCGTTGGCCTGTGAATTCACATGGGCATGTTATTTTCATAGCATTAGCCTTTTGTTTATTTTACTTTTTATTTTTTTGTATTTTATTTTATTTTATTGGCAAGGACAACCTGTGCTTTATCCATAATACTCGCTGGTTCCTTTAGAAGAAATGTGTGTTTTTGTCACCCTGTTTATTTTGTCTTGTTTTAAGCTGCTGGTTATTCAGAAAATGAGCTTCAACATTACTGCAACCTTATGTGACATAATATTACGCTTGGTGTTACTGATTTATATTCAAATAATGACGCTTGACTGATTATGTTGTGTTTAAGGCTTTTTATGCCTAACAAATTCAATATAAATAAACGCCTTACTAAATAATATTTAGTGCCTGGCATCATTCTTACGAACCTGGCTGATAATGTTGTCTTGTTTGTCAGTTTATAAGTTTATTTGTGTTCCTTCACCTACCGTGACCAGAGGGTTGAATTATAACTAAAGGTAAATAATGAAGCGCTCTTGTGTTATTAAACTCTCGATGACGTCGGCACTGCCGGTAATTCAGATGACTTCTAGGCTGGCTGTTCCGTGAAAATGTTTGTGCTCCCTCCGGTGCTACCCAGCGTAAACGTCTACTCTATGGCTTACCCGGGGGAGGGTGTTCACAGAAGAACAGCTCAGTTGCGACAGCGATACAGCGGACCTCCTCAACCAACCTCAAGCTAGTGTCCCGCCTCCTTTGCTTATAAGCTGCATTGTGATTGGTGACAGCAGAGTTGAAGACCACTATTGGCGGCTGGAAATGTCAGTAAAATAGTTTAAGGAGTTTGGCTGGCTGGAAAGTCTGCAATGTAGGGGATGGGTTGACTGAAAGATCCGTACTCGCGACGAAGAAGCGTTTCTCGTGTTGGGAAGAGAATATAAAGACTTACGGGGTTTTTTTCGAGCTCTTTCCCTCGTTTTTGTGGGTAAAATCTTTACGAAAGTTGCCACTGACCGTTATCGTCAGTGTGTTTTATGAGAAGGGTTACTGTTTTGGCGGAGAAACTTTCTAAATAAGTGGCATCGAGCCAGGTAAGCAAATATAAATCGACTTCTGCTTTTGGTGTAAATTTTATATTTTTAACGTAATGTTAATGCACGTCTACTTCTAATATCGATAACGCTGCTGGGGTAGACTTGCAGTACTTTATAGGTTCTTAGTTATTCACGTTGGAGAAACCCCCTCTGCTCACAGTGATATATAATTTATTAAAGTGGTAATAACGTTTTTAAGTGTGTTACAGTTCTGCTCGTTTCTTGTAAAATGTATATTACAGACGTAATATTTAAGAGTTTTTGTGTTTGTGTGCTCTGTTTTTCTCGTCTACTCTCTAACGCCTCGTTTAATAATGGGAGTACATCTGATATGCTTTAAAAAGGGAAGGTGGGCTTTAACGGGATGCCCCTTTGGACCGAGGAAAATTCAGTTCAGTTCTTTCTGTTTTCTTTAAGCTGTCACGCCCATCACCATGCCATCAGTTGGACAGCACACCCACTACCTAGCCTTATGATTCAAGGCTTGCATTCAATAAATTAGGCTTTAATTGGGGACAGTGAGTTAGCAGATTATTAACTTTTGACGAGTTTTGAATATGGACGCACATCATAATCAATCAGTATTTTTTTTTTATTTATTTTTGCCTAATAACACATGTAGTTGTACTATTGTTTTCATCCACTGCCAGTGAAGGTTGACATGCTTACTGTTTCTCGTTGTTGTCTCAAGGAAGTGCTTCCTGGAATATCATAGGTATGAGTTTTAATGAATGGCACTTTGCTTGGCACTGTTTGTGCCACTTACTTCCGAGCATAGGGCAGTGGACAAGCTGGGTAGACAGGTTTATTTATGATAACTAATTCTGAGTTGTGGATTTTAATTTGAGAGCTTTAGATTTAGTTTTAAAGCTCAGACATTGATAGAGGTGTGAAAAGAAAAGGAACACAAAATGTGTGAGACCTAAGCAAAATGTCTAAGTTATGCAACCAACAGATGAGTTGTTTAGACTTTATGGATTCCTTTCATCTGACATAAACAAGCTGCTTGTCTAAAGTTACTCTTGATTAAAAATAAAACACAACTATTTCTGTAACTGCACACGTATAATTCTGCAGAGATCTCACAGAAGGGCTTAGTAAATGTCAAAATAGTCCAGCCATTTCAGGAGAAACAGGATAAGTAGGTTACACAATAAACTTACAACTGTGCCTAAGGGTCATGGTTAACTTGAAATACTGTTTTATTGTTGTTGTTGTTGTTGTTTATTGAGCTGATAAAGACTTGCCTATTCTTTGGTTTGATTCTCTCAGGGTTTTTACATGCCCAGAAATCTACACCATGGATGAATGCATCTTTTTCATATGATGTGGGAAGAGGAACATTGGTCATATGAAAAATGCAACATTTGTGGGACAGTTAATTATGTGCCTTCACTGCTTAAAATAGCAACACAATATTAGTGAGCGTTAGTGAGCATATTAGTGATTTTGTTTTTTGGGGGGTTTTACCGAAACTAGTGGCTTTCCTTGAACACTAATTTCAGTGAATGTTGGGAAATCCACTTTCTGTTGGTGTTTTAAAATGACGCTTTTGAGAAGGCACTCACCTCCATGTGTATGAATATGGAACCTATGTAGTGTTGATTTGAATAATGCTAATACCTTGACAGATGGAAATTCAGGTCCGTGTTTTGACCTGTTCAGACATGAACAGCATTATTTCGGTGCTATGCTTTGTCAGCAGGAGAAAATCTTTACATTTGGAAACAGAAAGTGAAGTTTTGTTTTTTGTCAAGTACATTTCTGTGTCAGCAGCTACCAAGCATGAAAGCTTTGTTAAACGTCTCTGCCTATATTTAAAGTCGAACTTTAGGTGTATTAGAGAACACAGTACACACATTCAGTGGAATGATGTTACTGCAACACTATCCAACATGTTATGTAAGGATTAAACAAAGGAAATGGCTTCCTTTTTGATTTATTGAATGTCTGGTTATTGTTAGTGTACAGTAGAAAATTCTTCAGGGAATGGTGTAACCTTTAGCTGAAAATGTGAGAAGGCTAGGAGAACCGCTCAAGTGGATCTGATGGAAAAGTTATAGTTACATAACCTAGATAAGAGTTATCTGATATCAGGTGATTGATTGAAAATAAATGAAACACTATTACTCAAATTGCAAAGTACAGAAAGCGCAGTGACATACCTTCGAGACAAAATTACCACCAAAGATCATTAACTCCTGTCTGCTCGGGGAGTTGACAGCTGTTCATGTTGGCCTAAATTTCTTGGTGGAGGCGTAGTGTTTCGGTGAACAGGAAGTGACTGTACTGAATAGGAAGCTTGTATGGGCCTGACATCGTTTTCAGAGAAAACTTGATATTTAGCTATTTCCCTACAGTTAATTTTTCCTGATTCTATCAGGAACTGTGGCAGTATGTATTATCAGTTTGTATTTTCATAGAATTTTCGGAGAATTTATGTTGTCTCACTCATATTTTTTATGTAGGCCAAAGGAGGTGAGTGTCAAGATGGCCCAGTGGAACCAGTTACAGCAGCTGGAGACCAGGTACCTGGAGCAACTCTACCACTTGTACAGTGACAGCTTCCCCATGGAGTTACGACAGTTTCTTGCGCCTTGGATTGAGAGTCAGGACTGGTAAGAAATAATTGTATTCTTTCACTTATTGTTGCATGTGTGTTGTTGCTGCCTGTGTTTCTGTAATTTCTGTAACTGTGAGACATCTGCTGCTGCCTATCTTGGCCAGGTCTCCCTTGAAAAAGAGGTTTTTAATCTCAATGGGATCTTCCTGGTTAAATAAAGGTTAATAAATAAATAAAAATTACATTTCTAGGCTCTGTTGTGAAATTACATTTTAATTCATGTAATTTTCTCTCCCTTTGGATTGGGAGATGGCCACTCATTATGATTTCCAAAATGTTTTTTGGCTTTAAAAATGTTTTTATTTATTCATTATCACCCTCTTCTTTCCTTATAACACCACCACAGGAATCGGGGCACTCTGATATAATGTGTCAGTATGCTTGTTAACCCGAGTACTCATTCTTGTGGCAAATGGGGATGAGTTTGACCTAAATGTATGAGGAAAAATTAGAAATGAGCACATACTGATCACTTTACCTGTCGTTTACAAGGGCTTACGCTGCCAATAAGGAGTCACATGCTACACTGGTGTTCCACAACCTCTTGGGAGAAATAGATCAGCAGTACAGCCGTTTCCTGCAGGAGAACAACGTGCTCTACCAGCATAACCTCCGCAGGATTAAACAGCATCTGCAGAGCAAGTACTTGGAGAAACCGATGGATATTGCTCGCATTGTTGCCCGCTGTTTGTGGGAAGAACAGAGGCTGCTGCAGACTGCCACCTCTGCTACACAGGTTCATACAGCAATATTGACCTAGCTTCAGACTTTATGGTGTATATAGTTAGTACAATGGCTCTACGTAGTATATCTTTTATTCTCTTGCAGGATGGCCAGGCAGCCCATCCCACTGGAACAGTAGTGACAGAGAAGCAGCAGATACTGGAGCACAATCTTCAAGACATCAGGAAGCGGGTCCAGGTTAGTTCTCATTAAAGAGTCACTTACTGCATATTTACGTAATTGGTCTTTCTTGGCATAAATGTATGTACATTATCACCCATTTCTCCACAGGATATGGAACAGAAGATGAAAATGCTTGAAAACTTGCAAGATGACTTTGATTTCAATTACAAGACCCTAAAAAGCCAAGGAGGTATAATTACCTTATTATGTTTTTGATGTAATTTTCTTAGCTGTGTTGCCTGTATTAACAGCTAAAAGTTAATTTAACGGTGACCTGTTCACCTTCTTCCCAGAGTTGTCCCAGGATCTAAATGGAAATAGCCAGGCAGCTGCAACGAGGCAGAAGATGGCCCAGCTCGAGCAGATGCTGAGCGCCCTGGATCAGCTCAGGAGGGTGGGTTTTTAAACTTTATTGATTTTAAGCATGTGTTATGTCAAGTGCTTTAGGTAACATCTATAAAACAAGGATATTCGAAACACATTATAATGCCTTATAAAGGGAAACCTTTGTATTTGTACATTTCAGGGCGTGCAAAAATGTATAAAGAGGCATTTTAGGAAGTAATTAGATCGAAATGAAACAACACCTCTGGACTTAAGCTGGCACACCCAGTTTAAGTTTGCTGGCTAGCACAAAAAGCAATAGATGTGGCATTGCATCTGTGAAACCAAATGTCCCTTAGTTGTGCATGCTGCACATATGTTGACCATTAAATTTTGCCAGACAGCAGTGTACTGAACAAGCAACTACTGCTAGTTACATTCATCAATGGTGAAAATAGAAATTTGGCTAAAAATTATAAATGCAAGATTGATAAATCAGAATCAGAATCAGAATACTTTATTGATCCCTGGGGGAAATTATTTTTTGTTACAGTGCTCCATTTTAAACCAACATTAAGACAAGACAGACAATACGCTAACTAAGAATAGTACAATATATACATATATATACATACATACATACATAAGTCACTTATAAATAAATAGTTGGAAACATCTAAATGTTTAGCTGAATGATAGTAAAGAATAATCTTGGTCTTAAACCTGAATATTAACACAGCCATTGTTTGAATCTTTAACAGTGATACAAAGTTGGGACCACAGATGGATTATAACTCTTTATGCCAATGTTTAATGTGTGCTGTGTTTGCTTTGTTATAGCAAATTGTTACGGAGATGGGAGGCTTGTTGACTGCCATGGACTATGTACAGAAGAACCTGACAGATGAAGAACTGGCTGACTGGAAGAGGAGACAGCAGATTGCTTGTATTGGAGGCCCTCCAAACATCTGTCTCGATCGCCTTGAAACTTGGTAAACTTGGAAACTGGTGCAGAGATTAATCATTGACTGTCTATTATTAGATATGTTCACAGTAGGTTTCACATCATAAATTAATGATTCTGGCCAAGTGACTGTGGACTTTGGTCTCTGCTCTTCTTACTCCCTTCATATAGACAAGTGTCTGATTTGCAATTTGTATTATTACTTTAATCAGGATTACATCCTTGGCTGAGTCCCAGCTCCAAATTCGTCAGCAAATCAAGAAGCTGGAAGAGCTCCAACAGAAGGTGTCCTACAAAGGAGACCCCATCATTCAGCACCGGCCCGCACTTGAGGAGAAAATTGTGGACTTGTTCAGAAACCTAATGAAGAGGTACATTTGATGTTTATCTACTTAGATTTTTGTCTTAACTTGATCTGCATGGATTTAAGTTATTGACTTGTTTAAGGCTTCCCATAGTCTCTCACAGTTTTTATATTGTAAATGTGAAATTTCAGAAACATTTAAAATTACTACTTAGGGAACTTATACCTTTAACACTGCTCATCATGTATTGATGTGATGCTTTTGTGTCATAGTGCTTTTGTGGTTGAAAGACAGCCTTGCATGCCCATGCATCCGGACAGACCTCTGGTTATCAAAACAGGCGTGCAGTTCACAAATAAAGTCAGGTGAGAATCAGGATTACAACACCGGATTGTACATTTTTATACTTGGGATTATACATTTTATTGCAACATTTTTTGTGTCCTGTATAACGGGAAGTGGAACAGTCATTTTAATGAGTGGATGAATTTGTTCTGTCTTGTCTCTTTTCTCAAAATTTTAAAGGTTACTGGTAAAGTTTCCTGAGCTCAATTACCAGCTGAAAATTAAAGTTTGCATTGATAAGTGAGTTTATTTATATATTTTTATCATCCAACATTTCTGTTAAGTTTTGATCACTTGGATAGAAAGACAAAGCAAATGTACTGCTTTACTCATTGCATCTCTATTTTTCAGGGAATCTGGTGATGTGGCTGCAATTCGAGGGTAAGACTTTAAAAACAAACTTTCAAACCTCAGAGCTTTTAATGTGTAGTATTTTAGAAAAGGTTCTTACTTTGTGCTCTACTATGATTTTACTAGATCACGAAAGTTTAACATCCTCGGTACTAACACAAAAGTTATGAACATGGAGGAGTCCAACAATGGTAGCCTGTCAGCAGAGTTTAAACACTTGGTGAGTCAAACGTTTTACCGGTTGAAAGCTATGAAGTAATCTGATAAAGGCCTTCTGCGGAGCACTGACTTCCTGTTTGTTGCAGACCCTGCGAGAACAAAGGTGTGGTAATGGTGGACGGACCAATAGCGACGTAAGTCCTATTTCTTGTTGGACTTGTGTAATGTAGTGAACAATCCGCTCGTTACAGAATCTTAACTGTATTTAGCATGTGAAAAATTCTGCTTTAACCTGTAATTAACAGGCCTCTTTATCTCGTATACATATAGTTTTATAAAGAGATTTAAGTAGGTTGTTTTTTGTTTTCTAGGCCTCTCTGATTGTCACTGAGGAACTGCATCTTATCACGTTTGAAACAGAGGTCTATCACCAGGGCCTGAAGATAGATCTGGAGGTGAGTACTGCCACTGTGTGTCATGAAATGGAGCATATTTCTGCTTTCGTTATTAACCCAAGCAACACTAATAATCCGCAAAATTCGAAACACTCCCGAAGCACAATGCAGTTTCGTTATATGACACCCAATACAAAGTTAGTCACCAGACAAGTTAGTCATTTATGAAGTCGTCCGCCTCCAGTCACCTTCATCAACACTGCTTCTACAGGGACTGATTCTGAAAACACAAAATTTCTTCTGTTTGCCCTTTTTTTGACCTGCCCACAGTTAATGGCAGGGTCACTGGCACTGAAGATTTACGCTGATGCAAATGGTGATTTGTTAGAGAATCATAATATTTGAATTTGCAGCTCCTTTAGTAATGCGTTAATCCTAATTTAAAATTAAATTAACTTTTAAGTCTATTTTTTTTTTTAATAGCTAATAAAATATATGACAAACAATATCATGTATAAATAACATTTGGATGATGGATGTTGTTTTTTTTGTTACACACACCATGTTTTTGCAGACCCATTCCCTGCCTGTGGTAGTTATATCAAACATCTGCCAGATGCCAAATGCCTGGGCTTCAATCCTGTGGTACAACATGCTCACTAACCACCCAAAGGTAAGACAGCACCCTCTGGTGGAAAGGGACTAAACTCTGCATGAGGTGGATCTTAACTCAATGGAGTTGAAGATCTGTTTGAGTAGAAAGTAGGAAATGTGTATGTTTTCATAACATTTTGCCTTGGTGGTTCTTTGCACAGAACGTGAACTTCTTCACCAAACCTCCAGTGGGGACATGGGACCAGGTGGCTGAGGTGTTGAGCTGGCAGTTCTCTTCCACCACCAAGAGAGGCCTGACCATTGAACAGCTCACCACATTGGCTGAGAAATTACTAGGTTTGATGACAAGCCCTAAAATATCAAAGTCTTTTTAGTTTTTCACGATTCTTTATGAATCTGATTTAATTCTTTAATTATCTATATAGGACCATGTGTCAACTACTCTGGATGCCAAATCACCTGGGCCAAGTTCTGCAAGGTACTACAACAAATGGCACTAAATTGTTCAGCGTTATTGTTAGTGATATTTTATTGTTTTGTATGAGTTTTTTTTTCTTTCTTCCACTTCACAGGAAAACATGGCAGGCAAAGGCTTCTCCTTCTGGGTGTGGCTTGACAACATTATTGACCTGGTGAAAAAGTACATTCTTGCACTGTGGAATGAAGGGTGAGAGGTCATGCTTTGTTTACAGTCAAGCCTTTTACCTTCCTTTCATATTAGAAAATTTCTTGACATGGAAGAGACTTTCTTTTAGCCGTAAAGCCTGAACCATGAAATAATTGCCAGAAAATTCAAAATGTTTGATACTGGAGTGTATCATTTAACCTTATGACACATTTAAACAAAAATATTAATTATAAATTAGTGCATACATGTTTTAATTGGTATCTTTTTTTAATATAGCTGGTGTTTTTGTGCAATTTATTTAGGTTTTTCTGACAAAAAGAAATCTGAAAAACTCATGTTTTAAATATTACAAACTTGGTGTTACAGGGTTAAGAGTATTTTCATTTCTTCATATGTCTACAGGTATATCATGGGTTTTATCAGTAAGGAGAGAGAGAGAGCTATTCTGAGTCCAAAACCTCCCGGTACCTTTCTGCTGCGCTTCAGCGAGAGCAGCAAGGAGGGGGGCATCACCTTTACATGGGTAGAGAAAGACATCAGTGGTGAGTATTTCAGAACTTCATGCTGTTTTGATGATCTTTTTTTTTTTCATGTGCTCTTTTTGTTGTGATGTTGAACTTTTTTGTGTTTATATAGGAAAGACCCAGATCCAGTCAGTGGAGCCTTACACCAAGCAGCAGCTCAACAGCATGTCGTTTGCTGACATCATCATGGGCTACAAGATTATGGATGCCACCAATATCCTGGTTTCACCTCTTGTCTACCTATATCCTGAGATTCCCAAAGAGGAAGCCTTTGGGAAATACTGCAGGCCAGAAGCAGCTCCTGAAGCCGAGATGGGAGGAGACTCAACGAGCAGTAAGTTACTGCCTTGTTCTTCATAGTCTTTATTTAGTTAAAAAGAAACTCAAACATATTGCTCAGTATGTTTATAACAGCATTGCAAGTGTTTTTTAGGGGTTTTTTTATTTGTTTTGTTTTTAATAGTACTCATTATTTTCTCCAATTTTTTTCCCTAACAGCTATTCAGCCTTATTTGAAGACAAAGTTCATCTGCGTTACCCCGTAAGTATCTTCCACTCCCTTCTTCCGTATCTCAGAATGATAATATTTACAGGATGGTCGCATGCCAAACAGTGGCCAACGCTTATATTAGTTTTTTGTACTTCCTGTTGATGTTTTCTTTTGTGAAGACTGAGTGTTCCTGATTAAGACACAGATTCAGACTGTTTCATGTGGCAAATGTTAATCAAATGTTCAGGAAAAAAAAACAACATAGAGGTTTTAACTCTCAGTGTGAGAAGGAGGAAGGAGGAATCATAATGTTCAGGAAAAGGGTTGTGAACCCAGGTATTAGATTCTGTAGGGAACTGGCTTAGACTGACTTTGTACATGGGCCATCTGGCTGTGTATTCACTGAGCACATGTGAAAGTAATTTATTTTCATTTTCGACATGCGAATAGCCATGTCTCACACTTTCTGTACGCCATCATCTGACTCACTGGCCATTTCCAAATATTTAGTATGGATTTTTCTCTTATCATATATAGGGATGGGTACCAAAATATGGTATTAAATGGGCACCAGTGCTGAGCGTAAAGTATCAACAACCTGTAATGTTGTCAGTTCTTCTCTCTGGAGAGATTATCATGTGTTGTAGTCCCAAGCGAGAAGAGAGCTCTCTTCCTTGGAATCTATAAATGAAGGGCAGGGGAAGCCCCAGAACTGTGCACACACACCCACAGATAGAGTATTAGTGATGGGGGTGGGAAATGTAAGCATTCGTTTTCACTAGAAATGATATGGAAAGTGCTCATTACCGTAAGTACAAGAAAGCAGATATGCCAATACATCAGCAGCAAAGAGCTCACATATAGAGTTCATTATAACTCAGTATAGAATAATGGAGAAGTTGTAAAAAGGAACCACAACCCAGCTAACTGTGTAATCGTAGATTTGTTTATTAATATTAATCTCAAATGGTTAGGGTTTAGAGCATTCGCTTCAAAGAGGTGTTCACTGTACTGATAACAGTGGGGCAAAATCTAAACAATACCCATCCCTAATCACAACTGATGTTGCTGTTTATTAGACCATATTTAGACCTCAAAATATACATTAAAGTCTTAAGGATGAACGAAAGGAAGCACAAAGAAGCATTTTAAACTTCTAAATTTGTAATTCTACCAGTTAGCAGGGAAACAACATGAATGGAATTCCCATTTTAGAATTTTTGGTATTCACGATTAATATTTATTGACGATCATCAAATCTTTCCTGAATGTCTGAGATGAGCACAAATGAGAAAGGCAGAGGAGTTGGACGTTAGCTGCAGGTGAGTTTTATAGAGTGAGGTTGACTGACACGAGGGGAATGTAGAAACGGGTCATCCGCCTTGTATTAGTAGGTTTGATGGTGAGGTTTGCTCAGTGAGATCCTGACCTGTCTCCGTAGGTGTCCCTCCGTCTTCATGGACTTGCCGGACAGTGAACTGCTTGGGAACGGATTCCCAGGGTAGGCCACTCGGGGGGAGTTGGCATGTAGGGCTGTGTGTGCATTTTGTCACTTTGTGTGTTTGATGGGTAGTAATTTCACCTACATAATTCCTATTTTTGAGTCCAACATACAGACATTGTTCCTAGTTCTAATACAAAAGTAGCTCCCTGCCTTTCATTAGTCTTTCACTTATTTCACCCCATACTCTTGTTTCCTGCAGGCATTTCTTTATCATTCCTCATCCACATTATTTTGTGGGGCTTAAACGGTCCGAATTAGATGTCATAATAGTTTGAGTGACAAGTGATTCAAATAATATAAAAAGGTAAAACATTCAAAATCAGTTCCATGATAAAATGGACACGGCTGAAGTGAGTTTGGTGGGAGAAAAAAGACAAAAAGGGGACTTTGTTTTTTGTGAAGCCTTAACAAAAGACTCTGGCCTGTTCGATCCACTTGATCCTTAGTTGTCATTAACATCCGTTCAGTTTGCCTTCTGTTCAGTTGAGCACAGTACTGCCTGATTTAAAGCAAAAAAAAAAATGCATTTAATGACCTATGCTGTTTATATACATTTAAAAACAAAATCCCTTGCCCTGCTCTTTTGCAGTGATTGTGTGCACAGGCAATGCTAAATCATCTGCCAGAGTGAGATGAGACAGGAGTGACTTATTTACTCAATAACCAATCTTTTGTTTATCAAAGCAGAATCACAGCTCCTTTTTTTAACTTCTGATAGCTGCATCACATTTCCTCATCACTTACCACAGATAGTATTTCATATTTGATTTGTGTAGCCATCGCCAGGCATAGTACTTAATATTATGCTCTTTACTCTGTTTGTTTTTCACAGCACAAACTCTGGAAACACCAGTGACCTGTTCCCCATGTCACCCCGGACCCTTGACTCCCTGATGCACAACGAAGCAGAAGCTACTCCAGGGCATATGGGTGAGTCTACTTACATGTACTACAAACACACACATTTGTATTTGTACATTTCCAGGGCTTTACCTCCTCCCCCAAACACTTATTTATCTTTACAACCATGTGTCAGACCCTTTGAAAGGACTTGCCAAAATGTCTTTATGTTCAAAAGATGTTCTTACCATAAGACCTAATCGTTAAGCATAAATGTACTTCATTCGGCTGAAATATTAATTGCTTTATTCTTGTTTATTTATTTAATCTGCAGATTCACTCACTTTGGAAATGGATGTAGCATCGCCTATGTGAAAAGAGTCATCGAGTACTTCAGCCACTTCCTTCTTTGTTGGGTTTCATATTATGTTAGAGAATTTCTTGATTCATTTTTCTCTCCACACATAGTGTGCCTGTACAGTTTGTTTCTTTTTCTATGTAAAAAAATTTCTCACTTTCACACAATAGGGAAGGCAGTTGGTCTTGGAAGGTTTTCTTTTGAAACAGAATTGGCACTTACTCTTTTTTTTTAATGGTTCTCCTTATAATTAATAGATCTTTTTTCTTTTTTTTTCAAGTACATTAAACATTTAAGCACGAGTTATAGGTTGTTTACTTTTAGAAAAATTATGAATAATGTCTTCTTTTATTTGAATGACAAAATGTAATGAGAGTAATTGTTGTATAAGCTAGGCTTTTTCAGTGTCCCTGCCAAACGCAGCATGGTGTCGTTGTTTCACCCTATCTTGATTGTATAAAACGGTTTCTCTTTCATTATGCTTTTTACACAAATTGGAATATTTCTTGTATTTGTTTCAGCCAATCGAGGTGTGTAAAGAGACAAGAAATTTCTGACAATTGTGAAATTATTTTCATGTAAAGTTTTTTTTTTTCTCCTTTAGCATTGTGAGAAGTTATGAAATGCAGTTTTTGTCAGCTCACGGTTTGAAATGTTTCGTTTTAATATTGTACAATTTAAGCCACATGTTTCTTTGTCTTGTAGTGAAGGCTCCTATTAATGGTGCCAGAAAGACTAGCACAAGCAGCAATCCCTCTGTAGACCTTCACAACATGATTTTGCTTTGTGTAACTGTGATATTTTGGTGTCAGACCACAGGGTGCAATGCGTGGTGGGGTCATTAAGTATTTGGCGTGGTATTTTTAGTGGAATAGACAACTCAAAACTGCACCTGTTATTGCCACAGTGTAAATCTGCTGTCAGTTTGGCAGTTTTATCAGCAAGAGTTACAGAACTAGAAAACGGCGTTGTGCTCAAAATGTAAATAAACCATTTTAATGAATTACTCCTCAGCCAGTAGTGTTGTTTGTGTTTGAAGGAGGAATGCCAGTAAAACAGCCTACGCTGATCTATAAATGAGTGTAAGTTGTCCACAGTTGCTTTATAGTTCATGGAAAGCTCCTTCATTTCATTAAAGCACCATCTTAATTGCATAAGACTAATTGAGGAAGCCAGTAACAATGGATGGTGTCATTACACTATTTTTACTTTTATTTATGTTTTATATTGCGTGTGAACAATGCTTCAGACAGGTGTTTAATATCCTGGAGAAGTGCTGCAGGTATCTCTGTAGCTGATATTTTTATGCTTAACCTTCACCAACTCCTTTTTACACATCACACACCTGCCTGAACTAAAATAACACTTACACTTGAGAAGTCCACACAGTTATTGTGCCAAAAATGAAGCACTTGGCACTTTGTCCTTGCTGAAACATCAGAGGTTTTCTAAAAAAGATCATAAAGAAAGGTTGGCGCTAAAAACAGTCAAGTAATATAACCATAGACTTGAAAGGATACTTTTCACTTTGATCTGTCCAATAAAGTCAGATCAGTTCTGCAACTCCAATTCCAAAAACATTGGGTTGCTGTGTAAATTGTAAGTAACAATTCAATCTTTTAAAGTCATTTTATTCACAGTAGAATATATAAAACATCACTTTTTTCACTTGGTGAAACATCTGGACACAGGCCATTTCAGCACCTACAAACACCTAGAAATATGTAAGGCTTTCTCTAAAAACCAGTGTCTGGATGGGAACGTATGTTGCTTTAAAACCCGTCTATACCTTTTACTCCGCTACCATCAAAACTGTATCCTTTTGGACTGAGCGCTGATAAAAAACTAGATGATCCTTCTCCTCAAGTATATGACGTTCTTTTCCAAAAACAATTCCAGATTTTGATTTATCTGACCACAGAGCAATTTTCCACTTTGTCTCAGTCTATTTTAAATGAGACTTCGTTCCAAAAAGATGGATGTTGTGGTGAACTGTGTTCACAGACAATGATTTCTGGACTTATTCCAGTGATTACAACACAGAATTTTGTCTGTTTTTATTGCAGTACTGCCTGAGGGCCTGAAGATCAGAGGGATCCAAAACTGAATCTGGTATGCAAATTTATCCAGATTCTTGCAATCTTATGAAGATATTAAAAGTATTCACAATTTCACATCCAGGGAAATTATTCTGAAATTGACAATTTCAAAAATTGTTTGACGCTCTTTTCTGCAGATTTGCACACCTCTTCCCGTCTTTGCTTCTGAGGCATTCTGCCTTTCTATGATGCTCTTTTCAAAGCTTACTTATCTGTTGCTAAATAACCTAATATATACCGGCGCCTCAAGACAGGCTGTGTAAAGATGCTCCTGAGACAGTCCAGCACATAAAAGCAGGGTGCAAGATGCTAGCAGGCGGGGCATACATGGAACCCCAAAACAATGTGGCTGTCATAGTATACAAAAATATCTGTGCCGAGTATGGCCTGGAAGTCCCGAGGTCGAAATGGGAGACGCCCCCGAGTGTGCATAAGCGAGTTATATATATATATATATATGTAGATAGATATGGAGACACACAGCAACGTGAGCAACACGACAACAAGCAGAGCAAGGCGGAGGACATAATTACGCAGAGGATAAGGAAAGAATGGAAAACAGGAGGGGACATAGCTGGAAGTAATCAGACACAATGAGCGAGGGAGGAAGTGAAACTGAACTCACTGAACACAGGATGAGAGACTGTCAAAATAAAACAGGAAACACACTGAATTACAGAGTAAGAGACAAGGGCTTGACACTGGGACCGAGGGAGAAACAGGCATGGGTACAAGACAGACTGAAGAGACAGAAAGGGCAAGAGACATGACGGGCTGGGGAGAACACAGACGGGACAACCAGAGCACAAAAGGGAACAGACTCAATGAGCAAGAACCTAAAAACTAGAAATGCAAATGACTAAACTAGGAAGAGCGAGGAAACAGAACCACGAATAACACTAAATCAAAGAATATGAATTAAACCAAAAAACACATAAACACTGGGTCACAGACCCATGACCATGACAGATTCAGAAATACTGATAGTTTAGTGTTTTGTAAAGGTTTGTTCTGTAATTAAACTTTAGGTTTTTTAATCATGAACTAAACTGCTTGTAATAAGTTTACTGGGGCACTTACAAAGACGTATATGCTGCATCGACTGGGTAAGCTATAAAAGCAATCTTGAAGGACTGAAGGAATGTGGAGTACACACAGATGTGTGCAATAAAAAAGCAGGCGTTAGTAACTGCTGACTTCCACTGAATTGTGTGTGTTTCACTGTACTACTATTGTGTGTATTGGTTGTAGGTCAGAGTTTTCTAACTTGGGACATTTCAAGAGAACAGAGTTCAATCTTATTATAATTACTAACAAATATGATTTCTCTCTACCTTGGTAAGCATATTTCTGCTGTGAAAATGAAAGAGACCCTTCATTATAGAATTGTGTATTGTTTTTAGTTTTCTTATTGCTGTACACACTCACTGGCCACCTTGTTATGTACACCTGTTCAGCTGCTCGTTAATGCAAGTATCTAATCAGCTCATCAGATGGTAGCAACTTAGTATATTTAGGCAGATATACATGATCAAGATGACCTACTAAAGTTAAGTTAGTTAATCAAGCGTAAGATTGGGGAAGGAAGTAAATTGGAATGTTTCTTGGTTGCTGCTGCAGGAGATGCTGATGTGGGTATTTCAGAAACTGCTGATCTACTGGGATTTTTCACACACACTCATCTCGAGAGTTTAGACAGAGCGGTCTGAAAAAGAGAAAATATCCACTGAGCAGCAGTTCTGTGGGCAAAAATATCTTGTTGATACCAGACGTCACGGGAGAATACCCTCAATACATTGAGCTAATAGGAAGGCGATGGCAACTCAAGTGATCACCAAATCAAGCGATGCATAACACATAACACATCAAACTTGGAGGCAGATGGGCCACAACAGTAGAAGACTAGACTGAGTGCCACTCCTGCCCATGAAAAACAGGGAAGCATGGCTACAATTCGGGCAACAGAAGATTGGCCTGATGAGTCTTGTTTACTGCTGAAACTTTCACATGGTAGGGACAGACTCTGATATAAACATTATTTATCAATGGTTTAGATTAATGGTGTTCAACTCAACTCAAACAGTCACAAGCCAAAGTTGATGAGTCCAGCTACTACAGATAAAGAGAGAAAACTCACCCAACACAGTGGAAACGTGTAAAACATGTTTACGAGTCAATTTCAATGTCCAATAAGTTTGGCTTTAAAATTCCAGGAACTGCTTCAGGCCCACAAACAAGTGAGACGTCATTGCAGAAAATATACTCAAAGTGTACCAGTATTAAAGGAAAACCAAGAATAACATAGGAAACAAAGACAAACTCCAGATAAAAAAAGACAATAAATAAGTGTTTTAAATTTCCACGAAACAGCTGAACCCTCTTCTGATGAAGAAAAAAAACCACAACGAAGTGCATTTGATGAACTCTTTTATTGAGTGTAAGTAGGTTAGTGTACATGAATAAATCCGAAACAACCATTAGGCTGTACAAAATATTTAAACTTATGTTTCTTTCCTTCTTTTAGATGTATTTATTTGCTTGGCACTATGAATAAATAAGACAAACTTAGGCAACCATTCTAAAAAGGGCTGAACATATTTTAATGAAACTGTGCCAAGGTAGGTTTTAACAGTTGTGACAAACAGCAACCTATTGTACATTTATACAGCCATAAAAAAAGACTTCTGTGAATTCATGAGAGATGAGCTGTTATTTTACTTCCCATTTTCAATATGAGAGTTTTTCACTCTGTCTTTGATGAACGATCTCTCGGCACATGATTGCTGGATTTCCCTGCCTGGAAACCCCACATTGTTTTGTTTGCATCTTCAAGTGTAACAATACCAATGTGAACAACAGCCCTGCTGCTGCCTGGAATCCCAAGGGCCCAATTGCAAATACATGACAACAGAGAGAGACGGCAAAACAAACAAAGGAAGGAGGTATATTCTAGATCACTAAGTCTCTGCCATGCTGTCACACTCGGTTACTTTCTGTCTTGTGTATATTTGGTTAGCCTTGAGGATAGGAAATGAACACAGGCTGGTTTGAGGAGATGAGGGGGTGTTACGATGTAGAGCTATTACCGACAGCAGCTGCTGACTCAGCTGTCTCAGGAAGCAACTGTCACCCTTCAATTCTGGACCGCAGCCAGTCAATCTGGAGAATCAATGAAGCTGTATGTGTGGTGGCTGCTGTGTGTGTCTGTGTGTGTCTGAGAGAGAGAGAGTGCTAAAAATGATGACACTCTGACAAGCAGGTGAAAAAATGAAGCCATTAATTTCTACAGCATCACAGGGGATTTCTCAGATTATATTCAGCTACAACTGAAAAGCAAACTCTGGAATTTTTCAAATTAAGTCACAGGTAAAGAATACATCTTTACAATTAATGTACTGGATTTAAAAAAAAAATCATGTTTAAGAAGGAAGTATTCATCAATGTATAGCTGATAGACTATCTGATAGTTCCTCCTTCTTCTTCTTTTATTTTTTTGTTTGAATTAAAAACACGGAAAGAACTGAATGACTTAAATGTTAAAGGTTTTTCTACATTATTTTCACAGCATTTTCAGACCAGTAGTTGAAAGACAGTAGTCCACATGCAGTAACCTATGAATATATGGATTTTGGTACTTCTTATTTATCTATGAGATAAATAAAGTAGCTATGATACACTTAAAATGAACAAGTGTTTGTTCTTCAGTGATGAGCAACTGTTCACTTGATGTTACCGTATTCTTTATTTAGTGTCACACAATAATGTGTGGCTCTCTGTTAGATGGCTCCCCGAGGCCACACTGTCCTCTAATTATTTGTGGCAGGTTTATCTTTGGTCTCTGCCACCTCCTGTTTGTCTCAGCCTCTCAGACCACAGCCTGTTAAATTGATAATAAAGAAACATTTAGTCAAGTACGGGGCAGTTTAGTTTCAGAAAAGTACATTTAAATATTCATTTAAGCCCTTATACTAAAAATACAGACAGCTATGAATGATGCAAACAATATATACAGGTTTTTTTTTTAAGTTTCTTTCGCTTTGTTGTTGCTGTTTTTAGAACGTTATGCTAAATTCTCACCAGCAGGTGTCGCCATTCTTCAATTTGTGGGAGATTTATTATCGTGTGGGAGATTAAGCAAAATCTAACCAACGGATCTGCACGTATAATGTGCAGCAGAGAAGAGCTCTGATTATTATTGTTATTTCCTTTGGTATTTTTGGTTCTTAGGCAGGCGATCTTTACATCCAATATGTACCGTGACCCAAAGCATTGTTCCAAAGTTGAAATTAAACGCCGTGTTGAGTACCCTAGCTATAAAATCGGACTCGATGAAACATGCACATAAAATAACAAATCTGAAGTTTCAACATGGAGAACACAGCTGTAACTGATTTATTTTATGTGTGTATTTACTAAATGTCAAAACGCTTTCAGAACCTCCCGAAATCCGTCATCAGGGCAGAAATCAGTAGAAACTGTTACTCTTGACAGACGTGCAAGAACCGCCGGAAGTGGGTGGTTTGTCAGCGAGCGAGAAATACGCACACACACACACACACACACACAGAGGGAGAGATAGAAAGAGAGAGAGAGCGCGCAGTGAACTGTGAAGCGAACTGTTGGGAACTGACTGACGGAGAGGTCCATGTTGTAGGTTGCACACGTCTCTGCAGCCTCACCCCACATTTTATGAAAAAGGACAGCAACTTCAGTCGATCCACAGAGGTGAGTGTGACAGTTTAATTCGCTTGAATGTGCTTCTTTTTCTCCCCCCGAAGAGGTGAATGTCCTCGCCTTGTCCCACTGAAGGTGCCCGTTGCGAAAGAATATTGTGACAGCGCTTTGTAAACAAACTGCGAGTGCGGCAGCGCTTCTCCGTCTGCAGACGTTGTGAATCAATTTGGATGGCAGTGATATGAATTGTGCTGGAGTAGGCTACTTTTCCACATTTTATTTTATTTTTTAATTTTTGGGGCTTTATTAACGCGGATGAATCAACAGGCAGGTCCCCCTGCGCGCGCGAACATTCCCAGTAATATTTCTAAATTCGGGCTGACAGCGTCTCTGTCGAGCCAGTGAGTTTGCTGTCATCTTGACCTACTACTCAGCATATTATCTCTGCCCCCCCCTTTCTTTTTGATGCCTGTATATTGTTAAAGGTGTAAAGCTCTATTTATGGCAAGCAACCATTTCATCTTCGCTGCTGTAATGGCAGGCTTTGACGCGCGGTCATGGTTAGCTTTAAGTTTTGTCTATGGTCAACTATCCCTTCCAGCCTCGCATATATTACTGAGCAAAAAAAAAAAGTCTTGAGCTACCCCTCATTTCTTTAAGTTGTTGTTTTTTTTTTTTTTGTTTTGTTTTTTAAGGAAATGGGTGAAGCAATTTCCTGAAACGTGCAAACATAAATGGAATCACAGTGCATAAGACATAAGGCAAAAAGAAAACAAAACCCCCCCAGCAAAAACAGTTCTGAGTTTGAAAGTCAATATTTGGTATGATCATCTTTATTCGTCAACACAGCCTGAACTCTCTTAAGCAGCTTTCTTTTTATTTCTTTACATAGTATTGAGGAGTAATTCTCCAAGCTTCTCGAAGACTATTCCAAAGCTTTTCTTTGAATGTTGGCTGCCTTTTTGTTCCATTCTCTTAGAAGATGATCCCACACTGCGTAAATAATGTTGATGTCCACGATCTCGGGATTCCAATCCATGACTGATAGTGTTCCACTGTGTGTGTGTGTGTGTGTGTGTGTGTGTGTGTGTGTGTGTGTGTGTGTGTGTGTGTGTTTTCTATTCAGGTATGCTTTTACTGCATTGGCAGTGTATTTGGGATCATTGTCATGTTCAAAAATGAAGCATTTTCCAGTCAGATGCAATCCAGATGGTATTGCATAGTGGATCAAAATCTGATGATGACATAATTCCCATTAATTTTGACAAGATCCCCAGCACCACTGGTTTAAATGCAGTGCCAAACCATGACTTATCCTCCACCGTGCTTTCCTGATGTCTGTGGACACTTCACACATCATCTGCTTTCAGTAATTTTTTTTACGCCTGTCATGCCTTTTATCTTGCACTTATCTGTTTTCCTCAAATTTTTTTAAGACACACTGCACACCACATAGAGATATACCAAGTTTATAGCTAATAGCTCTTTGGGAATCAACTTGTTGGTGTTGAAGAAAGAAAAAAGTGGGATTAAACTTTAGGCACTTTGCTAGTAACAAAGTACCCAAAGGTATAATTTAACTAAGTTGTTTGTTATGTGTAGATGCAACACTGGTTCATCCCTTGAGTTAGGTGCCTTTTTATGCTTGAATGATTAATAGGTCAGTGTTAAGTGGCTTAAAAAACAAAAAAAACAACAACACATTACTTTGAAAATGGTCAGATGCAAGGACTAGATTGAAAATAGGTGAAAGAGCTGCTCCGTAACATAAGTGCTCTATGCCAGCTTTGTACTAACTGCCATATTCACATAAAAATTGAGTTACAAATTTAAAAGGTGCAAGGACATTTTGAGCGTGCCTCCATAATTCATTTCAGCTCTCCCAATTGTTGCTGTCAAACAGAACATTTTGTCACTGTTTGCTTTTTCTGTTGATATTTAATTTCCCAAAAGCATGAAAGGATAGTGCTTAAAGGTCAAAACAAAGCTGCTAAAGGAATGCCTTCTGTACCAAGTCTACAGTTTGTGCGTCTTACAAACAACATTAAAATATCACTGTTTCTTTGTTGTATTTGTGTCATTTTCAAGAACTGCAGATGAGCTTAGCTGCAAAGATTATACCATCCCCTTATCTTTTGTCACTTTGTTGCTCCAGTAAGACCTCATAATATTTGCCTTCGATAAACCTGTAACATTTTTTTTCTTGACAACTGGGATGACATTGCCTTTGCTTCTTGTGGCTCGGAGTAATTGAGCCTTGTGATAATGCCACCATCCTTCTGTGATAATGTCTTCTGGAAGACGCTATGACTACTCTTTGACTTCTCTTTGACTTCTCTCATCTCAATACAGCAGCAGGAGTTGGTAGCTTGTGCCTCATTTTAATTTAGAAATTGGCTCGAGGTGATTTTTTTAGAATCAGTTGGTGAAAGAGCAGCTGTTGTCATAATTGTTTAGCTCGTTTTAGCTCCTTTGCATTTGGGAAAGAACAATTTCAAAACATAACCCTAAAGGCAGGGAAGTGGAGATATGAATTGTTTATGTTTATAATTTGTGGGTGTTTTGGTATTTCATATGTTGTTGATGTTTACACCTCTCAGTGTATGACTCAAGACTATTTTCCTTGTCATTTTTAGTTTTATTATTATTATTATTATTATTTCTATTAATTGTAATATTTTTAGCCATTTTTCCATTTCTGCTCTTTCAGTCATGGAAAAAAATTCAATCAGTCTGCAGGAAATAGTGGTCAGTATTTTTAGCCTTTAACCCTGTTGGCAAGAACTGTGCTATGCTGCCTGCTCCCTACATTGCTCCTGTGCATTGTGCATAGGAATGGAAGTTTTTCCTAAGTTTCTTTGGAAAGGAAGACATTCAGTTGACATGGAAATATGGCATGTTGGCCAGGCATGAGTTGGCTGGTACACGCCGTCCCTGACAGGAACCCCTGATGCAAGAGGGATGGCAGCAGGGGAGACAGGAAAACTCAGTGTTTTGTCCTGTAAGCCAACTGTGCTGTGTGGTCAAAGCATCCTTAAGCTTGTCTTTGCCTCTTCCTTTTTCCATCCCCACTTTCATACAAGTATAGAAAAAACATTAACGTAAGTAGTGAAGTTAGTTAGGAAGGATATCACAAAGGATTTGTTCTAAGCATTGACCTCATGAGTGGCTGGAAATGAGAATAATAGGGCAGTGGTTTTGATTTGAGTTGGTGAGTCAGAGCTGAGGTGTCAAAGATGTCAATTATACACTAATGATTGTGATAAGCGTGGAGCTTCTTGTCACTATGAACAGAGGAAGAAAGTGCGCCGAAGAATTACGTGAATGGAAAGAGGGTAAGAAGTTCATTTGCTTGTGATCCAACTGTGTGTCAATGAACGTGACCCCAGCCATTTAGTAATGTAGTAATAACAGTTACAGACAAACAGGGATGAGGGGAGATTTAGTGTGAAAGAGAAAGGGGAAACACATTCAAAGGGAAGTGATCAGGAAGCATGTGGTGACATGCTTGCTAACCACCTCCTCCTTCAGCTGGGCTAACACTAATCCATTAGTCACGTGACCATGAGCTTTTAGCCCAGTTTAGGTCAGGAGTGCTCTGATCCATCTGTCGAATGGCATTGCTGTTTGTTGGCATCCACAGCATGTACGCTATGATCCCTGCCTGCCTCACACAAGACTCATTTGATTTCCATCAGCTAATTACTTCTGCAGGATTTTATCAGCAGTTTCACAACAATTGCCCTCCCATTATCAGTTATTCTTTTGTCTTTCATTTTGCCTAACTTAAAATGACTTGTCTTTTCTTCAGTCCTTTGAATAGGTGGGGGGGGGGGGGGAGATGATGGTCAAACCTTGTATGCACGAAGAAACACGATAAGGCTCTGGGTTATTATCTCAGTGACACATCAAGAATAGAATGACTACTCGTAAGTTTGCACTGTGCCAAAAAAGGCACTGACAAGTCGTAATAGCAAGGTACATGCATTGTTTGAATTCCAGTGAATGCAAGCATGCAGTGTAATCTGAGCATACTTCCAATTTTTTGTTTTTATTTTACATTACGTAAGACGATTTCGAACAGAATTCAATCCAGAATACACCTAACAGATTAATGGTCTGGATTAATCATTTTCTCATGTTTACACAATACTCATTTGGAGGCTAAACACACAGGAGCAAAAGGCACGTCTGGCACATAAGATTCTAAGTATCCAATTAGTTTTATGTCTCGTGATAGTATATGTTACAAGTGCTGACAAATATATTCCAACTCCCCCCAAAGTAAATTTATTAGAGTTAGCAAATGTTGCAAGTGTTCAGCAGACATATCCAGACTGTTACTTTTTCAGTAGGGAGACATACACAGCTGAGGGTTGGCAGCTTAGGAATCCGAGTGAGTAAAAAAGACTTTGACATCAGTGAGCTCTTGTAAATGGATTCTTAACTTGGAGAAAATTGTGTTTGTGGCAAAAACCGCAGGAATAACATATAGAAAAATGCAAACCCTTCTCATTGTGCTGCTGCCGTGTTAGTGTAGTTGTTTAAACATGTGAAAGCTTATTGCAATGTTGTCACTTGGTATTGATCTCCCACACTGCACAGCTTCTTTTTATGTTTTATGTATGCCTTAGGCTCTGAGTCATGCTTCATTTCTCATGCATGAATTATGTGGATGAATAACTTTAGTTGTGCCCTAAAGGACATTGTATCATATGAAGTCTTGAACGCGGAGAGAGGAATAGATGCTTTGTTTAATTATCAAAAATGTGCACTAAAAATTGTCAATATTTGTGATAAGTAGTGCAATCTTCTGTCGTTTGAATTGGTAAGAAGTGCAAAGGTATGAACATAACCAATATGAGCAAACGAGCAAATTAACAAGCGCACATAATAAAACTGATCAAGTTTTCAGTATACTTTGTCCTGACAAATGATGTACAACAGACACAGAATTATACACCAGACCATTTCATATTCTAAAAAGTTTTTATTAAATCTCCGTTTGCAGTCTTAACTGTTTATTTTTGGCAGCAATGCTATTTCTGTTGTGGGTCGTGACCTGATACAGGTGACCTGCTGGCCTACTTCTAAGAGGAGTATAGATCATCACCCAGAGGACCACTGAAAACATATTTGTATGTATCAGCTGGTTGAATGTCTACATCAGTACTGGTGCAAAGGAAAAAGACGGTAACTGTATTGGAAATCTCTAATGGGACCAGATAGCGCATTTTAATGCAGCAAAGTCTCAGGTAATGTAAAAAAAAAAAAAACCCAAACCAACAAAGAAAAGAAACTTCCTCTGTGTCAATATAAAGTCTTGCAGTAAGAATTCAATTGTTTATATCAGTATTACGTAGCATAACATTATTGTAGACTCCTTTCTCTGGTGTGATCTGTTATTAAAACTATTATTATTAGATCTGTTATTGTTCTAGTATTAAACTTGGCAAAGACACAATCCTCCTCAGCTCATGCTAGGGCTGCCCTTTTTAACATCCCAGCACATATCACTTTAATTAGGTGTCTACCCTGAAATGCATTGTAACCTGAGGCCAGGTGACCGCATCTCTTACCACAGAGGAAGCAGACAGCAGACAGGAAAGAAAGTGCCAGGTCTCGGCATGCTGTTAAACATCATTTTTCATGCCTTTTTTTGCCTCTTACAGTCACGTTTTTGTTGTTGTTGTTGTTGTTGTTGTTGTTGTTGTTGTTGTTGTGTTTTTTTTTGTTTTTTACAACGTTTACAACATCTTGAGAGCTGCTGTTAAGCATGTCATTGCCCGAATTCTGTAGCAGTTCAAGACCTAAAAGTAAACTCCACTCCACTCGCAGCTACGGTTAAGACAGATCACATAGATCAGCGTTGAAGTGACAATGGCAAGGATAATTAGGCAAACTAGGTACACTGCAGCAATCAATTATATTGAATGGCTTATATTGGCATACAGTTAGATAGCACTGGATGATACCTAACTGCTGCTGCCATCACTGCTGTGTTCAAGCCTATTACAGGCTTGCAGCAAACGAGACATATTGGAAACCCAACTGGTAGCTCACAGATAAAGTTTGTTGGGAAGGAAGAAAATGTTGGAGACAAACAGGACAATATACTCGAAGCAGAAAAAAAATTTCTGCTAGTAGATGAAATTATCTTAGCAATTGCTTCTACAGTGGCAACACACAGATAGCTTGTGTATGCACATGGGAGACACAACATAAGCAATTAAATCAGTTATCATTATTCATGAGCCCCGTTTGAATGCTTTTCTGTGTCTAAGTGTGCATGTGTGTGTGCTTTGTCCAACTAGATTGAGGTCATGGATGCTTTCTAGTGTCTGGGGAAAGGGCTAACATCTGCACAAGATTACTGTGAGGAGCATTTGATTAAAAAGTGATTACAATGATAAAAAAAGAAAAAAAAATTCTCAATTATTGAGGCTTATGTTTCATTTATATTTGATTATATAGTGGATTAAAGTGTGTTGGATTAGAGTAAAACTAGGTTGAATGTTACATACCGATTTTTACAAAGACCAGATCTCTCTATTATTTAACAGTGTATATGAATTTCGCTGCCTTCTCTGATGTTTTAGCATGTTTAAACTATGTAATGTAACATGCATACACCAACAAGAGGGAGAAGTAAATGTTCTCTGTCTCTTTTCTTGCTTGTTGAGTCACTGGCACAGTATAATGCAAAGTCGGTCTAGATTTGTAGAGCTGTTATCCTGTATTGATCCTGTGGATTCATCCATGACCACAGCAGAATATCCCTAACAAGCCTTATGGATGAGCCCTGCATGACATCTCCAGCTAACTCCACCACTCCTACAGCAAAACAAATCATCATTACATAGGTACTTTCGGCGTTTTATTCAAAGAAAGGTTGTGATGTAGCACATTGCATTCTCGTAATTGCTGGATGTTAGCACAACAAAGATTCACTTCCTCTTTTCTTTTATTTTTGGGCGCTCGTGCCTGTAATATCTGTGACTTAAAGCAAATGTTTAGCGTGTTAGTTTAGTTTCCACAAAACAAACTGTTGGTATTTAGGTCAAAGAGTGTAACTACATCTATTTAAGATTACATTCATACCTTTTCCCAGGCTTGTGTAATGTTTCAATTGAATATTTGGCGAGTATTAACAGAAAAACATACGAGCTTGTAGTCTGTTCGATATAGTTGATAATTAATCAATGTTTCTGTCCGCTTTTGACCACCTGAGTTAGTCACATGGGTTAGGGGAAGATATTGCACTATGGCTAATGATGTGTGGCAATACCATCAAATCACATTTAACACTTTTTTTTTTCGTCATTCTCACATGATCTGTTATCCTTTTTCTTTGCTTTACACAGAGAAAAGCATGAGGCAGTATGTGTATAAACTTTAAAGCTATGAATTATATATTGACAAATATTCCCTTAGTTACAGGGAATGTAACTGCTGATATTCTCTTCAAAATTTGAAAGGCAACCTACCTATAGAAATGTCCTCTACATTCACTGAACGGGCATGCAGGACTATGCTGAATTTGTAATGCAGGACACCTTTGTCATTCTACATGTTTTTATTCGGTGTTTCATTTAGTGATCACAGATTGCAGATCACATTTTTCTATACTGTTCTTTTCAGTGTAGCTTATACTGAAAACTATCTTCATTCAACAAAGTTGACTAAAGTCTGATGGTCAAGTGCAATAATGGGGAATGAAGGAATTATTTTGCCCAGCGTAACAGGATTAATCATCTAGCATTTACTGCTGTGATGCTTCTGCAGGCTGGACACTACAGTTGTATTCTCGTTAGTATTAGGTGACCATGAATATAATCAGGAAGGATGCCATAGAAGGAACCAAAGACGTGCAATGAAACTTAATATGAGATTAGTTGTTGTATAGATGAGGTATGTCAAGGAGTATTTTAATTATGCATTATCAAACACAATGCAAATGTATAGAATTCACACTGAATTCAGAAAAGTGTGACCGAGTGGGAGGATATAGCTGTGGTACTCTGTATAACCTCTGTTATCCATGTTTAGCTTATCCAGATAATCCATCTGCCACTACCGTAATCACTCAGACAGCTACCATGTATACAGGATCGTAAGGTTGATGCCTTTGTTTTTCTATTTTAATATGGCAGAGATGAGAGCTCCATCCTGTTTTTCTGTTTCTAAAGGATGGTATTTCTATCAAGAGCAGCTCTGCCACATATAGCAGCAGGCCATTGTGATGGTAAATCCCCATATGTCCAAAAAATACTATCAAAATATAGTTATATATTCACAAGAAAAGGATGGATTTCCTCTGGGAAAACATTATGGCTCATACACTCTTTTCTCTCGCTGACAACAAACAAACACTCCCTCTATTGAGTGTGTCGTGCTTTTTGATAAGCTTAATCAAGAAGCAACATTTTATACTACTTATACAAAAATACTTATGTATTTGTGATTTTTGGTTATGTTTGAATTTAAGATTCAAGAACATTTAATTATCATTGTCCATCCATCCATCCTTCCTCTTATCCAGGAAGTACCTGGAGAGGACTCATGCAAATTCCAGGAGAACACACTAACTCCGCACAGAAAGGTCCTGGCAAGATAGTGGAGTTGAAATCAGGATCTTCTTGCTGTGCTAGCCACAGTGCCAACGTGCTGCCTAATTGCTTGCAGTGTCACTGGCGCAATATAATTTAGTAAATTGTGTAATGCATTGCACAACAAACCTGCAGGAGTTCCCAAACTAGAGATGGCACGATACCACTTTTTTATGTCCGATACCGA
Organism: Mchenga conophoros; assembly: GCF_057382185.1. Lineage (NCBI taxonomy): Eukaryota > Metazoa > Chordata > Actinopteri > Cichliformes > Cichlidae > Mchenga > Mchenga conophoros. The sequence continues at coordinate 31,514,005 of NC_140529.1, forward strand.
TATCATAAATTTGGATACCGATATGAATCCGATATAGTGTTTTTTAATCAACAAAACTGTTTTTTAAATATCTTGCTGCATTTTGTATAAGTTCATACTCAAGTTTAAAACAACAACTACACTAAAGCTATTCTGTTATACCTGTATGCAAAAAAAAATATTTCATAGTTCAGCAATACTGATCAATCTAATAAACTTAAACCTACACCTTCCTCCCTATTCTGGTATTTTAAAGAGTACTTAGCATAAATATTAAGCAACCTAACTAATAGGGTTCCAACTCCCAGCAACAACAAAAATAAATAAATAAAAAATAGGGAACCACCCCTCACGCTCCACCTCATGATGCTTAATCGACGTAATCAACCTTAATTTGATGCAGTGTGAAAAAAAAATGCACAGAAATCAATTATTTTTCAAGAAATATTAAATAGATTCAACATCTTTCTTCAACAAAATTGCAGACTGCACAGATGGTACCTTCCCAAAGGAAAAACTACTATAGCTTACTAGGGTGTATATATTAGACTTAATAGTCAAGTCAAGTCAAGTCAACTTTATTTGTCAATTCTGCCACATGTACAGGACATACACAGAATAGAAATTGCGTTACTCTCAAACCCTAGTGATTAGAAAAATGCAAATAAAATAATTAAAAAGTAAAAATTTAAATAAATACAATACAATTTTACGTATAACAAAAAAAGCTATGCAATATACAATATACAATATTCAAGTAAGAAGGCATAGTGGTGCAAAATAGGCAAATAGTGCAAATGGGGATTTAGTAGTGTACGGTAAGAGATCGTGTAACAACAAAGTCTTATGAGGTCCAATGCTTAAGCAGTCCAATGCTCCACAAAGTGACTGGAGCAGGCCAGTGAGTGCGTCAGAGAGTGAGTGTGTGTGTGTGTGTGTGTGACAGAGTTCAGTGAGACCGTGGTGGAGAAGAGGGGAGAGGGGGCAGAATCGGGAGGGAGTTTAGCTTCCTGACAGCCTGATGGATGAAGCTGTCCTTCAGTCTGCTGGTCCTGGCCTGGAGACTCCGCAGTCTCCTCCCTGACGGCAGCAGCTTGAAGAAGCTTTGCATTGGGTGTGTGGGATCAGCCGCTATGCAAAGGGCTTTTTTAGTGAGACGGGTGCTGTAAATGTCCTGGAGGGAGGGGAGAGAGACACCAATGATCCTCTCTGCAGCTCTCACTATGCGTTGGAGGGTTCTATGGCAGGACGCATTGCAGGCTCCAAACCACACAGTGATGCAGCTCGACAGGATGCTCTCGATGGTGCCTCTGTAGAAAGTGTACATGATGGGGGCTGGAGCTCCTGCTCTTCTTAGTTTGCGGAGAAAGAAGAGACGCTGCTGTGATTTCTTGGCCAGTGCTGTGGTGTTGTACGTCCAGGAGTTACTATATACAGTAATTGACTTCTATTCATTTTACATCAAATTAAAACTTTGGGTGTCAGATAATTATTTATTAAAAGCTAGACATTTTAAATGAGAATAAGAAAGAAAAGTATGTCTTTGTGCCCCCTTTTCCCAGTTAATGCCCTATCGGCCCCCCTGGCTAAACTTTGCTAGATCCGCCCCTGCACAGTTACCAGCGTCAGCTACGTAGAAAAAGATCCTCGAGTAGAAAGTAATATTAAATAAATTCTAACAACAGCTGATCAAGCTTAAACGTGCTGCTGTTGTTCAGCCGCTGGTTTCCTCTTTCTGGTGCAAAGTGGGCCAAAAGCAAACTAGAGACACGGACTCGTGACAGAAAAGCCGATCAGCTGATCATTATAAGCAGTTTCATGATTGAAGTAGCAGCAAGAAGAGGCAGTCGCTCCATATATCGCTTGTTAAGCTTAACGCAGGAATGCTTTACAAACATTCAGAGATGGACTTACACACTTGCTTTACTTCTCTCGGGGATAACTTTGTCGGAGATGAAATGCCGGGTTGCTAGCGAAGCTCCAAATGCTATCCAGACCACCGACAGGTCCTGCATGCCACAGCCGCTCTATCACGTGATGCATACTGCTCCGACGTGCTAACGTTCTGAGGTGAGTTACGGCGTGTTGCAAGTTTTGTGAGGTGCTTTCGTGATATTTAATGGATCGGATTACATTTTTTATTTTTCTCCGATATCCGATCCAGTAATTTAGGTCAGTATCAGACCGATACCGATACGTAATATCGGATCGGTCCATCTCTATCCCAAACACAAGGTTGCACTGGGACCAATACTTCTCATGCTATTCATACTTTCCTTAGGCAGTATTATTAAAACAAACTTCATGCACTACATTTGCTATACAGATGATCTCTGGCTATATCTACCTGAGACCAGATGTCACCAATCACTTTATTAAAGTACAGGTATGTCTCTAAGATATAAAAATCTGGATTAGCTGTAATTTTCTACGTCTAAATATGGGTAAACAGAGCTTAGTGTGCTTGACTGTCTAAATCTGAGAAATGTGGTTTCTAAACTGAATTTAAAGCCTTTCTTTAAGGGAAGGCAGTTTTCAAAAGTAGAATGGGAAGTGGAGTTTTTAAATCCCTCATGTGTAGAACTCTTACCAGTTTAAGAAAAACTAGTTCTTAAATTTCCATTTTACCTTACAGTTAGTACTAGAGCACGTGACCCTGAACCATTCCTTGTATAAGACCAGGCTGTTTGGTGACTTTCCAACCAGTCCTGGTGGATGGCTGCCTCTCCCTTATCTTAGTTCTGTCTTTTCACACTAAAAGTGTCTTTTTGTTTTTGTTTTTTTTACCCTTCCCACAGCTGTCAAGTGCTTGCTCTTAGGAAATCATTTGAATGTTGGGGTTTTCTCTGTAATACTGTAGGGTCTTGACCTCACGGCACAAAGTGCCTTGAGACCGCTATTTTTGCACCATATAAATTAAATGAAACTGAACTCAATAGAAATGATCTTCCAACTTTTTTGTTGTTTATTTTGTGGTTGGCTTACAGCCAGATTATCACCATCTTCTGGCAGCAGTATTGTAACAAGGATGGGTAAAAAGAATGCTATTTGAAGATAAAAATAGCTGCTGACCATTGTCTTCAATGAGTACTCCCTGACAAACCGTGGTCTCCCAGTAAGATAGTCCATTATCCAGGATATTAAGTCATCTCAGTCAGTTTACCTCTGAATGAAGGGTTGGATAGTTGGACAGTATAAGAGAAATCAGAGAATGTGATTCTGACAGTACCACTATCCTAAACCAGATGAGAGTAGTCCCTACAGCAGATAAAGAATAGCATCTTCTACACACACCTTCATTTGGTAAGCAAATTGATGTGGGTCTACTGAATGATGGACCTGAGGGTTTTGAAAATGTGGCTGTAGCCTTTACAGGGTTCATGATGTCAAATGTTAGTATAATCACCCAGGACCTGAAGTGGGAGCCCACCATCACCTCCGTCATAAAGAAAGCCCAGCAGAAGATGTACTTCCTGAGGCAGCTGAAGAAATTCAACCTGCCAACACAGACGATGATGCAATTCTACACTGCAATCATCGAGTCCATCCTCACCTCCTCCATCACCGTGTGGTACGCTGGAGCCACTATCAGGGACAAACAGAGACTGCAGCGTGTTGTGCGCTCTGCTGAGAAGGTGATTGGCTGCAGACTCCCATCTCTGGAGGACCTGTACACCTCCAGGACACTGGGGCGTGCAGCTCGGATCTCAGCTGACCCTTCTCACCCTGGACACAGTCTGTTTGACCTGCTCCCCTCAGGCAGGAGGCTCCGGTCCATTCGCACCAGAACCTCTCGCCATAAGAACAGTTTCTTCCCCTCTGCTGTTGGACACATGAACAATAACCGTATGACTGTTCCCACCACTAACACATGACCCACGCTGTGTTCACTGCATCATTCCATGTTTGGCACTGATCACCACCTGCACTCATGTATATATCTATCTACTTAGCACTTTTAATTCTTATTCTTATTTTTTTTTCTCATGTCTATTTAAGCATTGTTTATGACAGTATGTTTGCACTAAGCACCGCAGCAATTTCCTAATGTTGTAAACCTGCTCAACATTTGGCAATAAAACCCTTTCTGATTCTGATTCTGAATCAGCCTGAAATCATTCATATCACTGGCATGTGACTTCTTCTGGGCTTGTATAAAGCATGGAGTCTTTGCATAGGTCAGGACTTTACCCGGTCTCAGGTTTGTGTTGAATGTATGTTGAAATCTCCCCCAGTTTGACTGCATGTGCCCTAAGCGTTCTTGAACACGCTCTGTCTGGGCTAGTAGACTTCTTGATGCAGTCTTCTCATTCCTCTTTTGTCCTGATCTGAGGTAATAATAGAAGAAAGAAGAATTTTGAGGTCCTGGGTGTGCTTCTATGTCTGGTGGGGGAGGTTAGTTGGTGAGAACTGTTTGTGTTTCTCCAGATGGTTGGCGGAGTTGTGGGGGTGATAACAGGCCAGGTGGCATGGACAGGGCAAGCCTGTTTAAAAAACAAAACAAAACAAAAGTGGCTAAACTGGTTTGCAGCACCGTGGCTGTTCTGTGATGATTTTCATCTTTTCCAGACCTCCTTCACATTGTTCTCCTTCAAATTCTGTTTCATTTTTCTTCTGTATGATTCCTTTGTCTCTCTCAGCCTTAGGTCCACCTGTCCGTGTATCGGCTTTGTGTGGTCTCTTTTTACTAACGAGGAGCTCCTTGACACGGGAAACAAGCCTTGTTATTTAAAAAGCAGCAGTTTTATTGAAAACTAAAACATCCATACAGAAGTGGATGTAATCACTGGTATAATTTGAAACCTCCTTTGTCCTCAGTACTTTAGCATACGCTAATCAGTAGATTCAAAGCAGTTCCCTAGAGCCTTCTTTGCTCGGAAGACTGTTTTCTAAGGTGTGGTAGTGGGTTGCCTCTGCACTGGTGGCTTTAACCTGAGGTGTAGAAAGACCAGGTTTTGAACTGATTTTCCTAGTGGGGCCAGGGAGTGATTCTGTTTTCATTCATCACATTAGCATACAAGAGATGTCTTGTTCTGTTGTTCCTGGTGGGGCTATTCACAGGTGGGTAAAAGGCAAACCAGGCTGAGTATTGTCTCACACAGTCTCTGCAAACGCCCATGAAGGAATGTAAACGCCAACACCAATAACAATAGCGTGCAAGATCTCCATCAACATGACATATGGTCAGAGACTTACAAGCAACAGTTTGATATCGCAACGGCAGATCTTGTTTACAGTCACATACCCTGGGTTGCACCACCTGTTGTTGATAAAAAAACGTGCGAGAACCCTGCCTTTGCACTTTTCACTTAGCTTTGGGTTTCTGTTTTCTCTCCCAACAGATCAGCATTAGCTGAATTTTGGTGAAGCCCATTAAGCTACACTGTAGCTCTTTGGATTCCTCACTTGGGCTGCCAGCTTGTCAGGTTTATTAACTAATGAGTTTACATTCCTCATGACATCTGAATGAATGGAAGCTGCTATCTCCACTGCTCAGCAGTATCATAGCCTTGAGCTCTGCTGCCTTAAAAGAGTCTCTTAATTCCTGTGGTATGGATTAAAGAGCTTGTGGTATGTCCCATTGTTTTCAGTGAGCAGCTCGTCTTTGGTATAAACAGTAATATTGCTACTGATTCAAAGTTGTTATATCGATAGCAAGAAATGTATATCAAAGTTGTAGCTAGAGAGTATCAAATAAAAGCTTTTTTTTAAAAAGTAAGAAAATATATGAAACATTCAGAGCTACTGGAAAAGCTGCTACTTGTGTGGGCACCACAGAGCAAAAGTTGCACCATTGAAATGTATTGACTGAAGCACTGAATCACAACTTCACTTTGATGGGAAATGTTCTCCGTTTCTGGTTTGCGTCACAATTTTGAAAGTTTCCATTTTTAAATTTTCACGACCATTCAGAGAGCAGTTTGCCAGTGTTTGCCAATCAGAGAGTTTAAACGTTTTAAATTCAAAATCCTGCACTGTAGATTGCACCTTTTTAGGTTTCAAAATCTGTTCTCTTTCATAAAATGGTGCTAGTGCTGTTGTTTCTGTGGGGGCAGAGCTCTCTGTGGGGTAAAGGTGGAGTTGACCTTTACTGAAAGCAATGAGCTTGCCATCAAGGGAGGGGAGACACGGTAAGGGAAGCAACTGTGTGTGGGGGTGTGTGTGGGGTCAGGGCCGGGCAGAGGTCTGGTGAGTGAGTTAAGATACTGTGTGTGAGAAAGTGCAGCTATCTGACCTCTGACACATGAGGAGCTGGAAAGATCAAAGGTAGAGCTCTTTAAAGTTACGTGCATTGGTGTTTACAGATGCACTGATATAGAGGAAAACGAGAGTGAAAGAGAGGAGGATTTACCTTCGAGCACCAGTAAAGCTGTTCTGGATATAGAGCAACAGTGAAATCTAAATAAGGAATTCAGTAAAAACCCTATTCTGAGAAATGAATTCTCAAGGATGTTTTCATAGATGCTGGCTGGATTGTCGTTGGACTAGTTCGAAGATGTTGCAACAATACATAACCCATATTTGCCTACCACCCTCCCCCTGCCACACACAAATACAGCGTGTATGCACACAAACCCTCTGCTTGAGTCTTGCAACATGATGTGCTTCTGAGATTGCGTAGAGGTCACAAAGTCCCTTATCATACCTGTTTTTTCCTAGTGTATCTTGAGTGATTCTTGAGTGATTTGATTTCATTTGAATTACTTCATAAACGTGGATGAAGCAGGAAATGAACAAGAACAGAAACTCTTGTGTTTAAAAATAAAAGACAAATGCTGTAGCGTTAGGATGTTTAAATACAGATGAATTTGGTGTGATTTGAATTTCTCAGGTAATTTTGTTATAGTTATAGAGGCTAACTAATGTGATTACTTCCCCGTGATAGACTGTATTAAACCAATTTAGCTGCCTATTTTTTATTTGTTTTTTTCTTGCTGATGAAAAGCATTGATTGAACAACCTTAATCTGATCATTTTCCTCATGGATGCAAACTCATGCAGTGCATAGTCGACTCCTAACAGCTCCCCACACAACAGGAAGCCTATGTTCATGCCAATGAGGGTTATGAAGCAAGGCCCCCCACCATACGTCTTTCTACAGGGAAATTACTTGGTTACTCATAGTCAGTCAGGTTGGGCTAGAGAGAAGTGTTATTTATTCAATTAGACGGAACAGAAATAGCCTGCATGATAAACTGCATGAATGAAATTAGGAAGGAGCTGCCTTATCAACATAGGAAAGAATGGACAGGCAAACAATGGAAACATCAGTGTCATTGGAAATGCAGTGTTGTGTTTGGTCAAATGTCAGATCAATAAGGTTCTATATTTCATCTTTACAGATAGCAATGGCAGAGTGCATAGCTTATGTTTGCAGTTTCTTTTGAGCTGTGATGTGTTTTGTTTTGTTTTTTTAATTTTGTTTTTTTTTTTTTGGTTGTGTTTTATTACCTCCACCAAAGGGCAGGATATGCCTAGCGCTGAAATCCGCTCTGGCTCCTACTTTTATCCCCCGTCTCTACTGACCCACTCCTGTTTTCTCATAAAACTACTACAAAATGTGCTGCTTTTATGGGGTAGTCTGCAATTCATGAAAATAAAGAGAAAACTAGACAGTAGTACACAAATCATTGCACATGTGTATATGCATTCAATCTTGATAAGAGGATTCATGTAAACTATTTATCTTTGTTTTGAAGGAGAGCTCACAGTATAACCAACACATAACATAATACCTGTGAAAAATGTTAATTCACTTAGAAAACTGTCACCACAAGGATGCGAATGAGAGCATCGTTCTTAACTCAAACTGAGAAACGGGAATGTCAGTTTCACAACAAACAAGCTAAGAAGTAAACAAGATGAATGTATGTATGTTCATGTATGTATGCATATGTAAGTATATAAGTGGGTATTTACATTAGAAATCCTCAGTTCAGCCATTTGAGATGAATACTGTCAGTTTATCCAATAACGATAAAATAGAGTTTTCTATTTTGTGAGATTTAACTCACTAGGTTTCATTTCCTTTGCTCTCTTACAATCAAATAGCTTCTGAACATCTATTCTCATCCTCTGGTAAGTCTGGGGGGTTTACAGATACAGTCATCTGAGGTCTTATTGCAGCTATTCAGGGGCCAAACAGCCCTTTTTGTGGGGAATCTGCACCACCCGGTCCTATTTAGAGACATAGTAGGCCTTTACGATGTTTGTCCACTTGTCAGTTTTATTTAACATGCTATGTGGGAAGACAATAAGAATGGTGCCAGATGGGGTCAGTTGGCTGATGGGTGCACAGGGGAAGCCTGATAAGCAGGATCAAAGTGTGGGAGATATTTGTACCCTGTTATGTAGGAAAGCAAAAGAAGCACCAGAAGTTTTTCTGCATTTTTTTTAAGCATGTTTTCTATATGGCATCTATATCTGTGCTGCTGATGACAAACATGATTTTAAATGATGAGTATATTACCGTTTTACAACAAATGGAAGCTTTTTGTAAAAAAACTCATTTGGACTACCCTGCGTGACTAACCAGTGTAACTATAATGTTATCCTTTGTCAATGACATTTTTTTAACCTATCATTATTTTTTATTGATATATTCTTTATTTGCCTTTCAAATTCATTTATTTTTACTGTATTTTTGTAGACGTCAGCTGAACTGAATTTTAAGCATTTCTCTATGTATGGCCAGGTACCAATTTGGCTTAGGTTTCTCTCCAGTGTCCCTGTTAGCAGATCTGGAAAATGAGTCGTGACAAGGCCTCCCCTGACAGGTCCTCCATACGAAGAATAGTTTCAGTGCCAATGTGCCGCTCTGCTACACTAGCTGAAATAAATAATTGGAGTCTAATTAGAGATTTACAGTTGAACAGTATTAATTTTCAGGAATTCTGTTTTGTCTTGGGCAAATAACTATCTGGAACAACTGTCAGAAGTAAAAAACAAAGATAAAATCTTTAATAAAAGTGTTATCTTGGAAAATGTATAGACCGCAAGATTAATTGCGACATGTCTATGAGACAGAATGCACTTTATTGTCAATTCATGCAATGGCAATGACACAGCAGCTGAGATTTAAAAACCACCATGTTGCCAAAAGCAGATTAAAGTTCCCACTGAATGTGCTTGATAAAGAACTCGAAGGGATGGGACATTATGACAAATACCCTAAATGCCCTCAGCTAACATACGGACCAGTAGGGCTGCACGATTTTGCATAAAATGAGAATCACGATTTTTTTTGCTTAGAATTGAGATCACGATTCTCTCACGATTTTCTTTTCCAGTATAAATATTTATTGCACTTATTAACTGCACATCAACTTCGTAACAGTTGAGACTGAACATAAAAACAATAAATAAACATAAAAATAACAAATGTCTCACATTTTGCACAGTGTTGATGGGAGCCATATCTTTGGTCAGGTGATAAGTAATAGCCTCCGTAATTTCTTTGTGCCTGCGGGAGTTCGACGGGTATAGGGAAGTGCTGTATAAGGTTGCCGTTATTGATGTTTGGGTGGTTGACCGCGACGGATTTTATCCAGTCACTTTCTCGTCATCCCCGACGTGCTCTCCGTTGTTTTTTACCTGCCAATTTTAGCAGCCAGCTTCTGTATCACGTGGTATAAGGCTCCGCCCTTGTCATTTGTTGAGCAGGAAGAGTGAGCGCTTGTTTTCATGCAGATTACGTCCCGGATCAAAATGCGGTACAATCGTCGTCGTCTTTTTTTAAAAAAAATTTTTTAAATCGTTGTCATTTGGAAATGAGATCGCACATAAGTATGAATTGAGATCGTGATTTTCTAACGATTAATCGTGCAGCTCTACGGACCAGTGATCTTATTTATCTGGATCTGTTGCATGTTCATTGTGTCCAATTCATGCTGTATGTAGGTTAAGCTTCGTGCTAGGTGATTATTTGGGAAAGGGGTTTTCTCCAGTTGGCAGAAAACCTCTTGTTCTCTGCATGCTGTCAACCGTAGCTTGCTATTTGTATTGAAGTGCTTTTCTGTTGGTAACAATGGCTAACAAAAGAGTATTAGTCAATAACCCACTCTTTAATCAACAGTGGTGAGCTCACAGGAAATGAATTTGAAGCAAACATGTTAAGGTTATAGTCTTCAGGGTTACTGTGTCGAACAGCAGGATGTTAAATCAATCAGTGATACATGGACAATATTTGGATGATCTGATATTTGAATTCAAATTAAATTTACTATGACAACTTGGAAGAACGGCTTATGTTTTTCTTTATCTGGTTTCCAAATGTTGCACATTATCCAATGGCAGCCTAGTGTGTTCCATTAAAAGTTTTAAAAAATGTTTCCATGAAGCACAACATCCTTCAAGGAACCCATATTAGTTCACAAATCTTGCCAGACCAGAGTGAGCAAAATACAATTTGTGGGCTGGCTTAGCAAAGCTAATGCATCCTGCTGATAAGTGTTGCTTATCGGAAGAGAATCATGGTAGTTTGTATGTTTGCGAACCCAAGACGTAGTCTGTCATAGTCTAGATCGTAATCATGTTTTGTTTTCTGTCTTTTTTGTGATTTAAAAACTCTGGAGAGAGATTTTAAAATACTTTAGTTAGACCTTGGTCTCAGGTCTCATACTTGAGAATTTGCTGCTTTGTGATCTACTTAATTGTAAACAGATGTTTCTTTTTTCTTTTTTCTTTTTTAGAAAAACATGATGTTTTCATCTTGGACACTTGGACACTTATCATTTTTGTCATTTTTATTCTAAACATGTGATTCTTTCATTCCTTTCCATTTTATTTAATTCATTTACTTATTTGGTATGTGGTTGGGAGAAGAGAGTAATAACAATACCTAAGTAGGTTATTATTGTATAGTTAGTCTTAAACCTAGAAGAAAATTCCTCAGTGAGTTTATTAAAATGGACCCATTTTGCTACTGTTACTATTATAAACACTCATTACACTGAAAAATGTGACATTACCAATTATTTCTGTAATGCAATGGATGCTAGAAATGCACTCTTTTATTCCTACTACAATGATTATCTTAATGATTAATATTAGATATTTTATTTTTCCATTTTGGACTTCTTATTTCTCAAACCTTTTTTAGATAATATGGCTAAAATCACAGGCTTGCATAAAGTTGTGTGGTGTTTCTGTAATCAGGTCTCATTCAGTCACTATAGTTCATCCCAACACCCCCTACATCTAGGCATGGGTTGTGGCTGCTGATTGGCTCTGAATGTAAAGGGCGACAGTTTGAGTCTATGACCGGTGTCTGTTTTTCTAAGTCAACTGCCACTACCCTGCTCTGATGTCTCGTTACAGCAGGCTGCTGGACAGTGACAACTGACTAGCTGGTTGCCCCTGCTGTGTGGCTCTGCTCAGTGATTTTCTGCTGCTTGGTACTGCACCAAAAGTGGCTCCACTCCAACAAACTGGCATTCCTACTTCCCCTTGCAAAAGTGTGAGGCTGTGTCCACATTTAACTCTCCCTCTGGGCTTGATATTATATAATGTAATCCACTGGTGCTTTGTAGCTGAGACCCAAATGCATCAGTGCACCCATATGTGCTGACATAAACACCCACATTCACTCTGTGTGAATATTGACATGTAGCATAGGCCACATTCATCATTCAGAAGAGGAAAAATTGGATCGTCACTGTAGTGGGCAAAGTAGTGACAGATAAGACAAATACAGAAGTAACAGCTTTTAATAAACTAAAGAAGTCACTTCTCTATTTTATTCTATGCATTGCATTGTTCTGTTATTTGCTTTTCACACTTTGAAATACTTGGATAACAACAAGATTTGTAACTTGTTGTTTTCTCACTAGATGCATAGATATATTACTGTCAATTTATCTTATGTTCACATAGAATATGAATTATGTCTTATCTCTAAGCTCCCACTTTGTCACTGCCCATAAGGAAACATTGGCCTCAGCTCAGCAGCGGGTGGGGATCAGTGACAGTGTCTGCAAGGATGGAGGTGGGGCTTTTAAAACGCTCACAGCATATGCAAGCAACAACATAACTGTCAAGTTATGTGAGCAGAGCACTGACAGCTGATGTTCAAAACCGCCACTGAAAGGGAAGAATTTGTGTGTCTGTAGTCATTTTTAGCAAGTGTGGAAGTTGCCTAAACTCTTACAGTTCTTTGAAGAACATACAACTGTTGTTTTCAGTACAAGACATTTGTATTTACTAATGAAAATATGTAAATGTAACATTGTTATCTACTGTCTTGACAGGGTTTTGTGTTGGCTGTGCTGAATTCTGTGCAGAAAGGATTGGAAGCTACCCCATCTGTTTAAATATTTCCTGTATCTTTTCCTACATCGTAAAATAAAATGCACACAAACAAGCACATACCGTTGTTTCACATGTGCATGCTGAGCGGTTATATACACAAAGGAAAAAAGCAAATGCTCCAACAAATCCTATACTGAGTTGATGTAGAGAGACCGGAACTGCATTCATTCTTGTTATGAAAGGGAGTATTCCACGTGACCAGCTTTCATTGTGAATATTTTTGTGCTTTGTGACACTTTATTCTGTCAGAGCTCAGCTTTGCACCCAATTGACAAGATGAAGCTTATCTTGCACTCGAACAAAAGAGAGATTCAGTCTCTCACTTGAAGCTATTACAAAGCTATTTCCTTTTCACACAGGTTTCAACCTTGTCACCTCAGATACCTGGACTTGATCTTAGATGCCTTTTCACATGGTTGGAAAGTGTGAGGCTGCAGAACAAAGTAGAACGTTAGCTGGTCAAACTCTGGAAGGATTTTAGGGCAAAGGCTTTTGAGCCGGTTGAGCACGGTGAGGTCGCGCTGCTAGGGAATCAGCACTTACAGCTGCAAATTTTTTGCAAGGAGCATTCATCGTCTCCCACTGAAGTGCTGGATGACGCTGTGTATGTTTTGTTGCAATTTTGTTTTTCAGATTAATTCTAAAATTACTCAGCCGCTAATAAGTGTCAACATATTTCCTTGATGATTTCTTTATATATACCTTTGTATATTATAAACATATTTTGAGGTAAAGTGTACTTGCTGTGTGCTCGAAAAGCTGCTTTGTTTGAACTAATGATCAAAATAACTTGAAAAGATATTGCAGCTTCTGTAGCAGGTCATTTACATTAAATAGTCTCTTGCTTTTGCAAGGTAGCAAAAGGCCTCAAAGGCTGCATGTAAAGTAAGCCTTCTCTGCTGTCGAAACACGGCTCACAAGAGACGCGTCTGCGAAAAGCTCCATAAAGAAAGTATCTTTGACTTGCTAAATCTAGTAGAGTCTGTTCCCAAACCCTAAGTACCATTTGCTTGTTAGTTTGGGGCAGGTCAATGACACACAGCGTTATTTTAGAGGCATGACAGCGCAGTCCAGCAGGATCGGTTGGCTGTGGTGTACTATGTCTCCCCGATTCATTTCACTTCACACTGACTATTGCTTCATCAATCAGACTGCAGGCTGCACAGCTTATGTCAGTAATGCAGAAGTAACAGATTGCTAAGGTCTGGATTTTAATCAGAAAAGAAAGGTAGGTACCAAGCACAGACGCTGCAGTGGGTCTCCTGTAACTGAGACCATTGGAAATATATATACTGTGCCATTTTCCAGTTTAAGCTGAGCGAGCACCTTCACTCCCATGCCAGTTATTTTCCGATCCCCTTATGTAGACCAGATTTTTCCCTATGTTTGTTTGGTGATAAATATTGTCCCTATAAGGATCATTTTTTGCTGATAAAGAAATAAACATGCTAAAATGGGGGACAGGAAATAGCTGTACCACAGCGTTCACATATATTAAGATAATTCATGTAATACATCACCAAAAAATAATATTTTCACAGTTAAATTTTATTTTAGTGGCTCTATATTGTAGTGGTTTACAGATTGCCCTGGTTCGATCCTCCCTGGTTCATCTGGTATAAAAATCGACAAAACCAAATCAAACATGTGGAGCTCTGTGCTGCAGTGACCCCTTGTGAATAAGGCAGCGGTTGAAAGTAGTTGTCACTAATCATTATTTGGTTATAGCACTGAGGCGTCTTTTTATTACGTATACTCTTTATTTATACATGCTCATGCTACAGTATTGTTTGGTCTGGGATTTTGGTCCATTGTTAGGTGGTTGCTAAGCAACGTGATAAAGTCATAATTTATCGTGGCTAAAAAAAGGTTTGGATTTAAATGACATGTTATTGCAGCAAAATTAAAGTGTTACACTGCTTTTCTAAGCTGCTATAGGTTAATAAATGCTACAAATAGGTCATGTTAATGCTTTGGTTGGCAGTTGTTAGGCAACATGCTGATGTCATAATATCTGATATTGACAAGATCTTTCAGACCTTTAGATGTACCTATGTGGCTGTTTTGGTGCTCAACTTGACCGTGGTTACAGGCAAACAAGCAGAAATTTCATGTGTTTTAGCAAGATTTCCTACTGGAAAGTTGACTTCTGCCATTAATCACGTTTCAGTAAATGCACTATGATTTTCTCAGCACCTTTAGCGTCACACCATTATCCTTTACTAATGGCTGTTTTATTTTAGATTTCTTTTCTTTCAAATGCACATTCATGCACTGAACAAGAACAGAGAATTCTCTGAGGGAATTTCTGTGTCGCTACAGAATGAGAAAATTCCTAGACAAAAACAGGAAGGTGATCGATGCAGACATCAAACTTGTCTGTACCTTATCTCTACCTTTCTGAATCCCACAATGCCAGCTGTCTGCAGACAAGCAAACCATTGTACTCCTCTTTCTAACAAGCAGTCTTTCTAAAAACATGTCTGTAGCACTTTTCATAAGAGCGAACCTCTACTGCAAGCCTCTTCATCATACCAAGACATGCGGTCTTATATCTAGTTGTAAAGCATTATTGCTTTGCTTTTGAGCAAGATATATACTATGCAACAGAAAATCCCATTATAGCTTTAGGATTGGATTAAAAATCTTTTTCTTACTGGAGAGGATTTCTGAAAATCTATGTCATTATTTCCATGTATCATGTCTGTCCCAAGGCAGCCCATCCTTAACAAAGGTCAACTATTGAAAGTTTATCTTCAAACAAGATAACATCTTCAAAGTTCTGGGGCACGTTGTTATCTCAGACCACCAGCATGTTTTCTTTGATCTGACTCCCTGTGGGTCTCCCCATATGGGGGTGGGGGGAATGACAGTTTTCACTTTTCATTTCTGCCTCAGCAGATGACCTTCTAGTTACTTAAAATAGTGAGCCCTTGTCTGCTTTAAGGACGAGCATCATTGGGGGGATTTTCCTAAAGCTTTGAAAATTGTAGTCATGTGCAGTCATGTATGTGGAGAAATGTGTTTCATCCCTTATTACTTAGAACTGAGATGTTTGAACTGTAAGCCATGAAAAAAAAATCGCATTGTAAGTAGTCAATAGGAGTAAATACAAGTATAATCTAGTGATTTTCAGCATAGTTTTAATGTTTTTTTTCCCAGTTTGCCAAAATGTCAAAGAACAAAGGCCTCATAAAGCAGGGCTGAGGTGGGCTCAAACTGCCAGACTTTGAAGAAGCAAATGATTTCTGGTTGCTTGATCCTGTTTGCAGAGTGTTGACAACATCTACACAATACACCCTGCAGGGCATTGATCACCTGTGTGAAATGGCTATATGATGCCTGTCAGAGATTATCTTCTCTTTTTCGTTGTAGCGGCTCATCATCACAGCGGCATCCCGAGGCCTCCAGTTCAGCACCACGGGCAACTTGCTACCTGGGGGCTTTTGCAAGCTTCTCTTTTATCTCTACGCAATTACGTTTGATCTCATAGATTAAAATATGTCTGGGCGTGTCTGTGTTCTTTAGATTGTAATAGAAAAGAAAATATTTCCGCTCAGTACGAAAGTGTGTATTTTAAGATTTGCGTCATGAGACTGACGCTTCACAGTCAACAAATCCGTAAAAATTGTTGATGATCGGGTTTTGTGTAGAGCTTCAGTGCAAATTTTAGTTTGTGTTTTGGCATTTGCAATGTTACTAGTGGGATTTTTTTATGTTTCAAATTCTGAGCATTATAATTAGGGTATGCTGCATGTAGCCTGAATTCCTTCTTTATCAATATTTTAATATAGTCCAAAGATTATGCTGCAGCTGCAGACAGCTGTTGTGGCTCTTTAAATGCACATTTTTTATTTTCTATATTATCATTTTTCCAAACCACAGCATCCTTTATTTCTCTTGGTTTTTCTGTCCATCTGCTGTGCAGACTTGTACACATCATCTTCTAACTTGCCCCGAGTAGTTGATGTTTGTGCTAATCTTCAATATACATGCTTTCAGATTATCTTTTCTACATGACTGTGAAACGGTCAGTGGACCACAGTTTTCTTTGTCTGATTAGTCAATTCTGTGCCATTAAAATGTTTTACTTAAATTCTAAAATTCTCTCAATTAACCTCTTATAATTCTTAAATTTGAGACCATTCAGTGTCTGTGTGAATTCCGAGGTAGTGCTGTGTGTTCCAAAGCAGTTCCTGACAACTTTGTTTTTGTGTTGCTTCTGCGAAGGAGTGACAACAGATTATTGGCTAAGAGTGGAGAAAATCAAGACCATGATAACTTAATTAGCTTAGAGACTTTACAAGCTTACAAATACACACAGATGAACTCTTATGAGCTTATTCTGCTGGACGTTTTGAATAGTTGCTAGCAGGGCGTTAGGTTATTTTGGCCTTCATGCCAGTGAGGGTGGCAGACACGCTCAGCTCTGGTCTTGTCGCACGAAGAAGTAACAACAAGATCTTCTGACGTAGTGGTTGATGGAAAGGCCTGCAGGGCAGAAATGTTCAGTTTCTAATGTGATTTAGCCATCAAATGTGATCCTTTTTTTAGGGTTAATTGAGTCATGTGAGGTGCATTTAATTAGAGTTATCCGCATTCAAACGTGAGTCCTGTCATCAGCCGACAAAAGTATCCAAGCGCTTGCAAACTAAAACACGTGACTGAGCTAATAAATGATCTCCCTTATGCTGACAGCGTGATGAGATGTGGGTTGGAGCATAGCAACAGTACCTCAGGGCAGGTTGGACGGCACAACGATCCTCTTGTAGTCGCCATTCCCTCTCTGTGAGCCGCTGGCACATTTGTTTGTCATGCGCTTCTCTGTGACAATAAGTTTCCCATGTCTTCTTTTCTATTCTTTGACTTTGTGTCTTCATTGTGAATTAGTAGAAAGATTTGTTTTACTCTCAGCAAAGTCCCTTTTATGTGTTTGATAAATGTTTTACACATCCACAAATTGGTCCCAGACCCAACCCCCAAACCAATTTTTAAGGCAATCGTTACACTATATGGCTATGTCTGTTTGTGTGTGTGTCTACACACGTGTGTGTTGTCCTCTTTTCAAAACAGAAACTTTCATTGCTTGCATTTGATGTAAATTCTAGCTATCAAAATAAATAATAACATGGGTCACACTTTCTGGTCACTGCATTAATATTTGCAGTTTTTAAAAAACTACCTATGAATTAATTCAAGTGGTCACATGTTTGAGACTCGTAAGTGCTTCACAGCTTTGACTGCATTCGTGTTGTGTGTCAGCTGAAAATGCCGATGAGCTGTACTTTGGCTGGCTTAAAGGGTTTGCGTGGAGGAGAACAACTGGCAAGATCCATGATAATAATGTAATAAGGATGTTTGGTCTGGCTGAGATAATGGATTTCATCTTGACTCCTGCTCTACACTCTGCCACATTTCAAGTTTTTGCTGCTTTATAGATCCATGTTTCTGCCCTGCTTCTTGCCCTGCCCCGCTTCACAAAAGCATTGCTCTGATGACATGAAGGATCTTTTTTGTTGTTGTCTTTTTTATTGCAGGTGACGTGTTTGGTTAAGGTGATTTAGTTCTTATATTGGGCCACAGTAGTTGTGGAAATGTATACCGCCGTGTGTTTCTGGATGTAATACTGGATCGCAGTTATGGGCAATGCGGTTTTACTGTGACGTGTTATTTATAACCGCTGGCTAAGAGTGGGTGTTATAACGCAGAGTCTCTATGATGGAGCAGCTGGACTGTGGGGGAGAAGGAGGGAGAAGGATGGAGGATGGGAAGCATAGCCGAGAGACGGTGGAGAGAGCAAACATTAAAGCTGGTTGTTTATTTGGGGCCTCTATTATTTACCCTGACAAATAAAGTTATGTGTATGCAGTGCTGTTGTATAGCTCTCCTCCTTGGGCAGCCTCTAGAATCAAGTGTGTCTTTATTCTGTTTCGTGTTTCTTTGAAAACTGCATTTAAAAAAGAATTTCTAAGTAAAAGAATAAAAGTACTCCTCTATGAACAGGTATTTAACAGGTATGCTTCAGACTTTGACTTTTGACAGTTTCAGCAGCACAATTGACAACTTAAAAACTACAAAACAGTTCCAGCGAGGATAGAAATGATTTTTAACCCTCGGAGGCTTTAAGTCAAAAAAGGGACCCTTTTTTGACTTAAAGCCTCCGAGGGTTAAATCATTATTTTTAAACTGAGCTGTAAACTATTTTTTTCTTCTTCACAACTGTGACTGCATTTGTGCTATGTATTAATTTTAGACATCACAAATTTGTACATCTACAGTTCTGTGCAAGAGTCTTAACCCACCTCTTCTTTCTTTATCGTTATGATATTGCAGGAAAATGGGGAATATGTGCAGGTATTTACACCTATTTTCCTGCATTGCATCGACACTGTCAATCAAATGTTCTCCAGATAATAATGCATGATTGATCACATCCTGACAGTAATTTTTTGTGGTCATATTTCCATCAGTTTTGAAAAGATCCCCAGCGCCACTGACTGAAACGCAGTACTAAACCATGACAGAGCCTCCACCATGTTTTACATTTGGCTCTAGGAACTCAGCTTTTCCTCTCTCCACCATTCTCTGTACACACTGACAATAATTTGACCCAAAAATTTCAAATCTCCGTAAGACTTGTTGCCAGTGATTTCCAATGCAGTTTCTGTGTAATTTGGCTTAACTCAGCCTTTTCTACGGTTTCCCTTCCTTAAGGATGACGTCCAGCCTTCCACTGATACCATTTTTGATGAGACTTAGTAAACAGTAGACAGATTAACTGAAGGGCCAGATGAATCTCTCAGGTCTTGTGTCAGCTCTTTCTTTTTCCGTTTCTTAAGGATATGACTTTTAGATATTTCTCATCTGCTGCAGATAGTGTTTTTATAGGCATGCCAGGCCTTTTTTTTTAGCCTCCACTTGTTTCCTTAAATTTTTAAGGACACATTCATACCATGCCAAGATATGCCAGGTTTGTAGCTAATAACCCTTTGGCTACCACCTTGTTTGTCCAAAAATACTATTTTATGCCTGTCAAACTGTGTTGTCTTTGATGCTTTTTTTTATAGATTCAACTAAAACATTTAAACTATGTTAATAGCCTAAAGATCCAATTTTAAAAAAAAATCAAAGTTGGTTCTTTGCCCAGTTGTCTGTCATGTGTGGACACAACACTGATTCATCCCTTGAATCAGGTGCTTTTTTGTATGCTTGATTCACAGGCTAGTGGCTTAACAAACAACAACAAGAAAAAAAAATTCCTCTGAAAATGGTCAAGTACAAGGGCAAGTATGAAAAATGAAAATAAAGCAGCCAGTGTCTTAAGGAAACCTTTGAAAGACCTTCAAAAATGCTGGATAACTTTTTTGTTCAGCACCACTTTAAATAATTACAAGAAAGTAATAATTACTTTTGCTCCTTGAAAGTAAAATATTAAGAAATGAGGGATGGTTCAAGACTTAAAATATATATATACCTTTTGTGCCAATAGATGTTTTAAAGGAGAGTGCCATGTTACTGCCATACTAAATACTTTCCAGAACTCTTTCTAGTAGAACACAGCATTTAAAGCCTGAAGGGTAGAATATACGTTGTAACAGGGCAGCCCTTAGCGGCTGGAAACACAGTGAGACAGACCAAGGCAAGTGTAGTGGAACAAAGTATTTATTTGCTCTATGGCTCTCCTTAAAACAATTAACTTGTCGAGCTTCTTCACAGCACAAAAATCCCCTAATGACAACTGGCAGCCTTAAATATGTTCAGCTGTCACAGACTTAACCATTATTCCACTCTCAGGTAAATTCTTAAATCCCAACCTTCCACCACAGTATACAATATATCAATAAGAATAAATAAATACATAAATACATTTTCACATTTACATATTAATAAATACTTCACACTTTAATGTTACACCAAACCCAATATTATAAAAACCCAGAAACCCAAGCACAAAAAGATTCACCACACTCTCTTTACCAATGGTCTCTCCCGGAACCTTTAAATGGTGTCTGGACCCCCGAGGAAACATTTGCCCAAACACCTTGAAGAGGACACAGGCAAGAAAGGTGAGTAATCATTAACTTACAAACACTTATTTGCAACACTTTTCCCTAGATTTCACACACACATTTGCATTAGTTTTCCTTATTGGTAAACCTTAATCACAATCTCAATCACCATTCTTCTCTCCTGACAGACAACCACCACATTCCTTGACGAGGAGCAGCTGTGCAGGATCTGAAATAAGGCTACCAACTGATTTTAAAATTCCCAATAAATAGACAATAAATATTTAAACTGCTTGTGTGCAAATCCATGCTTAAAGTGCAATGCTCATAAAGTGCTTGATAAGGTGCTTTTAATAAAGTGAAAGGTGTGCTCTAAAGTGCTATACAGACAATACAATATAAATAAATGCAGTAAGGGAGTCCTCTTCCTTACATTTCCTCCTCCCTCTCTTAAGCACGAAGTGCTTCAGTCCTCTGTCATCCTAGATAAACAATCAGCAACCACATTTGACTTCCCCGGCCTATACTGGACCGTAAAGTCATAAGGCTGCAGAGACAGGTACCATCCTGCAATGCGGGCATTCGCATCCCTCATGCGGTTCAACCACTGGAGGGCACGATGATCAGTCTCCAGAGTGAAGTGACGTCCCAGAAGATAATACCTCAAGGCCTCAATAGCCCATTTCATGGCCAAGCACTCTTTCTCCACCGTCGAGTACCTCGTCTCCCTGTCGAGTAGTTTCCGACTCAGAAACACCACAGGCCTTCTTTCACCATCCACCTCTTGCTGAAGGACAGCACCAAGGCCAACTCCCGAAGCATCAGTTTGCAAGATGAATGGCTTGTTGAAGTCTGGACTGTGTAGAACTGGATGTGTGGAAACTGCTTCCTTGAGGTCTCTGAATGCTCGCTCACAGTCTTCCGTCCAACGCACTTTGTTAGGGGCTGAGCCTTTTGTGAGGTTATTAAGTACAGTGGATCGCTCTGCAAAAGAAGGTATGAATTTCCGGTACCAGCCTACTAGACCCAGAAAACCTCTCACCTTCCTTTTTGTTGTCGGAACTGGGAAGGACTGAATTGCTTCAATCTTTCCAACCTGCGGCTTTATCTTCCCAGAGCCAACTACAAAGCCCAAGTACTCCACTTCTCTCTTGGCTACGGAGCACTTCTTGGGATTGATAGTCAGTCCAGCCATTCTGATGGAGTGTAGCACCTTCTGTAGGTGAATGACATGCTCTTCCCAGGACTGGCTGTACACCACCACATCATCCAGATATGCTGCAGAGAATGCTGACACATCTCTCAGTACATGGTCCATTAATCGTTGGAATGTCGCTGGTGCACCTTGAAGCCCAAATGGCATGACTTTAAATTGGTACATACCAAAAGGAGTTTTGAAGGCTGTCAGCTCTCTCGCTTCTGGCGCCAAAGCCACTTGCCAGTATCCTTTACACAGATCAAGTGTTGTAATGTACCTTGCTGATCCAACTCTCTCCAGCAGGTCATCCACCCTGGGCATTGGGTAGGGATCAAACTTGGATACTGCATTCAAATATCTGAAATCAATACAGAATCTCAGGGTGTCATCTTTCTTTGGTACCAAAACAATCGGGCTGCACCACTCACTGCTTGACACCTCAATGATTCCCAGGTCCAACATCAGTTTTATTTCTTTCTGTAGCACTGGCACCAACCGTTCAGGAATTCTGTAACTCTTTTGTCGAACGGGTGCATCCTCCTTCACCCGTATCTTGTGCTGAACCAGTGATGTGAAGCCTGGTGTTTCTCGAAAGAGCTGTGGGTCCACGAGTGGTTTTATATCAGCCTGCTCACTAGGAGACAAATGAGAAAGGTCAACTGAAGCACAAACTTGAATGTTAGTGTTAGTTGGAAAGAACTTCTCAGTCACCTCCTCATCCTTAACTGAACGCACCAGTAACTGATAGACCGGCTCTTGTCGGCTGTGGAATGCCTTCAACAAGTTCACGTGAAATGTCTGATATTTTTTAACTCTTTCTGGCATATTCAGCTCATAAGTGACTTTACTCACTTGTCTGATGATCTCGTATGGTCCATGCCATTTTGTCAGCAACTTGTTATCGCTGGTGGGAAGCAATAACAGTACTTTCTGACCTGGAAGGAAGACCCTATCCCTGGCCTTCTGATCATACCAAGTCTTTTGATGTTTTTGTGCAGCTTTCATGTTGTCTTGCATCAATGATGCCATTTTCTCCAACCTCTCTCTCATGGTGATGACGTAGGCTGCGATGTTTTCGCCCTCTGCTTTGGATTCCTCCCAGCAGTCCTTAAGCAGATCCAGGGGGCCTCTCATTTGGCGACCGTATAAAAGTTCAAAAGGCGAGAAGCCAGTGGAAACCTGCGGGACCTCCCGGTAGGCGAACAGAAGGTATGGCAGCCATTGATCCCAGTCAGCACCTGTGTCAGAGACAAACTTGCGCAGCATACTTTTGAGAGTCTGGTTGTATCTCTCCACTAGCCCGTCCGTTTGGGGGTGATAAGGGGTGGTCTTAAGTCCCTTTATCCCTAACAACTTATAAACCTGCTGCAACAACTTGGATAGAAAGTTCGTTCCACAATCCGTCAGAATTTCTCTTGGTATGCCTACCCTAGAGAAAAGCTGCAGAAGACAATTAGCAATGTGACGAGCTTTAATTGATCTGAGTGGGAAGGCCTCAGGAAACCGTGTTGCATAGTCACATATGACTAATATGTAGCGATGACCTGTGGAGCTCCTCTCTAAAGGGCCCACAATATCCATGCCTAGCCTCTCAAATGGTGTTTCAATAATTGGCAGTGGTTGCAACTGGGCTCGCGCTACTCCTTTGCCTGAGGTCAACTGACATTTTTCACAGGAACGGCAAAACTCAGAAACCTGGACATACATCCCTGGCCAAACAAAACGGCTGCTGATCCTATTCAGTGTTTTGTGAAAAGCCATATGACCTGCCCATGGAATTGAATGACCCAAATCCATAACTTTGTCTCTGAACTGTTGTGGGAGTGCCACAGCTTCGCACTTCCCCTTTCTCTGGTACAAGATGCCTCCTTTAATCAAGTAAACAGTGTCTGCAAGACAGCTTACCTGACCTTGACTAGCCCCCTCTACCTCTGTTACCTTCTCAAACCAGGGTTTTAGAGTAGGGTCGCTTCTTTGGAGTGCACCTAAATCTGAGGGAACATCAAACTCAAGTTGGTTATTTGGCTTAGGGAACAATGCTGTACCTTTTTCCCCTGAGCCTTTGAACTTTTCTCTTCTTTTCTGAGCCCTAGACTTCCTAATCTTCCCTGGCTCCGTTTCGAGAGACTCCTCAAAAAAGGGTAGTTCTTGCATCATTTCCTTTGCACTTTGTGCTCTTGTGACTACATGACAGGGTTTAAATGGTTCAACTGTCATATCTAGAGGAAGTGAGCTTCCAGATTCATCACCTAAGCCTTGAATGTCTTTCTCAGCACTCACTTGAGGGTCATAATCTGACTGGTGTATTAGATCAAAAAGAGTGGGGATGTCATTACCAAGTATCACTGAATATGGCAAACTGGGAACAACAGCTACCACTAACAAGTAGGTTTGACCTCCTACTGTCAGTTAAACCTCAGCAGTGGGGTACCTGTGTTCGTCTCCATGCACACAACTTATTGTAGCCCCAACCCCACTTAGCTTTTCTCCTGAAATTATGCTAGAGTGTACAAGAGTTTGGAAGCACCCAGAGTCAAGCAAAGCTTCGTCTTTACGCCCATTAATTAAAACAGGGACAGTACAAGCTTTCTTTCCTACTGGCTCTGTGGCTGGTCTTGGAACTGCACACAAAAGAGATGGTTTTGACTTAAGGGCAGGGCAAAATTGTTGTGTATGGCCAAAGTTATGACAGTGATAACATTTAATATCCTGAACTGAAGACTTAAAGGATTTCTTCACATTGTGAGGTCTATGAGAAGGGAGCTGCCTAGAACTAGAAAGATTTCTAGCCTGAACTTGACCAGAACCCTGTTCACCCCCAATGGACTTACTTGGTTGGGCGTAGTGGGTCTCCCGGCTGAAGTAGGTGCTCTTGCTTCCTTTTCTGGCTGAAGTGAAAACCTCTGCGAGGCTAGCTGCTTCCTTTGCAGTCTTCGGGTCATGCTCACGTATCCAAATCTCCAGCTCTGGATTAACCATTCTCAAAAACTGCTCCAGAATTATCTGCTCAGATATTTCTTCTACAGTTGATTTTTCAGGTTTAATCCATCTTGAAAACAGGTCTTTCAATCTTACATAAAGTTCACGTGGCGTCTCACCTGGCTCAACTTTCAGACAGAGGTGGGACCAAGTCATTGTTTTGCAAGTCTCAAGTAAGTCTCAAGTCTTTATCCTCAAGTCTCAAGTCAAGACTCAAGTAATGTCAGGCAAGTCAGAGTCGAGTCTCAAGTCACTGGTGTAAAAGTCCGAGTCAAGTCACAAGTCTGAAACTTTGAATTTCAAGTCCTTTCGAGTCTTTAAAAAAAAAAACAAACGAAAAAATAATGTTGCAGTTATGCTAAATGTAAATATTAGACCATGTAATTTTAAAATCTGTGTTTTTCTCAACACATGACAAAATAGTGAACTTAGAAAATATACACAAATTGTGAAATTGCACCTCTTTAAAATGCAGCTCAATTAAACCTAGCTCCAAGAATAATTTTCACCAACAGTTCTGAGATAAGCTGCATGTTATTCTTGGATGCGGTTGTAGGACCAGCTTTAAAATCGCATGACAAAAATATCATACACATTAAAAAAAACTGTATCACCAACGTAGCCTGGACAACATTTGCTAGTTAGATGAAGTCAGCTATCTCATCCTAGCATATTTATATGCATATTTATAATTACATGGTTCTTGGAGTGAGTGCATACACTCATGAAGTTTAGTAACTTCAGGTCACTGCAACAAGCCCAGGTACAGTTTACCGACGGATGGGTGCAGGACCTTGAAATGCACCGTGTAGAACGAAAGACCATCGTACGTATCATAAGTTTACCAGTCTCACAAATTGTCGTCATAAATACACATTCGTTAACAGTTTATTAATAGGACCTTTGAGCTCAATGGTAATTAATTAGTAGTGGAAATAATTTCTGGTACCCATCACAGAAATGTAGCAGTGACAATAATATTGTATGCTGTAATCGTACTGGGCAATTAAGTGATACAAAAAACCTGTTTTATCCTGTGAATAAAAGTATATGTTTTTGTCAATGTACCATAATAACAGAGGCGAAACGCAATATTGTGTCAGGACAATTCACTATTTATGCACAATAAACAAAGGAGCATAGCGCGACAATTTCTGTTCAGCGCCAGACTTGCTTGTAACCTATATCACCAATTATGTTAAGAAAAATGACGTATTAACTACTAAAAAACACTGACCTTCGTGTAAATGCTTGGAGCAGACTAACCTGTGAGCTGGAGTGTTCTGGGACGTTATATTTTATCTTTGAATGGCTGCAATCCAGGCCATCCGTCGCGTCTTTGTTACTTCGGAAACATGGCTTGAACAATTTCTCTTCAACGACGTAATCCGATAACAACCGATCTCTTTACCCGTCGGCTTCCCGTGGCTGTCATGCGACCGGCTATTGCAGTTAATAATACAACAGCTTCTTGACATTTTTGTGTTTCTTTTTATCGCTGTATAACTGATTTTAATTGAAAGCCTGCGTGCGCTAGTACCGCTTGCCACGAGTTCCCAGAATCCTTTGCGGTTCTACCCGTGAATGACGTCACATTTTCAATCTCTATATAATATGCATGTTAAATTTTATATTTGGGGTAAAATATCAAGTCTTTTCAAGTAAACCGGTTCAAGTCCAATTCAAGTCCCAAGTCATTGGTGTAAAAGTCCAAGTCAAGTCACAAGTCTTAGAACATTTTTTCAAGTCAAGTCTAAAGTCATAAAATTAATGACTCGAGTCTGACTCGAGTCCAAGTCATGTGACTCGAGTCCACACCTCTGCTTTCAGAGATCTGAAGCGGCGTCTGTAGGTGTCAGCAGTGATCTCATATTTTGCCAGAATTGCTTCTTTCACCTTATCATAATTCTCAGAGTCTGTTAAATCCATAAGAATGTAGGCTGTGCGGGCTTTACCTGTCAACAGGGGAACCAGACGAATAGCCCACTCATCTCTGGGCCATCGACACACGTTTGCCATTCTTTCAAACGTAGTCAGAAAATGTTCAATGTCATCTTCTGGTGACAGAGGAAAAAGTTTTGGTTCAATTAAAGACCTGGACCCACTGGCCACTGGAATGTCTTCACCATTGAATCCAAGTTCTTCAGATGTTGTAGGGGGCGCTGGCGCCTCTGGTGGGTCAGGCTTATCAGTTACAGCGTTAACTTGTAGCTGGATTTGCTGAAATTGATGCTGCATGCCTTTCCACCTTTGCTCCTGACGTGACAAATCCTTCTCCCACTTTTGGTCTCTGGCTGCTTGAGACCGCATAAGAGATTTCACCAACCCTGTTAACTCCTCCAATTTGTCCTCAGGGCTTGTTGCTGCCATGGCCTCTAGCTCAGATGAAGCTCCAACTCCTTCATCAGGCTGCTCCTCTTGGCCTGGCTTTCTTCCACCTCTTGTCATCATCTTCTCACTGTGGCATGAGTGACACACTCCTGACACCACTTGTAACAGGGCAGCCCTTAGCGGCTGGAAACACAGTGAGACAGACCAAGGCAAGTGTAGTGGAACAAAGTATTTATTTGCTCTATGGCTCTCCTTAAAACAATTAACTTGTCGAGCTTCTTCACAGCACAAAAATCCCCTAATGACAACTGGCAGCCTTAAATATGTTCAGCTGTCACAGACTTAACCATTATTCCACTCTCAGGTAAATTCTTAAATCCCAACCTTCCACCACAGTATACAATATATCAATAAGAATAAATAAATACATAAATACATTTTCACATTTACATATTAATAAATACTTCACACTTTAATGTTACACCAAACCCAATATTATAAAAACCCAGAAACCCAAGCACAAAAAGATTCACCACACTCTCTTTACCAATGGTCTCTCCCGGAACCTTTAAATGGTGTCTGGACCCCCGAGGAAACATTTGCCCAAACACCTTGAAGAGGACACAGGCAAGAAAGGTGAGTAATCATTAACTTACAAACACTTATTTGCAACACTTTTCCCTAGATTTCACACACACATTTGCATTAGTTTTCCTTATTGGTAAACCTTAATCACAATCTCAATCACCATTCTTCTCTCCTGACAGACAACCACCACATTCCTTGACGAGGAGCAGCTGTGCAGGATCTGAAATAAGGCTACCAACTGATTTTAAAATTCCCAATAAATAGACAATAAATATTTAAACTGCTTGTGTGCAAATCCATGCTTAAAGTGCAATGCTCATAAAGTGCTTGATAAGGTGCTTTTAATAAAGTGAAAGGTGTGCTCTAAAGTGCTATACAGACAATACAATATAAATAAATGCAGTAAGGGAGTCCTCTTCCTTACATACGTCAAACTAACAGTTTGCATGAGAATAAGGGAAAAATCTATATATTTAATCTCCTGACTGTCAACAGCAGCTGGTTCAGACTCATGAACTCAGTTGAAACTAATAAATATGATCTGGTTTAAGTATTAAACAACTGGTAAGTGGCCCAGCAGTCATGCTTTAGTACAAACAGATATTCAGTTCAGATCATGGTTTGTTTGTTGAATAATTGCTAATTCTTTCTGAAAGTTCATCCAGACCTTAGCGACCAGTTTTACCGCTAAGATTAAGATCTGAATACCAGCTTTCAAGAAGCATTGATCTCATAACTCACTTTATGAAATTAGCATGTGTAAAATGAAAAATAAGTAAATAAACATCATGTGAGTATTGTTGATAATCGCATTAGAAAGGTTATCACGAGGCAGCTGGTCGGTTGAACCAGTCAGTGATAGTGCTTCACACATGTCTGTAAAGTCTGTACTGTGAACTACAAAAGCTTTTAATTTAGCATAAAGTTAAAAAAAATAAAGGAGATGCAGTGAAACGATAGATAAATAAATAAATAAATAAGACGTGCAGAAGGAATGCTGGGTAAACACGCAGAAAGTGCGAGCAAATGCTTTTGACAGATTTCTTTGTTCCTTAATCCTTAAAGAGTATTTTATTCTGAGCATTCACGACCTTCACAAACAGTGTTTACACTTTTAAAGCCATATTTAAAGGCGGCTTGGATATTTTTCTTTAGTGATGAGACAAATCAGCCTTTCCTCGTGTTCTAACAGCTATTTATTATCATTTAAATAATATATAAACTATGTGGAATATTTTGGTAATGCAAAAAGTGCTGGATTTGAATCTATAACTTGTCTTCAAACAGGTTGTTTTCATCATTTTACACTGCGTTAAGTGAATAGGAGCTGCTTCTGCTTATAAGAAGAAATGCATCTATCAATGAGAAAAGCCTCTGCATATTTTGTCAAATAGCGGTTAGCAGTATTCATGCCGGATTAACACTCGTGTCCCCCAAAAGACATTCAAAGTACTCGCAGTGTTACATGACATGTTGTTGCCGTGTTTCCTTTCTGTTTTGTATTCTCAAGGTAAGACTGCTC
Source organism: Mchenga conophoros (assembly GCF_057382185.1). Lineage (NCBI taxonomy): Eukaryota > Metazoa > Chordata > Actinopteri > Cichliformes > Cichlidae > Mchenga > Mchenga conophoros. The sequence continues at coordinate 31,542,920 of NC_140529.1, forward strand.
TGAATGGTGGGTGGCACTTCGGTTTCCTTACAGGAAGTGCTGACGTTAATGAATGGTAATTTTTCCTCAGAGGAAAGAGTGGGTGACACGAGTTCATTGAATTAACGTGCCAGTTTATTTCGAGACCCCAAAACCTCTGAGCAGAGCTTTAAACCCACCCGTTTGTAACTCTGTAAAACCCTGGTGTGACTGTGACGGGCTGAAAGAGGACATCAAACACACAGATGATGTTTCAGGGCCAGTGCAAGCGGGAGTTGTAGTGTTGTTTATGTTCCCTGAAAGCTGGAATCTAGTGCACCTTGGCTCACAAGCGAAATTAATCGGACCGTGTCAGCAGAGAAGGATGTCTGTTATTTGGATTGTTTGGTCTCTTTTCACACATACGCAGAGAGTACACGCAGAGCTTTTCTCTATTTTGAAGCTCAGAGCTTTCTGGGCGCTGCATATCCCTGGGAGAACACTCTGTGAGGGTTTAGCTGTATTTCTTTTTTGTTGATTTGTCCTATAATCGAGACTTTTTTAAGAGCTCGTTGAGTGGTAGGGATACTTTGAAGCTTCCCCCTGCTTAGAAGTCAGTCTCCTCCAAGGATTTAGCAGTCCACTTTAGCACTTTGTGTGACTGGCATTAATATCTGTGACATATATTGGTTGGACAGAGCCTGCTAATTTGCTTTTAAGACAACAAATGTTCAGTGGCTGTTTCAATTCACCTGTAATCAGAAGAAGTGGGAATAAAGCAGTCCTCCTCATTATGTTGTTTTTGCCCTTTGTGGGGCATTATCGAGAACCTTGTGCAGCTGGTTTAAGAAAGGGATTTGATTTATTTGTTTTTAGCCGTTGTGCAATGCTAGCTGGAACCTCTTCGCTTGGATTTGTATCCAGGCGTTCTGAGCTCATAAATTTGCATTGAATCTGCACAGCGGGTGAAGTTGTTCATTGTGTGTTTGCCAGTAATGTGTGAATATAGTTGGGGGGGTTTTACTTAACTTGCCGTCCAGTTGCATTTTGTTTGGTATCTTAGAGAGCAGAAGCAAACCGTGGATGTCGGAAATAACTAATGTATTTAATTTCCAATTAATCAGTGAAATGAGAGGCTGGTGTTGGTGTGGCGTTGGATTGAATTAGTCGAACTGCTTTTCTTTTTTTTCCGTTTTGCGTGTGCGTCAGAGAGCGAATATGAGAGAAGCACAGGAAAAAATTTACTGGCAGTACAGTTTGCAGTAAATTTATATTGGACAACAAAAAGCTTGAGTGACTGTGAGAATGGCTTTGAAGATGGAGCAAAGGTTATCCTTCTTTTCCAAAAGAATGACAGTACAAATAAAAGAGACTGGCAACTGATAATCTTTGATGGATGAGCGAAGGCAAAAGTCAAGTGCATTTGTGCGTTTGCTTCTTTATTCTCATAAACAAAGACTACAGATAAGCAGCAGGAACACTTTTGCAGTTCAAATAAAAACTGCAAATTAAGTTTTAGACCAGCCAACAGGCACAAGGAACTAAAACATTTTATTTTGCAAATGCTGTGTTTGTCAGAACTTTTTTCCTATTTATCTGGATTATATTTTGCCCTTCCTTGTTTTCTGAAACGATATAAAAACGTGTGAGTCATCCAACTGAGATATTATCCTTTTGTATCAATTCCAAAGGCTTTTTCTCTCAATTAGTACTACTGTTTCCAGAAAACCAAGCCAAAAGTGCTTCATAGTTTCTGTTATGGGAAAAGAAACACATTAGAGGACATTAAGTATAAGGATCATTTTGAGCTACGATAATAATCTGCAGTAACTGCTTCAGTAAACCTCTCTGGTGGTATAAACAGCACTTTAGTCTCTCTTGCTGCATAGTGATTTTTGTCCGTTATGGCTGTGGGTAATTTATGACGTCAAGCCACTGCTGGTATTAACATGTGATTCTTTAATAACAAATCACGGAAGGATTTCTAAGTGACATTTTTCTCCACTCTAACTTTCAGCTGGCCTTACAGTCTTGCAGAGGTTTCAGTAAGTTTACTTTAATTTGAGTCACAACACCATCAGTGTGCGCTGTATGTGAAAAGATGCACATTACAAGCAGAGCTGCAGAGGTGATGAGTCAAGTGACAAGTTTCCTATATGCAGTGACGAGTTGAAATATTCTAGACAAAGCCTTGAGATGAAACGGTTTGATTGAAGCTTCTGCTTTGAGAGAGACAGCGTTTTGCCTACACGCCTCAAGTGGAAGCAACTTTTTAAGGCATTAATGGCAGTGAGCTTGAAGAAAGAAAGGCAGGAGTGCAGAGGAGCTAAGAAGAAGACTTATCCAGACTGTAAAATAAAGATGTCACATTTTTGTCTAGAGCCAACATGTGGCGTCCTGATGTTTTGCTTCTTCAGGGTACAACCAGTGGTAGTTGTCTCAGTCGTCATGATTTGATGTGTTTTTACATATTAATGGATGAAAGGCATGGCCTTTAGGTGGTAGTTTAGATAAAGCAACTGACATTTTTCAGCCATTTAAATGAAACCTGAGTGAACATTTATAGAGCCTCCCATTGGTTCAGGTTTGAAGCATGACTACTCAAAATCTTACTTTAAAAGAGCTGTTTCGACTGTGGTTTTACTCTGTGGTAACTATTATTGTTAATTATTGTTATCAATAACTTGCAGACTGGATGTTTTAGTAAATTATACTGTATATAATTTTTCAAATTCATTAAGGATGTGGTTCATATTCTGACAATTTGTTTTAGAATGTGAGCCAAATGTGTTTTGCTCACCAAAATCTTTCAGATATTCAAGTAGACTGGATTCAGCCGTATCCCTGTAGTGACAACTGAAGTGCTAATTAGCCGTGCCAAACAAGCTGTGTTGTTGTTTACACGCAGCACCCGTTGAATGACGCTCTTCTGTTAGCAGGTGATGCTAATTTATGCTCTGCATTTTGTCGTGTTTTACAAACGTAGTATTTTTTAGCGCCTTTATGTACTGCTGTGGTTATAAAGTTGCAATGAACTCTAGTTTTCTTCTTCTTCTTCTTTTTTTGTAGTAATCATTTAGGGAATTGAACCTCTCTTAATTCTCTCTAAATCTGATTTCTGGCAACACTGTTGTTTTTTGTCTTTTTAAATGCATCAGCTTCAAAATCCCCACATAGTGAAAGAACCTTTCAGGCTTGGGAAGAATGTTCAAAAATTATGCTATTATGTTGACATGTCCAGTTCATCTGGAATAAAGTCAAATCTGTTCAGTGGACTTTCCCTTTTTCATGCTTTTTGTTAAAGCTCTTGTCCTTGTGAAAAAAAGAGAGCTTCCTCAGAAGCGCCCAAGTTTGACTCACTTCCTCCTTTTGGTCTCTGTCTCTTTCTTTCTTTCATTCTCTGTCTCTCTCTCTCTTTCTGTCTGTCTCAGGTTTGTGGTGCTCCTTTTTAGAGTTTCCTGCTCTTACATGGTAACACAGAGCTGAAGGTAAGGTGGATTTTATTTATTTAATTACTTGAAGCCAAAGTGAGGTTGGTGATGAAATAGCAGTGACATGTTACAGTGAGCTTCCTGTACATGGAAGAAAATGGCAAAGGCAGAACGGCTGACTTGCTTTTACAGTATATTTAAGGTTCACGCCAGGATGTTTGTATATTGAGGTCAAAGTAAAGCTGTTGCTTGGGAGCATTTCACTTTTTCTTGGAGATGAGAACTGAGGTGCTACTGGTTGTCAAACCCTGTTTGCAGCCATGTCTTTAAAGATCTGTTGAACACACTAAAACACCAGTTTGTCCCACTGTCTTCTGACAGCACAGCAAACACTCTTTTAAGCTGCAGCTCCCATTATGTTCAGCATTGGTCTATTTATATGTTTGTGAAATACAGGTTGGTGTAGAAAGAAAGTCCTACACCCACGATGGGTGTCACAGAAAGAGGTGGTAGAAAAGTTTTGTGCTCTTCCTGTCGGCTCCTCCTCCAATCAGCTGATTTGCAGTTTTGGGCTGATGCTCTCTGCTGATTCCTTTACAGATAACATGTGTAGGTTATTCATTTAAAAAGCACTTGACTGTCTTTTCAAAAATCAGTCTTTATGCCTTTTGTGTGCTTGTAGTTTTCTTTCACACAGGCAATCGGAGAATAGTTTCTTGACATTTAACATGCAAAAAATGCTTATAATGCTTTTATTTTATTTTATTTTTATAAATTTTGCTTATTTTGAAAATATAGCTGTAAAGGTCAGCAGGTGAACTCTAGGACACAATGAGAACCATAAGAGCACAGGAACAGTAGAATAGGCTTTGTGTCGCCAGATTGTGTCGACAGATTGAGTGGAATTACCTTTTTGACCCTATTTCACCTTGGTCTACAAAGACATATAGTCAGTTAGCAAGCATGCATGTGAGCCCAGCTATTAGGCATTTATGACATCCACATGCACAGGAAAAGGCTTTTGAGTCGGGTTTTTGTTTTGTTTTGTTTTTTAATCAAGTTAATTTATTGTCTAATTGACACGTTTTCTTGTACAGATGACAAGAGGTCACTTGTGGAAGTCATGGGATATTTTTGTGCAGGGAAATGGCTACCGTTATTATGCTTTATCTGTAGCAAAACGCATGTTTTCACATGTTCTTTATGAGGGAGTGCAGACTAACAAGGTAAAAAAAAAAGCTCTTCAATCGGTATAACGTGGACAAGATATGTGACGGAGACATAGGCTACAATGGAACAAAAAAGAGCAATGACAAAGAAGAGGATGAACATTTTTTCCTTTTGTTTTTGTTTTTTTGTTTTTTGATGCAATGTGTAGTATCAATTACATGTACGTGGATATAAAAACTATACATGTACTGTCAAGCAGAACCACTGACACCACAGGCACCTACAAATACACACATGCACACGCAAACACTCACACACATACACCACAAACTTCCCGCGTACTCATATCTCTCAGTCTTTTACTGACAGTGACTGTGCCAGTTTTGAGAAGGGTGAGTGGGTGTGCTGACTGGAAACAAGCAGCAGTGACCCAATACAAAGCCCTCTCAACCAAGCCATAACCCTCAGTGTGGAGTTGTTGGCTCCACAGAGGAGCATGTTTAAGTCCTCAACATGTTCAGTGAAGGAGAAAGCGACCCAAGCGGGCCGGGCAAGTGACCTGGATCTTCAGTCGTAGAAGGAAAACAGAGACATGTGTATTAGTCACTTCGTAAAGCGGACTTAATCAAGGTATAAGAAGATAGAAGTGTTTTAGTCATTTATTTACCATTAAAACTATTTTTATCTGTATGACTGACTCTTTTGGGAAAATGTTAAATACTTCACTTAAGTGATGTTCTTTCCCCAGTACATTTAAAACCTTTGTAAAGCTGCTAAACCCACATTGTATCCCAGCTTACGTCCGACAAACGCAGCTTGTATCCCCGATATTAAAAAATATCTTTCTCAAGGATTAAAATGATCAGAACAACACTTCTGGAGGCATTCTTCTCGTGCACAATTTTACAGCAGGTTACAAGTGTTTGTGGCGTGTTTTCATGTGTGTGGCAGAAGATGGGAAAAGATGTGCAGAGTAAAATCCATGTAAAATAGCCTGGACTAATTACTACTGCAGCTGAATCCAATTACCACTCGGTGGAAAAAATTATAAATATTAAGTTATAACAAGTTATTTTACATGTGGTGTCTGGGATGTCTTCTGTGCTTTTGCAGAACATTACCAGCTGGGATTAAACACCTGAATTGAAAGATGAATTTTTGCCATAAATGTTTGTAACTTTCTATCTGTGTAATATTACACTATACTTTAAATGGCTTCATAAAGTGGCTTTTATTCCTTTTAATTGTGTCATGCTAGTTAATGAAAGGTTTTTAGGTTTATGCCAAATAAACATGTTGTTTGTATCATTCCTCATACTTTAGCTGGTTTTTTTTCTTCCTTTTTTAAAAACAAAACAAAAACAAAAAAAACCCCAAAACTCACCACCCTTCATATTCTTGACAAGCTATGGTTGTTGTGCTGATTTCTGCAGTCTTTGTAAAGGTGAGACACTTGGCAAATAGTAAAATGAAAGCGAAAGTTTCATAAGTTGATCCGAAGTGACCTGAAATGATCTTTTTCTCACCACTTTACATCCCTTTAGTTACTGTTTTCAGTTTATGTGTAACATATGTTCCCTGCACTCTAATTAAGAATTCTCCCCTTTTTCAGCTTAAGGGTGTTGAAGATGGCGGTGTGGATCCAGGCCCAACAACTGCAAGGAGATGCCCTCCACCAGATGCAATCTCTGTACGGTCAGCACTTTCCAATTGAGGTGCGACATTATCTGTCCCAGTGGATAGAGAGCCAGCTCTGGTGAGTTTATTTGATGCACGTGTGACCAGAGAATGTAAAGGATGTTAAAAAAAAAACCTAATCCTATTTTTGTAACATTTTGATTTGTTCTGTTCAACATCTTACAATTTATCGTGTGTGTTTGTGTGTGTGTGCATGTGTGTGCGTGTGTGTTAGGGATGCCATAGACCTGGAGAACCCACAGGAGGAGTTTAAGGCCAAACGCTTACTGGACAGTCTTATACAAGAGTTGCAGAACAAGGCTGAGCACCAGGTTGGGGAGGATGGTTTCCTTCTTAAAATCAAACTGGGACACTATGCCAACCAGCTCAAGGTGAGGCTTTTATTCGAACGCCGCTGCATTCTTAATATAGTTCCCATTTAGTGCTTGGTTACCTGGCAGTAGCTATTAAGCAATAGCTGTTGTGTTTTATTTAGAGTTGCTTGGCTTTGATTTGCAGCGGGTACATGTGTATCAGCTGTGGCTTGTTTGTCAGACCCTGATTTGATCATCTGTGGCTACAGAAATAAGGAATGGAAAGTACTGGTACTCCAAGTACTGGGAATGTCAAAAACAAGGCATTCAAAAGCAACTCTGAATGAATAATAAAAACAAAACGTACTAAATCTCAGTATTACACCTACCCAGACTGTAGCACTGTTTTAAGAAGAGCATAAAATTGTTTACAATGTCACAAAATGATGTGATTGATGTGATTAGAAGTCACAGCTGTTCAGCTTAACTGCCTCCCTTACTGTAGTTCTCAGAAAGAGCACATGTTGCACAAAATGTTTTAAGAACAGGTTGTATCCACTGAGAGGAAAACAACAGGACGGCTCGAGCGAGGGCCTCAGTAGCTAGCCAGCTCTGCTATTTATGATCGAACTCCCTCTTCACAGATCTGTTCTTCTGTTTGTTTTCTCCCCTCCCTGAGACCACGAGGAAAAACAGGGAGAATGGGGCAGGCTGCGCACATCACACTGCAGTCCTGAATTCCTACCACACTGTTTCCCAGTTTATGGCGCTGAGCACACGTGTATTCGTGTAGTTGAGAGTGACATGTTAAATGTGTCACTTGGGTTCCTCTCTTTCCTGCAAAAGTCAAAAAAATGCAGATATATAGCTACTGTGAATGATTTCTCTCTTTCTGTGCGGTATGAAGTGAAAGCAATTCAACTTGAAACTTAATTCCTTCACTTAAAACAGGAAACAACAAGAGTATCACCCGCAGTTTTAAACTGAAACAAGATTTTGTTACACTGTAACAGACAAACCACTTAACTAGGCGTATACTAATGAGTCATGGACCTATATGAAGTGTGCTCATTAACTTAATAGGTTTTGGTGTGTCTGCAGTGTTAGCTCCAGAACCTTTGATTCTACTAAATTGGCGAGCCCTGTGTGCAGAAGCCGCTCTACTCGTCAAGAGCTAACAGGCCTTAACACAGCTCATGTGCTCCTTGTCTTTCAGAGCACGTATGACCGCTGTCCTCTGGAGCTGGTCCGATGTATCAAACACATCCTTTACACAGAGCAGAGGCTCGTCCGAGAGGCTACAAACGTAAGTGGGATTCGTGTTTGTGCATCGAACATGTATAAAAATAAATAATTTCTGAGTGTATATGTGAAAAAGTATTTGCCACATTCCAGTTTGTTACACTTATATTTTCAGATCGTCAAGCCTATTTTAATATTAGACAAAGAAAAATACAAAATCCAGTTTTTTAAATGAAGATTTTATTTATCAAGGGAGTTAACCAAACTCTTCGTGACCCTATGGCAAAATAACCCCACCCCCAGCTTGTAAAATCACGATTTAACTGTGATTAACTGCTTTTTTTTCTTTGGAAAGCTGACACATCTTGCCACAATCTCAAGAAACATGAGAACAGCTGAGAAGCAAAGTCATTGAAATCTATCAGCCTGGAAAGGGTCGCAAAGCCATTTCTGAGGCTTTGGGATTCCAGTGAACCACAGTGAGACCCATTATCCACAAATGGAGAAAAATTGGAACAGTGGTGAACCTTCATGGGAAAGGCTGACCTAACAAAGTTACTCGAAGAGCGCTTTGGGACTCATCCATAGGGTTCATATAGGGCCAGGAGCTCACAAAAGAACCAAGTACAACAACTAAAGAGCTGCAGGCCTCGCTTGCCTCAGGGTCAGCGTTCATGATTCAACAATAAGAAAGAGACTGTGCAAAAGTGGCATCCATGGGAGAGTTAGAAAGAGAAAAATTACTGTTGACCAGAAAGAACACAAAGGCTCATCTCACATTTGCCAAAACACACTTTGATGATCCTCAAGACTTTTGGGACTGACGAGACAAAAGTTGAACCGTCATACCGACAGTAAAACATGGTGGTGGTAGTGTGATGGTCTAGGGAAGCTTTGCTGACTTAAATCCATTTAGATTTATGCTTAAAGGCTTCAGTTCAAAGCGAGCAAACCATTCATGCTTTAAAACCCTCTAATGTGGCTGAATTAAAACAATTCTGAAAAGATGAGTGGTCCAGAATTCTTTCAAAGGGATGTGTTTTTTAATTTACTCAGGTTGTCTTTGACTAATATTAAAATTTGTTTAATGATCTGAAATATGTAAGTGTGAAAAGTATGGAAAAACCAAAGAAATCAGAACAGCAGACACACAAACACACCTGTGGCTTCATAGCCCGCAAAACACAAACTACATAATGGTGGCTGATTCGGAAAGTGGATAACTATTCTGTTTCCTGTATTTGTTTATCCTAGAGGATCTCCTGAGTTCATTGTATTCGAACATTATAAATGTGATATCGTACCACAGCCAATACAGTCATGCTTTAAAATGGCCTTGTAAAACCAAACCATTTCTATTTCCCTACTTTAACAATGCAATATACAGGAAAGTCAGATATTTCTCACTTTTATAACTTGCAGTGAGTTATAAAACCATAAAGCCAGCCGTGCGTAAGACATCTTCCTTGAACTCCTGTGGTGAATTGATTTTCAGTCACAACATTTCTGTTAGTGGAGTTAATTTTGGCCCGTTCAGTCTGAACCTTTAGGTACAGTAATGCACTTTTTCAAATTGTGGTGACCTTGCACTCTTCCTGAGGATGCAAATACATTTTTTCCTTATCAACCTGCACCGTTGACACTATCCTTGTGTTCCCAGAGAATTTTTACAGTTAAATAGTGCAGGTGCTGGGGTCTAGCCATCAGTCAGTGCATCATGTTAGTTTTGGTTCAGTAGCTGTCTGTCTCTGTTTGCTGGTCTCTCAATCTCATATTTTGTAATTGACAGTCAAACTCTCCAGTGGGTGGAATGATGGACAGCATGTCTCAGAAATACCAACAGATCAACCAGGCTTTTGAGGAGCTTCGCCTGCTGACCCAAGACACTGAGAACGATCTCCGCAAGCTCCAGCACAACCAGGAGTACTTCATCATCCAGTACCAAGAAAGCATGCGCATTCAGGGTGAGACCAGAGGGCTTGCATCTCCTTAGCGCTGCACGACCATAATGACAGAATCAGTGTTTGTACTAATGCAGTTTTCACAAACTTAACTTATACCTACTGCAAATACCAAAAAACATATAATTAATGTTTCTAACTGTTGTTAGTCATTTAGATTTGCTGCTGTACCATTTTAATTCCTTGTTGAATCAAGAAACAAACTCTAGTTTATCTACTCTGTTTGTTTGGTGAGCAACTTGCTTAAAATAGATCTTTTTTTTTTTCCAATTATGCTGCTCCCTTTTTGGTTAATCAGTCTCACTTAGTCTGTTGTGTGCCACATGTCACTGTTCAAATTAAATATAAAAGATAATTCTTCATACAGCTATCTGAATTTTGTGTTGAGACTTGTAGATTAACAGCGGGAAACTGACAGCTTCTGTAACACTACAGATTTTTCACGAGTGCTCCATGTGTCAGACAGAAAGCATCGATCTTTTTTAATATCTGAGCTATGCAGGAGGGGGAGGAGGGGGTTTTCCTGAGTAAATCATTATTCCTCGGATGGGACATGAATATTGCATGTGCACAGGTTAGAAATTGTTACTGCTTCTCTTCTACTCCCTCTGTCTTTAACTTGTCTCCCATCTTCAGCTCAACTGGCCAGCCTGGCCACACTGCCCCCTGCTGACCGCCAGCTACGAGAGCCTGCCCTTCTGAGCAAGAAAAACACTGTGGAGGCATGGCTGACGAGAGAGGCCAACACACTACAGAAATACAGACTGGTGAGACATACTTGCACTTACTTATTTCGTTCATGTGTGTGTGTGTGTGTGTGTGTATCAATGTGTAAATTACACTCCATAAAGATAAAATTAACTAGACCACATTGTGGAATGAGATCATATCACTGCAGTGCCAGTGCAGTTGCCAGATTACACCCATCCTTGAACTGGGCCTTGGTTTTGATTTTAAACTGTACAGAAAATCTTGGACAGCTGATAAAATCTCTCCACAGACAGACATATAAACACCTGGCAAAGAGGTTGAAGCCAACTTTGTGGTAGTTGCTGCTACAGCTGTTGTCTCCCAGACATTTTATCATGATGACTGTCACACACATACACACACAAAGCTGGTCCCGCGTTTGCTTTTTGACTTTAAGTAAATAAAGTATGGTATATGTAGGTAACACTACACCCGCAGTGAAATCGGCCATCACTTTGATTTTAGTTACAACCCTGTAAAGTTTTGTGACCGCACCTTGTTTCGAGGCAGTCACATCCAGACGGACATGCAGAATGAGCAACTGTTCTCTGCAGCTTTTGTGGTAGTTGCAAACATTACACTCCCTAAGTTAAGTCTTTACCCCTTTTAAAAGCGTAATAGGAGTAACCCTTGATGCTTTTTTCTGAACTGAGCCATTTCTCTCATATTTCGGGCCTGTTTATAGCATAAAATGACTCAGTTTGCATCAGAATTAAGTGAGCATGGTCTCTGCATATGCAGGTATACTTGGAAAAACTTAGAAACTCTTTTAATAGTCGTCAAACCACATTTTTATTGACATATATACTGAGGTGGCAAAAGTAAGAGTGAGGTAGAGGTCACCAAATGAGGAAAAGAGTCTCTCCATAACCACGGTTTACTTCAATGACGCACAAATTTGTAGCCCACACACAGATTCACAGAAACATTTGACCAAAACTTGGTTCTGGTGAAGTACATGTGTCTTGCTTGCTTGTGTGCAGGACCTGGCAGAGAAGCACCAGAAAACACTGCAGCTGTTGAGGAAGCAGCAGACCATCATTCTGGATGACGAGCTGATCCAGTGGAAGAGACGGCAACAACTGGCAGGCAATGGGGGACCGCCGGAGGGAGGCCTGGACATCCTTCAGTCCTGGTGAGTTGCTTTTTTTTCGCTCTACCTCCCACCAAGATCACAGTAACTAGACTCTCTCACAAGGCAAAAGGTCACAGGTTTAAAAGCTTGCTTTGGAGTGGTCCTGTGTGGGGGTTTTTCAAAGGTTATTGGCAGGCATAGGCTGTCTTACATATTTTCTATTTTTTGCTTTAACCCACCGTCAGGGATCCCTGGCTGTGAGCCCTTTACATTTTTAAAGGCCTCACTTATTCAGCCAGATCTGAAAGTTTTAGTAGTGTCAGCTACTTAAATTCTGTCTAATATAGCTGAGCTCAGCTTTCAGGAGCTCAAATTAAAATAAGTAATGGTGAAATATAATATTTCTGGCACTGGTCGTGTTGATCTTCAAGTGTTATTCTTACTTGTGTGTCTTTCTTGTGGATGCGTGGCTGGATTGGTGCCAGGTGTGAGAAGCTCGCGGAAACGATTTGGCAAAACAGGCAACAGATTCGGAGGGCCGAGCATCTCAGACAGCAGCTGCCTATCCCTGGACCTATTGAAGAGCTCCTCAACGAACTCAACAGTACTATCACAGATATCATTTCAACACTGGTCACCAGGTGTGTTTGTGTGTTTCAAGTTTTTCTACACATCAAAGGCTGCAGCACCTGGCATGCTTATGTGTTGTCTGCAGGTTTTATGTAGAGCTGTGCAGCTCACTAGGAGTCGGGGGGTTGGGGGGGAATATGTTAGAAATATGTGGAACCACTAATGTGCGCAGCTCTTGTTCGTGTTTGTCTTGCTGTTGGTCCTTAACTCCAGCCGTGAAGAAGACAGTAGCCATTACAGAGCTCTGAAGTGTTAAAAACCATACATATGATCTCTGTCTGCTCAAGTCGGATTTTTAACCAGGCAGCATTAAACGACTACACGGCATGTTTACACTCAGGCTATGTGATATTTTTTGGACTTTATGCAATCACGTCTGCATTTGTTGAATACCCATAATTCTCCACTCTGCATACTCAAATACGAACACTGAGGGAACATCAATGAGGGGTCATAAATGGCACATTAATCTTATCTACAACTTTAATTTATTTTGTGAGTGTAGGCCAGTGTAGGCCAGTGTAGGCGGTGGGTGGATCTTTTTTGCACATTGAGGAATTGCCTTTTATGCACTCAGGTTACTGAGTGCAAAAAGGGCAATGAAAGGGCAGGTCTACTTGTGCAACTGGTATTGTGGTCAATGGAGTGAGAGATGTCATCTATTTGTAAAATGAAATTACTCCCACATTCAAAATTATCCATCAAATAATGTAATTCAATCCACATGCAAAAATTTTGTTAAAGTTTGGGTTTTCTTGTCTCTCTCTTACACTTATTGTGTGAGTGTTAAAGCAAACATGAGAGCTCTTTACCTTGTACTTAAGCTATAATCCTGATGCTGCCGCGGCCTGTTGTGGTAAAGCGAGCTGAGCAGAAGGCAAAGCTTTGCTGGACAGTCTGCTTTCCTTCCCTGACCTATGGCCACAAGCTATTGGTAGTGACACACATAACCTTCCTTCAAGGGGTGTTTGGGCTGCCCTCAGATATGTCAGACATGTCTTCTAGATACCCTCTTTTTGAGGTATTTTGGGCATGCCCCACTAGGAGGGGATCCCAGGGCAAACACAAAACATGCTGTAGAGAGCTGGAACGTAAATGTCTCTGAAGAGGAGGAGGCGGTGGCTGAAGGGAGGGGTGTCTCAGCATCTCTGCTTAGATTAGATTACTGCAACCAGTTAAATAGTGAAAAGTGAATAGGTGGATGGACTGTTCTATGGTATCCGATAATGCGATAGTGTGGAGGTACATTAATACACATAGCACTGGTAACTGTAGACATCAATAATCCACCATCAATACCTCTTTTCTCAGGGTAGCCCTTGCACAATTTAAGCTGCATAGCTGTTACCAATATCAGATATTACAATAACCTCGATCCATAGTGCTAGAGTCTGGGTGGTAAAGGGAATTTTCCATTATGGACTTTGGCTAACTGCCCCCAATAATGACTCCCACACTCCCACATAGACAAGTACACTGTACACTGTATTAAACTGCATAAACAAAAGTCAAAAAGTGGGGTTTCAGTTACTGTAACCTATGGGGATTATACCTTAAAAGTTAGATTAAATTTAGGATTTGACTTTATGTAATACAGAATAATGAGTGTGAAAGCAATGCACTGAGCATTTGCGTTTTAGATTTCATGAAATGCGTACGAACCCAGAGACAAAGAATGCAACTATACAGATATGCAGAAACAAAAAGCATACAGTGTTCGAGAGCTTAAAGGGAAGGAAGTGCACAGGGAACTTGTTTTAGTCCATTAGTTTAAGCCCCAAATGCACATATGCCAGTATCTTTTAGTCATCCAGCATCTCTGAACAAGAAGTATTCTGAAGTTTGTGACAGTGTCCTCTCTCGCTTTCCTAGTAGATTCCCTGCAGGGACCCATAACCCACTAAGAAGTCATGTCATTGTCACAACGATTTTTGACTGGCCACAGACAAGTCTGAAACAAGACAGTAATGCACAGCTATCAAGCACAATATAAATGCAGATTATGTTTCCTCCTATCTTTACTCCCTAGGAGCCCCGGGAGGTTTCACACTGGCAATTGCAAAGTGCGGTCTTCTCATAACCACTTAGTTCAGCAGTATTTGTTGCTTTCAAGCTTCCTCTGAGCCTGCAGGATTAATCATTACGCTGATTCTGCTGTTATCTCACTTCTTGGTCTCTTTAATGTTAATGTGGAAATCAGAAAACGGCTACACCGCCATACAAAAGAAGCACCAACTCTTTAAGAAGAAAGTAATTGTTAACCCTGTCGGTTAACTTGAAAGCGATTACTTACATGACCTTCAAATAGTGCGCAAGGCAGCAATAAAGGTCATTTTGAAAGGTTAATGTTCTCAAGCCTGCAGGTCATTAGAGCATAAAGAGTTTGGAGTTTTTATTAACAAAACAAAACAGTTCGCTGAACATTACCCCATCATTACCCTATCATAAAACATGCTCCATGCTTTATATGCTTAAAACTTTTTCCTTAAACAATTAATGCCGTAGAGTGCACATACATAACAGGTTCTGCTGCAGTGAGGTTACTGATCTCCTAATATTTGTTCAACTCTGCCTTTCACTAAAGTTCACTAAACTACAGCGATACCAGTCTTTCTAGCTTTAGATCATTGACTCGTTTGCATAGTTCGCATGTTCTTCGTCCCTTCTTTTCTCTGCATGCTTAAGTGTTTCTCACAGTTTCCCACAGTCTAAAGATATGCTTGTATAGGGCTGTGCGATATGACCAAAATCTCATATCCCGATATAAGAATTCTATCGTCCGATATAAACGATAATAACGATATAAATCACAAAAAAATAATATTTAACATTTTCTGTAAATTCTGTGAATCTCGGGCAGCTCGACTTGCGTGAAGTGTTTCCAGCTGCATGTCCTTTACCCGGAGTCAAGTGTTTTAACCGATGCACGAAACTATACATTTTTAGACATAAGTTGTAATGCTGTTTTCTTTGTATTTATTACACGGCGTGCTGCGGGTTGCCTGTTCTAACGTTTGAGTCTAAGGTTTATTTTTTTAGCACCTGGCGGCTCTTCTTTACTTCTCATCCATAAATAATCTGCTCTTTCACGTGATTCAGTTTATTTTGAAAAGTCTCAACAGGATCTTGAGCTTTATTGTGAAAGGTTTACGTGGAACATAAACAAGCGGACACGCGAAGGTGTTCCCGTCGTTGTTGCTAACGACAACGCATAAAACAGGCGCTTGTCCGTCAGTAGTGTGGTTATTTACATATAAGAGAAAGAGAGAACTTTAAGAAATTAATATAACCACTGCAGTGACCATCAGAACGATGAAAAAATATTGCCGTAAACAGTTTATTTTGCGACACCACGAAACAAACGATAGCGTAAAATGAAACGATAGATGTTTTTATATCATCATCCGATATATATCGTTATATCGAACAGCCCTATGCTTGTAGGTTAACTGGCAGCAGGTGTGGATGTGACTCTTAATGCTTACCGGTCTCTCTGTTAACCCTGTGATGGACTGGCAACCTTTCCAAGGCCTACACTACTTCCTCGCATGTGTCAAAATACGCTGTCTTGGCTATTAAAAACATATTACAAGTTCATGGTCATGCAGCTTAAGTAGGGTGCGTTTGCTTTTAAGTTGCTTCTCAGCTCAAAGTAATCATTAGGTTGTGTTATTGGGCCAATCACACAACAGACAGTAAAAGCAAAAGAATAATTTCATAAGAGACCTGTTGTTGACCTCTATTAGTGGGAACAGTTACAAATAAGGTCATTTTCACCTTGTGAAGTTTCATTTTTAGGACAGAGTTTGCAACATTCAACACCAAATACTTTTAACATGTTTTACATCATAAATCATTCATGCTGTCTTTTTTTATGCTTTAAGCCTGTTTTATCTTTTATTGAAACAGTTTCAGTGAGTAGACTATAAGCTTAGTTATAGGACAAGTGACTTTTTAGTGCACATTCTCAAAGTTGTCAGTCTTCTTTCTACAGAACGAAAGCAAAAAGCTTAAAAAAATCCACAGTTGAAAATTGTGTACATAACCTGCACAACTGGAATGGAAAGTTAACTGTTTCCTAAACAATTGTTTCAGTTGAAGCTGCAAATACTCAGCAACAATTTAAGACCGAAGTAGAGCTTATAATCTGCAATAACCTGTGCAGCTGTACTAAAGTTCACTAAACAACAATGATACTGATCTATTTTGCTTTTGCTTGGAACAGATGGAATTTGACACTGACATATTTGCAAACCCCAAGATTTCCTCACGTACACTGTTGGTTGTTCATGTGACACTGATACATACTACCAGAGCTGTTATTTGACAACCCGTTAATTAAATGGACGGGTGGTTGGATGTCGCTTTAAGATGTGCATATAGTGGCAGTAGGTATCTGATGATAAAGACATTTGTCACACTCTAACTGTCACTCTTCTATCCACAGCACATTCATCATTGAGAAACAACCTCCACAGGTCCTTAAAACCCAAACTAAGTTTGCCGCTACAGTGCGCCTTCTAGTGGGAGGCAAGCTGAACGTACACATGAATCCCCCACAAGTCAAAGCTACCATCATCAGTGAACAGCAAGCCAAGGCCCTCTTGAAAAATGAAAACACAAGAAAGTAAGTTTGGTGCATTGGTGCAAATGGACTAGTGCTTTTCTGCTGGTCACTCAAAGAGCTTTATACAACATGCTTCATTCACCCATTCATACAGCATATACATACATCCCCCTTTTTTTAAACGCTCAACTTTTCGCATTCCATCTTCCTTGACAGAGAGAGAGATAACACTGCAATAAGTTACCATAGCGCAATTAAGATAAGCGGTTTGGTTTTCTTCCGAGATTACGAGATCCCATGGTGAACTCTGGCCTAGTGTGTTCCGAGACCTCACCACAGAAACATGGCTGGAACTTGAACAATGTCTAAGAGGAATCTATGGTGTGGACACAGAATCCGCATTTAGCCTGTTCCACAGCCTCGTTCCACATTCCTCCTAACTAATAGAAACCTTACAAGACTGTAGGTCTGCCAGGCAGCTAGTGGGAAAGTGGCTGAGCGGCTACATCTTAGCAAAATCTACAGAGCAAATCTACATACATCTGCTGCGTCTCATCTAAACCACTTGTCGAGAGACTTCTGCCACAACGTCTCGCTCAAAAGCATGTGACTAAAGAGGGACGCCACATGAAGTGTAGTCTAGTAATGCTAAGCGTTTTGTACCGTAACTGCATTTAACAAACCAATTCAACAAACCAGCAGTGTGCGCATGTCAGTAATTTAGTATGTAGGCAGTGTCTGAGGAAGTGAGTAGTGAATGAATGTAAAACCAAAAAGCACGACATAGCTCCGCCGGTTAGTGAGGAAATCGAAGAGATAGAAAGTGAGCAAGATGGTCTTGCTAGGCAGCTTAATAGTCTCCTGAGCCCAACTTGCTCAGGTGTGGTTTCTATCCAGGTTGTCTCCACCCACTAATTTCCAGGAAGAAATAAAAACATGCAGGCTACAAGGAAAGACAACAAGAAAACAGCCCTGAACCTGCCATACTTGTGTTTAGTGTTTAGAGAAGACTAATGGTGGTAGTTAAACCTGCCAATTATGCACGCAATACCCCCCCTACACACACACACCTACCAACCACTCCCTCCATACAAAACAAAAAGCTCCTGCTGTGTAAACATGCATTTGTAGATAACATCTAACTTTATTGTCTCTGTGTTTCAGTGATAGCAGTGGTGAAATTCTTAACAATAACTGTGTGATGGAGTACCACCAGACTACGGGCACTCTGAGCGCCCACTTCAGGAACATGGTAAGTATGAGCTATTAGTGAAGATTATTATTTCCATGTAAAAAATAAAAATAAAAAAAACCCCATAAAGCTGAAGTAGTATTGCCATTGTTCCTTCTATACAAAAAGTCTCTTAACATTTAATCTAAAATAATAGCGCCTTGCTATTTGCCTTCTTTTGCTGCACTATACCCGAAACAGGTAAATATGTGATTGTCTTGGGTCTATACAGGAGAGTTGCTCAGCCGCTTATATAAGGGAAGTAATTGCCAATCATTATGTCCCATATAGCATTTTTTCCCTTGGATTAAAATTGTGAACAGTAGTCCTTTGGAGGATCGGCCTGCAGCTTCAGTGAAGTTCTCTTCGTCACTAATGTTGTTAGCAACAATCTCCAGAGCCCTCCAAGGATTATTCACATATGATCCCGATAATCTGCATGCATGTACTGACTGTGTGTGACGCTTATAAGCCTAACTGCGTAGTTAATACATACCATTTGTTCTTGCACATCATTTATCATGCAGTCTTTAAAGAGGATCAAGCGATCGGACAGACGAGGAGCAGAATCTGTCACAGAAGAGAAATTCACCATTCTGTTTGAGTCCCAGTTTAGTGTTGGAAGCAATGAGCTTGTCTTTCAAGTGAAGGTAAGAGGATGTAGGCAAATTAATGAATAAAAAACACTATACTTTAAATCACACTTAAAAAAAAGAACTATATATATATATATGCATGTGTGTGCGTGCATGCACATGCTGCAAGTAAGAATCTGGCTCGAGTACTCCCACTTGTTCCTTCTGTCTTTTTCCCTGTTGTTTTTATCATGTTTAAAAAAAAAATGTATGAAATGCAAGAAATGTTTTATTGTGCTGTAAGTGCATTATTTACTTTTGCAATTTCCTCCTTTCTTTCTCTGAACAGACATTATCACTTCCTGTAGTGGTGATTGTTCATGGTAGCCAAGACAATAATGCCACTGCAACTGTATTGTGGGACAACGCTTTTGCAGAGCCGGTACGTAAATGTTTCAGAGATATTGCATGCAATGCAAACCTTCCTGGAACAAGCATTAAATAATTATTCAGCTTAGTGATATTTTTGTATCCTAATGCAGAAGTACTGCGTTAACTGAGAAAGGCCTTGAATCAAATATTTCTGAAGTGTGCACATGTTTAAATAGTTTAGCTCTTACAAAATAATTGCTAGTTCTTTAGATGTAATGTAACACGTGCAGCCCGGAACTGAAACACAAATGCATGTTTAAATCTGTTTTAAATTTAGGTTTTTAATGCAATTATTAAATATTAAATTTTTTTTTCTTTAAAAAAAAAAAATGTTTATGCAAAGGCATAACGTGTGTCACTTATGTTTTGTGTCTGTGTGATGTGAGTGAAAATTCTTTGCCGTTTTCTTCGTGTGTTGCAGGGCCGGGTGCCTTTCCTCGTGCCAGATAAGGTGCTTTGGCCTCAGCTGTGTGAGGTCATCAACATGAAGTACAAGGCAGAGGTGCAAAGTAATCGAGGTCTGTCGGAGGAGAACTTGGTATTTCTGGCTCAAAAAGCCTTCAGCAGCTCCAGCAACAACCCTGATGACTACCGGAGCATGACTATGACCTGGTCACAGTTTAACAGGGTTAGAAACGGCCTCTTTCTTACTCATGATCCTGTTCGTCTCTATACATGCACACAGCTGAAGAGTATTCCATATATCTGTTTTAGCTTGAAAGTATAGATTTCTGTCGTGCTGCACTTCATGCATTTTTAAAACGCCTGCAGGCAAAGTTCAGTTAGTCATTTGAACCACATACTTGTTCTTCATGAAAGGATTTACTATTGCGCTGTTATTCATACATAGAAATATTTCTTGCTCCATTTGCAGCAGTTCAAGGGGTTTAATAAATTTATCTCTGATATAACTGAACCTCTGAAAATGAGCGACTATATATCAAAATTGCTGTACTTCCTAATTAGTTAATGCAATATGTTTTGTTAAACTCCTTTAATTCAACATGAAAGACTTCAGTCAAATCTTGATTGTTTTATCTAAAACCTACTGTGCTGGTGCACAGTGGTAATATGACAAAAATTGTGTCATTGTCCAAATACTTACCCACCTAAGTGTAGGTCGGTTTAATGGGCTTGTTTATCCGCACAGGAAAAAAAAAATGCTGAAAGCCTCATTTTCTGCTTCCAAGTAGCTTGTGATTCAGAAAATGCACTCAGATTCACCACAGGCCACGGGTCTTATTAGATTACAGGAACATTAAGTTTTAATCACTCCAGAGATGTAAGTATAGGTTATAGAAATATGCAGAACTTTACCCAGAGACGTGTACAGCTGCACAAATTTTAAAATCATAAAGAGAACTGTGATTACTGTCAGCGGTTGAGGAGATTTTCATTATTATAGACTGAATTGGGTCATCTAAAAACATTTTAACAGTTGTCAGTTCAGTCTGGGGTTTTTTTTTTGTTTGTTTTTCATGTGTTTTTAAAAAAAAATTTCCCCAAACTATGCCCCTTTACAGGAAAGCTTGCCAGGGAGGAACTTCACATTTTGGCAGTGGTTTGATGGTGTGATGGAACTCACAAAAAAGCATCTGAAACCACACTGGAATGATGGGTAAGGAAACTGCTGAGGGTTTTTGTTCAGTTTCAAAAGATTCAAAATGAAGAGGGACAAGAACGAGGCACAATTTTTATTTTATTTTTTAAATTTTTTTTTTATTAATGTCTCTCTTCCTCTATTTTTAGAGCCATCCTGGGCTTTGTGAACAAGCAGCAAGCTCAGGATATGCTCATGTCTAAACCCAACGGTACCTTCCTCCTGCGCTTTAGTGATTCTGAAATTGGAGGAATTACAATTGCCTGGGTGGCAGAAAATCCTAACAAAGCAGGTAAAGCATGCAAAACACAAAATTTCTCCATTTTTGTTTTTTAAACCACACCGTTCATCAGACGGGCCTCTTTCTAACAAGCACAGAAGCCACAGAGAAATAAAGGAATCCCATTCAGTTTTTCTTTTGTTGCTGTTTTTTTTCGCAGGTGAAAGAATGGTTTGGAACCTTATGCCCTACACAACCAAAGACTTTACCATTCGCTCTCTGGCTGACCGCATTAGTGATCTCAACCACCTTCTATTCCTCTACCCTGACAGACCCAAGGATGAGGTTTTCTCCAAATACTACACTCCGCCTCTCTGTAAGCGTCCTTCTGAGCACACTGTTACTTTCAAATTTGAATCTCACAGCTGCGAAGCCTTCATTACTGAATGATGATCACATCGAGCCATTACTTATTCTGTCTGCCTGTGCTTGTCTGTTTCAAAGCTAAAGCAGTTGACGGTTACGTGAAACCACAGATCAAACAAGTTGTGCCTGAGTAAGTGTCCGGCTTCCTGTTCTCTCTTTTTCTCGTGTCCTTCCATCACCGTTTCCTCTCCATTCTTTTCTCGTTGTCATCCACCCAGCATTTTATTCTGTAAAGCACAATTTAGAGTTAATCACAAAATACTGGGCCATGAATTCAGATCAGCTATTAGCTAGCTGTTACAGTTGGAGGAGGCCAATTAAGCGCGGCCTGGGTTCCTGCGCAAGCTCGTCTTCCGCTGATCATAAGAGTTAGGCTTGTTAGTTAGCAAGGCACGCTCCCTGCCTTTCTCCACAGTTGGTTCACCTGCAGATATGGAAAACGGCCATAATGATACAAGAAGGCCTGAAAATCATGCTGAGGATCGTTGCTTAGGCAACTACTGAACACAGGCTCATGGGGGGTTGTTGTTTTCTTTTCTTTTTTTTTTCCTTGTGTCTATGTGTAGATACATTCAGAGATGTATATGTACTTTGTTCATTACCAAAATGTGGTGTTTTGGTTGTTTTCAGGTTTGCCACAGCCAATCCAGACCCAGCAAGTGGGAATCCAACTTACATGGATCAAGGTGCCTCTCCAGCACCTGTCAGTCACCCTCACGCCTATGGCATATATCCAGCTATGTGAGTTTACAACATTTTTCCGTGTCCCAATTTTGTGCGTGCAAGGAGTTTCTTGTATCTCCTGCTGTTTGATTGCCGTTATGCCGAAAGCTTGTGTGAGTGGCCTCTATCTATTTCCTGTGGCAGGGCTGACTCTATGTTGGATGCAGATGGAGACTTTGACCTAGATGACACCATGGACGTAGCGAGGCATGTAGAAGAGCTTCTCCGGCGGCCTGTAGAGAGCCAGTGGAGTGGCCAGCAGTCGTGACCTTTGACCGTTTAACTCGCAACAAAACCAAATGAGCCCTGCCCAGCAACTTGCCCTACTCACATCGACATGGTTTAATTCCATTGGTCTCTCTCATTTTTTTTCAGATTGCTATAATGTGAAATGTTCATAATGGTTGTGATTTTTTTTTTTTTTTTTTTTTTGCTTTCCAGCATGAAAACATGCATGCCAGTGACTTCATATTGTTTTTATTTGTGTAATCAGTGTTTGTAAAAGAAAGTATAATGCAAAACCTCTAATGTTACAATGTTATGAAAAAGAAGTAATGGTCACTCACATAGTGCATGCATTTTCAATTGATTTTAAACTGATTTTTTTTTTAAAATATGCTACTGTATGAAGTTATTTTAGAAGTTGAATGTTTTTATTTTATATTTTCTTCTTTGTAAATGGGTTATTAGTATTTTATTAGTGACATTGAACTTGCCCTTTGACAAAAAAAAGAAAGAAAAAAGAGAAACTTTGATGAAAAGTTTTGATTTTGCTCCCAACAACATAATCCGAGTCACTGCTCTGGAGAGTTTTTTTTTCAAACCCATATACACTAACCTAAAGGCAGAGTGACTCTTTGCTCACTGACAGCACACACGCTTCAAAGATACACATGCACAAATTTAAGGTGTATTTGTTTCTGATTTGTTCACCAGCTGAAAGGAGGGGAGAATTATGTACCTCCCTTGCTCTCACAGGGCTACTTTTTCTTCTGTTTGTACCTGAAATGCAAATCTGAGCATCTACCCAGTGCTGCCTGCTTGTCCTCTCAGGTCCCTCTGTGCCCCTCATCAGTGCTACCTCGCATTATTCCACTGACAGTCTCTGTTAATGATTCTCTTGTTGTTTTCTGCACCACATTCTCACCAGTAGGTACGGTCAGAAGTTTTTCTTCTTTTAATCTGCATTATTTTTTGTGAAGACGATCCCTTGCTGCACAGGCTAACTCTGTTGGCTGTTTTTATGCTTGAAACTGCTCACCTGGAAAACACCGGAATCATGAAGTGTCACGTCTGATTGTTAATGCCTGAATATTTGAGGCTGTTCTGCTCCCTTGTGACTTTTCTGCCTTTCAGTGCATATATATATATTTTTTTTTTTCTTTGCATCTATGAACGAGTGCAGACTTCGAATGCTTGCACATACTCACAAGCTGCTGGGTCATGTTTAGGATTCAAGGATGTTGAACTGTGTCAGTCTGTTTCTTTACCTGACTTTTGATTTCCCCCACCCGTCCACACACACATAAAAAATAATTGTCTTGCATCTCAGGAATGAATCACTTTGCTTAACTGATGTATAAGCCAAAAAGAAGATATCTATGTATACGAAATATATGAATTTATTTTCTCTATCTTAATTGTATTTTATTATTATTATTATTATTGTTTCACTGGCACTCCCAAATTGAATGTAACCTTTTGCATGACCGTACAATACTCTCTCCGTCAGATAAGAAGTCCCCCGTTGACCATAAGTAGCAACTGAAAAAGGATGCACGGCAACTGGAAATTAAAGGTGTAGTTCTGTGTTTGTCCAGTAAACACAACAGTATTTGAAATATTTCTTTTCCTTTTTTTAAAAAAAACTTTTTCTTTTGCCTCACTTTCTTTCCTGTTTTAGAAATCTCAAGCTACATGGACAGTCTTGTGCTATGTCTCTCATTATCATCACTTCTGAGCTTTGTTTCACTGTAGTCTGTGTATTTTTTAACGATATAGATGGCGCTGTGTGCTGTTTTATGTACGTACCCTGTTTGTGGTTTGGGTTTATGACTTGGAAGTTTTCCAAGCGAAAAAGCTGTTGGGTTGAAAAGAAGGAAATAAAGTTTTATAAATAATTTGAATTCAATCTGTAGGAATACTTTGAATTTTAAATGTCTTGTGCTAAATATGTTTTGTATGTGCAAATATACAGAGTAAAACAAGTAATATGTAATAATATGCAGTACAACATGATATCAAAGTGATGGACTAATCGATATTCGATGAGGCCTTCCATATGGAGAAAACAAATCAAAGTAATTTATGCCAGATTAAGAATGTGAGCTGAAGTCATCGCCAAAGAATCTTGATTCTTGACATTGAATTAAACGACTAAAAAACTGTACTTTAAAAGTACATGCCTAGCTATTTGCATGAATATATTGACTATTGCACGAAGCATACCACTGTGATTTAAAGTTTTACACGTTTCTCCGCCAGGCAGTTGTTTCCTACCATAAATTATAATTCACCCACACTGCCTGTGAAGCTTTTGAATGATGTTAAGCTGTTTTCCAACGGTGTTAACAGGCTTGCAAACTGGAGCATGGAGAATTCAAAATGCTTTTCATATTGCACAATGAAAAAATACGTGGCATTGGGCCAACGATAAATACAATTAAAAACATGAGATTCACATTCAGTTATTTTGAATGATCAACTCTAAATAGTATAGAAACGGAAAGCTTATTGGAAAAATAATAGACCATTTGTCAAAAGTCAGATCACCCCTGATCTGGGGCAGGCCTAGAATGTCCCATCCCCAGTGCCACCATAGTTTTGCATATGACAATACTGGTTATTAAAATAAGCTAGAATTAATACTTTGAGCCTAGCTGCAATTAACGTTGACTTATAGACAGAGATGGGCAGTAACGCGTTACATGTAACGCGTTACTGTAATCTGATTACTTTTTCGAGTAACGCGTAAAGTAAGGGATTACTATTGCAAAAACGGTAATTAGATTACTGTTACTTTCCCGTAGGAACGCTGCGTTACTGCGTTACTAAAACCGTGATTTTTTTGCGAGAATGTCTCACGACAGTGACGTAAAGCGAGTGCGCCATTAGTGACAACAGCTGTGTGCAGATCAACAATGGATCACATATCGATTGTGGGAGAGAGTATGAGCGTGCAGCGTGGAAGTACTGACCTTACTTTGAGTTTGATTCCATAAAAAGTGACAAAAACATTAGCGTCCATCGTGCGTGGGAAGAAAACTTCTTTTTACAGCGAAAAAAACCCCTAAACTTCCAAGCAAGCACCGAGAGCACACCGACGTAATGGGAAACTCACAGAGACACTGCCGTATCCTTCCACTGACCGCTGCACACCTGCACCAGGGTAAACCTCCGCCTACCGCAGTCCTGCTTTACAGGTGAAAATAGAGCAACAGGACCGCTGAGTCTTTGACTTTATTTATGTTCTGCTGTGTTTTACTTGCATCTATTTGAAAGAGTGAGTGTAAACAAAAAAAATATTTTATTTTATGTGCTGGAATGTGCAGAAAATAGGTTTAAATGTTAAACTCATTTATTCAACTCAGAGAATGTTGCATATAATTAAATTTTTGCTTGATGCATAAAGTTAAAAGATTAAAACTGATAAAACAAGTTAAAAAAAGAGACTTTTCCATTTGATTACATTTTGTATGATGGATTATGTAGAAAAAGTAGAATTGGGCTGAAAGATATATCGCTTTATCACCTCTTCAGGTTGTAAATCGTGTTTTTAAAAAGTAACTAAGTAACTAAGTAATTAATTACTTTTGAAAATAAGTAATCAGTAAAGTAACTGGATTACTTTTTTGGGGAAGTAATCAGTAATTAGTTACTGATTACTTTTTTCAAGTAACTTGACCAACACTGCTTATAGATACTAAAACTGAATATGTTGCATAATATAATTTGCATAGCAACCAAAATTGCTTTATTTTCTTGCTTTTAGCAGCAACTGACACCTCTAATTGTCCCTGAGCACAATTTGAATCAATAACATTTGAGATTTCAACACAGGTGGTTGATTGTTACACTGGAAATGCTATGAAGGTGAGTCTTACGTAACCCAGTAAATCATGAAAAATGAGGTTTAAATTTCTGTTGGAAAAATACACCCGTTTCTTCATGAAAGTGCAGATTTCTGACATTTGGTGTAACAATTTGATTATTACTAAAGACTTTTTACTGATCCATCTCACGTGTAGCTTTCTGGATTTCACACTTATTTGGCTACATGCTTATTTATTATATAGGCTATACAGTACATAAAATCAAATTTGGCATTTTTATGTAACTGAAATATTATTTGGGCCAAAGCCAGTAAGAAAGTTATAGACTATGTCTATATGAATGATGTGCATACTTGCTGCATTTGTATTTAAACCGTATTTGATACATATTACAGAATGTAACACCAATGTGTAAAGAAATGGCTTTGAGTTGGCCACCCCATCTCATTTCCATGCCACCCTAAGAAAATATCTCTAGATCCACCCTGGTGTCTTCCTCTATTTGAAAGGAAATTATTTCACATGCTGGGAATCTATATATCAGCTCGTTTCTGCCATCTGGTGGAGGCAGGAAACGTGGCTTTGTGTGGTTTTTTGCTAAATTGTCACTTATCTGGTTTGTGTCATGCCTAGATAAGAGATACATTATTTTCCATGGAATTCAGTAAAACTTAACCACATTCTGCCCATTTTTTCTATTGCTTTTTATTTAAACAAATAAACAAACAAACTATTATTATAGCGCAAAGGCTTGATTTTGCATATGAAGACTCAACAGACTCAAGTAGAAGTTTTCCTGTAGAAATTGGGCCTAAAATAATTTACAGTACAGAAGGGACTATAGAACAACTGCAGGTAGGTCCATAAGTTTAATGTACAGGGCTTTACTTTCTGATTAGTTTTCCAAATCCTGCAAAACCGACAGATATTGATAGAAATTGGATATTATTTGAAGTCACAACCCAGTGAAGCATGCTTAGTTACTGTAGACAAAACTGAACGTTGACTGGAGGCGTCTGCAGCAAAGGCCCGGCAGAACATGTTAAAGAAGACACGGCATTTGATGATAACCATTGATCGTGGTCTTCAGGCAGTCATTAATTGTAAAGGATTTTTTATCAAATATTGAAAAAAACAATCCTTATTTAAAAACTATATTTTACCCAATTAGTACTGAACCTCGTAGTTAAGGGAATTAGGCATTATAATGGCTGCATAATGCAATATTGTTTGATTTCAAATTCACTGTAGTGGTGTACAGAAGAAGAATTCCCCCCAAAATGATACAATTAAATAAATTAATAAATACTGAAGATAGAGAAAGTGAGATATATGAAATTATGCTTTTATAATTAGGCTACAGTAATTATGCTGTGTCCATTTGCAATGAAAGTAATAAAATATATATGATATGTCAGTTTTGAGGGCGCAGACTGTTTTGTAGGTCAACCGAAAAATAATATACTTTTAAGGTGTGGTTATCTCCTGATGCTTCGATGTGTGCTCAGTCATCCAGGTGAGGAAATCCCAAAAAGTTGATTCTGCTCTGCTCATGAAAGGATGATAGTTTATTTTCCATCTATAGTTGTGTAACTATACACATAGGTATAAGTTAGCACACTTTCTGAGTTAAGGACATAATATATATATATATATATAAATCTTGACCTTGTAAATTGTCACTGTGTCTCCTTTCTGTGATGTCCTAAGTGAGCCTAACATGAGGATGACAAATTTCATGACACATATATTAAAAAGCATGAATTCATGATTTTAACAGCAAATCATTTGAGGACAGTCAGCTAAAATTAAACAAAACTAGAAACTTTTCAAAGAAGCAGCTGTTAGCCATATTCTGTACTTTAATATCTCTATCTTTATTCTAACTTTTATGAACCAAAATAAAGAGCCACCACTAGATGTCAGCAGAGTCCACAGGATCAGAAAACGGCCAGTGCTTGTTGCTAAATTTCAATTGAAAAAGTGTAGATTATTAACAAAGCTTATTCATGCAGACTGATATCTTTTCACTGGAAAGGTGTACGTGTTGATGGCTGGGGTCTTATTCATAGCACTGAGCTGGCTTCTTTTCACATACAAATATGGTCATAGTGCAAAAGATCTTTTTGCATCTAAATAATGGCTCCCATTGGCCTGTGGGATATTCAGGTATTTTTAGGTGTCCTGTATATTTGGTAACCTATCTTCTGGTAATCCCGCCCCTTCCATCCCTGTCACCTTCACTTCTTTGCTACTGTTAGCATGCCCTTTTCCTGTCTGAATACCATTTCTGAAGATCCTGGTACACTGATGTCTGATTCACTCCTGGCATGCATGCTGTTGATGTATATAGGATGTTCTCTTCAGAACCTGTATCCATATCCACATTTTCAATAATCTGTCTTAAGAGGTTCTTGTCTTGTGCCTATGATGGATAAAAAGTACAGCTTTTTCTTTTGAAGCACATAGCAGAATTGCCAAAAGAAAAAAAATACTGCATGGGTTGATTTCACCTGATAAGGTAAAAGACTTTCTTGTCCATTGTTGCTTCTATTCACATTATCAGGCAGCGTAATCATTATGCTGTGTACAAAGAGTATTTCAATTATTTACTGTCTAAGATTAAATCATAAAAAATTGTCCTCAAAATGGGGCCAAGATTAGGCCACTGTCAGTGGGTTACATTGAGCTCAGTTTCCCCCATTATTCAGAGGAGTCATTATCTAATGATCTTCTGATTTAATACTTTGTGAACAAAGCTGGTCATCAAATTGCTACATCACTACAATGCACATAATGATATGGGTATCTGCAACGTTTTGACAAGCACTACAAATAGACATATAGTAAAGGCTAGTGAACTGAAGATGAGAAACACATCTGATAATAGATCACCGCAGAGCAAGAAACTCTTCTTCATGAGCAATGAAGTCAGTTCTTCAGATTGTGAAAGTGAAGTTGATGATGCATCGGAAGCTCAGGCGTCAAAGACGACTTTAAGGTTGACTTTATTCTAGCCAAAAGATGTGTATCATTCACTTCAGCTCGCACACTGATGCAACTGATAGCTGATCAGGCATCAACAGCGCTGCCTTCGTAGCAGATCAAAAGATGTTGTTGTAGAGAAGTAATCTTAACCAAGAAATGTTTAGAGCTGAGATACAAGAAGCAGCAAGCTGTACATCCATGCTGCCTCGGGTGAGCAAGTGCAACATTAGTCAAAAAGTTGAACTAGTTGACAGTCCACATTTTTCATTTTTAGCATTTTATGTAAACTTCTGCACACATGGTACTCTTTCTATAATTGTTGTAGTCATGAATTAGCAATCATTGTAGTCTGTGCAAGTTATCTATACAGTAAGATGTAAGCTGGCTGTTTACCTCTGGAGAAAGAATCTTCACTTTGCAGAACAGTGTGTGAAAATATGCAAGAAACATCTACATACATGGCAAAAATAACACAAATGGTCCTCTGCCTAACTTGCCCCAGTCTCTCCTCGCCCTGTCGTGGGAACTACCACAAACATGTTTTAAATATGCTGCCAGCTGTTTATTTTTCCATCTGTCAGTTTGATGAGTTTGTCAACACAACAGCGTCACTTTA
The DNA here is from genome assembly GCF_057382185.1 of Mchenga conophoros. NCBI lineage: Eukaryota > Metazoa > Chordata > Actinopteri > Cichliformes > Cichlidae > Mchenga > Mchenga conophoros. Next base: position 31,572,558 of record NC_140529.1, read on the forward strand.
AGATTGTGTAGTGTGTAGTTGACATGAAGCTTGGTCATTGGCATTTCAGCTGGCTAGTTATCTGACTTATCTCTCTTTTGACTTTGTCCTTAAAAAAATCAATTGGAAGTGCACAATTAGTGTGTAGAAAAAAAAAAGCAAAAAAAAAAGCACAGTTCTAAAAAGCGTTTCTAATGTTCATTCTTTTATTTGTGGTTTCGATTCCTGATTAACCAATTATCACATGTGCTAGCACAGGAAGTGGTGACAAAGATCAGGAAGACACACCCTCCACTCCCCATCTGTGAACATCGTGAACTTCCTCTATAGACAGTCATCGCTGATATTTAGAGTTCTCATTTCTCACCATATACTAATATATGCCTTGCTCTTGTGGTTTCATTTAAATCTCTGAGAAGGCGACTCCTCCCGGCACTCAGGGAGGAGAGAGCCGTTAGATGCTTGCAGGTACGGCAACGGCGATTTCATTGGCCTGAACCTGGCAGCTACTGCAACAGCAGGGAGCAGCGCCTTACTGTATACAGCTATGGCTGACATCCTGCCACAGGAAACTATAACAAACCTCAATAGAAAACAACAAGGTGTTATTTTAGAGCATCACTGCCATTTCAATGTTTAAAACTGCTGATGCAGCCTGCTCTGTATTTCTCTTTCTTGCTCACAGTTATTTTAGCTCATTTTACTCTCAGTCAAACAAAATAATGTTTATTTAGTTCCCGTGATTCTGATGTGGTAATTCATTGGGCCTTGATGCCCATAGTGAGTAAAGAAGTATATCACAGCTCAATCTAACATACAGTTAATGTGGGTGTATAATGCCCCTTTAAAAAGACTGACTGCGGTCACATCTTGGAAATTCTTTTGAACTATCGCTTGAGTTTGGAGACCGGTCGTCTGAGGCCTTTTCACATTAAAGTGAGACAGCCGGGGTGGGTGGGGAAGCTTTTAAAAGCAGGATTTTTGCTAAATAATTTCTGAGAATGCATAATACATGACCCTCAGAGATCGCGAAGGGAAAGGAGAGAGAGCAACAAGCGAATAAGGGGAAGAAAGGGGTAGAAGCCTCTAGCCTCCTCTTTAAAAAAGTCACTGCCTATTTATATCAGCAGTCGTTTCATTCTCTCATCCCCTTGCCACATCCTACCTGTCCTTGAGAAGAAGCTGTAGGGTGGTGCGTTGTGGTCTCAGGCCGAGTAGAAACACAGGCATCCTGAATGAAAACTTTAATTTCTACAGACCTTCATACCCTTTGAACACATCTGATGATTGTATACTGTTCACAATAATCTTGTGTGTGTCTCCCGTGGGTGTTGTGATTTAGCAGAAATAATTTCTCCACAGTATGCAGCATTCATGTAAAAGATAACCACCCAAATATAGAACCAAATCTGCTCGCGATATAGAGATGCTTTTGCACTGATAAGTCTGGCCACATTTCACAAATCTGAGCATAAGTCATGCTCTCTGCTGCACACGTCTCTTCATATACAGATTGGACATGATTTGATTTGCCCTCTTAGTGGGTTATAAAGGAGGCTGCTTTTCCCAGCTCAAGGGCTATAGCTCAAGTGATGATGTGAGTTGGTCTGACACTGAATGTCACACCCCTCATTGTTGTAGGTTTTCTCATCTGACCTCAGAAATGTCAGCAGATGCTCAGTTTGTGGTATGTATGTGGCTGTGTGACAAGAGTATTTTCAGTTTACTTTGTGAATATTAAGTATATTGTAAATGAGCACTGAATACTCAGTGTCCTCTGTTGTTCCTGCTGATTATCCCTAAATTAGTGCATAAGTAGGAAAGGGAGAGTTGGGAAGGTCATCCTTGCATGCTAGATGAAGAGTGATAATATGACATTAAAAAAGAGCAAGAGTTCTGGCATTAGCTTTAACTGCAAACCATGAAATAATTAAACAGTGTACATATGCACATCATAAGCATACTAATTTAAACTACAATAAGTACATAAATGTGGAAATGTACTTTATTGCCCTGAATATCCAAAAACCACCCAGGAAATTATAGGACGCTGTGTTTCTGAGGCTAGATCTGGTCATTATCATACAGTTTCTGCTGCAGGACTGACCTGTATGCTCCAGTCTGCACCACCTCAGGAAATTAACAGATGATGAAATTTTGGCACCATATAATGCCAAGGGATAAGTTACACAGTATTTAAGATGTTGAGCCACAGCATCCTGCCTGCACAGCTTCAGTGTGTGCCTGGGGTATTGATTTTATAAGTCTCCGGATCCCTGCTGCATGCTGCTGATTGAACATTATTCTTCTAAAAGATATTCCCCTTATTTGGTGTTTTGATTATTATGGTGGAACTTGCGATTCATACAATCTCTATATTCAACCCAACCATTCAGTATCTCTGTGTGTCATCTGAATGAGTGCATTCACATCAGGACAGAAATGTTTCATCATAGGGTTAAAAAGATCACCCAGAAGAACTGGTATTCATCAGCGGTGACCCTACCCTCTGTGGGAACCAGTGGACCAAATCATGTAAGTGAAATCCCCCAGTACAGTGTGGGCTCAAGGGCCCAGGTATTAATTTTTTATAAAACACCCACTCCTTTCTCACTAGATTCGTTTGTTTTAAAGTTTTGACCACGTTTGATGTTGTTTAAATGAATTTTTATTTATTTTTGACCTCAAAAGTTGGTGTATTTTCTTTTTTCTATTGGATTTTGCAATAAACCATATGGGTACTGATAAAGAAATTCATAAAGTGTATCTTCACTAAAATGAGCTAGAGTAAATCGCTGTATTTTAAATAGTAGTTTTAAGATTTTTTAAGATTATTTTTTTTTACATTTTTATGTATTATTTTTTTTTACATTTTTATGTATTATTTCCATGTTTCATTTTATTCCATGTTCCATGTTTCTGGATTCTTTAATAGGCTTCCTGGAGCGTCCTCTGGTGGAGACTGCAGCCTGCTTGGCAGAGAGAGTTTGTGAGTTAGTTACGAGCGCTTATTTTGACAAAAATGTCTGCTGAGACATTAAAACTGTAGAAATGTTAAAATGCTCATCCCAAATTCCAAAACACTCACACAAACGTGGTGAGCTTGCTTCAAAGCTTAGTGACTCTGCGCGTGCACGTCAAGGAATCGAGCCGTGATTGCGCACGCGACACTGATGGAGTGGTGCACGTACTTGTCCGTGTGCGCACGCGTTTATGCGAGTGCGCTCTCACGTTCTTGAATTTGTCCCGCGGATGCCTGAGAGGGGAAGATCTCCTCCAGTTTGCAAGCACTGCAAAAGTGTTGCTGGCACGAGGCGATGCGCGCAGAGTCTAGAGAAGCGGACGTGGTGAGAGAAACAGATTTTTTTCAGGGCAAGGAGACGAAACTGCAAGCGATAAACAGGAGCGACATCCTCAAACCCCGATCTTAAGTCTGTATTTCCATTTTTTTTATGAGCACGCGCTTCCAGAAAGCGAAGCGGGAGACGTCGCGCGTGTGGGGTGCACCGTCTGCTTGTTATTTCACCAGGACAGTTCAGTCTGACCGGCCTGGCTCTCGAGTACCAACGCTGCCGTGCGCTCCGATGATGGACCAGCCTCGGTAATTCGGTGAAGGAGACGAGCCGCCCGGATGACAGCAAGTCCACCGTGGTTTGAGAAAATGGGTTGTTTTTACATTGTGGCGGGGAGGGCTCTGCTGTAACACCGGCGGATCATGGCAGGGGTACACGCTTCAGATGGGGTGTCGGGACATTTATTGGATCCTGCCATCAGCGCCCCGCCAGCTCAGGGCGCGACCAACGCTGCGGGGATCACCGGCGATGCGGCCACTCTACCTCCGACCGGTACCCGGACGTACTTGGAGGTGTCGGCCGCCGCTCAGGGGTACGGGGCGGAGGGAGTTTACACCAATGGACGGTACAGGGACCACGGCAGTCCAAGGATCGGGAGTGGCAGCCGTGATAATTCAGCGGAGAGAAGTCAGGGAGCTGGAAACACACCTTGCGGCATCATGAAGGTTGGCGATCACTTATTCTCATTGTCACCGATCCTCAAGGTGACACAAGGAGAATTTGCAAAGTGGCGGTGCTACAGCTGTAAAGCAAGGCAGGCAGTAAAAATGTGTGTGCGGACTTCCAGAGTTTCCGTAAATGCCCCATAAAAAATGAGAATTAAGCAGCTTTCAGTTTTGCAGCGCCCCGTAGAACTTTGGCATAATGTCAAAATTCATAGCCTTATGGGAATAAAGCCGAAAAGTTCGTTAAGGTTTCCATAGAACATCTTTATTTTGTTTTTCATGTGTGGATTTTCCTGCTTAGTGTCAAACCAGTCGAGACACTTTCAGTCACTTTGAAAACCTGATATTAGGTTACCGTAAAGGTCCATATTATAATAATATTAGTTATCCTTAGGTTGTATCTAAATTGGAATTTGTTACAGGGGTAAGAAATGTGGAAGTGAAAGTAAGTCGGACTGATGGTGTGTAGAATTTGGTGTCCTTTGAAACTTTTTTCCCACAATATAAATTTAGATCGTTGGCCGGGGCATGCGCATTTCTTCTTATAGCTCCTTCAGTAATGGATAGTGTCATTCTAATGTTTTTAATGGCGCGCAACCCTAATTAGTGCTCCCATTACTAGAGGTTAATTAACTTGTCTTCCACAAACCTGCACTGTCAAAGTGGCAAGTTTCCTCATGTTATATAACGTGACTCTACATGCTTTTAGTAGGCTACTGCATAATATCTGCCTTGTTGCAGTCTGTTACAGATTACCATGGGGTCTCTGGTGGATATAGAAGTATTATGGAGGTGGGACACACTGGAGAGTTGCAGTCTGTCATATCAGACTCAGCTTGCATAGCAACTGACAGCATGCAGGCAGGTTATTTGTTACCCCCCATTATTGGATTTCCCCTGAATGTGAACAGACACAAAGTACTCTCATTCAGACCTTCAAACAAACACATAGGCACACACATCTATGAACTTTCAGATGTAAAATCCACTGCAAATTCCATTTATAGTGCCAGTAAAATAGCTATAAAGGAGCCAGTCTGCAGTTTACATTCCTTAAAAAACATACATATTTGTCACAAACAAAATATGATCTCAAACCTCAGGTTGTGTGTTTTAAACTTTCAAGGCTGATGGCTGATTGGAATCAACAAAAAAAGAAAAAAAAATACAGTAGATATTTGAATATCCTGAATTATCTGTGGAAAACGCTTATCATCAGAGTGTTACTTAGTTACAAGTGATACCTATGTGATGCAGTATGGTCTCTTCTGAGAGGTGCACTGATGTGTCTGAGGCGCTTTTTCCTGTTGGATGTCTCTGTGCGCTTGACTGCATCATGCATGTCCTTGGTGAAATAGAGTAGAAGGTACATAAGATAGAATTTTGGAGCGAAAAGAAGGCCAGACTGATAAAAACACAAGGAAACTACAAACTGGGCATAGTTTGAATTCCCTTTTTTATGTTACACGTTACGTGGTACAGTGTTAAGTTTAGAAAAGTCCTCTGCTCTATAAGCTTACTATGATACATCAAATATTGTTACAGTTGCTTGTCTTGACATGTAGAAGAACGTGTAGATATTCGTCGACAGACATTCATATCTTGAAATGTTACTTTCTAATCTTCATCGTGCATCCAAGTAGGGTTTAATTTCTCTGGTCGGTGCTAGAACGATGCACTCCACTAATAAGATAACAATAAAGTAAACACTGGTCAAGTGGGGCATGGCGGGAAAATAGATCAACCATTCTATGCAGTTGGTTTCTGTGTAGCTTCAGCGCACATGACTGCTTTTCAGCAGTTTACTGCATGTCTGTTTAAGCCAAGATCTAAAAGGTGAAGGAGTTGTGGGTGCATGGGAATCAGGAAGCAAACAAGCTATTCCAGCATTGCATCGGAACATTAACTTGGCCCTCGGTATGCAAATCTTGGAAGGAAGGAGTTTGCATGTTTGTCCTCTTCTAATTTCCTCAGCGGGGTGACATTTTCGTGGTGGAGAGACTGCAAAGTGGCTGGGGAGGTGGGTAGGTGGGGGGTGTTTGGTGATGCAGCCTTGTTATGTAATGCTGGATTGTGGACAGCTGCAAGGCCGGCTCCAGCCTGGCTGCAGGGTGGAGGGAACTGACAACTAGCGCAGCTAGTGAAGCAGCAACCAGTGTTTTACGAAGCATGTAAGGCGGATAGTCTTGCAAGTCAACATAATATACAGTACATTTAGCATATTGTTCCATTCATCTTTATGCATTCTAGATGGGGTTTTTTCAGGCGAGTACAGGCAAGGTAAAGCATTTTGACCTGCAAAGTCAGGTTCTAATTTATTAGGAAAGCACAGACATAAATGATATAAACCCACTTCAACAGAAAATAAAAATCGATACGGGTCACACTGTTATCAGTTGTACATGCATAAGAACATCTCACCCTTTCACCTCTTTTCTCTTTTGCCACAAGAGGCAGGACATCACTTCAACTTTTCATTGATCTCATGTAATAGATTTGAGTCAAAATGACTCAGTGTACCCCTCCCCACCTCCAGAATGCAATAGAATACTTTAAAAGAGCCTGACCTTGCGAGGGGATTAATCCACTGAGTAAAGTGAATGTCCTGGATGAAGATAGGGGCAGGTAAATGCTATGTTCAAATAATCTGAGATGAGACATCAAGTAATTTACAAATTTGCATGCAGCTCATGCAATTTAAAGATAGATGTTGAGAATGTTTTTTTCTTTTATCTGAAGGACAAAATATTCTCTGGGTTAAAACCAAGAAAGACAAGATTTTTGGCACTCTTGCCTCTGTTAGAGAAAAGAGTTCTGCCAAATAATGCCAAATAATCCTCAGCGCTGAATGTTCCTTTCAATCTCAAGGTCATAGCCCTCCACTTATTTATCATATAAATAGAAAGAGCAGTTTATTACTGCGTTTGACTACCCCTGGTCTCGATAACAAATTCAGTGCATCCTTCCCTTGTCTCAGCCAGATGACCTGTGTGGTATCAGTGTTAAAGCTGACCAGGCAGATATCAGTGGATTTCATAACCCTCCAAGGTTGATGAGGGAGCAGTCCTAGTTCATGCCACAGGGGTTTTGTATGATTAATTAGGAATGGTCACCATGACATGAACTGTTATTTTAATTTGAATCTCCTTATTTGAATTATTTCTGGAGGATTCTTGCAGTTTGATTATATTTTTCAGTATACCGACTTCACACATGCTTCCTTACTTTTTACGAGAACAGAATAACAGAATTCTTCGAAGACAGACCTTCTGGTTTGTATTATTCCAGTAAAATTTAAAACATGTCGAACACCTGGATAGAAACATAGCTGTAGGGGATATTTTGCGTATGAGGACAGTGTCTTAAATCTCTGCCTCTGAGTCTGGCTATTGTTTCACTAATGTGAGCTTTGTCTGATCCTTTCCAGGGCTGAGGACAACTCAGTACAAGCCTGAACTAATAACACTGATTACATATAGAGGGATCATCTGAGATGATGAAAATGAGAATTGGAATAAGAACCTGTTTATGCATCACTACTCCCATCACAGGCTTTATGAAAAATAATAGCTTTCTCCAGAAACTTAATTTAAAGGGAATATGGGTACAGATAACTCAAGTTTAGGTAAAATGTGTGTCTGTTCATGGATTTCAAAGAGCATAAGTAATTCCCATGTGTCCTGCAGCAGCAACTTGTACTAAACGCCTGGATATTTTTGGAAGGCAGAGATCTGCACTGCGTTGAAAAAGAGGCTCCAGAAGATGTGAAGCGGTGATTACAGACGTCTGGGGCTGCTGAGTCATCGTTCGCTCTCTTGGCTCGTGTTCTAAAAGCAGCAATCTGCGAAATACAAACATCTCGAATAGGCTTTATTGTATGTGAAACCGCAACTTAGCATCAAACGGGGAGGTAAATCATAAACAGTTTTGTAAAGGTCACTCACCAACAAGAAACGAGAACAAGCTCACAATCACCCATATCCAGTTATTGAACAACAGTGATTTTAGAGTGTAGAATTATGTGCGTTTTAAGTTTTTGACTTGCTATTTTAAGCATATTTGATAGGCATAACAAAACACTTTCCTCCCTTGAAGCTGACTTGCGTCATAAAGTATAGAAAGGACAAGCAGCATAAGTGCAGCATGGTGTCATAGTGGTTAGCAATGGTGCCTCCCAGCAAGAAGGTCTTTTGACTTTGAGGTGGTGACTCTAAATTGGTTGTGGATGTGAGGTAGATAAAGCGCTTAAAGTGCAGAGAATAAAGCGCTGTGTGAATGTGTGGTAAAAAGTAGCTTGGAGTCTAAAGCGCTTTAAATGCCAGTACGTTTGATCTGGTCAATGGGGAAATTTGATATATTTGAGCCACTGTCTTTATTGGAGTTTTTGAAGCTTGGTTATAAACGCTTTCAAGAAACAGATCAAACTTATCCAGGTTATTTTTGATGACTAGGCAAATTTCTAAATACAGTTCTAACAAAGATTTGGAGATTTTTATAGCAGCTTCTTTAAAAATTGTTAAAAGGTCTCACGAACCAGTCAAGTTTCTCTTGAACTTTTGGCCATTCATGTGCGTGGAGCAAAGGTGCCTCCTAATCCTTTGTCCTGGTTTATTCCCTTGAAGGATACCGATTTTAACTATAACCCCAATTACCCATGTGTCAAATTGCAAAGAGATCAAACGAGAACAAGTGATTTGATTGGACACCGTCAGGGAGTGCTTGAGGTGATGGCTTATCTTGATGATCCTTGAGGGATGTGCACAACAGTGATGTCATCAGAGGATAGGCAGGTTGTCTATGTCAATGTGGTACTCATGCCAGAGAAAATCTGCGGCTGAAACAATCCAGGCAGGGCATTGGTTTGGACATACACTTTAGTAGAGTCTGGTATGGTCTTGGCTCTTCTGTAGAGTGGTTGTAAGGTTGAATAATGGTCAGATATGTCATCTGATCATCCCCAGGTTTATCTGAGCTAGGGGATGAGAGGTTTGAAAGATAATGTCTGTGAGAACTGCACCATCTCCATCAGGCTTTGCTTTTGCATGCGTTTACTGCCTTCATGCCACTTCCTCTCATCACATGTTTTTTTTTCTGTCAATATACAGTAAGACAGAAAGTGAATGTAACAGTGCCTCCTCAAGAGTACTTTCTGTGAAACAATTTGCAATCCTTTGCAAAATACAAAAGCTGCATGTTTCAAACCATGAATGTATCGGACGGATGATGCGTTCTTTTTAATGCCAATTGCATAATTAGTTCTGTTTATTAGTAAGAATATTGACTGGTCCCCTCACTGATTCCCACTTAGAGTTCTGTGTGGAAAAAAACATGCTAGTTTTTGATGCAGGTTTTTGGTACGAGCAGAACTGTTTGTTATCTTTGAATCTGTACATGCTGTAGAAATAAAGAAGGAAAAACCTCAAAGCAAAAGCTTCGCTGTCGGTACAAATGCTCTACTGTCATAAGGCTTATTTTACTGTTACTGTTCCATTGTGCAACTGTCAGAAAAACATGCCAGCATTGATAAAAGGAACAAAGGATTGGGAGGCTTACAATTCTTTTGGATTGGATCATTCCAACTGGAACCAGTCAAGCTGTTGTGGCTGATAATAAATGAGGCAGTAATAACTATTGAGTACAAATGGATAGGAATATGAAATCCCTTTAGTATGGTGATCAGGATCACGTGTTACCATGATCACATATGCACATAGGTGCCCGTGTGCACAGACACACACTTACACAGAAACACAAGAGGAGAAAAGAAGGCTAATGCTAACACATATTAAAATCAGTTTTTTCATTTCTTTTATTGACTCCGTCATTCTTAGGTTTGGTCTGTCAGATAGAGAGCTCTGTCTTCACGTTTGCATCATTTATTCATCGTCTTCTGCAGACAAGCCATGCCAGGGTGGTCAGGAAGACTTATCTCTGAGACTGAAATTTGAACATGAGGAGAACCTGAACAGTAGAGGGAATGATGTGAGGGATATGGAAATTTCTAACAGTTGTATGCGACAAAAGACTGAACTTTCAGCCACATCTTTCTGTGAGAATACAATAAGATGAGAGAAAGTTAATATTGTAAGATAAGACCAGAGATTTGCTGGAGGAAGAAAGCGAGTCAGCATCTGACCGTCTGACCTTCTGGGTGGATTTACATGAAAGCATATCAGAGCTAGTTTTATGTTTATGTTAAAGATATTAGTAAAGCTTAAAGTCAATATTACCGGCAACCAGTGATGGGAAGAACGGCGTTACAAGTAACTGCGTTACTAACGGCGTTACTTTTTTCAGTAACGAGTAATCTAACTAATTGCTATTCCTATCGTTACAACGCCGTTACAGTTACTAACAAGGAAACGCGGTGGGAAGAAGTAAACACTTATTTAATCCCACCCCTTTGCCATAAATTATCATATAGTAGTTTTTACCTTTAAAATAGTTTTTAAAGGTAAAATGTTGAGGGAAAATCAAAAGTAGTTAAAAATGGCCAGTTATACCCTGGACCCCAGAGGGTTAAACGTTTTTTTAAAGTAACGCAATAGTTACTTTTCAAGTAATTAATTACTTTTAGAATATTGTAACTCAGTTACTAAGTCAGTTACTTTTTTGAAGAAGTAACTAGTAACTATAATTCATTACTTTTTCAAAGTAACTTTCAAAGTAACTGCTGGCAACAGTAATTCCCCTACAGGGAAAAAAAGAATGTACTGCTGCACTTTTGTTGTCATATTTTACAACAGAATAAGGTCATGTATTTGACAACACTGAAATACACCTTTTAGACTACTATACATAAATGAGGTTCTAATGTCATCAAGCGAAGTCCAGCATAAATGCATAAATGAGTTTACTGTTCTGAGCCTATCCTGGCTGTCATAGTGTAAGAGCAGGGTACACCCTGGACAGGTTGCCAATCTGTTGCAAAACTAAGGCATATAGAAAGGCAACCAGTCAAACTGACAGCCAATTTAGAACGATCAATTAACTTAACCCCATGCATGTCTTTGGACTGTGGGAGGAAGCTGGAGTGCCAGGAGAAAACCCACAAGACACTGGAAGAACATACAAACAGACTGGGTTCAAACCCAGGTCCTTCTTGCTATGAAGAAAGAGCTGTGGTGCTGACCGCTGCACCACGGTGTCCCCCCCCCCCCCCCCCCCCCCTTTATTTGTGTATTTAATTCATTCATGTGGATTTCCATGAATGAACCAGTTAGCACTTGCTTCTGTTGCTGAAATCTTTAGAACTTTAGGGTTAAAAAAAGAAGTGTATGAGGCTTGTCTCCACTCCAGCCTGTCTCATCAGCATATACAGCTATCGGTATCCAGCGCTGTCCTGCATCATGTTTACTGTCGCCAAGTTTCTACAGCTATGAACACTGATTGGTTTAAAGAGACCTGTAGCTTAATCATGCTCTCTGGTTTCAGTATTTCTTTCTTCTTGTCAGCATGGATACTCGTGTACTCGATTTCTGTGTACCCACTTTGCTAGATATTTATTTATTAATTTTTTTATGTGTGTTTTATGTTTCCGCTTCGAGGCGCTCACCATGTCAAGACCTAGCCAACCTTAAACCTCAGCATATTTACACCTTTCATAATCGTGGGACTGATCTTATGTAATTCACACTGAAAGCTGGACTGCACAAGTGCATTTTTCTGCTTCTTAGATGAGAAGAGGAGCTTGCTTTGTTTTTACATCTCTGTTGATAGATGCATCGTGAAATTACTGTATTTTATAATCGGTTTTTGGCTTTCAGTCAAATATTTGTGGTTTCAGGGTGTAAATTTCAATACTTCTTTCTGCTGCTGACTGAAATGCATGTTCAACACAAAGTAACAAAACCTGCCAGGTAGACCAAAAATATCTTTGTAGTCTTTGTTGTTTAGATTTTTAATCATTGATCAGACAATTTCAAGTTTAATGCTTATTCTATTAGAGACTTTATTAATAATTGTGTTTGCTTAGCAAAACATTAAAGACATTAAATGTCCTGTAGAAATGACAAACAGCAGCAATGATTAGCTTGACGAAAATTGCTGTCTCTAAAATTGATGCTCCTTTAAATGATCATTCAGATGATGCTTGTAGGCTGACTCTTCACTCAGTCTTATTTAGAACTGCAGCTTAATACACAGAGTTATATGAAATTTTCAGCCTTCACATTGAGCATTGTGCTTGTCAAGATGCCAACTTCAGGTAATCAGCGCAGAGTACTGTATAACCGCAAACCTAATTGTGTGAAAATCATTGTGTGCACAATACCAAGCTCCCTTCACTTTTTGCTATGCTTTTAAAAAACAAAACAAAACCAGTGCAATGCATTGCAAAAGCATTATTCAAATTGCCCAAAGCATTATGCAAAACTGATACTGAAAACAAGACTCAGCGCTCTTTTGGGTGGTAAAAACTTGCATGATCAGGTTCCTGTCTACTAACTGTGCAACTGTTGTACTCACTATTATGAATCTAACTACTGGAACTCTGTCAGTGTTCAATTACACATTTAAGCTTTTGGACTTTATGGTTAGTGATTGAAGCAGCACAGCACCGAGGCTCATAAACAGTATTGGCTAGAATCTAAAGGCCTGTTGTCAGCTCAGCTATGCTTTATGCTTTCTTACCGTTGTGGCTGATGATAGCCACTAGTACAGAGAGTTTGCCAAGGATTCACAGATGGTCCCATTTTTCTCTTTCTCTGGCACAGATTACATATGAACAGGGAATTAAGTATAAGAGCTTAATGTTCATATAAATGGGAAGAGATATGATATAGAATTTAATTGTCTTGTTGTGTGATTCAATTATTGACCCTTTCTGGGAATTTTTGTTTGTGTCTTTGTGTCTCATTTCATCCAGGAAGTGCTTAGTTTAAGCCTTCTCATTTGTGCATCTGATGGTTTGTGGAATTTGCCAGAGTTGCTGTGTCTGCCCAGTCATTCTTTAACTGCATCACCTACACAAACGGAACATGAGTTGGAATCAAATTTACCTCAAACTTTTAAAGCAAGATCTTAACTCCCAGTAATTCTGCTGTTTGTTTGAAATCTTGTGCAGATGCTGCTTAGACCATATGCCTGGTTTATTTTAAAGATGTAAAAGTATCTGTGTCTTGTGCCGCTGTGTCCTCAGTGATGCTTTCTGTGACCTAGTATGTATTGCCCCAGGGTGTCTTTCTGCAGGTTACAGTGCAAGCACAGACATGTGACTCAAACATTCCACTGATGCTCTGAAGACACGCACACACACGCACACACATGCACATTAATAATTTCAATGCATATGCATATATAAATGGCTCTTTTGCATTGCACAACTGTGTTTTTGTGTTTCCAGTTCTGTTTATCTGTTCTTTACATCACCTGTCCACTAAATGTCTGCAGTATTGTATTATATGTGTGCACTATATATATGTACTGGTAGTTATTGACAAATTTTAGGATTGGCAGACTAAGCTCAGGGGTGTCTTGCAATAGCTTTCTATTTGCAATGGACTTCTGGTCTGCCTTCCCAAAGCTGCTGAATGTACTGTGCATCGGTTTGTATATTTATATTTTCTCTAAAAGTACACAGTTTGTGTGTGACTAGAGAACAGATAGGGCTTTGCTGTGACTTTGGAGTAAAGGATTATATGTGTGTTCTTTTCATTGCATGTGTAGGGTTCATGAGAGACATAGATCTGGACTTTACAGTGTGAAATATGATACTATGCAGTGAGCTCTTCCTGGAGCTGGGAAAATAATAGACGGAGAGGGAGGAAGGAGAAGAGGCACAACCTGAAAGCAAATGAGAGAGAGTCGGTTTTCTTGAAATGAAAAGATAGAATTCATATTTAACAGCGCAATTTGTAGAATAAGAGGTTGTCACAGGGGTCGCTGTTCTATCTGTTAAGCCGTGTTGACATAGTGAAGGCTCATTCATCATCATGTACTGATATTTGTGTTTTAATACTGACTTGGAGGATCCTTGAATCAGTCTAGAATACATCAACAGCGGAAATTTATCCAACAACCAACCTGCACGTTGATCTGATGGATAACAAATAGAGTAATGGCTTGCTGTAAGGACCAGGCATCTAGACTTTGCTTGATGACATTAGAAACAGTCTGCCAGGAAGCAAAACTTTGACAGAGGAACAGTGGTTTTCTTCACTTCTTCTTCACTCAACTCTTTTAACCGGTGGTGGTTTATACACCAGTCCTCATTTGTGTTTAGTCCTGTTTCCTCTACCCTCACTCCTAATCGGTTGCCCTCCGGCAGATTCAGACTTCAGATTCAGGAGGTTTGTTTTTGTTAAAAGGAAGTTTTTCCTTTCCTTTCCTTCACCAGGTTCTTGCTCGTTGGGGGTTGTCTGAGTGTTAGGGTTTCTCTGTATTATTGTAGGGCAGAGGTCTCGAACTCCAGTCCTCGAAGGCCACTGTCCGGAAACTTTTCCATGTGTCCCTGTTGCAACACACCTGAATACAATTAGTAGGTCATTAGCAAGACTATAGAACTTGACTGCATGCTGAGGTGGCAGTTCAGCCAATTGATTCATGTTACAGCAGCTCATGAGTGAATGAACACAGTGCAATAAAAGTATATTTTTTCCAAACACTTACATTTACTTAAATTTACTTGAGTAGGGTTAGGGGTTTCCACTTCAGCATGCAATCAAAATCTTTTCTCTTGCTCATGACCTACTAATCTTATTCAGGTGTTTTGCAACAGGGACACATGGAAAAGTTTCAGGACACCGGCCCTCGAGGAGTGGACTTCGAGACCCCTGTTACAGGGTCTTTACCTTTAGATATAAAGTGCCTTGAGGAGACTGTTGTTGTGAGTTGGCACGACATAAATAAAACTGAATTGAATTGGTCCCTGCTCAGCCTAAAAGCAACCCCCAGCCTTCTGTGTTGTCTTCTGCCCAGCCTGTTCTTTAGCTGTTTTTGCTTTACTTCAGCATGATTGACAAGAGCTCTGAATCATAGACTGTTTAAAAAGGAAAACAGCTTCTTACTTACTTCTTACTTTTCTAATGTTGGACTGGGGAAAGACTGGTTGCGAACATGACTAACTATTCTGTCTTTAGGCCCAAAATGGTTCAGGTGCTACTTAGCAACTAAATTCACGTCTCTGCATCATAATACATAGTGGTTCTTAGAGTTGTTATTCAATTTTTTGAACCACTTAAAAATATTAATGAACTCTGCTAACTGCTGCTTTAAGGGACAGGAAATGGAAAGAAACAGGTTCTAGACCACAATCTGCCTGTGTGTCTTAAACCATATGATTGATGCATGGTGTGACAGCTGACACTGGCTAAATGCTCAAGTAGCAGGAATAGTATATCCACCACCTTGTGTTTATTTTTGCTTCTTTGACTGCTGCAGCTCCAGTTGAGCCTATCAGCAAGGAGCAAACACCTTTTTCTATTACAGTAAGAGGAACGATTAGTTGGGAAATGGGTGATAAAAGTCTGTGCATAGCAACAAAATGTGTATTGAAATGCCCTGAATTCCTGTGGTTTAGCCAACCAGTTCTCTAAACCTTTCTTCTATTTAACAAGTTACTGTAAGATGGATGTCCAGTCTTCAAAACTAGCCGCCATGAGTGTTTGCACCAGTACAGACCAAAAAATCTGCTTTCATAAACTTCAAACATGCCAGAGTAATACACTGCAGGCAACATGCTGGCTCCATGTTTTTGGCTACTTGGTTGTCACTTGAGTAAAGCAGTTGTGAGCAGGAAATGTTTGAAAACTATGCTGGGTGGTCTGTTATTGGACATTCTGAGCTCTGACATTCCTAAAAAAAATAATTTACGTATGAGGTGGTTGTTTGAAAATGATGGCAGGGAAATCAACATTGAACAGTTTGCTGTTGGTTTTGACCAAAACAGGCAGGCAGGCAGTCAGAAAGGAAAGTTAAAAGTAATGAAATGTCAGATTTCCTTGAATGCATTCCCATGAAGGATTATTGCACCTTCTTACAACTGCAGTTCCATACTTTGAAACTAAAGTAATTAATTTGGAAACTGATAAATATATGCAATTTATTATTAAAGGAGGGAAGCATGTGCAATAATGGCCCTTTATTGAGTTCCTACTACCTAGATGGCCTTTTTATGCATTTACCTTCTTAATGCCATTGCGTAATGTCAGATTCCAATTAGGCTGAACAGAACAGGCCAGTCATAGTAAGTGAGTACAAATTCAGCACAGTGTGACCCAGATGTCAACTGCCTTGACAAGTTGTGTGAAAGGAGCGCTTGTTGTCATTGGCTTTTTCTTTCCTTTTTTTTCTAAAATTGAGGCAGTTTAAAGAAATTGGAGGGAAAAAAACAGCTTGACTGTCTGGAATACAGTTTCATTTGTAAGCTTGTGTGTCGGTGTCGCCATATGATTGCACTCAAGGAGTGGATGCAAAGCCATGAGTCAGTGTAACTTTGAGTGTGCGATTGTGTAAAAAGGTCAGACACTCATGCAACACGGAAGCCTGTTTAGTAATCAGGGAGAATTAAGGTCAGTGTGTAGATCTGATTGCCAGTGAGTTGCAGGTGCTGGGAGGTGTGGGTGGCACGCAGCACGGGCCAAAAATAAACATAAGGATCTCAATTACATCTCAGTTTTTTAAAATGGATTTAAATGCATCCACATCCAGCTGAACTTGATTTAATTTGACTGCGTATCCTAACTTTAGAAGGAGAGTAGGACATTCTACGGGAATATACTGGAAACAGGGAATACAACAATCGATGTCAATTTTCCCAATCAAGTGTTGCATTGATTACTCTGAGGGTTAATCATGTTAATCAATATGGACACAAAAGTAAATAATCTTTGCACTAACTTCATTAGTGACTTCTTTTTAGTGGAAGTGGTGGGAAAAGCTTTGAGATCCTAGATTACCTACAGTAGTGTATGTGTTTTATTTGAAATTATTACATTGTTAATAAGGTATCAACCTTGTAGAAGCAATGTTCTACCTACTTTACAGTCGTTTTAAATGGGTGTAATTAGATAATTAAGTGACATAGTCACTGTGGGTTTATTGGTCTCACACTGAATATTGAATCCAATCAATTTAAATCAATTTTGTTTCATTTTTTTAGAAATAGGCCAGGGGGAATGATTATATTATAGTTCTTCCTGTTTAGTTGGCACATAAGTGTGTAAACACAATAAAAGCATGCAATAAAAAGACTTGAAATTGATCACTGAGACAAATTTCTGATCTTGTGCAAACTCACTTAAAAGCCAGTGAATTTTTCTTTTGAATGGTAGTCTTATATCTCAGAAGCTGATTGTTTCAGACAAATAAAGCAATTTAAGACATTAGGGTCAGGCTGAGATGAGAGGAAAGAAATTTCTCAGGAGCTTAATGGAAGAAGTCTGAGAATATTG
Organism: Mchenga conophoros; assembly: GCF_057382185.1. Classification (NCBI taxonomy): domain Eukaryota; kingdom Metazoa; phylum Chordata; class Actinopteri; order Cichliformes; family Cichlidae; genus Mchenga; species Mchenga conophoros. The sequence goes on from NC_140529.1 coordinate 31,589,946, forward strand.
TCAAAATCTCACACTGATGTTAATTTGAGCTTGGCTAGGAGAAATAGGCTGGACAAAAAAAGAGGTTTGATTTGAAATGTTCCTTTTCTTCTGGATGTTCTGAATGTCAAATGGCCTGCGTTGAACAAGAAGTGGGGGAATAGCATACCGATCAATGTTCAGACATCTCTGGTGAATGCTGTTCAACAGAGGAGAGGAAAAGAGCAAAGATGGAGTATGAAAAGGAGGATGAACAGAGGACTAGACCAAAGGAGAAGGCACTGTGTGTTCTACAGCTATAGGCCATTAGCACCTTCAGTTGGCACTAAACCTGAACAGTCTTCTCCCAACAGCCCAGTCACGAAGCGGGAGGATGCAGAGAGAGGCAGGGAAGTGAAACACAGATGAACGGAGAGAGTGAAGATATGAGAGCATACATTTTGCATGTACATGCTTCAGTGAAGTCACAAGGGTGTTCCTCCTCCTTCTGCCTCTCTGTCCTCATTTAACCTGAGTATAGCGTGGGCGTTATCTGTAATTTATGAGAAGTTTGACTTAACAAAAAAGTAAAATGCTGTTTGTGTGGGTACCGGACGGATACTATCTTCCTGAAGAGGCTCACGGTTGTGTTCATCAGATTTAGAGCGCCAACTTGAAATGAATTGTAATACGACTACAAAACAGTGTAGCTGTGTGCCATAGACTGAGGTCCTTACTCACAGGGATCATTTGCATGTGTGTGTGTGTGTGTGTGTTCAAATTGATGTGAAAACTAGTTCTAGTTGATCTGGATGGATGAGCTATAATGGCATATTTAATTATATTAAGTATATGGGTGATTCTAATTTTTTGGAGTTTGATATTCAATTCTTAGCTTTCTTTAAAGTTTAGGTTTCAAAATTTATTTACTCAATTTTCAGAGTTTTTTGCTTTAGTTCTAGTTTGTATTAACGGAATTTAGTCAGTTCCATCATCGTTTCCCCCCAAATGTTACGTTTATTCACGTGTCTGCGTTTCCTGATTTTCAGTTATTTTACTTTTATATGTTTTGTCTTGCAGTTAGTTTTACTCCCCCTGCTGTCTCAATGCAATTGATTGTCTTTATCTGTGAGATTACTAACATATGCAATTGATTCAAATCCCCTAATTATCGTCTTCTACCTAGTCTGTGTTACCGTGTCTGTTGATTCCCCCCTTTGTGTTTTTATGAGTTATTTGAATTTTGGGATACCCAGCTTTTGGAGTCTAGTGTATTTCTGCATTGACCTGAATGACTGTCTTGCCTTTTTTTGTTAAAGTCAATTGCTTACTGATTACTTAATAATTAATCTATTCATTTTCTATTCAAGGCAATCCAAGTAGTTGATGGAAATGTGGACATTTATATCTTGTCCAGAGTTGCAAGGTTAGCATGCTTTTTTTTGTTAAACAGTGAAGCAGACATGTTATACTTTTACTAACTGAACCTATATTAATGTAAGAGCAACATTAACACATGAGATTACAAACTTATTTTACTTTGCCTCCGTATGCAAACAGTCAGGGTTTAAAGTGAGATTTGGCAGGTGGAAGAGCCCTGATTGGTTGTAGTGGCTCAGCATGGTGAAACAAAATAACAGTAATTTCTATTGTGAGCTTCAGTAGGTTTTCTGTGTGTTCAGGATGTGTTTGTCTGACCTGTGCTGATGCTGCTGCTCCTCTGACATTTACTGCTCTTTGTGGGTTTACACAACCGAATTCAACAGGATATAACCCAATATTTCACCTGCTATCTTTGCTGATTTCCATTCTCTACATGAACAGTATGCTGTTTATACTAGACAGTATAAAGTTAGCATGAAGTTTGAGTTTAAATAATTAATCTTTTTTTTTTTTTTAGAATTTACCACAAACAAAAATATATATTGTTTTAATAAGGAACATAAAGTGAGACACAACCTATAAAAACACAAGTAAACAAAAGTAAAAAAAAATGGGTGTACCATCTAGTTAACACACACACACACACACACACACACACACACACACACATATATACAGAAGTACAGTAACAAAATATTTTTTACCTTGTTACTGTACTTCTGTATAACTTTGTAAAGTATTTTTACTTTATTACCCCTCCCTCACCTCTGCCAACCATAAACACCAGAAGTCAAAGGTAAGAGGAAAAGTATCCTAGGTGGTGTTTTACCTGGAAAATGTAAGTAGAAGTATAATTTAACATCATCTCATTGCGGTTTAACAATAACTACATTAACTTAACTTTGCAACTCTGCAATCTGCTTCTTTGGATGTTTTTTTTTCTTTCTTTCAGGCAAGTAAAACAGATTTTTGTTCTAACATGTTGCTATGTATAGTTTATGAGTCCTTACTAGGTGAATATGACAGTGCTGATTAAAAATAATCTATTTATTGTGAGAAGATACATCCATTGGTGGATGGCTAAAGATTGTTTCTCATGTCTCTTCTATGCTTTTGAAATTTTCATTTAGTGACCAATAAATTAAAATGATTAGCCAATATCAGTATTCTGATAAATGGCTAACACTGGCCGATAACATTGGCCAGCCGATATATTTTTCTGCCTCAAGTACGAACTAAATGCTAACGCAAATGGAAAATGTCCTACTGCTCCAGGTACACATTAAAATTACTATCAACTCAAGTTTTGACTGCCAAAACATGAGCGCCTGCAGATGAGCAAAGGCCACAACTAAAATTTGAGTTCTGAGAAACATTCAAGGAAACTTTTGAATGCGGTAAACAGAGCAGATACATCTAGGTTGTCGGTAATCGAGTCACCTCAGGTAATTAGTATTGACGCTGTATTAACAAACACCTCATGCTAACGAAACTCCCTCAGGCATTACATAAATAGCAAATGGAAACAGGTGGACATTTCCTCTTTGTTTACACTGTTTGTGCTTGTGAGGAGGGTGAAATGTGGTGTGTGTGTGTGTGTTGTGTTGTTTATGCTGTGGAAGAAGCATTCATGGTGCTACCCCTTGTGGTGCAGCCTCTTTCCTAACTACCACATACACACCAGTCTCTAGAGACCAATAGATTCGCAGTGTGTGTGCGTGAGAACTGCCTTAAAAGACTCATACAACCCACACAATGGCACCACAATCGAGCTACCTGCTATCACAGTCGGAGCTGAGTGAGGGGAGCTAAAGTGTGCAGATGAAAGAATGAGAAAAGGAGGTCTGGCAATAAATGCAGCTGAAGGGAAAAAACAGCATTATTTAAAAGTGTTGCTGCACAAGGGAAAAAAAGTGTGATGTATTTTTATGTTCCAGAAATGAAGAAAATAAAAACAAGCAAATTCAGGGGATGAGAGAAAAATGCTGGTAGTACAGGAGTAGATGGAGATTGACAGTGAAAACTGGCAGGAGTGCGGTTGTTTACAAGACAGAGAGGTATTCAGTTAAATGGTGGTGGAATGCAAATAGGAAGGAACAGGAGAAGAAATTAGCGGTGGAGAGGCAACGCTGATGCTGTGCTTAGCTAAATCTTGCTGGCCATTAGATTAGCAGGAAATCTAATGGCAGTGATCTGTACAAATGTTAGTTTATAAAGCACACTGATGATTTGGCAAAGGCCAAACTGCACATCCAGACCAACATCGGATCACAAGCAGAAGCGTACACTCGGCCGCGCGTACACGTGCATTGCTTGCTAACGTTGTTAAATCCTTTCCTTTCTACGCAGAAGTTTGTCCTTGTAGGAGTACATGCTGCTCCTCCCTGTTCTGCTGCTCAGCCCCTCCCACCTGTGTCTGAACTCACTGCCAGAAAAGAGAGAAATAGAGAAGGAGAAGAAAGAAGATCACATTTCCCAGAGTGAATGTTGCATAGGTGATATAGGAATCTGGCAGCCGACTATCAGTAATAAGCATCTACCAGCCTAGCCTGCACCAAGCACATCAACAGCCTCCTCCCCGACATTAAGTATTGATTTCTGACAGACAGGACTTGTGATTGCCAACGTAGATCTGCCACTGTGTTTGTCTCCCCTGACTTGTGTGATACCTGTCATGTATGTGGAGGCATTTGCATGCTTGTGCTGTCAGGGTGATTGCTACATCTCTTATTGATGGAGCTGTTGACTGCGAGTAAATTGAAAAAAAAAAAAAAATGCTCGCACAGTGGAAATGTGTTATTGACTGGGGCCATAAAGTAAAGTATATCCCTGCAGTTCCGGAGACGTGAATTGCCATGCACGCCTACTGGGCCCTGGCTTCTAGCTAAATAAAAGAGTCGCTGTGACACTGTGTGAATTATATTCTGTTTTAATGGGGTGCACTTCATATTTAATGTTTCATAATAGGCACATTTGTATGCAAAAACAAATAACTAAACTCCCTATGCATTAGCGTGTTTAAGTATGACAACATCCATCTATCCATCCTCTTCTGCTTATCCATTTCAGGGTAACAGTGGGGGGTCTGGTTCCTATCCAGATGTTATAGGATAACAGGTTTCCAGTCTATCGCAGTGCTAACACAGAGACGGATGGCCTCACATGCACACACATGGCCAATTTAGATTGGCCAATTACCCTAACACGCATGGGTTTGGTGAGGTGAAATTACTTGTCTGGGCGTGCCACTGCATCAGGCAATAAACGTGACATATTTTACGTTGGCATGAAATATATATTTTTGTTTAAAAAGAGACAGCCAAAATGAAAAGAGAATCAATGTGGTACCCAGAAATGACACAATAAACAAGGAACTGGAGAGCTGACTGCCATTTAGATCATCCATCTTTGTACTGGAAATGGAAATGCACAAGGCTGTGCAACAGCTTAAAATTTACTCGTGCACTCTTTTTTCTGATGTCCTCGCTGCCATGCTGTCAAGTTTATAGTGATAATGGTGGGTGGCAGATTCACCATAAAAAGAAAGATGCAACTTTTAGAGCAACAAATCCCTTTGTGCTGTTGGTAGAAAATCTCAACAGATTTTTTTAGTTTTTTTGTTTAAACAGTTACGTAATATTGTCCTGGAAGTCTTGAGGTTAATAGATGTCCAAAGCAAAGAGTAATTGCCTTCGCCGCCGTAGAACTAGTTTGTTCCGGTATTAAAAGCGTAATGCTAGAAGGACAATCAGAAAGGGCAGACTTATTCCAAAGCCATTTTTTTTATCATGTGTAGGACCTCCCATACTATAACCAGAAATAACATTTGTTCAATTCAATTCAATTCAATTCAATTTTATTTATATAGCGCCAAATCCCAACAACAGTTGCCTCAAGGCACTTTATATTGTAAGGTAGACCCTACAATAATACATACAGAGAAAAAAACCCAACAATCATATGACCCCCTATGAGCAAGCACTTTGGCGACTGGGAAGAAAAAACTCCTTTTTAACAGGAAGTAGAGCTGGGCGATAGAACGATAACGATATGTATCGCGATATAACTTTTACTCGATAGAGAAATTAAGCTATCACGATAGACCTCGCCGCTCTTGTCCTCAAAAAAAAAAAAAAAAAAAAAAAAAAAAAAGGTCAGCCAATCCAAATTAAGTAGCGCAGAGCCGAACCAATCACAGCCGCAGCGTCACGTCGCGTGACTTGTTACGTACAGCACAAGTGCCAAGCCGCACGTGTGTTTGTTTGGGAAGCAGCCAGCGGGTAATGGAGGAAATGAGTGTGCCTACTAGAAAAATCAACCGAGCGTGACCGAAGAGAAAACAGATGATGGTTCCAATGCCGGAGAGATTGTCGAACGGAAGAGCCATAGAAGCTCCGTAGTGTGAAGGTATTTCGGCTATTTCAAGTCTGACAAAAAACAGAGTAGCGTGCACTGTAAATTGTGCCGAAAGCAAGTCTGGAAATACAATAAACTGGTGCATGCGTCACACTGTGCGCCACGTTATTGTTTCGGTGAAATGAATTTCTACAATACTGTTAATTCTACTCTCTGCAGTGTTTAAATGCTTACATATACACACAGTTACTGTCCGTCCACACATACGACTCGGTTCTGCTTCTATGCCCCAGCTTTGTTTACTTTTTCCCACCGAGGCTTCTAGACTTCTGATTGGCCAACGTTTCTGCACGGTTAGGAATCTAGCGCCACCTGCTGCTTTGGCATGTTCATAGCAGCGTTTTCCTTCATTTCTGCCTTTATGTGTGGACGGGATTATTTTTTAAAACGAAAACGGAAAATCTCCGTTTTCAAAAATACCCGTGTACGAGACGTAGCCTCAGTCTCTGACTGGAAGCGCTAATTCGTCATTCGGCTTTTGTCAGACTAAAGTAACTGTTTGAAAAGCTAAGCTATACAACAAGGAGAGATTGAGAATTTCCTTTTAGTTCTCAGTTTATTTGATATTGACAAAAGTTAGTCAGTTTTGTCTGTTCTTCTGTAACACAAGCTAAGATTTATTTTTAGAATTAATATTTTGTTTCTAAGTGGAATTGACAATTTAGTCTGTTTTGTTTGTTCTATTTTGAAACTTAAACGCTTTAGCGGCTGCCTTTTGTGTAGTTTGCAATATTTGCCTTTATTTATCTGAAAAAGTCTCATGTTCCTTAAGTACATCTACCCTGTTGAACTTATTATGGGAAATAAATATTTAAATAAAAACAAGCTGCTGATTATTTCACATTTTACTTGTGAGCAACGGCACATTTAAATCTTACAAATATAGTTATTTGGCTTATATCGTGATAGATATCGTTATCGCCTGAAATGAAAAAAACATATCGTGACATGAAAAAAATCTCATATCGCCCAGCTCTAACAGGAAGAAACCTCCGGCAGAACCAGGCTCAGGGAGGGGCGGGGCCATCTGCTGCGACCGGTTGGGGTGCCTTATTAAAGGCATTTTGCTGATTGCTGTATCTGATTCCAAAGAGTTCCTGAGAATTCTTATTTGGCAGCTCTTCTGCTAATTTCCTATGATGGACAAACGTCCTCAGAAACTCAAATCCAGATAATTTTAGCGGAGCATGATCTGAAGAAAGTCTGTTTTCAAACCACATCTTCAATTTTTTGTTTAGCATGTTTAATAGCCATAATTTTGCGTCATTTCTCTATGCTGGGTAATAGCTAACAAAAAGTAGTGTGTTATATATTGTTTCGATAATGTTCTGATTTTAATGATTTAAAATAAACGTTTTAAAAAGTGCTTCTGAGACTGACGGGGAATTGCTGTTATGTAACGTTTGTGTGTGCGTGAATGTGTGAAAGTGACTTGTAAGCCACACAGTACATGAAGGTCAGAATTATTCAATAGTCTAGCCTGCTTTTGAGAGATGCACTGCTTGCATATCAATGAGAAATATTCTCCTCCTGCATATCTCAACATTTCTTCATGTTTGCAAGATGCTTAATGGAGGAGACACCTAATTTCATGCCTCTGGTCAAGCATCCATTGTGTGTCTCATAATTTTCCTCTCAAATTTGATCTTTTTTTTTTCTTGCCATGAAGGGAGCCTTGCAGTGCCACTGACTCATTTAACCAGTGATTTTCCACTTAGTTATTCATCAGAATTCTTTCTGCTGATTAAAGTGCATCAATCAGGCTGTAGATTTGTGATATCTGTGGAATTTTGTTTTTTAAAAAGCCCAGGGTGACACTTGTAGCCTTTGTGAAGCCTTCAGCTGCACATACGAGCAGGGCAACTCACATTTTTTAGACAAAGAAGAAGGGAATTTAATCAAACATGCAATGTTGTGTTTAATTGAAGTGGGAAAATTAAAGCTAAGAAGGCAGAAACTGTGTATTTATTTACTGTATTGTGGTTTTAGTGGGTGTAATTTATTGTTATTATACAGTTTTGATAATCTGTTCTGTATGAACTGATATTTCCCAGTTTCCTTCTCATTCAGTTGATAAACACCATCATAAGGACTCAAGGTGCTGGTTCTGCTTTATTTCAGATTCAGATTTTTTTTTAATAATACGATAGATATATTAATCGGTGCCAATATATAGATAGTTGTACCGCAAATTACAAGTGAAATTATGTAATTGTTACATAAGCATGATAATTTGAACATTCAAAGTTAAAAATGTGCTGCAGTGGCTCGTAAAAAATGACAAATGAGCTAAATATGCACAAGTCTGAGTGTTAAACATGAACGACGTCAGCTGTCACACTGGCTTGATCATCCTGAAGTCTCCATGTGAGCTTTTTGTTTATTTATTTCAAGAATCACAACTTTGTCTGGTTTGAGAGCATGACAAAGCGAAAGAGGATGTATAGCTGGAAAATGTTTTCTCTTCACTTTAAAAAGCAGAAGCTGAAAGTTGAGCATTCAGCTAGAAAAAGTGTCAACTTGGCTGTAATTTTGCATGAATGTTTTTGAGTGAGAGAGAGAGGGGGGGGGGGGGGGGGGCAAAGAGAAACCAAGACATCTGTGAGGTAATGCCTCATAAAATGTTGTCTGTCCCTGTCTGGCTTTATTTTGGAGGCACGGGGGATGCTGGATCGAGTGTGTGCGTCCGCAGCTGCTTGAAAAGAGCCTGTAACAGACAGCTGAGACTGAATTGAAAGGACAGTGACCAGTAAAAATTTGCATGCCTCAAGGCAACTGATGTGATATTTTGCAGGCTTGGGTCAGACGAGTGATTTGCATGCTTGCATCATGCTGACTCAGCACCTAAAGGGAAAGAGAAAAAGCCAGAGGGAGAAGCACTCATGGCAGCTCCTTGCTGCCATTGAACTCTTCTAAAAACAGCTCTGCATCACTCCTTTCCTCTTATCTTTTTATTGATGATTGATGTCTCGTGTGATAAATGTTTTTGCATGCAAACTGAAAAGAATGCTGAAAAACTGAGACAATGCTGTGATTTCATCTGTGTTTTTGTTTTTTCTTTTGGTAACTCTGCTTCAGAAATAAAGCTCAACCTGTGTCCCATTTGTGCTTTCTGCCCTTAACCACTCGGCTAGAAAACGCATAAGCAAACACCCACAGCTTCACCTACGTTCTCTAACCCTTCAGTCAACCTATGTATTGATTCCTCACTGGATTTTCACTCAGTTTGAACAAAACAAAAAAAAAAATGACTCATTTCTCTGTGTCCATTGTTTTCCTCGTGAACTGGCAGTACACATCGAGATCGGCGTCCTTCAGGACGCCTCTGCATAGCTCCTGAACTCGATACACAAGGCTCAGCGAGTGGTGCAGAGCAGCCCGTCTTGTCATCTCTTACTCGAGATGAGTTGGGCTCCAGCTTCGGTTCCGTCGATGCTCAACACCTACAACTGCTTTGATGAGTAGAATTAGTTATGTGACACTTCAGGGCTAATCATTTTGGCATGGCACATGCATTTTATAGTTGCCAGTAGAATTTCTGTGTCATTAACCCCTCTATATTTTAAGTATATATAATATGGAACTTGGACAATTATGGTAAATTGTGAAGACGTATACACTGAGCAGTGTTTCTTTTTTTTTTTTTGAGAATATTTTATTGGCAATTTGTTTATGTATTTCCTCTTCCTGCCCATTTGTGTCGGATCATAGCGGTTCCTTCTTCTTGTGGCTTTGAGTGTAAATTAACAACTGAAAGACATCACTGAGTTGCTAAGCAACTTAGACACCCTATTAACCTCATTGTACATCTCTGACTACATTTCAGATGAATGAAATGTAGGAAAAATGCTGTATAAACAGAAAGATACCACTTTGTATGCAGTGCAGCATAGTACACAGTACATAGTGGCTTGTTCTTAGGCTACATCAAGTTGCCAGTTTATAATATTTAGACTACATTCATTTATATGAATCTACACATATATATTAGAGTTGCATATTTAAGTAAACACACTAACAATAAATGTTGACGTTGTGGAGCTGACCTTTTGAAGTTTTTACCGGCAGCAACCGTGAAGGAACTGTATGACAACTGATCAGTAAACAATCAACATAACCTCCCCAAATGAAGCACAGTAATTAATAAAATGTAGGTATGAGCTCATGCACAGAAACAAGTAAGGTGATCACTAAACTGTTACATAACAGCATTAATATTTACAGCAATGTCTTAATTTAATAATGCACACTGAAACTGGCAACTGCATATATAGCAAATACTGTATAAAGTGAAGGTCAAGAATTGATTAAATTATTTAATGTGAATTTTTTTTAAAGATATGTTCATAATTGTATCTAAAAGAATCGGTGGATTAGTCTCTACACTGCTGCTCAGTTTATTTTCTTGCCTTGGCAGAAAAGCCATCAGTTTGGCTCACAAGTGTTGTAATTAATAAATCTTTTGGCCTAAGTGTGACAACACTGTTTATTTTATTAGTTGCTCTTTTAATATCCTGCTTTAACAGGAAGGGAGCAGATTTTAAAATACGTCACAGTCATGTAAGAGAAGTCACAGCAAATGGGTTATTCCCTTTTCGAACTTTCTCTTCGAGATAAAACCAAATATTAAAGCATTTAATTTTTTATGCTATGTTTCTTAGAGTGAGTTTGACAAAAGGTTTCTTTTTATTAAGGATTAAATTATCTTAAATATTTAGCAGGCCTCTGTTTCTTGCTGTGCATGCTTAAACTGTATATACAGTCTCACAATATTTATGAAAGATAAAAATGTTATGCAAGCTTCCTAGTGTGCACAGAGCATGCAACTTTTTATGAATTCATACAGTCGTAGACTAAATTTTAAACAAAACCTCTCATCGCTATTTTTTTAAACTTCTGTCTTGCAAGGCTAGTTAGCATTTATTTACATTTGACTTTCCTCCTGAATGTTTTTTCCTGGGCTTTCCCTGTGTCAGGGTTCCTGGGTCGGTGACCCAGTATTTTCAGTTCACGTTCTCTGTTTATCTTCTGCCTGTTCCACTTCCTGTTTTATTGTGTTAGCCTTGGTCCATGTGCATTATGTTCCGTCCTCTTCCCGTTTATCATTAGTTCATTATGTTCAGCTGTGTACTCACCAGGTTCTAATCTCTCATCACTCAGCCTGTGTATTTATGTCCCTCAGTTCAACCAGTCCAATGTCGTGTCATTGATGTTATTGTGATGTTGTCTGTATGTTCAGTTAGTCAGTCAGTGCTTCAGTCAGTCGTCCAGCCAGCCATTTTCTCCCTTTGTTCTGTTCATCCACTCCTTATAATAAATCGTCACCTACCTGCGAGTCCTGCGTTTGGGTTCCTTCTTCCTCGCCTCCACCCAACCGCTGACACCCTGTTAGACTGGTCTGTGTTAGACTAATTGCAAAACATGGGTTCAAATTCCCGTCACATATCCTGTATCATAATTTTTTTTAATCTTTTTTTATTTATAGATTCTGGAAAAGCAACATATGTCAGTGTCCCTCCATTTTTAACTTCATCATTTTATTTACATGCTGACAGTATGCTGAACACCATATTAATTACACACTTTCTGTATTTGGTAAATCTTGTTTCATTTTCCAGCAAATATCTTCCCATTTATCACTGGAAAACTTGTCAATAGTGTAAGAATCTGGATGCAGCTATGTAAGCACCCCTAAGGTAGGCCTTTCAGTTACTTATACTCAAGAAATTGGCAGTCAGTTGTAATCATGGTTCATACTTAGTCAACTTTGACATCACTTCACATTTGTAGCTCATGAAAAAAATCAAATCTGTGTTTGATGGGGAGGAGTTCTGCAATTACACCCTGCTGTGCTCTACTGAAAAACATGGATTAAATATACATATGCATGTGGTATTTTCATTTTTCATTGAAAGTGAATACTGAATCTTCTTTTCTCAGTTCTGCTTCAACATTATGTTTGCTCACTGATGCCATTCTTCAGGATTATGCACCTGGCTGTTTCTTCTATCAGCCTAGTGTTTGATCAGATTAGTTGTGGCGCATTTGTATTGTGTGGTGCATGCATGTTTGCAAGTGTCTTTGTTTGCTGTGTGCGACTGTCCTTCAGGTCGCTCACAGCGCAAAAAGAGGACAAACAGTAAGAACAGATAAACAGAGGCACAAGCAAAGGAAGGTCCGGGCATACACCTCTACCACATAGTAAAACTCTCAGTGTTATCACTTTGCTGCACTGTTATAATTGTATTAAATCCCTCCTGCACACTAAGCCTATACAGTGGAGTAGTGCAGAGCTGGCTGTTGTCCCTAATAAATGTAGTAAATCAGCCAGGATGCTCAAGGATGCAACACGCTAAATCACAATAAGCTCTTTGTGCAGGAAGTGACAAAGGAGCTTCCACTTGCACGGCCCAGTGATTGAAGGCCTTCTGGTAAACTGAACAGGCAATAACAAAAAAAGACAAATGATGGTCATATTTAGCTCCTGCTGAGGATGAGGCATACTGCAGATGCAGTTGTTTAGACCTGGAAAAGAGATGAAAGTAAGAAAGACAAAACACAAGGCAAAGTCGGGTAGAAAGGCAAAGTGCCCCATAGGACCCACATTGTGTATGACGGTCTGGTGCACTGACGTCAAACGGTGTGGAGTTCAATAAACTAGAGAAGATTGGTCGTTTCAGTGTGATGCTGTCAGCCCCTAAACCATGCAGTGTAAGAGTATTGATTTTTCAAGCTCACCTAGGAATTTCATTCACTTGCGTGTGTAAGCATACTGTAGATGTTGCGCAGATGTAATCTTCTCTCAGGCCAGAAAAATTGCTAGATCCTTCTGCTAAAACTTTATTCAGCTACAGCTTAGGATTTGTCACTTTAAGAAGATAATGTTTATGTGGATTAACTGTACTTTGTGGTGTGATTTTTCTCTCCTGCTGATTTTTTTTTCTCTAACCTGCAACCCCCCAAAGTCCTTAACAGCTGCTCAAACCCTGGTTCCCCTCTCCCTGCCCTTGTAACACCCACCCTAATATGTCAAAGCACCCACTGCAGAGGCTTTATTTACTGCTTTATTTTTTTATGTTGAAGGACTTAGGACACCTTACCCTTTCCTTAGTAATTAAACAAATGCACAATAAAAGCATCCTTGGAGAGATGTGAGTAATACTGGCGCTTTGGGTTTTTAAGTAAGACCTTCATCTTTGTTTATGAGCTGCTTTAAAATAGGGCTGTAGTTTCAAAGTCAGATTGTCAATTGGTGAGAAGCGCTAGCTTTCCAGGAATGATCCATTAATTCTGACAGCTGGAAGAGCTGAATAGATGCGAAAAACATGTTTTTTTACAGCTTTGAACTCATTCAGCTAAAGGGAGATTGCTATATCTGCCTTGTTAAAGAAGTTATTTATGTGGCTGCAGGTTTTTAAATGGTCATAGACTTAAGTGTAAACCTTAAACAGTTGTTTGCATATTACAGCTCAACAAAATAGTCAGGTATATGCTTGTCATCTCTGAGAGCTCTGTTTGTTGTTATCACTGTACTGTTAATAGTTGATTTTTATGTTTTTGTAAGAGTTTTTTTTCTGTTTAATTGGTTGAAGAGTAGATATGATATCAGTTGACAAAAATTGCTTGTTCACTGCAGATTTCATATTCTGTGTCTAAAGATAGCAAAGAGAATGGTGTGACAAAGCTGTGAAGTAGTCACTGAAGTGATGGACCAAAGATGAGATATACTTTTGTTTTGCAATAGATTCTGGGAAATTCCTTGTATTTCATGCAGAACCCCACCTTACCGATCCCTACTAAGCTAAGCTAACTAATGCTTCTGCTAGCTGCTGGCTCTGGGATTATAAGGTTTCTTGCGCTTTACAGAGAGCCATACAGCCAACTGCATCGAGAGAAAACTCTCTTTGTGAAACAGCCACTGTGCACCACTCACTTACAGTATCACACTGCTAGATGCTCTGTCCCTTTCAATACAGACTTCAGTTTTACTTATTCAGTAAGTTGCAAGGGAAGGTGGGATCTTCATACTGTGATACTTTAGCATTCAGAAGTCAGAACTCATACAAACACATGAGCTCAAAATTGAAGCCATTTCCTTTTCTAAAGACAAGAGAAGATGCTGAGCCATAAAGAGAAATATTTCCAATTTTCCGTTTTTGTGACCCATTAAACGCAATGATATTGTGGTCTCAATTTAGAGAAGGCCCGCATCATTTAAACAACAGTTTATATGCCAAGCACGATATTCCCGTGATAAGATTAAACTGTGTGTGATTGTTTGGGGCCCGTTGCGTCCCCCATGTGTCAGGAAAAGAGGACAGTCTGAGAAAAATATGCTGATTGTAGACGAAAATACACAGAACGTGCTTCAGTTCAAGACAGTGGAATAGTTAACCATGTTTTTGTTACCCCTCTCTGATTAACCTTCACGTGACCTTTAGTAACAATAATACATCCTTTCCTGCGTTTATATAGATGCCTGTTATTAGTCTGTGCTTTAAAAAAAAAACACATCCTCATCAGATTCATCTTCCCTCCTTCTGTTCAGTTCTCTCCCAGGGAATCCTGACTTCCCCCTTCTTCTTCTCGGTAAAGTAAGGCCGTTACTAAAAATAGGAATTACAATTCTCCTGCTCGTCTCTATGCATATCACCCACCTTCTTTCCTCCTGATTCAAGAGACCTTCAGTTTTTTCACCTGTGATGTGCATCAGCCAGTCCATCACCAGTGCCATTCCACCAAGCTGGTTTCAGATTGGATTGTCCTCGCTGCAGAATTTCCAGGCAAACACAAAGGTCACCTTCAACCAGAGCTCCTCTGCAAAGTGGGCACATTGAACCACTCTCCTCACGTGTCCTGTACCCTCTCTTTACTGTGCATTTACACAAACATGCTCACTTCCTCCCATGTCCTAGATTTGTCTCCACTGCTGTGATAAAAAGCTTTTAAAACTGCCGTTCATCTTAGCGTCAACCCTGTTACCAGCGCTTAATATGTGTTGCTCATCATTCCAAGACATTCATTTTCTTAAATGAAAGCTGTAATTAAATGAGAGTACTCTTTGTCAGTGATAACTATATGGTTATATATGATGTAGAAAGATTTTAGTGATGTTTGTTTGCCTGTTTGTTACCAAATAAAATTTAATTAAAACCTGGTGGATGGTTGGAGTGTAATCAAACAAAGAATTGGGCTTCACAGTTGTGTTTTTCAAGCGCTCTTGCAGCTATTAGTGTGTGAATGTCTCCGCAGTGTTTTGTGTTGTAGCTGATGGAGGGCTGGTTCCTATTAGCTGCCTAAGATTATGTAGGTAGGTACCCACAGACAAGAGGCATGGACAGGAGACTGTCACAAGCCAGGATGCTGGTAGTGTATCATTTAGGTTTTGTGGCTCACTTGATCTTGATTCAGTGGCTCCTGCTGAAGCCTGATCAAATTGGGATCTGGGGATTTTGGAGGTCAGGTCTCTGCTTTGGGCTTTTTCCTGTGCCCTCATTTTCTGATCAGTTTTTATGGTGTGTTGGAAGGTAGAGGTCACTCGGTCTGCAACAATGTTGAGGTAGCATTAAGTTAAGCATTAAGTTTTAGTTGAGTCGGTTATATTTTATGTAATACATAATCATATCTGATATCCTCATCCTCAAGTATGATTAACTAAGTGCAATGGTGAATGATTATCAAAGTAGAAAGAAGGTGGCTCTTCATCCAGCAGATCAAAGATAAGCGGGTGTAGATTGCAAGCAATTTTTTCTTTACACTGGCCCTGGAACAGTCCATGAGTCGGTTTGCCAGCCTCTTGACGAGACAGAAGGAGCCTAGCCAAGGATCAGACTCACGGGGATTATTTATAGACTTGAGTGGGCTTCACGGACGCAGGCGTGGAATGTGTCAGAAAGAAAATGCATCATTGATCAAAGCTTGCTCAAAGACATCGTCTTATTTTTGCCAAATGCTGAGCAGAGATGGGGGATTGGGAAAAGAAACAACAGCGTTCACCAACGTCTCTATGTGTACTGGGCTATAGTAAGCTTGCTTGCTCCACTACCCACACAGAGTCCTCTGCACCTACACAGGTGACTGGACTTCACTGAACACATGCCAAATTTAGCCTCCTTATCCTCTATCTCTACTCCAGCATCTAAATAGCTTCTCAGCTCTGGATGTTTAAAATACATACATGGTGGGTGTTTGAATATTGAGTGTGCTGTACGTGGAGGCAGGTGTGTAACTGTGCGCTAATATGTGGGTTTAACAATGAAGTAAAGTGTGTTTGTGTAGGTGTACATGAGGAGGCGTAGAAGAAAAAAACAGAACCTCGTAGGCGTCGGTTATGGATTGCACATCTTGTACCCCATGTGATTTCTTTTTCTAACATTTTTACCTCAGGAAGAGATGGAGGCTTACAGAATTGCTATCAAGGACAGGCTGCAGTGATGTGTGTTTATAGGTCCTACTTTTTTAGTCTGCATATCACACTAAGGAACATCTTTCAGAGGACAGTGCATAATGCTATTCCCTCTTTATCCCCACCTCCTGCTTGTCCTGTTCGCGAATAGAAAAGAGGGGAAATGTCAGGTGAGGTGTAGGGAGTGAAACGGAGCAGAGTGTAGTAGAGGTGTCCTGTGCTGCTGCTGCTGCAGCACAGCTCGTTGCTGGCAGGAGGGGGCACTTTTCTCTCTCTGCCAGTCGCTGCAATGCAGATGGCAGTCAAGGTTATGCCTGTCCAACCACACCGACAGACTGAAGTATTGAGGATGCTCGTGCAGGAATTCCAAGAGATGACAATTAAGCTTTGGGAAACTTGTAGTTGTGTTGTTCTGTGATGGTTTTATTTGTAGCTTAAGATCCTTCATGCTCAGACTTGCAAATGTCGTAACAGATGTAACAGATGTTTCTTTGGCTGAGAGGCAATGTTTTGGTTCTTGTACACTTCACTAATATCTTTTATTTTCCTCTTTTTTGAAGGGTTGTAATATATGGCTTGTTGTCATTTCACAGGAGTATTGTATTTGAAGTAGAGGGTAAATACTGTGGACGTGGATAGCACGGGACTGGCAGCGTGACATTTGTTGTTAATCAGCCTCCTGCTCATCCTCAGCTTCCTCTGTCTGGGTGTGATAAACATGTCAGTCTCAGCCAAACTGCAACACTGAGTACCACAGACTGTATGTGGTCAGTGCTTTGGAAAAGTATGTTCAACATTTCTTTGGAAGTGGCCATGTTTAATACTATTGTATTTTAAAGCCACTCTAACATTCTCACTTCCTGTTCAAAGTGAACTGCAGTCTTACACGGACATGCTGAGAGAAAACAAAAGAGGATGGGCAAATTTCCACATCCTGTGTGCTTGTCTATGTGCGCATGTACCCAAAAAGAATTCCTCTGGGTTCCCCTTTTTCCTGCGCCTGAGGCTGAGGCAAACCAGTCACTGTGAACAGGTTTAAAACAGCTGCCTCTGTCAGATATTATTGAGGAAGTGATAGATCATTTTCCACAGGGTGGAAACATTTAGCACACCACTAGAATGACCTTAATTGTTTCCCAGTATCAATTTGATCTCTCTATTGATGCTGTATGAAGGGATATGTTTACCCAAAGAGCAGATTAAGACAAGATAAAAATGTATTGTGAGCCAAGAGATGCAATGATGATGACAGAAAGTGGAAACATGAACGATTGTTAGAGGTGAAAGGGCAAATGGTAGAAAAAAGGAGGAGACTGACAACAAGACCCAAGTGTTGAAAGGCTAATATCAACTAATATCCCTTTATTGCCCATTATCAGAAGTTAGTCAAACACACTTTCATGTCACACTCCCCTAAAGCCTTCACATCTCTGTCTCTACATCAACACAGCTTAGAACAATTGCCTGTGGCTGAAGACCATTTGGAGAAATGATAAAACACCATGGTAATGAACGTAATGAGAGGAACACTTTGGAATGAGACAAAACTGTTTAATTAAAGCAATAATGACCACAAGGGGGTATTAAACATAGTCAAATTTGACGTTGGTGGGTCTAATGTAGCGATTGCATGATGGGCTTGGCACACAGCTCTGTTTGTTAGCATACGGCTGTTGTGGGATTAATACCTTGCAAATCCCTTTGTGTTTTGTTTTTTTTGCTTCCATGATTTCATTATAATAAGATGACCCAGCTCTCCTTGAGCTGTGCAGTTCTAGCAACCTTTGAATTATTAGGAAAATAATTAGCCTTGTGTATTTTATTCGAACACAGGATCCACTTCCCTAAAGAAGCACTGCACAAAATAAGATTCTTAACTTAAATCAGTTTGTTTTTCCATATAAAATCTGCTGTCGTGATCTTAAATGCACAGGAAGTTACTAATCCAAGCCTAAGATGAAAGCATTAAACTATTCGCTAAACAAAAACAAGGCAAATACGAGTAAATCTCCCCTGTCCTTTCAGTATAATGCGATCAGAGAATAGTTGCTCTGCTATGAGGATATCTGGGAAATAATTCTTTAAAGTTGTTCACATTTTTCTATCACTGTCACTTCAGTGTGCAGAGATCAATTTGGATGCATGAGGAGATAACAAATTTAATTTGTGCATAGTCTTTTAAATATTAGAACCCTGTTCTCCATTGGCACATTCTATTCTGGGACACTCAGACACATTAGTTAAATGGGGGCAATGTGCTCAACAGAGGAGGTGCAAGATAAAAATTGTGAACATGAGCTGAAAAAAAGCCTTCAAACATGCTCTGCTAAACAAGATAAAACTGTGGAGTGGATGCTTGCCTGGTGATGTTAGAGAATCCAGTGGCAGTTAACTGGAGCAATTATCCCCTCAATTCCCACGCACCCCACCGCCCTCACCAGACACAAGGATTATTCTATTGTTTTACACAGCTTCCATGAAATTACAAACATAACCTTACTTAATCACTCGGGACATTGAATTTCTACTTGGACTTGCCCGAAACAACTAATCTAGGCTTCTAGTAAGCATCCTAGTCCAGTAGTCCCCAACCTTTTATGCGCCACAAACCAGTTTAATGTCAGACAATATTTTCACAGACCGGCCTTTAAGGTGTTACGGATAAATACAACAAAATAAAATGATGCAACCAAGAGAAAAACTGTGGTATTTTGTAAATATGATAATAAACGTGAATTCGCTGTGTAATTGTGTAAGTTTATTAGCAGCGTCCTCCTGAAATGCACTAACAACATTAAGAGTAACATCCTCTTCTCTGCCCCTTAATGCTCTCTGGTTACTATGGTAACGCGTAAATATTTCTTTCAAAATAAGACACACAACTACATCATGGGAAAAGACCCAGGGAAACCGAGTTAATGATAAAAACCCTGAAAACCATAAATTTCATACCCGAGCCTCAGCTCTCGCGGCCCGGCACCAAAGGACTCACGGACTGGTACCGGTCCATGGCGCATGGCTTGGGGACCGCCGCCCTAGTCAGTTGGCTGAAGCAACTCAGCTAGTTTCTTTTGCGTAAAGAGTAGCAGCTCTACACTAAAGCCATCCCGTATAGCCAAGCTTCTCACCCACTAACTTAATCTCGAAGGGAGACTCCAGACACCCTTCAGAGGCAGCTTGCATCCACCGTCTCATTCTTTTAGTCAATACAAAGAGTTCATGGCCAAGGTGAGATTGGCAACGTAGCTTGACCAGTCTGAGACTTGGAACTGGTCCACAATCTGGACAGACTTAAGGGATCCTATGCTGAAATAGCTCGTGGGATCACTCAGACACATAAACTCCTTCACCATGATAAGGTGGTGATTTATGGAGGACCTTTCTCTCACTTTATGCCTATACCTGAATATCCTGAACAGAGATGTGAAATATGCTGTGCACAAAATAAATATGTGCACCTTCTAAAATGGTTTTACAAATTAATATATAAATAAATTTATTAGAATTGGTCAAACTGATTATTCAGAGTTGTGATTGACAGTGACTTGCACAGTGTGATAAAGTGTTCACCAAATCCACAGCAAAATCCTTGAACGTTATACTGTACACGTCTATGGTCTTGCTATACATGTTCAAGGATTCAGATATGATAAGTGATAATGGTATGATAAGGAAAAGAGACACATCACATGCTCTGTGACTGAAGTATCTAGATGGCAGCAATTGGTGTGGTTTTTGTGGGGGGGCTTTTGTGGTGCCTGGCTCAATACCATTGACTTCTTCTTCTCTGTAGGCCAGTAATTAGTCAGACTGTTCGGTGGGCTCTGACTTGCTGAGAGTTCTCTGGGGGATTTCCACTTATTATCTGACCGTGAAGAAACTAAGCTTTACATTCCAGGCACAGCAAGTGTCAAACACAATGGACCACCTGGATGAAAATGTAAATTCATTTGTGGACTAGGACAAACACAAGTACGTCTGCACACAATCAATTCAGGCATCTCGCATTCCCTCGACCTTAAATTTTCTCGGCTATTCACACATTATGTTCGCGTTCTGCAAAACTCTCACTAAGATGGTGTAAGCACTCGGCCACATTACCGATTACTGTGACAAACAGTGACGGGCCCGGCTTCTCTCTCTTTTTGACTCTCTTTCCCTTGTCTGTTTTTCTTCATTCTCTCCATCCCTTTCTCGCCTTTCCTATTTCCAAATCTGTATTCAATTCCAAGAGGGTTTATTGGCATGACAGATAACAATACCATGTTGCCAAGGCAAAATGTTATTCGCATTTTATTTATCTGTCAATCCCTGCCTTCCTATCTCCTTTCCTCCTATTAGGAGTCAGTTTTTCAGCTAGATTTAATTTGCCTTATTGGCGCTGAGGTTGCACAGTGTTGCCAAAACATCTAAACAAATTAAAGTTAACATTATCAAATCATCTTTCTTTCTCAATTTCTGTCAATTTCTACTTCCATCTCACTTGCACTGTCTTAGCTTTGGCCCATTTTATCCCCTTTTCCCTTTTTTTCCCCCTGTGGATGTCTATAACAGAGGATAGAGTCTGTTAGAGGCTGAATGATGTCTGCCCTAAGCTCTGGATTCAGACGTCAGTTTAAATAACTATCTAGGATGTAGGGAAGGAGAAGGCACTGCGGTGCAGCCTACATCTGAGGAGGGGACTGACTGTGACCTCTCACCTACCTCATGCAAGCAGACCCATGCTCACTGGCTTATGAAATCCTGTGCGGTGAAAGTGCTCTTTGTTTTTTAACACCTAGTGCTTCCGCTGGGAACGGTGTTGCTCTTGCTGGACATAACCCACCGTTACACTATCACATTCATCTGTTAATATAGTTTCTGCTGGGATTGTCTAGAATAAAGACTGGAAATAAATGTGCCTTGTAACAAAGATGAATTTTGCCTAGTTACTCAGATTCACCCTAGGCACTTTGAAACAGTAAGCATGTGCCTTTGCGATACCTGCGATTGTGTTTGACATGTCAATGTGTGCGTTAGTTGTGTAATGTGGCTTGATCCTGCGGCTCGTTTTCTATGATCCTCAGGCACACATGCTGGCAAACAGAGCACACATACTGTGACTCACATGTTGGAGAGCACGTCATCAAGAGGGCTCTGCTCTGTTCTGTCTTCACTCCCCATTACCCACGCCCCCCTGTTGCCTATTTCGCGGATTATCATTGCACACACACAAATGACACTGGAGCTCTGTAGGCGAGAAGAACTGAGCCATGCCTGACCACTTTCTGCAAACCTGTTTTAGAGTTGAGATATGATAGCCGTGAGTGGCAAACGGCCAGTACAGCCCTGGAGGAAGTAGGATAGTTGGAGGTTTGCTAGAATGGGGTGGAAGTGGGCCACATTAGTGAAAATGAGCAGTATGTCTAAAGTGTCATGGGAAGTCATGTGTTTAAAAACAGGATTAGCTGAGCTCCTAACCTTTTTGGTTATTTTTAGTGTTGCCAACCCAGTGATGGAGACAAGAACTGTTTTTGGTTTTGTGGGGTTTTTTTTCACCTGACACACTAGAGTGTTGTATTTTGGAGTGTGTGAGTATGTGTGGTAGCTAGGGCTGCCACGATTTGTCGACTAGTCACGATTACGTCGACTATCAAAGTCGTCGACGACTGATTTAATAGTCGACGCGCCGTTTGAAACTTTGTACGATCACAAAAGACGCAGGAATAAGTGGCAGGATTTAAGAGTGTAATAACGGACTGAAACAGAAGATGGCAGCATTGCATGTACAAGGATGTCAGCTACCGTTAAACCCCGAAGAAGAAGAAGAAGAAGAAGCAGCTGTGTCCCAGAATTCATAGCGCGGCCCAGCGCAGTTTCCAACAATGGCGGCAGCTAGTTAGTTTTAATGTTACTCTTATTATTCTTTCTGGGTCACAAAATAAACGTTTAACATATTTTCAGGCGAGAATGTAGCTGTGTAAACCTCAAATATCTGCTCAGTTTATCAGGACACCACATATTTTCAAAAGCGCTCCGACGTTTTCGGAGACATCTGTTACCCACTAGCTCGTTAGCGAGCCGGGGGCTAGGTCACTAGCGCCGTGAGAACACCGGACTCCCCGCAAATCGTTTTCAAACCCACCACCGTCTTTCGCTACTCAGGTTAAATATATATGAGTCACTTAGATAACTTAAAATGTTATTGTTTGGCTTTTTTTTTTAGTATTTTATTTGTTCCTGAGTAAATCAGTTTGTCTGAGATTAAAGTTATAGTTTTTACACAGCTGAATAAACGTCAAGCAGACAGCTGATTATCAGAAGTGTGAGATGCTCCAGAATATACTCCAGTGTCCTGTTATATTTTAGATAGCAAGGAGTTTATTAAACTTCACCGAAACAATCTGCAAATTTCATTAAAATTTAATAAACTATCATCTTGTCTTTATTTTTAGTTAGCACAGACCTTAAACACTTAAAGCTGTAAGCTAATGATAGTTATATAAGAGCAGATGCTGCTGGTGCAATAAGCTGTAGTTTTACGTCTAATGGATGATGATCTGATTAGTCGACTAATCGCAAAAATAATCGGTGACTAGTCGACTATCAAAATAATCGTTTGTGGCAGCCCTAGTGGTAGCAGTCAAGTGGTTCATGCCATCACACAAACAACTGGAGGAAGAGGACTTTTTAATTTTGCTTGAGCACACACACAAACACTCCAGTCTGTGGAGATAAAGGAGGAATTAATCTCTCTGATGATGTTGCTTTCCAGCTTCCACATCACAGTGGAAGAGTACAGAAAAGCAAAGGACTGTATAAATTTTATAGATTATATGCCATTACAAATATAAAGATTTAAAAGCTATGCAAAGACAGGAAGTCTATTAATATATTGCATCTATTGTACACAGCAGTACAGTCAAGGGTTATTGTTTTGATGTGAAGTATTCAATAGGGGACTGGAGTGTACAGGCAACCTGGGAGCCACGACTGTTGTTGCCTGGGAGAGCAGAGAGTTTTTTCCATTAATTGCCTCCCTGGAGTTATGTTCTGCAGTCACACTGCTTATGGTGCCCAGTGTCATAGTGTGAAAACAATGATAGGAGAAGGGAGAGAGCGTGACACACCACTGTCTTTCAGGGGGTGTGGAAACACTCATCTCACCCTTCCACCAGGAAGTATTTGACCAATACTCAAGTTGCTGGTGTTCCCACTGAGGTGTTGTAGACATGTGACTACTAACCATGTGGCATTAACTTGACACTTGTGACTGTGACAAAGCAATGTCAAGGTAATAGTGCTAAAGTCACTCAGGCCTAGAGATCAATCCGTGACCATTTGTTAACCAATGATCATGAGAGAAACATGGGTATTCCCCAAGCGGTTGCAAGTAGTTGCTGGATGGTTGGTTGGTGGAAATCACTGGGAAAATGACTGCTAAAGGCTGAGTCACACAGCCCTACAGACTGATCAGTAAACTCCTGGCAACCATCTGTTGCTAGGGAAAAATTCATATTCGCCACCTGGTTAGCAAAAACATACTTGTGATAACTGCTTTGATCGTTTGTGTGGTTGTAATTTGAATGGAGGTGGTGGATTTGTCTGCAAACAGCAGCCAGCTACTCTCTGAGGTCTAGTAAAATTATGAAAAGTGCAACACAAACTGGGACTGTAGACCATTTACCTTCAAAGTAAAAGCTGTGCCATTTTGCAACATGTTGGCTACAGCACTTGTTTCCATTGCTCTTTTTTAGGTTTTACTATTGCTTGGCTAGTAGTTCAATTCAATTCAATTCAATTTTATTTATATAGCGCCAAATCACAACAAAAGTCGCCTCAAGGCGCTTCATAGTTGCAGACAAACATGAAAAACTACAGGCAACTGTGGCAATCTGTTAGCAACTAGCAACCAAATCAATTACTAGGAAGTTTCTGGTAAAGTAACTTGTTTGCAACCAGTTTCACCCATCCTAGCAACTGCTGGTTGTGTCACATGCAACAGGACAGACTACTTTCAAGCAATAGGCACATGATGTCACGTTAGAAACCTCAATAGAAAGGGGAATGTGGGAGCTGTGGAAGATTACCAAAATACCCCAACATCACCACCGCAGCAACAACAGGCAGTCAAGCATACACACATAAACACACACATACATAAAGAAACACAGGGCCAAAGGGGATCTGAGAAAATATGTGAATCAGAAATAAAAGAGCACAAGAAACAGTGAAAGAAGGTTTAAACTATTGTAAACAGGCAGTTCAAATCATTAAATTAACAAAATTATTTTCCATGAACTTTGTTATTCATGCATGTACTATTATATTATCATTTCCAACTAGTGTGTAATCATTTACTACCACACTACTAATCCTATGAAAAGCAGAATTGTTTTCAGTTGTGTTTTGCTGCTTAGCTTTGATTGAGAGGCAAAGAGAAACAGCATG
This sequence comes from Mchenga conophoros, assembly GCF_057382185.1. NCBI lineage: Eukaryota > Metazoa > Chordata > Actinopteri > Cichliformes > Cichlidae > Mchenga > Mchenga conophoros. Next base: position 31,614,538 of record NC_140529.1, read on the forward strand.
CTGTCTTGTCTGGTTGTCCAGCTAATTGTAACAGCATGTTAATGAGACACTAGATTACCCTTATAGCCTTTGACCCTCTGTGGCTACATCACTTCCCTGAAGAAGGCCTGGAAATAATCAGACCTGAACAGATCTTCCCTCGTAGAACCACTTGCTCAGTCTGCTTTCAGTCATATTCCCAATACCCCAGTTAATGTTCATGTCCATCTGGCTGATTTTGCAAATAGCTCATGAAGAGCAAACCAGAGGAGAGACCAACTGTCTTTCAGTCTGTTTTTTTAAAAATAGACTAGAGTGGTAGCTGTAATTTTCTGTCACATGAGGTGAAAGGACCGTGCTCGTCAAAATAAAGTGCATGGCATTTGGGTTGAAATGTGAGCTCTTGATTATGGCCTCCAGATTTATCTCCCACTTCTCCTATGATGGATGGGGCTGAATGATCTACTGGAGGAAATGAACACAAGACAAATAAGGATCTAAGGACAGAATCAACTCTTTGGCCCGTTTATCTCCTATGTGAAGTGGTTGATGAGCTCATATTACTCTGTAAAAGAATTTGGAGCTACGAACTGACCAAACAGCACTGTCTTACCCTTACAGTCTTGGCACGGGTCCATGCATTTCCATGTGCCTGTGGCTCTTGGCACTAGCTCTCACAGAAATTGCATGCAAGTGTATCTCAAGGGGAATAACACAAATACTAGCTTTATTTTAACACATTGCAAGCAACCTTTTTGACCTGGGTGGACCAGGCATGATTGGGCTAAAGCACACCATCTGGTAAGATCAGTAATCACTGACTAAACTTATCCAGGAGGTATTCTCAGAAGCACTGAAGAATTAAAGATTTTGACATTATGATATTGAGTGCTTATGTGTAGGACAATGAGATAGAGGTCATAAAACAAGGGCACAAGTGGAGTAATGATCATGTCATTTCTTCAGCTCTGCCTAAAATGGTGCTCATTAATCGTGATGAGTTGCTATGCATCATCTGCTTCTGGCTGTCAGGTGGAAGATGGATAATCCGGAGGTGTTTCACTGTGGCTAAAGTTGGACCATGCTTTGGGGAGATTTATCAGGCCTGTACAGGCAGTCACTGTCTTAGGTGTTAAGGGGATGCCCTGAGGGTGACTGCCCTTTCTGGCTTTCCAAAAAACAAAACAAAAAAAGATGAAGATACAAGAGACAAGGTCAAATTAAGTGGCTTTGGTTACATTTATCTTGTATTGGAGGTTAAACAAACCATAGCTACCGATATGGCTCTGTAGTAATGGAAATGCCCTTTTGAAAGAGTCTCAAAGGTGTTGTGCTTAGAGTCTTAAATAGCAGTAATTTGTGGCTTGGTTTAGGTTTTTAATGTACTGTTCTTTGTGCTATGCATTATTCAGCAAGCCTATTTTCCAAGTTTTAAACCAGGCCATGTGCATTCAGGCTATCTAGCTAACCACAGCTCTGTGTGGAAATAGGACAGTGCTGTGTACTCTCACCAGTTAGACTAACAGACCTAAAAGCTGAAAACGTTCCAGCATGTCATTGCAGGTGGTGTTTGCCAGTTGCATTTTACAAGTTTTATTTTAAAACTTACAAAAATTTAGCCCAGGGCTGTGTAGAGCGATGTCTCCTTTTCAAATTATTCAAATTATTAGGTTTCACTGCAGTTTGTCATTCTCTCAGATTCTATATTGTACAAAAAAGATTGAAAACAGATTAATTTCTGGGGCTTTCCTATGAGAGAAATCATACCATCGTATCATCCAACACTGCGTCTCATCTCTTAAAATGTTTATAAGAAATAGTCATTACTAAATCAGAATCAATATGTGATTTAAAGTTATTAATGTGTGATTGATAATTAGTAATAACTTATTAAAATTTAATAGTTTGTCATATTTAAATTATTAGCAGATGGGAGTGGTGCATCGTTGTCTATCTTTACCTTTTAGCAGCTATAGTATGGGATTTTCCTTCATTTAATTCAGTGTGGATTTACATATCCACATATAGATATATTTAACTATAGACATAATGCTATCTTTTTGTTTCCTTTCTGCTTTTGAAATCACATATAATGTCTAACATGAAACTCATTTTCTCTCATCCAACTCTTCCCTACCCCATTTTGTTCCCAGGATGGTTCCAAACAGAGGCAGGTGAGGAAGAAAACGGTATCCTTCAGCTCAATGCCGAGCGACCGCAAGATCAACAGCACAGCTGCTTGTATGGCCTTCATGATGGAGGGTTGTGAAATGAAGAAGGTGCGCTCCAACTCGCGTATGTACAACCGCTACTTCCTGCTGGATCCGGACATGCACTGGTTGCGTTGGGAGCCATCCAAGAAAGATTCGGAGAAGGCTAAACTGGAAATCAAGAGCATTAAGGAGGTCCGTTTGGGGAAAAAAACTCCTGTTCTCCGCAGCAATGGTCTCTCTGATCAGTTTCCTGATGAATGCGCTTTCTCTATCATCTACGGGGATAACTACGAGTCCTTAGACTTAGTGGCTAGCACAGCAGATGTTGTCAGCACCTGGGTGATGGGCCTGAGGTATCTGGTGTCTTATGGCCGCCACACTGTGGATATGGTGGAACAGAGTCAGCCAAGTCTACGAACATCTTGGATTGGATCAGTGTTTGAGCTAGCAGATGTGGAAAAGGAAGGACACATAGACCTATTCAGAGCCACCCAGATAATTAAGGGGCTCAACCCTGGAATGAAAGAGTCTAGGATACAACTGAAATTCAAAGAACTCCAGAAAGCTAAAGACCAGTACGGAGAGGCAATTAACTTGGACACTTTTGTTGAGGCCTACTGTGAGCTATGCACACGGCCAGAGATTTTCTTTCTGCTGGTGCAGTTCTCCAGTAACAAGGAATATCTTGACAGCAAAGATCTGATGCTTTTTGTAGAGGTAGAGCAGGGTGTGGAAGGAGTAACAGAGGACATGTGCAGGGATATTGTTCAGAAATTTGAGCCATCTGCTGAAGGCAGGGAGAGAGGCTACCTCTCCATTGACGGTTTTACACACTACCTCCTGTCCTCAGAATGCCACATTTTTGACCCCCAGCACAAACGTGTATGCCAGGATATGACTCAGCCTCTTTCCCATTACTACATCAACTCCTCGCATAATGCTTCCCTTCTGGAGGACCATTTCTGGGGTTCGTCAGACATCAGCAGTTACATCCGAGCTCTGAGGATGGGGTGTCGCAGCATTGAAGTAGTTGTATGGGATGGCCCTGATAATGAACCAGTAGTGTATGTGGGAAGTTCGGTAGCCTCACAGCTAGCTTTCTCTAAAGTTCTGGACATTATCAACCAATATGCTTTCGAGAGCTCTGAGTACCCCCTTATTCTCTGCTTAGTGACCCACTGTTGCATTCCCCAGCAGAGGGTCATGGCACAGCACACGAAGAAGATTCTCGGGGACAAGCTGTATATTGACTCACCCAACAAGGAGGAAAACTACCTACCCTCTCCTGAGAAACTCAAAGGTAAAATCCTCCTTAAAGGCAAGAAGCTGCCACCCAGCTGCAGTGATGCTGAAGGGGATGTGACAGATGAGGAGGAGGGTCTGGAAATGTCCCAAAGAGTGGGAAATGATGAGAAAGACCAGCTGAATGGCTTGGGCTGTAAGATATTCAGGCTGTGCAGAGAGCTGTCTGATCTTGTATCTCTCTGCAAGTCAGTCCAGTTCAGGGACTTTGAGTTCTCTAAGAGGGAGCAAAAATACTGGGAAATATGTTCCTTCAATGAGGTAGATGCAAACAAGTTTGCTAATGAGTTTCCAGAAGAATTTGTCTGCTATAACAAGCGCTTCCTCTCCAGGGTATATCCCACTCCCATGAGGATTGATGCCAGCAACATGAACCCCCAGGATTTCTGGAAATGTGGCTGCCAGATTGTGGCCATGAACTATCAGACTCCAGGTCTGATGATGGATCTCAACCTAGGGTGGTTCAGGCAGAATGGCAACTGTGGGTATGTTTTACGGCCAGCCATTATGAGGGCGGAGGTGTCCTACTTTAGTGCCAATGCTCGGGACTCCCTTCCAGGAGTGTCTGCACAGCTTCTTCACATCAAAGTCATCAGTGGGCAGAATCTTCCCAAGCCTCGTGGTTCTGCTGCTAAAGGGGATGTGGTGGAGCCCTACATATATGTGGAGATCCATGGCATACCAGCTGACTGTGCTGAGCAAAGAACCAAGACTGTGTCTCAGAATGGTGACAACCCTATTTTTGATGAGAGTTTTGAATTCCAGATTAATTTACCTGAACTTGCAGTACTGCGTTTTGTGGTTCTAGACGATGATTACATCGGAGATGAGTTCATTGGCCAGTACACCATCCCATTTGAGTGCCTACAGCCAGGCTATAGGCATGTCCCTCTACAGTCTCTTACAGGAGAGTTCTTACCCAACACGACCCTGTTTGTTCACGTGGCCATCACCAACAGACGTGGTGGAGGAAAGGGTCATAAGAGGGGTATATATGTCAGGAAGAGTAGGAAGGCCCGGGAGTACACCACCACCAAGACCACAGGAATCAAAGTAGTGGATGAGCTCTTCAGAGCTTCCACCCAGCCTCTCAGGGAGGCCACAGACCTCAGAGAAAATGTGCAGGTAAGGAACTAAATACTAAGAAAATATTAAGTTACAGTTCGAAAACTGGCTTCTCAGTCTATAGATGGCTGGGGTGGAGTTTGTGGATGTGCTCTGCATCTTCCCCCATCACTTCCTTTTGATTTAAAAGAAAAGTACAAGGAAAAAACTGCCATAAGTGATTCCACAGTACAGATCAGTAGAACATCAAATTCAGATATGATTTTCTGTGGTAATATGGTATTTAAACTGGCTTATATAATGCAATATTTTCAGCACACATAGGTTAACCTCCTAGGACCTGGCGCCCACATATGTGGATATCACATTTTGGGTTATTTAGACCAAAATACTCAATTTTGCTCTACAAGGGCCTGATATCCACTTACGAGGACATTATACTGCTACTTTTCTATCGAAATTTTAAACGAATATCCTCATATGTGGCTCTTATTTTTCATAAAAAATTTTTTTAAAAAGGTTAAAAAAATATCTGGTAATTCTTTGTTTTGACATTCATCGGGCCCCAATATGCCCAAATATCAAAGAGAAATTAAAAATGCATGCTGTGGAAGAGTTCGGGTCTTAGGAGGTTAAAGACCGCATTAGAGTAGTTTATTTTTTAAGTTTACCAGTTTTTTTCTAAACATTTTACCCTGATTTTGAGGTTATAAAACACGCTGATAATATTTACTAACCCTTTTTAGCCATTTAATTAATAATTTGTATAATATCAAGGCTTTCAAAATAAATTTACATAATATTTTATTGCATCCGTAGCAATAAAATCCATTGTAAATGTTTTGCATTGTACTTAGTTCACTTGCTATCGTGGATAGAGGCTTGTCACTAATTGTGCTCTATTAATGTAATAAAAGAAAGGGGCAATAAAGCGACATTGGTGTACAATTCTAAAGTTTATGAATAGTGTAATCATTAATGAGGGACAATTACTGCCCCAGGATGACGAGTGGGTTGCTAGGCACTTAGTGCAGTATTTTAATGCTCCTCTCAGCTCAAATGAAGATTTGTAAGCACTGTGTATATTTGTCTGACAAGCACCAGCACGGGCCTTTCAGTGTCTTTGTTGGTGGTCATTAATATATGGTGTGTGGCAACTGCAGAGTGGTATAAATGCTTGTGCCATTTGTGCTGCCTACAAATTATAACTCAACTAGAGCTGGCTAGAGGGGTTTTTTTTGTTGTTGTTGTGTGTGTGTGTTCTTAAGTTGCTAGTTTACGTCGGCAGCCTCTTGTTTTGTCGTGTTTGAAGGAGGTCATTTTTGTACACTGCTGAAACAGCTCCAACAGCAGTGTTCCATCTTCCACTAAATAGTAGATTTCTAAGTGAAAGAAAAGACTAAAATTAATAAATATGTGCCTTTTTGTTCTTCTTACTTGCCTATTGATCATATGTGTAAAGGAGCCCATCACTGGAGAGAAATGGGAGATTTAATCTTTTCCTCAAAGTCTAGTTTTAAACATTACTGTAAATCACTTTACACACTTGTGCACATGGAACAAAGTAGTGATATTTTCTTTGTTAACAGAATAAGTTTCTGGACTTTTTTCAAGGATAGGCAGAGCTCATCCTCACTAACATCTGATGGAAACTCAGTCATTTTGTTCTATAAGCCAGCTTGAAATATGACAGAAGCGGCTCAGTTCAGAGAAGAGCCTCCAGGCATACTCTTAGTAGGCTTTTAAGGGGTAAAAAGTTAGTTCTTCAATACACTTGCTGTATAACTGGTGAATTTTTATAGTGGCAAACTTGACTGGATCAAATATGTAATGATGATGAGTTTTTTTATAAGTAGAAATTAAATTTGAGGTGCATGCAGCACATCGCTTTCACGTATCATGATCATGAGGTCTGTTTGTCTTCAGATAGCAGCAACCTCAGTCTAATGGTAAAGCAAACAAAAGACAGACTGAACTAAATTAGCAGAGATGTAATGATGATTAGAGATCCCGTGGCATGCAGTCATGCATTTTTTTGTTGTGGAAATGGGCATGTTCTGAAAAAGGGCTTCATTATACCTATCAGCATGGGAGAAAATACGTTTGTGTTCTAGGGTGAAACCGATCCTGTGATGCAGAAGAGGATTTTCTTTGTTCAAATTTTTTTTGTGTAGTTAAACCTATTAATACAAGCAGTTAGTCAGCACCACTGACTGAAATAAACGAATAAATAAAAAAATCCCCAGCTTGACAAAACATTTTGACATGTGGCATAATCACATGTTTTTCTTTTTGGCATGAACTAAAACCTTGAGTTTGTCATAAGGTCCTCTTAATCTTTACTTTGATGTCTGTCAGCAGAAATTATTAATAAGTCATGAAATATGGCCCAATCTGTCTTATAAATCTCTGACAACCTAATAAATATTCTTACTTTTGTAAGAGTCAAATAAAATTACTAATGCAGATTAAGTATTTCGTTGCAGGCGTGCCATGTGTCACAGTTAAGACCCTACAGACTTTGTTCTGTAGCTATGATTCATCTCTCATAACAAATGGCTTTAGAATTTTAATTTATAAGGCTTCATGAAAAATGCTTGGTGGTTGAAAGTGAACGTGTGTTCAGCTGATGCGATCGTGTTGGCACCTCTTATTAAACCACATTTTCCTCTGGTTTGAAATGTAAATACGCCTTTTTGAAACGAAGAGATAAAAGTTGATGAAATAGATGAAAGAGGTGAAGTTATGAGGGAGGCTTTAAAGAGAACAAATAAAGGTGTTTTTAGAATGAGGCATATTGCCTTTTAAATGTAAAATAATGGACATATGGGAAGGGCTTGTACAGACCAGCTGCAGAGAGAGCGGTTCTGTGGATCTGGAGACAGCTGAATGAAAGGATCTGTGGCCAAATACCCACAAGGCGACAACTAGACACTCTTTAAAAAAACATATCTGTTGTACTCAGTGTGCACACACGCTTATTTTTTTAATATATTAAGCAAAATGAATTATTTGATTGCTTTCATTCTTTCAAATAAAAAGCATTATTTCACCTCACTTAGCTCTTCTAAGACTCCTTCATCCTTAAGCTGCAAAGCTTCCAGGTGTTCTGCTTTGAATAACAAAGGAACAAGAAGTACATTTGAATATTAAAAAGACTAAGGGAATCCATGAACATTGACCAGTGAGCTATTATAATAAGTTTGCATTTTTAATATGTGGATCCATCTACGCAGCAGATTAATTACTTCTGCGGGAGACTTGAATAAAGTCCTTTTCTGAGTGCTGCTGCCCGTGAATGTTACAAAGTGTTGATGGATGAGAACTGCTGCCAGCCTGGATTTTCTTTTTATTTGCTGAAAATCATGTGGGCCACCATTGGCGCGTTCACCATCACTTAGTGCTGCGGGCAAGAGAGAAGAGAGAGATTCGGAGATAGAAGCAGAAAGACAGACAGAAAAGGGCAAACTGAAACAAAAGCAAGGTCCTAACTGGACACAGAGCTCCCATTTGGGAAATGCTGGAAGAGGAACAAAGTGGGGAAGGGAGTAATTAAAAACACAAGCCTCTCATTGGGTTTTGTAACACCATGGCTTGGAAAGACTGCGGCTTTTATTGCTCAACAATTATCAAAAAACATTTACTCGTGTCGTCCCAAGCACACATGCGAGGAATTATACAAAACATAATGAATGTTAATAACTTTAGCTCAGACCACACTGAGACATAAACACATGCAGCCACACATGCTGATCGTTCAGGCACACGCATAATCACACAGTGGTTTTTAATCCAGAGCCCCAGAGCTGTCCCACTTCCACCATTGTGTTTCTCTGTAGCTGTGCTCAGCGGTCCAAGGGGTGTTAACCGTGTATGGTGCTCAGCATACAGATCCTGTGTCCCCTGACCACCCTCTTTGTCTACTGTAAAGTTGGGCCTCCCAGTGACAGCATGTCCTCTAACGTATGGGGATTTTTCTGCAGGCCTAGCCCAGGGAGACAGCTGGTTTCCCAAGCAGCAGCCTCCACTGTGTGGACGGATTTCCAAACACTAAACACTAAACTGTTTTCTTGCTATCTCATACTCTCTCTTTCGTCACTAAATTTTAACACCCTCTCATACCTTTTTGTTTTCTCAGTGTTTCTCATTAACTGCCTCTCCTTTTTTTTGCTTTTTCAGTTACTCATGCTTCAAACATGACTGTTTGTTCACACTCCTTCCCTTTCTCCATCCCTTTCTCTTCTCTCACCTCACTCGTTCTCAAGGATAAAGTCTGCTTGCTTAAATTCCCACGCTAGCAAAAGAAGAAATTAGAGTATGTGCTTACTAAATGTTTATGTTAGGTGGTTTCTTTTTGAGGAATTAGTAAGCAGATTCAGTATTAGGTTGCAAATAAATTCCATGACTATAAACACATTTCAGTTTTATTTAAAGTGCTATTGACAGCTGTGCAGAATTCTGTATTTTGTTTTAGTTAACTGCACAAGCAAGTACCTGTAAGACACTAAAAAAGGCAAAATTACCCAAGGTTTTTAAAGATTTGGCTGAAACAATCCTTGTCGACGATGGCATTGCACTTACTACAGTGACACATACTGATCAATGGAAGTACTTTAAGATTCAGTATCATGCTCAAGGCCTCTTGAATCTGTGACAAGAGGGCGACTGAGGTTTGGATCACGCTCAGTCGTCAGTGATAGGCATGCAAACATGATTTGCTGAGATAGAGATTTTAGATGATTTATTTTTGAGCAGACTGATATTATAGGAAGTGGGAATAATTTTAGGGTCATCGTGGTCATCAAGAAAAACACTGTGCTGAAGTATGTTGTTTCTGATCAGGCGGGAAACTCATAAGTCTATTTAACTCTATTAAATCTCTTTACTTAAACTGATCTGTAAAATGTAGTTGTATTCTATTAGGACAACTATGATTTCATCAGTCACCAAGTGCAATATATCAACAGGAATCTTCCTTTGCTGGATACATTGGCAGTTGAGATAAACATTGTAGCAGCTATTCTGAGACCAATGACATACAAGGGCACAGAATGCTGTTTATAGAATATTTATGTTTATTGATTTATTTGCATTTTAACATTAACGTCTCCTTTTAATTAATGGAGGATCTTGAAATTAATGAACCAGGAACTGGTTAAGTATAAGCACTATCACTTATATATTAAACAATGCCCACACAAATGTGTCACACAGTCTTTTTTATGTCCACCATTTGAACCTGTTTATAGCCAGATTCCTATTTTCTTATGTGGGTGCTTTCTTCCCAGAATGCAATGGTGTCCTTCAAGGAGCTCTGTGGTCTGACCCCTGCAGCCAACATGAAGCAGTGTATCCTGACGGTGTCTACATGGCTGATGAACAGCGAGAGATCGCTGAGGGTAACTGTGGACCTGAGCGAGACCTATCCCACCATGGAAGCTCAGGGTGTTGTGCCTGAGCTGCTGCGCAAAGTACTGAACGCCTATGACATGGTAAAAAAACAACAAACAAAAAAAAACCAGCACACACAGAAAAGAGTGAATGCCACCACCTTTGACACTGTCAGGCAAACAAATGCGTTAATAATACAGATGTGCGTAAATGTTATGTGAATGGTTCTGAATTTTGCACTGGAAGTACTTTTGTGTTTTCCTTTTAATTTCAGTTATTAAAATTCAGTTCACACAAACATTCAGACACTTGATTACATTTCGCGCTGCGTGTGTGAGGACAGACAGTAACACCTGTCCTTTATCGTGCAGCATCCAAGTAAATATCGATTTGGGGAAACGATGAGATCTCAAAGCATAAAGCCTTCAAGTGTAACAACAAAGTCTGTGCTGGGATGATGTGATTTGCATTTCTTGTCCCGTGCAGATTTTCATACATGCTCTGCTTACAAAGGTAAACTAGAAAAAAAGGCAAAGCAGAGAGTAAACTTGTTCCCTGCCTTATTGCCTGATTGCTTAACATTTCAGGTGTTAACACAGCTGGTTGAGTTTTACATGGCTTCTAAACATTGCTCAAACCAGCTCAATGACCAGCCAGATTATATAGCTTCAGTTACTCATTGTATTATTTCACACGTCCTTCTCTGTCTTGCCTCCTCTCTTGCAAGAAAACCATATTTTTCACCCACTCGACATTGGCTGTGCTCAGAAAGGGGGTTGGAGGACGCTGCCTGTAATTAGTCATCACCCGCTGTTTGTCCTGCCCTCCTCTCTTGTGAGACTTAGTGGGAGCTGATGAAGTGAACGAGTAGTGAGGAAAAGGTTGTAGCATGCACACTGCTCAGGTCAACAGCGCTCCTGCTGTTGACACCTACAGATGCACGCACACATCAGTAGGAGCACAGGGCACAGCTCCACGTACAGTACAGTCTGCTTTGGCTTCACAGCAGAAGGCTTGGTCCTATCAAACCAACTCTCCAGTCTACTTACAAAAAGGTTTTTGGGGAAGAAGCCAAAAAACAAGTCCCAACTCTCATGTTTCTGTTTTAGAAAAAAAATGGCAAAATCATACACGTGCAAGTGTCTGTTTGATGTTCATTATTCTCTCTCTTTCTCTCTCTCGTGACAAATCCCGTCACCTCCCCCGATTTATTTCCCAGTGTTTTTTCTAGCACTAGTAATTGTTCTGTTAATTGTGTTATGTTAGAGGTGTGAGCTACTTACAAGACCAGAATGTAATGCAGCTTAGAGATATGCTGCATATTTTTTTCACTTTTGTAAATGGCCATGAAATTAACAGTACTAACTCCAGTCTGTGGGGTTTAGTGAAGATTTTTCATTTAGAAATATAGATTGATGACATATTATACATGAACATTTTTTCTATTTCTATTGTCATCTTAACCCATACCCATTATGACATTTTTGTCCCAAATGGCTTCCCTTTTCATAATTTCTGCATTTAAACTACTTTTCTTGAAAAGATCAAAACAAGAAGAGGCATGTGCATGACACACACACACTTTAAGAGTCCACTTCCTGTCTCCCACATGAGTGTGAAACTTCATTAGCCTCCTCCTCTGTGCTGTAGCGATAGTCCAGCTGCTCCTCATCAGCACTGTGGTATGATGTCTACGGCTGAGAGTATAACTTTTCCATTAATAATACTGATACTAACAGAGAGACCTGTCTAAAGCATGTTTTGTTAGATAATTAGGAAATAATGTCTGTTTTAAGACTCATTAACTGCTGACATACCAAACACGTTGCTTGCAAGTACATTCGTCTCGTGAATTTTACCCAACTTATTTATATAATTGCATAAAAGACAAAAGAAATCTCAGCCGTGTTGTTTATATGCCCAATTAATTCGAAAGAATTTTCTGATTATGATCTGACCAGAATTAATCTAATCAGACATTTACATGGCAGCTTTGTTGCCTTAATTGGGTTAGGCTGAATTGTTATTGTCTCTGTAAACGTAGCAATTAAGAGCTCATTCCAAATACTTCAAACTGAGCCCTGACTGAGGGGATCAAATCTGTTATAAATGAACAAAAACAATGTGGCAGGAAAGACAACTCTAATTTTTTTTTGAAGTGTTTACCTCTTAGCATTTTTATTTGTTCTCATCTTTATATTCATTGATTGACCACAACATTAAAACCACTAACGTGCCAAAATAGCTCTGGCATAAGCTACCTCAGGGGATGACAGGCACTGTAATGTTGGCAGTCCATCCTGTTGCTTAGAGCCCTGTATTACGAAGCATACCCAGACTATCTTTCCATTATCTGGATTCACTTACCCTAATACTGGCAATTGGGATAAGCAGTCACTTAAAGCTGGTTATCAACTCGTTAAGTTAACCCAAGATTTCCCCCCTGCTCGTTCACATGAAAAGAGCCGTGTTGGCAGCATCTGATCAATCACAGACATGAAGGAGTATATCAGAAGTAGAGCAGCTGATTTTACAAAGGAAGATAAAACTATACCACAGAAAAATATGCAGCTTTTAAACACATAATACAGTGCAGTGTGAGCGTGTGTGAGAGTAAAAACACTATAGAGTAAATATAATGTAGTGCTGAAAGTGTCTGCTTTGAAGACTGGAAAGAAAGCTTGCAAAAATGCTGACTTTGTAATTTAACAGACTTATCAGTATCATAGCTCTATCATTAAAAGCTTCCTGTCATGTTCGACTCAAATCTTTACAACTTACAACTTTACAACTTAAAACACTCATAAATATTGTGTTTTACATCTGATTGCCTCAAGGCCTTAAGCCATCCTCCACACTATGCACTTGAACGTATGAAAGTGATGAGCACCTCTTTCATTGAATTTTGAGTGTTTTTTATCAACCCAGTTACATCTGTGGTGTTCCCGATCAAAAGTGAGCGCCATAGGAAATGAATGGGAATCCACTCGACCCCCCCCCCCCCACCCCCACCCCCCACCCATTGGCCCTTGACCCCCTAAATGGCCCACTGAACTGAATTTGGTGGTGAAAAATGTTTGTTATGCTAATTTAAGAGCTGTTAAAACTGAACGGTCAATTTTGACTGGGAAGAATTCGATGGATTATAATCGTGTATTTCATTAAGTTATTGTTTAAAAGACAGTTTTGGTTTTTATTCTTTGTCAGATAACTCCATATGTCCAATGTGGACAAAGCCAGCAACACAGTGAATTACTTTAACTGAGGTGACTAGCAAACAGCTTGCTAGCTATCCGACGCCTACCTGCTTCTTTCTGCTGTAAATTTTAATGTGTGTCTTATAAGGACTGATTCACTTTTAGAACCACCTTCAAGTGGCATTTCGAAGAACTGCAGTTTTTGGGGGTTCTTCCAGTGTGGTTTCATTTTTTCAGACCTGGAGGGTGCCGCTTGGGGTTGCGCTCCGTGGATTGGGCTTGTTCTGGCACATCCCTCTGATGCTCGATTGGATTCGGATCTGAAGAATGTCGAAGCTGAATGAATTCCTTGAGCTCTTTTTCATGTTCCTTGCACTGATCCAAGGAACATTGTCCTGTCTCGGAGGGGGGCGGGGGTGTCATGTTGTGTTGGAGATTGCCTTGTCGAGGGTGGTAATATCCACATGAATGCAAATAATCCAAGGTTTAGATGATCGAGTTTATTCACTCTGTCATTGCTTTTAATGGTGAGGTTGATTTCTTTTCTATACTGGGAGGCCCTGGTAGGGAATTAAGGTGTTCTACAAATTAACTCCATGTCTTCTTTTTATTGTAGCTGATCCAAACCAGCAAAACGCTGATCGAGTCAGCTGATGTGGTCTACTCCAAGCTCACACAAGCACAACGAGCAGGTATGTACCACTGTTTAGTCACTGTTGAAAAATGCTGACCGTTATCTAAACAAATTAAAAGAAAGAAGATATGAATGTGTAAATAAGGATTTTAAAAAAAGAGGTTCAGATAAACGGGGTGTTAGCAGCAACATTCCATGACAAAATTTATATTTATAACTGGAAACTTGAGTCAAGTTGATATTTATCCTTCCCGTTGGCTGTTAAAAATGTGTGATATTGTCCTGTTCCTTCCTGCATTCAAAATCTTTCTTCTTATGACACTTAAAAAAATAAGTGTTTCTATGAAGCAAAGCAGGAAACTGCAATCTCTCTGCTACTGTGATGAAAATGACTCATAATTCAAGGACAAAATTTATGAGAAATGATTTAAATTACCTCTCTTACTGGCACATTTCATTAATTTGTTTAAGACAAATAAGATCCACAAGAAAACAGCCTGTGTTTATTTAAGGAGGGATGGATGTTTTCAGCTTCTCTGCTTTAATCCCAAATGAATCATGTGATTTACGAATGTGCATCCGCGCCCTTTTAAACACATTGTGTGTCATGTCCCCCTGCCCAGCAGAATGAGCATTGTGTGTCTACTCCTACAGCATCTGCATCAACATCAACAGCCGTGGCTGCTGTCAATAGAGCAGGCCATCATCAGTGAGTCAGCAGAGTAGTAATCATGTCAGTGGGCAGGTGAAAACAATCATCCAGCCACACAGACAAAGGGCTGCAGGAGAAAGAGGACAGAGAGCATAAACATCCTTTGAGAGGAGGAGAGAAATGAAAAGGTTTGACAAAGAGGGGGAGGGATGGAAATGGTGAGAAAGGACTGAATTAACAAAGCATTTTATCAGTGCAGTCTTTTAAAAGGGCTGCTTGATGCAAGAGGTCCAGTGTTTTAGGAGAGAGGATAAAATTGGCCATAATAAGATCATTAAGGGAGAAATGGCTTAAAATCAAGAAATCCTGTGGCTTGTCTTCTCGAGCCTCTTTTAAATTCAGTGCTAATTCTTCCTCATTTGCCTTGCTGCTTTGCTATGCAGCAGTGCCTCTGCTGAAGAGCTCCTCGAAAAAGAGCTCAGTTTGAATAGTGACATCTTCATTTTTCATGTTAAGACATTTTATGGCTACAGGAAACCGAAAGACATGATTGAAACTAATGAACATGAATAATAAACTAATGAACCTGCAGATTTGGCTCCGTTATAGACCTGGTGTGAACTTGAAAATGTGTATTTTATTTTACATTTTATGTGTGAAAACTGGGGTTGGCTAATTGGCTCATGTCAACCCAATATCTTGAGGCTGTTAAGTCCACTTTAAGCCTGCTTTACTCCCCGGTGTCACTCAGAGGCAGACATATGCTTAACACCCCTGACCACAGCAAGCCAAGCTGATATTTGTGCAGCGCAGTTACACAGTGAAGTAGGCTAAACCCTGGAGCTTCAATCATAGAGATGCCCTCCCGCTCCAAGGTTCCCCAGTGCAGAGCTAGAAGCATCTTCAAAGGCGATGACAGGAGAGTTAAGCAAAGCTTAAGCCTCACACACAGCCACGCCACAGCCTCAATCACATCAGTGTCCGCTAAAAATCAGAGGTTTCAGCTTTGTGTGCTGCTGCAGACACATGAAAATGTTTTAAACAGAACAGTAATAAATGAACCGTGTTCTGTTTTGTAGATTAAATGTATGCTTCTCTGACATAACTGAAATAACATTCAAAGGGGCTCATCAAAAGCCTTCCAATGCAAATGAAATGCAAATATTAAAGTTTTTCTAAATGTAAGTTAAAAGAAACATACAAGGACACCAAAGGTAGGAGCAGCAGCCTTGAGGGGCCTCAGCTGCATGCCAAACACAGCATTTTTCCTATTACTCACTCTAATTCCCTCTGCCCCAAGCACTCACACACAAGCCTTCGTCCAAACCATGCAGTTCTCAAATATACATCTCCTCCGTGTGTATGCGTATCCATACTTTCAGGCCTTGTAGCTTTGATGGCAGTAAATGAGGCAGAAAAATAAAAACACGTTGGCCAAAGAGCAATCGTTTTCAGTGACACAGTATAACATTACAGCAGGCAGCAAAACAAACACTTTCCCCAACAGAGTTTAGAAAATTTAACTTACTTGGCTTTTTATGGATAAAGTTACCTATTGCCTAAAATGAAAATTGGAAAATGGGAATTATAAGCTTTAAATCTAATCTTGTTGACTTAAGTGAATATAAAGGCAAGTTAGCCTTTATTAAGTCATTTCAGCTTAGAATAAACAGAGCAGAGTGAACCTAACACCAGTATTTGATACCATACTTGTTTAGTTTTTGCAGCTTCACTTGCTGCAATGCCATAATAATTCGCTTAATATTGTAAGGTTGCTCCCTGTGCAGCAACACATGTAATCACATTTGGTATAAAGAACAAAAATACACATTTGTATTTGTGTTAGAACATTCTTGAGGACACACTATGACACCACCAGCCTGAACTGTCAATACAACGCAGGTTGCTTTCAAGTTGTTTGTGCCAGATTCTGACCCTACCATTGGAATGTCACGGCGGTATTAGAGACTCATCGGACCAGGCAACGTTTTTTTTCCAGTTTCCTGTTGTCCAGTTTTGATGAGCCTGTGTGACTTATAGCCTCAATTTCCTGTTCTTAGCTGACAAAAGTGGCACCTGATGTGGTTTTCTGCTGCTGTAGCCCATCTGTTGCCTTGCTATGAGCTCAAAGCAGTCTGGCTATTCTCCTCTGACCTCTAGCATCAGCAAGCATTATGGTCTAGAAAAGTTGGATACTGGATTCTTTTGGACCGTTCCTTGTAAAGCTCATGGATGGTTATGTGGAAAATCCTAGTAGATCCAGGTTTCTGAAATAACTAAAACTAGTCTGTCAGGCACCAACAACCCACTTTCAAAGTCACTTAACTCACCTGCGTAAACTTCAGCAAGCTGTTGTACAATGTCTGTCTGACTTAATGCATAGAGTTGTGTCATGTAATTGACTTATTGGATATTTGCATTAATGAGCAGTTGAACAGGCACTTCTAATAAAGGGGACACTGAGTGTATGTATATGTACAGATGCAGAAGCAGTATTGGTGGTCCAGGTGGTTCCTTAAATTTAAAATCTGCTGTTGGCAGAACAGCAGATGCAAATCTTACTTCTCTTGTCTAACCCTCTACCAGCAGATGAACATGGAAACAAACCCCAACATTTTGCTTCATGCACAAAGGTCACCTGCTTAATCACATGCTAATTTGGACTTTTTATTTCTTTATACTACTAACCAGACTAATGACTAATGATCAGTGATCACAAACCTGACCGCAGGCTTTTAGTTCCCTGTTGGAGCACTTAAAATTCAATATACTCTAAGGTTATTGTGGATTATTTTACTGTAACATATAAAAGATGCTGCTTCATCTTTAAGTGTTCAGATGTTTAGTTTAACATAAATATGAAACTAACGCAAAGCAAAACATACTGAGCTGCTTGTTGTGAAACTTCTCTAAAATGACAGAATATATGTTGGTGGACAAATAAAATTCTAGACAGACTTTCTGCAGTAATGCTACAGTGTCACTGTCCCTAAATAGACTTTCCCCTTGTTTTTATCATGTTCTTAACCTGTGTCTCAGCTCATTAAAATGATTTCTTACCCCTGGAGAAAAGAAACGCCATGCATTGCACTGGGTTTGACTCGACTCCCCCACCAAAACTCGGCATCATTCTGATGGCTTGGAAAGCATGAATTTACCTATCTTGATAGATTGACAAGTACTGAATGCATCCTTCAGAAGCCATTTCATCAACCATATGATTATGTACATATTGACAATGACAGTAGCATCAGCCTGAACATAGAGAGTCAGTGAGAGGCATGTGAAGCGTGAAATGATGGATTTGCACGGAATAGAAGGTTTTGTCCTCACGATCAATCCAGAAGTCGAAGTTATAATTTTGTTATAATGGCTGTGTGAGAAGCAGAAAAGGTGCTAATGGACGACAGGCTGTCAGTATCCAAAAGAGAATGTGGAGTAGGATCCGTGAGTATGTTCGCTTCATGTAAGCACATGCACTCATTGATTTTAGGACCTGTGATTGAACCTGACACTTTTGCCCTAGACATTAAAATTGTTCTCTGCTCATCAGCTAAATGCTGTTGTGACAAAGCCATAATCACACCAATGGCCACGATCTGAATGATAGGCTCAAACTATCCTCTTACATCCTAACCTGCCCACTGGCACATTGCTCATTTTAAGAGTAGGAAGTTAAAAATGGATAGTTTGGGGTTGCTGTGGTTTTTAAGTCTCACCAGCACCGCCTCCTTCCTTCCTGTGCACAGTTTTTCCCAGTTATTATTGCAGCTAATCAGTTCAATTTGGGCAGTGAAGCTGACGTGTTGATGAGGATGGAGAGGTGTTAGATAATTCCCCTTGGGCACTATTGATGGCTCACTATCACACACATAATGTGGGACCAGGAAAACAGCTGGGATGCACACTCTGGCACCTCCAGATGCTACCACTGTGTTTTTGTGCACATTGTGTACACTGGCTTATTTGTCTGCATGCATATCTAATCTGTGTGTGGGTTTCCAGTCATTCTCCCCACTAGCCTCTGCTTCACCAGCTTATTTAAAGATTTGTTCCAGCAGTGTTTCTTAAAAATGTAATGCATAAGCTTTGTTGTATTCAGAATTCATTTAGATGTGTATGTGTCGTGGTGTACTAGTTCGTCAGTGCACCGATTTACTCACATCGCAAAGAACAGAGCATTCATTTTCAGATGCAAATGTGGCATGACTGTACCTTTGTATGAAGGTGATATACTTGGTGATCAGATGATATAAATACTTAAATACACACATCCTGGTCGTAGGAGAAAGATTCTAAGCAGAGATGCCTAGAATGTGGAGAAGTACACACTCTGAGCCCCTCCCCAATGAGAGATAAGCTGAGCACCTTATCCTGTCTCTAAGGCTGAGCCCACACATCCAGGCATTCAGAGGAAAGTCATTTCTGTCACTTATATCCACGATCTCATTATTTCGTTCACTACCCACAGCCTGTGGCCATAGGTGAGCGTAGGTGGACCAGTAAATCAACAGCTTCGCTTTCCCGCTTTGCTCTCTCTTCACCACAACATACCAGTACAGCATCTGCATTGCTGCAGATGTTGCAAGAGTATGTCTGTCAATCTCCTTTTCTGCTCTCCCCTCACTCATTAAGAAGACCCTGAAATACTCCGACTTAAAATCAAAGGTGCTGATTCTCATTTCTCACACTCCCCGGTGCAAGCTGGAGGTCATGACTCAGTAAAGCTAACAGAACCACATCTGCAAAATGAAGAGGAAAGATTGGGAGACCACCAATACTGACATCATCTACCCCTTAGCTGTGTCTAGAAATTCTGTTCATAAAAGATTTTAACAGAATTGGTGTCAAAGGGCAGCCCAGTGAACTCAGTACTCACAGGGAATGAGTCTGACTTGTTGCCTCAGAGCGAATCAAGCTCTCAATGCAGTTGGACAGAAACCAAATGGGCTGAAGCTGAAGCAGTCCTGAAGCATGCCTCACATTATATTTTGAGAAATGCAGTCGAGTACTTTCTCCAAATTCCCAAAAACTATGTAGACTCGTTGAGCAAACTTGAATGCATTGTTCTTCCTGGATCCAAGGTTCAACTAACAGATGAACTCTCCTCTCTGGTAACCTGGCATAGACCTTCCCCGGGTGTCATGGATTGGCCGTGTGGGAGCAAGGGTGGAGCCTCATGCAGGACTCTGGGGAAATGGGAATAACTCCAAAAATCTGCTTTAATGCTGTCAGGCAAAGAGTAAACAAAAGCCAAAAATGTATGCAGAAAAAAGCCAGGAATTCCAAAAACCAGAAACCATGGAGCAAGGGAACACACAGCAGTGAGGGACAATATGACAAAGGACAAGGAGAGACAGAGACAACATATACTCACAAGTTAATGAGGGAGAAGTAGCACGTGACAACACAGCTGAGGATAACATAACATAATAACTCAAAAGGAAGTAAAACTAAACACCAAGCACAAAAGACTACCACAATAAAAATGGGAAGTAGCAAAACACAAAGACTAAACAAGACACGGAAACACAAGGGAGGCAGGAACTCAAGGATTTAAATATAAACCAAAGTATAACCATGAACAGAACTAGAAGTGAAAATGAAGCCAGATAAAATCATTGCAAAGCAACCGGGAAATGCAAAAACTCAGAACAAGTGATTCTCAAAACCAATAGAACAGTAATTTATAGAAAACTCAGAACCCAGGGACTCTGAGAAATGGAGGCTGAGGAGTGAAGTTAGAGCACACCCTCCTGCCCCCCTTCTTGAAAAGGGGGCACCAGCTGTACTTCTCAGCACCTCTATGTATTCCACGTCTGGTAGCGAGGTGTTCAGGCATCTGTCTTGAATATAGTCATGCATCATGCCATATTAAGGCAGGTCCAGGAACAGGTGCAAGCTTACTGTATGAGTTAAAGATCCGCTGCCTCTCTGCCAGCCCTACCATGTGTATTTATTGATGTTCTCTTTCTTGCAAAGGTTTTCGCTATGATGAACCACTATTTTAGTCAGCACTGTGTATTTTATTGCCAATAGAAAAGATAAAGAACTCTCCCTCAATTTATCTTCCTTGGATTTAACCAGTTTTTCTCCCAGCTCATCAGCAGCTGGAATATCCCACGTTCTGCTTCATGGCATTGTGTTTGGGCTTTGCAGTGTGTATGAATAGAGATAAATTAATGAAACACTGAGCTGACTGTCATGCATTCCCCACTCAGAGCATTTCCTATCTTTTTATTCATTATTTCTTTTCATCAGATCCTGTTTGAAGGTTCTGTTTGATTTTATTATTTACTTACCTTTCTGTCTCTCTGCCTGAAGCCACTGTATGTTTTTGAAGCAGAAGAGGTGCTGCTGCAGTACTCATTACAAAGGCAAAAACCCTCTCTGCTTTTACTCTACCGAGGTGTGTGTGTGTGTGTGTGATATGTTTGCATTTGTTTGGCTACTCAGAAGAGATATATTATTCCCTAAGTCCTCCTTAGGACCCGACTCTCCCTGTCTCGTTCTCTCAACGTAAAATTCAATCTCTTCAGAGCCACATTTTTATTAGCTCAAATTTCACATAGTTTAAGTGACACTAAGGAACAGCAACATCGAGGCTGTTAGGGGAAGGGAAAGCTTCATAATGCCAAATTAAATGCTTCAAGAGCTGTATTGCGTCCTCTAGCTAATTTGCTAAATTCATGACTTACTCTGCTCCCTGCCATCCTAATTTCTTGTGTCCTGTGAACACAAACTTCCTTGGCTCTTCTCTGAGCCCATTAACTACAACAGATTACGAGATCAAATCAGTCCTAATCCCTGTTAGCAGAACTTTCAGGCTCTGAAACAGATATTCTGCATTGGTTGTACATCACCAGTGTTTGGAAATGATAGCACATTAGTTATTTTTGGTATGGTTCACCCTGGTTTGCCCTGAAAACTGGTAATTTTGTTTTTATTCTATTTATTTATTTTTTATCTTGACTTCATAAAGTCAACATAGTCTCATTTTTCTTCTTACTTAACTACTTAACTGTGTTTTCCAAAATGAGAGGCCTCTATATCCCTTTGCATGTTTCTGTGCTTCAAGGATCCACTCTGAACATGACAACACAAACAGTTTGTCAAATGGGGAACAATGTAGCTACTAGGGGTGCAACGATATTCTTATCGATATTGAACCGTTCGATACAGTGCTTTCGGTTCGGTACGCATATGTATCGAACAATACAACATTTGTAATTTATTTTATCAATTTTCCTTCTGACGATGCTGTCTGTGTGGAGCGCTCAGTGAATCTGTGTTCGACTACTCCGCCTAGGCTGCACTGTCGAGCGCAGATCCACTGAGCGCTCCACACAGACAGCATAGTCAGAAGGAAGAGCACAGGGCAAGCTAGCGAGACAGAAGTTAAGCTCTCCTTGCAACAGGCAAATTGACCCTCATTCAGATCTGGCGTTTGGAATTATTTTGGTTTTCATGTGACGTATGACCCTGAAGGTAAGCGAGTCATGGACTAAAGTAAAACAGTATGTTGGATGTGCCATGCAATGCTCAATTACATTGGTGTGAACTAGTGTGTTAGCGCAGTTAGCTCGTTAACGTGTTGGCCGTCTAGCCCCATGCACGGAGCGATCGGCGGTAGCTCGTTAACGGAGATTTGCCGTGTTGTTGCGTTAAGGTCATTTCAACAAGATTAACCTGAAAGCACTAGTGGGAACACGACGAATATGATTGCACATTTACACCGACATCATCCTAGTGCAAAGACAAAAACAACAAGCATGCTACTAACTTTAGCCGAGTCATTTAGACAGCTGTTAGCACATGATTCTCCTTATGCTGCTGAGAATATAGCCCAGAAGAAGCAGATAGTATAGCTTTTATTTTGGAAAGAGCCATTTCTCTGTAATAAACTCTCTTTTCCAAAGATGAGTGATTCCTCAATCAGATACAGGGCTTGCAATATCGCTAGCCTGACGTCCCGGAGCTAGCGATTTTTTCAGTCGGGCTACCAAAATCTATCTCTTCCCTGCCCGTCGGGCTATTGTAGGAAAAATAAATGTCAATGCTTTTGCATTCTTTCAGAAATGTAGCTGGGTAATTATGTCATTGGCATCGGTGAGCCACTGTCAATATGTGACATATTGAAGTCGCGTTTGAATTTGCGCTTGTTTTTTTGCTTTCACTTTGCAATCGTGTGAACTGTGTATAGAGAGCGACAGCACTGATCTGTGAGTGATGATAATTTGTGCACCAATTCCTCTGACATCGTCTTATTAATGTTAGCTTACTATGCAAACATGACAAGTGAAATCTCCCGCAGCAAGCTTAAACATGTGAGAGGTTGATCGTGCAGAGAATCGCTGAGCTTATGTGAGTGCGCGTGTAAAAGCATTTCAGTTCTGCTGAGCCAAATAAGACAGGTCAGGGTGAAGAAGTGACAGCCAAAGAAAAGCTTACCACAAAACGGAGAAGTTATGACAAATCAGACTATAAGGCAAAAAGAAAGTGCAGCTTTATGGTTTCATGGACAAAATAATTTCTGTGGCTGCAATATGATGAGCTAAATAACCAGGGCTGCACATAAGTGGTCCGCAGGTGCGCATTCGCTGTCAAAATAAAAAACGCACACAAGGGTTAGGGTTAAATTTAAAAACTGTACTTTTGAGTTAAAATATATATTTATAATTTTAATAAATGACAAATTAAAAATGCATGAACATTTTTTTTGTATCGAAAAAATATCGAACCGTGACACCAAAGTATCGAACCGAACCGTGAATTTTGTGTATCGTTGCACCCCTAGTAGCTACATTACAAAACCAAGACGACATCTCATACTTTCCTAGCACAAATTTTGGGTGTTTTTTGAATATTAAAACAAAACAAAAAAACCCTAACAAAACAGTGGATATTATACGGCTCTGATACTTGCTGACAGTACAGTAAGTCTCTTACTCTCCACCAGTTCAACTAAAGAATGTTCCTGAAAAGAGGTTTCTTGCAGTACCTGCCACCTGGAAATGTTCAAAGACTAAAGAAGGAATGCCTTGAGGTGACGGGCTTTTTGTGAATTGTAGTGTATTATGTTTCATCATTGTTTTTGCAGTAAATTGAAGCTGGAGAACCATAAGGTCAGTTGTCAGGGACAGACTGACAAGCAGGCTGAGCCTTAGGTTTAGGAGGAGTTTGCTCTTAAAGCCCAGGGGATTAGTTACGGTCTGCCTGGGCTAAATGAAGCAGGAAGCACTGATAGATTAATTAGAGTTTAGCCTGCTTCATATGACCTCTGTTTAGACAGCCATAGCAACCCAACACATTGCATGCTAAAATCCAACTGTAACGCTCCAATTTGGTTGTGGGTAGAAGAACAAACTATAAAATGTACTAAAAGATGGTTATATTACAGTATGTCATTGCATTTTATAATGTCTGTGAAGTTATATGCATAACAGATCTGGACTAATATGCATTAATGCATTTATGGCAGTTTTGTACACTGCAAGACACTTTACCTAAAACTTCTCAGCAGGCATATTTTGTTTCATGGTGTTTTTTGCAAAATTGCAAAATGTAGTTATTTTCCTTGGTCTGCATGCATGAGGATATTTACTCTATTAAGAAATTTCTTCTACTAAAAATATGCCTAAAAGTGTTTTTTGCATGGTATTTTTTTGGCTTTAATATGATTTGCTTTTATTTACATGGCACGCCTGCCTGTGTCTTTGTCCAGGTTTGGACTTCCACGAGGACCTGCATCGCATTGGAGCAAAGGAGGGTCTGAAAGGACGTAAACTGCAGAAGGCTATGGAGAGCTACGCTTGGAACATCACTGTGCTGAAGGTTAGTGAACCCCTCCTACAACACAGCAACAAGCCTAATGATTAATCTAAACCCCCCATTTGTATAAAGTACAACTATTAAAACTGATTAATGTGCATTTGAGATTACTATGGGGACTGTACCCAACTGGACAAGCAATCTGAGACCATGTTGCTGAGATTAAATAACATAATGTCTTAAGAAAGCTCACTGGGCTAATTGTATTTCCCTCTTCTCTAATCCCTAAACCTCTTAATTAATTACTGTTGAGTCCAAGTACCATTTTATTTATTTGGTCGTGTAACTATCTTGACAAGACATGATAGGATTGTTCGCGCTTGTTTGTAGACACACATATGCTGCTCTGTTATTCCTCATAAGGAGACACTGGATCCCCTAGACATGCCTTGATGATGATGCATTCTTGTCTTTGCCTGCCCCTTGACACAGGAGATAAGGCTGCTCAATGCTCTCATCTCATTTCCTCTACGACTGCTGCCGGTAATAGCAACGCTAAAATAACGCCACATGCTAAGTACAGACAGAGTGGCTTGAGCATTAGGATAGATAGATGTCTTCTCCTTTTCATGCCAGTCTTGCCAGATGGAAAACAACAAAAAGGGGGTTGCATTGCTGCTAGGGTTAAAATGATGTCCTCCACCCATCTATGGTGCAATTTATGCCCTTGCTGTTTAGGTAGACCAGCTGTCCAGAATCTATCTCAGTACTAACCACATTCACACACCTTATTTTTCCGATCGTCGTCTCCCCCCCCCTTTTCGTCTGTTCTCCTGTGATGAGCCACCCTTTCAATAACAAGGTGGCACCCACATAACTCCGTCTTGTCCTCTTCCCATTCTTCAGTTGTAATCTGCGTCTCATAGTGAACATTTGGTGAGAGCTTGGTGCTTGTTTGCCAAGGCTGGCAGCCGTACCCAGTTATTATTTCACCTGTCAGCCTCTCCAGATTCTCAGCAGGCCAGGAAGTACTCGCTGGTTGTTAGTTGGAAGTGTGGGATGCTGGGAGGAAAGCCGAGGGAAGAGCCATGTCCTATATGTTTGTCAGTGTTCGTCTCTAGCTCCCTCTCCAACCTTACTTTGACAGTTTCTGTCAGTTCGGGGCTGTCACGGTGAATGAGGGTATTTGCCCATTTCTGCCACTTATTGTTCCAGTTAGTCAAGAGAAAAGAAAAATCAAAGAGAGAGAAAGAGATCCTTTGAAGCAAATGTCAGCCATATTGCTGTCCTTTTTAGAAGAATAACAGGGTTTGAAAAAAGACGTGTCTCCCAAATCGTTCACGTTTTGTACTTTCTAGTGTTATAATCTGTTTTCTTGGGCAGTTACATATAATTAAATAACCTCCTCTTAAATTCACTCAGATTTTGGCCTCCTCAGTGTTTTCTGTGGTAAGCCAATGTAACTCTAACCCTTTTATATGTGATTAAATCAAATTCTGGTAGATGTCTTGTTTTAATATAAGAACTGACTCAATCTATATGTCCCAATGATGCTTATACTCTGCTGTCTCTTCTAACTCCCCGTGAATGTCTATAAATGTAAAATAATACCTAGAGGCAGGTTATCGACTACTCGATTTCTCTCAGAGGAGTGGTCCGTTTCTGATAAACAAAAAGGACACGGGTCTAGAATTTAATGAGGATATAGTTGTGGGATTTAGTAGCTGTCCTTACATCAGCTTAGCCTCCTGCGGACAACGTTAGGCCAGCTGTAGGGGTGAATGCATGCAAAGACAAGTGTAGCCGTTATTTGACTCAGACAGCACAGGATAAGCTTCTTGCCATCTTATTTTATGCCTGGTGAGTCATGACTTACATAATTTCTTTTTTTTTCCCCTCCTTCTTTTTTTATTCCAAACATATGACATGCTCATACTCCGGGTTTGCGTGCTGTATTGGTTGAGCTAAAATGCCACTTGCAGTGTATTAACATCACCAACGGGTAGATCGCAGGCCATCGTCTGCAGAGCATCACCTTTAGTCTTACCCCAGTATGTCATACCGCTGTACCTGTCTTGTGGCACTAAGAACTTTATCCCTTTCGCCGTTTATATTTTAGTCTGGTCCACAACAGGTCAGACTGTATCTCTTCACAAGGAGGTTAGCCCAGCAAGCTGTCGCAGCACGTCAGACAGACCGAAGTTCAGTGCGAGGGAGGTAAAATATGCAGATAAATGCAGATAAAAGGAAAATTGCTTTCAACTTTCTTGTGAGCAGATGTTGAAGTGGACATGCTGGAGGAATCTGGCGAGAGTAAACCCTGAGGGGAAGAGTCAAGAATTAGATTGTTCAAGTGGAGGGAGTTTGTCGAAGCGTGTGGTCTTTCTCCCTTTTTTTTTTTCATCTCCTTTGGACAGTTCTAATAATATAAGCACCTCTTACACACAGAAATAACTGCCTGTGGAGAAAACTCCACCACATTTCCACATGGCAGAGACAGCTAGCTTAAGGGAGGGAGGCAGCCATGGCAGTGGCCCAGATTGACTTGACAGTGCCGTAGCGCAGGATGCCTGCCCTGACCACTTCCTCCACATATGGCAGGGTTTCATCTCTGGGGTGTTCAAATAAAGAGCAGAAATGTAGTATAACATTGCCACCATATGCCAGCAGTACTTACAAGCTGAGAGGAACAGTACAAAGGGCTGGCAAGAAACCAAAGCCCTTTGTTCATTGGCTTCATACTGCCCCCTTCTGCATCTTTTTGAGTAATACATTAACAATAAGCAATAATATAAGCACCTTTACTTTCTTCTCACTAAAAAGTCATGCAGATAATGGTCATTTAGAGATTAAAATCTATTTTCTAAAAAAAACAAAAAAAAGAGGGATAAAAGAAAATTGCATTGATGGTGTTATTTAAAATAGACTTAGTATAAGTAGCCTTTAGGGAATGCTGTTTGAATGCATTTAAATTTTATATAGTTGAGTGATATTAACAAATGTTTCTTTCTGCTTCTTCTTCTGTGTCTAAATCTTAGGGCCAGGCTGACCTGCTAAAGCACGCAAAGAGTGAGGCACTGGACACTCTGCGTCAGATCCACTGTGCAGCTCAGTCCTGTGGCCTCAGTAAAAATGGAGCAGCTTCCCCACAGCTTCAGCACCATCCTCACCACCAGCCGCAGCAGACACAGCAGCAGCCTCAGGCCAAGACCCACCCAGCGCCTCCACTGCTGTGCCAACCCCAAAATCAGCTCCAGTCTCAGACCGCACCTCAGGCTTATCTGCACCTGAATCCCCAGCAATATCCCCAGCTGCATCCCCAGCTATCGGCTCCTCCTCTGGCCCCACCTGTTCCAAAACCACCTGCCTACCCTCAACCGCCACCGCTACCCCAGCACCAGTTTCAATTCCAAAACCAGCAGCAGGGGGCAGCAGTACCTCTCGACACCATCCCCGAGAAAGAAAAAGAGACTGTCAGTGACAGTCCTGCGGGATCCTGCTGACCCACTGCCTGTGCCCACAGAGAATCCGTCCCAAAGAGAGACAGTGAGATAGAGAAGCAGAAAGGTGTAGAAAGAAAGCAAGAGGTCAGTAAAGAAAGAGAGATGGAGGAAGTTGCTGAGAAGTTGAAAGAGATGATGAGGAGGAGGAAGCCTCGTCGTGTTAGAAGCGAGACGCAAGTTTGAGAGGTGATTTGAGTTGGCCAGAGATATGAAAGAGAAGCGAGATACTACACTTCAGCTAGAAGTGAAAAACAGAAGGATAACAGCTGAAAACATCAGTGAGTTACATACCCCTGTCTCTCTCTGGGCACTGCTATTTTCAAGCCCCTCCACGATGTACTCTAGCTCTGTGGGTACAGGCTTTACCTCACTTTGGCATTTAATGCCACAAATTTGCCTTTTTATTTTCAGAGACACCTTGGCATGTCTTCGAGTGTTTATTTCTTCACATTCACACTTTCCCTCCCACAACTAAGACATACAGGAAACCCTCACTTATTCTGATGATGAAGAGGAGGCCATTTTAATTTTAGTGGCACAAAGTAGAGCAGCTCTACTAGTCTGTAGGGGTCACAAATGGCCATTTCAGCACAAAATAAGCAGCTGTAGTGCTAAAATAGAAAACAAAATCACCCTGATGTATTATTGCTGGTGTCAGTCTTCATCAGGCCCCTCAGATCTCTAGTGTCAATTCTCTTAGGGTTTAAGTTCTCCGGCATTCTTATACACTCCTCACACAATCTTTTTGTCTCCTTCCTAGGGGCTATGTATATGATGTTATGTGAGTTGATGTCCGGGTCCCTAGGATGGAGCACGTCCTTAAGTGGCGGAGTTCACCAGTCAGTCACAACTGGAATATTTGACCCCTCCCGTTAGAGGTCAAAGATCATCAGGAACATGATACTGCTGTCTATAAGAATAAAGTGACTATAGATGTAAAATGTATGCAAAGTGTAAGAAGGGAACATATATTGCTATAATAATTCTGAGACATTCATGATTGATATTATTATAACTGTTGTTAGTTTTATTGATATCCTAAGTATTTTTTAACATTACTTCCACATACACAGTGATTTGACACCTGTTGTTCTGTGGTGCAGATCAAGCCAACCAGTGCATGTGGGATTGGAATGAAAGGTTTGGGGGTTAGCACCACAACACAACAGTCAAACAGTAACCTGACGTGTTTCACTTCAAAGTGAGTGTGGATTCTGTAAGAGATCTCTTAAGTGGCCCATTAAAACTGGCTTCATTGTTTCTCCTGTCTCCTCTTGTTCATTACTATTTAATAATCATTCAAGTAGCGATATGAACTGGGATAAATGGATGTTCTTTGCAATTTTATTTCGATTTTTAAACTGATAAACTGATATAAGGTTTTTACTGTGCAGGGTTCACACACGGTGCCACTGCTTTTATTTTTTAAAGAGACCTAGCCATTTGAAAGCAACAATCAATATAGCTTTACAAAAGTGCACTGTAATGCATAGTCAATTCTCAATCGATCTTAAATGATTGCCTTATTACTAAAATAGATTTAAGCCATTTAGTTTATCATGAATGAGATAGCACTGCTTCCTGTTGTCCATAAGATGGCAACAAACATTAAGTAAATGGTTGTGAGGATAAAAAAAACTTTTAAGAGTTGTTATCTTGTTATTTTTACTGCAAATTTTCCCCGATTTGTAAAGCAGATCATTTGTGCACAGATGTGTCTGACATGCCTGACACCCTACCGGAAGTCTTTTTCTAGGTCTTTTCTTGTGAAGTGCTTTCACTATGAGAGAGTAAAGTCCATGCATCCTCATTAGCATAGACTTTGAATGAACTTGTCATTAGAGCAGAGAAAGGGCAGCCGTTTTTAAAAAAATATATATATATATATATATTTGCTAATAGACTTCAGCCCCTCACCAGTCATTGTAATGGTATGTCTTAATAAACCTTTAGCATGCAGCCACAAAAACATACCTGCAGTGCATCAAAGGTCCACTCAGGCGTCTTGGAGATGACCTGGGATAGGCCGCTAATTAATGGCAGAAAGCTTTACAGCAAACTTCAAATGAGCAAAGACCCAAAAAAAAGAGAGAATCAGTGGTTTTGTGCTACGTTTGTCACTGGTCTAAATGACGTCCAGAGGACTGATGGGATGGATGGCACAGGACAATATAAAAGACACTCATTCTACCCCTGGGACCAGATGACTTCCCTTCAGACAACAGAGCAGATGTTGTGGTTCCCCACCAAGTTCCAACAAGCTGCTGGGATGGAAATGAATAACAAGGTAAGAAGACAGCTTCATTTTTTTTGTTTGTTTGTTGAGCATTTGTCATGGTTTTACTTTGTTGATTTGTTTTGTTTGTTCTTTTTAATTGCTTTTTCTACATTAGCATCCTTTTGTGCTGCTAAGGGTATAAGCAGCCTACTGAAAAACAATTTGGGATATTTGGTATCAGTTATTCAATTCTCAAGTGTAGTGGAGGAATACATTTAATGCATTTTCCTATAAATATTTAACTGACCATTTCCTACTGAATGTGGTTTTATCATGTCACCAAGCTCCTATGATAAATACATATGTACATTTATTATACAGCATCTTCTCTTCTGTAACCCTGGAGTGAGGGAATAAAAATAAATAGAAGAATAGAAATAATTTCCCTATGATATAGGAGAAATAACTAATTATGCCTGGCTATATACATATATGTTTAGGCTTATAAACTTTATCATTAAATGGGGGCTGTTTGTATTGTACGTAATGCAATGTTGGTTAAAATTTAAGCTTACCAACATGTTGCATGGGCATGTTGATACTGACTGACTAGTGCTTTAGGCTTATTATCATTGTTTATAATAGATTTCAGTATTATTTTATTATAAATTCAGTGATTTATATTTATTATGCATTGGAATTTGTCCATTCAATTTCATATTAATTCACATTTACATGCACTTCATGCATTTTCTGTTATTTAATCATACCTCTTTAATCCTAAAAATCATATTTTTAATCTGACCAGAAAGCCATGGTATTGGTCTTGCTGCTGCTACTGTCTCAGCTGGCCTGTGACGCTCACAGCGAGCCTGAGTGCTGCAGAGAACCGTCTCGTCCCTGCCGCCTTTATGTGTTGCTGTGTCGCTCAGGCAACAAGGGACCGGGTGGAGCCCTCACGGATGATGCGGCCGCTGGGATCCTCACTCTGGGCAAACGAAAAGAGGACGAGTATCGCTTTCAGAGCCGACTCCAACAGCTCCTACAAGGCTCCAGGAACCAAGCAGCAGGGATTCTGACAATGGGGAAGAGAACCAGAGAGAGAGCTGGGGAGCAGTACATGGACTGGATGGCTCAATCTGGAACGACCATTATGACACCCCTGCCTGTTTGAAACTGAGTAAAACCAGGGACGCTGTTTAGATGAAAAAAGTCACATCTTCCACCAAATGTATATTTTTTTTTTCCTCAGAAATAATGTGAATTTGAATGTGATCTCCAAATTTTAGGAAAAATGTTCTATATTGTACATATATGTAAAAGGGTCTGTGATCTAATAAAAAAGAATCAAAGCTGATCAACTGTTAACTTTCATGACTATATACAAAGGTGACAAACACTCAATTTTATTTTCTGGAATAAGTTAAGCATTTGATAGACATCACATACAGTAATGATCATTTCTTGGGTGATGGGAGGACTATGGGATAAAAAGCAGACTGTGGAAGACACCCAGAGATTTAAAATAGATAATCAAGATTTATCCACGTGAAAATCACTGATGAATGCCTGAATCCAGCCAAAAAATAAAAACAACCTTCGTGTTAGTCTATAAGCACAATCCATCAGCCACACCCAAGGTAAATAGTAACCAGCCACCAGTGCATGTAGGGTGCTTCAGGTTTCTTAAATTTAATTTTGCTTCATCTAAGTGTAGTATGGGGAGAATAAAACATAAAGCACAAACTGTTTTTTTAACTGCTTCCTTACCAGGTATTAAAGGCATAGACTTCCAAGGTAGTCTGCCGATTTGAAATACTGGAACAGACACATGCCTCCCTGTAATGCTCGCAATCATTGCCAGGCACCTGACTCAAACTCAGTCCGGCTGGTGGCTTTTTAAAGAATTTTTTTATATCTGCCAAACTGACACAGATGCATATAAATCTCAAATCTGTCCAACAGAAAGTACCTCTGGTTAAAACAAACAAAAACAAAACTGTTTGTGATTAAAAATAGAAATTTTCATGGGTATGAATATATATGCGTAACTAATATAGTGGATTTGTGTGCACAACAGCTTTATGCAACCATATGGAGTCGAGAGGAAATGCTAATAAGTGACGATGAAACATAAAGAACCAGTGAAATCTGCTATTTCGAGGTCAGTTTGTGTGTATAGGTTTTTACTGCATCTTCTACAGCAACTATCTGCGTGGGTGTTTGTTGATGCATGGGGAGTAAAGAAAATGTGAAATCGAGGTGGTGATACAGACAGCAGCCTGTTAGATTCTTCCAGCACACCAACAAAAAGCCTAGCAGCAAATTGACTGTTATTACACTGAGCAAAAACGTGAATCGCTTGATGCTGTGCTTTATTCAACTTGACCTCTACCCTCATGTGTCAAAAGAAGGGCTGATAAAAACACAGAATCTTTCCAGAGATGCCAAAGAAGATAATCAGTTGCTTTCTTCCACAGCAAACAAAACGTGCACACACACCTCCCTTTCTGTGTTATTAACGCGGGATCCAGCTGTACCTCAGAAAAATGATTGGTAATTTAAGTGAGAAGTCTAAGCAACAGAAAATCATCTTCTGCCTCCCATTGTGGAGTTTCACAAAAGATAGAGGTGAGAGCGTGAGAAAGCAAGAGATGGAAGAAAAAGGAAAGTTATTTCTAATAACTTCTCTGGGGAGAAGGCAAGGTTTTATGTGAGAAAGAAAGTGAAGGCAAGAGATATTTCATAAATTCAGTGGATAGAACGGGGGATGGTTCAAGCTTTTTTCTATGAGAGAGAGGGAGCGAGAGAGAAGGGGAGGGAGGGAGCGAGAGAGGCTGGGGACTCAGTGGCAAGATTCATGGAGAGTGGAGTTACACTGACTGAGGAGCAGCTGAGACTTTGCTGTGATACTGGAGCAGTGCTGAGCACAGAGCGATGCACAACTGAACCTGAATACTTCTGACTCAGGCTGAGAAAAGCTTTAGAGCTTTAGCACGGAAAACCTCTGAATTTTCCTTCAAAGAAGAAATGGAAAACTCTGTGATACAGTTCAGTAGTTTTATCCACTCAATATAGAATATATAAAACTTCCACTCCACTGAAGAGCTACAAGAAAACTCAAGAAGCGGTGTTGAAAGTCTAATTCGGGTCGTCTATAGGGAATGGTGGCAAACTAATTGAAACTAGGACTCTGTGACCTTTTTTTCTGGTGAAAGATGCCTGTAATGAAGGGCCTCCTTGCTCCACAAAATACCTTCTTGGACACCATTGCCAATCACTTTGATGGAACTCGTAAGTATTTTGGGGAGAGGGGATCACTTTGCATTAATACAGATTTTTTAAAAGAATGCTGATAATTACATTTCTGATGAATATACATGAATAGTAAATCGATTAACCTGCAGACCAAGTATTCGGAATCTGCGACTGATATTGTTGGACAAGTCAAACTGCTAGTCCCCGCAGATTTTGATCAGTATGTGTTCTTCTTAAAATGTGTATTACTTATATTGAAAGAAATGGTATATAATACATTTATATATGAAATATGTTGGCTGCAAAAGGTCAATCAATTTTAAAGATGAAGCTTTCCCAGCTTGCGTTTAGGATTTTTGCCATTGGCATTTCTGTAACCCAATTTAGGACTGTGACAGGCGCTGATAAACACTGCTGTCAATCAATATGTCCAACAGTAGTGAGATCCCATTTAATATGTTGGAGCTGAAGAGCCACTTGTTGAGATGATGTGTTGCTTGTTAGAATATTTCCCTGTTGATAATAATGTCAAGGTCTTTCTCAACAGCAAACAAAATAAATAAATAAAGGCAAATCAAATTATTCAGGAGCAACATTAAAGTTTTAGAGCTAAAGTCTGGCATCTTTCTTTCAGTTTAAAATCTACCAAAAAAGAAGGGAAAAAAAATATATATGAGCTTTTTAAAAAGTTACTGAAAAATCTATTGTTTATTATAAGACCGGCTCAGCACAGTGTCGTTAATTAAATAACTATGTGCGGCAGTTACAGAATGATGCTAATAACTGTGAAAACACTACTGGATTTAAACACTAGACTTTGCTGAATAATTAATCCTGATTAAATACCAGCTCTAATAAAACATATTACTTTTTAGCATTTAATTACAGCCATTAAAGTTTCAAATGAAAATGTAGCTTATGCACCAAGTGCTTGACATGATTTGATTTTTGCTCATTATGCGAAACTACACTACAATGTAAAGCTAATATTTACATGTGCTTGGATTACTAAGAAAGCACAATTATTTTTCCAGTCTTATGTAACCTAGCATGAGATGAAGAGGCAGATTAACAGTCTCACTCTACAGCACATAGAATATTGTACTTTTTTTCTTCTTGTTTCTGGGTAATACGTGGCTTTTCTTCCTGCTTGTTCTGCCTCAGAAGCAAAGAAATGAAACAACATTCTCACGCTATAACACTTAATATACAGAAAGAAAAATCTTATTACCTTAGCATATGGAACAGATCCACCTGGTTACACCCACTCAAACACATATGAACAATACCAGGCATGGAAAGTTACATCTTACATCAAGTATCCAAGCATGTCAGTTTTACTCTACATCAGATTTAGTGAAAAAAAAAGAGAAACACATCAACAATATATATATATAATTATATATAATTATAATTCTCCATCTGTTCTCTGAGGTTTTTTGCCCTCACCTTCACATCCGCAGAAAGCAGATATAGAATTGCATTTACACATATCTGGGCAGCAAACATGTTTTCATTATCTGGCAGCCACAGTGCCTCTGTATGTGAGTCGTGCGTCGGTGGACTGATCAAGTCACTGAGTAGGATGTAAAAGGATCAACTGACAAGAGATGGCTTCAGCATAATGCCGCAGGAATCCAGGAATAGTTGAAAAATATATGTTAATTGATTTGAAAGTGTTGGATCACATACTGTGAGGGTGACTGAATATAGGCAGTATGATCCTGACATGAGAGCAGAGAGATTAATTTAGATGAATTACTGCATATGCAAGAGACAGAGAGCCAATCAAATATAATTTGAGGTGTGGTTCAGTCAACCTGTGAAAGCAGGAAAAGTTTACTTTTTCATCTAGTCACTCACAACTTATACAGGGTACTGATCTTAATCGACAATTTTAAAGCTTTCAGAATAATATTCATTAGATATATGTGCACTGTAGCCTGTAGAAGCATAAGGAGTCTATCAAACATGTTTGTTTTTGTGCTGAAATTGCAGTTTTCTCCTCCCCACGTTCTGTTGTGGATAGTTAGCAATACTAAATGCATCTGAATCAACAAATGCTTGCATTTTAACAATGTTTTTGCAGTGATTCACATCATTTTGAGGTTTGATGAGTGTCAGTGTTAACCATGGTCATGGCATGTTGACCCAATTGCTATTCAAACCTTTTGTTTGTGAGGGGTGGCTAGTCAAAAGAAAGTCAGAGTAGCTTTAAGACTGCGGGCTTGCACCAGTATAAGATAAATTAAGGTTATTTCAACTGTAAATCATGCACAGCTAGTCCAATAATGTCCAAAAATACAAATGTGGTGCAGGAGATTATCGTAGCAGGTCCCCTTTGAGCAAGGGGACTTAGTCAAATCTATTAAATGTGTTTTGTACAAATCAGAGTGAGGTTACTGTTGCAACATTACCATTTTTTTTCCTGCACAAATTGCCATGGCAACATAGGCGCAGGAAGATCTTAATTTAGCTTCTTATGAGATTAAGTGCAGACACTTCAGGTGAAAAAATGAAATAAAATAAAAAACCTTGCACATGTGTTCTTCTGGAGGCAACACTTTGTTAGCACCCTTTAGTGATGCTGGCAATTATTTTGTGGTTGAAAAATCATTTAAAATACAACACCGTATGACAGCATGCATCTGAATAAACTGCTATTATCGGTCTCTGTTTACTTTCCAAGCTGTAGAGAGAACACAAAGCATCAGCCTCATTATATCTGACCGCAGTACAGGTGCTTGGTGTTGTCCTTGCAGCTATATCATCATTGGAGTGCTTTGCTACATAAGCAAACAAAGAACTTTGGGGGAATTAAATTTGCTTGCATCAAAGTGTGTTTGAATAAACAAATAAAAGATGACATGTCAGTGTACTCAGTCTATTTGTCTAAATATTGATGGGTTGGACAACTGAAAGCACACTTCCATTAGTCATTGAATGATGAAGACATCTGGTTGTTGTGTCCCTTTACAATAGAGTCTAAAGTGCATCACCCCAAACAGTTTATTTCTATATATCAGTTTGTAACTTAAGGAACTGGGCAAGTTGGGTAAGCTATTCTATTTTCCACCTTTTTGACTGGTGATACACAAAGAAAAGCTATTCTTACACTGTTATTTAATTATTAATTATTTGGCAACAATGATAAGAGCTATTGTTGGTGGAGTAAAGATGTAATGTACAGTCTGTCAAGCAGGGTGGTGGCAGCATCTTACTATGGGGCTGTTTTCCATTCACATTGTCAGTGGACTGATTCTTATATAGTACTTTTCTGCTCTCCCAGAGCACTCAAAGCACTTTATACAACATCCCTCATTCACACATCTTCGACTTGGGGTTAGTATCATTCCCAAGTATATTTAGCATACAGACTGGAGCAGCAAGGGATTAAACCACCAACCTTCCAACCAGCAGTTGACCCGCTCTACCTCTTGAGCTACAGCCACCCTGACTCACTGTGAAGTGAATGGAAAAATAAAAAAAGGAGGACTTTAACTTCACCTCAAATCAACAATTAGAGGTTTGAAAAGATGTTTGCACACAAAATTGGTTTTGGAATTGATAAAGTAGGCTAACATTAAGCTTCTGGATAGCATTCCCAAAAACCCTAACCTAAACTTTGCTCATAAATTGTGCCGGGTCCATGCCAGGAAATCAATCAGTTTAAATGAACTCCACCAATTCCGCATAGTTTGGTGGAAATGTAATTGAAATTTTTGGTTAACAGGACAAAACATTTTGGAAAATATTCATCAGTGCAATGTCTAATGACTGAAAATGATTTAGAACCAGAGTCTCACTGAGGTCCTGGGACCAGCTGGCACTCTGCATATATTCTTGGACTTAATGCTCACCAGCAGCAAACTTCAAAGCTCTCTTTGATGTACACTAGATAACTGCCAACTTCAGGGTTCTGAGCTGAAAATACAAAGAATGACTCAGATAGGAAAAGTTACTTTTTGTGCTTCAAAAGAACTTGTATTTAAAAATTTATATTAAAAAACATTATACTTGACACATTTAAATGTTTTCTTTCAGAACTGCAGCTATATACTTTGGATACATCTATTCACTTCCTACTGTTCGGTTCGCCATGTCTGTTTCTCCAGGTCACACAATAACTTTACCTGATTTTTGATCTTTTTATTTTCCTCACAGACTGTAACTTCCTCCTGGGAAATACTCAGGGGAGCTGTGGATACCCTATTGTCTACTGCTCCGATGGCTTTTGTGAGTTAACCGGCTTTGTTCGAACAGAGGTGATGCAGAAAACCTGCACGTGTCGTTTCCTTCACGGGGCTGAGACCAGTGAAAATGTGATTCAACAGGTAGACAAAGCCCTGGAAGGCCAGCAGGAGTACCAAGGAGAAGTCTGTTTTTATAGGAAAAATGGTGAGAATCACAGACACTCACGGTCACAAACGAGAATGACTTGAGCTTGGCAACAAAAAAAATTGTTATTTCATCAGTATTAGAGATCTAATCATCATTTTGGTGAATTAATTGTCTGACGAGGTAATGTCTTTGTAATAACATTTTTAATACTCCCAGGAAATCCATTCTGGTGCCTCCTGGATATTGTACCAATTAAAAATGAGAAAGGTGAGGTTGTGCTGTTCCTGTTATCCTTCAAAGATGTCAGCGAATCACATGGAAAAAAATATCGCTGTACTCAAAGAGACGGTGAGGCCTGGCTGCTTGCGTTTCTTTAGTTTTTAACAAAAGCACTTATTTTTTGTGTCATTTAATGTGCATTTTTTGGCATAATTTACACACAATTTTATTTAGTGCGTATTATTTTCCTTACAGGAATGTTAGAGATTGCTGACCAGAGAAGAAAAAGTGGACAATCACACTTTTTTCAAAGTAGAGAGAGGGGGAGAACCATTCTACACCACTTGAACAGGCTGTTCACCAAGAGGAACAAGAAGAAGTTGCCTAATGTGAGAGCAAACCACTGGCTTAGAAATAAATACATAAAACTAAAGCACAGTTTTGCACTTTTACTAGCTAAACATTTACACTCAACAACAAAGCTGTCCTTTATATGCTAATAATCAGGTAACCCTGAGTCAGGTGAGTTTTGCATTTAGTACCAAGGTACGTACTTTGTGTACCAGATAGGGGCAGTTGGCCCTATTCAAACAGCTGTGATGATGATGATGATGATGTGTCATACTTTTAGTGCCCTTCAAGAATTAAAGTACTTGCAAACACAGTCCGGGCACTTGAGATTTGCAGGCTTGTAAAATTAGCTTACTCTCTCCATCTGTGTCATCACTATGCCACCAAGCAAGGATATCAAAGCAGTGCTGATTTGAAGTCTAAAGCTGAATGACTTGTTATCTTTTCAGAGTGTGTTCCAGAAACCGTCCCTGCCCGAGTACAAGGTGGCAGCTGTGAAGAGGTCCCGCTTTATCCTGCTGCACTACAGCATGTTCAAGGCTCTGTGGGACTGGTTAATCCTTCTGGCAACTTTCTATGTCGCAGTCACAGTGCCTTACAACGTCTGCTTTGTCAGCCATGATGAGGACCGTGACCATCGGCCACTTGTCAGCCGCAGTACCATAGGCAGTGACATTGCTGTAGAGATGCTCTTCATTCTTGGTATAATATATTTGAATTTATTGAAAAAAATAAGGATGCAGTAGTATAACCTTTAATATTTTTTTAGGTAAAATTGAAATACTAAACACCTTAAACAAATGAAAATGTTTTTCTAAGAGGTTCTACTCTGCAAGCTACTAGTCTCTTCTACCTGTTACTTACATTACGAACAGACAACAATGTTAAGTTTAAATGAAGAAACATATTCCCCAGTGCAGCTGCAGTAGTTTCCCTGGCAATGGCTAACACACGACTACCTCCTACTTTTTCTCACCCACTCAGGCTGTCTTTGTTGCCCTAGGTTAGAAATCATAATTAGATTTCTCTCACGTCGTCCCATTTTTCCTCCAAAGAATGCGTGATAGCACATGTGCCACGAGGCTCGCTGACTTCTTGTCTCTCAACAAGTTTGTCTGGGGACAGACACCATCACAAAATTAGCTCACCTGGTAACACGTTTTTCCTTTTTTTCTTTCATTTAAACTCATCCTCAGTTCAGTCTTACTGAAATTAAACAAACAGTCGCCTTTTCAGTATACAAAAGAGAGTTGGGTTTATTGCCAGGGAAACCTTGCATTAACTGCTTTGTGCTTCTTATGCTGCAAATTCTATTTGTCCTTGCAACATGCAGCTTGATATGTTTCTTTGTTTAACATTCTTGGGCTGCAACCCCCGCCCCTTACTCATAGAATCTGTGCAACTTTAACTAGCACTATAACAATGATTTAATTATTTGCTGAAATGAGGCTTTGTATCCTAATATCCCGCTGTCTTCTTGAGCTATATTGTTGTAATGTATATTATTTTATATATTAACTGCCCCGGCTATGACTCTAGTGAAATCTTGTTTTCTTTGTTCTGGTTTGCCATCTTTCTCTTTTGTTTTTAACTTTACTGTTCCTTTTCAGATATTCTCCTGAATTTCCGTACCACCTTTGTGAGTCAGTCAGGTCAGGTGGTGTACGACACCCGATCCATCTGCCTCCATTATTGCACTACCTGGTTCTTTGTAGATCTGATTGCAGCACTCCCCTTTGACCTTCTCTATGCTTTCAACATTACAGTGGTAAGACTTTTATTCCAGATACGTGAAAATCTAAAATGACCTTTGTTTTATACTTTCCAGTGTCTTTAAATGGACTAACTTTAAGCCTATAGTGAGTAATGCTATAGTGCTATTTCCCCCAGAGAAGAGAGTGGAGATGATTATCCTTCTACATTCATGCCCTTCACTGAACATTCTTGTTAGTCTGCTTGCTTCGACACTAGTACTTCTCATGGATTAGTCTTAGTTTGCCAAAGGCAACTTCAGCTGACGCACAAAGTCATCTCCCTAACTGTATTTTTGTTTTGCTTGACGTCCGCTGCAAACTCTCCAGCTATTACGCTGTTCTAACTTTGATAGTATTTGATGGTACTAACAGAGAAGTGGGGATGTGTCACAAGTTAAACACACTCATACAGATCCTTGAACGGCAAAACTACTAAATAAACTAATCTGCATCTTTGATGTTGTACTTTTCCACTCCTTTTCCAGACTTCATTGGTGCACCTGTTGAAAACAGTCCGTCTGCTGCGCTTGCTACGGCTGTTACAAAAACTGGATCGATATTCCCAGTACAGCGCTGTAGTCCTGACCCTG
Source organism: Mchenga conophoros (assembly GCF_057382185.1). Lineage (NCBI taxonomy): Eukaryota > Metazoa > Chordata > Actinopteri > Cichliformes > Cichlidae > Mchenga > Mchenga conophoros. The sequence goes on from NC_140529.1 coordinate 31,654,976, forward strand.
CTCATGTCTGTGTTTGCACTGCTTGCTCATTGGATGGCTTGTGTCTGGTATATCATTGGACGCAAGGAGATAGAAAGCGGTAACCCAGTAACCTGGGACATAGGTGAGGACACTGCAGTTTTGTTTGAATAGTCCCACACAGTTAAAAGTATAATATTCTCCCTCACTCGTTTGCTTTACTGAGACAAATTAGGTGTCTTTTTTTTTTGGCAACATCGCCGTGTCAGTGCTGCACATCTCAGCTAATGCTTGAATGCTTCAGCATCATTTCATCCCCTAGCTTGTTTCCTCAGAGGAAGTGTAGGTCAAGAAATGATTACATTATATCACCAGTAACACATTATGTCATTCTATATTATATCATGTATTATATCACCTACGACAGCAGAAAAGTTCAACCATTAAAAAAGAATAACAAAAGTTAATTTAATCACTCAGATAGACCTACGTAACAACCTTCTAACCTCTTCCACCAGGTTGGCTTCAGGAGCTGGGAAAACGTCTGGAGACGCCGTACATCAACAGCACCGTGGGTGGTCCATCCTTGCCTAGCGCCTACATTGCTTCTCTCTATTTCACCCTCAGCAGCCTTACAAGTGTTGGTTTTGGGAATGTGTGCGCCAATACAGATGCAGAGAAAATCTTCTCCATCTGTATTATGCTGATGGGAGGTGAGTTTAAAGGACATGGCAGGAAATTCCCAACTATATGAAAAATGTTTCAAGAATGTCCCCATATTTCTGTCACCTCCAGCCCTGATGCATGCAGTAGTCTTTGGCAACGTGACTGCTATCATCCAGCGCATGTACTCACGTCGCTCCCTCTACCACACCCGCATGAAGGATCTCAAGGACTTCATCCGTGTGCATCGGCTACCTCAACAGCTCAAGCAAAGGATGTTGGAGTACTTTCAGGCCACCTGGTCTGTCAACAATGGAATCAACACCAATGAGGTGGGTAAAGAATCACACTGTAGCCGTGTTCTCCTGGCTCTTTGTGTTTATGAAAAATATTTGCTTGGACATAAGTTATTTTTCTGGCAGAATGCATCATTTTTAATATGTAGCTGAATAATATGTCTATTCTTTTTGGATATTGGTTATTCTACACTCAGAAATGCCATTCTTAAAATATGGGGCACCTCAGATTCTCTGGAGTCTTATTCCAGTTCTTTAAGTAGATAGTCCTTTTTTGCAAATAGAATTTCAGTATACTGCCAGAGCCTATCTAGGAGAAGTTCCTGTAATTACAAGGGTTGGAGCTGAAATAGAGAGAGCACTCATTAACACCCCCAACCATCAGTATCCTCAGATAATTAATTCAGTGTTGAAGGTAACAGAGAGAGCCACTGGTTTCTGAGAACATGCTGGCAGTATTATCATGTCTTTAAAAACACAGTCTGCCCTATTTTTTAATTTGTTTAATTTAGGAGTGGTTAACCATACCATATGTGTAGGCTTCTTAGTAGCACTATTGCATAGTCAAATATCTCTAAGTAATTGTCTAAAACAAAAAGATTGAAGTATTTTAAAAGGAGAGTACCTGGTGATTTTTGACTACAAGAGGAGGGACAGACTTTACAGGAAACACGTAAATGCAGTACTGCAATATTCCAGTTTTATCAAGCCGAAATGTAGCAAGACAAGAAGGCAGTGGAGTTTTGTTTCTGTGAGAAGAATATCTGGGTGAACAATGAGCTGATAATTACAAGTACTTAAAAAAAGAGGGTAATTTGTGTCTTGCAAAGCTCTATATGCATTTAAGTACCGGTACGGTGGTTAACTATTAAATAGCGGTTCTTATTTTTATCGTGTCCTCGCTCTTAGCTGTTACATGACTTCCCAGATGAACTGCGAGCTGACATTACCATGCATCTGAACAAAGACATACTGCAGCTGCCTGTGTTTGAGCGAGCCAGCAGAGGGTGTCTGCGCTCCCTCTCCCTCCACATCAAAACTTCCTTCTGTGCACCAGGGGAATATCTTATTCGCCAAGGAGATGCCCTACAAGCTAATTACTTTGTGTGCTCCGGTTCCCTGGAGGTTCTGAAAGATGGCATGGTCCTAGCGATCCTGGGTCAGTGTGCACCCAGTGTTTTAATGTTAATTTCATACAGATTTCTCTACATATTAGCTGTGTATTGACATATTACACATACTATGCTTATGTGACAATCCCTACAGGCAAAGGCGACCTCATAGGGGCTGACCTACCAGAGCATGACAAGGTGATCAAGACCAATGCAGATGTGAAGGCACTGACATACTGCGACTTGCAGTACATCAGTGTCAGGGCTTTGAGGGAGGTCCTGGGGCTTTATCCAGAGTATTGCAGTCGGTTCAGCTTGGACATCCACCACAATCTCACCTACAACTTGAGAGAAGGCAGTGAAGCTGATGTAAGACATTTACTTTGAAGCAATGGAATAAAACTCAGAATGAGACACATTCGAATGCACCACAATTCAGAATATGGTGTACAAACATACCTATGCTATATGGAACGCTTTACATGTTCAGTTTCCAGTGTGAGTGTAATGCTTTGTTCATTTTCACTTCCATGCCTTTAGGGAGTAACACGGTTTCAGCTGACACCCAGGCAGTCTCAGGTATGTCTGCCTCATTAGGATGATTAATTTAGCCTTGACATGCTTGATACAGCCATAGTTAAATCTGTCTTAGCTTAAGGGATTAGTCCGGCTTGCATTGCATTCTCTTGATAAATGTCATGTAGATATGAAAACACTTAAAATGCCTTTTTTTTTAATAGTTGAGATAATAATGCTCCAGTTGCTGCTAGGTAACAGAGAGAAATGGAGCAAACAGCATGTACTATATATGGTTTCTACACTCCAGTCATCAAGAAAAACACTAAGCTTAATTAAAACTATCCTACAAGAGAAGTATTTCTGACACTATCAAAATCACTAGACTAAGAATTTTTGTAACAAACAAATCTATTATCCAAACAAAAATCATGCACAAATCTTTGCAATCGGCTTCATTGAGTTTTCCATCTTTTTTCTCCTCAGTTTATGGATCATAAACTACCCTATATCATTCAAGGAGCTGATGTAAAACATACAGACCACGTAAAATACTCTCAGCACCAGAGACTGCCTCTACTACAGAGTATGGGCAGCCCTGTCCATCAACCCTGCCTCAGCACGTTGCTGGGCGAGGAGCTCCGGCACATCTGCGCACTGCAGCTCTGCCGATCACCTGCTCAGGGAAGCAGGGGTTGTAGTCCTTCCCCACAACCTTTTTTCAGCGAGGAGCTCTCTCCATCTCCTTTACCCAGTCTTACCAGTGACCTAGACTTGAACCATCGGCCTGCCAAACTCATGCCATCCGGTTCTTGTATTAGTCCTCTGAACCTCAGCCCCAGGTGACCTATTCATTCTCCTTTGGTCAAATATCAATAATCTGTTTGCATATAATTAAATTAATATAACACCCATTTGTCTTACTGTCAGGGTCGTGGATGGAATTGAGGATAATGATCACACATTTCAGTTTAATATGGAACAGAGCGAGGCAAAGACTAATGTTGCAGGTAAAGTGTCTGAAAACTGCATGATTAATGAGAAATTGTAAATATAAGCCTTTCTATTCAGGACTAGATATTAAATATAACCCAAAGTCGGGACAGATTAGATGAGTTTCTCACTTTTTAAAAAAAAAATCCTTTTTCAGATCGGTTACACATCTGTAGCCTGTTTCTTGAGACAGAAGAAGTGAGACAGAGCGTCAGCAAGCTAAGCAAAGAGGTATGTTCCCTTATTAGGCAAAAGTGCTGCTCCTTGAAATATGCCCAAATGTGTTTTGTGAGGACACAGTAACCTTTACCTTTGACCAAGTGAATCTAATCAGTTAATGCTTGAATTCATATCAACTTAACATGATAGCAGTTACAAATAAACAGTTAACAGTTTTGAATAAACAGTCATTATTTCTCATTCTTTCAGGTAAACAACTTAAACCAAGATGTTTCCAACCTTGCCAAGGAACTCCATGACATAATACATTTTCTGCATTCTCATATGACAATGCTCCACAATAACTCTCCAGCTTCCACATGTTCATGTGGCACTCAGGTGCTCCCCAACCCAAGTGTGACAACTTCTAGCCACTGGCAACCGGATGTCCCTTTAAATATCTCCACTGAGTTACCACCTGTTCATGAAATGATTAGCCATCCTGCTAGAAATATATGGCACTCCAGTGGAATACCCTCCCAGTGCACCAGTTCCGCCTTGCTGTACTCGTCAAGCACAATACCATCCTGTTCACACCTGGTCTGCTCTGACAGAGACACAACTCAGAGGCTTCAGTGCTTCTCTAGCCCTTTCCAAACACCCAGAACATCTCCAGGCTCTCCTTACATGACCTCCTCTCATGCCCATGGAGGTCCATCGCTCCTGGGTATCAGTTCTGCCTTCAGTGGCTACCCATTAAGTTCTCAGGCCTCACACGTGGTTAGTAGTGCAAAAATCCACACAATAAGCAGCACCCACTCCTTATGTTCTACAGTAAACTGTGGCTACTCCCAGCCACCCCTAAGTGTTCAAACCAACTCGGATTCTTCACATAATCAGACCAAATCCCAGACACCTATACATTTATCCACCACTCCTTCAGCCCAACCACAGTATCACACTGCCTTTAGCTCTTTGACGCCATCAAGAGCCCACACTTTGATATACACAGGATACGAGGACCAGCGAGGTACTGTCGAAGGCTCCAGACAGAATGATCCGGTAGGATCCAGTCCTGTCCACCAAACACAGGATCTGGCAAATTCTCTGATGGAGCAAGTACCAAACATGGACAGTAAAGCTTCACTTTATAAAGAGAGGACAGAGACCATGGAGTCTCATTCCACAGGAGACAGCATTCTTGATATGAAAGAAAGGCCACACTGATGACATCCCTATCTGGTTGTGCTATCAGCGAGTAAATAACAAAGCTGACGTAATGTTTAGAGTACCTTACCAAGAAATCTGGTGTGAAATTTGAAATTAATAAATTGTTATTTAGCCAAGTTCTCAATCAACTATTGGAATCCAACTGCCACTACAGAATAAACCTGTTTTTCTCCACTGATGGTTCTTGTGTTTTATATGGCATTAATAATATTTGTGAATTGAGATTATGTCATGGTCTGCATAGATCATAGCTGAAGCAATCTTATTTTGCAGACCATACACTCTCACTCAACCATTCAATGCAAAATTGTTTGGCTAGTTATTCATTTTATTTATTTTTAATTTTTTTCTATCACGTGAATTGTCACTGCTGTATTCAGCCACAAAATGTTTCCAGGGTTGGCTTAGAAGCCGCAAGTGAATGGGCAGCACCCCTGAGTGGTGATATGTCGTTACTACAACAAACACAAGACTGACATTTCATGAGATATGGCCTTTTGGAGCCACAACCAAGCTTTTGACCTGTAGAATGATGTAACATATTCCTGAAACGTGTTAATCATATTTGACCAATCTTGGTCCAATCAACCTACTGCATTTCGTTGCACTGTACCTGTGCATGTGCAATGACAATAAAGTTGAATTCTATTCTATTCTATTCTATATAGCAATGACATTTTCAACAGACTGCTGAAAAATCTTGATATTTTTATTCATTGGTAGTATCATGGCAGATATATTTATGTCCATGTGACTCTTTAGCATTTAGCAACAATTCTGAAATTAATAATATACTGAGGGGCATGTAGAATTTTGTGTCATCGGTCAAAGCAAAGAAAGCCATTCTTTCACTATTAATTCATCTTTCATTTTGAACATGTGAAGATGCAAGGAGATGAGATAGTGAAAGTTGGTGAGTTTAACAATCTAAAGCAACAAACACTGCCCATTAGAGGTGAAGAAAAACGAGTAGGCAGGTTAGAGTGGGTGGAAATGAGTGACAGATGATTTGTGACAGAAGGATAGCAACAAAGGTGAAAGGAAACATTTACAAGATGTTACTGTTTGGAGATGGTGGCACTTACAAAAAAGCATGAGGTTGAGCCGGGGGTGGCAGAACTGAAGATGCTAAGATATTCATTGGGTTGTAACCAGGATGGACAAAATTAGAAATGAGTATATCAGAAGGACAGCTTAGATTAAGTGGCTTGGATACAAAGTTAAAGAGGCAAGGATGTTTTGGACATATGTAGAAGAGGATTGTGGATACACTGGACAAACACTGAGGTGCCAGGCAGGAGGAGAACAGGAAGCCCACTGGAGAAGACTCAAGCAGTGAAGAAAGATATGCAGAGGATTAGTGTGACAGAGGAGGATGCTAGGGGTAGGGTTAAATGGCGGCAGATGATGTGGTGACCCCTAAATGAAGAAGCCAAAGGAAGATGAAGATCAGAATTTACTGTTTGACATTGGAGACATCACAAGGATCATTAAAATATTAGTAAAAATAAAAAAAGGATCCTTCTTTATGAACGCAGATTGTATCCCAAGCTTATTAAAAATATTATGCTAAACAAAATTTGTTACAAAATTTCACGCCATTTGAAAAGCACAAGTTTTATTGTCATTATACATAATTTTCATAAACACCATATCATTATATTATAATTATATTCAAATTAAGATAATTTTAGATGTTATTTATGACTAGATATAATAAAACCTTGATAAAAATGTCGTGCTGCAGACTGGAGGGTCTAGCGTAACCCGCTGTCCTCATTGGTCAGAAAGCCACTGACAAAAAGTGGGAGGTTCCCGGAAAAATTGCTAACCGGAAGGGAAGGCCGGAGCCCAAGAAGAAGAAGAAGAAGGCAGCTGCTGCCGATGAGACCAGCGAAGGAAGAAAAAGTAATGTAAGTAAAACAACTTGAAATTAAGAGTCATGTTGGTGAAGAGCAATACTGAACGTGTGTTGGATTATTTTGTCGACAAACTGTTTACTGTAGTTTGATCTATTTTGTTATTATTATTTTTTTCTGCTTAGCATGTCAGCAAAGTCCGGGCTCAACCGAAATGCCTTATCAGACTGGATCGAGGGAAGCTACGAGCTGCCCTGTGGGACAAACATTCTAAATATTGAAAAAAAATAAAATAATAATGCCACGGCAGAGCCCTGAGATAGCTTAGAAAAATGTGACATCGTTTCATGCAAGCAAGTGGACGCAATAAGACGTCCCGGAGTTTCTCAAACGTCAGACAGCTGACGACACAGGGCCGAGAAAAGAAAAGTTGTCTAATGACGCTTTCGACTTTTGGCCGTAGCTGCTAACACAGCTAATGCTATCAGAAGTCAAGTTTCCTTGCCAAGAACATAGCTTTTGTTTTCTTTGTCAGTTTAGGCTAGCAAATGGGTGCTACTGCTAAGTAAGCAACAAGGTTGATTCTTTCACGTTGTGTAGTCAGCGTTCATTTTGTTAGCCAAGTGCTTAGTGGAACTCACAAGTTCCAGTCGTGTCGTCTACGTTTATGAAAGCGGTTCCCGTATCGCACCTAAATGTAACGTGCCGTTTTAGCCAAGACAGGTGCATTGTTGTTTGATAGTTATTTTATCGATTGTTTTGAATCAAACCTTAGCTTTACAGTTTAAGTTGCCTAATCATTGTGCTTAACCCGGCATCGACCGAGCAAAACTTCTCACGTACTTTGAAATATTAGTTGTAGATTAACTAACTTAATATGTTACGTTCCTGCCACCGGTTAAGTGTCTAATGACTGGTCTTATGTGCGATTGTCTAGGCTCAGTCGAGGCACATCATAGTCGTCTAATGTTCTCTAAATTAGATGTACTATCAAGGCAGCTGTAATCTCTTCACAATCTGGTGCTTTTTATTATCAGCTGCATTTGTGCATCACATTGTGTGACAGAGTAAATGTGCGTACATAGTCTCTTGCTTACCTCTGAAGTTGTATTTATGGCAGTGCCTTCTCATCATTAAAATGTCATTACTGCTGACTTTGTGGTGTAACATCCGCATATTGCAACGTTGGGGTTGTTATGTGCCTGCACGTGTGTCTTCTTGCATTTAACAGCAAATACTTTTTTTGTATGCTGTGTATCTTCACAGCTTATGTTTATGGCTTAATACAAGTAACAGAGCTTGGCCTTTGAGATAAAGATGTGATTTACAGTTGCTTGCCTGAGCTCTCATGTTTATGGCATGTGGACCTTGTCCTTCTTAAACAGCCACTCTTTTTGACAACCCAGCCCTAAAATAAGGACTGCAAATTAGTTGAACACTAGTATGCAATACATTTGGGTGCTATGTTTTGGCATTGCCTTTAAAGTTGTAAGTTGTTGTAGTTAAACGGACAGCTGGACCTACTAAATGTCGCTCAATCAACTGGACTCAATTTTTGAGTAAATCTGTGTAAAGGATCAAATATCAAATCCCATTATTTAATAATTCACTTAAAATCACTTGAAGTCATAAAGTGGACAAAGTCTGTTTTAAACAGTTTGATGAGTTGAAAGGTCTCAGTTTGGGAAGCGCCAGTGATGCTTGTGGTGACTCTGCTGTTTGCTTTTCCTGTATTGTGTCACCACATTCCCATCTAAAATCACAATGCCAAACCAATTCTTTGTAGCTATCTTGGATTCAGAACATTTCCTGTTTCTTTTGATTTCCCAAGAATGGTGCTGCTTTTCAATATTTGTTTACAACCTAGGACAAACTATCACCTTTGGCAGCAATAGATAGGCCTTTAATATATGCTCATGTGTACATGCAAATTTGGACACAGCCATCTGTACAAGCAGATGGGATTATGAGCTAAGACAAAAGTATGGTGATGCAGCCCCTCATCAGATACCATTTCTTCCATGACCCCATCCTTCAAATAAAGTGAACTGCACATGTCTCTGCTTGTCTTCGTAATGTCAGTGTTTTGGTGGCAGGTTGTTAATCTAGTTTATAAATTGAATGTGAAAGTGATTTTCTTTTTCTAAAATCTAGTCTGAAGTTTAAGGAAATCATCATACTGTCCAGGCAAACCAAAATGTATTAATTACAGAATGTCATTTTTAATTGTGTGACCAGGAATGGAGAATGAATCCTGTTATTTTCCTTCTGCAAATATGGTCTTTTGGTGTTAGGTGACAGCTTGTTTTCTGCATAAGAAGAGCCTCGATTACGCACTAGTACAACAATACAAAATCTTCAAATCTAGCAGTCACAAGAACACTTGGAAACTGATCATAGCAGCTGGTAACCTGATCTTTCTGCTTAATTTTTCAGTATAACTAATGTTTAACGATACCTAGATTTTGTTCACGGAGCAAAAGCAATTAAAAAAATGTTTTCATTGCTTCTTTGACTGATTAAACGCATTTAATTTGTGCATGCATTCTCCAATTTAGATTGCAATAAACCACAATCGCTGCTAAGTTCTTGGATATTATGCCAGCAGCAGAACATACAGGGGCCACAATAAATATTTCACAGCCTCTCCCTCTCGTCTGTTGTTTTTTCCTGCCTTTTCTCCTCCCCCTCTGACCTATGTCCCACTGTCTCTCGTTCCCTGACCCACTTCCCTGTGGAGGTTTGCAGTACCCATTAGGGATGCCATCACAGCATCCATCAGATGCTGCTTAAGATGTGTGAAAGTCTCTATCAGTGTAACAAAGAGTCTCTGATTGCAAGCCTGTCAGCTGCTTCCAGCTTTGATGTTACTGTTGTGGCTCTCAGTCATTACTAAATCATCAATCCAGCAGCTAGGCTTTGTGGATAGAATTAGATTTTTAGTACTTTGTTTTCCCATTTATATATCCTCTTTTTATTAAAAAAACAAACAAAAAAAAACTACGTCATGGTCCTTGGTTGAAGATGAATTTTTGCTACCAAAAGATGCCTAACTTGTGTGTGTATTATTTACGAATGCAGTGCTTTTGTCATCGTCAAAAGTTGAAATTCAGTATTAAATATTAAATACTATAAATAGTAGAAAATAATTTTCTTAAGGAATGTTGGTTGAATAGGTCTTAATTTCCCAGTATCATGGGAAAGTACCAGTATAGTTTATCTATTACTATGTAGCTTATTCCTAAGAACAGAAGAATTAAGTTAATTCTTCTGTTTTAAAAAGAAAAAGAAAAAAGAGGAAGAAACAACTCATTCACCTAGTGAGGAATGTTAATCTTATGAGTACAGACTGACTTTTCCAACTCTGCTGTGCTATAAAGGATTTCCTTTCTCTGTTAGGCTGTGAAGCAGAGCCGATCTACTAGTTAAGGAGCCCAGCGTAAACTTTAGTGTACTGCTAGAGATATCTACTGTACATGTATACAGCTGTAATCCCATGTAAGAGTTAACTGACTTTAATGCTTTAATGAAATTGGAAAATATTTATTTTACCATAACACATGTAATGCCTGTGTGTTATGGCCATCGTTTTTGTTTGCGTAACAGGAAACTGTAAAGGAACTGGTGTATTTTTTTTAAATAGCTCCTTATATCTGCAAATGCTAAATTAAACCAGTTCCTCCAAAAACATAATGGAAATGTGTTGGAGACAAGTTAGTCTGTTGACTGACTGTAGCTTGGTTGATTCACTGTCAAATAAAACATGCAATTTCTTAATATTTCATTGACAAAGCCATGATCTACAGTCACATGCTAAAGATTAAGCATAGCTCAGCAACAGGCGGGGGTGGAGCTGGCACAACCAAATCATTAGCCATGATGCCGCCTCTTGATTTTCCCTCATTCTTGAGCTATCCCCCTGTCTTTAAGGAAGAGTCCTCATACGTGGCTTGATTGTTCATCATGCTTCTGTGTTGAGCTATTCCTGTGATCAAGCTGAGTCTATCCCAGGTTTTAATGTGCTCAGCAGTAAAATGTCTTCTGCAATCTTCACTTCCTGCTTTGAGCTCAGTTGTGTTTCCTGTCTTTTGACCAAGCAGAAGCTGGCTGACCTCATGTGTATCACCCAACTGACATGCACGCACGCACACACGCAGGCAAGGTTTCACTTACTAACAGTAGGCGAAATGAAAGGAACAAATTGGTGGTGTCCTGTTTACACATAAGCTACAGATTTTATTTTGTACCAATTTAAACTAACCACAAACCCCCCGTTTGTTTTTGTTTTTTTTCAAAGGTTTCTTTTTATTGTTCTAACAGCCACGAATATATTAATGATGCATGACTATATCTTTGAGCTGTGGCTATTTTTGAAATCACAGGAACACTTTGAGTTGTATTGTATTTATATTTGTGCATTAGGCAAGTTGCGTTAACTGGTAGTTAAGCCAAAAAATTAAGCAAAAGTAAGAATTTCATCCTGTAATGCATGCTTCAGCCATTTAAATGTTTAATAACCTAACCTGTGAGAGCAAGTTGGAGGACACAATTTAAAATCAGAGACTAAGTGCTCTCCTTCAGCTCTTGTTTATAGTAAATAAAGTTAGGTTATAAACTCTATATCTCGAGGCCCAATGTGATGAGAGTTTTGGTGTCAACAACTTGGATTTTAAATTGTTTAATCATTTTGGGTTAAAGAAAAAGTGTTACTGCTTTCTTCAATAATCTTTCTTATGTCAAACCGCTTGCAGGAACAAGGAGTTATTTTGTTTTGGGGGGATTTGATGCTACTGGTGTTCACAGGTTTCACAATGACTGTGGTTGTTTTCAGTAGAAATCTGTTTTGTTTGGAGTAGAGCTTAACTAAATTTGTTGTGTTTTGCAGCTCCCCACTGGTGAGGCCTCCTCTTCTTCCAGTAAATCTGCCAACCAACCTAAACTTTCCTACATCCATCTTAACTTCATCAGCTCCCCTATAGTAAGCCCAAGCCTGAAGTCAGCCATACACCCTCTTCCCCCAGCTCCTCCTTCTTTTTCCCAATTTTCAACACTGCAATATGGCAGGGCGAGGTGGACCAGCACGGACCAACGGCACCACAGCAAGCAGCAAGATCTGCCAGTTTAAGCTAGTGCTGTTGGGAGAGTCGGCAGTGGGCAAGTCCAGCCTGGTGCTGCGCTTTGTCAAAGGCCAGTTCCACGAGTACCAGGAGAGCACCATCGGAGGTGAGGGTTGTTTGTTTGTTTTCTTGCTTGATTTCCACAATTGTCTATTGTATTATTCTTTGACTTTCTGCTTTACTTACAGACATATGTAGCATCAAAGCTATATATGTCTTGTGTATGTACAGGTAAGCAGACTCTTAATGCGTGTTTGAAATTGTTCATCTACAGTGTAAAAGTAGACTTTACAAATAACTTCAAAAAAAATTAAAACGTAATCATAAACAAATGTTTTTCTTTTTGTTCTGACTCTTAAAAAGTTTTAAACTTAGGTGCTCAAGCAGAAAAACATGTCCTTGCTAGTTCAGAGAACTGCTTGCCTGCAGGTCTTAATGTTTTCCGTTACTAGAGTCTGTGCAGGAAGAGTCGTGCAACCAGTTCTTTGCAGCTAAAATGAGCCACCAAACTCCTCACATGTATATTTGATGATATTAAAATGTATTTGAGGTGATGGCTAAATATGTTTTTTCTTCTCTACACTATGGGATCTTCTGCCTGAGCAAAATCATTGCTCCAGCTGGACAAACAATCACTGAGTTTAGATATTAATACATTTACTCTCCTACTAGAATTCTAGTGCTGAATACTCAATACAGTAAAGTAAACAAACTAATGCATGTATTTGTAAGCAAGTAAGGAAATGATTAGCTGAAGAATGAAATGGAGACTGAATACCGATTAATGACTTTAAAAATGAAATTAATTGATAACAGTTTTTTGACAAATATAATGTAAGGAGGTGGTGCAAAGTATCTGTATTTGTTTCCTGGGTTGCAGCCATTCACATGCTTCTCAATGTTGGGTTTATATGGAGTTTCTTTACAGTTGTAAAAACTGTTAAGTATGTTGTGATTAGCAAGACCAAAAAGATGTTTCTGTATAATAACAAAGGCATGGAAAAATCATTCTTACCTTAATGACAAAGTTTGAGTTCAGTGAAAGTGAGGGAAAGCTTCTTCTTCAGTTCTTCATCTACCTATCTCAATATTATTGCTGCAACATTTATTACACCACCTCTCTGCTCATGTCTGGATCCAATATTTATGTATTATTGCAGTTTCTCACTTTTAATTAAAGTTGCTTGCATTGCAATTTTGTATCAGGTGAAAGCCAAAAGTAAACTGTGTTAAATCAGCGCTGAACAGTTGGTTCATTCGTTCTGTCTTTTCTTTTGGTCGTTTTTCCTTTTGCTTTGTGTAGAACCAACTTTCCCCATGTTTCCTGTATCAGGTTGCTTGTGAGTAATGTGGCTATAGGATGTAATGACAGGAAGCTCTGTGCTTACACTCGCCAAAAGACTTGAAACGAGTCAGCATTTTTTATGTTTTTTTTCCCGAACTTGTGGTTGGTCAGCAGCATGCCTAGTCAAAGATTACAAAGCTTTAAAGTATGTGCTATGTGAGTGCTCGGTTTTCTCGGTCTTGTGACAGTTGGCTAATTAAATGGAGCTTTGCCTCTGTTCATAAACCATAGCATTTTGTTTGTACCTGGTAGCTTTTTTTGTTTTTTCTTGGTTTTTTTTGCGTTATAGGTTTATCTCCATAGCTGGCATGTCCTCTGGAGTCTGAATTTATCAGCAAGTTTTAAACTTCTTTTCATTCAATGACTGATTTCATTAATGATATTGTGATTACAAAGCCAAGTTTAAATATGAAAGTCCACCCCTAGAGATGACTTTTCTGCTTTCTCTTAAGCCCCTCTTTGTCAAATATTGAATAATTTCTTTCTACTTCTTTTCCAGCTGCCTTCCTCACACAGACAGTATGTTTGGATGATACAACAGTTAAGTTTGAAATCTGGGACACTGCTGGACAAGAACGGTATCACAGCTTGGCACCCATGTACTACAGAGGAGCCCAGGCTGCCATTGTTGTCTATGATATCACCAACACAGTAAGTAACATGCGCTGTGACAGGACCGTGGACAGTCAAAAGTCGTACGTCATTTGTTTGCTGACCCTTGTCTTCTAGCCTGGGTTGATGATTGCTTAACAGCAATCAGACCTTTGGCCTTCCAATTTTTTTTTTTTTTTTTTTCAGTAAAATGTAAAATGAAAAACCTGCAGCTGTGATTTAAATTTTAAAAGCACAGCAATATGTAATGATGCACATTCTTTTTTTTAAAGGATACATTCACACGTGCAAAGAACTGGGTGAAGGAGCTCCAGCGACAAGCCAGCCCAAATATTGTAATTGCAATTGCAGGAAACAAAGCAGACCTGGCAAACAAGAGAGCTGTAGATTTCCAGGTAATGAGGAAGTTCTGAGATCAATTGCTGAAGCTCGTGAAAGCTTCGGAAATTATTTAACAGACTACTGTGAATTCATACTGCTCACATTTTTCTTTTTTTTTAGGAAGCACAAGCATATGCCGATGACAACAGTTTGCTCTTCATGGAAACCTCAGCTAAGACTGCAATGAATGTCAATGAGATTTTTATGGCTATAGGTAAGTGTTAGACAGAGGGATAATAGCTTATTAAGTACTGAAGTGGAAAATAAATCAGCAACCATCCTGATGATAGGAATTCTAAAGTCTGGATTAAGTAATCATTTTCTTACAACGATGTGACGAAATGATGATAAATGTTAAGAATGCAAGGTGGCAAACTTTAGACTTCATTTTTATGCACTGCTCAGTCCATTGGCCAAAATAATCATTTCATACAAGGGGAAAAAAGGGGGATTGCCAGAAATCCTCATCAAAACATACTGCATAAGACCACTGATGGTCATTTCCCACGTAAATGTTAAATGTAATTGCTGAAGTTTGTAAAATGTGAATTTGTTGATTTTCTTCAGTTTGCATTACACTAAATTGGATAACTTTGGTGTTTGGACTGTTCAGAGGAAAAAAGGCTTTTTGCTGTTGAAACATTGACACCAAAAATAGATTAGGATATTTTCCTCTGTCCTACAGTGCTATTTATAAATCTAGACTTGTTTGTGAGAGTTGCACAGTTGCACAGTTCTGGAGATGTCAGCATCTATGCCTTCTCATAATAACTAATAAATAATAATTATTATTATTGAACCAGATGGCATTTGACTTGTTGTGGGCAAAGTAGAAAAAAAAAACCTTTGAATGCATCGTCTCGTTTAGAAATGATACCCCCCACACACTTGTGTACAATGACCTTTAAAAAAAACCCCTCTAAACCATGGTGTGGGCCTTTTGTTAGTATCGACCAACTCAAATGAAATGCTCACTGACAAGAGATGCCTTTTAATATTTCCATCCTGTTACAAGTGTAAGCCTCTCATGGGTAAACAGGTGCCTACTTCTACAGTCTGGCACCTTTCATGCTTTGCAGGTGTAGTTCAGTAAAAGAAACTGACGCTGCAGGTCACATTTTCATTTCATTACCAGAAAAATTCTATCTGGAAAAATAGCCCTACATGTCAGGGGAATAATGTTTGAATTTGTTCCTTTTAAGTTATTAAAAAAAATTCTTATTACTAATGAAAATAGCAGGTTGTTGGACGCTTACTGTCATATTATTATAGTATAGGAATTAAGTCTTTGTACTTTGTACCACAAAACAGCCAAGAAGCTTCCGAAAAACGAGCCTCATGGTGCAGCAGGCGCGGGCGGACGAGCCAGAGGTGGTGTGGACCTGCAGGAAGCCGCACCACAGGGCAGAAGTGGCCAGTGCTGCGGGGGCAGCAACTAGCACAATGAATCGGCTGATGCAACCAATCTAAAGCTTCGATCAACCCGACCAGAAATTAGCCAGCTGTCAAACGACGTCCCATTGGTCAAACCAAACCACGGTCAGACCAACCACCCTATGAGCAACACGGCACCAATTAACTGTTTGGCAAATGAATCCACTGGCCAGTAAACTGCCAGACTCCACTGATGGTTTAAACTGGCGAACCAAGCAACAGATCAAGAAATCAACTTACTCATAGGGAATCATGTTTCATGCCAATCCATGACCTCTCGATTGATGATGGACCCTTGATGTCATCTTGGGGGGGGAAACGCATCCCATTCATGGAAGAAGGAAAAAACAAAGCTCAGTCATTACCAGTGGCACTTACTAGCGCCACTCATTTTTGTTTCTGTATTTGTGTAAAGGATTACAAAAAGTAATGCAACCAGAAGGAGTATAAGAAGACTCACTAGCCCTACCCTTTCTATTCTGCCCTCTTTCTTTCCCGTGCACCATAAATTTCTGAAGTTTTTCCGTCGTGGTCTTGAGACACGGTTAAAACTCAAATAGAGGTGCATGCAGCATCCTTCACTTTTCTGTCTTGTCCCTGGTCAGATTTTTGGAAAAAGGTTTCTACCAGGAGAAGAGGAATCGAAACATATTCCATCTTGATGGAGCTGTGTAGATTGAAATAAATCATCGTTATTATTATTATTTTTTTCTGTTTCCTTTTGACACAAGCTGGTCAATATGATTTTAAAGCCTAGTCTTTCAGGTTTTACAATCATCCAACCATGTTATTAAACAATAAACAGTAAATAGTACTTTAATAACATTGTCACTTGTGTAATTTTTAGCATTAATGAAATGTCTTTGAATCATCTGTGTAATGGCAAATACATAAAGCAAGATTTGTTTTCGTGACCAAAATCACAATTGTGTACTGAAAACATATGACTGTATTTGTATCCGACTTTTGAAGTTTATAATCAAACAGTAGTTCTTGTCAAAACATTATCTTCCCGATCTCTACATGATGTTTTGTCAACCTTAATTATGTTGTGATTTTTCTTTTTTGTTTTTTCTATGTCTTAATTTTTCTCTGAAGATCTATGGTATTAAATGCACTGGTTCTGTCTCATCATTTTGGTGAATTTAGATGTTATCCTCAGCTTCCTTTTTCTTTTCTCTCTCCTTATTTGTATTCTGCACATCAGGGAGGGACTGCTTTTCAACACTGTTGTTATCATCCTGTTATGGCATCAAAGACTAGCACAACAGAACTTGCACGGCAGTCACTGCTGTTAGGTGAGGGGGGGGAGGAGGAGGAAGGAAAATGTAATTTTGTGAATAAACAAGGGTAAGGTTATGTTTCTTTGTATGCCTGTTTAATCATTTTGTCCTATCTAATTAACTATCACACTGGATTTTTATAAATATATCTATATCAGCTTGTGCTAGTAATGACAACTATGAGTTGTACTGTTGTGGCTTGTAAATGATTTTATCCCACTGCCCCACAAGAGTTTAAAAGACATGTATTATCTGTAGCTGGCCACAAATTGGCTTTGGCATTACTTTTACTAACTCTCTATATTTCCCGATTCCTTTCCTGTTTCTTTTCTCTCCAGGCTATTGTCTACATATCCTGAGATTTCCTAAAGATTAGATTTCTGTTTAAACTGGCTTTGCTTTCTTGGCTGTTAACACATGCTCACTAGAGTTTCCTGGACAATACCAAGTATAATAATCCCTTAGCTAATCTAAGTGCATCTGAAGAGATCCGTAAAGTAGAGAGGTAATTGTTCAGTTAGCACTAAATACAGGTTTACTGTTAGGTTTTTGTTTGTTCCTGTTATCCCCCAGGTGTTTTGTGAAAAGGTGAATCCTTTGTGCCAACCAAGGTTGCAAAGTGGTTTGAAGAAATTTTAGACACATAAATTGTAGGCATCTCATCCAACCAAACAAGCTCCAGATAAACTTAAATATATAATTATATAAAGATGTGGACAAAATTATAAGCCTTTAAGCTTTTTTTTTTGCAAAACCTTCCCAAGTGCTCTTTTACAAAGCAAGGGATTTTCAATGTAATATTTCTAAATGGGCTAGTTTTCTTTA
The DNA here is from genome assembly GCF_057382185.1 of Mchenga conophoros. Classification (NCBI taxonomy): domain Eukaryota; kingdom Metazoa; phylum Chordata; class Actinopteri; order Cichliformes; family Cichlidae; genus Mchenga; species Mchenga conophoros. The sequence continues at coordinate 31,672,759 of NC_140529.1, forward strand.
TAGGCATAAATGATTTCTATTTGCACACAAGGACATAATTATTTTTTTAAGTTATAAGTTGCCTATTGAAAAACTGACCTTTTTAATGACCCATAGCACACTGCTCTGCATTGACAAAACAAAAATAAGTTTAAGACACAAAATAAATAACTAAAAATTTCAAAGACCCCAGAACAACTGCCAAGACTTAGCCAAATTGATAAATGTAGTCTCAAAGAAGACAATCACTAGACCTCTCCACAGGAATGGACAGCAGACCAAGAAACCCCCCATTTCTGCATAAGAGACATCTTCAAGCCAGACTGAAGTACACTAAGGACAATCTGGAGAAAAATTAGACATACTGGAAGCATGTCTTTGGTCAGATATGACTACGTTACAAATAGCTTTTTCACCATAAAGACACTGCACAGGAGGCATGGGTGTGACACATTGAAAACTACAATTTAAAACACGCTCCACAGGACAAGACTCAGCAGTCCATCTGCATCTTAAGGATAAAGAACACTCTTTCGAGGATGCTAATGTTCACATTTTGGACAGAGAGGACAGATGGTTTGAAAGAGGAGTGAAAGAAGCCATCTATGTCCACTGTGAGCGACCATCTTTGAACAGAGGCGGTGGTTTACGACACCAACTTTCTGCCATCTATAATCCAGTTTTGAGATCCCTTCCCAGACGCCTTAACGCCCACTCACATCCTGGGCCATCTGATTTCAGGAATTCGCATGATAAGGGGGGGCCAGGTTTCACAATGAACTCACCCGAAACTCTGGCTGATTGGGACCCACACCCAGTTTCACACCTTGGCTCAGGCGATTAGAGGATCATCAGGGGGTCCTTTTGTCCCCCTGTGGGGGGATACTCCCACTAGGTTTATATCTGGGACTCTCCACCATTTGACCTTAGAACTGAAGAAGCTTCTCGGATGAGAGGTGAAACGTCTTCAAGTAACTTAAAGAAGTCCAGACGCTTTTCTTTGCAAGCTCCTTTGACTACGATGACCTGGATGACTGAGAACCTTCACAGACATACAATTTAAAACACACAATTGATTGCTAGCATCAGGCCCTGGTAGTTTTTGGTTTTGTAAAATAACTTTGTTTACCTGCTTAAATAATGTAAAAAATAAAACGTGGATGTTTTAAAAATCCCCTACTTATTCCCTAAGTCACTCAAGTCATTCACAAGTCTGTGAATGATACTCATGGCCACTGGTCAGTGATCATGAGAATTTGCATATTGACGATGATGAAACTGAACTGACTGTTAGTCAGTGGTGCTACTTTCAGTCTTTATGCAAATGTACCATTTATAAGGCTGGGGAAACCTGTAGTCAGCTGAAACTCAAGCTGTACTTTGCACTAAGAATACTGTGTCCAGATAAACAGAATGAGCTCTCTCTGGGATTTCATTACTGTGATGGTCTAAGGAGCTTGGAAAGAAAAGCGTCTGGATGTTTCACCTCTCATCTGAGAAGCTTCTTCAGTTCTAAGGGTCAAATGGCAGAGTCCCAGATTTAAACCCCGTGGGAGTTTCCCCCCAAGGAGAGAAAATGACCCCCTGATGATCCTCTACCTAATCACATGAGCCAAGGTGTGAAAACGGGTGTGGGTCCCAATCAGCCAGGGTTTCGGGTGAGCTCATTGTGAAACCTAGCCCCACCCTATCCTCTGACTTCCTGAGGTCAGATGGCCCAGGGTGTGAGTGGGCATTAAGGTGTCTGGGACGGGATCTCAAAACTGGATTATAGATGGCAGACAGTTGGTGTCGTAAACCACCACCTCTGTTCAAAGATGGTTGCTCACAGTGGACATAGATGGCTTCTTTCACTCCTCTTTCAAACCATTGAAAGAGTGACCTTTGTCCTTTAGATGCAGATGGAATGCTGAGTCTTGTCCTGTGGAGGTGGCTCTTCTATGTTGTGCTATGCGCTTATGAAGTGGCTGTTTGGTCTCTCCAATGTAGAGGTCTGGGCAGTCCTCGCTACACTGTACAGCATACACCACATTGTTAAGTTTGTGTTCTGGAGTTTTGTCTTTCGGGTGAACCAGTTTTTGTCTGAGTGTGTTGCTGGGTCTGAAATGCACAGGATGTCGTGCTTGGAGAAAACTCTCCTGAGTTTCTCTGATACACCCGCTACATAGGGGATGACAATGTTGTTGCGTCTGTCCTTATCCTCCCTCGCTGGTGTCTGATCTTCTTTTCTGTGCATCTTTGCTGACTTTATAAACGCCCAATTTGGATAACCGCATGTTTTAAGTGCTTCCTTTACATGTGTGTGTTCCATCTTTTTCCCTTCAGGCTTAGAGGGAACATGTTCTGCCCGGTGGTGTAGGGTCCTAATTACTCCAAGTTTGTGTTGCAGAGGGTGATGGGAGTCAAAGAGGAGGTACTGGTCCGTGTGTGTGGGCTTCCGGTAAACTTCGATGTTGAGGTTGCCACTCTCTTCAGTGTGCACAGCGCAGTCCAGGAAAGGCAAACAGTTATCCTTTTTGTTGTCCCTGGTGAACTTGATGTTTTTATCCACGGCGTTAATGTGCACAGTGAAGGATTCCATCATCAAGACATGATGTATAAAAGCTACTTAAGGGGTCGTGTAATTTGATATTTTTGCCAAATATCCTTCCTGACACAACCCCAAGGGGGATTTGGATCTCTGGCTAGAACCTGTTTTTATTGTTATTATTTATTGTTAAATCACATTTTCACATTGTGTAAACTAACATGCATACACACTTGAGGTCAGTTGCTGTCTGTGGCAGCTGTTTTGCTGACATGCCTAAAAGAGGACATGTATAAAAAGGGATATTTAATCCTGAATTTGGATGTGTGGAGCTATTCAGTTTAATTATTCCTTAGTCAGAATGTCTTTAATCTTATCCTTTAACATTGTCCTATAGAAAAGGCCCAAAAGGAGCAGATTTTAGCCTTCTATAATAGTCCTGAAGGAATCCTAAAACTTTAAATTTACCTGATGGGGTTTAGTTGATAATGACACTATCGTTTAAACATTTATATTGGATATTTTTTCTAATACTTACTGTGGATTGTCATTTACTTCTGGGGTGCATACAGTGACATCTGGGGCTCCTTTTACGTAAAACAAAAATGTGAGAGCTGCAGATCCCACTATAACCAATAGAGGGTGAGCTGCTAGCTAAAGAGGGTTTAACAACACACGGCAGGAAGGTGAGCAAGGAAGACATGCAAGCGGAGATCTGTGGTAACATTTATGTTAACGCATTTAAAATATAAGGACATACAAATGACAAGATTCCTAACCTTACAGGCACTTAGTTAGCTATTTTTGCACGTGTTACACATGCAGAAGTGTAGCATATTAAAGGAAAAACCTAAACCATCACAGTGAGTTGATTCGTTTGATCTATGCTGTGGGCGGATTTAACTGGTCGGGGTCCGTTAAGGGGAGGGGCAATATAAATCAGTTGTCAATAAATCTGAAGAAGGCTATATCGGTTTTAATCGTAGACAGTACAAAATAACTTTGCTGCAATTCTAACAAATCCTACTTTGCCGACAGAACTTGAATGCAGCATATGAGCTAAACGGGAGCTGAGGAAGAAACTATAGCAGCGTGGATATGTCGGACCCGGCGGCGCAGGCCTTACAACCCCGGCTTCTTCAAGCCCAGTCTGCTGGGTCAGCGGGCTCCAGTACTACTACTACTGCAGGCTCAGGATCAGGGAACAGTGACCCGGTCAGACCAGGGCTCAGCCAGCAACAACGTGCAAGCCAGAAAAAAGCACAAGTCCGAGCTTTCCCACGGGCGAAGAAGCTTGAAAAACTTGGCGTATTCTCCGCATGCAAGGTAGCTAGCATAGCTAGCCAAAGTTCACCATAACAAAGCACTCTTCAGACAGTATTAGCATTACTGTGTATATTCAGGAACAAACATGTAGCACGTAACCTAACATACGTGTTGCAGTATCAGTTTTTAACTGTCAAGGCAGTCTTGTATTTGCTGTATTATTCACATTAAAGCCTCAAAAATGCATTTATTGTTAGGCTAACTGAACAGTCATTCATTTACGTACAAAAGCTACAGTTGTGTTATTGTGTAAATCGATGTGTATGGATTATTTGCGTATTTTCAGGCTAATGACACATGCAAGTGCAATGGATGGAAAAACCCAAACCCACCGTCGGCCACACGTATTGATCTGCAACAGCAAGCAGCCAGCCTAAGCGAGCCCTGCCGCAGCTGTGGACATGCTCTGGGTACAAACTAGCATCCACGTACTGCTCACCTTGGAAATGCTGTAATAACGAACAAACGTGTATTCCAGTCATGCATTTACATTTTTCTTTACACCTTAATTACAGCTAATCATGTGTCACATCTGGAGAACGTGTCTGAAGATGAGATTAACAGGCTGTTGGGGATGGTGGTTGATGTGGAGAACCTTTTTATGTCTGTACACAAAGAAGAAGACACTGACACCAAGCAGGTCTATTTCTACCTTTTTAAGGTATGGAAAAGGCATTCAAACATTAGTGTGATTGTGATACTGGTTCAGTTGAACTTAGAAGTTGATGTACATGACATTTTTTTAGCCCGATATAAACTTGTCTCGTTACTTCTTCACTCTTTCCTTCAGCTGCTGAGGAAATGCATCCTTCAGATGAGCCAGCCAGTTGTAGAAGGATCCCTCGGAAGTCCACCTTTTGAGAAGCCCAACATTGAGCAGGTAAATTTTAAGAAAATAGCTTCGGTGAATGTTTTGGTCTTAAGCAGTGTACTTACTGGTGAGCACAGACTTTAAATTAGGGCTGCTCGATTATGGCAAAAATGATAATCACAATTATTTTCACTGAAATTGAGATCACGATTATTTGACGATATTTATTTAACCCTTTAAGACCTACTATAGAACCAAGTCCACCAGAGCTTATATTATTTTTTTTACATGCTGTAGTGCCATTTGTGGGAGCATTTCAAGTTGCTATACATCAATACAACTGTTATAGCCCATATTTTAATAATATGTATGCATTAAGTCCATAGTAATTACATAAATTGCAAAAAAAGTGCAATAAACTACAAAAAAAATTGAAAATCGCTTTTGTTTTGTTTACATATATTTCTACTTGGAGAAATTTAAGAGGCTTATCCCTCAAAACTTTAAATACAATAAAGTTGCAAAAAATAGTTTCCCACCACAGGAAATTTATTTTGAGTGTCTTCATAGTTTTATTTTGGAGATACAGCAATTTTTATATACTGCAGGAAAAACAAAAAACAATCCTATGATGCAAATTTGCAAAGAAAACAGCATGTGCATCATTTCACTGTGGGAAGTGTTACGAACAGCTGATAGGAACGGCAAAGCGTGTTTCTGGAATATTATGTTTTTGTTCCTGCAAGCGCTTTTTATGCAATTTTTGCAAAGCTATATGTGGAACGAAACCGTGACCGAGGACAAGCTGATGGTATGAGATGTAAGTACAACTCCTCCGGTTTCATATGCAAAACAAATTATTGCGCTAGCTTACACGGTTCAGGTTCTACAGGGATTTAAAAATAGTTACGCAAAACGGAGCGTGCTGCTCTGACCGGCTTTAAAGGGTTAACAATGACTTTAAAAAAATAATATAAAATAGTGTGCAACACCACTGAAGTTTGTTTTTTTTAAACTCTCTTTTCAACCAACGGCAGTCACTCTCCAAATAACTTCTGCTTAGCTTTCCGAGCTTCCCTCGGGTCCTCTTAATCAGCGGTCTCCAACCTTTTTTGCGCCACGGACCGGTTTATGCCCGACAATATTTTCACGGACCGGCCTTTAAGGTGTCGCGGATAAATGAGGGAGGGGCTAATAATCGGCCCAGTCATTTTTAATGATCGTTGAAAGCCCAGATCGTAATCGTGATTAAAATTCGATTAATTGAGCAGCCCTACTTTAAATCTTTAAATATTTTTGTCTTTCTTTTAATTTCACAGGGGGTTTTGAATTTTGTCCAGTATAAGTTCAGCCACCTTGCACCAAAGGAAAGACAGACAATGTTTGAACTGTCAAAGATGTTCCTTTTGTGCCTAAATTACTGGAAGCTTGAGACCCCTACGCAGTATCGTCAACGTACCCAGAAGGATGATGGTACAGCTTACAAAGTGGACTACACTAGGTGCGTTCATTTGATAGTAGGGAAAGCCGATGTGTACATTTACTTGTTTCTAAAGTGACTATTGTATGTCAGTCTGTGCAATAAGGCGTTTCTTCTTATGATCGCAGGTGGTTGTGCTATTGCCATGTTCCGCAAAGTAATGACAGCTTACCGCGCTATGAAACCACTCAGGTGTTTGGGCGCAACTTGCTCAAGTCCATTTTCACTGTCACCCGACGCCAACTCCTGGAGAAGTTTAGGGTGGAGAAGGATAAACTGCTACCAGAGAAACGTACACTTATCCTTACACATTTCCCCAAGTAAGGACAAGCTTTATTGAAACGGTGTATCCTTGTATTCAAGTTAAAAGGCAACCTGAAAAGCTGCAGAAAGATTATCAGTGTACTTGATGGTGCACTGGACACTGTTCACATTCATCTTGTGGGGATCACTTTATGGTTATTACATTTGTACATGTGTGTCTTCAGGTTCTTGTCCATGCTGGAGGAGGAAATCTATGGTGAGAATTCACCCATATGGGAGGCTGATTTCACCATGCCGGCCTCCGATGGCACACAGCTCGGACATCAGACAGGTGAGGCAGTCATAAAGTTGTACAGTTGAGCTTTTGCAATGTGTTTGGTCTATGTGTAAGGCATATGTTTAAAGGCAAATGAAGAGTGAATGTGGCAGTATGCTAGCAACCCAAGAAATCACAAGAAGGTTTTTGGTGTGGCACACAACGTTTCAATGACTGTGCATTTTTCTTGCGCAACCTATGGTTGCCCGGAAGGCTCTAGACCTGTGTGACTGAAAGCTTAGTTCCTGTTGTATAGTTTGTAAATATGTCAAGTCTTTTTGTCTGTCATTGCAGTGATCAGTCCGGCTTCAGTGTCTGGCTCTCCTGCTCTGTCCAAGTGTCTGAACAGCAGCTCTTCTGTCAGCAGCATGGATACTGGTGGAGCAGAACCAAAGACAGGTGTGTAAACCAACATTAAAACCACCTGCACAGGAGTCTAGAATGTCTAGTGCTTAGATGCTGTCAGTGGCCTCTGTGGATCAGACATGTTTTCGGCACTTCCTGTGGGTGCACAATTGGATGATATTTTGAAGGTGAACCAGCATGTCACTGGGTTTTACTATCGTGGCTAATCAATATATATTATTTTAAGATGTAGAGATTATTATTATTTTTTTTTCCAATCAGACCTTCCTGTGTCATAGATCACTGTCGGCGAATGTTTATGCTTTTTATTGCTTTGATCTGAGAAATGTTGCGCTCATTTCAGGAGAAAAGCGCAAACTTCCCGAGACCTTGACCCTGGAGGATGCCAAGCGGATTCGTGTGATGGGAGATATACCAATGGAGCTGGTCAATGAAGTCATGATGACAATCACTGACCCTGCTGCTATGCTCGGACCAGAGGTCAGTTGGTTAAACTCCATTCTTTTAATGTTTGGTTAAGTTCATAACACCTGTGTCATGTCTAGGGATGGGTACCGGTATCACCGGTTCTGACATAAACGGTAGTAACCAGACCGAAAAGCAGCGCACATTTCGGTGCTTTTTTTCCCTGAGATGTCACACACTTTGAATTCTAGCCAATCATTTTACCTTTGCAAGCGTAGTAGGCGGGCCCAGGTACGTACGTTCTTTTAGAGCAAAGCTACAGATTAAAAATGCCCAAGGCGAAGTGGTCAAAAGTCTGGCTGTACTTCACAGCAAAATATGCAAACTCAGCAGCCTGCAACAATTGCTTTAAGCTGATACTGTAATACTGTGCAAAGGAGGTAACACCTCGAATCTGATGAAACACCTGGCGACGTATAGCGGTTTTTTTTTTTTTTTTTTTTTTTTTTTTTTTAAAAAGCCGTTTTTTATTTATTATAAATATTATTATTCCGGCACCGTTTCAAAAGTACCGGTTTGGTACTGGTATCGGATAAAACCTAAACGATACCCATCCCTAGTTATGTCTAAGGAGACACCCTGGTCAATTTTCTGTGATCAAAATTTTAACTCACCAGGCAAGGTAACATTTTTAGCATGGAACAATTATGAATGAGTTCAGTCACATTTACTATGATGTGTCATAACAGCCTAAGTGGTGGTATTTAAAAAGCTTTGACTTAACACCAGGGTTATGTAAAGAAGTTGGTGTTGTTTTGGTACAATTTTAAAGACATTTAATACTGATGTTGTTTTTTGTTTTTTTTGTTATGTTTAATATTGCTAGACTAATCTGCTGACACCAAATGCTGCCCGTGATGAGACTGCAAGGCTGGAGGAGAGACGTGGTATCATAGAGTTTCATGTCATTGGAAACTCACTTTCCCAGAAATCAAACAAGAAGATCCTGATGTGGCTGGTTGGCCTACAGAATGTCTTTTCACATCAGTTACCTCGTATGCCCAAAGAGTACATAACACGACTGGTGTTTGACCCGTAAGTCTAACGTTCTTTCCACATGTTGTGCCACTTGAGGCCTACACATGTTTGACATCTCCGTCTTTTTTATTATTTATTATTTGTTTTTTTTTTTGTTTTTTGTTTTTTTAATAGGAAACACAAGACCCTAGCCCTTATCAAAGATGGCCGCGTCATTGGAGGCATCTGTTTTAGGATGTTTCCCACTCAGGGCTTCACAGAGATCGTCTTTTGTGCCGTCACATCCAATGAGCAAGTTAAGGTATATAATAAGGGGTTAAATTTATACTCAGTTTTCAGTTCGGAAAAACCAGCTTACCTACACGTACCTATAGCAAAATAAACATGAATACGATTATGAGCAGTATTGCTGAATATTGTTGGAATTTTTTTTATAAATACGGTGCTTTTTCTCGGGTCTCTTTAAGGGCTATGGTACCCACCTGATGAACCACCTTAAGGAGTACCACATCAAACACAATATCCTCTATTTCCTCACCTATGCTGATGAGTATGCCATTGGCTACTTCAAGAAGCAGGTACTGCAGGCGTGACTTGTGCATTAACTTTCCCTCTCTCATTTTTGTCTTTCTATTAATTTTTTTTCTTTTTCCCTCCGCAGGGCTTTTCCAAAGACATCAAAGTGCCGAAGAGTCGATACCTTGGATACATCAAAGACTACGAGGGAGCGACCCTCATGGAGTGCGAACTGAACCCTAGAATCCCTTATACCGAGCTTTCTCATATCATTAAAAGACAGAAGGAGGTACGTCAGAAGTTCTCATTAAAGCAAACCTTGTTTTTCTTCATTTTTGTGAACATGTCAGTGTGTTTCTTATGAGATAAATTTGAAAATGTCAATAGATTATTAAGAAACTGATTGAGAGGAAACAAAGCCAGATCAGAAAGGTTTACCCGGGTCTCACCTGCTTCAAAGAGGGAGTACGACAGATCCCAGTGGAGAGCATTCCAGGCATAAGTGAGTGTTTGTTTTTGTGTTTGTGTCTGAAAATATATATAATAAAATGCTTATTAATGTTTTACTTACAAGTACTTTTATACATATTTTTTTATTTTTTTGTCTTTCTATTCAGGAGAGACAGGCTGGAAACCCAGTAACAAGGACAAAGGGTAAACTCTTTGGATATATTTTTAAATGATGTTGCTTTGGACTGTGACCTCCCCTGCAGGGACACTTTCATTGAACAGATTAAGATTTAGAAATGACTGAGTAGTGAAGAAAACAAACAAAAAAAATTTATAATAAGGTCCTTTAACCTTCTCAGGTTCAAATTACACTTTTTGTTGCTAATGCACAACCAAGTCCTGCAGTGGTACTTCTGAGTAAAAAAAACCCCTCATAAAATATGTATGTGGGGTAATCAGGTTGTTAGTTTTTAACTGTTGCAAATCGGCAACGCCTGCCTTGAGAGGGCTAAGTGTAGTCAAAGGTTTACTTATCATTTATATCTTTCATAGGAAAGAGGTGAAGGATCCTGATGTGCTATACAACATGCTGAAGAACCTTCTCGCCCAGATAAAGGTGAGGATCACCAGAGGCCTGTATTCGGAAGCAGTATTTGGGGCTTAACTTCAGGGTTAACCATAGATTTTTGCTGTTATGAGGGTTAACTCTTTTACCAGGGTACATCATGGTGCTAAGAAGTTCCCATAAAAAGCGTCATCCGTGAGAGGTGAAATGCCTTTAAAACAAAACAAAAGTCCAGTTGTATTTGTTTATTTTCAAGCTCTCATGGCTACCATGACCTGGATGAGTGAGAACCTACACAGACAAATCAACCTACACAGTCATAACAAATTGACTGTTATGACTGCATAACAGTCAATTTGCATTGACTAACAATGGACCGTGAGTTCAGTTTCACGATCTCGAGTATTAATATTGTCATGACTATTGATCTATTTCCATGGCTACCATATTCACGAAGAGTTTGGGAATGGCCGCTGTCACAGTATTGTAAAGCCTGGATTATACTCTATTGCAGAGATGGACAGCTGGAGACCCGACGGCCGAATACTCATTTCTGTTATACTTCAGCTGCCTGGGCATATGTGTAGTTTGTGCACTGTAATGTAATTCTACACAGACAAGTCTGCCCAGTCACAAAACAACAAACAGGCACATGGACATTCACGTATGTCCTCAGGCTTAATGTCCGATGACGAAATTTAGGTCACAGTCTGCCCAAGCGGAGTCATGGATGCTGAAAACATGAAAACCGCTTTAGATGGTGAAATATGTACTCAAAGGCCCCCTCCTCAGTTCAGAACAGGTCACTGCCTTTTCATATAATTGACCTCCTTGACTCTCCACTCAGTCACACACCATTGCTTTGGATGCATCACTTGTGTGGACTTCAGTCAGTATTTTTTCAATATTTGTAACATAAGCTGCTCTGCTGCCAGCAGATTTGCATGTTTGTCATTGGACACTTAAGGAAAAGAGATTCTTGGCATGTTGAACTTGCTTTCAGGTACAAGCCCCAGCTAACACCTGAGTGGAGCACACACAAGGATACACCCAGACTAACAAGACCTGAGACTAACTAAAACTTTGTCACCTCTGCAGACTCATCCTGATGCTTGGCCCTTTATGGAACCAGTGAAGAAATCTGAAGCTCCGGATTACTACGAAATCATCCGTTTTCCTATTGGTGAGTAAGCCTCGCTTAGATAATATGACCCCCCACCCCCCAGCAATAGTTTGCAAATCTCTTAAAACCTGCATTTTACAATACAATACACAGTTCAAAGTAAAAACATAAGAAATTAAAACCTAGCAAATCTGTCACTTTAAGAAAAAAAAGGTTTTCAACCTGATGGCAGCAACATATCTTTTAAAAAAGGTGGTACAGGGACTATATGTTTCCCACTGTGTAGCATCCTCTCTTTTATCAAAAGTCTGTAAACACCTGGGAGCTGAAGACAATAGCTAATGGACTTTCAGGGGGAGCAGTGTTGAGCCCGTTCTTGTCTGATATAGGATTCTAGCGGCTCAACCGTCCAGGGTCGTCTTTGTTGTATTACTGGTTTCATGATATGCCAATTTTTTTTTTTTTTTAATTGGTCTGGACTGCAGGCAGGCCAGTTTAACTCCTGGATTCTTCTACTACCAAGTCTTCTTATTGTAATAGATGCAATAGGCAACTTAACATTGTCTTGCTGAAAAATGGGTGGCCTTCCCCAAAAAAGCTACCTTGATAGAAGCTGCTGCTGTTTTTTTTTTTTTTTTTTTTAATGCCCAATCATGTTACTGATATGTTGTGGATTAACCTATTTTGTTGTAAAATGTTCTTCCCAACTGTCTTGACGCATGCTCAATCATCCAGGTAAGTAAATCACAAAAGTTGATTCTGTTCATCTAGATGTAGCGTTTTCAGTGGGAGAAATATTTTGTCTCTCATCCAAGTGACTTCCTCAGACTGAAGAAAATGCTATGACCAGACAAACACAATCAACTTTTTGGGGTTCCTCCCAGCTGTTCCCTTTGAATCCAGTTTACTTTTCCAGTTGCTTGTGCCTATGTTCCACCTTGTTTTTGAGATGTGTTACTGCCATCAAAATGGTTTCTGTGATAATATAGATAATATATGGGTTTGAGATTTTCACATCATTGCATTTCATTTTTGTTTACATTTTACTTCCCAGTGTTTTTGGAATTGGGGTTATTGTTTGTGGTATTTAAGCCATTACTTTTTAATTTATGCAGATTTTCTTTGTCCTTGTTTTGCCCTCACAGACCTAAAGACTATGACAGAAAGACTCAAGAACAGATACTATGTGACCAAGAAACTTTTTATTGCCGACCTACAGCGAATCATCACCAACTGTCGCGAGTACAACCCCCCAGACAGCGAGTACTGCAAGTGTGCCAACACCTTAGAAAAATTTTTCTACTTCAAATTAAAAGACGGAGGTCTGATTGAGAAATGAAGCCTGCCTCAGAACTATTTCGACTGACAAGGAGTTACTTTCACAGCGGCCAAACGCCGAGATAGAGAAGATTTTTAGCTATTGTCATATCTTGGTTAAGAAAAGGTTATTTTCAAGGGGAAAAAAAAGAATTGCTGAAAAATTGTTGGACTTGCATCACAGCCAGTTGAATACTACAAGTTTCAAAATGTGATCCAGTTAAACTTACCTGATGACGTCTTCTTTCAGTACTCGCAGTGGGTGAATTATCTGCTAATACGTGTTTCAATGAGTGTACCAAAGTTACAGGTCCAAGTAATAATGCGACTTTCCACCATTCTTTGTAGAGTGACAGATTCAGCTTTGTTGCATTTTACAGGAGCCAGTGTTTAAGTAGTAAAGAGTTCATTAAAAAAACAACAAAAACTGGACCTTGGGACCTAAAGCCACGTTGCCTTCCATTACTGAGACACTTGAGCATCCCAGCCATTTTCATAGGAATGAATATAAAAGCTCTAAGGGGCAAAGTGCTTAGAGCACTTGAAAAATGGGAAGTACTTTGCTAAGTAGTACTGAAACAATTGAATTAGTCATTTGTTTAAAAAAAAGAAGAAAAAAAAAAGAGTAAAATTGTTACTCTCACGTGAAGTGCAAATTCTGAATGTTTGCAAGTGAGGACTTTTTTTTTTTTTTTTTTTTTTTTTTTTTTTTTGCTTTCTCTTTTAATATTTACCATCTATTGATTTTGATTTTTTTTTTTCCTAAATGTTTGACTGTTGGTCATGATAAAAGAAAATTGTCATTTGGATAAATGACTAATTATGAGAACAGCACTGCAGATGAAAATAACTGCTGGTTGCAGCTCTACTGTTAAGACAAATTGAGGCACTCCGTGATGGACTGGGCATAAAATACTTCCAGCACTTGTGTGATGAAGAAAATAAGTAAGTCAAAAGTTACCTTAATAGAAACGTTTTCATGCTAATATAATACTTATTTATACATAAAATATAAAACATAATGTTTATGCAGCATTCCAAACGATTTTGATGAGGTCACAGTTAGTATAGCTTCTTTTGCAGGTGTTTACTGTACGTGTTTGAACTGATTTGTCCTGTAGGACTGTCACCTCCACATAGGGAGTGCTTTGTGTGTAGCCTCACTTTTGTGGTGGTTCCATGTTTACTGGTTAGTTTTTGTTGCAAACACAAAAAACAGGGGAGGCAGACGTTAATCAGCAGTCCTGTATAGATTATGACTTGGAAAGAGAACATGACTTGGTTTATTTTATCACACTGTTCGCAAGCTGTGGAAGGTGTTAATGCATGGCTACAGTTTACAATGTGCATTAAAAAAACAAAACAAAACCTTCAGGCACAGTTGCAGGGTTTAAGTGGTTTTTTTTTTTTTTTTCCTTTTAAACTTTTCATCAACATCGTATGTTTGCGTGTGTGTGAATGTCTGTTTTGTTTTGTACTTGAATCATGACAAGCTTTGAATTGTTGGAGTGATGTCAGTGTTTCGTTATTCAGGGTTGTCAGTTATGTAGTTCATCCTCAGACTACCAATGTTGCATTTCAGACTTTCTTAAAAGGTGTCTGAGTGAACCTTCCAGCTGTTTGAGGATGGCTACTGTTGAGTTATGGTTTAAATACCGTTTACTGTAACTGTAAAACTGTTCACGACAATAAAGTTGTTGGGGTTGTTTTGTTTTTGGTTTTTTTGGTAAATAATTCTTTTCATGGTCACTTGGCTAAATAAAGAAGGTCACCAACAAACACTTTTAATCTGAGGCAGAAATATTAGTAAAATCATAAAAGGCTTTTTAGAGGACAGTGAATATTATAACCTAATAACACTAGTTAAGGCCACGTAGTGTGTAATGGTTGATTTCATCAGTGAACTTTATGATCCGCTCAAATGTAAAAAATTGCGTGCATATAACTAAATAAGTGACTGTTATCTATAATGCGTCTTTAGGCTCTCTTGTATGATTGTGTATAATAGGCTTTAGAGTTCTGTTTCCTGATGCAATGAAAACAAGACGGGTGTATCAAGGGCGTGGTGCATGCAAAAACTGATTAAAATCTACAACACCCTAAGGTTTACACAGTACTAAGATATATTTAGGGTAACTTTTCAGTTGGCCTGACACTTTCAACTGAAGGTTTTATCAGGAAAAATATTTATTTTCTTCAAAAATACTTGAGGCTTGTAAAGGCTAGTGGATCATTAACAGTGCTACCTAAACCAGTTAGATAAAATAAAGAAATTAGTCATCTCAGGCAAAAGTCCAGCTCCTCAGGGTAAGGAGGTGGTGTTTTTCAGTTGTGGTTTGTTTCTTGTCAAAGAATGCAAATTCTTAAAGGCGTTTTGGTAAAATCTAATGTGAAAAACAATGAATTATGAAATTTGAATTATTTATGGACACACCAAAAACAATATATTACTTCAATGTAGATGTAACGGTATACTTTACTTCTTTTCATGGTATTTTTCATTGATTTCTATTAGTTATAAAGAACATAAAATCCCTGCACAGTTAACTGCAAAATGTCTTGCTGCTGTATTATGTAAGGCTTGTAAAACAACTGCTTTATTGTCAATGACATTTAGGCTTTGTCACTGCATTTGAGTTGTGATTTGTTGTTCCTCCAGAGCCTCCCTCAGTTGGCCCATTCTGCACAGAGCTTTTGATTTCGTTTCTCTGTATCACACAACGCGTCCACTCCTTACTGTTGATATTTTGTGCTGTGACTCACATAGTGGATAGGTAATGGAAATTACCAAAGGATTTATTAGAACTTGCATATTGTTTACACAGTGCTGTAAAAAAGTAGTAAAAATTCCTACTTCGAATCAGCTGGGATTTTTTGTACATTAACTTTAGTTTATCCTTTTGCAACTTTCACAAACTTGCCTGCATACAGGGAGTGCAGAATTATTAGGCAAATGAGTATTTTGTCCACATCATCCTCTTCATGCATGTTGTCTTACTCCAAGCTGTATAGGCTCGAAAGCCTACTACCAATTAAGCATATTAGGTGATGTGCATCTCTGTAATGAGAAGGGGTGTGGTCTAATGACATCAACACCCTATATCAGGTGTGCATAATTATTAGGCAACGTCCTTTCCTTTGGCAAAATGGGTCAAAAGAAGGACTTGACAGGCTCAGAAAAGTCAAAAATAGTGAGATATCTTGCAGAGGGATGCAGCAGTCTCAAAATTGCAAAGCTTCTGAAGCGTGATCATCGACCAATCAAGCGTTTCATTCAAAATAGTCAACAGGGTCGCAAGAAGCGTGTGGAAAAACCAAGGCGCAAAATAACTGCCCATGAACTGAGAAAAGTCAAGCGTGCAGCTGCCAAGATGCCACTTGCCACCAGTTTGGCCATATTTCAGAGCTGCAACATCACTGGAGTGCCCAAAAGCACAAGGTGTGCAATACTCAGAGACATGGCCAAGGTAAGAAAGGCTGAAAGACGACCACCACTGAACAAGACACACAAGCTGAAACGTCAAGACTGGGCCAAGAAATATCTCGAGACTGATTTTTCTAAGGTTTTATGGACTGATGAAATGAGAGTGAGTCTTGATGGGCCAGATGGATGGGCCCGTGGCTGGATTGGTAAAGGGCAGAGAGCTCCAGTCCGACTCAGACGCCAGCAAGGTGGAGGTGGAGTACTGGTTTGGGCTGGTATCATCAAAGATGAGCTTGTGGGGCCTTTTCGGGTTGAGGATGGAGTCAAGCTCAACTCCCAGTCCTACTGCCAGTTTCTGGAAGACACCTTCTTCAAGCAGTGGTACAGGAAGAAGTCTGCATCCTTCAAGAAAAACATGATTTTCATGCAGGACAATGCTCCATCACACGCGTCCAAGTACTCCACAGCGTGGCTGGCAAGAACGGGTATAAAAGAAGACAAACTAATGACATGGCCTCCTTGTTCACCTGATCTGAACCCCATTGAGAACCTGTGGTCCATCATCAAATGTGAGATTTACAAGGAGGGAAAACAGTACACCTCTCTGAACAGTGTCTGGGAGGCTGTGGTTGCTGCTGCACGCAATGTTGATGGTGAACAGATCAAAACACTGACAGAATCCATGGATGGCAGGCTTTTGAGTGTCCTTGCAAAGAAAGGTGGCTATATTGGTCGCTGATTTGTTTTTGTTTTGTTTTTGAATGTCAGAAATGCTTAGGCTGCTGCCCCCGCGACCCGGCCCCGGATAAAGCGGATGAAGATGGATGGATGGATGGATGTCGGAAATGTATATTTGTGAATGTGGAGATGTTATATTGGTTTCACTGGTAAAAATAAATAATTGAAATGGGTATATATTTGTTTTTTGTTAAGTTGCCTAATAATTATGCACAGTAATAGTCACCTGCACACACAGATATCCCCCTAAAATAGCTAAAACTAAAAACTACTTCCAAAAACATTCAGCTTTGTTATTAATGAGTTTTTTGGGTTCATTGAGAACATGGTTGTTGTTCAATAATAAAATTATTCCTCAAAAATACAACTTGCCTAATAATTGTGTACTCCCTGTACTATGAAAAATTAAACGAGCTGGACTGCTTTGAAGTACAACCCCAATTCCAAAATATGGAGCCCTATATAAAATGTAAATAAAAGAACAAAGCAATGGTTTGCAAATCTCATAAACCCACATTTTATTCACAGTAGAACATAGTAAAACACACCAAATGTTTAAACTGAGAAACTGTACTATTTTAAAGAGAAAAAATGTGGTCACTTTGGATTTGATGGCAGCAACATGTTGCAAAAAATTTGGTAGAGGCCCGTGTTCACCATAGTGTAGCATGCTCTCCTCTTTTAACGCTTTACGAGATCTGCAGATAATTGCATCTTGTTTTTGATATTTTACACAATGTGCCAACTAATTACAGAGCTTAGAATGAAAGCCACAGGACTTTTTAAAGTTTCATGACGATGTGTCTTCTCTCATCCGAGAGGCTTCTTCAGTTCTAAACAGCCAGTCCAAAAAAACCATGCATGGTGTAATATAGAAGAGCCACCTCGACTCAGTGGTACATCTGCAGCTAAAGGTTAAAGGTCACTCTCTTAAGAATGCCAATGTTCGCAATTTGAATTGAGAAGATGACAATGGTTTCAAAGTGGAGTAAAAGAGGCCATAGCTGAACAGAGTGGGTGGCTTATTCCACCTTCAGTGCAGTTCTGAGATCCCTTCCAAGGTGCCTTAACCCCGATTCACACCTTGCGTCACGTTACCTTAGGTCACATGATACGGCGAGGCCTATCACCCTCTTAAGGGACAACCACTATTAAGGTTTACATACCTGAGATTCTCCGCCGTTTGGTTTTAGAACTGAAGAAGCCACTTTCTTTCCAAGCTCCTTTGAAAAAAGGGCAACTATGGTTTTAGTTTTTGGTTTTGGTTATTCTTACTTGTGAGTTTATATGTTTTCAGATGGCACAACTTTTTTGATGGTGGCTTAAGCTGTACCCAAGCTCTGTAACGCAGCCAAATACTGTTGAAGCTCTTTTCTTGCCAGAGGGCAGAAAACAAGTGAATGAGTACATGTAAAAAATCCCCATGCCTTTTTTAAAGACTAATTCTGACAAGCTGTGTCTGGAAAACAAAACTACAAACAATGAATACGTTAAGTTAGGGAATTACCTTGACTAATAAATAAATAAATCGATTTCTAAGCAGTACCTTGGGTGTGGCTTTTCTTAGAAGAACCTACTTTATTTTAGTGAAGCTCATTCTTCCCTTGTCACTGCATAATGATCACCTGCTGCCGTTCTTCAAGAGACTCCCTCGTGAGGCCCACTGTTCTGAGAACATAGAGGTTTCGTTTTCCAATTTCCACGTGACACAGCCTGTCCAAACAGAGTTTAAAACCTCACCAACTTGCAGTGCCTGGTGACAGCGGAAGAGGAAAGAAGCAGAACAACACAGAGCTCTGTCAGCACTGACTGGTGAGTTAAAATTACATTTTCTTCATATATAAATGATATCAAGTGTTTCTATTCACTATGCCTCTCAGAATGCTTGCTTGTTTTGTCACCAGCTTTAGTCCTACAGACGTTTAAGCCTTCAAATTGCAATGTGGTGTCCATTTCTTTTCTACAGTATCTGAAATCTATGCCATTCTAAAGTATTATTGGACAAAAAGACACTGGAAAATGTCAGATTTTGGACTATATACCTACCAGCAGGAAGTGGTTGAAAGGGCTCTTAAACGAGAGAACATCATAATATGGTTACCGACGGGAGGTGGAAAGACCCGCGCTGCAGTGTATGTGGCCAAAAAACACCTGGAGACCACACCAAATGCTAAAGTGATGGTTCTCGTAAACAAGGTACCTAAAACAGAAAAAGGGCAATAAAAACCATCGTAAAACTGGTATAAGAAGATGACTTCATATAATGTTTTTGATGTGTTCTATTATTCAGGTTCATCTTGTTGACCAACACTACAACAAAGAGTTTGAGCCTCACCTGGGTCTACGCTATGCTGTTAAGAAAGTGAGCGGAGAGAGTGATGAAAAGGACTTTTTTGGGTTAGTGGTGCAAGAGTCAGATGTGGTCATCTGCACAGCACAGATCTTGTACAATGCTCTGATTAACAAGGAGGAAGCAAGACATGTTGAGCTCTCAGGTGAGTCAAAGTGAGCTTAAACATGTCTGATTATGCTGTTATGCTGAAATGAACTGACTTGAGGATTTTCTACAGATATTACTCTGCTGATAATTGATGAGTGCCACCATACTCACAAGGAGTCTGTCTACAACAAAGTAATGAGACTTTATGTGGAGAAGAAGCTGAAGGGAGAAAAACCACTGCCACAGATCTTGGGCCTCACAGCATCCCCAGGGACAGGAGGCGCAAAGGCACTGGAAAAGGCTGTGGAGCATGTACTGGAGGTCAGGGATTCATTTTTTATTTGAGCTTTTTATATAATTTATCTCTATTTAATTAGCTGGCTTTGCTTGAAAATGCTCCTCCTTTCAGATTTGTGCCAACTTGGATTCAGCCATAGTTTCAACTAAACAGTATGCTCCTGAACTGAAGGAAGTGGTGCCCAGACCCAGAAAAACCTTCAACATTGTCAACATGAGAGATAGAGTAAGCAGATATTAAAAAAAAAACAAAAAACTGATGGATTTTGAAAAACTGCATTTTCTTGTAACATGAACAAATGCACTGAGAGACTAATGGGTAAAAGCCTCATCTACTAGTTCACCTCAGAAAAGACCACAAATACTTTTATTGCCACTCCCAAGACTAGTGTTAATTTAATTCCACCTTGGAAAAATGCTAATATAAGAGTCAAATATATCTGTAGTAGCAGAATCTAAAATAAAGATTTTCAAAAATGTCCTTTTAATTTTGCCTGTGCTTAAAGGGCTCTTGGGTGTCACATCACTGACTGACTGTCTGAGGCATTTTTTGCCCTGGGATGACAGCCACCTGGCAAAAATTGGGACCTGCTAGTAACCACAAATACATGTTTTTCTTTGAGGATCCTTTTGGTGATCATCTGAAGTCAATGATGACGATTATCCACGGTTACATGGATATTCCTCCAGACTTCAAACTGAGAGAGTGTGGAACACAAGAATATGAAGCAGATGTGGTGGTTCTGGAACAGCGAGGTAAGACCGTAGCATTTAATCCTTCTGCTGATGGCAGCGGTAAATACAACGGATTTTGTGAGAGTTAAGGTAATCAGTATTTAAATAAAAGAATACTGCTGTTTGTATCTGTCCTCTTTGACCAGGAGTACGAGACAACAACAGACTGCTTGCACAATGTGCGTTACACCTCAGGCAGTACAATGATGCCCTCCTCATCAATGACACCTTGAGGATGATTGATGCTTATCGTTCCCTAGAGGAGTATTACTCCACAAAGAGCACCAAGGCCATTGATGGGACAGACTTCTTCTTGTTGGGACTTTTTGAAGGTGAAAATCCTAACATTTTCATCACTTGCTGTTATGTGTTAATACCATAACTTTATTTTGTAGCTCATAATGCAACGTTTGATGATTTCAGCCAATAAAAATATTACTATTTTGTGGCACACAGAGAATCAGGTGGAGCTAAGGAACCTTGCTATGGATTCTCGCTTTGAGAACCCAAAGATGGATGAACTTCAACGCACTCTGTTACAACAGTTTGGGTCAGGTGTCCCATCAAGAGGAATTCTCTTCAGTAAAACTCGCAAAAGCACCCACTGCCTGAAAGACTGGGTCCTCAAAAACAGGGCATTGAAAGATGCTGGCATCAAGGCAGACATCCTCACTGGTGCTGGTAATGGCATCACCTACATGACACAGGTATGATGATATACAGTCTTCACCGATAAGCTTTGAGTCAGTCACATTCAGTAACATCTCTATGGACATTTCTGCATGTTTCCATGCTTTTATTTGCATATTTCTTATAGAATGAACAGGCAGAAACAATCAGGAGTTTCCGTATGGGTTCTCTGAACCTCCTGATCTCCACCAGTGTGGCCGAAGAAGGTCTTGATATACCTGAATGCAACCTGGTGGTGCGCTACGGACTCCTTACTAATGAGATCGCCCAGCAGCAGGCAAGTGGACGTGCACGAGCAAAAAACAGTCAGTATGCAGTCGTAGCCCAAGCAGGTGGGCGTGAACATCGCAGAGAGCGCATCAATGAATATCTGGAGGAGCTGACTGGTAAAGCCATTGACCGTGTGCAACGTATGAGTCACCACGAGTTTTATTTAAAGGTGATGTTTAAGGACACTACCGAGCCATAACTTACTGCTCTCACTCTCACTGCCCAGTGTTACTAACATTATCATCCATTCCTCTGTGATTCCAGTTAAGTGAGCTTCAACAAAAGGCAATTATTTCTAGTAAAATTGAAGAAAGCTGCAAAATGGAGAAGAGGAGGAGTAATACTGCTTCCAATATCCAGTTCTTGTGTCGAAACTGTTTTACCCCTGTGGCTTCTGGCAGTGACATTCAACTTGTTGACAATACGCAATATGTCAACGTCAGCCCTGACTTTAAGTGAGTTAAAGATGTTCTGATCTAAGAGTTAAAGCAGAAGTATGTTGAGACCAAATAAAAATATCTTTGCTTCTTGTTTGTCCTCAGGAATCACTACAAAGCTGCAGAGCGGGTGATTCTAGAAAGGAGCTTTGAGGACTGGGAGCCTGGGTGTAGAATCAGATGCAAAAAATGCGACAAGGTACAGTGAACTCACTGTTTAATACTGTATCTAAATAGATCCACAGTTCATGCTCATGTTGGAATCTGACTGTTATTCTTATACACATTCACAGGAATGGGGATTCGAGATAAAATACAAAAAGCATGTCTTAATGCCAAATCTAGCCATTAAGAACTTTGCCCTGGAAACCCCCAAAGGCAGGATAACAGTAAAGAAATGGAAAGATGTACCTTTCACTGTTGAGGACTTTGACTATGAAGAGTACTGCCAGGAAAACTTCCCTGACCTCTTTGATTGAGCCACAAACCAGAAAGCTCTGTGTGGTTTTCTTCTGCACTTTACTTGATTTTGAGACTCCAGTTTCTTTTAGAACACCATACTGTTGTATGGTTGGATGTTTGCATGAACACAGACTTGAAAAATTCACTCCACATATGCTCGGTCATTGTTCCATGGTGCCTGAGGCAGCTAAAAACCTTAGTGCATCAGTCATGTTTATAATTAGCAATTAGTGAATGCTTTGTTTATGCCCAGTGCCTGAGTTCATTTGCGTTCTTCTATAACATGACCCTTAAACATCATGAATATGTGACATGCCATCAAGAGGAGATTAATTAACACGAACTGTTTTAGCTATTTTAAAATGTGTTCAGATGTAATGCTGTTGATGTGTGTATGAAGTTTGACATTGTGGACAATTTCTGTAACTAAATCAGATGTTTTATGAGAGCCTAATCTTAAGAATTATCATTGTTCACTAACAGATGAAATCATCCTTTTTATTTTTTCTATATTGTAGCATATAATTTTTTTTAACTAAATCTAAATTTGATTAATTTAAACAAATGCTCCTTTTGAAATGATTGATTTTTCATAAGTTTGCCTTTATTAATCAGTAGGTGTCAGTCTTGGATAGCACAAGAAATGTTTTCGTAAAGCCAGGATTAAAGCTTTCCACGAGGATTTTCACATTGAAAGATGTGGATGTAATGGAAATGTCTGAATCTGCAGATAATGTGGAAATATACTGAGAATGAATGACTTGCAGGCCACAGTCAAACATGACAGACCCATGAGCAAGGCATTTAATCCCCAACTGTTTCTATAAATTATGGTATTATCCACGTCAGGAGCACGGTTGTGCAGCCTTCTGATGTGTCTAGGCAACCACTGTAAAAGAGATGTGCATTCAGTTGACTGAATAGACACACGTTATTTGCTGGGATGAGGATATAAAAATATATATTTCTGTTTATATCTCTGTATAAAACTGTTACATAAAAACATTAAACATTAAAAAAAAAGGATATGTGAAAATGCTGACTTCAGAGACTTTAATGTAAACACCTGGGGATGCACCCTCAGTATTACTGGATCAATACATAGTTATGTATTTTAACTGTTGTGGTTTAACACCATATAACTGATCTACATTAGAGATATGATTATTTCAAATTGCAATTTGTCACACTGGAGTAAGGCATACATGTTTTACAATTATAAAGTCTGTTTAAAGCAGACTTATTCCCAAGGATAAGTCAAAAAATATATATTTTGCTGTGATCTGGCCACGGATGAGGCATTTAACCTTCAATAAGCAGTGGGATAGTATCAGGTCTGAACACTGAATCTTTATTAGATCTATTTTAGAGCTTAAGTTTAGATGTAATTTATTACTGAGTTGTAAAATAAATCTATAAACTCATTAATTCAAATTATTACTGATTGTCTGCAGCTCTCTTGACTTATTTGCAACACCAGTGCTGGCTTTAGCTGTAAATATTCTTTATACATCTTTATTTGACTGACTCCTAGTGTCTCTGAACTAGGCATCTGTCAAATCTGTCATTTTTGTGCAGAAGAAGTGTAAAATGATCCATCAAATGCTTTATTTCCTCTGAGTGCACACAGAGCCCTAAGCAGAAAGCCTGGCTTAACTAAGACAGAAAGCCTGGCTATGTCAAACTTCTCTAGCTGAAGATGATGACAAGTTATTATTTAATGCAATCCACAATTTAGGTTTGTCTTGTTGGCCAATCCTGAAGAAAAGAGTTTGAGAGCAAAGAGCTGGACCAAGTCAGTGGAGAGACCAATAAGAAGCATTTCTTTGTGTTACTGGTGCAGACGTCAGAGCCTTTCATCTGCACAGCACAGCTCTTATACAATGCTCTGACTAACAAGGAGGTATTAAGACATGTTGTGCTCTCAGGTCAGTGAACGTCAACATTTCTAACATTTTGGGAACTGGGCGCCTGGATGTAGAATCAGATATAGTAATTTAAACAGGGCACAGACTTTAATACTGTGTTTAATAATACTATAATAATAATACTATAATTTAATAATACTTTAAACACTAGTGTCAAATTGGGCTGCACGATTTGTCGACATAATCGATGACGTCGACTATAAAAATTTGTAGACGCAGAATTATACTGTCTACTAATAAATATGTTTTTGTAATACAAGGTATACTACACTGCAGTACACTACAGGAAGACTGCGATCAAGTGAGCCCTGGCGCCAGCTGCACCTATACAATTCTGTTGCACTTTTCATACACATATTACGGTATGGGTGCCGACTGGGTTAGAAACAGTCTTCTGAATACTTGCATTTTTCACTATTTTACTTCTTAATCCACTTCGAGATTTGAAATATTAGCTATATATATATATATTTATATGATATACATTAATATATAATTATTACACTACACGTTAAAAATAATAAAAAGAATTACAAATTCGGTAAGAGTTGACAATACATTTGTCTTCTCACTATACTGTATATTTTTGTTCAACCTGACCTTATCCCCAACTAAACTGCTGTGCTGTATTTTTGATATTGTGTATTTTTTTAATTCTATAACAAGAAAATTGTTAAAGGTGACGTGAATATTTCACTGGATTCTATGGTGTGTTCACACCGCAAAAAAGTTTGGGCAACCTTGTTAATGGCCATTATTTTCCCGTATAAATCGTTGGTTGTTACAATAAAAAATGTCAGTTAAATATATCATATAGGAGACACACAGCGATATT
This sequence comes from Mchenga conophoros, assembly GCF_057382185.1. Classification (NCBI taxonomy): domain Eukaryota; kingdom Metazoa; phylum Chordata; class Actinopteri; order Cichliformes; family Cichlidae; genus Mchenga; species Mchenga conophoros. The sequence goes on from NC_140529.1 coordinate 31,697,498, forward strand.
TGAGAAGTGAAAAGAAGTTTACTGGATTTACAAAAAGTGTGCAATAATTGTTTAAAGAAAATTTAAGCAGGTGCATAAATTTGGGCACCACAAAAAAAGAAATGAAGTAAATATTTAGTGTATATTGATGTGTGTGTCTCCTATATGATGTATGGGGGGGCCTTTTTCTGGACGTGCTTCCCATCCAGAGCTCCACAGCAGAGAGGGAAGTTCCAGCGCTCCTGGAATCCTTGTGTGATGGACCGCCAGTCTCCAGGTGAAGGCACAGACATTGTATTGATCGTGCCACATACCGAAGAGTTATTGTACACTTTTACAGACATAACAATAGGAATGATTTCCTGACGTGTACTTCATGGCTGAAAGGTTGAATCAGTTAGAGGGAGAAGAAGCTATGCTGCTTTACAAAGGTGGAATGAAGCAGGTGTGATGGGGGTGTCTATAATGGAGAACCGTTTGTTCAGTGACCTCTGACCTTCGCCCACCAGTGCTGCTTCTAACCTTGCAGATGAATTTGCTCTTCCTTTTGGCATCTCTGTCACTGATGATGCCCATACTTGTACACAGCACCAGCTGCTGGTCCTGCAGTCTAAAATGAGAACGGACTCGCGTACTTGAGAATTGAGAGAAGGAAAAATGCAAGTATCCAGAAGCGCTTCTAAGCCAGTTGGCACCCGTACCGTAATATACGGAAGAAACGTGCAATACGATTGTAGGTGCGGCTGGCGGTGCGGCTAGCTTGACCTGACTTCGTGTGTGAGGGCTCACTTGACCGCAGTTACAGGAAGCACCCTGGAGCTGTGACGTCAACTCTGAATGAGTCAGTTTGAGAGAGCTAGTGCGTTGCGTTGACCGTGTTTATGTTAAGGTTTGTACAGTAATTCCATGTTAATGCTTGTACAGTAATGTTTATGTTCATGTTTATGTTAGCTTACCGGAAACTTCTCAGGATATGCTAGCTAATCACCTGAGCAGGTGAGATACCCTAGAACAGGTTTGCCTACAGGAAGCGAAGATAAGAGTTATTGAAATACTCGTTGACTAATCAAAGAAAAATTGGCAGATTAGTCGACTACCAAAATAGTCTTCTGTTGCAGCCCTAGTACAAATAGATCCATAGTTAGGGATTGTGTTGTTTTTATGTAAATACACAGGAATAGGATAACGTACAAGAAGACCCTATCCACAGTGACTATGTATTTTTCTTTGGAGATTCAGGGTGGAAGGAAAACATTGAAAGAGAAATAAATATTTGTTAACATCATGACGTTCTCACAATTGAGACCCCTGTAAGGGAGGAAAGGGGGTTTTCTTTTGCAATCTACTGGAGTTTGTGAGCCTATTTTCATTAAGAAAATGCAAGTTAATCATTTTGCAGCTGGACGTTTGAATGAACCCAGACCACGGCCATTGTATCATCCCCTTTGCATGTTGTTGTAAGGAGTTCTTCACTTTCCTCTCAAGTCCAGCACAGAAGCAAATGATAAAACCATCTCCTGCTGTAACATGAACCTTAACCATCGTGTACACTTTATGTAATCAAAAAGATGAACTTCCATGAACCATTGTAGTCATTTTAAAGTGCACTTAGATGTAATACTACAAATTAGTTTACAAAAATATGATATTGTGCATACATTGATTATCTCAAATTTAGATGTTTCATTTGAGCTCAGTCTTTAGAAAATGTCATTGTCAACTAACAGCTGAAATTAGTTTTTTATGGTTTAGATCTATAAACATTTAGACTACATTGTAAAGATGAAGAATTTGACTGTAACACAATGAAAGGAAACTGAAACCAAATACTGCTGAAGCTCTTTTGCCAGAGGGTAGAGATCAAGTTACGTGAGCTGACATTAAAACAGACAAGGGGATTTTTTTTTCTTTGCAACACTAACAAGCTGTTTGTTACATGAGGAAAGCAAAACTAAAAACAATAGGCAGAGCGAGTTAAGAGTAGATATTTTAGTAATCACCTTCTGTTCATCCAGAGACTCCCTCATGAGGGCCAACTTTCTGAGTTCAGATAAGTTTCATTTTCCAGTTTCCACGTGACATGGGCAGTCCAAACAAAATTGAAAACATCACCAGCTTGCAACTGTCTTGTGACGGCTGAAAAAGAGACAAAACTACACAGAGCTTCGTCACTGGTGAGTTCAGAAGGCTGACTTTCTTTCTGTTTGTTTTGTCACTAGCTTTGCTCCAGCAGACTTTTAAGGCTAAGAGTTTGAAGTCACAACTGGGTGTCCATTTCTCTTCTACAGTATCTGTATTCTATGCCACGCAAAAATATTACTGAACAAAAGGGCACTGCGAAATGTCAGATTTTGGACTGCATAACTACCAGCAGGAAGTGGTTGAAAGGGCTCTTAAAGGAGAGAACATCATAATATGGTTACCGACAGGAGGTGGAAAGACCCGCGCTGCAGTGTATGTGGCCAAAAAACACCTGGAGACCACACCAAATGCTAAAGTGATGGTCCTCGTAAACAAGGTACCTAAAACAGAAAGAGGGGATTTAATTTTTAAGACAAAAAAAACCTATTATACACCTGCTGTGACTAAAGGTGACTAAATATAATGTTTTTGATGTGCTCTATAATTCAGGTTCATCTTGTTGACCAACACTACAACAAAGAGTTTGAGCCTCACCTGGGTGGTACCTTCATTATTAAGAAAGTCAGTGGAGAGAATAAGGAAAAGGACTTTTTTGGGTTAGTGGTGAAGCAGTCACAAGTAGTCATCTGCACAGCGCAGATCTTGTACAACGCTCTGATTAACAAAGAGGAAGCAAGACATGTCGAGCTCTCAGGTGAGTCAAAGTGAGCTTAAACATGTCTGATTATGCTTTTATGCTGAAATGAACTGACTTGAGGATTTTCTACAGATATTACTCTGCTGATAATTGATGAGTGCCACCATACTCACAAGGAGGAAGCCTACAACAAAGTAATGAGACTTTATGTGGAGAAGAAGCTGAAGGGAGAAAAACCACTGCCACAGATCTTGGGCCTCACAGCATCCCCAGGGACAGGAGGCGCAAAGGCACTGGAAAAGGCTGTGGAGCATGTACTGGAGGTCAGGGATTCATTTTTTATTTGAGCTTTTTATATAATTTATCTCTATTTAATTAGCTGGCTTTGCTTGAAAATGCTCCTCCTTTCAGATTTGTGCCAACTTGGACTCAGTCATAGTTTCAGCTAAAGAATATGCATCTGAACTGAAGGAAGTGGTGCCCAAACCCAGAAAAAGCTTCAAAATTGTAAAAGAAAGACTTAAAGTAAGCATATTTTTATACCTGTTTTTATTTATTTGAAATACGAAAATTACAATTTTCTTGTATTTATAAAAACAACACGTTGTTGCTGTTATTGTTGTTGTTGTTGTTGTTGTTGTTGTTGTTTTTGTGACAGTAGCACTAGAAGCAGGTTTTCATTTGCTGTAATAAAAAAGAAATTGCCAGATATGGGATAAATATTTCGTATCCTTCTATAAAGTTTATGTTTTTCCCTTATTATCTTTGTTTCTATTCCCATTCCTAACATCACCTCTTGGCATGAAACACAAACAGAGCACTTGTTAACCTTGTTGATCTTATATGAAAATTGCAAGATAACTCTAAATTTGAATGTTTTTGTATGTATTCTTTACTTGCTCATTTAGAAAAAAAATGATGGTAAAGTTTTCTAGTGCACATCTAAAGAAAAAAAAAGAAATAATCTATCAGATCTTCCAGTGTTTTAGTGACAGAGCTTTACCACTTTCCCTTTCTTTGTGAAATAATTCACTGTGCTGCTTGTAAACCTGTTTGTGTTTTTGACTGCTCACATGTTGCCAACAACATGCCTTTCCCATGAAAATGCTTTTACATTGGGAAACTCAGGTTTGACTTAATGGCCTGTTTAACACATTTGCTTTACCACTGACGTTAGTTAGTGAAACCAGTTAAGCTATCATGGGTATGCTGAACTTGCATTGTAGCAGAGACCCTTAGCTATCACACACATATTAAGTTTAGATATCTTAAACAAATCATGGAAAAATACTAAACTAAGAAGCAAATGCACATTTTAATATATAATAAAAAATAACCCTGTAGTATCAGACTGTAAACATTTTTTTATATTTAATATAATATTATGTTATTGGCTGAAGCAGTTGCTGTCCCAGAGGTATCATACAAATGCTGGCCTCAGGACAACAACCACTTGTTGAAAAACAGTATCTGCTAGTAAACATAAACACGTGTTTTTCTTTGAGGATCCGTTTCGTGATCATCTGATATCGATGATGAACAGCATCCACAGTCACATGAACCTTCCCCCAGACTTCAGACTTAAAGAGTGCGGAACACAAGAATATGAGGCAGATGTAGTGAATCTAGAGCACCGAGGTACAGACTTAGTTTTTAACCTTGTAACGTGATTTTGTTTTGAGCATATTTTTTCATAGAATTAATTAGAGTAAGTAAATCTTTAGATGAAACAATGCTTCTGCTTACATCTGTTTCTTTGACCAGGCGTACAGGAGAAAAACAGGCTGCTTGCACAATGTGCGTTACACCTAAGGCAATATAATGATGCCCTCCTCATCAATGACACCTTACGGATGATTGATGCTTATCGCTCCTTAGAGGAGTATTACTCCAAAAAGAGAACCAATCCCATTGATGGGACAGACACCTTCCTGTTGGAACTTTTTGAAGGTGAGAGTCCTCATATTTTCATTATAATCCACATTTTCATGGTTTCAGCAAATATAACCATCACTTGCGTCACTATTTTGTGGCACACAGAGAATCAGGTGGAGCTAAAGAACCTTGCTATGGATTCTCGCTTTGATAACCCAAGGATGGATGAACTTCAGAGCACTCTGTTACAACAGTTTGGGTCAGGTGTCCCATCAAGGGCAATCATCTTCAGCAAAACTCGTAAAAGCACCCACTGCCTGAAAGACTGGGTCCTCAAAAACAGGGCATTGCAGGAAGCTGGCATCAAGGCAGACATCCTCATCGGCGCTGGTAATGGCAACACCTACATGACACAGGTATGATGATATACAGTCTTCGCCTATAAGCTTTGAGTCAGTCACATTCAGTAACATCTCTATGGACATTTCTGCATGTTTCCATGCTTTTATTTGCATATTTCTTACAGAATGAACAGGCAGAAACAATCAGGAATTTCCGTATGGGTTCTCTGAACCTCCTGATCTCTACCAGTGTGGCCGAAGAAGGTCTTGATATACCTGAATGCAACCTGGTGGTGCGCTACGGACTCCTTACTAATGAGATCGCCCAGCAGCAGGCCAGTGGACGTGCACGAGCAGAAAACAGTCAGTATGCAGTCGTAACCCAAGCAGGCGGGCGTGAAGATCGCCGAGAGCGCATGAATGAATATCTGGAGGAGCTGACTGGACAAGCCATTGACCGTGTGCAAACTATGACCCCTCAAGACTTTTGCACAAAGGTGAGCGTATATACTCTACCAGTCCTTAATACATTTCACAGCCCCGTGGTATTAACATCACCTTCCATTCTTCCTTGTCTCCAGATTACTCAGCTTCAAGAGATGGTAGTCACTTGCACCAAAATTGAACAGAGGCGCCAAGCAGAGAAGAGGAGTCGTAACACTGCTTCCAGTATCCAGCTCTTGTGTCGAAGCTGTTTTACCCCTGTGGCTTCTGGCAGTGACATCAAGCTAGTTGAGAACATGTACGTCAACGTCAACCCTGACTTTAAGTGAGTTAAATATGTTCTGATCTAAGAGTTAACGCAAAAGCATGTTGGGGACAAAGTAAAATATCTTTTCTTTTGGTTTGTCCTCAGGAAACACTATACATTTGGAGACCAACTGACTCTAAAAAGAAGCTTTGAGGACTGGGAGCCTGGGTGTACAATCGGCTGTAAAATATGCAGCGAGGTACCCTCTTCAAATAAAAACAAAACATAATGTTACGTTCATGCTCGTGTTGGATTCTGAGTGTTGTTCTTGTGTAAATTTACAGAAATGGGGAAATGAAATAAAGTACAAGAAGTGTGCCATACTGCCAAATCTAGCCATTAAGAACTTTGTTCTGGAGAGCCCTGGTCAAGAGCGGCTCCCAGTGAAGAAGTGGAAGGATGTACCTTTCACTGTTGAGGAGTTCAACTTTAAAGAGTACTGCCAGGAAAATTTCTTGCTCGATTAAGACATCAATAAGAGAGCTCTGTGTGGGTTTTCCTATTCTCGAGTTTCTTTTCACAGATTTGCTCCACAGATGTTAAGTCTTTGTTCTGCGAGCCCTGCGTGCCAAAACCTTTAATGCACCAATCATGCTTGTAATTATTTGCATTTGTTTTGTACATAGAGTATTTCCTCATTCACATCTCAAGTCAAGTACAGAAGCAAAGAACATGAACCATGAGCATTTGACATGTCATTAAGAAAAGATTCATTTTACATGAATTTTTAGCTATTTTACAATTAGTTTAGATGTAATATTACCAATGTGTGTTTGAATTATGTAAGTGGGAGTACAGTGATCATCTGACATTTATATAAATACTTATCCTAATGTTAAGAAATTGTCTACTAAGTCTAAATCCCTTTTTGTGTGTTTAATATGAATTAATGTTACATTAATTAATATCAAATAAAATCAGACATGTCTTTTGAAATGATTAATTTTGACTTTATTAGCCAGTAGGTGTCACTGTTGGATAGCCAATGTTCACAATCTGCAAAACGCTACAGTTCTCATCTGCCCTCATTACTGCTAACAAATGGTGTGACTAAAGCCAGGATTGAAGCTTTCCATGTGGATTTTCACACTAAAAAATTGGCCCTCTATGGCCCGGGGCTCTGATGTAATAGAAGTGAGTCTGAATACATGGATAAAGTAAAGATAAGGCTGAGAAAGAATGAATGTATGACTCTACTCACAGTCAAACTTGTCAAAACCCTTGAGCAAGGCATTCATTCCCCAAATGTTTCAGTGAAGTTTCTCATTAGCGACTACATTGAGATGGTATAGTCTCCTGATGTATGTGTGGAGCATAGCAAAGCAAATATTGTGCACTCTTTTCAGTCAACTGATGTACAAGAAAAAGCATTATATGAAAAGGTGGTACTTAAAAACACCGTCCTCAAAGACCGTCTGTTTACATATTTAAACTATAACCTGAATGCTGCCATGAAATGTTTTGACTGCTTCAGATCACCATGCTTCTTCTGCATTGCTAGATCAATATGTGCTAATGCATTTCAGCTTGGATCATTTAATATCAAATAAACAGGGGAAGTGATTTATTATACTTGCAAATTTTCATTTAAACATACAGAATTCAAAAAATACATTTAGTTGCATAATGTCTTTACCAGTTTTTCAGAACCCTCACATTTTGGCAGCACTCAGAATGCAGACCTAGACAGCTAGACTTGGAGTTTCGTTAAGCTCCTGTGTTTACATACACAAATCAAACTCCACATACATAAGCAGCACTTTGTGTTTTATATAGAACAGTTTGCAAAACAAACCCATAAACTGAAACTAAAGAGACTGGTGGGGAAACTATAAATTTAAAAGCTGGAAAACATATTGGACAGATTCATGTCCGATGTGACCCATAAATTATCTTTGTGTGTCTCTCCACAAGATTAGGTCAACCTCATGGTGTCACACGCGGCATAATCCTTTCAAATCTGGCAGCGAGCTGGAGTCTGTAGTGCTGCCATGGACATAATCACACTAAAAACAGGCTCTGTTCCGTCTCATTCCCGACTCCGATTCAGGCGGGCACAGAGGAGACGTACAGTCAGTATATGATTTACTCTGATCAGGCTCTGGCTCTATAATCAGCACTGATTACTTCCTTTTACTTCCCAGCTCAACACCCCATGCATCTTAATTGCAATTAGGTGTCTTCTGAAATTAAAGCAAGTTGGAGTAGTTGAGCAATGAATGATTACATAGGTAGGTGTACATACACAGAGATTACATACACAAATGCAGTGTAGATTTGTTTGTACGATATAGGGAATCCTTTAAGACACACAATAGAATCATTAGTTTTTATGGCATACACATCTGTAAGTACAAGCAAGACAGAACGTATCCTCGTGTTTTGAAAGCGGCACTGGGGACATTCTGTCTTTTGAGACATTGGAGACATGGAAACTCACAGTCTGCGTTGGAGCTGAACTGTAATGTGAATTTTAATTAGACAAGTTCGCCAACAGAACATGCTTGTTTTCACATCAGCGTGGGTTTAGCCTTTTTTGAACAAGATTTAATTTCTCAACAATATTAAGAGTTGCAGTGATTTTGTCATGCATAATAATAATAATGATGGGCATTTATTATTTACATTTTGTGTGCACACTTCCCCCCCAGATCTATGTTTAATTATCCATGTAACTGTGTGAGCCAACGTTGTCCCCTTGTTTTGTTTTGTTTTCAAAATTCAAATAATGATTAATCTAGGAAAAAATGGTGGTACTAATAGATGAAAATTAAAAGATGGGGGCTCAGTGTTCACCCTCTTGGTGAGAAGGAAGAGATTTGTCTTACAGGCAGCCAGGTAATATGAATCTTGAGTGCCTCCTTCAATTTGACTGAGGATCAATTTGACCTAATTAGCAACTTGTAATGGTAGCTAGGTGACCTGGCCACCTCCGCTTATTAGCCAAGAAACTAACACAGCTGGCTGGATTCTTTTTAAGCTACGAAGGACAGTCAACCATACTGATGCTTCTGCAAACTGTGGTGCACTGCTCTGTTCCTTTCTTCTGATTCAGCTGCATGTTGTAAGTGTTTTTTTAATTTAGCCTAATTACAAATTGGCATCTCTTTTTTTTCAACCACAAAATGAGCTTTTTTCATTTAATGCTTATCAGCCTGTTGGTATTACTTGCATTTCATTATGACATACTGACCTTGTTCTTTCCAGGCGCTGGCTTCTTAAGGTTGCTCTGAGTGCGGATGAATAGCCTCTCAGGGGAGGACAAACTTGTAGATGCTCTGTAGCAATTGAGTACACATGTCTCATCTGGTTAAAGTTCAGCTTAATTTCTCAATTACTTTATTTTTCTGTGCAATAGCGAAATGTATTTTGAGGAGAATTATTATTATTATTATAAATTCTGCAATTCAGCAGTTGATTTTTAAGCCTCTGCTTCAATATGAATGGAATCTTTAAAGTGCATCAGTTGCTTGATGGGTCGGTTTTCTGCCTGCACATTAAATTCACAGCTTTTAGACTAGTGCCAAACTGGTCTAAACAACCAATACATTCATGATGTCAACGGTTCAACACAATAGTGTTTTTTTTCCTGTGTAGCTGTCAGACATACTCACTCCAGGACTCCCACACAGGACACAGACATACACAAATATCTCCTAGGGTAAAGTGAAGCTGTCACCGAGATGGGCTTTTCCTCGGGGCCAGCCTACTTGTCAGGCAGCCACTCTTGCCACCTGAGAGGTTGCTGTGTTGCTTGTCGACCTTCTTGTAGAGGTGATAGGACTTCACTGTCCCTATTCTCATGGCAACATAACGGCTCGGGTTACCTTTACTGACAAGCTCGGCCTTGAGATTTTCAGTGTCTGTCTGTATTTTGTCTTATTTGTAGTTCAGGTCAGTGCATTGCAGTCCACTTTGCTGGATTCTTTTGATTTGGAGGGAGTGTGGGTGTTAAATTTTATGCACAACTACAATTTCGACGCATTCAATTTGTTTAACACCCAGATGCTTCTGTTTTTGTGGACATGAAAGCAATTATACTGTGCACAGAGTACATCTTTGTTGTTGCATTTCTTCTTTGATTGAGGATGTAGCTCTCTGAAGTGGACTAGTGTCCGTGCCAGAGCCACGACTTAACCAGCCTATTTCATGCTTTATTATGGAGCAGCTTAAAAGAGGTGCTTGTCTTTACTGTCTGCCTCTTTCTGCCTGAGCTTTTGTCTGCTCCTCGCTGTCTTGTTTCTTTCTTCTGCTTTCCTTGTGATAGAACTGCCTGCTTGATTACTAGAATCTCAAAGATGAACTCCCCATAAGTGCTTCATCAGGACCTTTGATGCCCCTAAACTCTGCAGATGGTTCAGCTGTTTTACTGGCAAAAAATAAACTCTTAAAAAGACAAAACAAGCACAGCTGCCTTTTGGTCCATAAAGCAGGATATCAAAGCAGCAGCAAAATTACTCGAGAGTTATGAAATGTTATATAATTACTGATTACACTGTATGTAGACCTAGTTGTGGTCAGATTTTTTATAAACACTCAACCTGGCCGCGAATGTCACGGTATAGTTTTGAGCTTTTAGAAGAAAAGAGAATATCTGTTTTGTATTTATAAACTTTAACATATATAATTAAATTAAATGCAATCTTCATCACAAAAACAATATAAAGCTATAAACTATATAAATACTTATAACATACAATCTGAAATTGCACACACCGTTTATGGCACGGAGCACATTCATGTGGATATTGTTATTGCAGCATTTAATGCTTCTACAGCTCCAGCATAAAAACCTTTTAACGAATTCTTTGAACTGTTTTTCCAGAGCGGAATGATTGTACTACACATATCTTTTAATGGGGACCACAAGTTTCCTATTCAATACTATCCTATCCATTTCCTATTCAATACTTGGTCAACATTATACATTATACATATACTACTTTGTGGATTAGATAAAATTCATATTAAACACAAATTTGTGCACCGAATTCCTTTCCCCCCACTCATTAGTACTGTAAAACTATTCCTCGCCGGAAGAAGAACAGTTCACAGAAATCACTAAAAGCCCAAATTGCTGTGATATCCACTGAGTGTATGTAGACCTCTGACCACAACTGTATACTTGTAGATTTAGACTCAAATAAATATGTCGTTCTGTCCCTTTTTCTTTTGCCTCTGCTGCAGTTTATGTCTCACTAATCCTTGTTATTAATCCACGTTGAGTCGCTTTGACTCATTCAGACTAGTGAAGATTATTGCGGATTCATATGAAAGCACACTGTGGGGTTTTTTTTGTTTTTCTCTTTTGTTTTGTTTCTTTTTACTCATGTCTATGCTGATGATTGCAGGATGATTGAGTGTGGTCCTGTTTAAATGTGTACAAAAATGTATTTCTTTGGGGGTGATGAAGGATGAAAGGGCTAATTGAATATTTTAATTTGAACGCCTTTAACTATAACAAAATATTGGTTCCATATTAAATGAGTCCAGTGGGAAAATGAATGACTATTAGTTAATTGTTGAAATATTTAAAAGCAAAGAATCCTTCAGAGACTCACTTTTTACATTTTTAATATTGTCTTGGTTGAGCCCTGTGTTTGTGTAATATATGTTTCGATTTCCAGTGAGTCAGAGACATGTTTGCCCTCTAAAAAACAATATTTTTCCACCATTTTTGAATCTTCATTAACTGAATCATTTGATGATTAATCAAATAAATAACAAGGGGATATTCAGTTGTATAATAATAAATTATAATTGCTACCTAGAGCCTTACTTTCTATCATGTTATTAATTCATCAAGTAAAAAACAAGCAGTTTCTCAAATATGACTTTTTTCCCCTCGTCATGTAATCTGGTTTTGTCATTTTTGATTCAACGTCTTGTGCTTTCAGATTGATTGTTCTACAACAAATGGCAATTTGACAATAATTTATGGTATCGTATGGTATTCCAGTGGTTCATTAATTTCTAAGAAAATATTTAGAACATTGATCATCTAAATTGGCTGTTGCAGAAACAACCAATTTGCAGATGTTGTGTCTCAATGTAGTTTCTCAGTATTTCTAAATGTTTGTTTATTTCTTATTATATGAGGCCTAAATATGCACACAGACACATTATGTGCAGATGCGTAGAACTGAAAAAAACATTTATACAAACCAGTCTTTATTATGAAGATGCCTGGGCTCAGATAAGCAGCGAGAAAACAATGACAAAAAAGCAAAACCAACACAAAAAACTGCCTGAAAAGTCTTGCAGAAAACTATGCATGTGACAGAAAGAGGCAGAAAATGTACAATAATATAGAGAGATTCCAATTAAGGTAGAAAAAAAGAGCTATATGAATACCTGCATAGAGTATAGAAAAGTCAGGGGTTGAATTAGTCAGGAGGAACGGCAGCATATGTCCTCAAGATGAAAAACGAACTGAAAGTGAAGTCATTCATCATCTGTAACCTTGCCAAGACACGGGACAAGCTCTGATGGGAATAATCTGATATGAACTGAATGAGACAACACAACATGCTTACAGGGATGGCTTATAAACACTTTTCAAGTCCCCAAGCAGTGCAATCAAAGCTATGGAAAAACCTTGTTTCTGTGTGCAAGTATAGCCACAGAAAAGTACAGGGCTCATGTAGCATAAAAGGATTTCTATAGATTTACTCTGGCGAATTGAGGTATTGATCCCTTTCTTCCATCTGAGACAGTCAAGGGAGAGAGGATACTTCTGCAAATCTTAGACTGGTTTATTTGAATTGTTCTCGTTTCCAGAGTGACTTACTGTAACTGCAGGGTAAGACGCTAGAATTATTGAAGGGGCAGAAGCAGAAGATAAAGTGAGCAATGTAAGGAACTGTTCAGTTTTTAGTACTATAAAACTAAGATGCTGTCCAAAATCACATAGAAGTTATTTTAAAGAAACTTATTGCAAATGTTTAACAGTAAATCTGAGACTTTTATCTTTGCAAACTGCTTTCTATGCAAGAAAAGAAAGGTGGTGGGTTTAGCATTGCTACTTGCATGACGGCAGTATGTAAATAATGGAATCAGTCGCAGACAAAATGTAACAGGCATTTTGAATGAGCATCATTAATGACAGCATCATCATCATCACCACCAATAACAGCGACAACAAGAGCAAAATAATAAATGGAACCATTGATCATGCTCGGAGTGCTGCAGGTCATGGGCTGCAGCTTTGCTTAATAGAAGCACTACATTAACTGATAGCGAGTTTTGACAGATCCAATTAGAATGAGTTCCACACCTCTGCCCTGCCCTCAAAGTAACCCTGACACAAGCAGCTATACGGCAGCGTGGCATCCACGGTGCTACAGCTTGGCCACAGCCTCACTGGTCTCTAATATTCCTTATGGTTAACACAGGGAATTATTTAGGAACGATCCATATGATTAGCAACATCATAAAAGCATTGATTGTTTTGCTTTTTCTTGGATTTGACTATCACAGTAATAACATACTATCCCCAGAGCATGAATGAATGTAGTACCATGCGTTTTCTACTATTGGAAAATAAATTTTCCATGCTGAATGCTTTTCATGCTGCCACCACACCCCAATTTCCCCACATCCCTCAAAATGTCTATTCCTGTCTTTGGTGAAGCCGCTTTTCTTTCTTCTGTCCACAAATGTCCAAATGATAGGTTTTGTGTCTAAGGAGAAGAGGGAGTCATGCTTCACAAGATGGAGCACAGCAAAACATCTGATTCCTGCCAAGGAGTGGAAACAAAGCAGGCTCATTTTTGCAAAGTCTATTCTTTTGTCCTCATCTAAGGCCTGTTTTCTTTGTGTACCCTTCACTCTGCCTTCAGCCGCTGTCCTCCCTCTCATTTATTTCAGTGAAACAACGCACTTGTCAATCTTTTCTCTTTCAATAGCTAATGGTCTAGCTATCCTTCCCTGCCCAACAGTCAAGCCAATTAATTCGATCAAGCTGTTGAAAGTCATTTTCAGTCACGGCGGGAAGGGGGGCACTGCCAGACTGCCAGTGCTGACTCAATATACCCATTGTTATGAGAAGAGCAACACTGAGTAAACCGAGGTAAATTTGCCTGAATGGATCCTGAAGTCATTTTATATATGTACTGTTCAATTATGGGGTTTTTTGTGCATTATTTCACTGTTATTTCCAGTCGTACAATACAATAGAATACAATACCATAATGTGTGTACATGCATGTGTACTTTTGCACTCACATCCGGAGTATAACATGTGGTTAGGCTGTGGCATGAATCATGTCTTGTCAGAGGGAATACATATGAGACCATGAAAAACGATACTTTCAGCTTGTATGGCCTTGACATTGATGTAAAGGCATATTGTCTGTTTTCACATATCATATCTCGCTTCTATTCCTTATACTTTTTAAAAAAAAAATAGTAATGGATCGTGGCCTCTGGAAATGATTTCCACTCTTCAGCTGTCTAAACAGTTTTTATTTGACTTTCTTAAAAAGAAGCCTCGGAGAAAAACGGAACCTTGGTTGCAAGTGGACTGAAAGATGATGAGTTGTTCAAATGCTATTGAATAGGACTTGTGAGTGAATTTTTTTTCTTTTTTTGCTGATGTGAGCTATAAAACCCGTCATGCAGGCCTTTGATGTAGCTCTCCATTGTCTTGCAGAGCTGCAGGAAATTGAAAACGAAGATCAGGAGAGTGTTAGTGAAGGGGAGAAGAGGAGGAGGACGGGACTGACGTGCAGCCCGTCAGGGTTTTCTGGGACACAGCACACGGAAATGAACTAGCCTTGCATGACCCTACTCTCAAAGTGTGAGGATGTGCGGGGCAGAAAAGCAAGAACATTTGTTTTAGAGAACACGAGAGATCAAATAAGTGATTATATTTATTCAGTAAAACACTCAGGGCACAAATCCAGTTTAATATTTCTGTGACATCCTCTCCATCCCACGCATCCTCTCACTACTGCATCCAAAGCTCTATTTTAATTCAGGGAAAACACTAAACATTTGAGAACTACTGCACTTGCTCAGCCTTAAAAGAGCATTTGTCCCTTGAGTGTTAAGAGTAAAATTTTAATGGAACCAAGATTTGATTTGCAACTTTTTGCGGCTTGGAGGAGAGAGAGGGGTTTCTTTTCAATGCTTGTCATTTTCTTCACTGTAAGTGCTTTCTCTATGTCTGTCATTGAAAAGTGCTGATAAATTATAATGACAGTACAAAATGATTTTAGGCAAGGTTTAAAAGTCCATTTCTTTTCTTTTGTGAGTTCTGGAAAGTTATTTTAGCATGTTCTTTCAACACTGCCGTTGCATGTTTGTGATTATATCAGAATATTTAATCCCATTTTGAGGATTTAATTAGTAAAGTTTGTCAATAGAATTTCTCATGTAAAGTGCTGTTGAAGAGGGGATTCGAATGCATGAACAATGAAAATGTGCAAAAACAAAACAGCAGTTCAAAGTTGAGTGGAAGAAGCATGAGGCAGATATGCAATGGATAAACGCTCGGCTGTCACTTCCGCTCACCAGCCCTCCTCAACTGTCACTGCAATATAAAAAGAGTCACAATCAATCAGGTGTCCCTAGCACACCTGTTCACTCCGCCTCCACGCCGCCCCGGGAGCTCACTGTGCCACGCCTCCTCTGCAGCGGGCCAGAGACCACACCTACGCCACAACAGGTAATGCAAATGAGGGGGGGAGGCTAAGAAATACAGGAAGTAGTAACAAGACAGGTGATGAAAAACCACAAGAAAGAAACATGAAAAAAAAATAAAAACACAAAAACTGACACTAAACCTGATGACACAGATGGAAAAACGGTTGTTGTTTCAGATTGTTTAAATATAGAACAAGGGTTAAATGCCTACAGAAGACAATGGAAACACTCTGTTATATCAAAATGACTGGCAATAAAGGAGGACCGTTATTTCCCCCCCTCACTATTCTATTCAGGTATTGGAGAAGGAGGTGCGAAGTGAGATGTGGAACGTGGCAGGTCAGACCTGGGAAAGTGGGTTTGCTCTGGCGGGAAATGGCTATTTACGTAGCTGAAAATGGAGTGGGCCTTTCTGACATTTTCATAGCCCTGCAGGCATGAGTAACCTTCAGTGCAAAACAGAACGATTAGAGAAAAGGGAGGGGGAGATGGAGAGGGAGACGCAGAGTGTGAGGTGGGGCAGAAATCAGGGGAACCGATTGCATGGGAGAGTTAAAAAATGATTGGAAACTGAGTTTGGTAGAACGGTGCAGGCAAGGGAAATAAACATGGACAGAAAGTATTTGGAGGTCATGGAAAAGTGTGAAAGGAGAGCACAAATATTGACAAGTAGAAAATAAAGAGGATGCTGGAGCGTAATACAACACAAGGTCAACAAAATGCATCAGTGTGTTGTATAGACTTTATTCTTGTAGTTGTAACAGCTTTACACCCTGTTGTGCCATTTAAACATCACTGTCAGATAAGTGACTGATGTCATATGGTAGCATTTTAGTTTTTAAAGACATCAAACATAAAGGACCACATTTACTAAGAAGAGCAAATTAGCTTTGTGCACAAGTGCAGCACAAATGGGTCAGAATCAATCAGACCTAATCTACTAGCAAAAATAATATCCTAGAAATGTAGATTTGATTTCTCTCTGGGCACAGCATGGCAATTCTAATAGCTGGAGAATAAAAGGAGAATTGATGTGTTGTCATATCAAAGCAAACTCTTCTGTCAGAAATCAATGTTGACTGTAAGATACCTCAGAGGTTGAGGAAGCCATTCTCTGGATGAACCTGAAATCTGACCTGCAGAATGTGTAAAAGAACCCAAAATAATGTTTGCCATCAGATCCTGATTGAATGTCACTGACTTTACTAACCGCAGCTATCACAACCATATTAGAGGAAAAAATTGTTTTTTTTAGTATTAAATAATTATTTTTCAGTAAATAGCCTACGACAAACCTCGGTAAATGTGTTTGCAAGATTTATTTAAATGCTCTTCTTTCCATTTATCAATGCCTTGCTTTAATAAATGGCAGCAAATATATTTTTAATGCAAAAAGAAGATGTTTTAGCCTACTGTTAAGTCTATCCCAAAGTCTTTGTTTCTCTGCTACTGTCTGCAATTATGTGCAATCATGGGTGCAGTCTCCTATGCATATTTCATTGTGACAAACTCAAAAAGAAAAACTCTATCACGCTGACTAGACAAGCAGTTAAGAACATGGATGGATGGAAGAGTAAGTCATATTAAAAGGTTTCTTTTTCCTCTTTATCTAGCTATGTACCTGTACATGTTCCTCAAGCAGCAACATCAGATGATCTGCCAAGGTGCTCGCCTACTACTGAGAGTATCATGGTCAACCGTGTGGTAGAGCTGAAATGGGCAAAGTTTTCTTTGGCCTGTTCATGGCTTAGCTTAAGTGAGATTGTCTGTGGATTACTAGGTGGGTCTAATGTACTTAAACTAAATTTAAAACTGAAATGTTGACCTGATGATTGTATTAGATTCATCTTTGGACCCAAATGTTCAAACTGAATTGCAGGGCATTCTATCCAACACCTTTAATTAGACTTTTAGGTGCTAGTGGAAATGTCACTTGATAATCGCTGTGATTTAGATGAATCTAATCTGAACAAAAATCTAACAAGAAATAAAAATCTGGGAAAAAAAACAGGAGTTCTTGCCTATCTGCTAGACTACTGCACAGAAGGCTACCTTTCTGTTTATATCTGCAGTTTCTACTAGAGATGGACCGATCTGATATTACATATCGGTATCGGTCCGATACTGACCTAAATGACTGGATCGGATATCGGAGAAAAATAAAAAATGTAATCCGATCCATTAAATATCACGAAAGCACCTCACAAAACTTGCAACACGCCGTAACTCACCTCAGAACGTTAGCACGTCGGAGCAGTATGCATCACGTGATAGAGCGGCTGTGGCATGCGGGACCTGTCTGTGGTCTGGATAGCATGTGGAGCTTCGCTAGCAACCCGGCATTTCATCTCCGACAAAGTTATCCCCGAGAGAAGTAAAGCAAGTGTGTAAGTCCATCTCTGAATGTTTGTAAAGCATTCCTGCGTTAAGCTTAACGAGCGACTGCCTCTCGCTCTCCGGCTGCTACTTCAATCATGAAACTGCTTAATGATCAGCTGATCGGCTTTTCTGTCGTGTCTCTTGTTTGCTTTTGGCCCACTTTGCACCAGAAAGAGGAAACCAGCGGCTGAACAACAGCAGCACGTTTAAGCTTGATCAGCTGTTGTTAGAATTTATTTAATATTACTTTCTACTCCAGGATCTTTTTCTACGTAGCTGACGCTGGTAACTGTGCAGGGGTGGATCTAGCAAAGTTTAGCCAGGGGGGCCGATAGGGCATGAACAGGGAAAAGGGGGCACAAAGACATACTTTTCTTTCTTATTCTCATTTAAAATGTCTCGCTTTTAATTATTCAATATTTATCTGAATCTTACACCCAAAGTTTTAATCTGATGTAAAATGTATAGAAGTCCATTACTGCATATAGTAACTGTTAAGTCTAATATACCCTAGTAAGCTATAGTACTTTTTCCTTTGGGAAGGTACCATCTGTGCAGTCTGCAATTTTGTTGAAGAAAGATGTTGAATCTATTTAATATTTCTTGAAAAATAATTGATTTCTGTGCATTTTTTTTCACACTGCATCAAATTAAGGTTGATTACGTCGATTAAGCATCATGAGGTGGAGTGTGAGGGGTGGTTCCCTATTTTTTATTTATTTATTTTTGTTGTTGCTGGGAGTTGGAACCCTATTAGTTAGGTTGCTTAATATTTACGCTAAGTACTCTTTAAAATACCAGAATAGGGAGGAAGGTGTAGGTTTGAGTTTATTAGATTGATCAGTATTGCTGAACTATGAAATTTTTTTTTTTTGCATACAGGTATAACAGAATAGCTTTAGTGTAGTTGTTGTTTTAAACTTGAGTATGAACTTATACAAAATGCAGCAAGATATTTAAAAAAAACAGTTTTGTTGATTAAAAAACACTATATCGGATTCATATCGGTATCGGCAGATATCCAAATTTATGATATCGGTATCGGTATGGGACATAAAAAAGTGGTATCGTGCCATCTCTAGTTTCTACTGGGTTGGACGTAGATGACTGTGGGAAAGGGAAAACAAGCCCACACCAATACACAGATATAAAAAAAGGAGTTAAACCATACACCAAAGGAAACAAGGCCTCAGAGAAACATTTTTAGAAGGTTCAGGAGAAACTGGCGGAGAAAATAATTTCCATGTGGCTGTGTAGCCAAATGAGGACTGATTATATCAGTAGGTGCTCCTGATAGACCCTGATTATGAGCAACCTCATTTCCTACAAATGACTCCATTGCAGAGAAGCGCAGAGTGCTAGAATATATTATTTTTCTTTAATGCACTGTCTTTCTTTCAGAGAATAACAATGTCATAATGAGAAATTTGCCAATGACACAAATGCACTCAGCTTATCTATGCATTTTCTTTCTCTATAAATCTGTCACACTGTAATTAAGTGACGGTGCAGGTTCATGAGCTATGACTGTTTCATTACTTTTGAATAGACACAATGTCATAATATGGATGAGAATCCATATCAGGGCAGAATCAATACATCCACTATTAGTTGAATCTTTATTAGTTTTATTAGAACACTAGCTGCATATTTATCGTTCAATATGCGCCAAAGGTTATATAGAAATTAGAAATATTTTAGCATGATGATAAAGTAGTAATTCCTTTGCTTCTTTTTTTTAGACAGCACTTTGGTTTATTCAAGGCTCTACCCACTGGTCAAAATAAACACCATTAAGTATTACTTAAACAGAAATAGGTGTTCTAGTTAGACATAATTATAACAAAAAGAATATGAATTTATGGTATATTGTTCCATAGGGAAAGGTAACCTTCTCAATTTTGTCCCCCACAATGTCTCTTAGAAGAAGAGGTGTGAAGATAGTTCCTGTGTGTCATTCAGACAGTTAAGCCTGCTGAGAATAGCTAGGCAATCATCTATGATGCAAGTTCAAGTATTGAAATAAATAAATAAAAACTTGGGTTTCTCTATGGTTGAATCATTTTCTAGCTTTTAATGCAGGGTCATTGCTTACATCCTGACCAGAGATTCCTTGCAGCATTTAAAGTATTATTCTCAGCCGACTTTGCACGAAAAATATATATACATGTGTTGGGTAAATGTTTTGGTATATTGACAGTGGATCAAACCCTGTGACAGACTGCTCTGTCTAAAAAGCATGAGGATATGCATTCCAACTTATTAATATGTATAGCTCTTGTGCTTGCATCCTCCCAGTGGAATTAAAAATGTGATAGTGCATAATGGTCGAGAGCCAGGAGGTTCTTTTCCTCACTGGGAAAAATGCCATGAAAGTCACAAGCAGCTCTCAGAGGTTAATTGTTGCACTATAAATCACAGAAGACAGTTTGGCTTTGTGTGCTGTCGCTGCATTTGTGGGTTATGACAAAGGACTGCTGCACCAGGTTGAGTTTGTCCTTTAATACCAATATTAGTATACCTTTGATTTGCCACGTGTCAAGGGACTCATTAATGAAAATGTTTGTAGATTTATACTTGAACTTTCCCAACAATGCTTGAATTCAATTCATAAAAGGTGGTGAAAAAACAAAACCAGTAGGGAAATCACTTTGAAAAATATCATTTTCACATCAGTCTCACATTGTATAAATAATTATGTTGTTTTCTCTTTTCTAATACTTGGGTACAAACTTCATTTTCAGTTTCACAAAAGATACCCTCAGTTTAATAAAACCCACACACTCAAAAAATGATTTTAAAAAATGTTTGAATCACATGAATCACAAAGAGATCCTGGTGTTTAAATGTTACCAAGTCACTAAGTCTGTGTTCTAATTAATCTCAAAAGACTTAATGAAGGACTCTTTGTGTTAGCCCTCTGATGAACTGGCAGCCTGTGTGGGGTGTACCCTTTCTCTCAGCCAGTGTCAGCTGGGAAAGACTTCAACCCTTCACAAAGCCAGTTCACCTTCCAAAACTTTGAACAGTTTAAGAAAACAGCTTGTTACAAATTAATTTTGACATTTCAAGAATCCCTTTGTATCGTGAAAATACCTTCATTAAGACAAACCATTTTTCATAAGAAGAAAAAGGGCAAACTGAAACTACTGGTAGGCAATAACACTTATTGTCTTGCAATTATTCCCAAAAGGAGGCGTGTTTCCTCAAGTGTCAGTAAAGTAAGCTGTTCTTTGATAAACCTTTACCAAGAAATGTCCATTTCAAGTCCTAAAAGTTTGTCTAAAACACCTTGTGATGCAGCTTTGATCTAGAAAATTATTAGCTGAAGACACCCTTGTGTTAGCAGTCCGTCTGTGCAAAGTTGTGTTGGTAGTAAAATATCCTGTACACAATTTGCACTTTACCGTTGTGCTCATGTACTTTTATGCAACAAAATTAAAAGTAATGTTCATATCAGCTGATTGTAGCTGCTAGTGTGCAGGAATAAATAAACATATTTTGTAATGGGGTTTTTTTTTCAGTGCAGACAACTGAAGAAGCTTTGTAACAACACAACTGCAGCTATAATTTAATTACACCATTACATTACTGAGTTATTACATGATTACAATATCCCAACTCTGTATCTGTCAAGAACATTTTCCATTTTTATTATTTTGCTCTTCTCCCTCAGTGGTTTTTCATTTGAGTAACTGTCACTCACATATGAATCTTTCCCACTGCAGGCATCAAGAAAATTGATTGATCTTAGATGGACAGCCAAAAACTGACTGAGTGTCAGACACATCACTGTCTGAAATATAGATTAAGCAATTTCTCTTCCAGGAATTCGATAAACGTCTATGGTAACTGTAACACTTTTTACTGTTTTACCTGCAGTCTTTCATTCTTTCTTCAGACTTGTTCTAACCGTTTATTTCCCCCATTTGTGCCTTAATAGACAGCCAGCATAATTAGCTTCATCTCACTGGACCCTTTTAATGAAAACCATGGCCAAGGACAAGCAACCATGAGCGGGGCAGTGGCAAGCCCCTACTGAATGAAAGTAAACTATTACTCATATTGTGGTTGTTTATGAGACTTTAAGTGCTCATACATTTAATATATACAGAGAAACACCTAATGGGCAGCTTATATCTCAAAGAGCTCAGTATGAGTGCAATCCTGAAATTGGGTACATTAAAGTGGCAATTTAAACAAAAACATAAAAACAAAGCAAAGCACCTTACTGTAGAGTTTGCAAGTAAGTGGGGGAAAAAATAAGGACATTTCTTTCACTCTTGAAATGGAAAGACAACACACCATCTTTTCACACATACAACAAAAAGGCAGCATCTTTTACTTTTGTCAGAGGGAGACATGTCAAGGAAGGTGGGCACAAATAAGTGTGAAAAGGAAATGTTGAATCTAATTGAAGCCATTTAAGAGTCAGCCCTGTTTTAACCTAACATTTCTTCATCCCACTTTTTTTCTTCTTCTTTATACATGCCACTTTGGCTACACTCTGCTAAAGTTAATCAACTGCCTGAAGGGACATCACTTTTCCTCCTGCCTACCTTTTTGTTTCATTCGCTTGCTCCTCCACTCGCTCTTGCACTTGTTCCATTTCTTCCATTTTAAGATGGGTTTTAAAGTTCACGTTGAATGGACGCAGCTTGCCACTTTGGTTGCTGTGGAAACCAGGTCGACGCATGGACAGATTGTTGAGAACAGTGTGAGTGGGAGTTTGAGAGGCTATAGAGGCCTGTCAAGATTTATGGATTGTAGGCTACTGCAGAATTGGACTGACCTCGTAGCAATTATCCACAGATGAGTATACAGTATCTTTGTGTTCATATATATAAAACATGATGATGCTTTGTCCACTGGTGTGGAGACAGTGTCTATTTTAGAGTAGCTTTTCCAACCTAAAAAAAACTGATGCCAAAACCAAATGATAGCTAGTTTTCAAGGGCATGACATCATGGTGTTTGGTTTTTAGGTATATCTGTTGAGTTTTGGTTCCTGTTGTTTCACTCTCTCACGTTTCTTGATGTCCACATTTGTGACTCCTGTGTTTCCTTTAATTTTGCTGCAACTGCTTTATCCACGTGCGCTTTGTGTCTCCATGATATTTACCTCCTGTGTTGTTTCAAACCAACTAACTTTAACCATTTAAATTATATGAACATGAATGAATGAATATTAATTTGCATAAATGAGTTTGAATTTGTATCATATTTGATACATCTACCAATATTTTTGCTATTTATTGCTTAAAAAGAATTTTGTACAATCAATTTAGGTTTTTTTGAGGATTCACACTAATGATGATGATGTAGAAGTCTCAAAAACTCAGAAAAACTCCATCCATCTATCCATCCATCAATCTTCTTCCGCTTATCCGAGGCTGGGTCGCGGGGCAGCAGCCCAAGCAGAGAAGCTCAGACCTCCTTCTCCCCAGCCACCTCCTCCAGCTTGTCTGGGAAAACACCAAGGTGTTCCCAGGCCACCCGAGAGATATAATCTCTCCACCATGTCCTAGGTCTGCCCCGGGGCCTCCTCCCAGTGGGACATCCCCAGAACACCTCACCCATGAGGCGCCCAGGAGGCATCCTCGTCAGATGGCCGAACCACCTCAACCGGCTCCTTTCGATGTGAAGGAGCAGCGGCTCTACTCTGAGCCCCTCCCGGATGGCTGAACTTCTCACCCTAAGGGAGAGGCCAGCCACCCTTCGGAGGAAGCCCATTTCCACCACTTGTATCAACAATCTTGTTCTTTTGGTCACTACCCACAGCTCGTGACCACAGGTGAGGGTAGGAACTCAGAAAATCAGAAAACCTCTATTTATCAAATTTGATATACTAGGCATTATGGGGGTAAGTGGAATTGGGTTATAGGGCCTTCCAGCAGTGAGTTCACACCCCTGCAGGCTTACTGCATTCCAGAAATGTTCAGCACCTATTTTGTGTCAGATATGGAGCAAACTCCAGACCCTCACAGATTTGAGCAAAGTGTGAATATATCAGGACTGTCAACAATAAACAAAATGAAACTTCCATATCTTGAATTGTGTATTGCAACAGATTTGTTATTTGTATTATTGCAATTTCCAATAATGAACAAGACAGATTCAAAACTCATAATAGGAGCATTTGGGAAACGCTGTAATTGCCTGAATTAATTGCAAATGATTAGGCACACTTTTCAGTAAGTGCTGGGCACGATTTTAATGCATCCATCTGTATACATCACTGCTAATTGGAAGTTCTCTGCAAGAGAAAGGTGAGGGCATCCCAAAGCTTGTCGCTGCATTTCAACCCTCCCCATTAATTCACCCAGCAGCCGCAAGTGTGATTCCACATAGAGTCACATTCATCACAGAGTCGGGGGATGGGGTGGGGTTCAGCTACCTTTTTATTTACCTGCTTTTTGTTTATTTTCCCCATTCTGTAAGTTCATTAAATGTGTTTTTTGCTAAGTGTTTGCGAGACTCAGTTTGGATCCTCTGTGGAACTACATGTAATCTCCGATATCAAAATACACTAAGACTAGCTTTACAATGGCAGCAGTTCTAAGAAACACTGATGAGACAAAAGTTATTCAACAAGGACTGTTGTCCTTTTGTTGGTTTCATATTCTGTGTAAGTATTAAATCAGATGTACATCTTAAATGATATAATTTATATTGCAACATGGGAAGTTAAATGAACTGTCAAACATATTTAGTTTTTTCTCAGAATTAGATGACATTGATACTGCTCTCATTTTATGAATACAGAGAGGAGCACATACTGGAATGAGGGAATCAGCCCAATCCAAATATATAGCCCAGTGGTTAGTGCTGCTGCCTCACAGCAAGAAGTCCCTGAGTTTAAATTCACCATCCATCTGGGGTTTTTCCATGTGGAGTTTGCATGTTGTGATTGTGTGGTTTATCTTTGGGTACTCTGGCTTCCTTCCACAATTTAAAGACATGCACTTAGCAGTGTTAGGTTAATTGGTTATTCTAAATTGCCCCAAGGTGTGAGTGTGATTGGTAGTCTATCTGAGCCTGGTGACCTGTTAAGAATGTACCCCTCTTTTTGCTCCACAGCAGCTGGATAGGCTTTAGCATCCCAAGACCCTGAATTGGGTAAGCAGAAGAGAATGCATGGATAGCTGGATATGCTACAATATTAAAACTACCACCCTAATACTGTGTGATTATATCCCTGCCATCATACAAAACAAAACTGCTCTGCTAAAGCAATGCAATTCACTCACTCTATAAAATATTGAAAAGTATTCCTGGGTGTCAGATGTGCTCCAAGACATTAGCAGCAGTTTACAGTTCCTGTAAGTTGTGAGGTCTGACCTTTGATCTTTGATGTTTAATTCAAGTGAGATATTACAACAGTGTGAACATCAACACCTTGAACATGTTTGTTTGATCTGGCTCATTGTGCATAATGCTCCTGAAAGACTGCAGCGATGTTTGTCAGAGGTAGGTGTCAAAGTAGCATCTACACAAATGCCAGTATCCAAGGTTCCCTTCTGAACGCTACACAGAGCATCACACTATCTTTGCTGACGTTTCATCTTACCATAGTTCATCCTGCAGGGATCTCTTTACTAGATAAACATTGCACATGCACCAGGGTGTCTTGAAATAAACTGCAATTCCTTAAACCAAACTACATTCAGTGGCCTATTGTAGCTGCTCATGGGCTGAGGCAGGAGGCTGCAGTGTATTTGTCTTCTGACATCTTTCTACTGCTGTCAGCCTTCAGGCTCTGGGCAGTTTGTGCTACAGTAGCTTTTTTGTGTATGAGACCACATGGGCCATCCTCTGCTCCTCTATGCTCCACCTGTATCAGTAAGTTTAGTCACCACTGACCTTTCTTAGTTCACCAGCTTTCCTACTTTAAACTGCTTTTGGTAGGTACTAACAACTGCATACTGGAAACACCCCATAAGCTCTCGTCATTACTACTAGGCGGATCTGAGAGATCCAAGTCATGGATCTCTCCGATCCTTTGGCTTGGCCCAGTTTTCCTGCTTACAACAGCTTCGAGAACAGACTTTCTGCCTAACATGCTATATCATCTGGGTACCACTCTAAGAAATAATCAGATTTATTCACTTGTTTCAGTGGTTTTAATGTTTGACCATCTTGTAATTTTTGTGTGTTCATACAAAACAAAACTAAACAAGAAAAATATGTAAATAGGAAAAAATAAACAATGGGGATGTTTTTTGTCTATTCCAGTCTAAGTGTGTCCATTGATTGCTTAGTAACTGCTTTTGGCCTTCTGTATAAAATTTTATTCCTGTTCTTTATTGATTGATTTATTTGAATAATTGAATTTGCATAAACTGAACAAGATAATATTTTAACCCCCTAAGACCCAAACTCTTCCACAGCATGCATTTTTAATTTCTCTTTGATATTTGGGCTGATTGGGGTCTGATGAATGTAAAAACAAAGAATTACCAGATTTTGTTTTTTACCTTATTTTTGTTTTTAAGAAAAATAAGAGCCACATATTAGGATATTCATTTTAAAATTTTGAAAGAACAGTAGCAGCATAATGTCCTCATAAGTGGATGTCAGGCCCTTGTAGAGCAAAACTGAGTATTTTGGTCTAAATAACCCAAAATGTGATGTCCACATATGTGGACGCCAGGTCCTAGAAGGTTAAATATGTTGCTAAATCCATTTAAACTTTGCCTTTCTGCTGCCCCTTCTTTTGCTGCATGCTAAGCAAAGGTCTGTGACTTAGTAGAACCAAGCATACCTATGTGAGTGCTTCTTACATAGTTTTTCTTTAACTCAGAGGCCCCTGTCCCATGAAGGCCACTGGACAAAGGTCACAGTGTTTACCCGTGTCTTTAAAAAACACTGTAAGCTGCCCGTAATCATCATCGCTGTCAGCACTGAAAGGGCAAGTTGCACCATTAGTGAAGCCTGGGACCTTATGTGAGGCAGGTGCACACTGATTTAATGGGGTTGAGAGTTTGGATGGGGACCTTGTCAGATACTTTTTAGGTACATGAATTTGGCTTACATCTTGTCGTTTAGACATTACTACCAACTCTGTGTGCAGGCATACAAGCGTAGCACTGCACCTTTGCAGGTGGGGGTTCTGTGGGTAAGCTTAACACCACTGTACAAATGACAAAAATCTGCACTGGCAGACTAAACACTGATGGCATCTTAGTCAGCGGCGGTAATGGCTGTTGTCAGTGTGGGGAGGTGGTGTTGTGTTTCATTCTCTGTGGTCCTCGTGGAGAGCCAAGAGTATCCATCACCTCCTTGGTGACAACCTGCTC
This sequence comes from Mchenga conophoros, assembly GCF_057382185.1. Classification (NCBI taxonomy): domain Eukaryota; kingdom Metazoa; phylum Chordata; class Actinopteri; order Cichliformes; family Cichlidae; genus Mchenga; species Mchenga conophoros. The sequence continues at coordinate 31,724,548 of NC_140529.1, forward strand.
ATTGCATTTTTATCAGTTGGAGTCATGCTACTGTAAAGAGGCCCTGCTCAGTATAATCAGGCCAATTGCTTTTCTGTTGAGTCAGATTGTGATCGGTATGCGAGCCAACAGAGAAATAGAATTAAATAGAACAAATGAACTACATAAATACCTAAAACTGGATTTTTAAGGCATATCCTGAGCAAACTTGGCATTCTGAAATGTTTTTCTTGGACAATGAGAACAAGGCTGTCATTCTGGGATGTTTATTGTTCCTGCTGTAGCTATTTTTCGAGTCTGGGAAACCTTCAAATATCCTAACATAAACGCGTCATCATAACATGGCTGCTATGACAAATTTGACCAGCAATATTTTAAAGCAAACCATCGTGCTGCAGTAAGTAATAGGTCATGCTACCAATAAATAAGCTACCTGTTTGGTGCAACCACATAAATGTCAATTAAGGAATCTTAATATTGTATTTGATGTAAGTCTGTTAGGAAAAGTAAGTTGTATGGGAGAGTGTACGAAGAAAAAAAATATACATACAAGTCTTATTTGGGAAAATAAAAGAACGGGAGTGTCGTGAAATACATTTATATGTAAAGAAATGGTACTGATCCTGTTATCTGGGGTCCCAAAAACAAAGAACAGTTTGCATAGACGTGTTGATGAGTTCCTGGAGGTAAAACAGCTGGTCAGTGTAGGAACTGTCAAGACACCCATAAAAAGAGCAAAGACATCTGGTCATGTGTTTCAAAATAAGACAAAGTTGTTTGTCTTTTTTTTTTTAGATCTTAAGTAAAGAGGGTTTTCTCATAATGCAGTTTAAACTGAGGCCGAAAGTTAAATAAAAATGTTTTTTTTTCGCATCTGAAAGCAAATTTCTAACTCGCGGGCCTGGCAGTCTATCACGACTCTTTAGTGCTACTGGTATGCCATTATTGTGAAAAGCCACTTCCTTCCAAAGCTTGTCGCACCGTGTTAAACTTTACAAAACCGCTGCACTGGACAGGTTTGCTTTTTTGCCGTGGCTGCCAGTCTCAAGCCATCTGTTTCTGCCGTTGCCGGGCACCGACGAGCACCGGGAAACTCGGAAACGAAACGGGACCGGTAAGGCAAAGCGACTTCGTTTCTGAGTGTAGACATGTGAAGAAGACTGCCGAGTGCAAAAAGTTTTCACGGGACTGAACTGACTTAATGATGCGGGATTTTCAGGTGCGTGGATGCGCCGGTTTCAGACAGAGTGGAGTAAAGGGCTCATTTAGTGCATGTAAAGTTTTATTTTCTCAGTCGCTGGAGGATTAGGAGGGTTTGGCGAAAGACTGTGAATTTTTGAGGTTATGCGTAATTGCGCATCAGCAGCAGCCGCCGAATAATCCTCTTTCTTATCACTTGTTTCGTATGGAAAATGCATTTAACTGATTTGTTCTCTGAAAATAATATTAGCAAACTAATCTCCCGAATAGGCTTAATAAAATGAAAAAAGAGATTGAGACATAATTTAAAAACTAACGAAAGAGAAGGTATCTAAAAGATATATGTAAGATTCATTTGTTGGTATACATTCAACTGTGGGTCATGCACCCCTCACCCCTTTATATGACTTAACAAGATACCCTTTGTCAGTAAAAACATGAAGTTATTCTAGAGCACTTTTGCCTTCACGTTACATACAGAGGCTTCACGCACTGCAAGCTTTCTAATACTTAATACTTAAATACCTAATTAAATTACATTTGCAATCAAATAAGACTTATCGCCCTTGATAGTGTTGAGGAGACTCCTTTAGTTTTAGCTTTACGTGTTCATCTTGTCTTATTGCTATGTAACCTGTGCAAAAGGCACATATTACATCGTACTACACTCTCCAGAATTTTTTGCTTATGAAGTAGGTAAAACTGGCTTTGCATGCAATCTCTTGTGACACATGGGACCTATTTTTACTATTCGATTAACCGCAATTCTGTCACATATGGTCTAGTGGGAGCAGTAATAACAGACGTTTGCTCATGGAGGATTTCTGGACTTTTAAAGATTTATTTTTTATCAGTGCTTTTATGAACTATCAAAAACAGGGGTACTATGGGAGGAGGGCATGTTTGTTGGCATATTGTTGGAATCATCTCCAGCTTTCTTTAGCAAGTGGTTTCTGACTCTCCTTTGGCACTTTTGATGGATTTTCAGCGAAATGCCTCTTTTGTTGTATTCTTACTGCCCAGTAGTTGCTGCAATGAATAAATAAAGTGAAATATCACAAGGCCGATTTTGGAGTGCTTCACAAAGTGCAGCGGATCTATACGGAGGTTATTTATGGTGAGAACCTCTGAGAGAAGGCTTCTCCTGCTGAATTACTCTGATGATGAATGTTGTAATTTGTCTTGCCACCTCTTTTTCTTTTGGAGGAGAAAGTCTGACATTGTACAGCTTGTGCCAACAGGAGATAGTGTGTAACGATACATTTGCCATGAGGCCACAAGCCATTTATTACAGTACAGGCTTTCAGCATTACAGTACAGTAATGGCAGTGTTTGTGGACATGTGTGCAAAGTGCAAGTTCCATCTGGAAAAGGCATTGCCAGTAGTTGCCTGTTACCTAAACTATACTGTTAGGTCAAGCTACATTTTTATGATGAAGAGATGAATTCTAAAGAAAAAAGAAAAAACTCACTTTGTTTGATTTCTAATTAACAGGATAGCAATTCAAACAAATAGTTTCCCCCTTGCTTCAGAGTAAAGTTCTGGAGTCTTGCTCTTTTACCTCATATGTGCACACCATGAAGTTGAATAAATATGGACATGTAAAACACAATTTTTATATTATACATATACATCCCATGTTTCAAAAACAGTTAATTTCCGTGGCTTTTCTGAGTGCAGTGCAGTCATGAATTGCATTACTTGACAGGGATTTTTGTGTTTTTGAGCATGCAGTGATGTCTGCTACAGTGTTATGTATTATCTATAATACACTGGCTGAGGTCACAGCCATTTAGTATCAGTTTTTAATGTTTTTTCTACATTCTCTGTATATTTGTTTTAATCTTGTTATGAAGATGATGAAATTCCCAAATCCTTTGCCATTTTTACATTGAGAAAATAAATTCTTTAAATTGCTGAACAATTTGCTCACAAAGTTGTTAAACCATGTTTACTTCTGAAGACTCAGCCTTATTGCGGTGTTTTTTTTTCTACACAGTCTGTTATTTATTAATCCAATTATCCTTGCAGCCCATCAGGTGTTTTGTTTTATCATTACACAACTTTCTAAGTTTTCCTGTTCCCTCAGTTTTGAAGTATGTTTATGAAACTTAATTCCAAACCACATTACATTTTACTTAATGTTGCCACCTGCAATTGTTTACTTGCTTTCTGAGCATATAAATGATCTGTAGAAAGAGAACTTTTAAGTAAAGTTTGCCTCGCACTACTTCAAACCGCCTTAAGAATTGTTGATCTAACCTAATTTTTCACTCCCTTTTGCTCACAGAACCCCTTCATTCTTTGTTCAATAGATCCAGCAAGGTGCTGGAATCATTCCTCAGAGATTTTGAATCACATTGATATGATAACATCATGCAGTTGCTGAAGATTTGTTGTCTGCACATCCGTGATGTGAATCTTCTATTTCACCACATTGCATCGATGCTCTGTTGGATTGAGATCTGGTGAATTTTGACTTCAGGAAACTCATTGTAGTGTTCAAGAAACCAGCCTGAAATAATCTGAGTTTTGGGACACAGTGTGTTTTCCTGCTGGATACAGTCACCAGGGGTTGGATACTCTGTGGTCATAAAGGGATGGACATTGTCTGCAGCTTGCACTTAGGCATTTTAAGGTGGCATTTAAATGATGCTCAGGCCCAAAGTGTCCCAACAAAATATCCCTCACGCCATTACACCACTACTGTACCCTGAGCCATTGATGCAAGAAAGGATGGATCTATGCTTTCATGTTGTTTACAGCAGTTGTTTCTGCCCTATCATCCAAATGCTGAGGCAGAAATCAAGACTTTTTAGATTAGGCTACTTTTTTCCAATCCTCTGTTTGATGTGCCTGTGCAATTTGCAGCCTCAGCTTCCTGTTCTTAGCTGATAGAAGAAAGATGAAACCTGGTGTTCTCCTCTGTTGGTGTAGCCCATCTACTTAAGGATTTGTTGTGTTGTTTGTTCAGAGTTGCTCCACTGTATATTTTGCTTGTAACGAGTGGTTTGCTTTACTGTTACCTTCCTATCAGCTCAAAGTATTCTGTTTTCTCTATAAACATTAGATATGGTTGTGTGGGAAAATCCCAATAGATCAACAGTTTCAGAAACACTCTGACCAGCCTGTTCTTCAACAAGAATGTCACATTCAAAGTTACTTAAATCACATTTCTTCCCATTTCTGATGCTTGGGTTGAACTTCAGCAGGTCATCTTGCATACATGGCTGAATACATTTAGTTTCTGCCATGTGATTATATTAATTAGATTAGACTGATTAGAAATTTGTATTAGTAAGTTGTTGAACAGGTGTACCTAACAAAGTGGCCAGTGAGTGTATTTAGCTTGAGAATAACAAGAAAAAGTTATTATTCAAACAAATGATTAGCAGATATTTAACAGCGCTTGCTCGTAGGAGGTGATCTGATGTTGGGTTCTTTACCCTGCAGTATAAAGAACCTACAGCCAACAGTTCTAATTTCACACCATATAAATAAACTTGAATTGAACTGAATTGAATAGATATCTGTATCTGAATTATAGCTGACAAAATAACTGGCAGCCACATTCAGCACAGCGCTGATTCATGTTTTGATAATGTTTCATTATCTCACCTAAAGCTCTCGTTTAGCCCAATAGCAGTTGACCTACACCTACATCATCCTGCGTGGATGTGGGTAGAAGTGCATGCACAGCAGAGCAGGTTCAATGTAAGAAATTGTTTTTAAATGAGTCACTTGGACATTTCAGGTAAAACACGTAATATTGCTCTAACGCTTATGAAAGGATGCTAGAAGTTTTTAAATTGGATGAAAAATAATGTGGCTTTTTTTTTCTCTTCACTGAACAGTAGACCTACTACAAACTATGGCATATAGTTTAGGGTGGAGATGGGGTGTGCGTGAGTGACTGATGCATTGCTTAGGTTTTGTTGTTGCCATTGATGGTAAAGAGAAGACGTCAAAAAACAGCCTGTCTTGTTAGCTGTGGTTACTAGTTTTTTACCTCCACTTTGGCAGCCAGCGGTGAAACGTGTCTCAGCAAAATGCTTTAAAGTGCCTTTATACTCATTGTAGGGTTCAGGGCTGAAAAGCCTTGTTCATCTCACAGGGGTCATTTTGGAGGAAGCATTAGCGGTAGATTTGAGAGGGTTCCCTCTGTGTCTGCACTACATTTCATCTACTTGGGGGCTTGAAAAGATCTTTTCTTCTATGGGCATTGTTTGTGAGATTGTAGATGTTACTTTGTGGGGAAGATGGCACCTTACATGAAAGAAGAAATGTAATTATTTACTCCACAGGTCTGCAGAGACATCTGGTGAGACTATAAATAGAATACAACAAAAAAATGAGGAGAAAAGTGTTAAAAATGGTATGATATGAGCAAAGTAAAAGTGAGAGAGACAGCATTATATGGGAGCTCGAATTTTCTGATATCGGTAATTATAAATATTTTCTGACAGGCTGTGTGTGAGTATTTAAAGATGTAAAGCCACTTAGGCTTACAGTGACATTCTCATAACGGCCACAGCATCTCCCTCTTTTTGATTTGATGGTCCTCAGGTTATCTTCTCTTTTGCTTGGACAAGAGACCAGCTTGAAGCTTGAAGGCTTTTAAACAGAACGCTAAGCATACACACAGATGAATACGAATACTGCCATGGTACTCCTGCTACCACTATGTCAAGACTTTATGGATATATTTATACTTTTCAATGTGTGCATTTGAAAAAGATTTTCTGTGATCCACATGCATTTATATTGCTGAGTGTAATTTTCTGTTTGGTTTCACTCGTATGCTGTTCAGCTGCCCACTAGCTTATTTACTTTGACTTTTTTAATGATCATCTTCCTTGTTACTGTTACGTGGTATCGTCACCTGCTGAGCAAAGGTGACCAGTGTGCTCAAGCTGAGGAGCCGACACAGTTGGAGCCTGCAAGGTCCAAGACTGAATCTACACATGTGTGGGTAGATTGTTGACCTTTCTGGTTCAGTCTTTATCCCTCTCTCTGTGTGACTGATACCCTTGATTTCAACCTGTGCTGTAAAACCAATCAGAGCAGTACCGTGACCTTCAGTTGGACTGTCTGAAAAGTTTTGTGCTAAAATTGTGACGCACATGTTGTCACATTTCTGTCTGCCAGAACAAACACACAGCTAAATTCAACCTTGCTGGGGGTAGCCTGGCACTGGAGGACATCACTGTTCTGTCATGGAAAAGTAGATGTGCTATCATATTCAACACAATCTTGAAATTTGTACAAGGCATTTCATCACAAGTCACAGCTAAGGTGTCGTCAGAAGAATTTATTCAGTTAAAAAAAGCTCTTCAAGGAGAATGGATTAACACATAAGGTTCATAAATTATGAATTTCTTCCACACACTGAGGGGATTAGGTGCACAGCAGGTGGGCAAGTAACTAGCTGTGCATGGCTTTGGTTGATGGGTGCAATGAAAAGTTTATATTTATTTTAAAAGGCATGAAAACCTGACCTTCATGCCATGCTGTCTAGTTGGAGTAGTGGTATGTGTCTACCCCAGAGCCTTTAGCTGGCCTGGGTTGTTGCTCTGTGTGAGACTAGATGTGACAGAAAGGTGGCGGTGGACTTGGTAGGGGTCAGGGATTCTGACAGCTGCACACAGAGCTGCGTAGATCTCGAGACTTGCCTTCTGTCCATTTCCCATTGTTAGAGCCTTCCTCTCTCAACTCTCCTGACTGGCATGCCTGACCAAAGGTGCTTATCCCAAGATGTGACACAACTGAACCCATTACTGTCTCTTGGCATCCCTCTGTAGACCCCTTTTCTATCCCCTCATGACACCTGAATCCCCCTTCTGAGCCCTGTGCCCAAACAGAAATGGATCTGGCACAGTGAAGTTGGAAGACAAATGGGAATAATAGATGGGAGGGGAATCACAATTTTCAACACCTACAATAACATGAGAAGGCAGAACCTCTTCAGTAGCACTTTCAGCATCTGTGTTGAGCTTCATTTGATCTAATTTTGATTTGTTGTAAAATCATTATGTTCATTAACAGAAAGCAGCAGAAGTCTGCCTCGCTGCCATCAACCTTAGATGCCTACACGCACACATTCACAGATGTGTAATGACTCACACTCACAGTGGCTCCAGTGTTAGAATGGCACACTCACTTACACAAACAGATGCACATACACAGAGGTGCATTTATGCCGCTGAGCTGCTGCTGAATGGCGGTGCTCTGGGGCTGAACACTGGCTCAGTGTTCGGGGCCAGGTACACCACCTCAACCACTCCAAACAACAACAAACCTTAAAAAGGTTGCTTGTTTAGGTCCAACTGAACTTCTCAGGTAGGGTAGCAGCTAAATCACTTGATCAGAGCCTTCATAATGAGCAGCATTCATGAATATGCAAATATTTTCTTGACTTTTCTCTTTTTTTTGTAGGTGTGCTTTTTTTCAGTAACACCCTGCTTCACATACAGTCACTTACTCACACTCACATCTGTTAGCTGCTAAACACAACTACAGCCTTTCAGAGGAGATCTGTGGGACCTGCGTATTACATAAAGGCAAAACAGTCATCATTATTGACAGAAGTAAGAGTATTACTCATTTGCTTTCACGGCATCAGGATTATTTATAACTGAGATGACTAGTTTCCCAATCTGGATAGCGTGTTGAGTCTTTGTCCCTTATCACTTTCCGGGCTTTTGAATGTCAGGATTATTGGAGCAATATTCATGTTCACTTTTTTTGTAGCAAGGTTTGGGAATTTACTGTTAAATCCAAGGCAAGGAAGCAGTGAAAAATAAAGCCCACCCCCTCACTGCAAGCTATTTTTATTTGGTTGCTTTTAATAAATGAAAGGCATTAGTTTAAGTAATAATATTTGGGTGCAATGGATTTATCTGAGGCAAAATCTTTAGAGTAACCACTCTCTATAAAAGCTTTTTAGTTGAATTGTAGGACAGTTTGCCCTCACCTTGCTTCAACCTTGGTTGACATATTATTTAGTATTTTTCTAGTGAAAAAAGGGAAGTTAATTATGATATAAGCCATTGCTGAGAGTGTGAATAAGAATGATTCTTTTCATAGCCAAACATGCGCCCACTGTTTGCTCTACCATATAAAATAGTAGGTGGATTTAGCTGTAATTCAAAAGATAAAGCTTGGAATAAAAATGAAAAGCCCTGCTGTCTGTAGCATAAATGTTTGAGCAGTGGGGATATCTTTGGAGAAAATATCAACATCCCAAAAGACAATTTCAGAACAGCAGGTGAAAGATGTTTTTTTTCTGTTGCATGTGTCACCCAAATGTCAGATAGTAACAAATAATGAATATGCAGCTCTAACAGCCATCAAGTTAGACGGGCACCTCACAGTGTTTTGGATCTGCTCTATATCATCTACTTTACATTCATCTGCTGGGGGCTTAGGTTGAACTGACTGTACCTGTAAGATTTGTTGTTCCATCACAGTAGCATTTTTCTTCCAGTGAGCTTTCCTTATGGAAAATTATTGACAATGAAAACTATCACGGTCCTGAGTTTTTGTGTAGTATTTACTGAGTTTGGTTTGTTTAGATTATTGACAATCTTTCTTGTTTTTGTGGTTTCCAGAATTTTCCTGAGTTTGCCTCCCTCTGTTTGGTCTGTGTGCTAATCGCTTTATCTCATTTCAACTTCCTGTTATACATTGGGAATTACACTGGCTCTTGATCCATCGGATTCTTGTTTCCATGTATGTCTGGTTTTTCTCCTTGTCATTATCTTCCACACCCCCGCTGGTTTTACCTGTGTCTACCTTGATTTAGACTTCTGTGGTGAATCATTGTTTAGCCTACAATGCAGTCTATGTAACTGGCTGATATTGTTTCCGGGACTTATCCTTGTGCTGGTGCTTTATGTGTTAATTACCTTGTGGTTATGTCCTGTTATATATGTTTTATATGCGGTGCCAGCCAATAGAAACAAATAAAATGTTGAGACCTCTTTCCCTCCTAGGTCTCCAGTCTTTGTTGTGGTCAAATATTTGTCCCTCACTTCATTGTATATTCCTTCAATCCCATTCTAGTTGTTTTAGCAATCTTCCCTTAGGATTTTTTGAGCATTTGTGATTATATATATTGATTTTTGATGAGTAGTGACATTGTAAAGCGCTTTGGGTGCCTTGAAAAGCGCTTTATAAATCCAATCCATTATTATGTTTAGGTGATGGTCATTTTCCCACTGATAAATTCAAAGACTATGGTGAAAAAACAGCCAAAATGCACAGGAGGAACTGAATGTACTGAACAGGCCAATCATAATAACTGTGGGGTGCATCAACGTGATGCTGTTACATTTCTGGGGCAGTGAATGGAGCTGGATAGTGTAGTGGTAAGACTACACACCTTTGGAGCGGGAGTTGCAAGTTTGATTCCCACCCGGTGTCCAGTAAGGGTCCTGGCTAGACCCCCATGCTAAAACAAGCCCTGGAATGGCCTGGCTACGTCCGCAGCTTGGACACAAGCATTTCACTACATGTTGTACCCTGTATGACTGTGTATGTGACAAATAAATATTGTTTGAATGTCAGGTTTTGTTGTAGGGTTTCACAGGGCTTTGCAGTTTTGAGATTGTCAGCCTGAACCTACAGCAGCATAACTAATATGATGAAAGGTATTGTTATCCTTACAATAAAATGAACATTTTAAACCTGATCTTTAGTCCATAATTTCCCCCCAGGGCAAACTGGGAGCTGGCTCTAAAGGAAATGAACCGGATAGGTTAACGATCCACCTTACTGCACTTTTCAAAATGCTCGACATGTAGCAAGTGGGTAAACCTGCACAAATGATCTTTTGGGATAAAATAGTACCATGAAGTCTTTAAGATATGATGGGGCCTGATTATTCAGCACTGTGTATGTTGATGAGAAGGACTATAAATTATGAGTTTAACAAGGAGCCACTGAAACCAGTATGAGAGGAATATTGTCACTGTTTTTGTTCGCTGTTAGTACATTTTACTCATGCCTGTCAGCTATTTGTGTAATGTTTGTGCTTATTGTTAATAGTGTGCCTAAATGAGATAGTGTTTTTGTGGATTGTGTGTTTTCAGTTTGCTTTCATATGTAATTCCTATGAAAACAATCATCTGTTTTATATCCAGCACAGCAAACAGCTCTTCTCCTGCCCCCAACAGCTATCAGAGTCATTACAGCCTGCAGGAGGTGGTACCAAAGCTTCCTCCACCCCACCAAGCCACCAACCCCTGCCTCTATCTCTCATTGATCAGGGTGGAAAGACATGTAATCCATGCTGATCACAGTAACCTCCACCATCTGGAGGGCTGACTCTGAGGCACACACTCTTGTTTTACTGTGTCTCTTATTGAACCATGCAGGCTGTGATGAGGGTGGGGGGCTGGATATTGATGGGTGAGGCTCAGGTCACCACAGATAGCCTCATAGCACTTCTGGTACCGAAGATGAGCCTGTGATGCCACTATTGACGTAGCAGCTGACTCAGAATTGCTCATATCATTCAACTGCCCTCTTTGATCTACGTCTACCATATCCTCACAATGAACCAGGGCTTAGCAAACCTATCAGTGGGGGCCTGGTCTTGGATTAGAAGTCAGATTATCAGGCTCTTACCATATGAAGCCTTAGCCGCTCTAGAAAATCGAGATTGTTTATTCTTTCCACAGTCTCAGTATGCTTTCACACTGTTTACTTTGTGTCGTCAGTGTGTGCACTTTTTCCAGCGGTATCTGTCTCTATCCATTTTCTCATTTACAGCTGAGGTGATTTTCATTTCTGCGTTGCAGGAGTGTGTGGGTGATGTGCGTTTGCACTCTGCTGGAGGCCCCTTATCCTCCATGTCAAACTGGTGGGCCACGAGTGGATGAAGAAAGCAAGGCCAGCTCTCTGCTCTTTGAGATTCCTTATTAACTCCACTTCCTCCGGTTCAAAATCCCTCTTAGCCCTGCAGCAGCAGCCGAGACATCAACTCTTAACTCGCACAGCTGACGCACATATCGACTCGCTGATCCACTAAATCACTTCTGTTAACAGAATTGATTCACTGTCTTTCTCTCCATTTCTTACCTGTTTGGCAAGTTCCTGCATCTATAGTACTTCTGACATATCCTGACTTGAGCCGTACATATTAAAAGACTCATTCTACTAATGATTCAGTGTGTATGTTAAGTCAGTGAGGAGGCAAAAGCTGAGGGTACAGGGAGCTCCACTTGTACTATATTACTCATCAGCTTGGCTTTGTCTCCCACCAGTTCAATTTAAGCCATCCCAAACTCACGCTAGCCTGATAGACCCTATAATTGAACTATATATTTCTTCCTTTCAGTAAAAAGAAGAATGGGAATCTTTCAGTGCTCTGCTCCTGGGAGCATTTTTGCTGACAAAACAGGGTCTACTGGGGTTGGGCTAACAATTGCAAAGACACTGCTGTCACAGAGTGTGCACAACACAAGATAAAGAGAGCGGAGGAATGCATGCACTTGCTCTCTGAAAAGCCACATACAGTCCTTTTCAAGCCAAAGCAAGGAAAAAGATACCTGAAAGTACAGATACGACTTAATAACTCCAAAAGATTGTAGATAGCTGATGTCAACAGACGCTAACATCTAAATAAAGCTTATATATACCCCTTTTATTTTAAACAGTTTAACTACAGGTTGTTTCACTACACAAACTCCAGCTGTACTTTCTCACTCTTTCCTTTGATTGTGTCCACACAAACTGCTGTGTTCACATAGTCCCCCCTCTTCTCATTCACTCCACTACCTCATCACCATTTTGCAGTCTGTTTACTGTTATAAATATTCAAAAATGTTATCCCGTCAATATGGCAATTTCTTGTTGTGACATCAGATTCGGCATCAAAAAATCGCCAATGTAGAAGTTAGAAATTCTGATATCAAAACAAAACCGTTCTCTTTTTGACCAACGGTCATTTGCAATACTGAAAAAAGCTCAGAGGTTCCTGAGGGTCTTCATTCTCTCAGTGAAGTGAGCAGGGTGCTACAAGATCTGCAACCCACGGATGCCTCAGTGACTGTCTTTGAAGAATCAAAACAGTGCACTGTTCTTCTTCAGACAAATTGAACCCCCAAGTCCGCAGGAAATCAATAGCTAGGAAACTGAGGTGAAAGCGAAAACAGTGTAGATCTGCTGTTTTTCACGGCAAACTAGGAGAGGAAACATGAGTATATCTGAAGCTGTGAACCTGAGGACATCTGATCCCTTTCCGTGCACTTCTAAACAAGTATGTTGACAGTGAATGCACATAAACCCCAACTTCGACAAACATGGCTCGCACAAATCAACATCACAGTAGCAGCAGCTTAGTTTTCATCTCTGGACAGCAGCAAACCTTTTCCCCCACCTACACTGAGGTGGCAAAAATATCCATGTCAGTCTCATTATGGAAATTTCTGCAGTCCTTTATTAAAGGCTATGTGGCTGTTACTGAGTGAGCACAGATCTATTCTAGGACAGATCCCTGACAAGTAATCAAAGGTGATTAACCACAGGTGTGGCAAACCCATTACACCTCAATCAGTTTATTCAGTATCTTAAGTAGCTTCTGAAATGCAAATTGACAATCGGCTGTACCAGGACTGTCCAGGTGCCAAAACTGGTTCATCAGAAGCTTCACTTTGGTCCACTCAATGGTTTTGTCTAAGTGGGAAAATTGCAGTGAAGTCATTTATTTGTTTATTTTAGAAATATATTAGTATATATAGTGTGCCAACAAGATGCCAGCGTTACTAAAGAGGAGTCATGTATATCAAGGAATGAAGAAAGCCTGTGTGCAAGTAATCTCTAAAGGTGAAAAGGTTAGGGTTCAGACTCTTCTAAAGTCTGCATTTGAGACTTTTTTTCTAGTCCTGGCTCTGCATGATGTCATTGAAATGAAATTTATTGGTCATCTGAGGCACACAGCTCTGTGAACTCAGAAACCCCACGCCAAGTTCAAGTTCCAGTACAAGATAAATAAATACTTTTTGAACCATTAATTACACAAAACTACTCCAGTGGAGCCCTAGAATAAAATGAAACAGAGTAGAACAGGTTCACTTTAAATGAAGTACAAAGAATTGGAGGTGAAAAGCAGCAATAAAAATTCATATCGTTGTCGCTGAGTTAAGGGCACAGGCTTAATTATACAATATTATTATATCCTCCCCAACTCAAGCTAGATTAAACCTATAGTGCTTTACAAAAAAGGGATCTAAAATATGTCTGAATCTGAAATATCTCTCAATTGAATCCAGGATAATTGACTATGAACTTGAACCTTCAAGCCTTTTCAGACTAAATGAAATATGCTAAAATACCTAAAATGACATCAACTTTTAGACAACCTTTTACTTTTACCTGAATGATTTTGCTCTGAAAGCAGGATAGAACTTGTTAAATGTTTACAACAGTGTGCTCAGTCATTGCCTGAGATGGATCTCGACAGCCTTCCCACATCACAGCTTGTACCAAGGCACTCCTCCTTCATGGTAAACTTTACTGTGGCACATGAACACACAGCTCGCATATTTAACCCCAAAAACCTACTCCAAAAACCTGCTTGTATGGGAAACTAACCCCTCACAAGGCAGCAAGAACATAGAGAACACCCTTGTTCCCATACTGGCTCAGGACAGAGAGGTTCTGGAGCCTTCAGAGGGTTTAAAGTTGAAGGACGGGATTGGTAGGAAAAACATACACTGGAGCTCTGTATTTCTGTAACTTCCTCCTCCACCTTCCTCTGGAACAACCCTCGCTCCTGCTTCGTCTTGTTCCTGCTGTCCACTTACAGTAGAGACAAGTATCCCTGGTATCCCTGTTTTGTTTTTTCTTTTTCTTTTGCTTGTTTCTCAAGTCTATTCCAGACTCCTAAGCCACTGTGCATGAGCCAAGTTCATCACACTTTGCAACAGTGAGCTCAAGTCTTTCTAACAGTGTGGAAATAAATCTTTAAACCAGGAAAAACAGTGAGTGAAAAGTGAGATGAAGCCTGTCTTTAAAAGAGAGGAGCAATGGGCCCTGAGGGCACTTCTCAGCTTGCATGTAAACCTGCTAGCCCTTGCTTTTCAACATGCCAAAAGAGGTGTTACATAAATGACAGAACATTCTCAATGGCTACTTTTTGTATGCTAAAAGCCTTCTCCCAGGTTGGTGTTTATGTTAATGATTTTTGTCAGGGTTTTGAAGTGCCTGAATGACGAGCAGCTAGCCTAGAAACGAAGGAGCAGCTCTGACCTTGGCCCACTTCAGGGATTCGCTCTGGTTTCTGACTAATAGAGTACGCACTATTCTTTCTCCCACAACATGCACTCAAAATAGCTCTGGCATGCTCCATTAAGCAACATTTTAATTGTTAACATGGCATACTCTGTCCTTGGCACACATTAACTACTTCATTTAAATGTCAATCCCCATTAAAGAAGGAGTGAGGAGATAATTGTTTTAACTGGGAACAAGTATCTATTAGCATCTCAGGGAGTTAAAGTGCAACCACACATGTTAACAGTGTTTTGGCCCTCTAACGGCTGTCAGAACACCTCCTACTGTAGTAAAAGACAAGTCCAACAAATGTATCCATCAAGATATATTCAGTTGTCAATTAAGAAATGGCAAGATTTTGGCACAAAGCCTATGTAACTAAGTTTGAAAGACTTGCATATTCACCATGGATGTATAGCTTAAAGCTGAGTTATTTAAAAAAAAAAAAAAAGAAAGAAAGGAAAAAAGAGATTGTCCAGCTGAATGTGACATTTATCGTGTTGTACTTTGACTTTATTTAATGTTCAAGTTAAATGGTTTATAAATTCTTTGAGATGCACTGTTTCTCTCAGGGGCTCCCTTGATCTTATCCAACAGGCGATACCGTTAAATTGCTCAATCAGTTGTCACCATCCCAGCATCAAAGAGTTGGTCACAAATTATTTTGCAGAATAACAAGCACCTTACATAAACAGCCAGAGATAAGCCAACATTACACATGCACTGTAGCACAGGGGCCTCATTTATAAAACAGATTTACAAAGAGTTTTGATCTCAGGTTTAGTTTGAGCAGGAAGCAGTGTACAAGTACTCATGAAACCTTCCTTTCACTTGGAATTTATAATGCAAGGGGCTTTCTTGCCAGTTATGTGGTGAAGTTTTATATATATCCAAGCAAATGGTGCATTCACTGCAATGGTGATACACTACCCACCTGCATGTTTTACTCTGTTTGTTAACCCACGATTTTTGTCTACCGAACAGAACATGTTTTGCTTGAATTTACTCTCATCTATGATTTTTTGTCCGTGGTTATTCTTGACTAATCTTAAATGGACAAATGACAAATTTGCTACTTCCTCATTTGCAACATGGCAAACACAGCAAACAGCTAATAGAGCAGAGCTGGGCAGTGTGTGAATGAGTAAAGAAAAAACTAATTATAACAAATGTTAATGAAGTCTATTGAATTTGTTTATGTGCCTAAAAGAAGAATATTGGTCTATATATCAGAATTTGGGGCTGTAGTATTAAAAACCCTATATCTGTCAAGTTTATCTGTTCTGATAAACTT
The DNA here is from genome assembly GCF_057382185.1 of Mchenga conophoros. NCBI lineage: Eukaryota > Metazoa > Chordata > Actinopteri > Cichliformes > Cichlidae > Mchenga > Mchenga conophoros. Next base: position 31,740,300 of record NC_140529.1, read on the forward strand.
GAACTTGTCTTGACATTGCTCAGCACAGTTGTATGTGAAGTCACTTGTCCTAGTCTGTCAGATTAGGCTTTTAATGGACTTTACCTTGCCAGCACCCTAGCACAAATTCTCTGTGATGTCTGAGCTCATGTGAAAATAGAGCAAATAACTGCCTGGAGAATTCATAGTGGTTGAGTGGATGTCATGCATCTTGCCTTTTGCATGCTTTACCCAGCTACCACCGTTTGCCTAAACCAAACAGTTTACTTCCAGTAATGAGATTGTGTGTTTGTCATCTGACCATGTTCTGTTGTGTGCTAAAAGTGAGACAAATGCAACTACCGCACCAGAATTTTTCAATATAGTTCATGTATAAATATGATAAGGAATAAGGAACTCTCTTTCAAGAGAAAAAACAAATCCAGTTGACATGGCCCTGACCTCTATGTTATCAAGTCAGTTTCTTCTATCTCTTTTATGTAATCTCAGACTGAGCCTAAATCCTGTGAAAAATATTGTCAGGGTGTCCAGCATGCTTGTAACAACCAGTAAGTTGAAAATGTGTATGCAAGTATATTATTATTATTAAAGCATGTAGTGTTAGTGCCTAAAACCTTTGCATGCAGTTCTATAATATGTACTGGAAAATAAGTAGTTGAATGAAACATTTAAATCCTTCATATATATATATATTTTTTTACCTCTGCCCCATGCTAGCATAAAGTGTTTTTGTATACAGGATGTCAGATTTGTAAAGACAAGGAATTTGGGGCGTGTCCAAAGCTATTTGATCATCTGAGAAACACTTTGTTTGTAATGTACTGGCCGCTTTAGGAAGTAACGTATTGAGAACTGAAAAGAAACACGTCTCAAAATCCACTGGAGTAAATGTGGTTTCATTAATATCATTATTTAGTTTTTGTGCAGCTGGAAAGCTTGGCTATTGGAATGAAGGTGATCACATTCATTATAATGTAGTGACAAAACAGAAGCTTGTGGCGGATGTTTGTTTCCAAGTGTGTACAGTTCCTCCCTTCCTTCCCCTAACTGTCGCCCTAGGCATTACCCTGAGTAAAAACTTCCACGGTTGGCTACTCCCTCTTTCATCCCTCCTGGCATACCCTTCATATCCCCCCCCCCCCCCCCCCCCTGACTTCCCCCTCTCTCTTCAGCTTGTAGCCTGCTCAGCTGTGTGGGGACACAAACCTCATTCCCCCTGGAGAACAATAACGCTAGCATTAGGTTTTGCACAGAGTGGTGCCAGCCCAGGGGTCTGGCACGCAGTCGTCCACTGCTGCAAACAGAGGCACACATACATTGAATCCATTCCCAGCAGTGCAGTACCAGATGGATGGCAAACAGGGATGCTTCCAGGTCCAAATCACCTCCTGCAGCTGGATGATAGAGTCCCACAACAGGGAGTAGTGGCAGTCAGGGACTGGGACCTGTTTTTGTGTTTCCTTCATTCCCATTAGCTGGCATGTAGGTCTTTGAACAGACTAAATTATATTGTATTTCATGAGGCTTTTTTAATTGTTTTGTTTGTTGTGCATATTTTTCTGGAGATCTAGCTGTTTATTATGCACATCTGATAATGGGTAATGCATCGGTGGCTGGCTGCCTAATGACTTAGATAGGTAGAGGTGCTCATATTGGCAAGCGAGCATAGTGTTGTCATGGGGATGATGTGTGGGCCTCTCCTCCTGTACTGGAGTGAACCAGTGAGCAGTGCTTGACTGCCCACCACCAAAAGGCAAACATACACCACACACATACATGCTTGCACACACACACATATAGGACCAACAACATTGCAGTACTAGCAGAGTGGATGAATCAGCGAGCTTTCGAGCATCTCAAAGAGGAGGTGGAGAGGAGGTTGTCTAGGTTGATCTTGTCACTGAGCGCAAGCAACAATGAATCAGTGTTACCTCTGTTTTAATCAACACACTTGGGCTACAAATGACTCACACATGAAAATGCGCATCATTTGCATTGCTGGTTGTTTGCCATTTTAATGCTAATATGTCTTTCAGTGTGCACCAACCTACTTGAGCACCCTTCATCATCCAGCGTTTCTTTTTATAGCATCTCTTTTTCTCCATCTGTCTATCTCTTGCTTTCTCAACCCCTCCACCCACCTATCTATTACTCTTCAGCCCCCATTTCTGCTTGCTGCCAGGCTCCCATGTCTCCCATTAGGAAAGGAAATGAGGCGAGGTACTGATGCAAATATCTTGGACCCCTTGCTGCTCCCTGACTCATCACCCAGAGACAGAAACAAGGAGAGAGGGAGCGGCAAGGAGAGGAGGAAACGGGTAAAGGGTGGAAGGGCACAGCAATTAGACAGAAAACAGACATATGTACACAAAACTGTTAAATGGTACACAGTGGAAAAAGTGTAAAAAGACTGTTCCTCTCTGTGAAGTTTATTATAATGCTGAAAGCTTTCTACAGCAAAGCTGAACAGTAAAGACACAAACGAGAAGATTCAGTGCATTACTTCTCTATCTCACTCTCAATCTTTCTTTTTTTGTGGAGTAGCTGTGCAATCATTCAGCCTGCAGTGCTATTTCAGCAGTTCTGAGGGGTCATTCTTTTTCTCTGCCTCCCTGCCTTTTCTATCACTACCTCACTCGATTGTTTTGTAGATTATATTGCAAAGTGCTCAGCAATGCAGGCTGCTATTCATTGTTATCCATTGCTATGTGCTTTTGTGGCTAGCGAGGATCTGAAGAGAGTAGATTTGGGTTTATAGCGGCGCTACTGCAGTGCACTGTACGTGTAATTGTGCACACGTTTTTCTTTTACTGTGTAGTCTGTGTGTTAGAGGCAAGCAAGATGAAAGATTTTAATGAATTAGTCAAAAGATTGCAAAACATAAAAATGTATTAGGCATCTGGCAGCCTCCACATACTTAGTAAAGCACTGTCAGGCAACCAGCTGTAGGTGAAACACCAGTCAGCACATTCACTGTGTGATTATCAGAAGCTGTTATTGCTATAATATTCAGTCCAAAAAAATTTTAATGTTCAGCTCAGGGATGTTACCTGTCGCTTTCCTTATCTGAAGGATTATGGAAATGAGGGGGAGCGTTGCCGTGTCACAGAAACATCCAAAATAGTGACAGTAGAGATAACTAAGTTTTTAGTTGCCCCAAATAAATACATGTACTTTCACTACAATGAATTAAACATTTAAGCTGGAAGCTGTCCCTGTTTTTAGTGTTTGATCTCAGGGCATTATCTGGATGCAGGCAGAAGATAAAGGATCTTATAAAAACCCTGAAATTAAAGCTGTTGGCAGGTAGCATGAGCATTTAGATAATCACACAGGTTATAAGCAAATCCATTCAAAATTATCTTGATTTTTTTTTCCAGCACTGAAATAAAAGTGAGGCACCTAAAGGTTTCGTTCTGTGGACTACTGAATGAAATCAGCTCAGCTACATTTTCTCTCTAGCTAGCTCTCGAGATAGGATGCGACATCTCATCATTGGAAACAAAGTAAAGCCTAAAATTAAACAAGACTAAAAAGGATGCTAGTAGCTCTGTTTTATTGTGTTTTAGTTGGGTTGAGGAATTGTGTATTAAATGTTACTGTACACTGACTGGTCTAATAGTTTTTATATTTTAGACCAAGGTCATAGACTTCAGGGTTGTGCCCAGATATTCAAATATTCATTCACTGGACTTACAGTGGGGCAAAAAAGTATTTAGTCAGCCACCGATTGTGCAAGTTCCCCCACCTAAAATGATGACAGAGGTCAGTACTTTGCACCAGAGGTACACTTCAACTGTGAGAGACAGAATGTGAAAAAAAAATCCATGAATTCACATGGTAGGATTTGTAAAGAATTTATTCATAAATTAGGGTGGAAAATAAGTATTTGGTCACCTCAAACAAGGAAAATCTCTGGCTCTCACAGACCTGTAACGTCTTCTGTAAGAAGCTTTTCTGTCCCCCACTTGTTACCTGTATGAATGGCACCTGTTTGAACTCATCATCTGTATAAAATACACCCGTCCACAGCCTCAAACAGTCAGACTCCAAACTCCGCCATGGCCAAGACCAAAGAGCTTTCGAAGGACACCAGGAAAAGTATTGTAGACCTGCACCAGACTGGGAAGAGTGAATCTACAATAGGCAAGCAGCTTGGTGTGAAAAAATCAACTGTGGGAGCAATCATCAGAAAATGGAAGACATACAATCTCCCTCGATCTGGGGCTCCACGCAAGATCTCATCCCGCAAGATCTCATCCCGTGGGGTCAAAATGATCATGAGAACGGTGAGCAAAGATCCCAGAACCACACGGGGGGACCTGGTGAATGACCTGCAGAGAGCTGGGACCAAAGTAACAAAGGTCACCATCAGTAACACACTACAACGGCAGGGAATCAAATCCCGCAGTGCCAGACGTGTTCCGCTGCTGAAGCCAGTGAGCACATGGATGATACAGCAGAGGATTGGGAGAATGTCATGTGGTCAGATGAAACCAAAGTAGAACTTTTTGGTATAAACTCAACTCTTCGTGTTTGGAGGAAGAAGAATACTGAGTTGCATCCCAAGAACACCATACCTACTGTGAAGCATGGGGGTGGAAACATCATGCTATGGGGCTGTTTTTCTGCCAAGGGGACAGGACGACTGATCCGTGTTAAGGACAGAATGAATGGGGCCATGTATCGTGAGATTTTGAGCCAAAACCTCCTTCCATCAGTGAAAACTTTGAAGATGAAACGAGGCTGGGTCTTCCAACATGACAATGATCCAAAACACACCGCCCGGGCAACAAAGGAGTGGCTCCGTAAGAAGCATTTGAAAGTCCTGGAGTGGCCTAGCCAGTCTCCAGACCTCAACCCCATAGAAAATCTGTGGTGGGAGTTGAAAGTCCGTGTTGCTCGGCGACAGCCCCAAAACATCACTGCTCTCGAGAAGATCTGCATGGAGGAATGGGCCAAAATACCAGCTACTGTGTGTGCAAACCTGGTAAAGACCTATAGTAAACGTCTGTGAAGGTTCTCAGTCATCCAGGTCATCGTAGTCAAAGGAGCTTGGAAAGAAAAGCGTCTGGACTTCTATAAGTTGCTTGAAGACGTTTCACCTCTCATCCGAGAAGCTTCTTCAGTTCTAAGGTCAAATGGTGGAGAGTCCCAGATATAAACCTAGTGGGAGTAACCCCCCACAGAGGGACAAAAGGACCCCCCGATGATCCTCTAATCGCCTGAGCCAAGGTGTGAAACTGGGCGTGGGTCCCAATCAGCCAGAGTTTCGGGTGTGTTCATTGTGAAACCTGGCCCCACCTTATCATGCGAATTCCTGAGGTCAGATGGCCCAGGATGTGAGTGGGCGTTAAGGCCTCTGGGAAGGGATCTCAAAACTGGATTATAGATGGCAGACAGTTGGTGTCGTAAACCCCCGCCTCTGTTCAAAGATGGTCGCTCACAGTGGACATAGATGGCTTCTTTCACTCCTCTTTCGAACCATCTGTCCTCTCTGTCCAAAATGTGAACATTGGCATCCTCGAAAGAGTGTCCTTTATCCTTAAGATGCAGATGGACTGCTGAGTCTTGTCCTGTGGAGGTGGCTCTTCTGTGTTGTGCCATGCGCTTGTGAAGTGGCTGTTTGGTCTCTCCAATGTAGAGGTCTGAGCATTCCTCCCTGCACTGTACAGCATACACCACATTGTTAAGTTTGTGTTTTGGCGTTTTGTCTTTCGGGTGAACCAGTTTCTGTCTGAGCGTGTTGCTGGGTCTGAAATACACTGGGATGTCATGCTTGGAGAAAACTCTCCTGAGTTTCTCTGATACACCGGCTACATAGGGGATGACAATGTTGTTGCGTCTGTCCTTCTTATCCTCCCTCGCTGGTGTCTGGTCTTCTTTTCTGTGCCTCTTTGCTGACTTTAAGAACGCCCATTTAGGATAGCCGCACGTTTTGAGTGCTTCCTTTACATGTGTGTGTTCCTTCTTTTTACCTTCAGGCTTAGAGGGAACACGTTCTGCCCGGTGGTGTAGGGTCCTAATTACTCCAAGTTTGTGTTCCAAAGGGTGATGGGAGTCAAAGAGGAGGTACTGGTCCGTGTGTGTGGGCTTCCGGTAAACTTCGATGTTGAGTTTGCCGTTCTCTTCAATGTGCACGGCGCAGTCCAGGAAAGGCAAACAGTTGTCCTTTGTGTCTTCCCTGGTGAACTTGATGTTTTTATCCACAGCGTTAATGTGCGCAGTGAAGGATTCCACTTCTTGTGTCTTGATTTTGACCCAGGTGTCGTCCACATATCTGTACCAGTGGCTGGGTACTCTTCCTTTGAAAGAGCCAAGAGCCTTCCTTTCCACTTCCTCCATGTAAAGGTTGGCTACAATAGGTGACACGGGGGAGCCCATGGCACAGCCATGTTTTTGTCTGTAAAAGCCTTCGTTGTACTTGAAATATGTAGCGGTGAGGCAGCGGTCTAACAGTGTGCAGATCTGATCGGGTGTGAAGTTGGTCCTGTCCTCCAAGGAGCTGTCTTCTTGTAGTCGTTTTCTGACAGTCTCCACGGCCTCCGTGGTGGGTATGCAAGTGAAAAGAGAGACTACATCAAAGGACACCATGGTTTCATCTGGATCCAGGGTAAGTTTCTGGACCTTGTCGGTGAAGTCGGTGGAGTTCTTGATGTGGTGTGGGGTGTTCCCCACGAGAGGCGCAAGGATGGTAGCAAGGTGTTTAGCAATGTTGTAAGTGGCTGAGTTTATGCTACTGACTATGGGTCTGAGTGGGACAGCTTCCTTGTGGATCTTGGGAAGTCCATAGATGCAGGGTATGGCATCCCCTGGGTAAAGGCGGTGATATGTAAGGCGGTCAATAATTATGTCCTTTTCAAAGTCTTGAAGGCAAGACCATCTTTGAACAGAGGCGGGGGTTTACGACACCAACTGTCTGCCATCTATAATCCAGTTTTGAGATCCCTTCCCAGAGGCCTTAACGCCCACTCACATCCTGGGCCATCTGACCTCAGGAATTCGCATGATAAGGTGGGGCCAGGTTTCACAATGAACACACCTGAAACTCTGGCTGATTGGGACCTATAGTAAACGTTTGACCTCTGTTATTGCCAACAAAGGTTATGTTACAAAGTATTGAGTTGTATTTTTGTTATTGACCAAATACTTATTTTCCACCCTGATTTACGAATAAATTCTTTACAAATCCTACCATGTGGATTCATGGATTTTTTTTTTTCACATTCTGTCTCTCACAGTTGAAGTGTACCTCTGGTGCAAATTACTGACCTCTGTCATCATTTTAGGTGGGGGAACTTGCACAATCGGTGGCTGACTAAATACTTTTTTGCCCCACTGTATATACCACGTCAGCTGACTGTTGTCTTTAAGGACAGTTACACTTGCAGAGATATGCAAACTGAAAACTACTTTTTTATTTTGAGTTGCAAACAATTAAGGTGGGCTCTACGAACATCTTTTATTGTGTTTTAGTCTATCGCCCTCCTGGCCCTGCTATTGAGTTCTTAAAGGATTTTATGGACTTCTTATCTTCTATTATCAAGCTGGAGAAAGTTTCAATTCTTGGGGATTTTAACATTCATATTGATGATGCCTCATCTAACTCTGCAGCTGAACTTTTATATCTGAGTCTTTTAACTTTGTCCAACATGTCTCTGGTCCAACCCATTTAAAAGGCCATACCTTGGACCTTGTCTTGTCCTTGGGCCTCAACATTGTCAATGTGTTTGCTGAGGATGTACACTTGAGTGATCATAATTGTATCTTTGTTTAATTTAATTTTAGCTCGAAACAAACACCTGTGTAGTTAACTCATAGACGCATAATAACTGGGACTACTGCTGAGAGGTTCTCCATTATGTTTGACAGTTCTCTATTTTTTATCGGAAACGATGTAAATACTCTTATTTGGTCCTTTAACAGGGAATGCACACCCATCTTGGATCAAGTGACACCTATTAAAACAAGCTCGGCCTTACAAAAGAAGACATGCCCCTGGATAAATGATTCGATCTTAAACTTAAGGAGAATATGCCGCAAAACGGAACGACTGTGGAAGAAAACCAAACTTGAAGTACACAGGCTCCATCTTCGAGATCTCATGCTCTCCTTAAATGATACAGTGAAAACTGTTAGATCAGAATATTTTTCCCGACTCATATCAAAAAATAAGAGAAATCCCAAGTTTCTTTTTGATAAAATCAGTGCTATTGTATCCCCAGATGTGAGACCTTTAGATGTACACTCTAAAGTAGATAGTAATAAACTACTCCTATTTTTTTTTTTTTGGATAAGATTAAAGAAGTCAGTGCTAAAATCTCCCCAATGCTTTCTTGTTCTCCAAGTGAGGCACTCGCTTTGTACTCCTGGTCAACTTTTACAACTGTAACATATGATGAAAAAGCAGCCCTGGTGGACAAAATGAAGCTGTCCTCAAGCCCCTCAGATATTATCCCCACTAAGCTTTTCATCAGTGCTTTTGACACCATTGGTCCTTGGGTTGTGAACCTTTTTAATGTTTCTCTTCAGACTGGGGTGTTCCCCAGCTTTGTTAAACATACCATTGTGGAACCAAGGCTCAAAAAACCCAACCTGGACCCAACACTACTTCAGCATATAAGACCTATCTCCAAACTCCCATTTATGTCAAAAATCCTTGAGAAGGCAGTCGCTGTCCACCTTCCAGCATACTTGGAGAAATATAACACCTATGACTGTTTTCAATCTGGGTTCCGTAAATTGCATTCCACTGAGACAGCACTACTGAAAGTCACTAATTGTGTGGATGCTTTAAGCATCCACACTATTGAGTTCCTGTTTCTCTTTATTCTTTATTATTATTCTAGTTGCTTCCGTACACTTTTTGGCACTTAACTACTTCCACAATTTTCAGCCGATTTTCACCGTTCAAATTTTAAACTATTCTGCTATTTCTGCTAATTTACGCTACGATTTTTGCTATTTTTAACTATTATACTTTTTAAAATATTAAGCTTTTTTCCTTTAATTTGTCCCATTGAAATGAATGGGAAACTTCTGCAATTCTGCTAAAATTTGCTTGTTTTTGAAACTTAACTACTTCCTCATATTTTCACCTAGAACAACCATTCAAACTTTAAAATGTTCACAAATTATTGGGCTATTCAGGTATGATTCAGCTTTTTCAAATGTTTTACTGTTTTACTTTTATGCCTCTTAAAGTTTTGAGTTGCAAAATTGTGATTTTTCACAAAATACATGCGTTGTTATGGTTGCTATGCTCTTGGCTTCCAGTGTGCCACTGAAGGTTTTGCAATTTTCACTTCATGTCCGAACAACTGTTTGCTACTTGCTCAATTTTCACTCAACTTCCACAAATTATACATCAAAACGTAGGTATTTTTGCTGGCTTTCAGAAAATGTCACTATCATTGTTGTGGGATTTATAGAATTTTTGCAAATCTCCTCAGACCAACACAAGGTCTCAAAACTCTCCATATAAAGTCAATGGAGAGCTTGTTCAAAATCATCGCTGGATTTCTGTAATGAGAGGCATATTCGAATCGTCATATCTCCTTAACGAAGCGACTTTAAGACATGAGGCTTGTCCCCGAATATCTTCAGACACCCCTGACGCTCACAATTCAAGAATTTCTTTCTCACCTATTACCGTTCTGAAATGAGTTGGACTTGTTTGAGGGTAGGAAATTCGTCCTTCGCTCAGATTTCTTCAGATTTAAAACTCTGGAAATGAACCACTTTTTTCTCTCGTCATAATTTTTTTTTGGATTTCCACAGAGACCTGAAAATTTCCATGACTGTTCACCAAAGCCTGCTGTCTCTTACGGTGAAAGAATGATATCGATACTCCAAATAGATTTCGAGTTACAAAGCGTTGTTTGAGGGCAAGTCAAGGCAGTTTTTGCTTCGCTCTACTCAGTTATGGTGCATTAGAAGTCAAATATCTTTAATAATTCATATTTTAATGATAAATTGTAAACACTGGAAGATTCCCCCATCTCTTCTGAACAAAACGGTGTAAGAATGACCGCTCTAGCCCCTACGGTTTGGGAATTATGGTCATTTGTTTGAGGGGAGTCCTCACTATGAGAAATAGGCTGCAATAATCCTGTGCCTCTCTGTGCTGCGTGTGTAAAAAGAGGCACATGTTTTGGCGGGAAAAAGTACACAGGCTCTCTGATTGGTGGATTCAAATTCAGCAGCTCCCAGGCTGACCTAGAAACTTACTTCTCTCTCCCTGTGCATTTTTTTGCTGATTTTTTCATTTAACAAGTATATTTGAGGGACCCTCAGCATGTTCAGCATTTTTTCAGCTGTCCATTTTGCTTTTCCAATTTTTCTGTTTAACTGATTACTATTGTGCTAAATCATACTATTTCTGCTATTTTATAAGATTTGTGCCTAATATAGTATTTCTGCTAAATTACAGTATTTCTGCTTTTTATACTATTTGTGCTAAAACATAGTATTTCTACTAAATGTAGTATTTATGCTTAATCATACTATTTCTGCTTTTTATGGGATTTGTGCCTAATATAGTATTTCTGCTTTTTATACGATTTTTGCTCAAACATAATATTTCTACTAAATGTAGTGTTTATGCTTAATCATCCTATTTCTGCTTTTTATAGGATTTGTGCTTAATATAGTATTTCTGCTAAATTATAGTATTTCTGCTTTTTATAGTATTTGTGCTAAAACATAGTATTTCTACTAAATGTAGTATTTATGCTTAATAATAGTATTTCTATATGTTTCTATATATTTCTGCCAGGTCCCCAGGCAGCCAATCCTCTGTGAGGACTTAGACATTCAAATTTTCAAATCAGGGCCTGCACGGTTTCCCAGCCAATCATATATGTGTCCTGAAGCATTCAAATTTGCATATTGGGGCCTTCATGGCTTCTAAGCCAGCCAATCATATCTGAGGGCTGAGGAATTCAAATCCACAAATCAGGGCCTGCACAGCTTCCCAGCCAGCCAATCATGTATGTGGGCTCCAGGTATTCAAATTTGCATATTGGGGAATTCGTGGCTTCTAAGTCAACAAGTCATCCATGTCATATATCTCTAAAATTTCATATTTTAATGATAAATTGTCAACACTTGAAGATTCCCCCATCTCTTCTGAACAAAACGGTGTAAGAATGACCGCTCTAGCCCCTATGGTTAGGAAATTATGGTCATTTGTTTGAGGGGAATCCTCACTATGTGAAATAAACTGAAAGAAGCAGGTCTATGTCTCTGTGCTGCGTGTGTAAAAAGATGCACCTGTTTTGGCGGGAAAACGTAAACAGCCTCTCTGATTGGTGGATTCAAATTCAGCAGCTCCCAGGCTGACCTAGAAACTTAGTCCTCTCTCCCTGTGTGTGTGTGTGTGTGTGTGTGTGTGTGTGTGTGTGTGTGTGTGTGTGTGTGTGTGTGTTTAGTGGGAGAGAGAGGACCCTGCCCTTATTTGGCAGCATGTCATTGTAGGATTTAAATTGAACATAGTTAGACTGGTTGACTGGATTAGAGCCTGTGTTTGTGTGTCCCTCTGTGCATTTGTGTTTCAATAAGTTATTACTATTCTGCTAATTCATAGTATTTCTGGTACTTTTCGGTACTTGTGCTAAATACAGTATTTCTGCTAAATCATACTATTTCTGCTTTTCATAGGATTTATGCCTAATATAGTATTTCTGCTAAATTATAGTATTTCTGCTTTTTATAGGATTTGTGCCTAATATAGTATTTCTGCTAAATTATAGTATTTCTGCTTTTTATAGGATTTGTGCCTAACATAGTATTTCTGCTAAATTATAGTATTTCTGCTTTTTATACTATTTGTTCTAAATTATAGTATTTCTGCTTTTTATAGGATTTGTGCTTAATATAGTATTTCTGCTAAATTATAGTTTTTCTTCTTTTTATAGTATTTGTGCTAAAACATTGTATTTCTACTAAATGTAGTATTTATGCTTAATAATAGTATTTCTATATATTTCTGCCAGGTCCCCAGGCAGCCAATCCTCTGTGAGGACTTAGACATTCAAATTTTCAAATCAGGGCCTGCACAGTTTCCCAGCCAATCAAATAAGTGTCCTGAGGCATTCAAATTTGCATATTGGGGCCTTCGTGGCTTCTAAGCCAGCCAATCATATCTGAGGGCTGAGGAATTCAAATCCACAAATCAGGGCCTGCACGGCTTCCCAGCCAGCCAATCACATATGTGGTCTCAGACATTCAAATTTGCATATTGGGGAATTCGTGGCTTCTAAGTCAACAAGTCATCCATGTCATATATCTCTAAAAATTCATATTTTAATGATAAATTGTCAACACTTGAAGATTCCCCCATCTCTTCTGAACAAAACGGTGTAAGAATGACCGTTCTAGCCCCTACGGTTAGGAAATTACGGTCATTTGTTTGAGGGGAGTCGTCACTATGAGAAATAGACTGCAAAAATCCTGTGTCTCTCTGTGCTGCTGCGTGTGTAAACAGATGCACCTGTTTTGGTGGGGAAAAGTGCACAGCCTCTCTGATTGGTGGATTCAAATTCACCAGCTCCCAGGCTGACCTAGAAACTTACTTCTCTCTCCCTGTGTGTGTGTGTGTGTGTGTGTGTGTGTGTGTGTGTGTGTGTGTGTGTGTGTGTGTGTGTGTGTGTGTGTGTGTGTGTGAGAGAGAGAGAGAGAGAGAGAGAAAGCCTTTTAATGGGATGATCCCATTGTAAGATTCAAATTCAATATATTTAGACTGGTTGACTGAATTGGATCTTGTGTGTGTGTCTCTCTGTGCATGTGTGTTTCCTCATGTGTACATATTTGTAATTGTGTGGCAGTCATAAATTTTTTTGCTGATTTTTGTCATTTAACAAGTATATTTGAGGGAACCTCAGCATGTTCAGCATTTTTTCAGCTGTCCATTTTGCTTTTCCAATTTTTCTGTTTAACTTATTACTATTGTGCTAAATCACACTATTTCTGCTATTTTATAAGATTTGTGCTTAATATACTATTTCTGCTTTTCATAGGATTTGTGCTTAATATAGTATTTCTGCTAAATTTAGTATTTCTGATTAATTATAGTCTTTCTACTAAATCATAGTACAGTATTTCTGCTTTTTATGGGATTTGTGCTAAAACAAAGTATTTCTACTAAATGTAGTATTTATGCTTAATCATACCATTTCTGCTTTTTATAGGATTTGTGCTTAATATAGTATTTCTGCTAAATTATAGTATTTCTGCCAAATTATAATATTTGTGCTAAAACATAGTCTTAATTTAAAATTACAATATTCATAGTTCATCACAGTGTCTCTGGTAAATCACAATATTTCTGCTCTGTTGTTCTATTTTTCTAAATCATAGTGTTTCTGTAATGTTTAAGTATTTTTGGCTAAATATATTCTTTCTGTTATCTTATACTATTTCTCCTAAATTCTTGTATTTTTGAGAAGTTATCATGTTTCTGGTAAGTTACAATATTTCTGCTAAATTCTGCTATGCTATTGTATTTCTGCCAAGTATTATGTTTCCTCTAAGATATTGCAGTTCTGCTAAGTTATTCCATTTTAGCAAACTTCTTTTGCTTCTGCAAAGTTTTTACAATTTCTGCAACTTTTCAGCTTTTTCAGCTACTTTTTGCATACAGCTTCAGCTTTAAGCATCCACACTGCATTTTCGCAGGAAATGCAAATTTTTCTAGTGATATTATGATGTCCGGAGATCACACAGTGCTAGTCTTGTTAGACCTCACCTCAGCCTTAGATACAGTCAATCATACCATCCTGATAAGCAGACTGAGCGACCTGGTTGGGATGTCTGGCTCTTTTCTAGACTGGTTTTCATCATATATATCTGAAAGGAGCTTTAGTGTGTCTGCAAACCACATCATGTTGGAATCTACAGAGTTGTTGTGTGGAGTTCCTCAGGGCTCTGTACTAGGACCTATTTTGTTTTTAATATACATTCTTCCTTTAAGCCAGATAATACAGCAGTTTCCTGAAGTATCTTATCATTTTTTTTGCTGACGATATTCAGCTATATTATTCATTTAAGCCTGCTCACGCTCATAATCTCTCCGATCTGATTGACTGTTTAGCCAACATTAAACAATGGTTGAACAATAATTGCTTACAGCTAAACCTAGCTAAAACAGAAACTTTGATTATTGCACCAGACAGTGCAATACCTGATATTAAACGGCGACTGGGTGACTTAGGTTCCTCACAGAAACACAACCTGAAGAAACCTGGGTGTTATTTTTGATGAAGCTTTTTCTTTGGAGGGACATTTAAATCAGATAGTAAGAACCTGCTTTTTTCACTTGAGGAACATTTCAAAACTTAGATCCATCGTGTCAACAAGTGAACTCGAGATGATAATACATACTTTTGTCTATACAAGACTTGACAACTGTAACAGCCTGTTTACTTGTCTAAACAAGAACGGGCTAGCTCGTCAACAGGTTGTTCAAAACTCTGCAGCGAGGCTAATGACCCACTTGAACAAGGGAGCTCATATGACCCCTGTATTAAAGTTGCTGCACTGGCTACCAATCAGATTTAGGTTCCATTTTAAAATTCTAGTTTTAACTTTTAGAGCATTACAGGGACACCAATCCCCAAAATGCTATCGGTAATGATCCTACAGACCAGCCTCTGAATCCTCAGCTTCTGCCTGAGCACTTGACCCTCATCAGCTTATGAACCAATTCCCTGGCCCTCCATTACTTTGTAGCTGATGTTTAGTCACTGGTGGAGACACCAGGTTCTGGTTGCTTTGGCAAACCTCTGATGTATTTCCTACTCCTTCGTATCTTAAGCTAGTTTCTACAGGTATCTGCCAACTTCACTTATAGGCTTCTGGTGTAGCAAGCAGACATCCCAGCTAAAATGCACTGTTCTGTGCTCTGGTCACAATAGCAGATAAAGATAATGAAAACCTAAATTGCCACAAAATGAAAGCTATTGATTTCAGTTTGCAGTCTGCATGTGACTGAAGCTTTGTCAGACTATTGACCAGTTATTTGTCAATAGTGTTGGGACTACAAGATGACTAGCTACATATTTATGTAGCTAGTCTACATATTTGTATGCAGATACACTTACAGTTATGAGCAAAACATACACACTTGCCTCTTACAGAAAATTCTGTTGATCTGTCATTAAAAGGGCAATGCACCTCTATGTAAATACATTTGTGCCAGCGTGGTTACTGGACCACTGTGCTTAAACATGCCTCCTGCATGACAGTTTGGGTTTAATTGTGTGAGGTGGCCAAACAATTGAGGAGAGCACAGTGCATTCCTGTATAATGATTATCTCTGTGGCTGCCTGATCTATTTGCCTGCTGGACTCTGGCTTTGCTGGATCTCCTGTGTCATTCATGCTGTTTGAAAAGCATTTTTATAAACAGCACGGCACATTTTTTGTCATCAAAGGGAAAATACTGGATGTATCATTTACAGTAGAGTTTTTCTCTGCAGTGCCTCATGGGAGCCCAACCTATGTGTATTTGTGTGTTTATAGCACATGTTATGTACACTATGCTATATGTCATGAGCAGTGTTGGAGTCTGTACTGCCATGCATTATAATGTAATTACTGAGTTTGGTACAATAACACACTACATTACTGTGTTAGTGAAAAACATAGTGTGATTACAATAACATGTAATTTTGGACCATACATCAGCAGAGTTGCTGTCTAGGAACACATTTGCTGTGAATATTAGTTGAGTCTAATTGCTGTCTTGAATGCTAACTAAAAAGCTAATTAGCCCTGTGATTTCTAGTTAAGCAGGAAGGATGGGAAGACAGAATTGTTACAGTAATAGGCTCCACACCTTCTGGACTCCCAGGGCCATGCCAATGCTCTGCTTGACTCATTAACTCCTCCTACTAAAATACTGAAATACTGGCTGCACTTAAGCAGTTAATAATAATTTACAAAGAAAATTAGTATTTGGTAGATTGCTCTAGAGAGATTTGTGGAGGATTGTTTCCTTAAACATGTGCCATATATGCAGTCAAGTTTCACATTCACTTTACAAACAGTATTTTATAGTTTCCAAACAAATTCTAGGAAAACGTGTATAGTGTCGTGAATATGATATACATTCCTTTCTTTCCTTCACCGAATATTCTCTGAGCTCCTCCCTGTGTTTTTGAGGACAGGCACTATGAACAAATTAAGACCTAGCTTATTAAACAACTGAGCCTTTAAATTACAACAGACTGGCCTTGCATGCATGGGTGACTGTAAGACTCTGTCCACCTCCAGCAAGAAAACAAACAACACAGGGAGGGGCTCCACTTTGCTCTCCTTTATGTTATGTCCATTCTCAGAAAGTGGCCTGAACCAGTGCCAGTGTTTAAGTGTAAAGCTGATTCAATATGACTTTGTTGTGCTGAATAATTTGTGTTATCTTTTTGTCTTTTTCTCTATTAAGAAGAGGATAATGAAGCCAAATGGTAATGTTATTCCGAAAGCCTGCCTACGCGCAAGGAAAAGTTTACGCGTGACTTGATTAGGTTTGAATACTGACAAACATCGCCCTTGTTTTTGTCTTTTCCAAGTTGCTGATTGCTGTTGATGCTCTCAACATTTATTGTGTCTTGGCTTTTGTGTGCTGGAAGAAGATTGTGTTGCCTGATAGAAAATGTTTTATCTTGCAACAGCAGACTCAGAGGATGTTTTCATTGTTACAGGTTTTTACTTTGTTGGAAGTATTGAATTGGTTTAGTAATGCTGTGACTTCCAGCAGGATAGCGATATATCTCTTGGCCACAAGGTCACAAACCAGTGGATTGTACAGGATTTTCTAAAGTCTTGTCTCTCTCTAAGTTAATTGATTTGGATCTTTATGGTTCCAAAACCTTTTTTTAAACTGCAATATTTATGCTGACTGTTTGGATTTTTACAAAGCACATCAATAAAAATCTGTAAGATTTGTGAATTTCATCCTAATCCTATTGGGCATATGATGTGCATGGGTTTTGCAGCAATTTGCAGCTCTTTTTATAGTGGAGTCTTAGTTAATTTGGTTGATTGTTTCTGTCTAACTGTAAAATGATCAGGGGGCTTGCGAAGAAAATTAGTGTAGAATTGTCAATAGGTTTTGGGTTTGCTTCCCATGGCCTGAAACCAGAATTGTGAGAATGTGTGGGCATCTCCCAGCTTTGTAACGTTCTCCAACACACCATTCATTATGCTCTCTGTAAAATATTTACTGTGAACAAAATAAAGACATCAGACAAAAACTGGTTCACCCGAAAGACAAAACGCCAAAACACAAACTTAACAATGTGGTGTATGCTGTACAGTGCAGGGAGGAATGCTCAGACCTCTACATTGGAGAGACCAAACAGCCACTTCACAAGCACATGGCACAACACAGAAGAGCCACCTCCACAGGATAAGACTCAGCAGTCCATCTGCATCTTAAGGATAAAGGACACTCTTTCGAGGATGCCAATGTTCACATTTTGGACAGAGAGGACAGATGGTTTGAAAGAGGAGTGAAAGAAGCATCTATGTCCACTGTGAGCGACCATCTTTGAACAGAGGCGGTGGTTTACGACACCAACTGTCTGCCATCTATAATCCAGTTTTAAGATCCCTTCCCAGACGCCTTAACGCCCACTCACATCCTGGGCCATCTGATCTCAGGAATTCGCATGATAAGGTGGGGCCAGGTTTCACAATGAACTCACCCAAAACTCTGGCTGATTGGGACCCACACCCAGTTTCACACCTTGGCTCAGGCGATTAGAGGATCATCGGGGGGTCTATTTGTCCCTCTGTGGGGGGTTACTCCCACTAGGTTTATATCTGGGACTCTCCACCATTTGACCTTAGAACTGAAGAAGCTTCTCGGATGAGAGCTGAAACGTCTTCAAGTAACTTAAAGAAGTCCAGACGCTTTTCTTTGCAAGCTCCTTTGACTACGATGACCTGGATGACTGAGAACCTTCACAGACATATGAACAAAATAAAGGTTTCACTTAAATTAGGTTCCACATTGGATCATGCTTTTACAGGGGCTTAATTAGAGATGCACTGATCAACCAGCCAGGGATTGAAATCGTCTGATTATGTACCAGTCTGTTTCATGCCTGCAAAAAATGGAACGGTGGACAAATTCATAACCAATCTGAAACTCAAAGTTTCACATAGAATTCCAAGCTTGAATTAGTCTGTCCTTGATATAAGCCCTAAATACACAGAGGAAAAACAAATCTCTCTGTGTTTTGCTCATAAAATGTAGATGCACTCCAGTTTATGTGGTTCCAAATTGTTCCTTTTTACTTTTTTTGGTGTTTAGAGTGATTAATTTAGATCAAACCTCACTATTTTTTCTTTTACATAAGGACAAGAAATGTCAAAAATTCACATTTAATATCTTTTATTTTTCTGCCTTCTTGGAACAGGTCTTCAGCCTGTGGTGTGTGTGAGACGTAGCAAGCTTCTTTCATCACTTAAGGAGAAAAAAAACAAACAGGGAGAGTACACTGAATGTGCAAGCAGATTGTCCACAATGAGGCTGTGTATTTGACACATGTTTGACTCAGATCATTTCAGCAGTAGAGACCGTGTCAACGCACATTTAGAAATGCCTGTTTTGATTTTAGCCAGCCTTAATGTGAACATGGTTTGTTCCCTTGCATTTGTAAGGTCAGATGTTATTTCAATAGCTATAAAATGTTTCGTATTGGTTAGTCAGTTGGCTGTTCGCTCTTAGAACACAAGCAAAATGCAGGCATACAGTATACAGTATGTCTGAACATTTTGTGACAATATATAGAAATGCACAATAAAAAAATGTTATTGTTAAAAGCCTAATAACACAATAAAAGCCCTATAAAAGCCAGCAAAAGTCACAGGAATTAAATCACTATTTCATTACCAACAGCTTTTAACCTTATTTGAATTGCTTGTATAGTCTACTTTGTGCTGAATAGAAGCACCACTGAACAGCTTGGACTCAATAATGAATGTACTACTGAACAAAGGACAGTCTAAATCAGTGCTGAACAGCAGAAGCTGTATAAACTGATGTGTTCACTTGCTGTTCTACATACTGAAGTAGCTTCAGAGTATGCTAAATAGTGTTTTTGCTTAGGTGTGTACTCACATACAGTGCATACCTAAACAAAGTGTAGTGATTTCATGCATTTTGTTTTTATTTTACACATTGTTCCAACTTTATTCTAAATAAAGTTGGACAGTATCCAAGCATGTTAATCTAGACATTTGTATTTACTGAAATAAGTATATTAAAAAAGGCACACCGTGCCATTTTACTTACTATCCCATACATATCCAACACATTTATGTCAAGTGAAGTATGTAGCAGTGCCAATCCAGATGTGTACTGTAATATAACCAATTGCTTTTTGACCTTTTCTGTTGTGAAATGTTGTGAAAGTCTTGTGAGCTGGGGTCATGCAGCTCTAGCTGAAGCCCTAAGCCTTCACACTGAAGATGAAAAGAAAAATGAACCTGAATTAAATAGTTCTGGAGTAGTGTCAGTCTGGTAAGCTGTGACCAGTTCCCCAGAAAGTCTTTCCCATGTATGAAAGATAATCACTGACTCGACTCTGTAAGTATATATTTAGAGGCCATTCATTTAATAAAACAGGCAAAGCAGTATCCTAAAATACATACAGGCTCATCCAGGAATGTCATTAGAATCACATCAAATTAAGCTACCACATCATACTCTGTGAGCCTCCTAAGTATGAAAAAGATTGGAGTGACGCACTTCTTTTTAAATCCTTTGTTTGTTTGTGTGTGTGTGTGTGTGTGTGTGTGTGTGTGTGTGTGTGTGTGTGTGTGTGTGTGTGTGTGTGTGTGTGTGTGTGTGTGTGTAATCGTTTACGCCATAAAATGTTTTGCTGCAGGGCTGTTTGCATTGACAGCGAATAGGAGTGGATCATCCATGAAACATAGATATTATTTTTGGGATCCACGTGTGAATAAATGCTGAGTACTTTGTCTTCAATAGATGCATGATTGTTAGTCAATTATTAGTCTGCATGTTCTGTGCATTAAAAGCTATTATGTGATGAAGAGTCTGAAACACCATTTGTAAGCAAAAATTTATCACACGACCAAAATGATGCCATAAGTCAATCTACTTTCATTTATACCTGTATATGTGTCACTGTTTGTCTCTGATCAGCACTAATACAGCAGGTGCTGTCCCCACTGACTGACATGTTAATCAGGTGGGATTTGGCCTCTAGTCAGTATAAATGTGATGGAAAATGGTTTGAATTACATGCTAAGCCTTTACTGGCCTGTAATCCGCTGCCCTTCACTTGGAAGAGTCATCCATGGGGTAAAGTGTGTGTGCATGTTTTCTGCAAATGTGTGCCTTAGTGTGAGTCCCACATGCTCTCCAAAATCATAAACTCGCAGACACTTCAAACACCATAAGAGTTTCAGTGATTTCATCTGCTTATTTGGACTCTCCCGAGTAGGCACATTAGTTAAGTCATTGCATTTGGAGGGATGGAGGCAGCATGAAAAGAGGGAAGAGAAGGAAGCAGTGATGATGAGACACACTCAAAGCATCCCTTGCTGTTTTCTGAGCGACATCTAATCAACGTGTCTGCCCCCCTTGAGCCACAGATGGCCTAGATGAACATGGTCTCGCCAACAAACCAATAGATCAGTATCTCAAGGGCAGTGTACCCCTACACCCATCACTGAGTAAATAGAGCACTGCCTACGGGGCAGTCATTTTTACGCTTTTTCATTTCACTCAGTTCTTATATCACCTCTTAACCCTCTCTAACGCTGTGTGTATAAAAATCCCTCTGACCCTTCCCCCCTCATTGCTTATTGCCTCTATGCCAGGTGGTTGAGGTTACATTATCTTCATGATTAACAGATGGTGTATAATCTGCACAAAGATAAAGAGGACTAAAATTTCCTTCAGTGGGTAAGGGAAAGGTGAAATCCTTTAAATATAGCCCAAATGGAGAAGTGGGTTTTTGCCTGGAACAAATGAGCAGTGCTGAGTGAATGATAATTTAGCTTTTACTTAGCGTTTATTTATTTTATGTTTATTTATTCTATCCTGTTATTCTATTATTAATTTAGGCTTTACCTAATATTTATTGATTTTATTCTTATTCATTTTTTAATCTTCTTACTCTATTTATATTTATATTTATATTGTATCCTGTTCTTATTTATTTTATCATTTTACCCTGTATATATCCTATTGTGTCATATCTCCAGTGTTTCCTCAGAGGGCGCTCTCTGCACCGGGGCTGTGATCGACCGTGGCTGCTGGGGCTCTGGGGTCCTCTCAGCCTGGCTGGGGGGCTCCTTGGCCTCCCTCCTGCTGTGTGCCCAGCCTGGAGGCTGCGGTCTGTGACCGGCTCCCGGTGCAGACGGCTCCCTGTTATAGTGTTTCCTCACTTGGCTCATGCGAGCCCAGCCCAATTTTTACTCTTTAAGTGTGCGCGTGTGTGTATGTGTGTGTGTGTGGGGGGGGGTATGTGTGTATTCACATCATTTATGTTAATGAGAGTGTGGGGAGTGAGTTGGAGGGTGGGGTGGGCTGCTTTTAACTATGTAAAGCACTTTGTGCTACATTGTTTTTTGTATGAAAAGTGCTTTATAAATAAAGATTGATTGATTGATTGATTGATTGATTGATAATAAAAATCCATAACTGCCCCAAAAAGGGGTAGCTGACAGCAAAACATTGTTTGTACTTTGTTGGATGATTGTAAGATCTGAAGCACAGCTGTGTGAAGCAATCAGAAATCAAAAATCAGTTGATGATTATAGCAGATTTGGCAGTGTTTGGCAGCTTACGTTGGGGACCTGAAATAATTTGAAAAGTACAAAAGTACAGCTGCCAAAGATGCATCATCATGCAGGATACTGTGACAGATTCACCAGGGAATTGTTTCATAAGAGGTTAGATGCTAAAAACCATCATAAAAAAGCAAAGCAAGGTAGACAAAGGAAGAGAAGGAATATGCAGTGCAGCAGGAGAATATGTATAGATTGTTTAAGCTGCCAAAAAAGCTCTGTTACTTCAGGGAATGAACTTGGGACATTGGAGGATGTCTTCTGATGTTAAGTAAGAGGACAGTGGTAGTGAATCCTCTGGGTTCTGTAGATCACAGTGTGGGTCCTCCATGGATTGGGCTTGTTTCAGCGCATCCTGCTGATGTTTGATCTGATAGGAGTTTGATGACAATCCCACACCATGGTCTTGATGCCATACTCTTTGTACCAGTCCTGATGTGTTTTTGTCATATGGCAGGGAACAATGCCCCCCGGAAGAGGCCACTGCCATCAAAGTGTGCTCTTCCCATGTTAAAGTACACATGTACACATGTTAAAGTAACAGCCACATAAATGACTCAAGGTTTCGCAGCAGAATGCTGCATTTTATTGAGATAATCAGTGCCATAAATATTAGCTCTAAGCTATTTTTATGTTGTAACCGTTTAGATTACCCGGGGCTCACCCATCACTTCACTGGGTCCACATGATCATCTACTTGTTAACACATTCTAATCAGCCAATCACATGATAGCAACTCAGTATATTTAGTCAAATAGTAATAGACAAGATGACTTATTGGGAAAAACATACTGGGGAAAAATATGATTTAAGTGACCTTAGAGGATTGTTAGTACTGACTTCAATATTCCAGAATCCACTGCTCTACTGGGATTTTCTTGTACAACCATCTCTAAGGTTTAAAGAATGTTCTGAAAGAGAAAATATCCAGTGAGCAGCAGTTCTCCGGTCAGAGATCAGAAGTGAATAAGAAGTTAAGAGTGATAAGAGGGCAACAGTGTCTTGAATGACAACTCATTACAACCGAGGTATGAGAGAGCAGCAGAAGCAGAAGACCACATCAGGAGCACGCTAGTCAGCTAAGAGCAGGAAAATTAGGCTACAGTTTGCATGGGATCCAAACTGCACAATAGAAGACTTCCTGCTCTGATAAATTTAGATTTGAATGGTAGGGCCAGATATGTATCAGTCATTCACGCTGCTAGCTGTGGTGTAAGGGTGTAGGGGATAGTCTGTTGAATGAAGTAAATTGATTCCTTATTACCAGTTTAGCATCATTTACATGCCACAGCTTACCTGAGTATTGTTGCTGGTCTCTATGATTATCAGACCTCACTCCCAATAAAACATTTTAGACTGTGGTGCAGTGGGAGTTTGTCGTAATGGATGTGCAGCTGAAAAATCTATAGCAGCATGTCTGATGCTGACATGTGAATGTGGATCAAAATATCTAAGAAATGTTCCCAGCACCTTGTTGAATCTATGCCATGATGAATCAAGGCAGTTCTGATAGCCAAAGTACCAGCAACAAAGTGTCTGGTGAGTGTATATAAACATGAATAAATGCCAGTAGAAATGCTGTCTGTTAAATTATTAATAATTTTAACCCCACAAATCAAATGCCATTCACCTTTGTTTCAGTGGAGTGTGGGCAGCTGTCTCTGTGACAGAAAATTCTGTGCATGCCTGTAGGTATAAAAATGAAAGGCATGCTGGCTTGTGAAGAATACACATCGTTTCAATAGGAATTTGTAAGTATACAGAAATGGAGCAGTGAGTTGGTGGATGAGAGAATTTGTTCACAGTTGTCTTTTCTTAGCTAAATAAACACTGAAGAGATTTATTTTCACAAACCAAGATACAGATCTCTGCATTTTCTTTCAAAGTAAGAAAAGTGTGTGTCTGCATGTATGTGTATTTGTATATGTGGAGACTTCAATTTGCTGGTCACCCTGAAGCAGGGCAGACACGAGCCCACAGAGACTCACGCACACACACACATACATACACCTCATGAATAGATGGTAAGGTCATTTAGAATAAGTATTGTCCATGCAAAAAGCAGAGTGACTGTCCTCTGTAGAGGAGAGGGGTACTTCTCTTCTATGCATCATTAGCTCTCGTCATTTCCTTGTGTGTATATGTGCTCACCATCTGCTGCACCCAATCAGAGCTGCTCATCAGTCGTGGACCACTTCAGGTTCACATCTCTGTACAATGGCATCTCATTTCTGTCTCTCTCTAACTCTGAGTCGAGAGCAGCGCTCGTTCCTACATTTTTCTCTCCCTCTTTATGTTGTTCTCTTTTCGTCTTCCTCATTTCCTTTTTCTTGTGGTGATAGAGAGACACAATCAAGCTCACTGCTGCTTTTTTAACTGTCTGTCCATTTGGTGCTGGAAGAGTGATTTTCATCTTTCTCCTGTCATTCAGTAACCTCCACTGCCGTTATCATTTGTAGTCAAAAATAGGCCATAATGACTGCATATTGGCATTCTCTTACTTGGGAATAATGAATTCAGTGGATTCATGATTAATGTGGTGATAAAGGCATAATTAGTTGAAGAATTAACACGTGCTCCCTGTCTACACACTGATTGCTTGTGAGACAGTTGAGCATGTGGAAATCTTTTCACTTCCATGTGGCTCTAGGGGTGGTGCCAAGAGTAGCTGTTTTGTTGCATTCACATCTGTCAGTATTATTTTTCTTAGCCATTTATCCTCAAAATCAATAGTTTTTCAGTAATTTGAGCAAGGACACAAATAGTTTGTGGTCTCTGTGACCTATAAACTGTAATTCTATCGGTCACCATGACTAAATCTTACGGCTAATAAGTGATAATGGAATAAAGCTTGTGAGCCACCTCAGGGATACACCAGTCATGCATAATATTGTGACTGCTGACAGGTGAAGTGAGTAACGCTGATTATGTAATCATCATGCCACCTGTTAGTGGATGAGATAGATTAGGCAGCAAGTGAACATTTTGTTCTCAGTGTTGATGTGTTAGATGCAGGACAAATGGGAAAGTATAAGGAAATGAGTGAGTTTCAAGGGCCAAATTGTCAAACTTGGACATAGCATCTCTAAAACTGCAGCTCTCGTGTTCCCAGTCTGTAGTGGTTAGTGTCTAACAAAAGTGGTCCAAGAACAGTGGTGAACCAGTGACAGGGTCATGTTTAGCCAAGCTCACTGATGCACACGGAGAGCGAAAGCTGCCCCGTGTGGTCCGATCCAGTAAAGTTAATGCTTATAGAAAGAAAGATCTCTGAATAAACAGTGCAGTTTGTTGTGTATGTGGCTACACAGACCATTAAGGGTACCCACGCTGAATCTTGTCAACAATGGGAACGTGAGCATCAGAAGTGGATCCCGGAGCTATGGAAGAAAGTGGACTAGTCTGATTAATCACATTTTCATTAGCAGCACTTGGCATTAGGTTGCACTATGGGGGGAAGGCAAGCGGGCAGAAGCAGTGTGATGCTTTGGACAATGTCCTGCTGGGAAATCTTGGTTCCAGCTACCACTTACCTAAGTATTGTTGCAGAAAAGCATAAATGGTTCAAAAATGGTTTGAGAAGCATGACAAGTTTGAAATGTTGACTTGGCTTCCAAATTCCCCAGATCTCAACCCAATCGAGCCTTTATGAGATGTTCTGGGAAAGAACATCTGATCCATAGAGGCCACAGCTTGCAACTTGGAGAAATTAAAGGATCTGTAGCTAACCTGTTGGCGCCAGATACCACACCACATCTTCAGTGGTCTAGTGGAGTCAATGCCTTGATGGGTCAGGGCTGTTTTAGCAGCAAAAGGGGGGAGTATGAGACAGGTGGATAAAATATGTGTTGGACGCATACGAACTCCAGTAATCCACACCAGAGGAGTGGATTACTGTGGGAGCACTTAAAAAAATTTCTGAGGATGTCAGACTTTATTCTTGAATTCTATTGTAAGTGTCACATACTGTCAGAGTAAGTTAATTAAAAAGGAAAGAACTCTCATCCACTTTTCCATTTCTGTTTGAGCATATGTCACTGGTGCTTGCTGTGTGGAATGACCAGGTCGATGACAAGCATACATATTCTCATAGTCATATAATCTTTTATAATGAATTTCCTTAATGAACTGGATCTTAAAGACCAGTTTAAAGTTTTAAGAAAAGTCTCCAAATCACTATCAAATCACTGTAAATGTCCCATCTCTGTCTCTGCATTGCTTATAAAGTTTATTCGTGATTAAAACTCGAAGCCTGTTGTTTACAGCAAAAAATTGTCAAGCCTCTTGGAATCTTTGAGAGAGTCAGAGACAGTAATTGGTTCTTAGACGCATTTTTCACTACATCTTTATGTTGTCACTGCGCCTACAACTGCTGCCCTAGATATGGAAATGGGCCGTGGCTAAAAAGAATCCACCCATGCCGCTGAATAGCCTTAGGTTGTTAGCTTGAATATCGTTGCTGATGAAGTCGATGTAGAAGCTCATT
Source organism: Mchenga conophoros (assembly GCF_057382185.1). Taxonomy (NCBI): domain Eukaryota; kingdom Metazoa; phylum Chordata; class Actinopteri; order Cichliformes; family Cichlidae; genus Mchenga; species Mchenga conophoros. The sequence continues at coordinate 31,766,592 of NC_140529.1, forward strand.
AAAAAGAAAGCTGTACAGCAGGTGGATAAATCATTGGATCCCTTTTAATCTGGACTAGCAGAGGGGTGGAGGATGCTGTCATATCCTACTGAATATCCTGTATAAACATCTGGAGGGCCAAAAGACTCATGCTAGACTTAATTATCTTAACTTTTTATTGGCTTTCAAAACTATCATCCCACACATACTCACTGATAAGATGCTGCCATATTTCACTCAACAGACATCTTGTGGGATGAAAGATAAGGACATTATGACTAATTAATCCCAACATGCAGGGATAGGCAGCTTCGCACCTCCACAGGTTTTCAAGTATTGGTCTTTGCGCTTTTCTTTTCTTGTCTTACACCAGCTTTAGCACACCAGTGTGATATTAAATAAAGTGCAATCATATATCAATGTAATATATATGTGATATTGTGCCTAAGCTATGAAGCCGGGAGGGTTTAAGTTTTAGGGTTTCCTCTTATTCCAGAAAGAGACTGAGCTCAGTGGCAGCAAAGCAAGCTTGAAACCTCCGTTTCTCACTTTCTTATCTCTTTCTGTGGTGTTTTTGTCTCTGTTTGCCCATCAAGTCTGTTAAAATTAGATAAGGCAACTGGATTTCTTACCGGGCAAAACCAAAAAGTTGATCAAAACAAACTGGACGGCTGTAATAACAGACACCCAGCAGAAGGCCAGAAGTCAGTCTGAGTTTAGCTGCGGCTGCTGTTGATTTCAAAGTGGCAGTCTTCAGTGATTTGAGTAAGAGCGGTAAGCCGAGGCCAACTTTCAGAGTGGCTGTGCAGTATAGCGACATATCACATAGTACCTAAGGATAGTACTGTTGTAGCACCCTCTGACATTCTCACTTGTCACCACTATATCCATTGATCCATCACACTATTCTAAGAGTGTATCTTGTATAACAGCAACTTATCATTGTGTCACACTAAGTGTTAAACTGCTGGTTGCTGGCCAGGCTGGAGAGATTGCTCTGAAGGTGTATTACATTACAACTGATTATTATTCTCATGGGCTATACTGCCAAATGTGTAACTTAAAGTAGTCAGTGGGATTACTTATATCACGTTATTATTCTGATCATAGGGCTGTGTTCAGTTACAGTACATTAGCAGCTCACTGTATGATTTTCTTTTTTACAGAAGTAAATCTCAATACAAAGAACTAAAACTTTCTTTATACTAATTTGTATTCCTTTTGAGTGTTTTGTCTTTTTTTTGTCTGTGAGAGAAGGATTTATATATAGCCATCTAGAGTACTACTATCCTCTAGATATATAGTTGCAGTCAACACTGTCTTATAGAAGCCCGTTTCCGCCCAAAAAACGTATCCATAACTTAAAATTTCGAGTTATTTTCTTGAAATTTCGAGAAAAGTAACTCAAAATTTTGACTTACTTTTCTCAGAATTTTGAGTTAATAACTTGAAATTATTGCTGTTAGTGCTGCCAATCAGTAATCTAGGTGGAATGTGCACTCAAAACCGGATCGCAACAAATTGGCGCTTTCGAGAGTACGTTTGCTGATAGTAACGCCATGTGATTCAGCTAATAACACAAGGATTTCATCATTTGTGAAGCCACGCTGAAAATAATCAGCAATTTGTGCATTGATGACTGGCTACAATACTGGTAGCTTCAGCATTTATAGCCGAGGGCTTCAATTTCCGGGTAACAAGGAAACGACGTCATTCACATACATTACTGATTAGCAACGCTAACTTGAAATTTCGAGTTGTTAACTCAAAATTTTGAGAAATGTAAGTCAAAATTTCTAGTTAATAAGTCGCAGTTTTCTATTTCTATTAACTATTTTTTTTAGTGGCGGAAGCGGGCTTCCATACTGTCTCGCAATTAGGCTAAAAAAGCAGATTTTTTAAACCTCTTCTCATCTTGTGGCCATTCTAAAGCCGTGTTGACATCATACAGTTAGATCAGTAAGTGTTGGAACAAAGATACACAGATACACTGTTTCTGTAATTTTGCCTCCATCACACCACAGTGAATTTTAATCAAACAGTCGGGGTGTGATTTAAGTGCAGAATTTCAGGTTGAAGGTTTAAGTAGGTTTAACAAAAGTATTGCTTTAAGTCGTTAGGAATTCAAATCATTTTTATACATTGTCCCCCATTTTCAGAGACTTGCATGTTCTGTTCCTTCAATATGTCGTGATAAATTAAGTGGATAAAAGATCTAGAGTAATTCCACGTGCTGAACTAGCTTTTCACTGGAGTTCTCAATTTGAGGTCAATATAGATGTTGATTTAAGTGAAGGAGGATATTATGGATATTATAGGCTGAAAACCTTAAATAAACCTGTTGCATGTCACAACTCATTTCATAAAAACTTTAGGAGTGGCCACATGTATAGTTTGGTTTCTTCTTAAAAAGGAGAATTAGACTTCATCAGATAGCCGGCACAGTTCTGGAAAGTAGTCTTTGGACAGGTGAAACCAAGATTACCTTGTACCATAATGAATGGAAGAAAAAAGTATAGCAAAGGACAAAAATACCTCATGATCTGAAACATACCACATCATCTGTCAAACATGATGGAGTGTTATGGCATGGACATCTACGACTGCCAGTGGAACACTTGTGTGTATTGATGATGTGAAAATGTACATGGCTATACTCTCTGTTCAGATTCAGCCAAATGCTGCAAAACTAATCAGATGGCAGTTGAATAATGACCCAAAACATGCTAAGAGTTTTTCAAGGCAAAGAAATAAGACATTCTTCAGTCACTCAGTCAGTCACCTGATCACAACCCAACAGAGCATTTCAGTTACTGAAGGCAAAACTGCAGCCACAGGGACACACAAGCAACGACTGAAGGTGGCTGCAGTAAAGGCCTGGCAGAGCAATTCAAGGGAGGAAATGCAGCATTTAGTCATTCTAGACTTCAGGCAGTCACTGACTGCAGAGTCAATTCCCGATTCTCTAAAAATTGCTTTATTTCTTAAATAGTTAATGCAATACTTTTGTTAATCTAATTGAATTAAAGCTGAAAGTTTGCACTTATATCACACCTTGATTGGTTGATTTAAAATCCACTGTCATGGTTTATGAAGCATATCATTTATCCTTCAGGAGAAAGTATTCTTCACTTTCATATAGGTGCTTTGAGTTGATTTGAATATGTAAGATTTAAGATTAGTGTTCAGTTAGTTACTGATAAGCCACGCTTATCACCCACCCACAGTGTCAAGCATCAAAGAAAACAAAGTCATTGTGGTATATTTTCCGATGTTATGGCCTATAGTTTAAGTTTGCATTTATTAAAATAGAAGCGTCCTATTAAGATATAAGTTAAAAAAATGTTTGTTTCTATTTCAAGTAAATAGCAGATGCAATTCTGGTTATCTAGTAAATTTACTGAGAAGACATCTGTCATTTGACACGCTATCTGTGGTTTTTGTCTGAGCTTTAGTTTATTTCTGATTAAAATAACTGTCACTTACTTTAACTCTTTAACTTAAAGTCTTCAATTACCTGTCGCCAAAAGCCTAATATCACCACTTTCCTTATCTGTAAACAATCTCATAAATAGTAGCCTCTGCGTGTGCCTTCTTATTCTTGCCAATCAAATCCTCCTGGGCTTTTCTAAGCAACTTGGTCCTCCTGCTTTTAAAAGGCTGTCAGTATGTTGATTTCTCTATAGAGGTTTAGCATGTGATTGATGAGCAGCAGTTGTCTTAGTCACTGACACTAAGACAGTGATGGAGAGGGCGCTTGATCCTCACCATTATCCCAAAATACATTAGGAAACAGATATATAACCAGCAGTGAAATGTCTGTGCAGCCATAAAGAGCATGCACTAACGAGGGCTGAATAATTGATATGGTGATAAGACTATTTTCCTAGTGGACTCATTCCAGCAGTTAAGGCTGTTGTGGAGGTAACAGCAGCATGTTTTGTTATTAATAGTCCCGTAATTATGAGTGGCAACCTGACTGATTCACTTCACTTCCTGTGAGAGCATTTGACGAGGCGCGCACATCATCGAACATCATACACAATTGTGCAGTTGCGCTTTCTCACGCGCACATTTCGTCATTTTATTTTAGGCAACCTCCCTCTTGCTCGGCGTTGAAAGTGTCAGCTACATAATTACCCTAGTTTAACAGTGTTAATAGGTTCCTGGGGGTCTTTTACATGCTGATAGAAAAGGGGAAGATGTGCCAGCAAGTGCAAGGAGGGAGGGGGGAAGGATGTGTGTGCTATTGCATGTAGGTGTGTGTTATGTAGAAATACAGGTGGTACTTTTAGCACTACATTGTTTCATTACAGTCATACATGCCAGAAAGTTTTTCCTCATGAGCCTTTTCCTCCCTTAACCTTCACACTTAAGACAGGAAACTGGCTACATGCCCAAAGGCACAACCAGGCCCCAAAAGCAGTCACGTGTGCTGTGCTAAGTGAAAGGCACAAGACGTGATGCTTGGCTTTTCGCAGACAGCTTCGGTCATAGAGCAGCGAGGAATTTTAAGGGGCAACTTAATTGGCTCGCGGAGTTCGAAGGTTGCAGTCGTTTGTCTTTTTTGTCAGCAGTGCAGTTTAATTTTCTTTTGCTTTTTCCAAACGGGCTAAAACACAGTGTCAAGTACAAACTGTCTAAGTGTTTGCACAGAAGTGTGTGCATGCAATTGCAATGCATCAGCCACGGCATAACCACAGTAGCTACCCATGATCTTGGCTGTAAAAGACTGTCTGTGATCCAGGTACCATGCAGAGGTTACTAATAGCTGATTTACAGATTTACGATGGTGAATGTGTCTATTCATCTGTTTGGCTGTTCATCATCTCTGCCTGTACTTATGGACTTGTTTGGAAAGACTCCAAGCATAGATTACAGTATGTGTGTAGTCTTTCTGTAGGTGCCTGAAGGTTAACAAAGCCAATACACTTCCCTATAAAAGTTTTGGCATGGATAATACTTGCATTACAGGAGCGCGCGCAGTGTCATGCACCCTCCACCCGCACTCCTGCAGCGCTTCATCTCTGCTTTGGCTTTTGGAGTGCAGGGGCAGCAGAGTACGGCCTCTGTCTGATTGCTCACAGCAAGGATGCCACATTGTGAACACAGGCTCTACCACTTGCTCACATGCAATAGACGCATAGTCTTGATTAGAATTTCTGGCTTATTTATGCAGTATATGCACAGGGCAGCATATGAACACAGGAAACTGTGCAAATGTTATGTGGATGGATTTGTTCTTTTTTTTGTCACTGCAGTTCTCAGATAAAATGGACAATGGGTCTTGATGCATTCTCAATCATCCACATAAGTAAATCTCCAAAAGTTTATTCTGTTCATCTGGATGTAGCGTTTTGTGGGAGAAACGTTTCGTCACTCATAATAATAATGGATTGCATTTATATAGCGCTTTTCGGGGCCCTCAAAGCGCTTTACAATACCACTATTCATTCACTCTCACATTCACACACTGGTGAAGGCAGCTACAGTTGTAGCCACAGCTGCCCTGGGGCAGACTGACAGAGGTGAGGCTGCTATATCGCGCCATCGGCCCCTCTGGCTATCACCAGTAGGTGAAGCCGTGAAGTGAGGTGAAGCCGTAGGTGAAGTGTCTTGCCCAAGGACACAACGACCGAGACTGTCCGAGCCGGGGTTCGAACCGGCAACCTTCTGATTACAAGACAAACACCCAACTCCTGAGCCACGATCGCCCCTCATCCAAGGGACTTCTTCAGTCTCAGCTGACTGCAGGTTTCCCCAATCTTATAAACAGTACATTTGCATAATGACTGAAACCAGCCCACTGAAGAAACAATGGGCTGGGAGGTCAGTTCCTCTCTAATTATGCAAATTCTCATGACCATTGATCAACAACCACTGATCAAAGCCCACTGATCAATGGCCATGAGTACCATTCACAGAGACTTGGGGAATGGCTGCAATCACAGCATTGTAAGATGGTGACAGATGTACCCTTAGGCCCCTCCTTGATTCAGAGATGGTCTTTCCCAATGGACATAATGATGTTATAATAGATTACTGCTTGCAAATGTGTTAAAGTTACATGATCAAAGAGATGTAACAGAGGCAAGTGTAAGCTATAAGAGACAAACTGCTATGAGTGAGTATTGACAAGGATGTAAATATTGTATCAAAGCCATTCGTGATATTTTTTGACAGAGAGATGTGTTTCATTGGAGCTCTATAGCTGTGTTAATGTGTTTAAACATTCCTTTGAACCTAGAAGTATTCAGTATTTTTAATCAATTGCTCACCTCTTACTTATTATTCTCTGCCCTGGCTATATACTGCTGAAAGGAAAGTCAAGAAACTCAAGAAACTAATGTATAAAATGATTGAGCTGTATTTATTTTCATTAAATGTTAACCACTGCAAAGCTAACTTGTTAAATTATTAAGTCTCAAGGTAAAGCCAAAGATGTGAATGAGTGAGGCCTATTTTAAGAGGTCAGTCTTATGTTTTCAGATTTATTATTAAAATAAAGTCAAAAAGGAAACCACAATTCTAGGTTTATTTGCAGCATTGACCCTTATAGGATGAGTATGTGGAGAGAAGTGTGAATTCTAAAAGAAGGCCCCAGCCACGCAGGCCTAGAGATCATTCAGCCCCCCTGATGGTGACTGGGTGTTAAGGAAAAATGTGTATTCCCTGATCAGTTGCCAAGAGGCTGTTGACTGTTGCTAGGTGAAATTTGTCAAAAAGAGGTATACAGTGCTCTGCCAACAATTTCCTGCTTGCTTTGGTTGCTACCAGGTTACCACTGAAGAAGTTGACTTCAGAGACAATTTGCCTTTAAAATAAAACTTGTGGCTTACTGCTGGTACAGACACATTTCAAAAGACAGAACTTTATTTTGAAGGCTAATGTTCTGTTTCTCGCGTTTCACTATCGCTGAGCCAGTACTTGGCAAATGCTTTCACACAAGTGTTGGCAGACTCTGATAGTTTGGCACTTGCCCAGCACCACACAGTACGCAGATAGTGGTGGTTAGCGGGTGAACACAGCGAGGCTGCTAGATGTGACCTTGCATTTAAGAGGTGTCTACTATAAAGAAATATTTGCTCCAACAAATCTATAATAATATAACCTGGTTATTGGTTTGTCTGTTTCGCTAGTTTGTTTGCAGGATTACTCCAAAAATTATGGATGACAGTGAATGAAAATGAAAAAATTTAGACTTGGACCAAACTACAGGCAGATTATGCTCATTGTCATTGCACTTTGGTGTTGTTTTCACATCATCCAGCTCCCATCCATCTCTGTATTCTGGTACACTGCCAAGCTAGAGGCATGTGTATGAGAGGTTTGGTTTCTACATGCATGGGGCATAAAAATCTGTACGGAGGGATATTATTGAACCAGAAGAAAACTTTGTAGAAAACTGTAAACCAACCACAATTGCTTTGTTTCCTATTCTGACTTCTTTTATTCCTTGTATTCCAGGACATCTATTGTTTAGAAGTAGCGAATCAATTTTAAATATATAATTTACAGGACTATGTATATGTCATAGTTCATTTTTTAACATACATTCATCGATGTATATTAAATGTAAATAACAAATATTAAAAGATATAATCCTGGTCTTGTGAAAAAATAATTGACTTAATAATTTCAGCCTTAGCAAAGGTGAGTTTTCCAAAGTTTTCCATGCATTTTTCAGAATTTGTGACAATTCTGCACTGTAAAACCCAATAAGTAAATTTTACTCAAAACTTTTGGTGAAACTGATTACATAAAATATTTTAAGTAACTAAAACTTAAAAATAAAAGTTAAATAAACACACTTTATTTATTAGCTTTAGATAAATATTTTTAAGTACCATTGATAAATGTTTTTATGTTATATCCACATTTTTGGTTTAGTACTCTCTACTTGATATTTTGAGTTTCAAGTACAAATCTAGCTCAAGTAACTTTAAGGAATTAATTTTTAGTTTCAAAATGTTAACCATTTTAAGCTAATACAACTCAAAAATTTTAAATACAAATGCTTGTAATATCCAAATCTACTGTGTTTTGAATTTGATTTAAAAAAAAAAAAAAGTGCCCAAAATAATTACACTTGTAAAAACATAAGACAGAAAATATAAATTCAAGTTACAGATTTATTGAGTTACTTTGACACAAAAAGCCCAAAGACATAAATCCACCACATTTTATAGGGAATAATGTCAGAAATTTTGGCACAAGGTTACAATATTAGAAATAAAGAATTTCACAACATGTTTTAAGAGTATTCAAATTTGATTAACACATGAGTATGGCCTTTTTATTAAAAAAAAACAAACAAAAGGAAAAGAAAATCCTGCATTATTAGGTGGGAAAACCGAATGAAAGTAATAGTATAGTGCAGCTAATACACTGAAATATAATTGGTAACCTTTTTAATATGCCAGTACTGTGGTTATGCAAAATGCACATTTGTAGAGTGCAATCACAGTCTCAACAACAAAGCAATAAAATTTTAAATAGAAAAATACTTCTTTAGAGACATAAACAAAGTGTTATAAACCTCCTTAGCGCCTTATGTCAGTTATGAGTAGTTCAGGAGGAACGTTCCTTAAGTGACATTCAAGATCCCACCTAGAAGCCAGAAATGAGATTGTCCTTCATTTTCTCTATAGATTTACAGTTATCTGACTAAAAACACAATCAAAATCAACTAAAACACAAGTGATGATGGGGGGAAAAAAATAAATAAAAATAATAAAATCACCCCTTTTACTTTGGATGTGGCTTTTAGATAATGAAGTATGAAACAGAGTCTGCAAAGATTTCTTTATTCTATTCTCTCTTTTTATAAAAAACTTATCCAGACTTGGAAACATGATAAACTGAATTACTTGCTTTAACAGGCACTTGAGGGCTGTGTAGGAATCCTGGACATTATTCTGCTGCCAAAAGATCATTTTTAAGACTCAGCACTTTGGGCTTCAACTTCCCACCCTTCAGACCCATCAAAACTTTCTGAATAAAGTCAAAAATGTTGGCCAAACATTTTGGGTAGCTTAGGTGCAGGACGTCAGTCAGTCCAAATATTACTAGAAATGCATCAGCCAGGGTGGTGAAAACAATGATCATGTTACCCTCGACCAAAACTGCAGTCTTCTCAGGGCAGAAGAATGTTGCATCGCTGGAATTGGCTCTGATCAGGAGGAGTCCAAGTGGCACTTCACTAATATCTGGTCTATCAGAATGCATCATCTACAGAAAACAAAATTACTACATGTTAGTGAATTCCTATTTCTCTTAGTTTCATCTATACAAGTCACATTTCTGGATTATTACTAGCTCAGAAATCAATTGTTTGAACAACAAAAAAGCCACAACACACCAAGATTTGAGAAAACAAACTGACAAAAATAGTACTTTTAGTAAAGCAAAGTCATACCTCTTCGTAGCAATAACAACAGAAAGTCAATAGGAGTTATATATTTTTTTCATTTGTACAGTGATGTATGGTTGGGCTAGGAACATTATAGAAGGTCTACGCACATTAAAAACATGTAGTGTTTCCATTATGTGACATGGACACTGTTGTAGACAGATCCAAGCATGGAGATGCTTCTCAAACTCTCAAAGTGTCATAATGTTTTGAGAAATCTAAACAAGGATGCTACTAAGATATTGTTCACAACTTTGTCCAAAACTTACATCCCATGTTTTGATGAAGGTAGAGGTGTCTTCGTACAAATAGGCAGAGAGGGCATGAAGCACACCAGCACTTTGGGCATGGATATCAGCTTGTTCCTACATCACAAGAAAATTTTTATTTTAAATTATTGGCTAACCTAGTCAAGAATGGTAATTAAAATTGAAAAATTGATCAAATCAAATGAAGCTCAAAAAACAAGACAAAAACTCACTAACCTGGAGATTATAGCTTCTGAAGAGCTGAGACAGGACATCAGACACGTTCCCTGTGCAAACAGCTTTCTTTCTGAATAAGCTCTGGAGCCGGGGAGCATGTTGGTCCAGCACAGCATAAAAGTGGTTCTTCAGGTGGAGGTTTGTAATCCTGTGGAATTCTGCACAGATCTGAACACACAGGATACATTTGTGTTTACAAGTTTCAATTAGTCTATAAATCTTTGCAAAATACATCAAAATCCTTACACTCCAAAGGCATAATTTGTTCAGACAGGCCAGATAACAGGGGTTGATATAAAATACATCTTGTTAGATACATCTATATACATTCTTACCTGGGACTGGGATTTCAGAGTAGGCCAGCAATCCAGGATCTGACCTACTGGTAGGTCATCATTGATGATCTCTTTGCATTGCAAGGCCAAAGTTGTGAGCATCAGCTTTGTAATCAGGATTCTTTTCACTTTTCTCGACTTCATCTACAATCTGTAGTCTTAGCTGGTCAAGGTAAACAGCATCTTCACCCCTGAAAATTTACTTCTGCCCTGGCATGGACATAACAGTAAAACACAGAAGACAAGACAGACTACACAGAGAACAGAAAAGACACACAACCAAGGAGACACAGATGAAACATAACCAGCCCAGAACTCAACTAAACCTTAACTAATAATAACAACAATACAAGAACTTCACCTCATTTCAATATAACATAAGAAAGCAAAACTACAAAATAAACTCAAAATGCTGGTTCACAGACCCAGCCCCTGACAGATAAAAAACTAAGTCTTTCACTAATGAACACTGGGCATCAGAATAAAATAAAACGAAAAAATAACTGTTTGGTAAATATATTATTGATGGATTCACCCTTAAGCTAACCTAAAATAGACCAGGCACAACAATTTTACAGTTCAGAAGATTCTACATTTCAACTTGGTATACATAACTATTTGCAATGTAAACCAAGTTCTACCGCGTAATTATGTAATGATTATTCACTGCTTTTGTAAGTATGTCCTGTGCCTACAATTTTGCTGCCCCAGTTTTAATATGTACAACTCCAGAGAACTAAACGTAAGTTTTAAGTTCCACTAGTTAGCAAATGGGCTAGCCAATATCAATATCCACGTATGCGCTACGTGTGAAGCAGCGCAGCAGTGCATATTGATTCAACAATTTAACCACAAGGCAGTTTATAATCTGCAATTCCAGAAATGCCTTCTAAAGACTTCTTTTAAAATAGTAAGAGATTAGAAAAGTTATTAACACATTATTAGTCCCAGGGACTAATAATGTGTTATACTAAATATGAGCGTATTAGCATAATTCATGCAAACACTTTGGGGCCAAGCCGACATGGATAAAACGACGCATGCATGTAATTCTTAAATGCCTGCTAGAGTTGTACATTTATGACGATAAAAACCCATATTACAACGGAGAACTATAGTTTCAGAAAAAATAAAACTTACCACAAAGCGCTCCTGAAGATGCCGCGAAGGCGGTAAATGCAGCTAGCCAAGTGCAGAGGGTTAGCTGTTCCAGTTCAAAAGTCCGTAACATACCATAGCATGCCCTCCTTTATCCAGCGTCAAAGGCAATGCCGCAAAAAACCCGTTGACAAATGTTTTTATTTCTGTTCGGATATTAACGTTCCACAAGTTTCTTTCGGGGTAATGAGCGGGCATTCGCACTCGAAGCGAGGAATCCAAGATGGTTGCCAGCACTTCATAAAGAAACAGGTGGCGCACGTAGGTACGTACGTAGGCACGTAAGTGACGTCAGTGTTAAAACTCAAATTATTTGAGCGCAATGCTAGAAACTAATCAATATATTCAAGTACTGATAACTTGAAAAAACAAAATTGTTCAAACTACTCAAAAAAATAAAGGTGTATGAACTTATAACAGGTTTTTAAGTAGTTGGAACTCATTTCATTTATCAAACTATTACTATTCGGTCTTACAGTGTGGCTACTAAAAGTTAAAGTTAGTGTTCTACGGGCATCAAACCATCTGCTACCAGACTCCTTGCCCTTCTGTACTGTATGTATCGCCTCTAATAATCTCTGTCTTTGTGTGTCCCCTTGAGTAACATGGCAACATAAATAACAAGTGCTCTTAGTTCTAGGTATGTAATCCTGGGAGTGCCACAGTGACGGATGGATGCAGGAGTAGCTCATTGGCAAGGACAACTTGCACGCCAGCATCAACACCATAGCTGATCCCTGGATAATACAGTTGGATAGTCTTGAATACCACACACACACACACACACACACACACACACACACACACACACACACACACACACACACACACACACACACAGAGAGAGAGATAGACATGTGCAGCTGAATCAGTCTCACTTACCACATGCTGAAACAGCATGTCAAACTGAAGTAGCAGTGGCCTTTATCTCCCTTTATCAGGACACCTTTGCATTTCTTCTATCTTCAGAAACCCCTTCCTGTTGCACTGATGTGTCTGTATGTGTCCATTCAGACATATGTGGAAAAGTGGAAATGTTTAGTTTTATGTGGTCCACCTCATTTGAAATAACAGAACTTCTGTTATTTCTTAGGGTGGATTCTGCATCGGAACAAATACCTGTTTCCTGTATAACTTTTAAAAGCATAAAATAGTCAAAAGCATCACTAAATTAGATTTGTTTACATCAGAGAAGGCAGTTTTGTCAGTGTTTCTCCCTACATGTGAGGAAACCTAACTCAGCTCTCTTGCTTCTAATGAATGTCCTCCTACAGAACTAATGTCATTAACAACAGGTAGGGATGAGGCTAATGCAATCAAATCCTCTCAGTGATTACAACTACCATCAGCCAGCCCCGCATCACACCAATGAGAAGAAGCGGCTCATTAGGAATGCTTGTAAACAATACACCACGGGCTTCAAAGAAGCCTCCTCCCTAAAAGCTATCAGCAAAAAGAGGCAGCAATAAAAAATAGAGAGGAATATGAGATGGTTTTAATCCAGCAGTTTAAAGTCTAGTTCTTCTTGTTGTTTGCTTATTTTGTTTATTACTTTCTAATTTTGAAAGCATTTCTACAGTGGAAAAGTGGCTGCGGAGGGATGAGACTCAGGTTTCAACTGCGTCTGTACACTGCTCGCTGGGGAAACAGGTTGGCAGGTTTGATGCATGATGTTTGTATATGCTGTAGGTGTGGCCACTAAAGGTAACATATAGAGATTCTCATGACAATTGATAATGAAGAAAAATGAAATTTATAGAAAACATTGTGTCAAAATCACCTGTTTTTTCAGTTACATATTATATGGTTTGGATTATTAACCTTAATCTGTTATGAGTAAATTAAAGTAAATGTCTTAATTTTTAATAATTAATAACACACCTTCATGATTAACAGTCGCAAGGCTACATTCATATGAGAAATATTTGGATTTAAACATCCCTTTTGTTTTATCATAAGTTTGATTCATGAGCTTAAATCAAAGCATCACTTAGTTTTTAAACAGACACCACGCCTGTATTTAGCTGGATTGATTATCTTTTTCCCTATTAATATATACAAACATAAATTAGATAGGAACATCTTGTTCTGGTAAAGGAAAAGAAGTTTACATTTGAACAACTCTCAGACGTTTGTGGTTACATAACATCAAAATAATCAAAACGTGTTCAACCAGCGTAATTCAAATAATATTTCAGGGTTCAGCACCTTTTTTACACCTTTATAAAAATGTGTTTAAACTTGATGACAGATGAAAGCTTGTGTGGAGCTGCAGCAAAAGATGAACATGATCCCTTTAATACGTTGCCAACAGGAGCCTGTAACAGCCTTCCTCTTTCTCTGCCAGCTAAGTCTGAATCTGTTCAGGTCATTCTTGTCTAAAAACTGTGTGGTCAAAATACCATGGATTCCTTAATTATACATAACACTGTGAGAGAACGTCTGCTCCACATAGTTTCTTTCGCTCTTAAAGAGAAACAGATCAGAGGCCATCCCTAGCCACAACTGCCTTCTGATTCACTTTTTTTTTAAAGAGCTTACAATCATCTACCCACTTTAAAAATATATTAGTGGAATAACAAGTTTACACAGATGGAGGACTGTGTGTTTGCGTATTTGTTTTTGTGGGTGCAGGAATGTGCAGGCATAAAAAGGAAGTTAAAAAGGCTGTACTTAATTTCAGCTGCATGCAGTAGAGTGATGAACTGCACCTGTGCCCAACTTGCACCCTTCTTCCTTCTCTCCTATGTCCTAAAGGCAGTCTTTTTCCTCCCATTCATCAGTCATGCTATCTGGGCTAGAAATGCTTCCCTGCTTCCCCCTCTATGTGAAAAACTCTGTAAACTATCTGGGGAATTGCATGTTTTTCTTTGAAAATGTGAGAGTTTGGCATTTAAGTATCGGAACATATTAGCTGATAATTGCATTAGTGTCTTGAGAAAGTCATACAGGGCACATCATCCTTACTTGCAGGATTAGAGTTTCTTATCTGAAAGCAAAAATCCATACACTCTCTCTGCAAAATCTGTGGCCTGTCAGATCTGAATAAATCCATTTCCCCAGACATCTGTCAGAGCACACAGCATTATCTGAATCTTGCTGGTTGTGGATTGCTGGTAAAGCAGATGGTTGTACATTTTTGTAATTATTAGTTAGAATGAGTGAAAAAAGGACAGTCAAAATTTTCCCTTTTAGAGGGTGGACTGCTTTTTCTGGCATAATTTGCAGTGAAAGTGAGTGAAGGGGAAGCCAGCACCAGTCAGTACTAATAAATCTGAGTGATTCTCTCAGTCATGCATGTTCAAGCCAGCGGTGGCAAATGTCCTTGATGTTATTTTTAAATCTGGTCATCAGAATACCTCTGCAGATACGCCAAACACCACAGGCATGGCTCACAAACCGCCAGCGTTTTGTGTCGCACCTCAGCCAACAGATGCCCTGTGGGATGAAGATGACTAGCCATTAAGAAATTAATTAGATTTATTCCTGGCTGGAAATGACTTCAGCAGTGCCTCTCCCAAATATTGCTGTTGCTTTCACAACGGCTCATAACTGTCAGGGGATTGTGTTGTTTAGCTCTTACAGATTGTGTTAGATGTTTGCTGAAGCACACAGACACAAACTGACAAGAGGATGGTGGCACGAGCCAAAGCAGATTGTAAAATAATCACCTCTTAGAAAGGAGGTGAACAAAGTCACATCTTAAATCTGGACTCCAGGAGAGTTAAGTTTGTGTCTCCCCATCTGCATTTCTGTGGATTTGTGCATCTGGTTGATTGAGCAGTGTGTGTGTAAGTGTGTGCATATGTTGTAACTGTGGCTGAGTCTGGGTTTGTCCATGTCTAAGTATATCTAGTGTTGTATGGAAACTTTCCCAGTGTCTGTGTTTACTCCTGCTGGGCAGTTCCCCAGCTGAGTTTGTGGTCAAATGTGAATAAGGCGAATATGCGCCTGTTTTCCTGCATCGGCTAACTTTGGAACACTTGAGGTAGACGGATGTTTGAACAGTAGTGTAAAAACTGGACTGGTCTGTTTTTTTGCGGTCGAGAAATAAATGGGCCACACTAGATGGAGTCAGCGTATTCAGTGCGGTGGTTGTGTGCCTTTTGAAAACTGTAAAAGCTGGTGTTTGGCATCAGTTTCACCTGCTATGCTTGACCGAGTGCATGACAGTAACTCTGGAAGGGAACTGTGTCATTGAATAATAAGAGTTGAAAAGCACAAGGCACAGAACTTGTTCTTGCGAGGTAATAAATACAAGGCAAAACTCGGTGGAAAAGAAGCGAGTGAACAATCGTACAATGCAAAATCTTTATTTGTCAGGGTTGTAACAGATGAGTATCTGATGCTTTATAGCTGCACAAATCAAAAATACCAAGTTGCATCCTTTATTGAACTTTAACAGTTTTCAAAACAGCAGTGTGCATACAGCTGCAAACTGGTGAGCAGATGTTTCTTCTCATCCTTTGATCGACGTGGAACTAAATAACTCCTACATGCTCATCTTTACGGCTCCATTCATTCCACCTTTTCTACGTTCCTCTCTCAAGCACCGTTTTGAAGTACTAACATTTCTGAGTGAAATCTCAATGAAAGGATTAAATTCCACTTGAGCTCTGTTAGGAAAAGCTGTAGATTACCCTCTCCATTGTGTAGTTTTCTTTTTTGTTTAATAGTGCACACAATTCACGTTTATTTCCACTGTGACTTAATGCATCTGGCTTATTCGGCGCGCATAATTTAACGAAAGGGGGGTAACAATCCATATAGGATGTCACGCTCATATAGTCTTTTTGACATGTTGCTATAAAATCCCCCCAAAGCACGAAAAGAGAAAACTGACTTTTTCTTACATCCTAAAACAATACGAAAGTCATCCATCACTGTACATCCAAAAACATAAATTTTAATTTTGCTCATGTTCCTGTAAGCTTGAACACAGTCTGATTCAACAAACAAGGATGAGAATGTGTATTTCACATAACTTGAAACCATCCGGCACATATTAATAGCTGCTTCCTGGGGGATGTGTCTTTGAGATGCAGAAAGAGAAAAGTTAAGACAAAGATTGACTGACTGTTTGAAAGATAAAACCATGTAAAGTAAAACAGAATAAGAGATAAAAAGAAAAAAAGGAAACTCCAGTTTTTGTTGGTTGCTATAAAGTTTGCATATTACTGTTTGAAACTTCTGTTTATGCTACAAAAAAGAGGTGCTTCTGTGGTTACCAAAGAGTACATGGACATGTTGTGAAGTAGATGAGGTAACACAATGAAAAGGAAATCCTAATTTGGCAAGATGTGTATTTGTCATGGTCCTGGGTCGTGCGACCCAGTGTTTTGTGTTTAGTCTATTTTGATGTTTATTGATTGTTTAGGTTCATTAAGTTAGTCCAGCCATCTGTATATACCACCCTTGCATTACGTCTCCCTTGCCCTTCGTGTGTTCATGTCTGTGTGTCTTGTACTGTCAAGTTCATGCTGTCAGTTATGTCACCTCCCCCTGTACTACGTCTCCCCGGTTCATGTCTCATGTTTCCTGTTTTACTTTGAAGGCCTGCATTCACTGTCAGTGTATTCAGTTTCACTCCTCCTGTCCTGTCGTTAAGTTCATGTGTGTCAGCTGCGTTCCCATGTGTGGCCACTTCCCCTGATCATTCCTCATGTGTATTTAGTCTCTGTGTTTCATGTAGTCTGCGTTGCGTCGTCTGTGTTCCCACCCTCCATGTTTCCATGCCCGGTCTGTTGTAGTCATAGCCTTACCTTAGTTCATTCCCAGTTTAGGTTTCTGTTTAGTTATTGCTTTTGAGCTGCCCTTATTCTTGTTTGTTTCTCTTGCGTTACCAGCCACAATAAAAGGCTCGCTTTTGTTTAAAGTTTACTCCCGTGTCACTCGTGTCTGCACCTGAGTCCTCCACGCACTCTCCACACGGTCTGCCCCGGCGGTCCGTGACAGTATTAGGATATTTGCTTAAGTCTCATAAAACAAGACTGAAATAACTAGTGTTATGCAGATCCTTATTTTTAATGAAACAACCAGCTCCTTAGACCAGACACAGACTTGTGTCATTTGTAACACATGAATGCAAATTTGAAACTTTGGGTTTTCTCACTTTGCTTATCTCTCTCCCACCAGCCGCTTACAGGAAATTGTTTTTTTTTTTTTCATACTGTTGACAAGCGCTTGAGCACAGAGGCTCACCGGATTGTTGCGGTAGGTTGTTTACACTGCAATAGAAATGGTCTGCTTTGAAAAACTTTTAAAAGCAAGCAAATGTACAAGCGGTTTAATTTACAAGACGGTTCAAATGACAAGAAGTAAACATGATAATTGGTCTTTATGAAGTTCTGCTCGGTGGAGATACATCACAAGAAAGCTTGTAAACTGTTACCACATCCCATATCTTTCACAAAGGCTATGACAGACATGATATGTCTTAGCTTGTCATTTTGGATATCTTATAATATAAATATCTTTAATGCTGTTAACCTCATGTAACCGCATGTAAACCTTGTAGGTTTTAATAAGAAATCAGATTTTGTCCTGTCCAAGTTCTCTTTTGAGGTGTAACTGATCCCCCACTGATGGGATCAGCGTGATGCTGTATAAATAATTATACATATAATATAATAAATTTCCCCTGTTTTTTTTCTTTTTTGCAAACAAACACACATTCATTGCCAAACAAACACACACACACAAACAGAGTGAACAAATGCCCTCCCTGTGCGCTCCCAAAGAACTGCTGCAAACAGAGATTAGAGAAAACACATCAATTCATGTGCCAGTGCTCTTTATTTACTCTCGGGCTTGGGTTTGGGGTGATAGGGACTGCAAACACTCTGTCCTAGCTTTCGACTACTGAACTAGCCATACAACAGTTGAGGTTTCTTTCTCAGTAAGCACTGCACTGATTCCTGTATAATTACACTCATTAGAGGACCGCAGCCTGGACTTTACATAATCAACATTGATGTGCTGGGCACAAAGACATGGACCTCAGGCCCGTTCTGTAGTTGCAGTAATGACAATACAGTCATCATGACAGTAATGATACTTTGATGATGCCAATTATACAAGAGACTTTGTTCTGTCTTTACCAATCTCTCCTCACTCTTTCCATGTGTTTCTTTCTGCCTCCCTGGCACCACTGACCTCTATAATAAATGCTCTGTGCTTTAGTTGATTGTCAGGAGGATTTTGATCCTTCCCCATCTGAAATGCATCAGACAGGGAAATAGATTATCCCCTTCTGCAGTCATTTTGCTTACAGTCCTTGCTGTCAGGATTGCTTTATGCAAGAAATCTGGGCTATTGATATTTTGTATCCAATTATTTAGACAGGAGTCTTTTTCTTCTACTTCATTTCCTTTTATTTTTTTAATCTCCTCTTACCCAGTGAATGCACGACATCTCCGCATATGTGTGTGTGTGTTGTAGCTGCTTTAATGCTTGTTAGCTTGATTAGATTATTTTCATTTTTTTTTCAGTTGTGTTTGTTGCGTTGCTAAGATGAGTCCATGTGGTTTTGACAGCAGATTCAATATATATTTTATAAATTTTAAATGCTTGTGTTTAGTTTGCAATTTCTGCATGTTTGATGAATTGCTGCCCTTTACTAAAAAAAAAAAACTGAGGTCAGCATATGTTTGTGTTTGTGTGTGCAACTGTACACATGCATGGTTTGTGTATAGCCATGCCTGTACATGCATGTCTGTCTCATGGCAGTTTGAACTGGATGTGGAACATGTAACTTGCATGCAAATCTCTGCTTCCAATTGGCTTCACTTGTTGTCAGTATTCCCCTCTCATCAGGGTGATTTAAGAGCTGCTAACTGCCATGCAGTGTTTGCGCCGGTCCATCTGGAAGCCAGTTTCTGCCTGAACCAGAATGCCCCCATGCCAACTGGCCACAGAGGATGGGTGGGGGAGCTGTCTGAGGTGGGCCAGTGGCTGGTTTAAGCTGGGGAAAGTGCAACAGTATTTCAGGATCAGCGAGCAGCGGACGTAAGATCGTAAATAGAGTTTTTATTGCTGAGCTGCTATGCTGGGTGAGCCTCAGTCTTTCAGCAAGATCGTAGCAGTGATTGATGTTTCCAATGTGCCGAGGGAGGAGGCTGTGCAGCGTGGGGGTGCATCAGACAGCGGAAACGGCGGACATGGCAAGGCTGGCAGAGCCTCCTGCCCTCCCTCATTTCCCCAGGGTTACCCCCTGACAATCTCCTGTCCTGTGTCAGCCTACAGATCTCTGTGTGGACACGGCATGGACTCTTGTCTCACACAGCTTCTACCTTGAGCTGGAAGTGTCTTTAAAGTCACTGCAGGATATTCAGTACAAACAGACTCACATACTCACTGTTGAAAAAGCTGGAGAAACCTTTTGGTCCTGGTGCTGCTGTTCATGAAAGTAGCTGGTTCTGTCCATTGTCCTGTATCATAACATTGACAGAGAAGTAAGGGACACCGGTGAGTGTTGTTAGAAGTGAATTCCTTGAACAACCCTGTATGTACTTAAAAGCACGAGACAATCTGCAGCTCTGTTTTTCCAAATATAGATGCACTGAAAAGCTTAAGAGCATGCAGCCTAGAGATTCCGGGTTTCTTCTTCTATTTTAGTAACAGAACAAAGCTGACTGAATTAGCTGTGAAAATCTGTGTAAGATCAAAATTACGCAGTTAAATGAAAATCTCACTTTTATAACATACACAGAGAATTTCAAATATTTCTAAATAAAAAAAACTGTCTTACGTACATCAGTCTTACGTGTGTCAAATCCCTATATAAAGGTTTTCTTCATAGCTGTATAACCAGATGACTCATGTTCAAAATGTAGATAGTGTAGCAGGTAGAAATACGTTCCTTCTGTGAGCTTGGCCATTTTTATGTGTCATGCTACATACATTTCCACTGAAGCTCTAAAGTTAACTTTATTCACATAAAATAAAAAATAATTTTTAACATACAGATCTGTGCTACACTGGTCTCTATGGTAACAGTCATGCCTGCATGATCTGAAAGCATGGTCTGCATAAGGTCACAATCTACCTTTGCAGAATTGTCCGGCTGAAAAAAAATAAATGTATATATGAATGTTAGGATTCTTTAATGGTCTGTAAGGAAATATCTTTTGCAAGGGTGCAATATGCTCTCTATGTGTTCTGCATGTCTTCACTAAGGTTCTTGTTTTTACAACCTTGCTAATTTAGGGTGACTAGTTGAGTTGTCTGGCAGGAGTGAGAAGGTTGCGTGGTTAAGGACTACAGAGATTTTTTTTCATTCAGTGCCAGAGAGCAGCATTGCTCAAAGCTTTTGAGAAAACATCTGATGGAGCCTCTTGAGTGCTCCCAGATTGGCAATGTGAATAGCAGCTTTCATGGAGGCTGCTTGCTCTAATGTGTTTTTGAGTACTGTGTGTGTGTGTGTGTGTGTGTTTGCTCACATTTGTGTGTCCTTGTGTGAGCATTTTCTCTTAATGCTTGTATGTACGTATGTGTCATAGGTTCAACTTTACTCTCTGCGTATGTGTGTTTGGTGCATGTGTTTGAGCAGTTTGGTTGTTTACATAAATAACTTGAGGCGGAGGCAAAAAAGCCAGCAGCAGAAATGCACAGCTGGGTGTGTTTCAGGGACATTTTACAGTGGTGATGGCTCAATCCTTCACAGAGCTACAGTAGAGCTACCTTTTCATTTATTTATGTGGAGTGGATGCATATGAAACAAATAGCTCTTATTTTCAACTGCTTTCTTCGGAGAATCTTAATTGTCTCTTTCAATATTTTTGGCCTGCTTATCTTCAGCAGACACATTTACAGAAGTCTCTTTATCCATTTGTACATAGTTCTGGTAAATAAAGTGTTTAATATCCCATATACTTCTATATTTCCTAAAGCTGCTGATGTTGAAGAAATACTGTAGGTTGTATAGTTTATAGTTTTTTCCCCCTATATGCACCTGTTTGTTCCATGCACAGTTACTTGAAGATCCTGCATAGAGGCGGCATGGTTTCCACTGCAGCATTTTGGCTTGCAGGGGGGGACAGATAGCACTCTGCCATGGAGTCATCCTAAGTGAAATAGCTTGACATAGGAGCCTTACTGTTCCTCTGAGAGTCACACTGCAGCACTCTGTCTCCCCCAAGTGGTACTTCCTTGCACCCCGGACCTCCACCATATGAACAACAGCTGACAGTGTGATCATGCTTGCACTTGTGCCCAGCATTTCTTTTCACACTTTCCTAATCTCTTCATAAATGTCCAAATAAACATCCAGATGAACAGCATCATCTTTTTGGGCTCTTCATAAATGTTTTTTGTTTTTATACACGTGTCACTGTTCAGAGGGTATTTGATTCCACACACTCCTTGACACTTTAGGAATCAAGGGTATTTTTGCAGTTGTCCTCTGCAGCTATCAGGTTTTAAGAGGGTTTTCCTTGCTGGATGGGCCAGGCCAGACCAGACTGTGATAAGTTATTCCATAATGTTTTACACATCTTCTCTAGCCTTCCTCAGAAAGAAAAGGAGGATCCAATGTTTCCTTGGGTTTTGTGTGTATGTAATTGCTAGCCTCTAAGGGTACTTTCTTCCAGTTTGTATTAAACATCTTCTCCATCTTGCTCTTTTCTTCTACCACAGGTATGAAACGTCCGTTCAGCCCGTCGTTGCTGCCAACAATCGAGCTGGACAAAAGGACGGGCAGCACTGAGCTGGTAGTGCAAATGGACAGCGAGCTTTCCTGCAGCATAGGGGATGAGGGCGTACGACCAGATGAGCAATCACCAGGGGGCGCCTTGCATTCTACGCTCTGCAGACCAAAAAGGGAGAGGAAGCAACGAAGCTACACATTGTGTGATGTGTGCAACATACAGCTGAATTCAGCTGTACAGGCCCAGATTCACTACAATGGCAAATCCCACCAAAAGAGACTCAAGCAAGTCAGCAATGGCAAGATACCAAACAACGCAGGTAGGTCTTAAGCGCTGCTTGACTGACCATTTGTTTAAAGTTGCAAAATAAGATATACATGCAGAAAAGTGGATAAAGTCTTTAACTGGATTTTTATAACAGTGTCCAGCACAAGGGTCATGCAGCTTAACAGAATCCCACACACTGTTCACAGCACACTGTCACAAGTTCCTCGTGCCATTCCTCTGTATTTGTGTTGAATAGAAGTTAAACAAATTGGATTCTATTTGGTGAAATGTGTTCAGACACAGCCTTGGGCTGAAGACACAAACACACGCACGGACACAGTAGCATACAAGTAGAGCAGAGCTGAGTGAAGTTAGAAAACAAGAAGCTAATTAAGTGCTGCTTGTGTTTGATGGTTGTGTTCCTGGAAGTGAGGCGGCTGGAGTGAAGTTGGACATTTTTTCATTCTAGTCACAGTCTTGTTTAGAGCTCTGCTGCAGGGAAATCAGTCTCTCAGTTAAATTTGACGTGTTCACACTTTCATTCGCTTCTTTGCTCTGTCTCCAGCCTTGGCAAAAGACGTACATGCGACCAAAACATGTATGCAGACTCATTTATCTCAATAAAAAGAAAATACACAGGGCATTGTGCAAAAGTCTGTCACCTTCGTTTCTTTATAATTTGCCAGGAAAATAGGAAATAGGTTTATTTATTTATTAAAAACATGGAAATAAGAATGGAAATGCAGTATTAATGTGGAAAAAAAAGAGTTGGTACAATGCTTAGAGACTTGAACATCAATATTTGGTATGAGTACATTTATTCTTCAATACAAGCCGAACTCTCTTAGGAAAGGTTTCTTTTAATTTCTTTAAGTAATCTCCAGGAATAGTTCTCCAGGATCCATGGGATGAAATTAGATTCATATTTACTTTTGACAAGATCCCCATCATCATTCGCTGAAACGAAGCCCCGCATTATGACAGAGCCTCTACTGTGCAGATGGCTGTAGATGCTCTTGTATAATTTGGCCTACCTCAGTCTTTTCTCCCAGTGTCCTTTCCTTAAGAATGACTTCTTGACAGACACACTTAAACTGAGGATGTTTCTGATCAGACTTCAGCAAACAGTAGATGAATCAACTAAAGGGCCAAGTGCATCTCTCCGATCCTCTTTCAGCTGATCTTTACTTAACTATGTTTAAGGAAAGGACTTTCAGATACTGTTTTATCAGCTATAGATAGTTTTTTTTTTTTAACCCTTCACTTGTCCAGTTTACTCAAATTCCTTAAGGATACACTGTTCACCATGCCAAGATATGGAAGGTTTTTGACTCTCTTTGCAAATCACCTTGTTAGTGCAAAATTACAATTTTATCTTAGTCAAACTGTGTTATCTTTGGCATTTTTCATAGATTCAGTCTAAAAAAACGAGAACAAGTTATGTATTTTTGCAAAAGGTTCCTACGAACAAAGTGCCTATAGATCTAATTCAAAATTGTGAATTTGCTAAGTTGGCTATTATGTCCGATGAATCCCTTGAATTAGGTGCCCTTTTTATGCTAGAATAATAGGTCTAAGGGGCCAAATGAGTAGAGTTAAAAGTACTGAAAAATCCGCCAATGTCAAAAGAAAAACTTTATAAGATCACTTGGAAGAAAAATGTAAAGAACAGAGGGGTGACTCAAAACTTTTTCTTAGTACTATGAGTTTAACAAAGTTTTGAAACCCAGTTCAAACACAGACTGGCACATCCTTTAGGTGGTTTACATGTAGCAACATGTTAATCATATGAGACAGAAGTCACATTTGTATTCGTGTTGCAAACAGGGAGAACGTTGTGATTATACTTGAGCAAAGCTGGTTTCTGTGCTGGAAGTCTGTCACTGTCCTCAAACAGGTGCAATAGATGATGTGTTTAGATGTGTTTGCATTTGAGCAGGTGTGATTTTGTCACACAAATCAGCATTTGCAAAATTAAGATATGATTACGGTTAGATTTTTCTGAGGAGGAAGAGTAACCTTATCCGAAGAGAGCTCTTTAACAGGTTAAATGTCAAACCCTGAAATGACTCAAGGGGTGTTAAACAGTTTAATCTCCAAGACAGCTGAGGGGCTGTATGCAAATTGCAGATATTCTCAGATGAGACACTGCTCCACCAATAGACCAAAGTGTCATAGCGTCTATTTTTAAACATCTCCCTTCATTACAGCTAAATCATTCTTAAAAATGTTCTGCAAAAGAAAGAAAGAAAGAAAGAAAACGGGATGCCATTAAGCATTTTTTTCCTGCTTAAGCACCCCTTAGCTGATGTTTGAAAGAGCTATCTGTAAAACCCATTAGTGCTCAGCGATGGGAATAACGGCGTTACTAACGGCGTTACTTTTTTCAGTAACGAGTAATCTAACTAATTACTATTTCTATCGTTACAACGCAGTTGCCATTACTAACAAGAAAATGCAGTGCGGTCGCGCTACTATTTTTCAACAAACAGACGGTTGAAGCTGTCTTCACCTTACCGCACATAAGTAATCTGGGTGCTACAGCTTTAAGCAGCTTCGCGCGCTCCCGTGGACACTTTCTGGCAGATGATCACTTTTTGGCACAACACCTGGAGCTAAGAAGGCAAAACAATCACATGAGTGCTGCTGTTTAACTGAGGAAGGATAAAGTAGTCGTGGTAAGCCAATCACATGACCACTTAAAGACAAAGCAACAAGGTGATATATACCAGTGAAAATTGTGTTGATAGGCCACGTAAAACCAGAGTCATGATAAACAATATATACGTGTGTTTTTTCCTGAATAGTTTTGTCACGTTTACTGTCTAAGGACAGCGCTAGCAAGCGCTCTCTGCTTATGACTAAAAAATTTAAAAAACAAAACAAAAAAACAGCCATTTCGTGTTGGTGGAAAAATGCACCATGTCGACCAATCAAAAAAATGATATGGCGACATGACCTTTGGTTGTTTAAGAAGAGGGGGAAGCTTTAGAAGTGATGGCGAGAGAGAGAGAGAGAAAGAAAGACAGCAGAAAAAGAGAGAGAGCGAGTTTTGAGATATGAGAGATTTGTGACGTTTAGCATGTTTGGAGTGTGTGTTGTCTTGTGTAGTTAGTGTGCAGTGTTGTGGATAGTTTTGTGTTGTGTGTCAGAACAATGAGGCGACTGCTGTCTCCAGGTAGAAACAGGAGTGATACACCTGCTGTCAGACCTGCAGGTATTAGGCTGTGATGTTCTCCTTTATAGTGGACAGAAATTATTTTTTTTATTTTGGAGTGACACAAATAATTTGTGTGGCATCATATTGAATGCAGAACAGCTGATTGTTCTGTAAATAGTTTGAAATGGTTATTTAAAAAATCAAGGTAAAAGGTAAATGGATGCAAATAACTTTGTTGTTTGCAAAACTTGTGCATAGGATTTTAAAATTAACAATTTATATTTGCACTTAAAGTTATGAAATATGATTCAAAAAACATGTTTGTGGTTGTTACAGTAAAAAATATAACTTTTTCTAATCGGATTTTATGTTTTTGCCTGATTTTAGATCAATTGTGTTAATACAGTATGTCAAAATGAAAACATAACTGTAAATTCAGACACGTGAGGTTGTGCTGAAAAGGATGATACTAAACAAGGCAAAGTAAATAGTTTTTAAAGGTGAAATGTGGAGGGAAAATCAAAAGTAGTTAAAAATGGCCAATTATACCCTGGACCCCAGAGGGTTAAACTTTTGTTTTTTAAAGTAACGCAATAGTTACTTTTCAAGTAATTAATTACTTTTAGAATCTTGTAACTCAGTTACTAACTCAGTTATTTTTTTGAAGAAGTAACTAGTAACTATAATTAATTACTTTTTCAAAGTAACTTGCCCAACACTGTCAGTGCTACACTGGAACCCTTGCAAAATAAAATGTGCGTAAGTTGAAATAATAAGTAAAAGTAATCAACATTAAATCATAGCAATCATAGCAAAAAAATCCAATATGACAGTGGGTTTCCCCAAATTAATCAGCCTTTATCTTTTAGAAAACAATCTGTATATTTCGGTATTTAATGATAAAGTAGCTTCTTAAAATAACATTTAACGTAATTGTTTTCTTTTTTAAGGCAGTAGAGATGGACAGGAAATGAGTGCAGGGGAATAATATGCAGCAAAGGTCCAGCCAGCTGAGAGCTGAACCAAGCACTCAGCTGCTAAGGGCCCATGCGCCATCCTAAACTGTCTGATCAAAAAAGCGTACATAATTTTGGTATTACTTTTCTACAGAGAGGAAGAAACTTTAATTTGGGAATAGTCTGACATTATTTGAGGCTATTTTATTACCTCTGATTATTACTGCACTTTGTTTTTTAATCGGTTTAAGAAATTGGAAAGTACACAGTTAATATGCAAGGTGACTTGAATAATTACACATTTTCTCTTTTTTTTTGTAACTAATGTGAAAAGTAAAATCTTTCAAACCCAGAAAATATTTCACTGTTCTTTTTTTTTTTTGTTAATAATCACACTCTATCTTAAAGCCTTATGCTGGCTAACCAGTAGCCCTGAGTCTTCAGAGCTTCATGTAGAAGTCCTTGTAAAAGATAAATGACTCATACACTTCCAGAGATATTGATTAGATTAGATTAGATTAGATTAGATTAGATTAGATTAGATTAGATTAGATTAGATAGAACTTTATTAATCCCTCGGGTGGGTTCCTCTGGGAAATTCGATTTTCAAAAAAGCACAGCACTGACAGAAGTTACAGAGCTACAGAATATTATATATACATATATATATATATATATATATATATATATACACACACACACACACACACACACACACACACACACACACACACACACACACACACACACATATATATAAATACAGAGACAATATAAATAAAATATACGAAGGGGATAAATAGAATAAATAGGAATAAAACATAAAAATACAAGTGAATTGCACATGAATTGCACATTTCAAGTATGAATTTGCAGTATTGAACTGCAGTTCAAGTAACCACACCATAATTCAGCGATCACATAATATCCTTCAGGGATTTTTCCAAACATGTTTTAAAATTGTATCCAGTTTAATGTAAAATAGTTCTTCATAAATACTGCGTATGAATCAGATTTGGTTTAACCGAGTCAGTTCCACGTTGCTGCAAATACGTCTGGAGACTGAAGCTAATTTGTAGTCATGTGTTGTTTTTGAAGCTCTAAAATATATTTACACAAAGCAGCACTTAATTGCCCTAAATGGCTAAAAAGCTTGCAGGAAATATAAAAAAAAGTTGGTATAGGTGCAAAATCATACTTTAATTTTTGTTCATAAAAGTTTGCCATCTCAGAACTAATTGTTTTAATAGCAAGCCATAAAAAGCCATATTACAAACTGGTTTTTGTCCTCTGGGCTTTAGAAAAGTGTGATCTTCTGTCTTATTATCAGCACACATTTACCAAGGCAGAATCAGTGATTGTATGGAGGGGTGTCGGGGGGCAACATATGGTGCTATCCAGACTACGTCTTTTCCGCATGCATAAGAACAGCACGGCTCTGTCTAGGCTCTAAACCAGCATACCTGGAGCCTGGACTCACATATCAAAATAATTTAACAAATTTTGAAATAATCAACCAAGAGTCGGAGAACAGATGTACAAATGTGAGGAATAAAATAAACGAAAACTTTTTTGACAGTTACTTTACAGATAAATGTGTGTCTTTAGTTTGGATCTATTTTTATTAAAAGGGGATACATTCTCCCTTACATGAACAACAGACTGCAAGTCACATGTCGGCTGTCAGCTTAGGTCTTTGCTGTGCGCTGAAGTGCAACTTTTATCATAAGACATGCTGTAATGCAAAGTGTTTGATCATTTGGTCTTTGATGCCACCAGCTTTTTAAGGTTAGAGACAGCTGTCCAGCAAGCATCGAGCACACCTGATAAATTCTACAGTAGTATGCACCCAACACTTTATCGTACACACAAGAAGCTACATGTTGTTTACTTTAAATTCCCAGTTTTGGTACACTGGTGCATGTGATTCATACACACACACACACATATATAGTTTGTGACTCTGTGGCTGTGTGTTTATGTGTTGTTTTAGGTGTTGTGTGTATTAGTCAAACAGCATGCTGAATTGTTGTGGTGTGCAGATTCTCTCTGACATGCAGTCACAATCACGCAGCCTTATCTCTGCTCACCTTCTGCTGACTCCCCGAGGCAGCCAGCTCTGCTGCGTCCTCAGCTCCAGCACAGCTATGCTGCGTTTCTGTGTGTCTGTGTATGTATGTGCACATCCTCCTCATCTAGTTCAGATATTTTTAGATTTCTTAAATGTTACACAGTCTGTAACTCAGAGTGTGGAAATATAAAAAAGAGGCTTTGACGCTCCTGATTCTGTCAGTCTGCATATGTACAGTATCTGTGTTTGGTGTAGATGTTTATAGGTTTATTGCATAGATAAAGAATATAATATTTAAATAAGAGTGTATGTAAGTGTGTGTGTCTTTGTCTGTGTGTTACTTGCAGCGAATCTTCTCCATGTCGGCGTGTATTTCCCTCCCTCCATGCTTCACTGAGCTGACATGAGTCCAAGCTCTCTTTTTTCTCCTTCCTGTCTCCCCTCCTACCTCTTTTTTCTTCCTCTCCCTTTCTCTGGCATGGATGCTGGACATGTGGGGCAGCTAGTTATACTGAAAGATGAATGTGCCAGTGATTAAGAGAGTCCTCTCTGTTATCATGGGCAATAATATGTAGAGAAGCTTGCTGACAGGGCTGAATGAAGAGAAATAGTCCAGATGTTTGGGTGACAATGGGAGTTCAGGTGCAAATTTATGCGCTTTAGTGTTCATTTTTATGGAAATGTTCCATAATGATATTAAAAATTCATAGCGAATACTCATGTGTTTGTTTTGAGATTGAAGAATTACTTTACTGAAGATGAAATAAAGTAAACAGCTCAACAAGAAGTGAACTTTTTAAACTCAATATTTTTTAGATGTCATGGCTCTTTTATGACTCCTAATGCTGGCTATATTTCATTCTGTCTATAGAGAAAAACGGCTACAATGCTTGCAATATTTCAATGCCACAGAGAGTTTTTTAGTCAAAAGTACTCTTGGTGGATACATATTTTACACATATTGATGCATGTATGGAAAATATTACTACTACTACAACTAAGGCTGCATTTCTAAGTCAAGCAAGGTGAAGCTTGTTTCATCATTTCAAGAAAATTTAGCCAGATTGTCACGTAAGCCAAATCTTTTTTAAAAGTAAAAGTACAAGACAAAAGTCCAGCTAACAAATGTAACACATATTCTTTACATCAAATCACGTTAAATATTTAAGGTGCAGATGTGTAGGAGGTTTACCTCTGCTTGATCCATATCATATGCTTGCTATGAACCTGTATTGAGTGCATATATGTGTAGAAAGAAGCTTGTTGACAATAACCTGTTAAAAATATAATTATGACCTCTAACTTTTCCTACATCCCTTCCTTTACAAGTCTATACTATAACTGTATTTTTTGTTTGCTTATGAATTTGCTATTGCAACAATTCCCTGTTATACGCCTCAACGCTTTGACAATAAAGGCTCAGACAGCATATCATGTTGCAGAAATTAAAGTTGCAACAAAACATAATCTGGTCAACACAACATTAGTAGTCCAAACTAGCTTTACGCTTCTATTTAAATTGAATAGCAATAGTTCTGTGAAGTCAATAAAAACAAATGAAGTTGAATGTTTTGTAAAGGCCAAACAAAAGCTATTGCAAATCTTCATAATTCTCCCACAATCTGAAGTTACTGCAGAACCAGTTATAAGTCCATCGGGTCTTTGACTGCTGAGATGACTGGCATGAAAACAATATAGAATTATGACTTTTATCTTTTCAGGGTTTGGTTAATAGTATTTTAATATGGGGTTTAACGTTCAATGCAGTAGTCTAATAATTAAATATCGGTGAAATGTCTGGCTTGATTAGTGACTACCATCAATCCAGATGTCAGGTTTGCAGCTTTAATTACTGCTTAAACTGGAATAGTGTTTATGTTTGCTGCTGACAACCATGACTGTGTATGATCTATTTTATTACAGGCCTCAGTGATGCATGTAAATGTGTTTTTTTAACTTCAATGTTTTGTTGCATGTGTGTATGTTAGCATGCATAACCATGTGTGCATGCATGTATAAAGCAAATTTCTACTTTGTTTCTCCTCCACTGCTAAGTAGGGAGGCCTCAGATCAACCAGTCCTTAGAGGGAGAAAGGTCCTTAATCCTTTATGCTGTAATTAGTATTGGTATTAATTTCGGCCAAGGACATGCATCAATGTAAGGAGTCAGTCAATTAAAACTTACCCCGCCCCCAAACTTAACTCATTCACTGCCAGCCATTGGCAGTGAATGAGTTAAACCCATTGACTCATTCACTGCCATTGACGGCTATAGACGTCAATGGCAGTGAATGAGTTAAATGCCTCACGCGCATGCACACACACATACTTCCTTGTACTCCCTCGTTTACTTGCAGACCCCCCTCTTTTTCCAGAGCGAATGATGAAATCCTGTTAGAAGGGTCCAGAGGGGGGGATCAGGACTGTGGACAGCACCCTGTCCTGATGTGACCTAGCAAAGCCTGTGGATCCGAAAATCATTCTGACAACACGATGTTCGGCTGTGTGTGGTTGTTTGTGTTTTCTGTTAATCTTCCTTAGCATTGTGAGGCAGCATGAATGTGTCCTACGGATACATCCTCCATGAGACAGAAACCACGCATGATAGAATTAGCATTTGTGTGTGCGTGTGCCTGTGTGTGTATGTGAGGGGTTTTTTTTCTAGTTGTCCTTATCTTATTTGCTTTGATATGTGAACATTTTTGCAGTGTGTGTGTGCGTGTTAGTTTATGTTTGTGTTAGTGTGAGCCTCCTTTTCATGGTTAGACTCTTCATCGCGGTCTCTGTCTGACTCTATCTCTCCGGCTCTGTTTTTAAAAAGCGTGAGGAATTGGATTAAAGGCAAGGATTTTCTGCATGAATGCATTTGCACATCTGCATTTTATTTTTGCGCTGCCTTGCAATTTCGCTATTTTTTCCCCCCTCAACAGACTAAAATTACTTCACTCTCTTTATACATGCCTTTGGACATACATGTACAGACGTTGTTGGTGTGTGGTGTTTATGTAGGGACCGCAGTGTCTACTCTGATCCTTGTACATGGTTGATGTTGCTGCTGGGTTGTTTCTGTGTCTAATTCCAGGAAGCACTTGCTTCAGCTAATGTCATTTCACAGTTCAAGCAAACATTAAAACCTCTCCAGAGAGTATTGTCTGTAACAAAACAAAAAATTATTTGAATAAACAAGAATATCCATCCATCCATCCATCCATCCATCTTCATCCGCTTTGTCCGGGGCCGGGTCGCGGGGGCAGCAGCCTAAGCAAAGAGGCCCAGACCTCCCTCTCCCCAGCCACCTCCTCCAGCTTGTCCGGGGGAATACCAAGGCGTTCCCGGGCCAGCCGAGAGATATAATCTCTCCAGCGTGTCCTGGGTCTGCCCCGGGGCCTCCTCCCGGTGGGACATGCCTGGAACACCTCACCCAGGAGGCGCCCAGGGGGCATCCTTGTCAGATGCCCGAACCACCTCAGCTGGCTCCTTTCGATGTGGAGCAGCAGCTGCTCTACTCTGAGCCCCTCCCGGATGGCCGAACTTCTCACCCTATCTCTAAGGGAGAGGCCAGCCACCCTTCGGATGAAGCTCATTTCTGCCGCTTGTATCCGCGATCTCGTTCTTTCGGTCACTACCCACAGCTCGTGGCCATAGGTGAGGGTAGGGACGTAGATCGACCGGTAAATTGAGAGCTTCGCTTTTACACTCAGCTCCCTCTTCACCACGACGGACCGGTGCAGCGTCCGCATTACTGCAGCTGCAGCCCCAATCCGTCTGTCGATCTCCGGCTCCCTTCTCCCATCACTCGCGAACAAGACCCCGAGATACTTGAACTCCTCCACTTGTGGCAGGAACTCATCCCCGACCCGGAGTGGGCACTCCACCCTTTTCCGGCTGAGAACCATGGCCTCAGATTTGGAGGTGCTGATCCTCATTCCCGCTGCTTCACACTCGGCTGCGAACCGTTCCAGTGCGAGCTGGAGGCCTTCACCCGATGAAGCCAACAGAACCACATCATCTGCAAAAATCAGAGATGAGATTCTGAGGCCACCAAAGCGAAAGCCCTCCGCCACTTGGCTGCGCCTAGAAATCCTGTCCATAAAAATTATGAACAGAACCGGAGACAAAGGGCAGCCCTGGCGAAGCCCATCACCCACCGGGAACGAGTCCGACTTATTGCCGGCAATGCGAACCAAGCTCTTGCAACGGTTGTATAGGGATCGAATGGCCCGTAGCAATGGGCCAGACACCCCATATTCCCGCAACACCTCCCACAGGACACCCCGAGGGACACGGTCGAATGCCTTCTCCAAGTCCACAAAACACATGTAGACTGGTTGGGCAAACTCCCATGCACCCTCAAGTATCCTGGAGAGGATAAAGAGCTGGTCCAGTGTTCCGCGACCAGGACGAAAACCGCATTGTTCCTCCTGTATCCGAGGTTCGACTAACGGACGAAACAAGAATATGTAAAGTACAAATCACTGATAAGCTACAAGGATATATTTATATAGAAAGGGACTTATTTTATAAGCATATCCACAGTTTATCTAAAACACTGTCTTCCATGTCCTTTTTTTTCCTGGTGTGGGTGTTTAAATCTCCTGAAATGTGA
Source organism: Mchenga conophoros (assembly GCF_057382185.1). Classification (NCBI taxonomy): domain Eukaryota; kingdom Metazoa; phylum Chordata; class Actinopteri; order Cichliformes; family Cichlidae; genus Mchenga; species Mchenga conophoros. Next base: position 31,799,667 of record NC_140529.1, read on the forward strand.
TGTGGCCGTCGAGTCCTGCACTTTGCCATTTTTTCCACTCCACCCCCACATCCCCTGTCCTTCTTTCCCCCTGTTCTCCACTTTGCCCCAGGGTCCAGACCTCTGTGTGACGGCAGTTCAGATTCTGGGAAAAGGTCGACAGGCATACCAGGCTGACACACAGGACCCACTGGAGCAAAAGAAACGTGAGGTGTGGCTCTTACCGGGCCACAGAGAAAGGGTCACGTTTCTCAAATCATCCAATGTCTGTGTTTACCCAGGTTCTGACAGGTTGACTGGCTGTGTCTGCAGAGAAGGCCAAGCGATTCTCGCTATCAGCCCCTATCTGCCCTGTCTGCTACACAGACCCGTACAGCCACAGCTGCCGCAGACATATCTGCTAGATGAGTCGTACCGTTTGCCAGTTTGCTAAATGTCAGAAAATATCAGGCAGTTTTCAACAGTATTTTGTCATTTTGGTCACCTAGCATGACTCTTTTTTGTTTTTCTTATTTATCATTGCCCTCGTTTTGTCTGGCCGTGTGCTTGTTTTTTATTCTCCATTGTCAAACAGAGTTAAACCGCTGGTCTTTTCAGTGTAATATATGTAAGCATATTACAGAGAAATGCTTTTTCCTTCTCCCTGAACATACAGTGAGGAACATCAGACATGTTGTAGATTTTAAGTAAAATCAGGAAATGTACTATACAACCCAGTGAGCTGTCTTTTTTGGACAATTTTGCCCTCTTCCCCCACTGGCTCTTTGCTAAAAGACTCATGAAAGGCTTTCTTTCTGAGCAGAAAGGAGTCCCTTTAACCCCCCCTCATCTCACCTCCACCTTAGCCATCATCTGTTCCCCATCATTACAGGCCTTTGGAAAGGCAAAATTACAGCAGAGTGGCATATTACCAGCTGTATCTAAGGGCAGGAATGGAGGTTAGAGAGGGAAAAGGTAGTCTGGAGTAAAGGGGAAATAGAGATGAGCAGGAGTAATAAGGAAGATGGGGGTTCTAAAAAGGGAAGAATCACATCAGCAAGACTGAGACAGAGAAAAGCTTAGGAAAGAGGCTGACTTGAACAGAGAGAGTGGGTGGTATGTGTGAGAGGCAGACGTAGACAAACACTGTCATTTACAGAGCGAGGCAGAGCTGTCTGCTAATGGACACATGATATATGGCCACAGAAAGTTTGCAGTTCCTCAGAGTTCCCAAAGTTCACATATACCTCCAATTCTTCACAACCAAGCCTTCAGACACCAGAAGCGTCTTTGCAGAAGGTCATTGCATTTTTGTCCAGAGCATTTTATAGTATAATTTGGGGGGAATTGGAGCTAATCTCATGAGAGGCCTCGTGTCACATCGAATGAGAGGAAGCAACTGCAAAGTAGTCTGACAATGTTGGAGCGTTTGCTAGTGCATGGAGCAGTGGAACTCTAGAGACCCTTAGTGTGTCATACATAAAACTGAAGTAGACAAGCTTTTGTAAACAGATGTAAACTAGGCGGAATGAGAGGAAAGTGAGGGTGAGGGGAGGGCATGTAGCACACACGCGGTCATAAACGCATATCTTTTTGCCTGTTTCATATCGCATCTGCATACAGTAACATCTTAGCATTGTTATTTTACGAAAATTAATAACTGTCATCAGATACAACATATTAATGCATCAATATACTACCTGCAGAGTAGCAGTCTTTTCTAATTTCTGTAAGACTTTATGCTGATTGCAAAGTTGGACTTTTAAGGAAACAAAAATGTAGAACTCAGTTCTTATTTTTCATTCTCAGAATTGCATTTTGTTTGCAGTCTGTATAAGATGTGATGCATGATTTGTCATGTTTAAATTTACCACAAAAGTTCTCAAATTTAAAACGGGTACAGGGGGGGTAGACTAAATACTTTTTTTGTTGAAAAAAGTAATATTTGGTTTAAAAAAAATTCCCCTCAACTGTTTTGTTGCTCCACCATTACTGCCTGACTTCTCAATTTACCTGCAGGTCTGTATGTATGCCAGTTTTATGCAAATAATCCTAGTTCCCTCATAGCATGGCCAAAGCAGACTACTACAGCTCCTTCTGACAAACACACACATACACGCACACACACCATGCCATTTAGAGAGCGAGGGAGGCAACTCATGGATGATTTTCATTGTTATTCATGTATTAATTTATTCGCTCATGGCAGACGTGAAACAGGGCTGTAATATGCAGATGTGGGTTTGTTTCTTGATGGGAATTTTCTGGTCCACTGCCTCTAGCTGCCACTAATAATAAAGACAGGCAAGAGAGGTGGAGGAGGAAAAGGGGGAGGGAACTGGAGAGAGAAAAAGGGATGAGGGAGAAAATGCAGGTATAGGAGGGAAGGTTAGAGTTGTCAGCATGCCTCCAGTCATACACCGGTTCTCAAACAAATCTTCGACACCCTATACTACATATGCACGCACACACACATACGCACACACACGCATACACACGCGCAGGTGGTGACCAGGTGTGATCTAGCTGTGAATGGTCTTGTCCTTGACATGAAGGTGAGCATGTAGTGTTGTCTTCTCTGTACTGTTGACAAGACTTCTGACCAGCTGCAGGCTGTTGCTCTACTTTCTTTAGCTCGGTAGTAGAAACTGATTTAAAACTGGCTATTCTTCATGATAAGATTAAATCCACAGTTTAATATCATTTTTTTAACCTCCCACCCAAGAGATAGATATACTGAAAAATATCAACAATGATCTTTAGCAGAAGCTTGCTGAAACATACTACAGTCAACTACTTCTTGACCCCTTCTCAAGAACGGCATTTGTTTTTCAGCTGACAAGAAAAATAAATATCTCCATAATGCAACTAATAAAAAGCTAATGCATTTTTATGTGATGTGTGTGCAATCTGCGTAAGAATATAAGCACTTGTACAAACTATCTTTGTCACTACCAAGACACAAATAGCCAAAGAAATACCCTGTGGGCTGTGAGTCTTGCTGTTTTCTGTGCATGCTGTTGTGGTGTTGCACTGGGGTTAGGCCCTGCAGGGGTGGGGGGGGGTCATAGGCGTTGAACATTGGCATGCTCGAGGAGGAATAATGTCAAGAACAAGATGCTAACAGGCCACAAAGGATTTAGTCTATTTTCTTTTGTCGCTGCATGTATAAGAAATATTAACCCCCTCCTGTCTTTCTGATTGAGCAGTAGAATGACAAGCAGAGGGAAAGAAGGGGAGAGAAGTCCAAGCACATTTCATGCAGAATGAAAGTCAAATTCAGCCACACAGCAACATAGCTCCAGGTTGAGCTTTTTAGAGATAAAATGAAAGGAAAAAATGAAAGACCTGTGCCACCATAAAAAAGAGACTAAGATGTAAAGAAACCTGTGATATATACGTGCTGCCGTAATCCTACATCATGGCCAAATATAACATTTAACCTCACAAATTCCAATTAATCACTACATAAATCTGTTTATGCATTTTTTTTCTATCTGAAAATACATTCAGATTCTATTAAGAAACACTCGATATCCTACATGTGCTGCTATATATAATAAACACGCAGGCTTTCTTAAGATAATTTGGTTTTGTGTAGAAACACTGGGAAGCAAGGTGAGTCATATTGGGTTGAAAGCTAAATAACAACAGTGTCAGCCGTACAAGAGGTTTGGCAATCAGCACAGAACGAGCGAGACAGTGAGTGACAAGTGACAACTAACAAACCTCTAAAGAGTCTGAAAACAGGCAAAAGGTAAACAAAATAAGATTTAAAATCTATCAAGGGTACCATTTGCTGACAAGATTTCTAGGTTTAATCTGCTCCATAAATGAGAAAATAAGCATGCGTCAAGTTTACCCGCACTGTAACTACATCCAGGTAAACATGCGGTGAAAACATTGTTCGGACCTGGCAGATACCCATGGACTAAATAGACGTGAAGAAGTTAAAGAATTGAAAAGGGTAGGGAGGGTGGGGCCCGTAAACGAGAATGACAGCTTGCAGAAGTGGGGGAACCTATATAGATGAGAACCAGAAGGAGTGTGTTTGGAGGCGTGGTCCCGCTCCTGAAATTCTGATACATAATCTCCAATTAATACTAAGGGACCCAAAGTGTGCTTAGAAACTAACCATTAACCAAACTTAACCACTGATACAAAGCAGTATGGATCCATACTTTAATGTTGTTTATGCCAAATTCTGACTTTACCATCTAAATGTTGCAGAAGATATTTTTCCTTTGACCTATTTCTTCACAGACTTCTTCATCGTTAAATCCAAATGAACATGAACTGCCAAATCTGAAGATATTCCCTCGAGTGATTTAGGATGACTTACAACTCCCTAAATATAAATACATATAAGCTTTAAAGCAAAAAATTACTCAAAGAAAAAAATGTGTTTGCATTCAAACAAACTTACTATTAGCTCATCACATGTGCATCCATGTGTGCGTGCATTGCACCATGCAATTACTAACCATTATAAATCATCCCAGTATTTATCGTCAGTGTGATGGACTGAGTACAAAGCTATTAAAAGAAAAGAATGCCACACATGTTAAAAATACATAGCAGAGTTTTAGCTAGCATTTCACTTATGCTAATATTTAGCTTAGATTTACCAGTCAAATAAAATTATAATATTTCTGCATGATGTTTAGAGGACTACAGCAGAGAATGGAAATAATTAAGCAGCATAGCTTAGAATTGTAAATTGCTTGTAAATGGTTATGTTCTGCCATTGTAAACACAGACCTCAAAACATCCATCCTGCATGCTGACGTCTTATTCCCCTCTGATTTGTAGACACATGTGCATGGCTATCTGGAGCTGAAGCCCACAGGCATGCTCCTAGGCCGGAGTCCAAGCCGTGTCAAATCAGCAGAGTCTTCACCAGAGGCCAAATCTGTAGCGTATAATTAGCTTTTAATCAGCACCCTCATTCAGGCGAGCAGTAAAGATTAGCCCAGCTTGGGCTCTGCTTAAAATAAGCATTCATAAATGCGTGCAAAAGCCTCTGACCCATCGCATCCAATCATACACACACAATGCAAAGCTCCCTCCCTGCGGTCTTTTCTCCATTTGCTTTCCCTGCCTTTAAAGCCACTTTTCTTTTCCCTTTCCTCCTTCTGTCTCTTCCCTGAGTTTGTTTTCCATTTTCCACGGATGTTGGTCGACCCATTCTAATTTTTAAAGGAAACGTTCAGCCACCTCCATAGTTGAATTCGAGTCAGTTCTTAGCCACTGTACAAGGGCACAAGGACTTGCGCGCAAGCCTACACATAACACAACAAGCCTGACCTTAATGGCACCTTGTGCGCTGGAGGGTCTATTTGGATAATCCAATATGGAGAATTTAAAGTGAGTGTCTTTATTAAAAAAGCTGCTGGGGTTTGAGAGCGTAACATTTTAGATGAGCTCGTCTCATCTAATCCCTGCCTCTCTCTGGGGTGAGCCGCAGCATTTATGCCAGTAATGAAGTGCAGTGAGATGAAAGCCTTTTTAATGGGATTTAGTTAAACTGGGACACAAACCAGAAAGTCGGGGAGAGGGGAGGAAAACGCTTCCTCATCATCACTGCCAACGTCATTGTTATTTCTGCTCATGGATAACTCGCTTGTAGGCTGTGATTAATTTATATATACGTGTGTCATCTGTCTTTCCCATTGCTATGGCAAATGTCTGTCACATGCCTCTTATTTTGGCATTGCAATCATGTTGCTCCAGTGGATTTCTCCTTTTTTTTTTTTGTACCCAGTTTGATTTTTCCAATCACTTCTGTAATTTTCCTGTTACCTCGCTCACTGCTTACATGCCTCATCTTGTGTTGGTTTGCAGCAAACAAAGACGGACTGTGTTTTCTGCAGGTTGAGTCGGCACATGCCGATGGGTGATAGGCTGGGTGGGCTGCTTGTTCAAATTAAATGTCTAACAGCCAAATATGTACTTATTTATTTTAACCTTTATATGCTGAGCTGCCACAACAGCATTCTCTAAGGTCGCATGGTGCAAGACTGTGTGTGCTCGCGTATATGTGTGCAAAAGCCAGTTTGCCATACCGCACTGTATCTATCTAATGTTGACGCATTCCTCGTTGTGTGCAGTACTCAGTCGGTGTGCAGAAGAAAGGATCCTTTGCTGGAAGTTGAGACGTAAAGTCAGCGCCCCCAGGCATTCTCTTTCTTCTGTGATCTAGAAGAAACCACAGACACACAGACATACACGGAGAGATCACAGCTTTTTTTTAAAGCAGCACAAGGCCATAACAAGCTGAAAAGGTAGATAGAAAATTCTGTATACAAATTTGTTTGTGGAAGGATGGGACTTAACAATTCATTAGAAACTCTGGTTAGGTTTAGACGTCAGTCAGATGTCTGCAGTTTTAGTTTGTGGTTTTAGGCAATGGCTGATGTTTTTGTACGGCAGACATAACCAGTTGCTCCTACTTAATTTTACATGGCAGGCTTTTATGGTTAATTGTCCCATCAAGGTCTTTTTTGTCACATCAAAGACACTGAAAATGGGAAACTGTTTAAAGTTTTAAGACATGATTTGAAAGATGATTCCAGCTTCAGAGCTTTCGGAAATGCCACACTCCAGAACCTCTGACACTGCAGACAAAGCAAAATGGGGTCTGCATACCACGAAACCGATCACTGTGTGTGTCTGTCGCTGTGATGCGTTCAGCCTGTGAGATCTGGTGTATGTGGCCAGCGCTGAGTCCAGCTTGCTCCAGCCAGGCAGCGATCCTGCTTCTGCTGCTGTGGCGAGTTTGGCTCATGACCTCCTTGGGGCTGCGCTGCCATGTTGGCCCCCTGCTTATTGTTCTGTCAACAGCATCTGTTGGGCCCGATAACAGGATTAGACCAGCCCCCTATAGGCCTGCGGGAGCTAGCCTGGATTAGCCAGCAGCGTCTATCTTTCCATATATGTGAACGTGTGTGTATGTGTGTCAAGAGTCAGTCCCTCCTGTCCTGTCAAAGAACCTACGCTAGAGCTAAATAGAGTGGAGACAGGCTTTCATCCTTTCCGTCAGCCAGTAGATAACGTCTAATTTTATTTTACCTGTCATAGTTTTCTCACTATCAACACTATATTTCACGGATCACACACAGACCATTTACTATGAGTTCACAGGACACTTGCATTATGAACGGGCCCTGAAGTTCAAAGAAAATTGAGCATTGTTATCCTGACCAACTGAGTGAAGGTCATGTCAAGGTTTGGTAAGGTTCCTGCATTACTCATGAATATTAAGTGCCTCCTCAACTTCATTACACGCTGTTCTGGTTTTCTAGGTAATAAATGGCTTCCCAGAGCAGAGAAGCAGGCACAGAAATGAACACCTGAGGTGGAATGTCATAAAAAAAATAAGCCTGAGTGCCAAAAAATCTTAAAAATTTAAAATAGAGGCAACAATAGCTTTTAGATAGGCTGACAATAGCCTTGGCACCTGATCCAGACATGAGAGACGTGGAGGAAGGGCATGATCCCAGAAAAGGATATAGCAACAATGTCCCAAGCCTCATTCACTTCCCTGTGGAATACATGAATCCCTCTTCCCCTTTTCCACATTTTTCCCTACTGAGAATATACCTGCCAAAGTGGTCATGGTCCTGTGACATTCCTGCCAAGCCCTGTATTCACTCCTGTGTTAAGTTCAGTTTGACCCAGGAATTTGTCAGTATTTTGGATTAAACTGTGGAAAAAAGCTCTCTGTTGCGTGCGAAACCAAGTTTACTTTGTGTGTTTTTCCCATGTCTATGTGTTTCTGTGTCAAGCAGGCATGTGGGGTGAAAAATGTCTGCACTCTACCCTCAGTGCCCCAGACCAGAATAGTCTCCACGACAAACTAAAGAGGAGAGTTTTAAAAAAGCTGTTTTCAGTTATGTACCGATCCCCCAATCCCTTCTTCTCCATCCATTCTGCTTCCAGTGCCACAATCACAGAAATGACTTCCAGCTGCTTAAAAGATGAAGACATTGTGCAGCTCTATGTCAGGACACACTATCAGAACAAGAGTTTCTCGCCTACCCTACCGCCATTCTTCTCAGCTCGAACTGACACGCACACTGACATGAAAATGATTTGAGCCATTCTCCAGAAAGCAGCTTCTCCATTTCCTCTTTCATCCTGGCTTGTCAGGATTTTATATGGCTGGCAGATGCCTCACTGCAGTGTGGCGATTGTTGCTGTGTACAGTGTGTCACTACGGCTCACAGTGCCTGACTGCACCATTCATTTTCTGACCAGCCAGTTTAAACAGACGCTCTTCCGAACAGGCTGCTGATGACCGTGTCGTCGTCTCCTGCTTTCTAACAGCGTCAGAGGTGAGGAAGGGTCTGAAAAGCTGGTGGAGAAATACAGTTTTAATCTCTCCTGGCCTCTCAGTGTCCCAACTGGTCACTCCTTACATTGAGCACACAGTCTGAGTATTCACAGCTTGCACAATATAGAGCATAAAACATCAATCCTTAGTTTTATAAAAGATGCCCTGTGTGTACACTCTGAGTTCACAAACATTTTTAAATCAAGGTCTCTGAGTGAATACACTTCATTGGTCAGATTCTGTGTGATGAATTCCCATCTGAGAAAATAGTTGGTTTAACTTTTACACAGATCAACTGTAGCAAGACAGGGGGGATAAAGAGCCATGTCACCCACATTGACCCTGTCATGTTGCGTTATGGGCTAAATTTATTTGCAATCTCTGCAGCATGTTAAGTTGGAAATTTGGCATGATGGATAAAATGTTAGGGGTATCGAAGTAGAGAACAAAACAGAACGGGTGCATAGAAAACTCTGATTTCATTTACACCATAAGTGTGTTTAACAGTAAATATATGGTTTCATATTTGAGGCATATTTTATGCATTTTCAAGAGTTGAATTCAGGAGAGGCAGAGATGGGTGGGAATTTTGTAGCCAACTGCCAGCTTGAGCAACTCAACAGTTGAGTTGCTCAAGCTTAATAGTTGGCTGAGTTTCCATAACAGAACTCTTTCCCTGGCTTTAACTGTATTATAAATGCCAGGTGCAGATTTTGTAGAGAATAAATTCTATACATATGAAATGCTATAAAACATTTTCATTGAATATAGTCAGCTGAATCATCCATTATGAGACATCTGTTAGATTTACTATATCTGTAAATGCCTTATTAAGGAGTCATTGAGCTCCTTTGGTGCTCAGTGATTTTGTTAAACCTCTCGGGGTTCTTGGCTCAGTAGCTTCTGTTAGAGTTATTGGAAAATGTACAGTCCTCTTTCAAAAACCATCAGAGGAACAATACGTGGAACTCCTTCAAAAACTGATGCTGACACTGATTCTAAACTCCATGTTTATTTTTTTTCATGCAGTCATGAATTTTCAGTTGACACAGGAATTCTTTTTGCATCATCTTTTTGTATTTTTATACATGCTTATCTGGGGTTTTGTGTTGCAGACTATGAAGACTGTTATATTGCCCCGGTCAATGTTCAGTTCATGTCCACATATAATTAGTCTTTAATATATAAAGTGGATTAGCAGTGTTTAAAATGGACAGACTTGCAGCTGTTCAAGGTTGTAAGCGATTTTTTTCATTTGGTGCACAGCCTGAGGGGTTATACAGGACATGAAAGGCTCTGAAGCAACAGAAAGAATGAAAATGAATCGATGCAAGCGCTTCAATGTAAGTTTGTTACTCTATTCTCTTCGAGCCAATTAATCAATAATCAATGGAAGAAAATTACTGAGCTTTATGTGAGAAGGGGATGATTTTCTAAAGTGAGCTTTAGAGTTTTTTTTGTCTCTCTCTCCATTGTAAAAACAAGAGTGTAGCAGGGGCTTGTAAGGCCAGTGTTTCTCGCTCTTCTCCCTCAGCCTCTCTCCCCGTGACAGAACACGTCTATCTGTTTATTGTCTCACCATCACATTGACTCCCTGTCACTGCCGCTATCTATTATTCGAACTTTTCTGTCTGTCAGGCTCTCCTGTGCTCCCTTCTTCTTTACACTGTTAGCCTGTTTCTGTCAAACCCTTTTTCATTCTGTTTCTCCTTGTTGGCCCCTGCTCTTTATCCTGACACGTTGTCTGTCTTCCTTTAATCTCTTTAACAGGCATTTTATCATATATACCACATCTGTCTCCGTGCATGCACACGGCCCAGGTGCGTGTCTGTTCTGAATCTCTGTGACTGCGAGTCCACGCAAGCTAGAGGTGCACACGGGTCCACGTCAGCACACGCACTTGCTTTTACACATGCATGCACAGATGGTGTGCAGGTGTACGTGTGACATAGTGCACATAACAGGCCATCGCCTCCTCCAATCCACTTCACAATATGAAACAGGATTTTCCTGTGACACAGATTGTTCATTCATCGCCTAACACTGACCCTCTTTGTGGCTCTTGTCCTTGATTTATGTCTGTCTGTTAGTTGCCTTGGATGGCCTCGCCCTGTCTCGTAGACAAGTAGTCTTCACCAACCAAACAGTAAATGAAGTGCTGTGATTTGATTTATTTTATGCGTTTGTAGGCATATATTATCATATTAATGGTATATACATCATAATTCCTACCACAAAAATATAGTTAGTATTAGGCTTTCTGGTGTGATTCATGCTTGTACTGTAGTGACACAGTTACGCATGCATACACACTGAATTTGCACGGTGGTGCTAGCAGACTGTTGCTATGTAGTTTGCTCTCTTCAGTAAGTCTGTGTGTTTGTTTACGTGTGTGTGTGTGTGTGTGTGTGTGTGTGTGTGTGTGTGTGTGTGTGTACATGGAGGAGGGGGTGGTGCTTGCAGATTGTGCTTAGTCCACTAGACCCCTCCCAGTCAGAATAGAGCTGTCTCAGCTCATCAGCATTAGACTCGCGTGGCACCCTGATGTGCCCCGACAGTCAGTCACAGGAAATGATGGGATGTGAAACCACCCAGAGCGCCCATGTGACCTGCCATACAGGCATAGGCGGGTCTGGGGGTGTTGGATGGGATGGAAAAACAGGAAGGCAACGAGGCGATGCGTCCTCACAATAGCAGCTGCAGAAGCCTCACTTGGCACAAGACTGACAAAACACACAACACCTTTGCACACACACATATATAGACAAATTTCATACAGACATACTTAAATAGATGTGTACACATACACGTAGACACACAGTGATACTGGGTGCAGGCCATGATTGCTGTGATATTTTATCTGGCTGAATGGCAGGGAAATGAATCTCAGCATGCCTGGCTCTAGACCTTTAGGTTTGTGCCATTGTCTTTCACGCCACATGCTTCAGCTTCTCTGAAACACAAATGCAGACAAACAGACACAAACATGGAGACAGACACAAAAATACACACATTGTGGGTCCAAGCAAGACTAGAATAGTCAGCGAGAGCAGCCTGCCTTCCAGTAAGGCTGTGGAAATACACATTGTAACAAGTCGTTTATCAAGTGAAAGCAGCTCATAGATGTTCAAGCCAACTTCCCCACATGTTCTTTCAATCATGTGTTACCATTTTTTCTCAGTTGCATTTTTAGATTGTCTGACTGTATTAAAATTACTTATTAAAAATTGTATTTTATAAAGTCAGAAATATATGAAAATTATTTCAAGTGTTTCTTGTGTGATTCATATCACATCTCATAACTAAATAAAGGAAAATAAGAATAGAAGACCTTCTAAGCCTCTATGTCATGCAGTTTGTCTTCATTAAGTCTTTAAAGGCACTAGAGATTAGACTTTTGTAACGATTTTGCTTTTTCAAAAAATGTCCCTCAAAACTATGCAGTCAGTTTCAATTTCCTCTCTTATTTTCTGTCTTGTCTGATATGTGTGACTTGAAAGCTGCTTACCTTGTTGACATCAACACTGAGAACCCGTGAGGCATGTAAGGGCACGATTAGCTGGAAACTAACCCGGCCTGGATATGCATATGTATATGCATACAATGGACAAACAATGCGTTGCTAAGGAGATACAAGAGCCAAATGAGTGACCAGGCACATATGCAACAAGGTTTATGATTGGCATGTTTATGTTTTGTAATAGAACAACCAAAGAGGTTTAAAAAATAAAAATCAAATAACAATCTGAATTAGAGGCTGATACACTGGTCACATAACGTCTTATAATTTTCTTTAAATATGAAGCAAAAAAATTTGTGATGTATGAGAATAAATATTTCAGGTGGATAGAATTAGATAGACTGTGTCCCTGTAAAGGAGTCATTTCTACGAGCAGAAAGAAAAACAGAGCGAGCGTCTTGCAGCACTCATATACAGTTTTTGTCACGATACTGGGTCGTGTGACCCAGTGTTTGAGTTTTAGGTATTTTTGTATTCATTTTTGAGCTGGTGAATTTCTAGGTTGCTGTCATGTTTAATCTCCATGTTTCCTGTTTTATTTTGAAAGAGTCCAGTGTTCTTTGTTCATTGTATTTAGTTTCACTTCCCCTGTCCTGTCATTAGGTTTATGTGTGTCAGCTGTGCTCCCATGTGTAGCCACTTCCCCTAATCATCCTTGTGGGTATTTAGTCTCTGTGTTTCATTCAGTCTGTGTCACGTCGTCTGTTCATGCACCCTGTTATTCTAGCTGCACGTCATGATTCTAGCCTGCAAGATTCGGTATTGGACATGTTCATAGTCACTTTCTCCAGTCATGTTTCCCTGCACCTTCATGTGCCAGTACTGAGATCTCGTTCACAGTTTTTCATGTCGTGTTCATAGTCTGTCCACAGTACTTCGTCATAGATCATTCCTGGTCTTCGTTCATAGCCTTTAGTTACTCCCAGTTTAGGTTCTTAGTTTTGTCATTCCCATAGTTTATGGTTTGTTATTTTGCCTTCTCCATCAGCCCTGATTAAAGGCTCACTTTGAGCTTAGCAAAAGTTTTGCCTCCTGCGTCTGTGTCCGCACCTGGATCCACCAAACACACTCTCGCAGACCGTGACAGTTTTTTTCCAAGGTCCAAACCCTTGCAGTCTTTCAATTTTATGGGTCCTATTTTACAGATTTTCCAGGACTACCATCAGGTGCGTCAGATGCTCTCATCTTTTGGGAGGAAAGCAAAATCTCAGTGTTTCCACTGCATTTTCTGTGGCTCTTCACATGCCTCACGATGGATTACTTTCCCCTCTCACCTTCAATATCCTTTCACATCTCTAAGATTCAACTGCATCTCGAGGCATAGCTGTTTTTCCTTTCTTTGCTGCTCTTTCCATCCTTTATATGATGGTCTGCTGCTGTACTGTCAAATTTTATAAATTGCACAAAATGGCAAGACTGGCTTCGTTTTTTTTTTTCTTTGTAGTTCTCTGTTGTTGATGTGTAAACACAACAATGTAAATGTTGTCTCTATATCTATATATATATATATATCGCATTTGTCTCTATAGTGGCTCCAAGTGTAAAAACATTTTCACACAAACATTTGTTCATCATACTGCATATATAAAATACTAGTTCAATTCCTATTATATGAATAAACAAGTGGTTTACCTGACGTTGTTTAATCACTTCCTTTTTTCCCCACTTTACCTCAATAAAAGCCAAGTTGACCTTGTTTAGTGTGAGGATGGCCACTAGCCACATTTATTATGTGAAAGCCTGTGCTTTTAACTCTGAATAGCCTTATCTTCACTATACAAAGCAGCATTCTGCCATTGTAATGACTCTCCTACGTAAAGCATGTCCTTTATCTGACTCAACAAGCACACAGGCTTTCACTGACTGCTTCATTGTATTATTTATTGAACCCAAAGACAAGCCAACTTTCAAGGTGAATGCTGAAAAAGTGTACAAATATATTTTCTGAGTTTTGCCCCCCAAATACAGATACTTTTCAAACCTTTATTTTCTATGCCTCAATACTCAGACAACCAAGTGTTTTGTTAGCAGCTATAATTCAATGTTTAGTAGAGCTATATAAAGGGGACAAATTGTTTTTGTAGCCGTGACAAAACCAGAAAAACTAATCTAATAAAGAAAAATCAAAATAACATGTTTATGTAGACTGGGTTTTTTCTCTCTCGCTTTCTCTTTCATGAACAATACTGCAAAAACAATACAGTAGGAGTCTAATATGTGGTAATATTCATCCTGGAGTCACTCTAATGGTAATGAATAAGAGACTGATTTTTGCCTTCATGTAGTCTTTGTGTGTAATTGTAGCCTGGAACATTAAAGCAGAAGATGCCCCTTTGTTCACTCTCAGTCTGCTTGACCAATGTCACTGTAATTCTTCTTCAAGTGATTTAAGTATGTATATGCCTATACAGTGTAAATTAAAGAATATATGGTTGAGAGTGGCTGAACTGTGCTAAATATCATCAAACATGCAACACTGTTCTCCTTCAAATTCTTTCTTAAGTGGTGGCAACACAGCTGAACTAACTCTGAAACGATTGTTCAAATGTATGACCCCCTCTAATTACAGTTTGGAGTACCTAGGCAGCAATTAGGGAATAAAAGTACAATCGAGCATTATCCATTCTTTGCATAGCATGAGTCACTCTAGTTGGCCTTGGGAGCAAAATGATATAAAACTTACCCTGTAAAAAAATGAGTCAGATATGAAGTATGAAAATATAATAAAGACGAAAGAAGCAAGTAAAAAGTTACCTACTTTGGATTTAGCTCTAGTTGTAAATGTGCTGTAACTGACATGTGTCTGCTTAAAAAATGGCAAATAAAAATGCCAGGATAGTTTAATGTTAAAGGTAACAGACTGTTTGTTTGGAGATGAAAAATTTCAATTACCACCAACATAAAATTATCATTGTTAGTCTTGGGCAGAGTGTTTGCTTATTAAGAGGAAAATCAAATGAAAAACCAAAATGGGTTATGTATTTGAGGCCATTATTATATTAGACTTTATTGAGGTCTGCTTATTAAATTTTGATTAGTGTAATAGAATTAAAATCCTAAATGTTTTTGCAAAGCTGATGTTTTTCCTAATGGAAAATCAGGACTCATCTATCACTTTATCATGTGCCAAAATGTTGGTAAACAGGGTCAAGTCACTGAAGACTTACTGTGTGAGATTAGAGTAGGTAAATATTCCAATACTGGCTGTGAACACCCTTTTGACTTCAGAACTGGCTTTATTCTTCGTGGCATAGACTCAGCAAGGTGCTGGAGACATTCATTCAGAGTTTTTAGTCAACATTGACATGATCATCACACATTTGCTATAGTTTTATCAATAGCATATCCATGATTTAAATCCTTTGTTCCACCGCATCCCAAAGGTGCACTACTGGACTGAGATTTAGTGAATGTGGAAGCTATTTGAACTCATTGTCACGTTCAAGAAACCATCTTGAGATGATATGAGCCACAACATTCAAATCTTCAGTGTACCCAGAGGATGGGGGCACTGTGGTCACAAAGGGATGGATATGGACAGCAACAATCCTGAGATAGGCTCAATGCTCAGTTGGTACTAAAGGGCCCAAAGTGTACCAAGAAAATACCAAGAAATTACATCATCACCACCAGCAGCTGCCAGAACGGTTCATACAAGGCGGGATGGATTCATGTTTTCATGTTGTTTATGCCAGATTCTGACACTAAATCTAGACTCATTACAACAGGAAACATTTTTCTAATCATTTGTTGTCCAATTTGAGTGAGCCCATACAGACTGAAGTTCAGTTTCCTGTTCTTAGCTGACAGGAGTGGCATTCGGTGGGGTCTTCTGCTGTAGTAGCCCATCTGCTTCAGTTTTTGATGACTTGATTTATATCTTTTTTCAAATAATTTTTTGCCTAGAGAACTGACACTTGGACCATCATCTGTAAACCCTAGAGATGGTTGTGAGGGAAAATCTCAGCAGATCAACATTTCCCGTCAAGCCTGCCTGACCCCAACATATTTTGCCACATTCAAAATCATTTAAATAGCTTTTCTTCGCCATTCATACCTAACGAGTGGCTAGCGAGTGCACATACACCAAAATCTTCATTCACAGATACTATAAAGACAGAGCAGTGCTGGATAGTATGAATAACACACTTTAAGAGAAGAAAACTGCCTTAAAGATTAAATTCATATGCCTGGGTTTAGATCTACATTTCCAATGAGACATTCAATAAGTATCTTCCTACCTGTGTTTTAGAGACAGCAGAGATGTTTAAATTCACATGGAGTAGTTTGGACTGTATTATATAGCTGTATGCATGAATTTACACATGGACCCCCGACGTGTCCTGTTATTCTTGGCAGCAATTACATCAGTTTGACAGTAGACATTTTCTGTTCCACCTGAGACATCAGGATTCCCACCTGCCTGCTGTTCCCCTCACCTAGCAGTTTCCCTCTTTATCGGTTTCCCTCTTTTTCAGCTCCTCCTCCCCCTCACTGTTACGCTCCTTCATCTTCCACTTGTGAACCCAGCCAAGGCGACGAAACACACTGATGATTTATTTATGTTAGAGAAGCCGTCTTCCCCTCTTACCACGATCTCTCTTTCCCTCTCACACACTCACATACATACTCTTCCTCTCTCTTCTTGTGTTTGTCTGTCTGTGAAACTGTATGTGACAGTGATGCTAAATGGGACGTCTTCTCTCCTGTTGTGATGAGTTGGAATGTGCAGGTGGCAGAGCTTACAAGCACAACACACACACACACACACACTTTGCAGTGTCATACTGGGCTGTCAGCCTCTCTCTCCTCTGGGTTAACGCATATGATCTAGATATTTGACACTATGTGCTACTTTTTTTTTTTTTTAAAGAAACACCCCAGCAGCCAATATGTTGAGTGACACCAGGTGATATACAGTAAGAATATGATTTAGTACCAGACAGATGTTACTGTTTCTAATGTTCTCATTACAGTGGAAACTTCAAACAAGAAATATTGTTAGATATAACAGATATGAGGAGCTATGTTTATTTTTAGAGGAGTTTATGTAAATGTATCTTGCAAAGCAACTTGCCATCCTTTGCTAATGGAAAAAGGGAAGTCTGGTGAATCCAGATGTTATCATGTAAACAAGAAAAATCTTGGTCACAAACAAAACTCATGATCCTAGCTTATAACATTACAGTTGTGAGAATGATGTCATTTTCTGGGCAGCACATTTTACAAGCCGTTCAATAAGTTGCAATTCTATTAACCTCCTAAGACGCGAACTCTTCCACGGCATGCATTTTTAATTTCTCTTTGATATTTGGGCTGATTGGGACCCGATGAATGTAAAAATAAAGAATTACCAGATTTATTTATTTTTTTACCTAATTTTTGCTTCTAAGAAAAATGAGATCCACATATGAGGACATTCGTTTAAAATTTCATTAGAACAGTAGCAGTATAATGTCCTCGTAAGTGGATATCAGGCCCTTGTAGAGCAAAATTGAGTATTTTGGTCTAAATAATCCAAAATGTGATGTCCACATATGTGGACGCCAGGTCCTAGGAGGTTAATGGTTTATAAATCATTCATTAATTCTTTATATAGCTGTTGTAAGCCATTCTGTTAAAGACATTCTGGGTTTGAAGGCTGTGGAAAATTAATAATTAATTTACTGTATGTCCTCTAGCTGCATTACTTCTGTAGACTTTACTGCTGCTGTTTAATTCATCAATATGACCACCTAGTTTGTGTAAAGGATCTTCAGCCTATTAATCCAAAATACATGTATTATTAACTTATTTCTGCAACATTCACCACTTCACATATGATAGATTATACATGTTGTAAATGGTGCAGCAATAAGTTATTAATAAGTGTACTTTTGTCTGATGCGCTGGATCTCCCTTTTACAGAAAGTAAGGGATGGTGAATTAAATGATGAATTAATGAGCTGGATAAAAACTAGCCAAATAGATTTTTTTTTTTTTACAACCTGGTCAAATGTTATTACCAATGGCTTGTTACTCTTTTATAAAACATAAAAGATGCATAAAATTTCCTTAAACAAATTTACCTTTTACTTTTTAGTAATGGCTAATTATTGACTCCCAAAATTAATCAACACATTTAAGAGTCAAAGAACAATTAGAATTGCTTTATTTAAAAAAATAGAAATATTAACATATTTCATTTCTGGGGCATCAATAATGCAGTTTTGTCAAAGTTAACATTGTGCCATCATTAATGTGCAAGGTGTGTCCATGTGCACAAACCTAACTAGTGAGTAAATATGAAGTGAAAAACAAAAGGAGTCAGCAGGTGAAATGAAAACTAAACATAGAGGTCCAAAACAGGCTGACAACCTTCCAGGCTGACAAATCTGCACAGCCACCTCTCCAGCACCTCATGCAGACACTGCAGGTCTTAAAACCAGAACTGTTATCTGATGGCAGCACAATATTCCCAGGTGCAATCCTTTGCAGCATCAAGAATGGCTGCAAAGGACAACACAGATGGGAGCTAACTAAGCATTTTTATATGACACTCCATGATGACAACACATTTCCTTATCAAGACAGATAAGGTGAACCACACAGCATGTTGTTGAAAAAAACTTGTGCTCTTATTAGTATCTGTTTTTCATTTTTGGGGTGATTTTAAATTGTATTTTAAATCCCGGGGTTTGCATGTAGTCGTATAATTTATGTAATTTGCTTGTTTTCTCTTTTTGCTAGTCATTCAAATCAGTATATGTTAATAAGGGACATAGAGACACAAGCTGGGAAGCTCATCAGTGAGCTGAACAACAAGCTAATAACTTGACACTTGGTCTCTTCTCCTTTAATGCCCGCTCTTAGACTTGCCTTCAGGTGCTTTTATGGGACTGGGCATCTTACACTGTCACCCATCAGCATCTGTCTTTCTTGTCCGCCCATTTTTAAATTACTTTAGCGCCTCACAGTCTACCTTCTCAGTGTTCCTTCAACCTGCTGTCAGTCTTTCTGTCACTTAGTTGGTTTCTCTTTCAGTCAGTCAGTCAGGTAGCCGGCATGGCCGTTACGCTCTGAGGATGTTCCTTTCCAGTGCTCTTCAATTCATTTGTTTGTTTGTTAGAGAAAGAGGGCGTGAAAGAGATTTGGGTCTAGTGAGAGATAGTGAAGAGGGAAAAAAAATGCTATTGAAGTAAGCAAATTGACAGAGGGATTGAGAAAGAGGGAGATCCATGGATGTCAATTTAAAAAGTGAGAGCTTAGTGTCAGGCTTTCAAAGAGGAGCGCGTGCGAGATGAGAGAACGAGTAAGAGATAAAGTTTACGATTAAGGAGAAAGGGGGAGAGTGAAAACTGTTTGTGGAGGAAGGGAATGAGAGAGGAGAGGACTATTGTTAGTTTAGAAAGAGAAAGCGATGGCTGTTAGCCTCCTCTGCTGCTGCCAGCCATTACCTATTCAAGCCTCGGCAGCAGGTTGGCAGAGAAAGCTCTAATTGAGGAGGCCGATGGCTTGGAACACTAGAGAAAGAGAGGCAGAGCTAACTTCTTTTCTTTTTCATTAATTAGCCTGTCACTCATTACGCTCTGGCATGTATTTGGGATCATAAAACAGCATGGCTGTGGTTAGATTTGATTTCACTTCTTGTTGTGCTGTCCAGTAAATTACAGAAAAAATGACTTCTGTACAGAATAAAGAAGATAATCTGCAGCTATGCATCATATCCATTAACCTCAAGGGCTGCGAAAAAGCATTTGTTTTTCTTAGTAAATCACACTCCCAAGCTCTCGTCCTCATGCTTTCATAGATTTATACAAACAACTCATCAAAAACAGCGGTGCCATTCTTATCGCACTCTCACATCCCCGCCGCATATTGGAAAACAAAAAGGTGGACATTACAAGGCTGTCAGGCATTGACAGGTATTGATCAGGCTGCTGTTGAGAGACTAGATGAACTTCCCATCAGAGTCTTTCTTGCTGTTTGTTGCCATCTGTTAATAACTAATGGAAGTTGTGATATTTGTGGTGAATGTGAAGAAGGGAGGAAGAAGAGGATGTTGTAGTGATGCCCAGATGCCACGACTAAATGGATGTCACATGATATTAGGCTTGCATGGCGTGATACACCGCCATCATTCTGTCAGGTGACAGCATTTATCTCCATATTTCACATCTAACCCCCTCCTCCACCAGGTCTTGATCACTCATCACGCACTCGCTCTTTGTCCCACACTTCTCCACCCACCCAACCCACTGCAGCGACACTGTCAGCACTCTACAGCGTTTACACGTACTGCATAATAATCACAAGCTGCTCACCTCTTCTGGAGTTTCCACCTCACCTCCGTGCAATGTAACCAGCCAACAATTCATATTCTGTGCATATGTCACATTTAGCAGAAATGTTTCTTTTGCAATCGTGTTCTTTGTTTTGTTTTTTTAACTTGTAAACAAACTTTTCAACATGTCTGATCTTCTTCTTTAAATCGCCAAGTCTCACAACTGACTCCAGTGAAAAATCTGTGGCTTTACACAGAGCCAGACGGTGTACAAAAGAACACAATTGTGGAAAGATAACACAATTTCATTAAACCTAAGTGTGACAGCTTGACCTTCTCTCCTCTCCAGGATCTGTCACTCATCACCATAGATACTTGGCTCTCAGCAGCAAGTCCACCAGTGTTAACTACAGATTTGCTGTCCCGCAACTCACAAAGGAACAGTAATGTCAGACTTTTTTTTCCTGCATTGTTTTTCAGTGTATAGCGTAGCAACTTGAAATGAACAAGTTGAACACTGATCCAATGACAAAGGAGGTCAAATGGCTCAAAAGTCTGAACAATATAATCATGAAAAAGAAAACTCCTTTATGTTGTATCATCCTGACAAGTCAATCTAGTATTTATTTTTAAGAGACCATCTGTTCTTACATCCATTTAGGCATAAATGAGTGAAAATGCTGGCAATGTGAAAAAAGTTCCACTCATGTGGAAATGTATCTGTGCTCCTCATCGTGTTTTTTAAGCATGTAGAAAAAGCTTCACCATGTGAGGCTATTTTGATTTTGTTCGTTTTAATTTAGATGGAAATTTCACTAGTTAAGTGAGCTAATTTTACAATTTTCACTTGGTCATAGTGTATTCTTGGTTCATGCCACAGCCTGTCAAGTCAAACACAGTAAAGATCACTCCGCCAGAACTAAATCAAAGGTGTGAATCCCTGCAACTCACCCTGACTTTTACATGTAGTCATAAATTCACTTAGGCTTATGCCCTTGGAATCCAGTTGACTTAGAATTGTTCTTATACCAATGTTGGAAATAAACATTAAAATTTATGTTATAAACCAGTGTACGGCAATTGAAGAAAACAGACACAGTGAATCAGGCTCTCTAATACAGTCCCAATCAAAAGTTTAAGACCACTTGAAAAGTGGCAAAAAATTATAATTTGCATGGTTGGATCTTAACTCATTCACTGCCATTGACGTCTATAGCCGTCAATGGCAGTGAATGAGTCAATGGGTTTAACTCATTCACTGCCAATGGCTGGCAGTGAATGAGTTAAGAAGGTTTCGAGTATAGCTTCAACATGCAACAAGAAGAAATGGGAGTGAGGCAAAATATTTTTTTGAGAATGCAATTAATTGAAAACAATGCTTAAACTGAAACAGGCTGTTTTACAGCCAGCATGTTGCTCACTCAGTAACTACTGAGTTCTCAGTGTGTGGACTCCTTCCTTGTCACCTATACCTGTTCTGGCATTAACATCAGCACAAGAACTGTGTGCTGGCAGGTTCATGGCATGGGTTTCCACTGTAGTGCTGTAATTGCTTTAGGACTCAAAAGCTGAATATAATTACCTACACCAACTTTAGGCCATATTAAAGGAGGGCATAGACATTGTGACATCACTCACTGATTTGTGAGGTCCTGTTTGGAAGACTCAGTTTTAGATGTAATGCTTTTTCTATCTTTGTTTTTGGGGGTCTTGAAATTCTAAATTATAAGCTTTAAGTTCTAATATAATCTTGGAGCTTGCCAGAATATTATTTTTCAGGTAGTTAAAAAGAGGTCAAATTAGTGACTCAAATTAGTCAAGACCTACTCGACAGCTACGAGTTACATTTCTCTGTATTCACCCCTCATCTAAGTGGCCATGCCTGTAATGATGCACAACTTTTTTTTAATTATAATTGTCCCTCCTCCCTACCCCCATTTGAGATGTAAACATATTGATTTCAGCTGTAAAGGTGAGAAGTCTATGTGATTAGTTTCACTTTTGGTGCCAGCCTCAAGTGGCCTCTTGAAGGACTGCAGTTTTTGGCACTTGTGCTCCGATTTCATTTTTCAGCCTCATAGATTTACTCTAGAACTTGACTTGTGATGCAGCTAAGAGCAACTATTATTAAGCCACTGCAAAAGGTCCTTAATGGACAGTATTATAAAAGAGCCTTTCCTCAATATATTATTAAAAATACACATAGGCTTTGCGGTGGAAAAATTGACTTTTATTTAGTCCCTCAGAGAGGTGTAAACATTGTTTTCTCTTAACATACAGTATGGAACAAATAGGCTAGAACAAATCTTCTTGGCTGAGGCTGACTGATGTAAAGCTTGGAGCGATTCCCGTGTTTCTAATTAGCCCAGGCTCTGGCATGGCAGCCTGTAGGCTGATGGTTGGCATGAGGCAACAGAACAGCCCAGCTGCCCCTGTGTCCCCTACTCTGCCCCAAAGGAGAGTCTCTGGGTCTACTGCTGCCTTTGTGAATGGCAAGGAACAGAAACCTGGATTGGAGAAGAAAGGTATAGTTCACACCCCGCACAACACTCTGTCAGAGACAATATTTCATGTTTAAAAAGGAGCTCTTCATCAGCAATCTGATCACTACAACCTCTCCCTGCTGCCATGCTCCACTTTCTCACTTGCAGCTTTACTCTTTGGAACAGCACTCTTAATAGCATCATGACAAACTGACTGTTAAAGAGCATCATGTATATAGTATCAGTTTAATGTAAAGGTTGAATTAGACCCTTTGAATGGACAGCAGACACAGCTGATGAACACGTTATTTTTGACTTGGACAGCGGATGTCAGGAACAATTTAAAAAACATCTGAAAGCCCTCTTCACAATGACATGAACACAGCAAGGACCAGTGGGCATTTCAGCCAAAGCAGCAAATTGAATAAACTAGAAGCAGAGGAACAATATAGACAGAGAGAGACAGACAGATGGGGAGAAGAGACAAAGTATATGATTAGGTAGAAATACAGTTTAAGTAGAAAAGCGGAAAGGGGCGAAAATGGAAACGAAGAGGAAGTGAACTGCAAGCGCAGGAGAGGCGGAGAGGGAGCAATTTAATGCTGTAATTAAGTTCCCGATAGCACCCTGGGAGATGTGCTTTGGCGTAGCTCCAGGACAGCTTAGCATTACACCAAGGCCCTTCAAATCACAATCTACTTACACACACACACACAAACACACACATAACACACAACACGCCATTTGAACAAACAGAAATTTAATTCCGAGTAGGCTCTCTGCGCTCTCGCAGCCAATTTCAAATCCCCGAATATGTGTCAGCTTCACCAAATGATGCATCGACAAGAAGAGACACAAAGGAGGCGCAGACTGGCAGAAGAGACGGCTGTGAGAAACCATCACTTGCAGTCACTCTCACGTTGCTCTCACTCACACATTGTAGTGCACACACGACAGTTGCCTTGACAAGTGCGCACAAATCATACTTATGAGAGCACGAACGGAAACCTGTCTCAGAAAATATTCTTTTCTTTCCCTTCATGTTTACCGTGCACCTGTCATGCTTCTTCTATCCAGACCTGCTTACTGCTTCTGCCTTTATTTTATTGATTAATTTATCTTTGTTTTTCTGAGGCTGCATGGCAGAACATATCTGAAGCCAACGTCATTCCTAGTGCTGACCTACAAAGCAGTAAGTTTGACAAGATGGCTAATGTGTTGCCAAGTTGTACAGGTGTGCAGCTTGTCTCTGTGCAGCCCTGTCATGTTAAAGGGGCTCACCAAGGGGAGGAGAGAGAAAGATGTGGGACTTTGGAGAGGAAAGGATGACAGGAGGAGAGAACTCAGAGAGACCTCAGAGAAGAGAGAGAGAGAGAGAAGAAACAGGCAATTACACCCAGCTTCGCTACCACACTCCTATCCCTCGCCTCCTTCAGGCCACGCGGAGCAGCAGCACGAGCAATAGGATTTTAACTGAGGAGAACGCGCATCAATAGGATCTAAGATTTCCTGGGAATTGGTCACCAAAGACGGGGGAGTAAAGGATACAGTGTTGACAAAAAGAGTTGTCTTTGGAAAGACAGGAGAGGAAACAAGTCCTCTAAAATCGGCTCCAGCACATTCCGAGGCTCTTCTTTAAGTGCCGTACGCCTACCGTTCGCACCTTCGTGCTGTCCTCGCTCTCTGGGGATAAAAGTGCGTAAATATTATTATTTTTATTTTTTTTTTACCGTTTTCACGGCAGGTGACACGCCGAGCTGTAGACTCACAGATACGGTCCTGGAGCCACGATGCTGATCGGTAAGTGTTAAACACCTACAGTTCTCCACTTTACCGGTGATAACGCGGCTGCGCTGAGTAAGCAATACACGAAAGATTCCTGAAAGGTTCCAAATACAACCGTTTCAGGATTTCGCGTTGCAACAGTGTCGATGGGTAAAAAAAGATCTTAAAGCATGTTAATGCAAACACACTATGTGGAGCAGGCGCGCTAAAAGTCCTTGTCGGGAAAAATGAAAAATCCAGGGATTCAGTCATTTATCGGGCTCGCAAGTTGACCATTTGAAGTGTCTTTTTTTATGATTTATTCATGAATGTCCTGTGCGCCGTCGATTACATGACTGTGCATCAACAATCACCGCATTGTAATATATCTATATCACTAAAGCACTTCTGGATGGATGCAAACTGCATTTCGTTGCCCTGTACCTGTGCATGTGCAATGACAATAAAGTTGAATTCTATTCTATTCTATTCTATCAGATTATATGAAGCTCAACCAAAAGTGTGCGTCCTGGGTGGTTCGGAGTTACCGACACCTCACACTCCTTAGTCCTCTCGGCCCATAGATGGAACTTGTATCTTTTATCACGAAAACTTCCACCGTAGATTATCATTCATATGGTGTTGTTCTTTTTTCATTTAAAACGTCACAACGTTCCGAGTCATCAGTAATAATAAAAAAAAAACTCAAAACAAAACATCAGTCTGTTTGAGAAAAATGACCTTCTCAAACATCAGCTAAATAAATAAAATAAATACGTTTGCTTGTGTGTGTGTGTGCGTGTGTGTGTGTGGGAGGGGGGGGGGGGGGGGACTATAATTAGTGGACATTTGTAAACCAGTTCCTGATAATAAGCATCATAAGCTCGTTGTGAAGAACGACGTCATTAACCTGACGTCTCAGTGTGCCTTCAAACAACTCGTTGTTCATTTTTTTATTAATAAATAAAATTGACCAGCTTACCCTGAACTATTCAAGTAGTGATGTTTGAAGATCTCAACCTTTTGGGGGCTTAAAAATAAAGCTTTGATGATTACTAGTATGTTTTGATTGAATCTGATAAAATTGGCATAGGCATTAGTGTAAAAGCTGTCCCACTAAATCCAGAAAAGAGAACTTCATTTGCATAATTAACTCAATCTCAATGGAGGTGTATTTTTTGTGTGTATGGGCTGAACAAAGAATGACTAATGGACCCAAGCTGCTGGGCCCCTGTCCTTCATCTAAAATCCTGATTTAAAGCATGTTCATGGCTCAGTGCAGTCTTACCTTTCTTCAACAAAATGCAACTGTTCCTGCATTGCATATCAGTGCTTCTATGAGTACTCCTTATTTCACTTTCAGAGACAAATAAACAGAAAATGTAGCTGAATTTGGGAAAAACATCCAGTTCACAAAGATCTAAAAGAAATGCACTCATAGTGTTGTGTCAGACCTCTGGATGTGATGGCTCCCGCCATAAGTGTGACTGTGTGGTGATTTGCGATCTCAGTGCTCTTAAAATGGCTTCGGAGCATGGGCAAATGACTCATGCAAATGGATGCCGCATTAGCATTTCTCTAGATATTTACTCCATGTCACAAATGCAACCTTCTAATCCCTACACTAGTAAAAACTATCGTCCATGGAGCACCAAAAGCTTCCAACACTGAACTGTTTTACTGAAATACCATCTTCTTCCCTCTCTCGTCAGCGTTCTTTCCCACTCGCCCTTTTAGTCAGCTCATAAAGAACTGCTCTTCTGTCAAATGGAGCCCTAACTACTTGGGCCTTTGTCCTGTGCTGATTTCTTCTCGGCCATTATGTCGTCGTAAAAGCCAGTTGGGGTGTCACTGGGGAGCTTTGGCGGCAGTGGCTTCTTCTCAGTTCCAGATAACAGCCTTTACTGGACAATGGCCATTATTAGTCACTGTGTTGCTGTCTTCTGACACAGACAGTTCTCTTCATATTGAATATTTCAGTATTGAGTTGAAGAGCAAAAGACCTGGTAGTGGGGGCTTGACTTTGTCTTACTTCACTCATCCATCCACAACACCCCCATCATCCGCACAAGCGGGGGACAGGTTGCAGGGCTGCGGGAGAGCTGATTATAGGCTTCTTCGGGAGTGGGCGACATTCTTCCACTTCCAACCTTTTTTTTGTCTGTGGGATCTGAGGTGGGGGATGCATAGGAAGCAGGGCTAATCTGAGCTAAAGGGGTCCCAGGGTTGATCAGGGGTAATTACACAGGGCTAGGATTACAGACTGCGACCACTTATTGTGGACTGGCCACACCCTAAAAGTAGAGTTGTATTTTTTTTTAAGTAAAACGAATGATTTATTCATAAACATACTATTTGTGATTTCCAGATTTTAGCTGAATGTATAATTTCATTTGTATTGCTTGACCTTGAAGTGTCAGTGTCCACTTGGACTTGTTTCTAGTTTTGATCTGCAGAAGCTGCAGGGTCTTCTAAGCAGTAGGGAGCAATGGCTGTTTGAAGTGGTGGTGCAGGTGGAGGGGATGTAAATGAGGAGGTTAATGAAAAGGCATTGGTTCATTTCCCACAAACCACACATCTGTGCCATCACCAAACCATCAGCCGATTAAACGAACAAGCTCTTCCCGAGTGTGTGTTACGCCGACTGTGTCTTTTTGGTTAGAGCAGCTGTGGGCCCCTGTCTGGACTGACGGAGTGAGTGCTCTTCTGTGTGTGTGTCTGTGTGTTCATCACTCATTATGATGGATGAATCTCCCGAGCCTCCTGTCTTTTCATTCATCCCTCACGGACCAGAGGGACGAAGGTGGAAACTCTCCAGCTTCTGTTCAGCACACCTCTGCCTACTGTCTCTCTCTCACACGTGCACACACACGCAGGCAGGCATGTGCCCAGAAAAGACAAATAACCCACTTTAGTAGCCCAACAAACACCTCACTTCAGATGACAAATCTGTAGTTAAAGTGACTTTTGTATTTTTCATTACCTCAGTCCCTATTAATCTGCATCATCTATGTAAAAAATCTTGTGTGGAAATGAAAGAGTGCTGCCACAAATAGTATATTATTTCATATTTATTGTTTCTCATCTTACTGCATTTTATATGTTTTATCCACTGGAGTAAAGTTCTTTCCCACTTTTATGCAGTTGTCGATGTCTGTGTGAGGTAATCTTTCACTTTAATGTCCCGGGCTGCCATTGCTTCCAGGTAACGGGAACAATGGGATGTGTTATTACTCCAAAACTCTTGTTCTCCATACTGCTTTTTGCTGTAGTCACTAATCTTGATCTCATTTTATCTTTCCCAGCAGAAATCAGTTCATGAGGTGTAAATTTAAAGACTGATTCTTCTCGTAGAAACTCTCACGTCGTTGCACATTGTCAAGCTGTTGTGTTTACTGTTTTTTAGAGTAGTTTGTGATGATATGGTGTTTTCATATGTGAGTCAGAAATTCTAATCATAATGCAGTGTGTTTTGTCACGGCGCGTTTGGACTTTTGAGATTAGAGTGTAAAAAATCCCCCAAAATAAATAAATAAAAAATATTAATAATGATAATAATTCCAGTCTTTGATGGAATTCTTTATGTGTCATAAAAGGGCTGGGTCTTTGGACAGAACATCCAATGAAGCTGAAGATGAAAATTTAATAATGAGGAAAGTGCGGCTTTGGAGTAAGTTAGTAGTTTAAGGCTACATTAGTCACTGCTAACATAATACACCTGAGTCTCAGACTGAACATTTAGATGGTCAAGTGAAGTCATGATTAATGCAAGAAGTATAATCGCTGTTTATTATTATTATTTTTAACTGTCTATTTTTAGTCGCACTTAGTGGAGTACACTTTTAGTCTGGAACAAATTCCTTGAGGGAAGTGTCCTGCAAACGTTGCTGGGCATCTCTTGATTTATCTCCACTATTACTGAGAGAAAATGTAAATGTAACTGGATACATAAAAGGAATGCTGCATGTCATAAATCAAAGCGAAATTACACATTTGAGTGGGCGCATTTTGATGTTGAGACTGAATCTTTCTGACCAAATGATGTTTAGGTAGGTTGGAGAACAGGATGACTGAGCAGACTGCTGCAGGAGCATAATAAGCTTTGTCTACACGGATACACGGATGTGCACGCAAGCGTTAAGACAAGCTAGAGGTCAGCAAAGAGCAAAGATTGAAGGTCAAAGAATTTATTATTACAGTAGTGATTTGTTCTTGACTACTGAAAATAGTTTGAACTTCCAATTTAGCAAAATTAAAGACAATATTATGATTTTTTTTTCCGCTCAAATTACAGTGTAAGAGCAAGCAAAAGGTAAAGCGAAGAAGTCCACTTGTGGTTGTATGGTTGGGCAGTCAGTCAAGTTCCATGTCCCTTTTTATTGGCCTTGTGGAAACGGTCTTATCATCGTAGATGGAGAAAATGGCCTTGATGTGAGAGCTGGCAGAGCTCCTGGATAAGTTACTTCTCTGGCCGCCCTATGCGGAAGAACAAGGAGTTTCAGTTGTGCTATTTTCTTGTTCCAAAGCAGACTTGCAGAATGAGGCCAAATTTGGACCTGTCTCTATTCACCGAGTTCCCTAAGCCTAATCACTATCAAATCCAGTGATCTGAGAGACAGGTATATTCAAGTGCCAATCATTCCCAAGCACAGAAGAGTTCTGCGCTTCTCTTTCCAGGGAGTACAGTATTAGTACAACTGGTTACACTTCAGTTATTCTCTGCTTCTGCAGACCTTCTCCAAGTGTGAATGGCATTGTAGCCACTATTTGGAAAAGGTAGGGTGCTGTTTTATCGCCTCCTCCCAGGAGTCAGCTTCAGGTAGATTGGATGAACAGTTGTCGAGAAAAGCAAAGAATGCACAGCTGTACACAGATTCCTCGGTTGGTTCTTTCATTAGATTCATTAGATCTTTTTCTTGGAATATTTTTTTCATTGTAACAGAGGCTGTTGTGGAAAAGTCTGATTTCTGTTGCGGCACATTATAGGGCTACGTGTGTTTTCTTTTGCGTGTGTAGCATTTGAACGCATGGTTCGTATGTACTCCTTCTTGTCCCTGTGCTCCCCGTGGGGAAATTGCCTGTGTGTGAGTGCCAGTTCAAGTCATTTCACTGAAGTGACAGCATGGGTTTGATTGGCCCGCCTGCTGGAGTGATGGCTTCTGGATGCTGAGAGCTGTAGGCATATGTGAGCCTCAGCGGGAGCTCTGACAACATGAGAAATGTTCCCACGCTGCACTCTGCACCAAAACTTCACCATTTAGCCTCTCATTCCCTGGGTGCTGAGGCTAAAGATGGAGGCCTTGAAGAGAAACAGCAAAACATCACTTGCACTTTGTGCTTGTGTGTATTTGTGTATTTTTCTGAGCTTGTGAATTCTTCAACTGGTAATGCAGCTTTCAGCTGAAGTGGGTGACTGGTCTACTTGATGCTCTGACCTCTACTTGTGACTACCTCTACTTCTCACTCTAATGAGTGACAGAAGAGCTAAAGGCCTTTAAACCAACAGACTGGGGGATTAGAAGACAGGGAGAATAAATGAGCATAAAGGAAATAAAACCTAAAAAGGAGATGGAACATCTTTCCTAATCTGTGTTTCTCAATTCTCTCTTTGTTCCATGTGTATTTCTAGGTCTTCAAATCAGACTGTTACTTTCACAGCCACTGATCCTCATGCTAGTGCAGTTATATAGACAAAGGCCATCGATTTTACAGTCAAATCCAGCCATCAGAACCTCATGCCTTGACCACCAATCTGCAATTCTCAGGGGTCCAATGGGCTTAATAGAGTGCAGCGAGTGTGTAAATGGTTGGAAGTGTAAACAGAAGATGCAGTGATCCAGCTCTAATGGCTATCTTTGCTCCAGCTCTTTGTCAGCAGTCAGGATGGTGACCTTCACCTGTACTGTACGCCATCTCATGAGCGTTTAACAGTGCAGTGTTCTCAATAATAACTACAGTGGCAGGAAATTATTATCCAGTCATTGTCCTATATGCACACATGCACAAACACCAATTTACAGAAAAACTGGAATTATTACAGACTTTTTTCAGTCATAAAAAGACAACAAATCTATAAAACATAAAAAACGATGAACTGCCCTTCAACAGAAATAAAAATTTAAAAAAAAGATTATCAGCACTCGCTGTTAGAGGCTTATTTCCATCAATTATGTTTGCAAATAGTAAACACTGGAAATAAATTATACACTTGAGGAAATGTTCAAATATTTGTGGCTAAAAAGGATTGGGGGTATTCAGCAAATCACTGAAAAGGTAGAACTCAGCAAACTCAGCTGTGGTACAAACAACAAATGAATATACATAAATCAATTGACAAAATGCAATTACCCAATTGTGTGGTTTGTATTTTCTGTGCACACACCCAAGATGCAGTTACCAATATTTATAGTAAGCATTTTTTTTGTACTCACAAGCACCCACTTCTCCAAACCACATGCATACACTGTGACGCACATACAAACTAACAGACTCTGTGTACAGGGGACAACACTTTCGCAACCTGTGATGTACAAAAATACAAAACTAAAAAATGCTGTATGCAAATTTTTGTCACACACACAGAACTACACCTGCATTCCCTTCTACGAATCAAACTAAAGTGCAGGCATAATTATATATAAAACATGTAAAATAAAAGCTCTCTTCATCTAAAGCCTTCTGTTTAGTTCAGCTGCCTCAGTTCTCCATGTTGATATTTTTGCACAGTACAAAGGTGTCCGTGTGTGACTGTGTTGGCTTGCATTTCTTACAGAAATTGGCATTCTTGCTTTTTGTCATCAGTACCGAGCCATTATGGAGAGAGACTGACTGGGAATGATCAGCTCTAATGATTTTATGAGAGTCTACATGATTAATGTTGGCACAGCAGCGTGTTTGCGAACAAACCTCGCTTCCCCCCTTCCCCACCTACGCCACCCTTCTTCCCCCATCGCAGAGACTCGGAGGGAATATCCAGTCTCAGTGTGTGCTGATTTCTGTGGTGCTAGCTGTCGTTTGCCACATTAGTGTGTGACAATGGGTGTCTTTGAAGTGGGTTATTCTAGCACAGCTCACAGCCCAGTGCAGCGGAGAAGATGTGCCAGCTCACTGTGCAGACAGGGCCAGCTCTGAGCACAGGGATAGACACAAGGTAGAGACAAGCACATGCACGCCTGCACAGACTAAATACTGGGGTCAACACAATAGCTTTTACACCCACATCCTCTAAATACTCTTTATGTAAGCACTTCTATCGCAGACAAAAGCCACACACTCCTCCTCTGTATGCACACATCTGCCTCACACAACTGCACTTAAAATCACCAAAAAGGAGCCTACACCATCCTCCCATCACTTCATCAACAATCCACCCATCTATCATCCATCCGTCTGTCCATCCATCCTTTACGTCTCTATTTTTTTCCCGTCCTCCTCTGTTCCCTCTATAGGCCCAGTCCAATCTGAAAGCTTAGTTGGGCTTCGTCTTTCTCGGCTTATCTCCAAAAGCTGCTCTTTCATTTGAGTAAATGCCTTCATTCCCAGCTCCTCTATGAGGAAGCTGATAAGGGATGTCTTTTATCCACAGTAGATAGGCTTTCCCCCCCCCACAGCCCAGTGTGGGTGCTTGTATTTATACGCCTGCGCAGCATATGCATAATTATGTGTGAGCCTTGTGTGAATGGTTTTTTTTTCACACATTTGTGAGACTTAAACAAGAAAAGCTTTTTTTTTTTCTTTTTTTTCAAATGCATGAGAAAAGTTAATAATTCTATGGTGTAAAAATGTAGGGCATCATGTTTCATGTCGTCTTCTCATGCTGCTTATCATTCAAATGTGACATTTTCTGTGATTACACGTAATCACATAAGACTGTTTCAACCTTGCAGGTGTCTCTAATAGGAAATGATTAAATGGGACAAGCTAATCATCACAGTGCCTTACTCACGTGCGCGTCTGTGCATAGGTGCAAATGTGTATTCGAGAAGACGCCGTATAACGAATTGATTAGGGCTGCAGAGTGGATTTGTTGCCCGGAGATTAGTTTGACTCAGTCTAAGCTGTTTTCAAATGCTGCACTCTTGTCCCCTCTCTAACACAACAAATATATCGATTGGCCTTTGATGCCTCAAATGTCACAGCCTCACTGAAGACAGTGCTGAGAATGAGACTTGAGATCTGTGCTGCTTGGGCTCTGGACCACATTAGTTTTTTGAGAATTAGGTCTTCATCTGATCCATATTATCTACAAGTCATCCTTCTGTTTGTGTCTGTTGCTTAGTTCATTGTGTCTCTCTCTGATTGCAGTCCCAGTGATTGATCAAATACTGCTGTTGGACACTGTTATGGGAGCACAGAGTGGTGCAGCAGGTGGTAGTAATGGTGTTACAGTGTTGCTCTCTCATCTAGGTGAAAATCTCTCATGTAGAGTGGGGGAGATTATTTTATCCCCTGATGAACTTAGAAATTTGCTCATTTACTAAAGAAATGAACAGTTTCTCAATGAAAAATCCAGAAAAATATATGTTTTTGATCCCCTAGAACCCACATATAGTTCTGGCTCCAACAGATTACAATTAATCAATTACAAATAATCTTGATCTCAACCCATTATGTGTATAGCTGTGCACAAGATCAATTCCTTCCACGCAGACCTCTCCACCAACATGCGCATGACCAAAATTCTGTCAAAGGATGTCAGGGACAAAACTGTAGATATGCACAGGGCTGGAATGACCATAAACAAGAAGATTGGTGAGCTGATGTGACCAAAATGACCATGAATTGCACTCCATGCAAGATGTTGTCTCATGACATGTAGCTAAAGAAGAAGCACATTAAGCTCATGGAGTAGCCTAAGCAGTCTCCAGACCTCAGTCCTCTTTGAAATCTGTTTAGGAAGCAGAAGTTTCAAGATCCCAAGGAGCAGTAAGGAAACCTAAAGGATTTAGAAAGTTTCTGTAAAGGGTAGTAGGCCAAAATCCCTCAGGAGATGTGTGTAAACCGGTGACCAACTACAATAAAGGTCTTACTGCTTTGCTTGCCAACAAAAGATTCACTGCCAACTACTAAGCCATGTGATCAAACACCAATTTAACTTTAAGTGACATTTTCTGGATTTGTGGTTAATATTCTCTGTCTCTCCATAAAAATTAGAGAGCATTCATTTCTTTGTAAAGGAGCAAACTTCAGCAGGGGATCAGATATTTTGTAGATTGTAGATGATTTGGGCTCAAGGAGCTGCCCTGGCACTCTTTTAGATTCCATGGAAGACCCAGCTTGTCTTGTTAGATTTACATTTTCTGACATAGCCGTGCCCGTTGGATACTTCCACCCTCCTGTTGAACACAAGCATACTGCAGCTATTCTCTCGAGGGACATATGCATAAAATTTGTGGAGCTACTGGAGCCAGTACAAAAAAAATACTTTTCACTCCCTGTGGAGCCCTAGCTTCATTGACTGGGGTTTGTTTGTCTGCACCTATTAAAGCTGCTTGCTGCAGCCAAAGCCAGACACCACTTTGCAGGGATTTATCAAGCCGCTTATCAAAGAGAGGTGATTGAATTCATTTGCTTACTAATGAGGTGGGATTGCGAATTGTACACTTCCCCGGCTATACTTCCACCTGTTAAAACCATTCGCTCATTACTGCAATCAAATCCTGTTTTTGTTCTCTTTGATAATCAAACCTATTTTTGTCACCTCATCAGGAGCCTTTGTGCCATTTAGGTTCTCAGACCCATTTCATACATGCAGGGTTCTGCTCGCTTGTGTCAGCAAGGGTGGAAGCTGCCGTTTGTAATCAAGTTACTTAATTACCTTAATTAAGTGGTGGAAATTTTGTCTTGCATTAAAAGTGGTGCTAATAAGTGCTGAGGTTAAAATTATATCATTTGATCTATATTGTTTGATGAATTTCATGGCGGAAACCTTAAAACCAAGTCTAAATGCAGCGATACAGGGTTAATTACATCATACCGTGGTTATATTATTAAACTTCGGTATTTGTTGAGCTGCTCTTAAAAAATACATTCAAGTGTAATCGTGTCCAATCAAAACCTGCGTCGGCTCGCTTTCTCGTAGTCAATCAACAAAACTGATTTTATTAGATGTAATTGTTCTCTGTTTGATCCTCATGATTTCTTTATTAGTCCTATTCTCTGAAGTGCTGTGTAGAGTAGGCTCTCCTGCTGTTATTAAGACCAGATTAACGGTAATCCTCTTTGTTTCAGCAGACAACAGCAGACAGATTGAAGTGGGTTAGCTGAGGCCGCACAGTCAGTCGAGGTTAAAGTACCTTAGCCAAGGGTCAATAAAAATTGTCATCTGAAGCAGCTGTATAGTGTTCGATGCCTTTTTAAACATGAGGTTGATCCATGTGATGTCTGGAATGAGGTAACACGTAAGATGCTGTCCTAATGCGCACTGTACAACAACGCTTATATTCATGACATGAATCTTTAAAATGCAGAAAAGCCAAATAAACAGAACATTGTAGCTTATGCAACATTGTGGCTTTGATCTAAATTAGCATTGATTTAATAGAGAGATGCATTTTGTCATATATAAATTAGGAAAGGCAACTACTTTGGTTTACATTGCAAACACGATGAATACACTATGCTTTAATTGTTCATGGCAATAAGAATGAACAGAACAATAACTTTAAAAATGTATTGAACATTAAGACAAATATTTATATTCATTAAAAATATAATATGCAAGAAGTACAAAAAAAAGAAGCTGCTGTTTTTCTTAATTGACTATATTTCTCTTGTAGGCAGTGAGTTCACTAATGTTTATAGGGCATAATGTAGCCATAGATATAAAAAGATATCGACAATATTCATAGTATCACAATCACAGCTAATTAAAAAAAAACAGTAGTTAATTGCAGTAAGATTTTGTTTAATTTCAATACAAATGAAATGGGCTAGCATGTGTAGCTCTTTTCTAGTTGTACTAATCACTTAAAGCGCTTTAAACTACAAGCCATTTTTAATCAGGCCTTTATACAGAGCTTCATTTTAAACACTTTAAGCACATCCTCCACCTTACATCCACAGCTAGTTTCACCTCTAAAGCCTGAACTATCAAATAATTGCTAGAAAATAAAATGTTTTTGAAAATGGAGTGTTTATTGAACCTTCTGACTACTGTTTTTTTTTTTTTTTTACATATTAATATTAATTTGCATATATTGGTTTTAATTTGTATCATATTTGCAACATCTGACATTTTTTTAAATTTTTGCTTAAAATATATTGTGCATTTTATTTTGCCTTTTGGGGGAGAAAAAAAATCACACTGATCACGCAGAAGTGTTAAAAAATGAAAATCACCAATATGTGAACCGATTACCTTCTTCTGGCGAGGCAACAAGACTATCCACTTTTCTCCCAAATTTATGTTTTCCCACATGACACATGATCATATAAAGTGTGAAGTGGGCCAATGCTGTCAAAATTAACATAAAAAAAAACAATAGCAGTCAAACTATACTATTAATAGCTACAGCTAAAATGAACAGTTTGCTTCAATGGACTCTCTACACATGTCTAGAGTCTAGAGAGTGTTGACATTGAACTAATAATGTTACAGTACCACATTAAAATCATGTTCCAGAGCATTTGAGGCAATGTAGGAGGAGGAAGTGCTTCGTTCGGCAGCCAGAACTGTGATATTCATGCCAGCATGAGTGTTAGTGTTAGAAGCATCGCATTCATGCCATTCCAACAGCAGTAGCCCAAGGCTTACCACAGGCAGACCTGGAAGAAGATTGTCAAGAAATATGATTGGGCTTAATGCAGTGTAGTGCACTTTACAGGATATCCCTGCATTGTGGGTGTTTGTCCATCCTAAATGACCCCAGAGCTTATTTTCTGACTTTTGAATCATCTTCACCACACTCTCTCCTCATAAGTAGTAACGCTTTGACGCTTGAGGACACTTCAGCAACTTTCAATCGGGATTAATCCATCTTTGAGATGTGCCAAGGTCTGTGTGGATGCACAGCTGAGAGAACAAGAGAGAGAAAAAGAGGGTGGTTATAGAGATGGGCCATTTGTAGCTGCTGTCTCAAAACTGTGGTTCCATTCCCATTTTGCAACCAGGGGGGACAGCTCACTATATCATTCAGCCATTTGTTATTTTGTCTGAAGCAGGAGTTGGCCGAGGGGTAGAAATGTCTGTCTCTTTCCCCAGTTGCCTGAAGGTGAAATCCATTCATCATTTTGTCTAGAGCTTGTTTGCTTTTGCATGCATTCTTGCAAGTGTGTGTGTGTGCGTGTTCATGCAGATGTCCACATGAATATGTGTGCAGAAAATGGGAGGCTTATTCTTAATCTATCAGGTGTCACAGGCTATTGTTCAGGCTGAGTGAACCAGATTGAATTCCTGTGATTCAGTTTGGTTTTTCACTGGTGTTAAACTAAACAATCCCCATGGGTTGCCTGTGTTTTTGACATCATCTGCGACAACAGCCTCTAGCCTCTCTATTTGTCTACCTGTCCCGACCTATTCCATTGGCTCTCAGTTAGGGCTGAACGATATATCGCATTTGCGATAATATCGCGACATGATCAAGTGCAATTTTCTAACCGCAAAGGCTGCGATTATACTCTGGACATGTCCAAATTCATGGGCTGCATCCTCCTGAGGCCGCATTTGTAGACCGATTACGTCACAGCGACGCGCCGAAGGCTGTCCAAATTACTACCATATCCCAGAATTCATAGCGCGGCCCAGCCAAACTCCAGTTTCCAGCAATGGCGGCCGCTACTAAGTTTTAAAATTACTCATACTAATCTTTCTGGGTCACAAAATAAACTTTTAACATATTTTCAGGCGAGAAAGTAGTTGTGTAAACATCAAATATCTGCTCGGTTTATCAAGATATCGCATATTTGCAAAAGTGCTTCGACGTTTTCAGAGGCGTCTGCTACCCACCAGCTCGACAGCTAGCCGGGAGCTCGAGGGTTACTGATGCGGCCGAGAACGGCACAACTCCCGGCACATCATTTTCAGATCACCGCGGAGTTTCGCTGCTCGGGTTAAACGTAATATATAAGTCACTTAGACAACCTAAAAATGTTATTGTTGGGCTTTTTTCAGTGTTTTGTTTGTTCGTGAGTAAATCGGTTTGGCTGAGATTAAAGTTATTAGATTATATAAAATAAAACTTTATTAATCCCCCGGGTGGGTTCCTCCTTGGTTTTCACACAGCTGACTAAACGTCAAACAGAAAACTTATTAAACAGAAGTATGAGACAGTCGAGAATTTACACCAGTGTCTGGTTATATTTTAGATAGCAAGAAGCAGACGGCCGAGTTTATTAAACTCCACCGAGACAGCGGTGACACTAATCAGAACTAGACCGTCCAATTTCACGCCTTTAAATTTTAAAGGCGTGTTTGTGTGTGTGTTTATACAATTGCTATTATGTTTGCACTTTATGTGTAATGTTACTGACTGCAGAGATCAGTAAGATGTGTGTATTTTTTATTTATTAGTTTTATTTATTTAATATTATTTTTTAATTGAATGACTGTCTAGTAGTTCACAGATGTCGAAAAACTGAGTGTGGTAAAGCCACTGATTTTTTTTATGTATATTTCTGCAATCTGCACATTGTACTGACTTTCATTTTAATGTTTACACCAGGGTTCCTTGTCAGCACTTTATGCTCAGATGTTTGTAAGCTAAAAATAAACTATTGTGTATGTTCAAATATACTGTTGTGATTGAAGAAGTTAAATAAAAATGTCAGTCATCAATTCATGCATCACCTCATGTCATCATAACAGAGGTCTGTCTTCCAGGAAAGAACAGTTTAAAATTAATGTAATATAGTATTGGCCATACTATATGATGTATTGCTTGTCTTTGTTTAATAATACAGAAGACAAAGACCTTAAAAAATAATCGCATATCGCATCGCAATCGCAATATTGGGGCAAAAAAATCGCAATTAGATTATTTTCCATAATCGTTCAGCCCTACTCTCAGTAGTGATTTTCATCTATTCTAACACACATCTTTAGTACGGCAAGAGCTGAAGCCAACTTCGTGTTCGGATACACTTTTCACCTTTGTGCAGCCACAAGCATCAGGACATCTACTACCACTCTCAGTGCACCCTAGTGAATGGCAGTGATCCGTGGTTCTGCCGTTTCTGTGGCAGCTATTAAAAGGCGAGGGAAAGGTTACAGTAAATGGCGCTCCAGTGATGTGCATTTCAAGACAGACCTTCTTAACCCTTATGCTACTTTTGAGTTTCTGCCTAACATTTAGGGAATGTCATATTACTTTTTATAGTGTTTTTAGTACTTCTTTTACACACATAAAACTGTCCATAACAGCTTCACTTTATACCCAGTGCCTGTTATGCTGCTTCATGTTAATTTCTAAGTTCAAAAAAGGTTCTTTCAAGTTAACTCAACCACTGTAATGAAAGTCTGAAACTGACATTTCAATATTTGATATAAAATAGATAAAGAAATTAACTGAATGTACCCTTATTTCAGTAATAATACAGTATTTTTCTACATGGTATTATAACAGTAGTAAATTAATTTTATGGTAAGCAAACCTTAGGAAATGGGTTATGTGCTGCCATGCCTTTTGTGACAGTAGTCTCCTGTAAAATAAAAATACAACTATGTGCTATAGTTCAGAGCATTCTCTCATAATGGAAACGCATTATAAAGTAAGAGAACTAGAAAATCAAAAGCAACTTTCTGGCAGTGTCATTGCTACTAGTGTTAGTTTACATCTTTCGCAGTCTTTCACTCTGCACAGTTGACGTGGTTGGAACAGGTCAGAAAAGCTAATTTTGTTCATGCAAAAATCTTTTTGTGCACATATATT
Organism: Mchenga conophoros; assembly: GCF_057382185.1. Lineage (NCBI taxonomy): Eukaryota > Metazoa > Chordata > Actinopteri > Cichliformes > Cichlidae > Mchenga > Mchenga conophoros. The sequence goes on from NC_140529.1 coordinate 31,838,857, forward strand.
CACAAATGATAAGCTGACATCCGTTTTAGCAGGTGTTCCATCAGCACTTTGAAAATTAGACTGTGCTTTTCAGCGTGTAAACATCTATTTGAAAGCAAGTCTGGACTGCCTTATGTTGAACAACAACTCTCTGTTCTTTCTAAGTCAAGGTTTAAACAGTCAAACATGGTGCACTCGATGTCGTAGGTTGTGCAGTTACCGCTTTACTTTTTCACAGCATTCTTTTAATATTGACCCTTTGCACAGTTATGACAAGTCGTTTTAAAATTTAATGACTAGACTATGTGTTGTTGTTTTTGTTTTGTTTTTTGGTCTGGGAAGGTATTCATAACATCACTCTTTCAGATTTATGTAACAAAAAAATATGACTAGTTTTTACTTCAGCTTTTTTTCCTCAGATCTGAAGTATAATTCAGACGGCATGATTCCAGTCAATCTACAGTGAGCTTTCTAGATATCTGAAATGACGGTTAGCTAGCCAAGATTCAAGATCGTTCATTTCCTGAATCAGAGTTTTGACAATGCTAAATGAGATATCTGGGGATGTGTAAGAACATGAGAAGCTATAAATGAGAGCAGTGACTTAATATTTTGTTTAGGAGAGCTTGTACATAGTTTGTTTTTGTTTGAATAACAATCGAATTTTAAATCACATTTTACCAAGTAAAATAAAGGTGTCTGGGCTCTTTGAGAGAGAGAATGAGGAACTCAAAGTAGAGTAAATACTCCTCCACATTAGGCATCTGATTACAATGCCTCTTGGGCATCTCTTAAGTAAGGTGTTTTGGGCATGTCCTACGTCTGACAGAGCTTGTCTCTTTGCTGACATGGGAACACCATGATGTACCACCAGAAGTGCTGGTGAGTGGGGAGTGGGAGGTCTGAGAATGATTATTTAGACTGGGATGAATGGATGGAGTTTCTAATATGATCACCTTTCCAGTGAACAAAATGGTCAATGTTTACGTGTTAACACTGCTCAATATAGAATAGAAAGTCTTGAATTAAAATTCATGCACAAATTCATGCACAAAATATTAACTATAATTTTGACAGCCAATCTGTATAGTCAAAGATGGCTGTGCGTAGTGTACCATTTGCTTGAATAACTTACCAATAAATGTGTAAAGAAGCCTTTATTCTCTGATCTTTATGCTCCTTAAATCAGGTCTTTGGCTGACTTCATGAGTTGTCGGAACAAGGTCTTGGTTGAAATAAATGCCTTCCAAGTTGAATAACTGTAAAAGTAAAAACAGATGCGTATAGAAATGATCTTTAAAATAGTCAGTGTTTCAAAATATATTCCGTAATATTTATAATGATGCAACCTGCACATCATTTCAGCCGGTTTCACATAAGGGGTTTTGCCGTAAATCCCACAGAACAGGAAATCACTGCAGTGTTTTCAGGGTAAAAATCTGCTAAAGGCTTTAATTCTTGCCAAGGAATTAAAAGTAAAAGCATGAAAAAATGTGATAGCTTGAAAAGCAAAACCAACTCCAAACCTCACCATGCACCTGTTCTTACAAATTGGCAGTTTACTCTGAATCCCCCCCCCCCCCCCCCCCCCACACACACACACACACACACACACACACCCTGTCCTCCTCATCTCCAGCTCTGTCCCTCCGAGGCTTCCTTTCCCCCCTCCTTTCCTTCCCTTGTCACTTCTTCTCTCAGACACCAGGGCACTCATCACAGAGGTCACGCACCTGTCGCCTGCTGTAAACAGGAAATGAATAATTCAGGACTCTGCACTGGTTGACTGGAACAGCTGATGGTCTCTCTGTGACGAGCAAAGATTCATCCAAAGGATTCACATTATAATCCTCAGCTGGAATCAGACTAATGAGAAACGCTCTCTCGGGAGAGTCTAAGGACTCACTCAGAGGCAGACTGCACGTCCTTGACCTCTGCAGGCGATAAAGTTAGTTTGAAATGACAGTCCGTAATGGCACAAAGATCTTCTGCCCCACACGGCGTTTTGCATTTTTAGACTTGTTGGATTTCGCTCACATAAACAAAGGCCACCTCTACTCTTTAAGGATTTATGTATGAGACTTTGAACCTCAATTTAGTATCAAACAAACTAGAGACATAGTAAAGTAATGACATCCTCAGCACAGAATGAAGTCACAGTTCCTCTGTGGGTTATGCTTCTACTTTTATGTTTGGGTAGTTGGTCCTGTCTCACAGGGATATAAGGCCTGTGAGTTCCTCATATGGAAACTAAGGAAGTGACGCTCCATACTGAATTTGTGGTGAGATGGCAGAACAGAGTGTTCCACCAGTGCTCTGAGAACCAAAGGAAAACAATTACTCACTCATTTATGTGCACACCCTTCTCAGTGAAACACACAGAACACAGTGATGATGATGAGTTATCTTTAAGTTAATGTAGGTTAAGTCTTGCTACTCTCAGTCATAGGTTGTTTGCATGAAATAAACCCTGGTTCAGTTACTTTGGGAGAAAAAGCAACTAACTCCAAATAATTTGAGAGTAAGAGAGAGCTATAACTGTTCTTTCCACATTTAAACTGTTTATTTTTTTCAAAACCACTTAAATTTGGTGACTTTGTCTCAATTTAAAGTTTCATAAGCTCGTTACCTGAGGTTAGACCTCCACTCTGCATGCACAATGTTTCACAACAACAGCACGCTTGGATCAGTGCAATAAAAACTGCTCTTCTGTCATCAGTACAATAGGTTGGATTTTTCCTGGTTTGTTATAAAGTGTTCAGTTTTCTCTTTAGGACTAAGGGAGGGATAATTGTCATACAGTTGCCACCAGCGATGGTGGGTGGACTTAGTGTAGCATATCACGACCATTTAATCTGTTTTACAATGGTAGAACTGGTTACATTTTTTTTTCTCATTTTCACAGTATTTCTGGTTGTAAACAAGAAGTGAGGACAAGACCTATCCATTTGTTTTGAGATTAAAAAAAACTCATCCTTGTTTAATAACAGGGCAGCATGGTGAAGCAGTGGTTAGTGCTGTTGCTTAACAGCAAGAAAATCCTGGAGCGACTGAGGAGTTTTTGTGTGCCGTTTACATGTTTCCCTCAAGCTTGTGTGGGTTCTCTTTGGGTTTCTGGCTTCCTCCCACAGTCTGAAGAGATCCATGAAGTTAAGTTAATTAGTGATTCTAATTTGGCCATAGGTGTCAGTGATTGTCTCTTTCTTTGTTAGAATGGCAACTCGTCTAGTGTGTACCCTGTCCCTGTCTTTGCCCTATTACAGCTGTATTAGGCTTCTCCTGTAGCAGTGAATTGGATAAGAGATAGATAGATAGATAGATAGATAGATAGATAGATAGATAGATAGATAGATAGATAGATAGATAGATAGATAGATAGATAGATAGATAGATAGATAGATAGATAGATAGATAGATAGATAGATAGATAGAGGTGGTTCTGTGGTATATAACCCTTTACTTGGGCTTACTGTAAACTAATGAGCATCTCGCTTGTCCTTTAGTAGTCTCCCCTCCTATAACCTCACCTCTCGTCTCTGGTTTTCCGATCCTGAGGTGTCAGCCTACAGAGGGAGCTGACCTATAGCAGAAAGCCAGTTATATTTGAGAGAAATACCCGAGTAGCAAGCTGAGAGGCAGCAAGCTGCCAGTTGGGGCTTGCGGGTAGCTGGAGTGATTGGTTTTCACTTCTTATCACCACACCAGCAGGTGTCAAAGACATGCGGTACTGCGGCACTCTGGGGGGGATTCACAATTATAACACCCAGGCCACCAGCTCACTCCATTCTGTAACTCCACCTCACCATCCATCTGCACTTCTTTTCCTACTTCTGCCATCAAATGAAATCCTGCCAGCCAGTAGTAACTTAAGAATCCTGTTATAGCCTTGCTCCACTAAACACCTGCACATGTTCTGATAAGAATCCTTATCTGCTCAGTCCCATGTCTCCTCTCTGCACCCAGGCAAAGCAAGAGCACTCTATAACTAGAGTTGAAGGTATGTACCACCACCACTGGTGATCACATTGATTGTTTTCAATCGTATTATCCTGTCTGCTACGTCATATTGAACAATCAAAAGGAAATAAGTGGCTGCAGCAGAGGAGTGCAGTGTTAAGTCTTTTGCTTTGAAAGTGAAGTAATTCTATTTAAAAACATGCCAGCTGCCGGGTGTGCGCCGCCTGCTGTACAATGCCATATCAGGAATGATCCTTTTATGCTCTTCTCCCATCTTTGTAATTACACGCGAGGAATGAGAGGAGACATCTGCATGCCAGCTCTTTGAGGAGAGGAGGAAGGAGACAACAAAGGGCAGAGCCCTTTCTCACAAAGGCTTTCCAATTTGCAACTTGCAGCTGTTTCTCTTCAGAGAGCCTGAACGGCCTGTCCTCTCTCAGGCTAAAAGTGGCTCACAATCCAATCACTGATCTTTTTTCAGGTTTAGTGCTGACCTTTGTCACACAGTGATGCTTTTCCTGCTTTGTACGAATCTGTTTACTGTGTCTGAGCCTAGCTGAGTTTTGTCCTTCATTAGCAGGTGTTTAGGGAGGAACTTGATAAGGGACGGCTCATTTTGGGGAGGAGTACAGCTGTACTGTCTGATGTCCAATTCAAAAACCACTCTCGTTCGCATAAGCTAATGTTCACGGATGCTGGTACTGTCGTCATTACGCGTATCTATGCATTACGCGTATCGACAACCAGGGCTGTGCACTGCGTGAATCTGACTATGTACAAATATTTAGCAGTGTGGGTCTTGTGTTTGCTTGTTCCCTGGCAATTTCCCACCATTGTTTCACCTTTGTTTAGCTGCATATGCTGTACAGGATTGAAAACCAAATGAGTCTAATGGATCCACAAGGCATGGCACTGCGACCCGTAAATTAAGTCCCACAGATGTGCTTCTGTAGATTAATCTTCCCGCTCATGAGCAATTAGCCTGGCAGTGATGCTGAGGCATGAGGCTGATTTGAAACAATTACAGCCCAGGTTGGGCAAAATTAGCTAGTTCAATTCCCAAGGTCGCTACTGATTGCGAGTGATGGTACTTTCCAAAGCAGCCAGGGGTAATTGGCTTTTAACACCAGCACATTCTTCAGCTAACCTTTTTACCTGGATGTGGACACTAGGTCACTGAAAAAACTCCATCTGTTCAATCATCAAAGATATCAGTTCTTTCTGCATATCTGGTTTAAATTATATTTGAGCTGCTACTGAGTTTGTTTTTTCTCAAACCTCCATTAAAGTAAGTGAGCTGTGAATGAATTATCACTGTGCTAACAGCTGGAGGACTTTTTTTCTTTCTTTTTTTTAGCCACGTTTACTCCCCTGATGTAACTGCACTTTTCACTCTCAAATAATATAAGATTTTCCTGTTATGTGCATGTGGTAAAAGAAGATAAAAATGATTTGGCCTTACAGCTAAGACTTAAAACGAACAGGAAACCTGTTGTATTTTTATAGCCAGTACACATTTCCATTAAGTTTTAATTTGGCCGTAGACACTTGCCTGATAGCAGAATTTAAATTAGGTGTGTTATGCGAAATGTCTAAAACAAAGACCCTAGTAAAAGGCGAATGAGTGAGGAAAGAGACATTTTGTGAAAAACAAATTCAGGTGGAATGGATTTAGATAATCACGGGTCCATTTGATGGCAAGAAAAAAAATCTGCTCTGCAAAGCAATTTACTGACTGCAAATTCAACCTGCTTTGCAGAAGCTCTTTTGCATAACAATGAATGTAATATACAAGAAACGTACAGTACAATTCTCTCTGCAAGCACTTTGCTGTTGTCATTTATATAAATAAAGGGAATGTTCTTGCCTGCGATTCTTACAAATCTCACACGAATTGCGGCTGTAAATGAATCATTAATTGTGAAGGGCTTTTCTCCTCTGTGTGTGTGTGTGTGCGATGCAACTTGATGCTCGTCTAGTGGGGAATTCAGCAGAGGATAGTTCCACTGTGTTTAACATAGCTACAACTTCATTTTCTTTTCCCTTTCGTCATAGCCTCATAACCACCTTTAGTCCCGCATCTTAGTGTCTGAGTGAATGTTTCATCTCTTGCATCTCTCATCAGCTGGGGAGTTAAAATTAGAAAGCTGCCTCTGTCTTGTCCTTTTTTACTCTTTTACAAGGCATCTTCCTTACTTGAAGATCCAAACAGTCCGGCTCACATATCTACCGTAATCAATTTATAATGAGTTGTCACACTTGGCATGATAGCTTTGTGACGCTTGGTTGACCAGCTTGATATTTATTCCTGTAAAAAACTATGTACTTAATCCCGCTTCCACAAATGATTCAATTTGCTGTGGAAATGAACCTTATCGGAGTTCCTGTCAATCCTGCACTGCTTCTAGCCAAAGGTTTTTGCATATTTAGGAGCATGGCACAACTTCAAGTTATTTTATTCAGTATTGTTTGTTTTTTAACGTGACTCTTTAAACTGGAGTAATGTCATTCACGGTAATGATGGTGGATGGTGAGGGGGTTAATGTTGACTCTCAGACATATGTTTAAATTTTACCTTTGATTGTTTTCACCTTTCCAGCTCTATCTGTTTATTAAAGTTAGTTTTGTTTTCATCTAAATGGAAAGGTCCAACAGCTGTCATTATTTTTGAAAACCAAAGTGATGGGATTAAGAGAAGTGTGGGGGACTTATTAAAGCAGCTCACCCTCCGGCTTAAAAGCAAAGAAACAAAAATAATGTTTCTTTCCTGCTTTTTTTCTGGTTTTTAGTCACACTGAAGTTCTGTGTACAGCTGCTGTTGCTGCACCAGAGCAATGACTGGCCAACGGCACCATCTGCATAAATGAATGTGTTTGATATTTTCCTTCTCCGCCTCCTTTTTCCCGTGTAGCATCAGGAATCAGAAGCATCTCTGCTGCTTGCCTTTAGAAGACTGCCTCGTAGGGTCTCACAGTGGGGAAGCCGAGCAATTTGTCTCTTGATGGCTCCGGGCTTATCGTCTCTGCTTGACAGATGGGCCTTGCCTCTGCTCAGGTTGGGTTTGGTAGCAGAGCACAGCTCACTGCTTGACAGAACTCATTACAGACACACCCCAGGAGAAGAAGCATCTCCACAAGGTCCTGCTACTGGGCCCCCACGACTCACAATGGAGCCAAATACTGTAAACCTAAACACACTCCTGAAAGCCTTTCTGATGTTTTAGATTGAATGTGAAATTTAAGAATAATTGCTTGCAACCTGCCACTAGCTAGAACATTTGAGATATTATAATTTCACACATGACTAGCTATTATTATTATAACACCGTAATATTAAAAAAGACACAAATTACAGACAATTAAGCGAATTTTGTTCTTTTGTACTTTTAGAATGGAATATGAATAAACAAATTACAGCAAAGCCAGGCTTTGGTTAGTATGTTTGTCTGATGAAGCACTGTTGATGCTGAAGCCAAAGGCTGTACCCCAGAAAAATCTCAGATCATATTTTATTTATTGACAAAAAATAGCTCTCTCTATACCTTTGTTTAAACTGTAATAGAACTGCCTGAGGCCTATAAAACATTAAAAATGTTTTGCATACTTAACTTACTTCATACATTGTTTCATTTTGTGTTGGTAATTACAGAAATGACCCCAGTGAAGTAGGACAGTAAGGCTAGCTGAGTACAGGTGAGGCTCTGGGGTTGACAGAGAGGTAAACGCAAAACTTTCACGGTCTGACTTTGAATATTTCCTCTAAAATTGCATGTGAAAAAAAGTTATAAAGTCATCTCTCTTCCTAAGCATGCTCTATTTTCAGTCGGGGGTCAAACTGTGCTTAGCCTTGCATATAATCAGGCCACATGGAGCAGGCTGCCACCTTCTGCAATCCAGAGTAAAGAAGGGGAAAGGAGGCCAAAACTAAATATGAAAGATTTTTTTAATGAGTAGATTAGCTTAAAATATAAAAGAAGCAACTGTGCTGAGATTGAATTTAATACTCATAAAAATTCTTAGTGGACAAGCACACCTCACCATTCAGACATCAGAAATCAAAGAGTTGGGACTCTGCACTGTTCAAATATTCCTTGTACATATTTACCTTCTAAACTATATATGGCTCTGACACACACTGAAATACAAACTGCCGTGTGTAGCACAAACAGTTATCAACTTACACACTTCAGTGCATAATATCTAGCCACAGTGCAGCCAGCACGGCAAGCCGAGCGACCCCGAAAAAAAGAGCAAAAACATAATTCGAATAAATAAATTTAAAAAGCTTTAAGCTAAGGTGGAAAAATGAGAGATGGGAAGCAGGGGAGCTAAAATGAGAGGGTTCTTTGGAGAGGGAAAAAAATTAATTGCATGCCACTGAGAATATATTCTACTTTCTCGCTGAAACACAGAAATTGCTTACACACATAACAATCTCCAAAAGGTCTGGTTGAAAGCAAAAACAGTTGCAGCTCATAGTTGTAATACTAGTGTTCGTATCATGATGGACAGAAGCATACAGGTCATCGTATTTCACGCTGAGGAAATGGTCAAATTGGCTTAATGGATTGCTAAGTGAAGTTCCTTCATGATCTGTTTAGTGGTTCATGTAATCAGTCCAGCCACATCTCTCAGCTTATCTTGCAGATTATCAGCATAACTAAAGGAGCGGGTGGTGGGGGAGTGGGGATCTTTAATTAAAGCTGATTGTATTTAATGTTCTTGTCCAGACTATAATAGTTCCCTCAGTGGCCCCCACACCACCACCTGACCGAGTAGAAGCTAATTGGCTGTTAGGAGTTACTTATCTCTTTCACTCCTGGATTCTCTCTCCAATCTTTGTCTCTTTCTGTCTGTCAGTGACATCCAGGGGCAGCGCAATGTCAGTTTGTGCCCTCAAATAGCTGTGAACCTCTAATACACTATGAGCCTGATTTACAGTTTCCAAGCATAGAGCAGTTGAAGCAGTCGTTTGTATGCATAGCATGTCTTGGGTTACTTCATACCACAGTGAAAAAGATGTTCTATTAGTTACATTACTGTAACTAAAAAGCTCCACTTCTCTATTTTTACACAGAGTTGTAGTTGTTGCCTCTTCCTATGCTGTCAGATCTAGTCCCATCAGCACCTCTGAGGCAGGGCAGCAGCCGCTGGGAAGTTCGCAGGGCGACTGGGGGATGGTGAAACAGTGTGGCAACAGTGTGGCAGATGCACAATGAGCCACATCGTGTTATGACTCTGAGTGTGCGTGTCAGAACTCGACTGTGTGCGTATTAGGAACATGAAGGCTACAGTCACTGACTGAATTATGAAGACCGTGCTAAACATCATCAAAAGAGAGGTTATAATGTGTACTTGGCAAGTGACAAAAGAAGCATCCGCATGGTTCAGTGTAATTATGTTCACGTTGTGCCTGCACTTAGTGCTCATCAATTCACCAGTCAGCAATTTCCCTTGCAAATCCATGTTCATTTAAGTTCAGATATGTAGATATTCATCATCACAGCTGGATAATCAGATCAGAGGCCTAATGATGAAGGTCTTACTGACAATCTGACTGTTACTCAGCAGGCAGCCACAGCTGAGCATCAGGGATGTGGTACACAATGTCCTCTAAATATGTGGAAATCATATGTGGAATTGTAAAGTAAAGGTTTTTACTCCAGTGATCCCACAATCACGTCTCTACAAAGAAAAAATAAAAATGATGCAAAACTGGAGACTTGGACAAATACATCTCTGATATGTTCTTTTAAAATGTTCTTTTAAAATGTTCTTAAGCAAAGGATTTCATCATGTTTCCTTCTCCACCAAGCTCCATAGGAAACTTCATAATAAGACTTTTTGTTTCTCTTAGTCTAACCTTTGAGTTGTGAACTGGAGAGCTTGTCAGCAAGAATGGTCATGTACTGTTTTGTCTCTTTATACCAACTGTACATCCACTGTCATGAGGGTCCTTAGAGGTCTACAGCAGTACAGTTTCCTATTCAGCTTCTGAGGGCTGAGGACAAAGTTTAATGAAACCCTAAAATTTAGATACTAATATTAGTTAACCTTGCAGATTTGGAATAAATGTTGCCAGCCCAGTTTTGTGATATCTGAGATTGAATTAAAGGCTTGGGTCAATTAGGGTGAATCAATCATCGTATGTCCAACCTTAAAGGGCACCTGCTTGGAGCAAGTTGATCTCAGGTGAAATTGTATGTCATCTTGGACAACAACAGTATGGAGAAAAAGAAGGTGGAGATCCACTCACCGAACTTCAAGACCCTGCTGTGCCAGCAGCTATCCACATAATTACACTGGGCCACAAATAGAAAGGTTTTCTCTCCTCCCAGACCCTCTACTTTTTTTTCCCTTTTCTGCTCAGCAGTGAGAATATATGCAGAGCACTGAGGAGAGATGGGGTATTTAGATGTGAGAAAAGGCAATTTGTCAGAAACCTAAGAGAGCACTGGAGTACTGACAAGAGGATTACAGTAGAAGGACTTGGGGGTTGAAGGGCTAATTCTGCAATCGTGAAAGAGGGACGGCTCAGTGTGCCTGCATGTATACATTAGAATCCATTATTTTTCTCAGGTGTGCATGTAGAAAATAATTGAAAAATCGCTGCTTGAATTCCACGACTCAAATGCGCCTCACAAACACACATATCCGAGTAGATACAATGTGACGGTGGCTGTTGTGTAACCAAGCCCAGTGAGTCATGAGAGGGAGGAATGCGCTGTTGTGATGGGAGGAGGAGGAGGGAGCCTGCCTGGGGAAGGACTGGCAGAGACAGTCAGATCCGTTAGCAAAGTCATCTGGGAGAGAGAACGAGGCTGGACATTTGGTTTCAGGCCTTGCCTCAACTGCCAGTGGTTGTCTGGGCCACAAGTGAGGCATAAATAAATCTAAGCCTTGATGCAGACATAACTTTGGACAGAAAGAGCATATGTGCACCTAACCACATATGCATGCAAACTCATATGTAGAGGAACACGCACATGAGTGGAACATTTGCAGAGTGATGGGAGGTTAACGGAAGTAGAAGGCTAAAAGAAAAATAAATCCACTGTCCTTACTAACATACACACACACAAACACAAGAAATGGGGATGTACTTGCTTTAAAAAGTAGTTCTAGTAAAATCCCGTACAATATGCGTCAAGTGCAAAATTATACCTTGTTTGATTTTATGTGTGTGTGTGTATTTGTGTGTGTGTTGACTTCCCGCTTGCCCTCGGAGCTATTTGTTTTCAGATGTGCGTAGGCAGTTTTGTTTATATGTCTTACTGTGTATGTTTGATTCTCATCTAGTACATGCAAGCCGAGCGCACACACTCCCTCGCTTGCTGTCGTACATGCCAGGATTCAGGCTGTGCGTCCATTGCAGTGTTATCATCCAAAGAGGCAAACAGCCAGCCCCTGATTTAATAAGCTGCCTAGGGAGTCACATAGAGGTGGGGAAGCACTATCAGCTGATAACTGTCCTCCCTGCGAGCCCAGCTTTTTTTTCTCCTCTGATAGTCCTGCCAAGAGAAGACTCAGCTTTTCCTTGTTTTTCTGTGTGATTGTGAATGTTGCGAGTAGGAGCGATCCCCTGCCGGCTGCTGCCCACGTGTCTGTAGGCTGCGTCCGTCCTGTGCTGACTCTTTCAGTGTCAGACAGACTGCAGAGGAGATCCCACACATGGCAAAGGCAGGCCTGAGCCCAGTGCTGAGGAGCATATGCTCAAGGCTTTAGTGTTTCAGCCCCCCACCCACCAAATACACACATAACTGCCAATCCTGCCAAGCCGCAAAAAGCCATGGGCCAGACTACTGACAGATTCCCCATCTATCACTGTGTTCCGCGCTTTACACAAGCCATACAGCTATATCAACATCGTACCGCAACCTTGACAGCAATTTTGAGAGAAAAAAGGTCCTACAAAGATGCCACAACAAGCAAGTAAAAAACCAACACAAAATTTTGCAGAGCACCAACTGCACTTTATTTTGACAGCTTCTGTTATTTTGTTGGGTGTGATGGCTTTGTAGCAGTGTTTGAGCAGTCTTCTGGTGATCTGTGAGTGGAATAGCTCTGTATTTTATCCAGTCTAGTCTTTCTAGCAATGATGTTCAAAGCTGATGCTAAAAGAATCATGTACTGGATGTGTAGGATATTGGACAATGTATATAGTTATGTAATTACATAGTTAGATATGGACCAAAGATCTTAATAATTTCCATTACTTTTAATGTTTTATTGTCAAAGGTTAGTGAGGGTGGTGTATGCCTATGCAGCTATCCTGGGAAAATCCTAGAAACCCTTTTAATGGTTGTCAAACCACATCTTCACTGATACATACTGAGGTGTGAAAACACGCCATTAATAGTACACGGGATGTCTTCAAATGTCGTCTTTATTGGGGAAAGAGTTAAAGGATTCTTTTTTATTGTCAAGCTTTTGTATTTCTGTGGTGCTGATGTTTTTCTACAGTTGGTGATTGTTTTTTTTTTTTCTGTGTGCGACTACCTCAGTATAAATGTGTATGGCACAACAGCTCACATGATAGGCATACTTTCAGGTGGCCGCCGTGACCCGCAGCTGACATCGAATGATTGATCCTGTTGCTGGGATAAGTGCCTGCACACTGCTGAGCACACCGGTCTACTGAAATGCAGCCAGGCGGAAAATTAGAAATCTCTTCATCCCTGATCCATTTGAAATCTGATAACTCCTATCTTCCCCTCTTGCAGGCACCTTTTCTTAGCCAATAAATCAGTAATTAAATAATGTGTTTATGTGTATGTGTGTGCATGTACATAAGGGGCAGGTGAGTGTCCTTGGGGGGGATGAGTATGGATAGTTGAGGTGATTGGGGTATTTAACACTGCCCATCCACCCTCAAACACACAGGTACGTCTTTAAACACATTGTGTTGTCCCAAGTACAAGCGCCTGCCTAGTCACAAATGGAAGTGTACACATACAAACAAGTTTCACAGTGAGTGCTTGGTGACAGCTGGAGGTGTAATGGTGCCTCTGGTATCAAATAAATCAAACTCAGGCCTCCCCTGAGCACTGCGTTTGTCCCCTTCGTAGCCAGCAGTGTAGTTGCTCTCCTACAGTTGCACTGAGACAGAAATATCTCTCATGTGAACATTTCATAATGCTTCTTAACTTCTAACATCAGTCTTGTTGTGTTGTCCAGGTACATCGGCCCAGGGCAGCCCGCTTCTGGCTTCCCTCCCCGTCCCAGGACGACCTCTGCAGCCTCAGCTCGACCTCAAACACCTCCTGCCCTTCAGACTCAATGGATCCTCCCCACTTAGCCTGTTCCCTAACTTTAATACGGTGAGTCTAGTGGGTCTAGTGGGTACTAGTCATAATAAACCTTACTTTTAGAAAAAAAATGGACTGAAAAATAAGATGTTGAAGTCATTTGAGAACAATGTTCAATGTCAGCAATACTCTGTAAAAAAAACAGTTTAACATTTTGTCTCATCTTTCAAAGCATACTTTGAAAGTTACACAGAATTTGAGGCAAGGCCAATTTTTTTTTTTAAATCTAATCAGCTACAAAAAAAAATCACACGCTGAAGGGTATTGATTAGAAGACAACACACAGAAGACATATTAGCCTGATTTCGTTCTCTGTGGCAGCATGAGGCATATTTTTATGGTATAAGGGTCGGGGTACTTGTACACATACTTCATCATTTTTGTGTCAATATGCCCCTCATGCCAACTCTGTTTATATCAGGGGGTGTTACAAAGAAATACAGGCCTATAAAGCTGTGTCATTATTGCTACCTATTCTGTTTGTCACTATATCAATACTTTTCCTGCTACACCACAGCCTCCAGTGCTGTGCCCAGGCTTTATCCTAGCTTTAGGTTACAGTTTTTAATGAAGCAAGGTTTGACCTCTGAATATTGCTTTGGTGAATTGTGTCACTATATTTGATTTATTTTGGTTTAAAATGTAAAATTGAGTAGACATGCAGGCATTGTTTAAAATAATGCAAGTGTGTATTTGTAAATACATTTGATTGACATTTTATTTACATTTGAGACACAGAAACACAGTTTTTTCCCCATTTCTTTATTGAAAAGGTCAAATATAACATAGTTTGAAAGGCTTAAAATAGTATTTTTCCACCAAAAAGATGATTCACAAAGAAAAGCATTGCAAGCTTAAACAATCTGTGGAAACTGGACAAGTGGGAGATAAAAACAAGATGTGGAAGACCTGAAAAATTATCTGCTGCAAATGAAAATGATGGCCTTAAGAAATAGGTAACATTAGGTAATGTCTAGGGAAGTTCAGGATTGCAGTTTATGTGTAAAAATAGCCTCTGTTTCAAACATCACCCACAAACCATTCAGTTTTCAAGCACATTGACTCTGATGGCTCAGTCTCTGGAATTAAAAGCTTATATCTTTGATCCTTTACTTTCCAGCACTGTGGTCATTGTCATTTCAAGTGTGTATGTGTGCAAGCATTTTTTGATTTCTTTGATCCTGTGTGCCACAGTGTGGAAGTGTTTTCAGTCCTTTCATTGCAATATGAAACTATTTCCAGTTCTGTGGTCTGTAAATGGAGTATAAGCTAGAGATTTAGCTCCTGCATACACTTTTACACCTTTTGAAACTGTACATATAAAAAGTAGGATGAGAAAGAGGGAGATTCAGTCATCTGTCTATCTGGCTGGTTCTTTACAATGGAGGACATGTGTGAGGGGGTGGATGAGACATAAATGTTTGCTCTATGATGTGTATTTGTGTATGTAGGGGGCTGCCAGCCTGTGTGAAAAGTGCAGCTTTTTTTTTTTCATTTGTTCAACCGCCTACTGCTTTGGGTCATGAAGTCGGCTATACTGCCCTGTGGAGGATTGAGCAAAAGCAGCGTGGTAAACATTCACTCCTCTAAAACCTCATGTATTTATATTAGTGGTGGAGGCAGTGGGGTAGGTGTCTGTCAGTGTTTTGTCTGTGTTTCTCTTGTGTTTCAATGGGAAAATTGCTGTTTTTATTCTCCAACCAATGTCTGTGCCTCACCATTCTAATTTGGGGTTTTAGTTTTGCACATTATGCTTCCCTATTAGAGAAATAAAAGCATCCATATAAGTAAAAGCTATTGGAGACGGAAAAGGCAGTAAATTACCAATGAATGCGGCAAGGTAGTACAAAGGAAATCGTTTTTACCGAGTCGCAATGCTGTTCAGTCTGCCATTGTTAAATAGAATACAACTCGCAGTAGGACTTGGAATCTACCACAACCACAATGCAGAAATGATGATAACCACGGAAATAACATCAAATCAGTGTCACTTCAGTCACGGGAGGAGATGATTAGCCCCCATAATACACAGTCTGACAGTGCAGCTGTGGCATTAATCACAAAGTCCATTCAACAAGAAGCCCCAGGTTCTCTTAGCCTTGATAAGGCACACGTTGTCCCAGACGTGTGCAGGAGGGAAGATGAATGCACCTGTCTCCAAAACCAAATATCCTCCGGTTCCCCTGGTGTCCCTTCTTACATCCTCCCACTGCTCCACCCTCACTCCTCATCCCTTTGTGTGTCTCGTTCTCTCTCTCTGTCTCTATCTATCTACCCTGAAAGCCCATCACGGACTCAGCCACCCGGTGCAGGATAAGTTCTGTCTGCACTAGGATGGCAGGGAGAACCGAGGGCTTGGACAAAAGACGCATTTATAGCAGTCGGTTCAGGATGGCTGCAGACAGACAATGGACACATTCTTCAGTTCCTAAAACAAACGGCTGTGCGCAGCCTGCTTTTCTAAGGTGGACAGAGGGCAGCAGGAAGAGCTAGGTTTACCTTGGTCAGGCTACAGTTGGTAAAAGGAAACAGCCATTTGCTTCCAAAGATATCTCTGTGTCATGTAGAGGAAACCAAAATAAAGCAACAATGGTAAAGAGCCCTGAGGGAGAGATGTACCTGCAGCACGAAGGTTTCATTGTCAGATGTGTTTATATTCCTTTTCACACCTGGCCATGAGGAAGCCGTAGTAAATAGACTCTATCCTTGCAGAAGAGGCAGCTACCTTGGACATGGCACCGTTTTTTGGTTTTTTTGCAGTGTGGAAGAGTCTGATGTTTTTTAACCTTATGTGCCAGAAACAAAGCAAAGCAGTATGCCATGAGCACGCCAACACTCTTTGATCTCTGGGCAGGTGAGGCTGTCAGCACAGCCACCAGTGTAGTTTCAGTAAGCGTAGCGGTATCATTCAGTGTGTGAAGAGTGATCTCCCCGTCCCTCCGGAGACCCTTCTCTCAAACGAGCTGAGGAATAGAGTGGGTCAGACCCTGTACAAGCCTGGGGCAAGATCCAAGGTGATTGTTATATGTGATACCACGCTGAAAGGTTCCCCAGTGAAATCAGCTGTCACTGTGGAATGCAGATCTTATAATGAAGCCTCAGGTTTCACCCTGCTGTTTATAGTATGGTGTTCTGGGACTCTCTGCTGTCTCTTCATAGGCAGTTAAAACAGTTTTAGTCTGTCTAAAACCTTCTGCAGTAAACACTTCATTGTGGGCTGCAATGACTCATAAAGTTTAAGCAGTGAAGTTTTGGAGATTACAATGAAAATACATTCATAAAGAAGAAACTCTTTTCCCTGTAGATTCTTATGGTGTAGGTGTTGATTTATCTAACAGTTTAAGCACCACACTTCCCCCATTAATATCACCGCTGCAATACAACACACAAAAGTGTAACTCACTAAAGGATAAGGATCATCTCGGTTCTGCATCATCTTTTCATTCAAATTGAAAAGGTGATTGTTTGTGTGAGGTGGTGTTTCATACCTGAAACCCATCAAGATCGTCATCCAAACACAGAAGCAGTTACTTAATTTAGTCAAAGTCGATGTGACAGCAGCAAAACATCTCTTGTCTTTTGTGCTTAAGTAAAGAAAAAAATTACATCCAGCAAGTTTGAAAAATAATAGATCTGAGCTTTCTATGAGGGGAAAACTGTGTTTTCATCTTTACTTTAGAATTCTCAAAAACTCAGGTGTACAAAAATTGGGAGATTAAAAAAAACAATACCAATAGCAAATTGCAATCAGTGAATACAATCAGTTGATTTACAACAAGCAGAAATGCAGCATGTGGTACTAGAAAGTGGTGTTTACCCTGGAAGTTGCATTTCTTAGGTAGAAAAATAACGAAATCTTGGAGGAGTAACATATTATCTATCGAGAAATAACTTGAGTTCATTCAAGGCCATCTAAACTCTTTTAGGGATTGTGCCATTTTTTGTTCTTTAGTATTACTATTTTATTAACTCCTTCGCTGAATATTGCACAGTATGTCACTACTGTTGTAGTAATTCCACCAAACCACAGTTGCACTTTAACAAAGTGAGATGGAAAACCCTTTGATCTTAGTTATCTTTGATTTATTTAATTTTTCTTCCTTTTTTATTGAACAGCAGCTAAGCATATTTTTGGGAAGCATAAGAAAAAGCGTATTTACTTTTATACTTACAATAGTCTAATTTCTCTCCTTCAGTTTGGCAGTTCACCAGCAGCTTGACTACAGTAATTAGCTTGCATGCATAATAAGGTGGCGCCCTGTCACCTTATCTCTTCAAAATGAAGTTTGCCCTCGTCTAGTGCATCAGAAGGAGTTTAGCAGTACGACTCTTAATGAGCATCTTTAATCAAAATAAAGCCTCTGGTAATGTTCCGTGTATGTAGGCCAAAGAGCTACTGATGATCAGAAAATCTGTATCACGTGCTGACAGGAACCGAGTTATTCTCTTTACATTAAAGGGTAAGGCAGCCTCATGCTGACATTACAGAGTAACCTTTTAATTTGTTTCAGTTTCATTTCATAAGCTCAGCTGTCACTGAAATATACTCTCTGTTTCTTTTTACATTTAATATATTTTTATTAATAGTGGTATGCTTTGACTTTCATGTGAGGAGTATTCTCCATGCCCTCTGGTTGCACACAGCAAGAGCTCAGACTGTGGTGATCCCACAGCAGAAATGGGTTGCCTTTTGATTCTAACATTACCTTATCATCAGTAACATTTAATGCTTTCCAGTTTTTTTATTATTATTATTTCCATCTTGTGTATTCAAAAATAGCTTTTCCTTGTTTTCCTTATTTTCTGCCATCCGTATATCCTGTTAGTCTGTTCTTATAATAAAGCTCATAAGAACCATGGCCAAAGCTCCAAATAATGAGGTCAGAGTATGTAAACATAATTCTTGAGTCAAGAATTATGTTTACATACTTCAGACTGTCTATTGATATTTTTTTCTATTCCTATTCCCATACAGAGCTGGGAATATTTTTTTCTATCCCTTGCTCTGTATGATCTATCGCAGGCATACAGCTGTGGCTGTGAGGACTTCCCATTTACCTGCTGTTTATTTGTTTACCAGGGGGAAGCCAATCAAAGCTGGCATAAAAGGCAGAGTGACTAGTGGATGAATTTAGGGGTTGGACCAAGGCCTAATAAGGATTACATTGATCTATGAATCATGCAGGGCTGCTCTAGAGGAGCCTGAGAGTAAAGATAGTTTGGAGTTGGAAAAGAGAATATCCACACTGATGCACAACTCGCCACCTTTAAAGGAAAGTGAATTTGTTGTATTGCACTATACACTAAAGATTTCTGCATCTATGAATTCATAAAAAACATGCAACTTGGGAGAATTCAAGTTTGATCAGAACATAATGTCAGGATCTCGGGTTCAAACTCAAAACCGCAACAGATCATGGGACGATTTTACTAGTACACTTAAGTCATAAAGCAAAAAATCTAACTTGGTCATATCAAAAAAAAAAAAACGGAAACAAAAATGAAGACTTATCATTTGGATCATATATCTCAACAATTTCCCAAAAGGCTAACTGGTAAGATGCTCTTGTGTCTTGCACTCTGTGACCAGAACATGCGCCCTCGTGTATAATCTGCGGTAGCTGCTGAAACTGCTTAGACATCAAGTCATGTCATGCTGTTTTCTGATTTACCAGACTGAAACAAATGCTTACACTGAAGATTGAATGTTGGCTTTATGGGAACTAACCTCACCTCACCTCTGAAACAAAGTAGCTTCTATCATTTGGGAAAATAAAATTATATAGAACTAATATAGCTTATACTTGTCATGTGTTTCTGTTTCTCAGATGGACCCTGTCCAGAAGGCTGTGATCAACCACACTTTCGGTGTTCCACAGCCACTCAAGAAGAAACAGATTATCTCCTGCAACATTTGCCACCTGCGCTTTAACTCGACGGTAAGACACGCTGCATTGGCTTTATGTTTCGGTGTTTATGAGGAAGAAAGAGATAATGTTGGACTACAAGGCAGGGAAACAGACAGTACGCCAGACTGTGTAATTTAAAACATAAAAGCACACTATGCTAGAAAGTGAGTCTGGCCTCAGAGAAGATTGTTTTGGGCTTCTGCTATCTTCTTGAATTTATGTCACGATCAGCGTTTTGGTTTTAGTTTGTTATGTTTAAGTCCTTTAGGTTTTCTAAGTTCATTCTATCATGCCTAGGTTGTCATTATAGTTCTTTGTTTGTTAGTTTCCCTTTGTGTTTTCTACCCCTGTATTAAGTCTCCCCTGTCCTATGTGTTTCATGTCTGCATATCATTTGTTGTTCATGTTGTCATGTCTGTCTCATTGTATTTGCTGTTTTAATTTGAAGAGGTCATGTGTTCCTGTGTTCATTGAAGAGTAGAAGTTTTACTCTTCTACTGCATGTCATTATGTTCATTTGTGTCAGCTGTTTTTCCCCATGTGTTTCCACTTCCCCTGATCACCTCCTGTGTGCTTTTAGTCTGTGTGTGTTCATTCCTGCCTTGTCCGAGCGTCTGCTATCCTACCTTGTCTCCATGTCCATGTCCATGTTCCAGGGTTTTGTTTTGTTATGTTATGTTTAGCTCAGCCAGTTTAGGTTATAATTCAGTTTTGTCTTTGCTTTAGTTTTTCTTTGCTAAAATCAGCCTTCAATAAACGGCTCGTTTCCAGTTAATATTAAGTCTTGTTATTTTGCGTGTACGCACTTGGGTCCAACCTCTCCACTCCCTATAGTCTGCCTCTGCCAGACTGTGACAATTTAGTTCTTATTATCTTTCTGCAATTACCTCAGATCACTGCATTTTTGCATGCTGTGTGTGTTTGTGTGTCATCTGTGTGTGTATAAGGAAATGCGAAAAAGGTCTGAGTGTTTCCCTTTCTCCAAATGATTGTATATTTAAATGAAAAATTGGTCATTTGATTTTTATTTCTATGTAAAAGTTTGTTCGGTTTTTCTTTCTTGTGAGTTGTTTTGGTATGAGGGATTAGACAGCAGGGAAAGCTGCCGTTTATCAGCAAAGAGCAGAAACAATCAGCCGCCACAGCAGGAAGCAGCATTCTCGGTTCCCTACTCCATTTTTGCCACCCTCGCTAAAGCACATGGATATACATATACATGCACACACAAACGTGCAGACTAGATTGCATGCACACAAACACAGAAAAACATCCCATGACATTTTATGCATATTTACATAAGCAAGAAAATGTCCAGAAAGCCAGAAGACTTCTTCGGTCTAGGCACAGCTAAGCGCACACACTCGCTGTCACACACTTTTATTTGGACTCCATCTTCAAAGAAGGTCTGAGGCACAGGAGACAGGGAGCTGAGGGGGGAGCAGAGATGCAGTCGTGCTCTTCACACACTAGAGCAAATCCCATTCCCTGCCTCCGCACACTGACTTAAAGAGGAGTGTCAGGTCTGACTGTAGCTTTATCAGTCTCTCAGAGAGCATGAATACTTTTCTAACACTTCCATGCACCCTCCTTAGAGTTTGCTCAGATATTATACCAACTTATCCTTATGCATAATGCTCAAAGGGGAAATAAGTAAGCTCACTTTGCTGCTCAGTAGAGCACAAATAGACCTTAAAGAGCAACTTAACACCAGCTGACAATCTTGTTTTTAGCAATTCCTCAGTGGTTCGACCTTTCACCCACCTGAAGTGATGCAGAGGTGTACTCTGGGGTGTATCTTTGATGGATGTTTCCAGGTTTCTAGTATTTGTGCTAAGCTTATAGGCTAACCAGCTACTTGTCCTAGCCATACAGACAGATATAAATTATGGGAAAAAATCTGATGATGAGGCGATGTTGTGCAACCGGATGGGGGAATGTCACTGGCATGGTTATCCCTGTTGGGCCAGTGTAACAGCCCTTGGTAACATTTTATGTGGCCCAAAACTACAAGCACGATTGTATGTTTCATTCCACAACAGTAGTAGTAGTGCAGAACAAGAAAGCATTTCTCTTCAATTTAAACTCTTCTGTTATGTATTTTATAACACTGAAACGTAGAGCTGGTGTCAAAGAATGTAAAAACCACCACAGAAATTTTTGATGATCTATAAACCACCTGAAAAAGGACCGTACCAACATGAACCAAAATAATTTCAAGAGATTAATAACCAGTGGGGGACTGGCTGTTGGGAGCGCAGACAGTCAGTCTGTTGGCCTGAGAGTTGGTTTGGCCTTGAACTTGAGCAGCAATTTTACAAAAACAATCATTTGGTACAAGACGCACATTAGATGCAGTTCTGTCACTCTCACCTATACACTGTATGATCTTGCCACAGGATCCATGGCACGCAGGTGTGCACCTTTCTTTCGACAGGCAAGCCTGTCTATGTTAGACAAGTCACCTAGTGTATTGTTAAAGGAAAGGCTGGATAGACATGGCGAGACTACAAAAACAGATAAATACATGTACAGGGACCAGATTATTCAGAAATTCTAGCATAAACAAAACTTTCAGAATTCATCCAAAGATAGGCTACTTAGTCACAATTTTTAAAATTTGTAATAATTATAATTTTCATATACAAATATAGTGGAGAAATGTCAGACTTCTGAAATATGTGTTAGTAGAACATATAATACGGTAGACTAAAATATCTATATATGTTCTTTTTCTGTACAGTTTGTACAGAACAGTACAGAATACAAACACAGAATACAAACACTCGCACCATATTTCTTTTTAAAGACATGCCTCAAAGGGTAAATCATCACTTTTCCTGGTGACCCCATTTTGCATAAAAATATTTCTATTTTCATGGCTCTGGTCACCTTGAGGATAAGAAGAGGTTCCATCCGTAAGGCATGAGGGGTCACTAAGTGTTATGTGAGCTTATAAGTTGTTGTCACCAGATATAAATCCAATTGACACACAGAAAACCAGCAACTTCTTATGACATGTTTTTGTCACCAGTCTCTATTGAAATGAGAGTAGAATAAGTCTCAGTTGGCAAGAAGTCAAAAAAGTTCATTTCCCAAAACTGATTTAGCTATTATAGTTTTTTTCAGTGTATTTGGACCATTAATTGCTTCTACTGAATTTTTAACATTATTTGTTTTAAGTACTACACTAAGTATATTGGTGAACTAATATACTTGATCACACAGCGAAAAGCTTTTTTAAAAAACACAGGGGTGGTAGATGTTGTTCATTTACTAAAAATGTGTCGTTTTAGCCCATTGCTAGGTGGTTGCTAGGCAACGTGATAATGTCACAATATATAATGTATAGTTCAACTTTTATGGACATAGAGAAGGTCTTATTATTGTGAAATAAAAATGATAGAATGGATTTCTAAGGTATTATAGGTGCATAAATGCACAAACAGGTCACTTTAGCCTGTTGCTAGGAGGCTGCCAAGCCAAGTCATAACATCCGTTATAGCTAAGAACCTCCAGGGGTGTAAGATGTTTGTGTGGTTACTTTCGATGCTTAATTCCTAATGGTTTAGGGGGAGTTCATGGACAAAGAAACAAACAATTCTGGTCTAGATTGAGGAGGAGAAGGTCATAGAGAATAAAGAGTTTACAGTAAAGTTTGGTTTATATTACTTGTGTAATGTTATTGGAAGGTGAGGGTACTGAAAGTGTGGAGAATAATTGCTAAAGATGTTTTATATTCTTCCTTGTGTTTGCCATATAACATGTTGTCATTTTACAATAAGATTTGGCTGCCTCCAATGTTCCCTCTAATTTTTCATGTGTCTGAGCGAACACACAAACTCCCTGAGCGGTCCCTTGGACCACTGTGAGCAACAGCAGACGTGTGCACTGTGGTCATGCCAGCATTGAATCCATCCAAGTTACATGGTTTATTAAAATAATCAAATTACAGCATTTACATTTATGTTAGACTACTTTTAATTAACTGCTTTAGCCCACTTACAATGAAAATGTAAAAAAAGATCTTGTTCATGACCTGTGTAGTATGTCAACACTATTGGAAGTAAAAAATAACTTGAACTCCAATTTTGAAAACACAACTTTTTTTTCATTTTTTGCTCTGACTTGTATTATGAGTCTGTGGTCTGGGAGAGAGTCCTGTGACTCTCTGTCTGCAAAATACAGTTTATAATGACCAATGTTGGGCAATTAATTATATAGTTACTTCTTCAAAAAAGTAACTGAGTTATGCAAACAAAGTTTTTTGCAGCTGTTTACCTAAAAATGCAGCCAAGGCGGTTTTTTAA
The DNA here is from genome assembly GCF_057382185.1 of Mchenga conophoros. Lineage (NCBI taxonomy): Eukaryota > Metazoa > Chordata > Actinopteri > Cichliformes > Cichlidae > Mchenga > Mchenga conophoros. The sequence continues at coordinate 31,862,316 of NC_140529.1, forward strand.
ATAAACATTTCAAAATATTTACAGAACAATCAGGTGTTCTGCATCAAATTTGATGCCACACAAATTATTTATGACACTCCAACACATAATTTCTGTCCACTATGAGATAAAGGAGAACATCCCAAGCCTGATACCTGCAGGCCTGACAACAGGAGATGTATCACTCCTGTAACACCTGTAACATTCAGCAGTCGCCTCATTGTTCTGACACACACAACAAAACTATTGACTACACTACACACTAACTACACAAGATTTGCGCTAAACGTCGCAAACCTCTCACATCTCAAAACACCGCAGTCACTCCTAAAACTTCCCTCTTCCTAAACATCTAAATGCCATATCACTTTTTGATTGGTCCACATAGTCCACCAATAGGAAAGGGTGGGAGGGGTTCGCTTACAGGCGGAGAGTGCTTTCAAGCGTTTTCCTTATAAAACACCGTTTTTACAGTTTCTTCCCGCAGTAAATATAAACAACAATAGTATTCAGGAAGAAAACCAAACATTGCATCTATTTTTTATCATAACTATGGTTTTACGTGTCCTATCAACACAATTTACAAACTATAACAGTTTTTAAATCGTGGTATAGTCCACACTCTTTCCGTCAATTGTTCCGTCTGTCCTGCTCACATCTCCAATGGTTGTACACGTTGTCATTAACGTGGCTTCACTCCACATCAGCCACGCCGCTTTGCTAGCTAAAACACCGGTGTCGGCACATAAGGACGCTGTCATAGCCTGTCGACGTTGATTAGCTGCATATATATGAATGTGAAGAGCATCATTGGCTGGACTATGGGATAAGGTGGCATCGTTCTAATCCCATACTGGAGCAGCCAGTCACTCACTGACTAACACTGCAAAAGAGAATTGTTAACGTATTTATTTTAATTTCAATTCAGGTTAGATTTTTTTTTGTGTGCAACACAGATTTTCTGTGCGCAGAGACCGTGCCAGCAGTGCACAATTGTGCACGTGCCGAAGCTTAGAGGGAACATTGGCTGCCTGTATTTATAAATTGACCCTATACTTGTAATTTAAGGAAATAATGAAAAGTTAATTCATCAATGGGGGAGCTATGCATTTGCTGAATTAAACAAACCAACTGGCAAAACAACTTCACTTGTTTGTCAGTTTCCTTTCCTACAAGAAAGTCATTATTGGATGAGACAATTTCGCAGTATTTCAGAGCTATGGGATGGGGCACTTTTCACACCCCCACAACATATGTCTGGCAGAATATAGCCTTGTGTTTCCTTTTATCGCAGCGATTTCTTAATCACGGGACATTTTTGAATCTCTTTGAAGAAACTGTATCTCCCTGTAGTCTCGCTGCTGGGGTGGTGAAAACCAAAGCTCATTTCACACCTTGTCCTTCAAGCCTCCACTGAGTCTCAGTTGGATGGAGAAGCAAATGGTGGAGGGCTCACCAGCAGAATTCGTCAAATCAAGCTGTGAAGCCAAGCACTGAAGCCTTTTCACTGCAAATCAGTCAGACAACGTGCTGAGGTATTTGAGTTCCTTTTACAGATCTTTTGACGGACACGTTATGGTGGCTACGCATACATGGTTAACGCTCTATAGTCCAACTTCTGTTGTTTACTGTAGGCTGGTAGTGGTTGTGTATGTGTGTGCCGCTGACCTTATATCTCTGCCACGATACTGCATAAGCAGTAAACTTAATTATTGCTTATGGCAGTGACTCGCAATCAGTGGTAGAAATATCCCAGGGGGAGTTTTGTTGCCACAGGGTATATGCAAAGATTTGTTCAACTAATCCAACAAAATAAATAAATAAAATAAAAGTATAAAACTGAAATTATAATTTTAATTAAAGAACTGAGTGGACCTGAACAGGCTGGAGAACAAAAGTTACTGTTCATTAAAATTAATGAATAAGCAGTTGAAACAAACAGCCAAAAGGAATGCATAAATGAATAAACAAAAAAAGCATTGGTCAAAAAAAATTAATAAATGATTGAAAGTAGGACTAAAACCAAAGCAGTTCAAATTAAGAGGATGCATAAACAGTTCAAATATCTTGTTAAACAAAGATGTTAAATAGAGTAGCAGGGAAAAATAGAGGTCAATGATGGAAACGGTCCACTGGAATTTATTGATTAACAGTTGATGGTATCCATGTAATTGCTAATCCAGCTAATCCAGGTAAAGATTTGTTTGGAAGAAATACGTAGCTAAGAATAACTGTAAAGACTTGAAATCTTTAAAAGTGATACATTGTTGAAAAAGCCAAACGTAATGGATAACTTGGAAAAACAAACACTCACCAGATGCTTTATTAGGTACAGCTTCCGAATACTGGGTTAGACCACATTTTGTCTCATAACTGCCTTTAATTCATCGTAGCACAGATTCAACAAGATGCTGTAAACATTCCTCAGAGATTTGGGCGCATACTGACAGTTGCTGCAAATTTGTCAGCTACACATCTATGTTGGGAATCTCCTGTTCCCTCTCATCCCAAAGGTGCTCTGTTGGATTAAGATCTGGAAACTGAGGAGGCCGTTTGACATGGCGTGTTATCCTGCTCAAAGCAGCCATCAATAGATGGGAACGCTGTGGTAATTAAAAGGTCAGTATGATCAGCAAGAGGATTCATAGACATTTGCGTGTAAATAATGCACGACACCACCAGCAGAAGCCTAAGCCACTGATACAAGGCAGGACGCATCCATGTTTTCATATAGTTTATGCCAGTTCTGCCCCTGCCTTCCAAATGTAGCAGCAGATATAGAGAGTCGTCAGACCAGGCGATATTTTTGTAATCTTCTATTATCCCATTTTGGTGAGCCCATGCAAAATGAAACCTCAGAAGTGACACCCAGTATGGTCTTCTGCTGTTATAGCTCATCTTCAAGGTTGAACATGCTGTGCATTCGCTCATGCTGTTATGCTTTCTTTAGTTATCAGGAGTGTTATTTGAGTTACTGTTGCTTTCAAAGCAGTCTGTCCTTTCTAGTCTGACCTCTGGTATCCACGAGACATTTTTGCACCGAGAACTGCAGTTCTGACCATTCTTTGTAAACCCCACAGCTGGTTGTGTGGGAAAATGCCGGTAGATTAGCATTTTCGGAAATACAGCATGTCTGGGAACAACAACCTGGCCATGCCACTTTTGAAGTCACTTAAATCATTTTTTAACTGTCCTGATGCTCAATTTAAATTTTCTCCAGGTCATCTTAATCATGTCTACTTGTCTAAATGCACGGAGTTGCTGCCATGTTATTGGCTGATTAGATATTTGTGTTAACAAGCAAATGAAATTAAATGACCAGGAGTGTATATATCTTAGTTGGGTTAATAATTAGCTTAAATCCAACTGAAATAACATTGCTTGTTCTGCTGGATGGAAAAACACTTTAACAATATCCACTTATATATGTTAATAACAGTTGGTGGCAAAGGGGTACTTGATTCCATCTGAGAGGCCTGTGGGATACATCAGATGAAAAAGGTTAGGAACTGCTGGCTTAGGACTAATCTATTGTTCATTCTCAGGTAATTGGTTAAATCAGCATTTTGATCCTATTGAAAAGGCCTTAATGAGATTACAAGTCTCATATCTTCTTGTTGCATGTATTTATTTCTCACTAGGGAGTCCTTCAGATAAATGTCAGCTCTCTTTTCATGCAAGTTGTTTAGTACCTGAGGATTTGCATGAGTTGTTTCTTCAGGAAGTGTTAAATTAGAAGCTTAAGAATAAACTTTGATGTGTTTGAGAAACAGCTGCATCATACCGTGCTACAAAAAAGTGTGTTTGGAAATGTTTGCATTTTTAAAAAAAAATAGGTGTTTTTGTGATTTGTATTTAATTTGTGTAAATTCCAATTCATGTATGTTATTTGTGATTTTCTCTCATTATGGGTCTGAAATCTTCCCTTCTGTACCTACGTTCTATCCAGACTACGCTCTGAAGAGAATTTATCTTCTCTTTTAATGAGTGATCTCTTTATCGATTTCTTTTCTTTTCGTATGTATCCATGCTTACTCTGACAACAGGGGCTTTGTTCTGGGATTGAACCGAGGTCGTGAGAGTGATGCAAATGGGAAGGTAAATCCGCCCGGAGAGAAACTTGCGTGTTTATTGCTGCAGCGCAGTCAGTCAGAATGTGTTTTGAGTCTGATCCGTATTTGTGGGTTTGTGCGTGCTCACGAGCGCTCAGATGTGTGTGACATTAGCATGTACTGCCAGATGCGTCCAGGTTTTGCAGAGGCTGATTCTCACAGTTAGCATTTTTAGGCTAGTTGTAGAGATGGAATCCTCTCTCTTGTTGCATATTGCACATGCAATTATACCTCTGGCCTCCCAACGTGCCAGCACTGTTATCAGGTAGAAACAGACTCTACTCTTTGCCGCCCGCGTATGCCTGTGAGAGAGTGAATATTCCAGGCGTGCATTTTAACAGTTATTGCACGCGAACTCCAGTCTTTCTAGCAGATTATTCATGAAGTAATTTCTGATTTTCCTTTTTTCCCTGTTTTTGTCTCATATTCCCACAGAACCAAGCAGAGGCCCACTATAAAGGTCACAAGCACGCGCGTAAACTCAAAGCCATGGAGGCCCAGAAAAACAGGCAGCGACGAGCTGGGGAGTCCTCATCCACAGGGCGAGAGCGAGACAGAGACAGAGACCGGGAACGAGAGCGGGACATAAGCAAGACATCTACATCTGAGGCAGCCCTTCCCACACTTATGGATACTTGCTTAGAGGAGGGAACAAGTAGGTATAGTGGCAGAAAGATGGGACAAAGGCATCTGCAAGAGTGTGCTATTTGTAACCGATCCTTCTCCAATCCTCTCCACCTTCTTGATATCACTCTATCACTCTTTGATTCCTCTAACTCCTCTTCTGCTCCATTGCATCTTTCTAAACCCCATCAACCAATCTGCTTCTCACATTATTGACAGTTTCCATCCCCCTCCATATCTTGGCCACCTTTATCCCTTTCTCTCAGCTCCAGTGTGTTACACTTTGAGATTATATCTTCTGTACACCTTATCCCTCATCCTCTTGGCCTCCTATCCCCACTATAAATTCAGACCTCTGAAATTGTAACTCACATTTTTTCCCCTAGAACTTTTCTGAACTGGTCCTCTGTCTTTGTGCCTTGTGATGGATGGAAGGCTCAGATGCTATGGGAATGGGGAAAAATCTGGGATAAAGAAATGCTGTGAAAATTCAGGGGCAGACTGGGATCGATCAAAGCCTTACTGGGGCCATTTTTACCCCCTTTGCCTCGACTGCTTGACTTCACCTCAGTTACTCTATGCTCTCTTCTCTCAATCTCAGTTAGATGCAGAGGGTAGTTACAGAACCAGAATTGGTGTATCTGTGCAGCATGAAAAGAAAACCATATATTGCTTGTCCAGAATTGAGAGGGTTCCAGATTGTGGTGAGAGCATTCATTTAATGGGCTGTCAAATAGAAAATAAAGTTAGAAGACATCAAAGGCACTTATCTTCTTTTACAAAAAGTTCAAATGTTTTCACACTGGCAGTGTAAATATAGACATTTTAACTTGTGATAAAGGAATAGAAGTGCATTGGTTTTCTTTCAACAGAAAATGAATGTTGACTTTTTCTCACCGCACAGCTGCAACTTTACCTCAGAGAGCATGAATTGCTCCGGTGGCAGAGTGACTGCAGAGTGAGCCCATTACCATCTCATGTTGCTCTTGTCTAGGTCCACACTTTTCATTTATCCATCACAGCTGATGGGAATGGAGAAGAGCCAGAACACTTTTCCCCCCTCTGTCTTTTAGATTTTTACTTTCCTCCCCTAGAGAAGATCACTGTCTAGGCAGAAATTCAAAATACTCTTGGATGCTAGATGGAAAATCAGAGACGAGATATGAAGGTGCTGGGGTTGGAAAGAGACTTTTTCCACTTCATCCCATCTGACAGACATGTCCACATGCACATGAACACACATACACACACACTTTTTTTTTGCCTGGAGCACTTTTTGAGTCTCCTTCAGAAAGGAGAAAGTGGACAAAAGAGTAGAAGCCTGATAACGCTCTCATCAAATATCATTTTAATATTCCGCTGTTGCAAAGGAGAGCTCTGAAAGAGGAATGCAACAGCAGAGACGAAATGAGATGATGAGTGGGAAATGAAAGATAAGATTAAATGAATGAAGAACACTGAGGGAAAAGGGAAAGAATACGAGAAAGAGAAAGAACATGGAGGAGGGGGTCAGTGAAGAGAGAAAGTACATAAGTCAATGCTAGTTTTTATGCTGTGAATAATTTTGCAGTTCTAAAGCAATTTTGTGAGGAGGAACACTCTTTAATAAGCCCAATTGTGTGATTGGCCTAATGTGAAATTGAAATGCAGCAGTGCGAGCCAGTGCTGGCATGCACCACAATGCCAAACTGTAATGGAATAGTGCTACAAATTAACACTCTATGAAATGAGTTATATCTGCCATGAAAGTAAAGGCTGGTGAGGAGCTGTCTGAGGCTAATGCCCACATTGTGTGCCATCAGGAGCCAATAACACACCTGTCTGCTATTCTTAGCACTCTGGCTCCCTGGCTCAGAGTAAACAGATTTCTTCTCAACCCACAAGGTCAGCCTCCTCAGTCTCATTAGAAAATGCCTATATGCACATTTAGACACCGTAGACATTTACTACTCGTGCGCCACCTCTCGACATCAGCACTGGATGGGGTTCAAAGTGTATATTAAACACAAGATGTTTTCCAAGAAAATTTGGAGAATTGCCACCATGGAGTGGTGTGGGTAATTAAAGTTTAAGCCTTTTCACAGCACAAATAAGAGAACCAATAATAGCAGGACACATGCATTCATAACAGTATAGCAGGGTGAGACATAAATGCATGTTTCGGTAACCATCCCACAACATGTTGGTTTCTTTAAAGTCTGACCACCTCATCTAGTTGGTAATTATTGTAACCATGATGACAAAGGTCTTCTGAGGATAATGAAGTACTGCTTTTAACCCGAGCCACAGTGTTGTGATTTCATTGTGTAAATCTAGCCATAATTGTGTGAGTTCAGAAAACAGTGCAGTTAGGAAGGCAGTGGCAAACAATGTTATTCTGTAGAATGAACTTATATTTGTTGTTTAGAGGTGCAGTGACAAATGTTGTACAACTTTGCTTTCAAAAAGTGCTTTGAAATGTTGATTAAAAACAGAATGTCCCAGTCTTTTAAAAGCAAAAATATTAGATTTCATAAAAACAGCTGAAGTTTAGTCAGGAGCAATGAAAATTGAAAAAAAAAAATGTGTGATGCTAACAAAAGACGCCTTGTAGAACTTCACACAGCCATTTGTGTTAAGTAATGTGATTGCCTATTCAAAAGAGCGCATCACAGAGAGGCTGAATCTTTCAAATGTAAAGATGGACAAGGATTCACCTCTGTGCGAAAGAGAGAGCTTGAATTTCAGTGAGGATTTCATTATCACATAACATTAAAAGATTCATAGAATCCATAGAAATCTCTTTATGCACGGATAAGGCCAAAAACATATCCAACTGGATCATGGCTTGAGGGCATTTTGAGCCAGTTTATCATTTACAAAACAAGTATTAAAAAGAAACATGTATGAAAAACATATCTATAAACTCTTAGGAAAATGTATTTTGTCAAAATGTGGATTTCTTTTCATGACTTCAAATGATCAAAAGTGCTCTTCTTGCTTACAAAAATTTAAATTTCTTTCACTTTAAAACAAACTATCCTTTCTTGGAGGGAACCTCAACAGTCCATACATTCAGAAAGGACAGGGAGTTGTACAAAGGGCACTAATCGATGCTTATAAACCATGTCCTATCCTAACAAAGGGCAGCGACTGAGCAAGTGAAGAGAGCACCAGCCTGGTGCTAAGAGACAGAGAGCCGGCATCAATCATGACAAGCATCAATCACCTTTGGCTTTGATTGACTCCACTGTTGAACCTGTCTTTGCTGGGACTATGTCTGTCACCAGTAATGATGATTTAAAGGCAAGAGTTTTCCCCAGAGAAGTTGTTTATGCTCTGAAGCTGCCTTGAATCAGCACTTGCCTGCTAAATCAAGTGCTCGGCGCTTGTATGTGTAAGAGAATTTGTGTTTAATGACGCCAGTGTCCATATTTTTTTGTTATTTTGGCAGTGGTTAAAGTTCTCAGCGGATCAGTCTGCTGAATTGAGAGATCTAAAAGCTATTAAAACCTGTTTTATTAAACTAGACTGTCAAAAGATTAACTATTTAATAGATTAAGTCCTATTCAGATTAAAGAAATATGATGATTACCTGCATATCAGTGATCCATAATTTGCTGCTCTGTAGTTCTGCTCCACAGAAGGCCTGCTAAGAGCCCGCCTTTGATCTGATATTTTGCTAGTTTTGGTCTCTGCTTATAATGTAAACAGTCAGAGGACAAATGGGACAAATGACAATGAGACACAAAAGGCATTTTTGGATGCGTGGCAAAGTCATGGCATTAATATAAGGAAATACTGCTCATCAAAATTGTTACAGGTACCATTTGGCACATCCACCTATTATTAGATGCACATTGGACAGATTCACAGATTCACTCATGGGGCTAACACAAAGATGCTAATTATAGTATGCTCTATTCCACACCTACAAACAGTCACTAATTAATCAATCATAAATTTCACTATGCTGTAGAAGGAACCTGGCACAAACCCACACAGGGAACATGCAAACTTCAGATAGAGACAAGATTCTTCAAACCTACATTAGTCTTGCTGTGAGAGGGTAATACTAACTACTGTCCCACCATGCCACCCCCTAGTCAAATCTGGATCTAAATATTTAATTTGTTAAATTCGACTTCTTCAGCATTTTATTCTTTAGGTGCCAGAAATCTAGTTAGTTTGTCTTAATAAATTACCAAAATGGGCACCAGTTTCATGTTGAATAATTGCATGAATTCTAGACTTATTTCAGCGCTAATGGTGGAAGAGTAAAGGTTTTCTTAGCTGTTGAAATGTAGTGTTTCTAAAAATGGAGATCTTACCCCTGCCGAAACTCAGCAGGGGTATTTGATATTCATCCAGCAGCACAGAGTGAGGTACCTCATGATCTAAATCCTTGGATTTTCGAGGGCTTTGATTCCCACCAACCTCCATGTCTTCCTCTGCTTAATCCACTGATCAGTATCACTCCCCTCTAGAGACTTCTCAGGTGGCCCAGTCTTTCACCAACACTCAGGATCATACCTGCCCCCACCCCCCTCAAGAGGAGCTCAGATCCCTCAAGGGTCACTCTCATTACACCAAGGGGACTGTTTAATCTTGCTTCTATATAGTTTCTTTTTCTTTAGTAGTAATGAGAAAGGAAGACCCTTATCTCCAATGATGAATTTACTCTGGGACGTAAAAAGGAAAAATCAATGGAGCGCAGTTGCACGGAGGGTGGTGTGTGTGTGTGAGAGAGAGAGAGAAAGAAAGAATGAACACTCTCCAAATGAAAATGGAGATATTCATTGAGCGTAGCACACAGTGCTCTGGGGTGAAGTGCGTGACTCCCTCGGGAGGGCCATGGGGTGAAGGGGAGACGTGTAATGGAACTCCAGTTACTTATGGGGCCAGCAGTCGATGGGTTTGTTTATTTTGACTAAGACTCCAGGTCCACTTGATATTTGAATGGAGAGGGAGAACGAAAAAGGGGAAAGAGAGAAAGAAGAATGGGAGGAGGCTGATGGCATTTACTCACCTAAGCCAAGTGTAATCCAGTCTGTTCCACATGATTTAAAACAAAAGCTGATACTATATCAGAGAATTCCTCAAGGCTACCACATGATAGGTTCTATTAACCTGGCTTTCATCACTTTATCATGAAAAAAATGTTTCTTTGAAGATTTTCATCTGGTGACTGTATATTCCTGTTCGTTGTATGTTAGGTTTTGTGCGCGTCTGATTGTTTTTCAGGCAGTATCATGCTCTGTAGAGATTATATTAATTCTGATCAAACAGCTTGTAGTCAGCCCAGGAAATGATACTTTGCAAATGCAACTATTCATTACAAGTTTAACAAGTAATTAAATTTCCACTTTTTAGGCTTCATAGGAGTGTATGGGTAGGTTCTAACCAATTAGACCTCTAAATGTCACATACACTGTACTTTAGACATAGAGGAAGAAATAAACAAGGCATTAAAATTGAAATAAACTTCTATTTATTTGTTAAAGGGTGTCCACACAGTAATAGGCTACCAATGTCAATGAATTTCAGTGAATTATGTAGTAGTGATGTCAAGCAAAATAATAACTAGTGATGCAACATGTTCATGACGAACCATCAGTGATATTTGTTCTTTTTGGCCAATTGCTTCAAGCTAATGTGAACAAAAAACAATCTCTCCACTGAGCTCAGAGGGATTAAACTGTATTTGTTGAATATTGTTAAATAATAATAGTCAGCTATTGTTCTCTTTCCGTTCTTAATGTTTTTACAGGTCTTCAGTCTGATCTAGAATCAGCCAACCTGGAGGTGAAGCCCGAGGAGAATCCCAAGAGCTCGGTTATGCTGACACCTGTATCTGAGGTTTCTTCTATGGAGCTGGTCACTCTTTCCCCCCCTCAGATTTCGCCTTCTTCACAGCTCTCTGAGACAGCTTCAGACACCAGTGCCCCTGAAGTCCCAGATGCTGTGGGATCAACCAATGAGTCAGGCATTCGTGCCGACACATCGAGCACAAATGGGGTGCCTGGTACAGATGATGACAAAGACCCCAAGAAGAGCAAAGCTCACCTCCATTGTCCTGTTTGTAAAGTCACAGTAAACTCAATCTCCCAACTGGAAGCACATAACAGCGGTAAGAGCGTGATGTGTGACCTTGAGGCTTGCACTTTTTTTCTTGAAAACAGAAATGTTCTGAAATCTTTTTTCACATTTTCAACATTTGGTTCAGTGTTACCAAATTATATACTCACACTACAACCTACCTGCCAACTCTCTGCTGTCTATACTAGGTACAAAGCACAAACTGATGCTGGAGGGTCACAGTGTTCTGCCACGACGCAGGGGCAAAGTGGTGGCAGCTCGTGCAGGCTGCAAGAGTAAGCGGCTGGGCAGCAAAGGCAGCGTTGGAGTTCCCAGCAAGAACTTCCAGTGTGAAGTGTGTGAGATCTTTGTGAATTCTGAGACCCAACTGAGTCAGGTAAAATAATTACTAATGTATCATTTACACCTTTTGCCCTGTAAAGGAGGTACTGTTCACATCGCATAAGAGTTGGCATAAATAAAAAGAAACGTATTTAACACGAGCACCACAAAGGGCATCACAGGTTTCTGCTGTTATGTAGGAGGGCAGGGGGACAAAATTCAAGATCTAACACTCTCAGACTTATTTATCCTTCTTGTGTGGTATAAAATGAAATATGAGGAGGGAAACATGGGCTTGGGAAAGTCCTGCAGGTTTCTCAATGCATACTAAGTGAGAATCTTGCTAACCTGGTAGGATTTTGTTCAAAAGGACATAAGAGTGCTATTGACTCTGCAGGGAAAAGCACTCTAGCCCAATCATGCCACTCGGATAAAATGTTGCATACTGTATAATTACTTCACATTCACAGACAGATGATGTGGCCACAGAATTAATTAGAAAACAAAAGTGTCTGCACACACAATTACCCCAGACACCGAGGGTTTAATATTGCATATTGAACTTAAATCACATTGCCCTGTAATGTCACAGTTATAAAAGCTAAAAAAAATGATGTGCATTAAAGTGATAAATATGAATAATGAGATTTTAAAGACATTACTCGATCCGGGAGACAATTTTAACGTCACCTTGATGGGGGAAATCTGCAAACTTAAATCAAAGCTGCTTCATTTACGGATGCATGAATCAAGCAATTGAAAGGAGGTTGTAAGTGCAGAATAGATTCAAGCTGTTATTTTTACACAGATACCATCTGATGCTTTAACTAACTCCTCATTGAGCAATTATTTACCTCTCATTATTGCAAAAGCTTTCTCTATTTGCTCTGGTTATACCAACATCAAACCGGGCTGAGATTGAATTTCTCTGCGTTTGATGTTCATTTACTGCTACATCTGTGTCGTGGGACTGTATATGCTGGAGTGGAAAAGATGCAGGATATGTTGTCATGTGTCAGCACCCAGACTGCTTTAGCCTTAAATGCATTTCACCAGTCTTATATAAACCTCTATCCCATGAGGACGTACCCTTTAACTACTGGAGACAGAGAAGGAGCGCGGCAGAGGTAGAAAGTAATGTGATGTAATTTCTCTTCACTTCAGTCGTACTCAATGCCTATCCATTATTAATTCAGCAGATAACACTTGAAGTTGTTCCACTGTGGTACAACAGATTCTTGTTAGCTTGCTAATGGTATTTCCGCTGGTCTCAGCAGCACATGAATAGCAGAAGGCACAAGGATAGGCTGGCCGGAAAACCGCCCAAACCCAAATTTACCCCCCACAGCAAGAGCCAGCCAAGCTCCAGCTTAGCGGTAAGTCTCAGCATAAAGACACAGGCAAACAAAACACTGTCATGCAAATATGCACACATACACACACTCAAGGAAAACAAACAAAGCATAATTGCCTTTTCTTACAGCAGATATGCTTGGATGTTCTTCCCAAAACTGGAATAATTTCAGTCTAGCTTGTAAACTAATGCATTTTTAAACAACAGTTTTAATTTTTCTCTGTAACAGTTAACTGATTTGACCCAGGCCCAGACAAACATTCAATGAAAACTGCAAACACGCAGATCACTTTACACAGGGTTCACTCAGGGACTTCAGTGTTTTGGTGAGGCAGCATGCTTGTGTGCCTGCAACTGTCATAGAGGTTAAGCACACTTTTGTACTCAGTAAGTCCCCTACCCCTGAGACAGGTCTAAAATAGTCCCCACTGACCAGCTCTGACAACAGCAGCCTGAATCAGCACTCCAGATTAATCATTTCTCTGCTCCTGTCATGTATACACCTCCCCATCTCTCCTTCTCCTCATCCCCCTCCTCCATCCTACAGAACGTGAGATGGAGTGGCTATGCAGGCGTGGCTGTGTCTGCCATGAAGAAAGCATTCAGCCAGTACAACCTCACCTCCCTCTCCTCGCAGGTCAGTGGCAGGAGAGCCTGAGACTGGGGTTGGATTGGAAGGCGAGACTTGCAGCTGGCTGAACTTTAGGCCTGGCCATGGGCAGGGGACTTAGCAGATCTCACAAAGAAGTCATGTTTGCATTAAAGGGATTGTTCTGATTTTTTTTTTTTTTTTTTAGATTTGTTTCCATGGTTTACATGAGGTGCTACTTTTTTAACTAGCTAATGGTGATACCAATATAGCAGATGCCACTAAATAATATGGCTCCCCATGTGGCCAGTGCTATATAGCTATATTGGGCTTATCCAGGTATCTTCAAAGTTAACCCTGTGTTTTCGCTATTGCTCCTTATTCACAGGATAATATCACTATGGCAACGTATGCTTTTTGGTTATTTCATTTCATCGATTACAGCGTTCCTTATCGCCAAGACTCATTAATATTGCAGTAATTGTAGCCATCATACCAAAATGATGGATGAAGCATGTTCTGAAATGAAAGTGATTAAAGTTGGTATCATGACAGAGACTTAAATGTTTCTTATCTTGAGACTGTTTCAGGTTTTTCTTTTTTAATTGCCTACAATTTATGCAACATCTTGTGTAAATTTCTAAATTTATTTATGATCAGTTTTATTTGCATTTTCTAAATATTACATTCTTACTTCTTTAAAAATTGTTTTAAACTATTTTTTTGTATTTAAATGTGTAAATGATTTCTCATTCAAGCTATATCATGGCCAGTGATTAAAGCAATTGACCATTGATTAAGAAAAAAAATAAATCAGAACTATCCCTTTAATATTGGAGAGCTTTAGCGTTACAGCCTCCAGCTTAACCCTTGTCCTGATGAAAAAGGCTGAAGTGCATCCATGCTGTGGTCCTAGATTTCAGCTGTTGTGTACAGATCTATGGAAGTTAGGCACCTCTGAATAATTTAATATTTTGTTGATTTTCAAAATGAAAATAAGTAAAAAAGCAACAACAAAAAACCCCCTCTGCAAAAACACATTAAAAATGAGCATTTTTCAATCGTTAACGCACTGTTATTATTATTTTATTTTGAACATACTTGTGCAGATGTCTCTGAACTTCAACTGACTCTGAAGCAGGTCAAAAATGTCCTTTCAGACTTTAATAAACTCTGTGATTCATCAAAATTCACAACCTGGGGACTGCTATGAAGTAAAAAAAAAAAAAAAAAAAAAAAAGTGAAGTTAAAATGAAGCAAATACAGGGACTGTAAAGCGATGTCAGAGCACTTCCAGCTTGCAAGTTTTCTTGTCTGAAATGTAAATTTTAAAAATGACAGTTGAGGAGAACTTTGGATCTGACGGGAAGAAGAAAACATTCAGATAAATCTTAGGCATAGCAAAACCCTGCAAATGGCTGTAAAGGAGCTGCAGGAAGATTTAGCTGACACATAAATGGCAGTGCACACTGCAGTGTGCAGCAGTCATGAATAAAAGGACCTACATATAGGAGTCAAAAAAACAAAACCTCACCTACACCCATATCACAAAGTTCATTATTTAAAGTATGAAAAGCAACATCTGGATAAGCCAGAGGTTGTTTTTTGGATGTGCTGTAGACAGATAAGGGAAAAGAGGGGCCCTTATGCCGCAATTACCCAAGGATGTCTTTGGAAGGGTAAATAAAGGAGCAGCATTTGATGAAATACTAAAAGCAATGCCAAGGCTTAAGAACAAGGATGGAAATATTCTGCTTTGAGGTTTTGTGACAGCCAGTGGCACAAGCCATGGATAAACAGAAGAAAATATTCCATAAAATGTCAGAAGATTCTGGCTACAAATCTAATACAGTCTGCCAAGAGAGCAAAACTGAAAGACGCTGGCCTTTTCATTAGGACAATAATCCAAAATGTACTTCAAAATCTACTGTGACTACCTAAAGAAATTCAACTTAAAGCTTCTGAAATGGGAATTACCATTCCCTGACTTGAATATCATAGAAAATCAGTGGGTTCCTAAACATGCGTTGCATATTGCAAGGACCGAGGAAGTTATGATAAGTGCCAAAGGTTGTTACTAAGTAATGACGTATAAAGGTTACTGCACCGCTGCACATGCAGATTGCACAGTCTATTAATTTTTAGCTTAATAACATGAACAGTGCTTAAACTTTGAAAACATTTTTAATGTTGGCTGTTTTTGCAGTGTTATTACAAAATATGATTTTAACTAGAGGTGCCTAATGATTCAAGCCATCAGGAATCCAGGTCTGTTAGTAAGAACATGTACTACTCTGCTGCAGCTCTGTGTGGAAAAAGGGCCATGGCTTTGGGAGACATGTTTGTCCAGTAAACGTGTTCTGTCCTCACTGTGTTCTTCTCTCACTTCTTGCCATTCCCCTTCCTGTTTTCTCCAGACCAAACTGGCCTTGCAGAAGCAGCTGACCAAGAGTTTGACAACTGGCTTCCTGCCCAGCCCCCTCACTCCGCCAACTCTGTGCACAGTGGCAACTAACCCACTGGCGTTGCGCCACCCAGTGGGTACAACCACCTTCATCCAGACCCCATTCCTGGGCCCTGCACTGTTCAGGCCTGCTCCGGGGCCCCTGCGGGCCACACACACACCTATCATTTTCTCCCCCTACTAAAGACTTGACCCACTTCCCATTTGAGCTCCACCCCTGTCCCTTTACCAAATCCAAGGCCCTCCTTAAGTGTGACCCATACAACAAAGGCCACACGCAAACTATGCAGCCTGCCTGACTTAAAATGGAAAGCGTGCACAACTTCAAACTCTCGAAAGGCCATTATGCCTAAGAGCTGTTCTTAAAAAAGGCCAAGATCCCCCATCATGCCTTCTTTCTGCTCCTCTTAAAATTACCCAAGGAGCAGGACAGGCCTCCAGACAGTGACTGGTGAACTGAGGCCGCTTTTATAGCCATTTCATGGGTCAACGTGGTTTGAATTATGAATATTATTGTGTAATTTATTAGAGAACAAATATAGACAAGTCTAGATGTATGTTTAGTGTGGTTGCCACAAAATAAGGTCCCTTTACTTGATGCTCTTATAAAAGATTTTTAACGTATTGGTTTGGAGGTTTGATGAAAGGTCATCATAGGTCATTAAAGCAGCTGATCCCAATCCAGATGGTTGCACGTGCCACTCTCAATGATCAGCGTCTTCAGCGAAGTCGCTTAAAGGATCAACTGAGGTCAAATGCTGAGGTTACGTTGCAGTTGGGATACGGCAATTGTTAAAGCAACTGTCTGGAGAATTACCTCCACTTAACTTTGAGCTTTTAGGATAAAAGTGACTGCTATTTGTGGATAGAGTGTGAATCAATAACTACATACAGTATACTCATGTGTTAAAACCTCATTAACAACATTTTGCACCTCCAGCCCTCAACCAAATACTGTTTTCCCAGCCCTTGACTCTTACGAATAAAACACGTCTCTCTTTTTCTTTCTGAGTCACAGCCACAGTCATAGCCCTCCAAACTTCTTTCCGTTCCCGTATCCCCAGGATTAAGCAGTCATTACAGTCCAGAAAAGGTCAACCTGTCAACTTGACTTTCTTTCAATTTGCAAATCTGTCTTCAGAATGATTTTTGCCCCAGTGCATCATTCACGCAATGCAACTTGTACATTATGTTCTTGCCAAGCTGGCGGCATGACAACATTTCTGCTGCTATGGATGTCTTATATTGCAAAACGCCATAGTTTCTTTCCCCTCATGACTGCTGTTCTTCTTTTCCTCCACCCCGCTTTCGTCACCTCGCTGTTGCCCTTGATTTTCTCTGGCGTTATCTCAGCATGAGATGATGAGCAGCAGGGAAAGCAACCCCCCTCCCCCTCCTCCCTCCCCCGGTCACAAGCACAACATCGCACACATAATGAAAACACAATGGATAACTTGAAGACTTGATGGGATTTCAGAGCTTGATAAAAAGTTTGGATGACAGTAGGTGGGGAGGCTGCTCAACCAGTATTTGATTGACATCTTCTTGCAGTGTCTGCACACACACGTGGGCGGGAACAAAGCACAGTGCCATGGCAACCACATTAAAAGCACCTTAAAACTAATTTACCTAAAAAGCAATGGAAATTGTGTTTATATTAAGCTTTTTTTGTGTATGTTCTATGATCCCATGTCAATTTTAGTGATAATTTTTTTGGGGAAAAAAAACAATCAGGTGAGAGCGATCACATTATGGTTTATTAAGGACTATGATAAGTCTCACATTTAAAGCAATACATTCAATATGTTTATGTTTATGATGTGTTTCCAGTGTATCAATGGCTTTATCTATTCTCTACTGTAAACACCTGTAATGATGTATTATGTATTCCAACACAGCCAAGGGCCAACTCTGATATGTCAGCGAAGAGTCATTTGAAATATTGGGTTGTCCCGGTGCTGCCCTTGATGCTTGATGCTCATGGTCAGTCTCCACATGTTGTGACTGTGGGCTGAGCCGTTCCATTTATAGCTGCTCTTGCGCTGCAGAGAGGGTGCTTCAGCGCCATATGACATTGCTGTTTCACTCTTTAGTGGAGCAGAAGACCCTTTGTATGACTTCCACTGAGCAAAACATTGCCGTCATAGTGAAGTGTTTTGGATAAGTGTCACAAGTGCAACATCAAATGTCATATTGCTGTTTATGCTAGTGTGCCGTCTCCCCCTCCCACCCTGAATATCTGTTGACATTCACCCTTCCTTACGCCAAAATGGACTCTTGACAAGATCTCACGAGGACTCGGAGCGCACACACAAGTCATCCTTCCCTCGGTGCTCATACCAAATCATGTTCTCTTAAATTACAGTAATGGAGCAAATCCTATGCATTTCCCATTGTGCTACACGTGTAGTTGTGTGTGACACAGCAGTGCCATCTGTCGTGAAAACCCTATAACTGCCATGTACTACTAGAGCTTGTGATCCAATGTACGTTTGTGTTGAAGGATCCCCCAAGCCTTTTTTTTGGACAGGCAAAGCCACCGGGTCTCCCTCGCCATACTAATATGATTCTCCCCAGTCGCACTACTCAGTGAACCAGCCAGCCTTTAATCTTCACTGTATGTTTGTTTGTTTCTCTCGCTCAGTGGGAACTCTGACCTAAAGAAGTGAAACATTTTCTTAATATAAAGAATCTAGAGAAGGCAAATTATATGTAGAAATCCTAGAGTAACTATAGAGATTTTACCAGAGTTGCTATCGTTATCTGTATCATAAAGAATTGCTATCATATAAGAGAGTAGATTATGTTACCGTAGGCTCATACAGGGAAAGAACAAATGCTTTGCTTTATATTTTGTTTTTTGTTTACATGGTTTTTGCCGAAATTTTTTTTTTTAAAGTACAAGAGAATATTTAAACAAATTTTTTCAGTGTGTTTTTTTTCTCCTTGTTGACAATGACTTAATTAATAATGTAATTTTAAGGCCTTTTCAGATCCTAATGTCACATTAGCCAGGCCTTCTCAGGGGTGACAGGTTGAGCAACTGCTAACATGACCATCCATTCAGGGTATCCCTCCAAAGCTCTAGAGAGCAGGAAACACTGTACAAATGGATGGATTGACAAAAAACAAAATAAAAAAATCTTACAGTGCTGTACATTAGAGAGAAAGGGGTGGATTTTGGAAAATAAAGATTTTAGAACTTTGTGTGTATGTTTTTTAGTGTTTATGGAATAATATCTGTGTGTGTGTGTGTGTGTGTGTGTGTGTGTGTGTGTGTGTGTGTGTGTGTGTGTGTGTGTGTGTGTGTGTGTGTGTATGTGTGTGTGTGTGTGTGTGTGTGTCTTGGATAAAAATGAAAAACAGACGCATCCCAGAAGGCAGAACTTTAAATCAGACTGATATTTGAACAAAAACAATATGTGTGTGGGTGGGCGAAGAAAAAAATGGCAGAAAACTCAGGAAGATGGTTGCTAATGATTAAACGGTGACAACACAAATGCTTAGAATTCTGAAGATCAATATTTCACTTACAGTTACATTCCATACAGTTGAAAGACGCTTCAGATGTTAACAAAACACCACTCCTTTTAAACACTCTGCCAACTGAAATAAAAGGTGCAGGTTTTCTGGCTTTTCAGAAAGTGTGCAACACCCTCACAGCATCTGCTCATGTGGTATCCCACAGCTACCAGCTTCTATCCATTTCAGGAACAACTTCTTACAGCTAGACCGGTGACACGAAGTATAGGTGGGAAAGCAAATGGAAACAGTTTACAGCTACTGTGTCTGGGCACTGCTGCATTTGTGGCACACAGAGGAGCGATAGAGTAATATACCTGAGTGGCTGATATGGTTTAGAGACAAACTAATCTTCTTTATCTTCAGATGAGTCTCCACAGATGGCCAAAATAATACATTGTATTACCTCCAGCAGTTGCGAAAGATTTAATGCCAAACAATGAGTCCTCCTGGATTGTGGAACAGCAGATCACTGCTCTTCCACATTTAATATGTATTTGCCAAAATGAGACACTGTTGCCTGTCTGTGCTGTTCTTATTGAAGCCAGCTTTGAAATACCGAAACCAAGCAAAGGAGCATCTGGTCTGGACTCCTCGCGTGAGAGTCGATAATCGTGCATTTAGCTCAGTTTGGTCTGTATTAATTTCCCAGTTTCTTTAATGTTTTATTTGATGAGAAGCCCTTGAATTGTATATTGATGTTTCCCTTTACGCCTCAAGCCAACATGTCAGCCCTTCCTTTGTGGAAACAGCAGATAAGCACAACATTAAGCTGGCCACCTCCTGCCGTGCCAATCAAAGAAAAACCATTGGAGCCTGGCACTTACTAGAGCTCAGTGATATGGCAGAAGGATGCGATGACCTTGCTAAGCTGTGACACTGGTGTGTCTGCCATATTGATCCATTATCTTATCTGACTGCTCTCCAAGGAGAGAGTGACACTCTTGTCTCCTGCTGCGGTCAAACACTGCTCCTTCAGTCAAGAGTCAAGCTACACTGCTTCTGTGTGTGTGCGTGCATGTGTGTGTTTATGTAGTTTTGTTTGATTTTTAATAATTTATAAGATGAACATTTTCTGTAAGATTGGCCTTAATATTCTTTCCATGAACAATTATACACGTATCTATATTATTTTAAATAAAAATGAAGATAAATATAAAATTTCACATAGTTTAACCTGGTTTTCTTGTTTTATTTTGGATTTTTTTTTTTTAAATTTACATCCTTTACAGCAAATAACTTTTTTAGATTGTATTACTGCTACAACAATATAATATAGTTTTAAAGACAGGAAATGTGACTTCACACACATTTAAGATGAGAAATTTCACAATCGTCACTAGTCAGAATGTAACACAGAAAAACAGCATATTAATAAATAATAATAAATAATATTAATAAACAACAGATAATCCTGATTATATTCAAAACACTGGGATGCTGTTGTGCTGTAAAATAGAAGCATCAATAGTGCCGTATTGATGCCACTGTTTGTGGTACAAAAAAAAACAACCTAGATCTTGTCTTTGCGAGGTTCAAAACGCCTTCAGCCTGACTTATTAAGATGAACTTACCCTGTGCTTTCAGGACAAATGCTCTGTCTCACAAGCTCGTGGGCAGTCAGCACAACAACTAGCATGCGACACGACTGATGGCTTAAAAGCAGCTGATATTTACAGCTAGAAGAAGGTCAGTAGCTCAGAGAATAAAGGTGGCACTGATACATAAACTGCTCGTGTTTACTGCTGTGTGGAATTGTTTTGTTACCCTGGTGTTTTGTGATGGTGAAAATGAAAAGAGCATCAGTGCGGCAGCTTCCATAGTGGAAGTTTTTTTTTTTTTTTTTCCTTTGAAAAGACGACGGAATTTAAAATGTTATCTATTTTATGGGTCCCCGTGAGAGCTGGATGCTCAACCGCAATCATGAATCACACTGTCATGCATCAGTAAAAGAGTCGATGGTATTGCATTGCCTTGTTGCCCTGTGACTGTGACTAGCAAGTAAAAATCTTCCCTTTTGAGGTTAGTGTTGTCAAAAGGAGGAAGAACATTCATAAA
This sequence comes from Mchenga conophoros, assembly GCF_057382185.1. Classification (NCBI taxonomy): domain Eukaryota; kingdom Metazoa; phylum Chordata; class Actinopteri; order Cichliformes; family Cichlidae; genus Mchenga; species Mchenga conophoros. Next base: position 31,883,417 of record NC_140529.1, read on the forward strand.
TCATCCAAGCAAGTGACAAATCAATCCTTCCACAGTGAATGTTTTAGAATTTGTGTTGTTAAAGTCTTTTTTTCTCTCCCTTTTTCTGTCTTTTATGCGGGTCAATACAGCCACTGAGCTATTACACAGAGAGCCTTTGACAAGAAAACATATTGGCATTTTACAGAAATCTCTTCCTCGCTTTTTGAGCTCAGGGGCATGAAAATTAACACCATTGTGTACTGTCATCGCCCAAATGTATGGTACAATCACTGAACCACTGGATCAATTCTAGGCCATTAAAAAGAACATGATTGAAATGAGATGGTACATGATAACACCCTCAGGGGGAAACTAAGGTGAGTGTAATATAATTTCTTAAATGTTCCACTTGAGGTTTTCTCATTATCTTGCATTAACCTTTCCAGTCAACATGCCTGTTTGGAGCCGGCAGATCATTTCCTTTGCTGAAATTTCCAGACCCTGTCTAACTGACATTGTTTCTGCTAAAACTTCTAAACAACAGATGAATGGAACAAAATTAATTCATGTTCCGGTAACACTTTTTATCTTTAACTTGTTTTAGCTGTAAAATTCCAGATCAAAATCCACTGTATGTTGGTTTTGGTGAAATGTTAGGGCAATGAACCAGTAGTCATTATTGTCCATGCTGCCCAGCATGGACACTAGTAAATTAAAATATTATTCCTGGATGGGGGGTCAGACTTAATTGGACAATTGACCTACAAGCAGTTTCCTGACCTTCATGACAAATGAAAGAGACATAATGTTTTCAGTTGAGTCACAGTGTTGAATTTTTATTTTATCATTTTCATTGTAATTTTAAAAATGATGCCCAAAGAGAAATCAGTGCAATTAGGCTGGAGAAAAAAAAGCTATCAGAGAGGTGAATGCACTGCCTGGGTCAGATACACAAACAGACCAGAGAGACCACAGGAGGACACTAAAGTGCATTGTGACAGAATTATTTCCACAGGCAAGAGGACCAAATTTGACTTTTCCGGAAAGCATCTAAAAGACTTTGTAGAGTTCTGGGAAAAAAAATCTTTGGACAATAAGAAAACAATAAGAATTTGTATTACAATGGAAAGAGAAAAATATGAAGAGGGAGAGAAACAGCTGATGATCCAAGGCATACGCCATTATCATTCAACTTGAGGCAATGTAAATGGTAAATGGCCTGCATTTGTATAGCGCTTTTCTAGTCCCTAAGGACCCCAAAGCGCTTCACACTACATTCAGTCATTCACCCATTCACACACACATTCACACACTGGCGATGGCAAGCTACATTGTAGCCACAGCTGCCCTGGGGCGCACTGACAGAGGCGATGTATGTATGTATGCTGGCAACGTTATATATGGCTGCCAATAGAACCACTTCACTAATGATGTTATCGCTAATAAATGGCACAGGATGAATCCTGAAGTCTACACACCTATACTCTTTATCCAGATTTGGCCAAATGCTTAAAACTGATCAGTGTTTCATGAAGCAAATGGATAGTGACCCAAAGTGAAATGCAAATGCAGCCCAAGAGTTTCTCAAGGTGAAGAAATGGAATACTTTTTAGTAGCTCAGTCAGTCAGTCCCAACAGAGCTTGATTTTTGGTTAATAGATGGAAAACTGAATACAAAAAGACCCATAAACAAGCACAACTAAAGGTGGCTGCAGTAAAGGCCTGGCAGAGCCTCTCAAAGGAGAAAACACAGCGTTTATCTACATGGGTTTAAGACTTTAGGTAGTCACTGACTGCCAAAGATTTTCATCCAAGTATTAAAAACAATTCTTATATCTAAAATTATGTTAGTGTGGCCAATTAAAAATGTCTCCAACTTCTAAAAATCTGTACATCAATCACATTGGTTGTTTGATTTAACACCCGCTTATGTTGTGTACTGAGGCAAAATTACAAGTTCAAAACTCATGGACTTAACCGGAAACCCTCCCATGAAACACAGAGTGGAATTTATTGATTTACATCGGCAGAAAACTTTGTGCCTCACATAGACAAAAACTGCCTTTAAAAAACAATGTCTGTCTTCAGTAAACAAAAGTGTTTGCTACGTAGTTTTTGGTTATAGGCTAAAGTGCAAATCCTGTCTCAATCTATTCACATAGTTCAGAACATAACTGCAGAAAATCAATTGCTGCTTTTTGTTTTTATTGTGCTGGACAAACTTGACTCTATGATGTGGATTCCAGTATGTCCAGATGTAGATCCTAGTGTGATGTTAAAAAAAGTGTATGTTTCTGTTCTGTGTACTGTTTGTTTGTATGTGTGTTTTTCTGGCTGCTGTTACAACCAAATTTCAATTAAAGGATTATTCTATCTTATTCTACAGTTCCTTACAGTGACCACTGGAGGGCACCAAATTCTCCTATTTCAGTGTGTATGTTTCAACACTAGCATCCCCAGGCTTCTACCTTTCTACCTATAAAACCCGGAGAGCAGCCAAATGGCTTTTAGCTAAGCTTTAGCTTCAGCCAAGTGGAAGCTAAATTGGCTAGTCATTCATATGTATATTGGGTCGTTATCTGGGAATTCTGGAGGGAGGGGAGTGGGGGTGTGTGATTGAGGGCGTGGGGGAGCTGCTAAAAGCTGTGCACTTCCTTTTGTGTTTCATCTTGATGCATTCTCAATCATCCAGGGAAATAAATCTCCAAAAGTCACCAACTTGGAGTGTTTCAGTTTGCCATCTTAGGGAGAAATCAACACACATGGGTGTATGTCCTTTGTTGCTCAGATTTATTGATAAAAACAGTAGAAAAAACCAACCATTTGTACACATATTTACAAATAATAATAAAAAGTGAGTGAGTACAAACAATTCAACATTTTCAGCAATCACTCACAATCCTGGCACTGCCATGGTATCTGTAGTCTGCATTTACCACATGTGTATCTTTTGCAGTGAACACATCGCACAGTGGCATGATTGTTCTTGCAGTTGTGTTTGACCTGACACGTGGCTCTTTTTCCAGGGCTAGGTGTGGAGGGTTGTGTCCGAAGCAACTGTTCTTTTCTTGCCTTCTTCGCAGCTACATGAGAGCGAGCCAACTCTGTTGCAAGCGCCACCAGGAAGTCCACCCGTCTTTCCTTCGTCCCGGTGCATGCTTGATACAGCACATGTGCATTCAGTGCTGCCATGTCAATCATGTTATAAAACACGGCGACTGGCCAGCGCCGTGTTCCTTTGCGGACAGTGTACTCCCGAACCATCTGGTCCATCACATCCACGCCACACTTTGTTTTGTTGTAAAGGGAGACAGTGTTTGGCTTCCTTTTGGTGGTGTTATCAGTCTGAACCACGCTGTGCATGCTGCTAAGAATATAGACTGTCTTCTTCCGTTTGGCCGCATACGCCGTCAGCGTGGCAGCAGAGGTTGAAAACACCTAAGAAATAAGATAAATTGTTATTTCCATAGCCCTTTTACACACAATGAAACACATAAACATAGAACCACAAAAGACCTGTAACATACCTGAGTGGTGAATACATTGCGATCTGTCTGTCTAGTGGATTGAGGAATTTCCCTGCGAATCCTGCTGACTGTGCCGAGGATGGTGGTTTTCCGTCTAAGAAGTTTTTGTGCAAGTGAAAGCGATGTGAAAAAATTGTCCGTGGTAACATTTCTGCCCTTGTCTAGGAATGGTTCCATCAGCCTCATTACTACATTTTCAGAAAGTCTCTCCCCAGTGGGACGATTGGGGTCCTTGCCAAGATATGGGAAGACATTGCAAATGTACTTGGATTTTAGGTCGCAAGCCACCCAAAACTTGATCCCAAACTTGTCAGGTTTACTTGCAATATACTGCAGGAAACAGCACCGAGTCTTTGATGGGAAAAGCTGTTCATCAACGGTGATATGTAGACCAGGGTTGTAGCACGTGATGCAGTTGGTGACAAATGATCCCCACACACTGGAAATTGCAGCAAACTTGTCAGTCTTTGCTCGATCACAGCGGGTGGACTTGTCATCAAAGCGTAGGTGTTGCATGATGTCTTGGAAGCGGTTTCGTGCCATAGTTCCAATTATCTGTGGGTTTCCCAGGTTTGCTGACCAGCAGTCATTTACAGATGGAACCCTGTAAACCCCCCGCAAGATCACAATTGCAATAAATGCCATTAGTTCAGGGAGGTCCATGAACCAATGAACATGCTCCGTTTGCTGTGCATGTTGAATAGTCCATTCTTGAATGCTACGAAGCATGTCAAGAGTGATGAAACACAGGAAGCTCTGAAGGCGACTCGAGATACTTCTCCTGGCCTTAGCCGTTGGCTCTCCATTTGCAGCGTACGCTTCTATTGTCATAACACCACCAAAAGGAAGCCAAACACTGTCTCCCTTTACAACAAAACAAAGTGTGGCGTGGATGTGATGGACCAGATGGTTCGGGAGTACACTGTCCGCAAAGGAACACGGCGCTGGCCAGTCGCCGTGTTTTATAACATGATTGACATGGCAGCACTGAATGCACATGTGCTGTATCAAGCATGCACCGGGACGAAGGAAAGACGGGTGGACTTCCTGGTGGCGCTTGCAACAGAGTTGGCTCGCTCTCATGTAGCTGCGAAGAAGGCAAGAAAAGAACAGTTGCTTCGGACACAACCCTCCACACCTAGCCCTGGAAAAAGAGCCACGTGTCAAGTCAAACACAACTGCAAGAACAATCATGCCACTGTGCGATGTGTTCACTGCAAAAGATACACATGTGGTAAATGCAGACTACAGATACCATGGCAGTGCCAGGATTGTGAGTGATTGCTGAAAATGTTGAATTGTTTGTACTCACTCACTTTTTATTATTATTTGTAAATATGTGTACAAATGGTTGGTTTTTTGTACTGTTTTTATCAATAAATCTGAGCAACAAAGGACATACACCCATGTGTGTTGATTTCTCCCTAAGATGGCAAACTGAAACACTCCAAGTTGGTGACTTTTGGAGATTTATTTCCCTGGATGATTGAGAATGCATCAAGATGAAACACAAAAGGAAGTGCACAGCTTTTAGCAGCTCCCCCACGCCCTCAATCACACACCCCCACTCCCCTCCCTCCAGAATTCCCAGATAACGACCCAATATACATATGAATGACTAGCCAATTTAGCTTCCACTTGGCTGAAGCTAAAGCCTAGCTAAAAGCCATTTGGCTGCTCTCCGGGTTTTAAAGGTAGAAAATGCCAAATGGCGATCCGTGGGGGTTTAAGTGTCAATCAAGGACTGCACAGTCGCTGATTTCAATGGTACGTTGGTCTATGTAGGTTCTCATTCATGCAAGTCGTGGCGGTCTTAAGCAGTGTTGGTCAAGTTACTTGAAAAAAGTAATCAGTAACTAATTACTGATTACTTCCCCAAAAAAGTAATCCTGTTACTTTACTGATTACTTATTTTCAAAAGTAATTAATTACTTAGTTACTTTTTAAAAACACGATTTACAACCTGAAGAGGTGATAAAGCATAGATCTTTCAGCCCAATTCTACTTTTTCTACATAATCCATCATACAAAATGTAATCAAATGGAGAGGTACCTTTTGATAAAAACTTGTTTTATCAGTTTTAATCTTTTAACTTTATGCATCAAGCAAAATTTTAATTATATGCAACATTCTCTGACTTGAATAAATTAGTTTAACATTTAAACCTATTTTCTGCACATTCCAGCACATAAAATAAAATATTTTTTGTGTTTACACTCACTCTTTCAAATAGATGCAAGTAAAACACAGCAGAAAATAAATAAAGTCAAAGACTCAGCGGTCCTGTTGCTCTATTTTCACCTGTAAAGCAGAACTGCGGTAGGCGGAGGTTTACCCTGGTGCAGGTGTGCCACGGTCAGTTGAAGAATCCGCGAGTTTCTCTGTGAGTTTCCCATTACGGCATTGCGCACTCGGTGCTTGCTTGGAAGTTTAGGGGTTTTTTTCGCTGTAAAAAGAAGTTTTCTTCCCACGCACAATGGACACTAATGTTTTTGTCACTTTTTATGGAATCAAACTCAAAGTAAGGTCAATACTTCCACGCTTTAAACGCTGCACGCTCATACTCTCTCCCACAATCGATATATGATCCATTGTTGATCTGCACACAGCTGTTGTCACTAACGACGCACTCGCTTACATCACTGTCGTGAGACATTCTCGCAAAAATCACGGTTTTAGTAACGCAGCGTTTCTACGGGAAAGTAACGGTAATCTAATTACCGTTTTTGCAATAGTAATCCCTTACTTTACTCATTATTTGAAAAAGTAATCAGATTACAGTAACGCGTTACTGCCCATCTCTGGTCTTAAGTGCTTGAGTTGAAGGGAGCTGCATTTTTTAAGCTTCTCCAAGCAGGCTCACCTCTCATCTAAAAAGTCTCTCCAGTTCTAAAAGCCCACAGTCACATTGATAATCATTGACCCACCCTGTCACTCACATTTAAGTCCACCAGCTCTAAGGCACTCTCGAGAGGCGTTTCAACCCACACTCATGTAACCTAAAGGACTCCAATTAGAGGTGAAACATCTTAAAGGCGTGGGCAATTAATTTTCCTAAGGGGCCACATGAGAAACTGGGACTGTTGTGGAGTGCCACCCACATCACTCGTGGTCCTTCAAATGCCATGAGTCTATTTTCAAGCGTGTGAAGACAACAAACATGTTTTAACTGATATTAGATGTGACTTGTGATAATCGATTAGCTACAGTTGAAAGTCAAATGAAAGTAGGGTCTTTTTACAAAACCATGTGAAAAATCCTGTTTAACCACAAGATCAGAGACTTCTGCAATAAAATAAGTGACAGCAGAGGTTGCTTTTACTCAAAATTTCTAAATCAGATTAAATCTTCAGTCTTCAATTCCAGCTTCTGTTTTTTGAGTTTTACATCTTACTGACACAATTTTGTAAATAGAAAAGTAGAAATAAGAAGAACGGTGCAGAAAATAGCAAACAGAAAAATAGAATGACACCTGTTCTATGTTGAATTACCTAACCCACAACCACAAATTCTAATTAGGCACAGTCAAAGGCTTTAATCTGTTTACAAAACATGCAAACATCTCAAAAAAGCACATTTTCAGGATATTTATACATAAAGGTTAATCTTCACAAGAAAAAAAAGCTGCATGATATAGTGTTGACAGACCCTGGAACTGACAAATTTTCACATTTCCCCATTTTAGTGAAACTAACATTAAAAGCTGCTCATACATGACTTCATGCTACACCAGTCCAGTGATAGGTTCTACTTTACACCTCAGAAGAAAAAAAACCCCAATACACCGATTTCATCAGTGACGAATGAATCGTGTTGACATTGAAATGGAATTTAACTAAATCGAGTGTTCTCTTTTACATGCAACAAGAAAAAGTAGCACTTCAGCCTGCAGAAACACTGAAATATCATCTGACCATCTTGTAGTCAGACTCATCACACCCGTACAGAAAGCTAAATGTGATAAAGAATCTGAGTGATTCACGTGACAATATTAAACAGTAAATCTCAGCAACAAACGTGTAAGGTGTAACAAATCTCCACATCAACAGACAGGACAGTTTATGTACAATATAAATAATGCATCTATGAAACCCTTTCAGTCATCATTCCTTTTCCAATATGATATTCAGCATTTGTGTGATGCAGTTATTGGGTAACATTTGAAACTGCTGCCATTTTTGGTTCAGTCCGTGTATACATTTAGTGCACAGGTTTACCGAAAGAAAAAAAAAAGTAGCCAGTGTACAAACTATGTGTAAGGTCCTTCGTCATCATTACAGTGAGCCTCAAGTGACTATGATAGCTTAAATCTCTGGAATCTCAAATATAAACTGAGATCAAAATGATGATTGTCAGTAGATCAAGAGCTACAGTATGTAGCTCTAAATCACACAGTCTATCGCACATGTTTATCAATGCAGGTGAAACAGTTTGAACATTTTTCTACCTGGAAAAAATGGGAATTATTTGAGAACGGGAAATGTGATACATATACAGATGACAGAGACATAAAGAATTTACAAAAATCATAATTAGTTAAGAATTTTGTTTTTAACAAATATGAAATGCAGGTGTTTTATTAATATTAACAGTGCTCTCTGTTTACAAAGATCCATACAATCATCTTGCCTTCCTTCTCAACATAATTTCTCTGCCTTCTCAAATTTTTACTAAGTCAATCCTTCATGTTGATAAAATATATATGTTTTAATAAAACAGGGTTTCCTTTAACATGCCTCCCCTTTCAAAAGCTGTTTCGGATATTTTAGCTATCTGTTGAACCACTGCCCTTATTCTTATTGCGGCTGAGAGGGAAAGTGGACTTGCTCTGTGGCTGGGTCATTTTGCTGGCGAGGTAGACAAAGGGTTCAATGAGTGTACGTCGGTCCACTACAGACACCTCCCACAGACGCACCTTCTCATTCTTCGCCCAATTCTGGGCCACGTTCAAGTCAACTCTCCTCTCTTCCTGCTTGTCCAGTTTATTACCCAGCACAACAATGGTTACCTATAGATCAGATTATCAAGTTAGTTCCACATTAGTCACTGTACAACTCTTCACATTGTGCTTCATGACAGCTGCTGTGGCTTCAGATACAGCAGATTGTCTGGTGAAAATTAAATATGACTGGGAGGAAACAATATTCAAATTAATAATTTAGAAATATCATCCCAGGACATAGGGCAGATGAATCAATATCTGGCATCTCTGGCTTGCTTGCTTCTTTAATATCCCAGAGACCTGTATCAGACCCAAAAAGCTCTCGAACTGCTGTGTCATGAATTTATAAAGGCTTGTCATCCCTCTTTAAGTGCACATTAATGAAACATGACCCCCAAAGCAAGGCTACAACAATGACTAAAGCCTGACAACTAATGTTACAATATTAAATAACAATGCATTCTGCATACTGGTGCAGAATATTCTGCAGCTTTATGTATTCTATATTGTACTGTTTTTATCCATCCATTTTCTTTCCCTTATCCAATTTAGGGGACAGCCTGGACAGGCCCTCAGTTTAACGCAAGGCAAATAGAGAGATAAACAACCAGTCACACTCACATTTACACATAATGGCAATTTAGAATCACCAATTAACCTAACTCATGCATGTCTTTGGACTGTGGGAAACTAGACAACCCAGAAAGAACCCAAGCAAAGATGGGCAGACAGTCACACAGAAAGGCTGGTGGATTAAAACCTAAGACCTCCTTACTGTGAAGCAACCGTGCTAATCACTACACCACCTATACTAAACCTTTTTATGTATATCTATTTATTAAAAAATAGTGATATATTAGATATCACATATATTAGATGAGCCACACTTTGAGCAGAATATTTATGAGGTTTTTAATAAACATAACTTCTTCTATTCTGAAATTACTAGAACAGAACAAGTAACTGTGAGGTGTACCAATCAAAACCCATGCCCTCACTATACACATTAATTGTATTTACTGCTTACCTCTTTCTTGTCTCTGTGGCGATCAATGTCTTTCTTAAGGGCCTCCATTCGTTTAAAGGACTCTTTACTATCAATGCTGTAGACTAGTACGAAGCCATCAGCAAAAGTGTAGTAATGTCGGGGAAACTCCATCCCATCCCGGAGTCCACGGGTGTCATAGAAGCGCACCTGCTCTCGTGTGCCACGGTCAGTTTCTATGGAGCCAATATAGATATCCTCAAGGGTCTCCATTGGCTCTGAACCTACCAAGAAATAAACAAAGGTGGACACAAATGATGTGATATGCTGCACAAATATTAAGATGACAACATGCGAGTCTTAGATGTTATAAACTTTTAATACAACTGTTATATACTGTTAACTCACCAAGCGTTGAGTTAATTCATTTAAACTTTATATAGCACCAAATCAATTTTGCTACGTTTTAATCACGATTTCAGTTACGATTACATACTGTCACATTAGTTATAAATAACTAATGGACGACAGAGAGAATACTCACTCAATAACATCACTACTGCAAGTCGACAACAAATTATATTATGCTTTGCTGCGATCACTCGGGGATAAACCACATTGACCATACATCATTTGACTCATTGAGGTAATATATGATAATGTAGGGAAGCGACATACCTGCAACATGATTGGCATACAGTAGTTGTTCTAACACAGCCGTTTTTCCTACTGCGGCTTGACCACAAACCACCACTTTACAGCTTTTACCCATGACGGTTTCTCACTCTCCAGTCCGAAAATCTGTTTAGGACAGAAGAAACAAAAAACAAAAACTACCCAATTGATCAAAGCCATTACTTAGAAACAATGCAAAACACAACAACACAGTACGCCTTATTTGGTTTCCTTTGTAGATAAACTGTGCTACTATGCACACTAGCTAACTTACAAGTTAGAAGAGCCCACTGGCAAAAAAAAACCCCTTTTATCTGACATAGTTATTTTAAGTTTTTGCGTCGCAAACGATAGCTAATTTGGAGACGTTTGTACAGAAAATAGCTTAGCATTAGCTTCGGGAAGACACAAAACCACTATATCACAAAACCAGCCATTAATGTTGCCTGTATATGACAAATGCTAGTAAAAACGTGTCTTCAAAAATACACACGCTGATACTTCTGGTTATTTTGCCGACATTTATTTGCTAATTGTCATAATTTCGCTTGAGAAAACGCTTACCTTCCCAAATGTGCTACTTCCTGTTTATGTTGTACGTAACGACTGCAGTATGTAGCCCCGCCTTTCTCATTGACGGCAAAATGGCGACGGAGAGCTGTGATGCTGTGAACATGGACCCTGACATGGAACTGCTCAGCGATGAAGAATTAGAAAGGTGGTGGAAATTACAGCTATGTTGTCAGCGAATGAAAAACGCGTATATCAAAGTCTTTTATTGATATGTGTGCTCAAAAGCCCCCGTCGTGTTAATTTTCTTGTCGCAACATGAGAGCTTACCAGCGCGCTACCGCTAACAGTTTAGCTAAATTTGGCCCTGGAAAGCATCTAGCTCGGTTGCCTTCCACTTTAGCTAGCCCTTGTGTTGGATTTCTGGGTTTCGTTCACAGTAACGTATGTAAGTTGGTGGTTAATCGTTAAGTGTGAAAGTTGATCGGAGTTAAGAGTTTTGCTTTCACATCCCAGAGATGACCAAAGCTGGCTAATTACTTAATGGCACCATTCAGTTAATGAGTGTTCGTGATGTGAAGTATGACAGGCCTCCAAAAAAAGTAACGGCAGTAGCCCTTCAGGATGGTGTCATATGTTCCTGGCTCAGTCTCATTGCTGCGTGTTGGCTGGGAATACGTGCACTCTGTCCTGCTAGTTTGACTTGTTCTATGTTTAGCTAACTCAGTCCAGCAAACTGTCAAATGCACATTGTGTCATTCTTTCTTTACTCGAAAACATGAATATGAAAAAAAGTAATTACCTACCTCTAGTCAAGAAACAATTCAGCAAGTCTACCTCTACTTATCTTACCACCTGTCATGTGTTTTTCTCTTCTCACTTGTTTTAGATTTGCCTGCAAGCTTTATTTGATTTCTTTCTTTTTGCCCATTTCTACACAGGGAAGCAGAGAGCTTCAAAGAACAAGGCAATGCTTTTTATGTCAAGAAGGATTATGCAGAAGCATTCAATTATTACACCAAGGCCATTGGTAATTCTTTCTAAACAATTTCAGTATATATTTCTGTGGATAGAAGCTATGCTAATTTCTCATGTGGATGAGAATTTTAACATTTGCATCCAACATGTCCCTGGTAGAATATTAATAAAATTTTCTTAATTTAACATAACAGATATGTGCCCAAAGAATGCAAGTTACTATGGAAATCGGGCAGCGACACTAATGATGTTGTGCCGGTATAGAGACGCTCTAGAGGATTGCCAGCAAGCAGTACGACTAGACAACACCTTCATCAAGGTGGGTTGAAGAATTAAAGAAATTCCATTCATATATAGATATATATATATATATATATAGATATATAGATAGATATAGATATATAGATAGTAGTGAGGATTTTCCTTTGTAAATATTTCTAACAAGCAATGGCTTTAGAGCAATACAGATTTTCACATAGACTGTAAAAGCTTTTGTTTATTGCAGATCTTGTATAAGTCACCAGTGGTCTATATCTGTAGTATTACAAGGCCAATAAACACATAAGCTCCAGCACTGTTGTTGGTTGTAGTCTAGTAATATATTACATAACAGATAAATATTTTAGAGGCAGTCATATGTTTTTAATGATGTTGGTCATTACAGGGTATTATCACTTTAGGCTGTGAACTGTAAATCTTTTACTTACAGGGCCATCTGCGAGAGGGCAAGTGCCACCTGTTGCTTGGGAATGCTATGGCTGCCAGCCGCTGTTTCCAGAGAGTTCTAGAGCTGGAGTCAGACAACAGCCAGGCCCAGCAGGAGGTGAGTTGGCCTCAGTTGCAGAGAGCATGACCTAACAACTTGGACATGATTATCCACTATTAAATTGGCTTTGGCCAAGCCAGTGAAAATAAAGAGCAAAAAAAGGTTTGAATGGAAATCCAGTAGTAGTAGTTCACAATCACTTGTACTTATTCTGACCTGGATTTAATAAGCATGGCACTCAAGAGACTAGCAGTTTCTGAGAAGCACTGAAGTTCTTCCTCATGGTTACTGAATATCATAAATTCCTTTGGCAGGTGAAGAATGCAGAATCTATCCTTGAATATGAGAGAATGGCAGAGATTGGATTTGAGAAGAGAGATTTCAGGATGGTAAGCTACTCATTAGATACAGTTTTAGTTGTTTTTTTGTTTTGTGTGTGTGTGTTTTATTTGTGAGGTGTGTTATTTGTGAGGTGTATTATGTCATAAATACCTGCCAAGTCAAGCATCACGTACTGCAGGTATCTGCTTGTGTTTAGGTTGTCTTTTGCATGGACCGTGCCTTGGATTCTGCCTCCGCTTGTCACAAGTTCAAGATACTAAAAGCAGAGTGTTTAGCCCTGCTGGGGCGATACCCCGAGGCTCAGTCTGTAGCCAGGTAAGAATGCACACTTGAAAAGATTTATTTATTTTTTGACATTATTGTCAAAGGGATATAATGGGGGAAAAGTCACTGAGGTATGTAGTTGCCCTAACATGAAGTACAACAAAACAGTATGCCTTTCTCAGACAGGGCCACTGAAATGTGCAAGCAGTGATTTCCATGCAGGTTGAAGAACTGTCAGGATGAAAAATCACAGCTGGTCAGGGCACGGATCCTTAAATTTAATCACTCCAGTTTGCCTTGAACATGAAGATTCCTTGTTGTGTTTATATGTAGTGCTTACTATATGTTCTGAATAGTGGGAACAGCGATTGTCATGATTTGACTCTTCTGATCTTTACTAGGTTGTCTGCAATACATTAAACAGTTGAGTTTTCAGAAATGAACTTCTCCTTTGAAGATGGTGTAACAGTACATTTTTTAATGTGATTTACTCTTTTTAATTGCACTTTGCCTGTAATTATCTGTTTGTATCCAGTGATATTCTTCGAATGGACTCCACTAACGCGGACGCTCTGTACGTGCGTGGTCTTTGTCTGTACTATGAGGACTGCATTGATAAGGCTGTGCAGTTCTTTGTCCAGGCCCTGCGTATGGCTCCTGACCACGACAAGGCTCGGCTTGCGTGCAGAGTGAGTAACTCAGTAGCTAACAGCTAACACAAATTTAGCAGGGGGAAAAAAATCTCCTTCACCAGTCTGCTTGAGGTTTCAGTTAGCTCAGAGGAGCTTTTAAAGCTGCTGTATGAATTTTCTACCCAGAATGCCAAAGCGCTAAAAGCCAAGAAGGAGGAAGGAAACAAGGCATTCAAGGAGGGAAACTATGAGGCAGCATGTGAGCTGTACTCTGAGGCGCTAACAATAGACCCTAATAACATCAAGACAAATGCCAAGCTGTACTGTAATAGAGCTACAGTCGGATCAAAGGTAAGACATAACATTAGTTTCATTAAAATATGTCAATTGTAGGCATACAGACACCACAGGTCACTACCTTTTCCTGTCTCTTTGCCTCACATGTTCACATTTTCTTTTTCTTTGAAAGCTCAAGAAACTAGAACAGGCCATTGAAGACTGCACGAAGGCCATCAAACTGGATGAGACCTACATCAAGGCCTATTTAAGGAGAGCACAGTGGTATGCCGAAGATTTTACTTTGTTGTTAGTAGACAGACCAACTTGTATGTCATTTGGTTTCTTTAAGCAGAAGCTTCACTTTTTTACCGACACTTTTGTATTTTATAGTTCAAATTGAGTAATGAATTGACTGAAAGACTTGTGCTTGGTGTCCTGCAGCTACATGGACACGGAGCAGTACGAAGAGGCAGTGCGGGACTATGAAAAGGTTTACCAGACAGAGAAGACAAAAGGTGGGGGGCAGAGCAGATATTACCACCTCACAGTGCTCCTTTTCCACATATTGGCACCTTTGGACTAGTATTAAGTTGCCACTTTAGAGACATTACATAACTGTTTTTAATGCAATGCTTACTAATCTACATGCTGTGTGTTTTTGACTTTATTACCTAGAACACAAGCAACTCCTGAAGAATTCCCAGCTGGAACTGAAGAAAAGCAAACGGAAAGATTACTACAAAATCCTCGGGGTGGATAAGAACGCAACAGAAGAGGAGATCAAGAAAGCTTACCGCAAACGGGCACTTTTACATCACCCAGGTGCTTGATTTCTACGTAAAAAGAGAACTAAACATCACATCAATGAAGAGTCCTGAATTGTAGGGGGAAGTTTTTCTGCAGCAAATATGGCCATATAATTTCCAGTGAAAAGATATTTTAAAACATTATTTTAGGGAACTGTTTTTTTTTTTTTAATCTTATCTTTATTCAGACATTTGAAATGAAAATCAGTTTAGATAATCCTTCAAAATAACTGCCTAAATAAGTGACATGGCTGATTTTTGGTATGGCAGCTGAGCTGTGAGATTTGCTTCTAGAAGGACTTTGATTTAAATTACCAAATATAATACTGCTTTCATTTTTCCCCCTCCCTTTAGACCGTCACAGTGGAGCTAGTGCTGAGGTACAGAAGGAAGAGGAAAAGAAGTTTAAGGAAGTGGGCGAAGCTTTCAGCGTGCTTTCTGACGCAAAGAAAAAGTCTCGCTACGACACCGGACAGGATCTAGAGGATGACGGCATGAACATGGGAGGTGAGCATATGGGCCGACTTCAGTGTGTGAGGTCTCAAGGATGATCAGATTGAAATGATACGAGAAAATTCAGCCAGATAGTTCTGTGTTCATGTCGCTTCTTGTGTTTTCTTTCTTTCCAGATTTTGATGCCAACAACATTTTCAAGGCATTCTTTGGAGGTCCAGGGGGTTTTAGTTTCGAAGGTAACATATGTTCTGTTTGAAAGTAAAAATCTGTCCCTCTGCCAGCCATTTGGAAGGAGTCCCACAATCTGAGAATATCCTAAATGCGCTAATGGTTTTGTTTTTTTTATTATTTTCAGCATCTGGACCTGGAAATTTCTTCTTCCAGTTTGGTTAATTGGAAGAGTCGACTACCTAAACAGTTACTACATCAGGACTTTCCAACAATGTCAACCCCACAACCCATCATCTGTATTTAATAACTGACTGATTTGCAAGTCAGTTTCCTGTATATGCCATTGACTGAATGAATGCAACCCAATGCAGCAAATGCCCGTCTAGCAAAGGACACCAAGTTGGCTCAAACTGAGTTGGTAGTTTTACTGGTTTTGGATTTAGTTTTCTTCCTTCCAGAATTAAACAAACTTGAAAGTCGGTAATGGCTAACAACACTGGTCCAAATAGTCTGGATTTTTCAAATAGGAAAGATTGCACAGCTATTATATTAGAGCTTTTAGGGATCCATGCAGGAAGTGCCATCCTGGGGAAAACTCTCGAGCAAGCTATTATCCTGCTCATCTCAACTTACTGCTGAGGGGGGGTATTCTCTGCATGACAGTTAATAACTTGCTCAGTGATTTGTGATGGAAATCACTGAGCAAGCTGCACCATCCCCGTTTTTTTTTTTTTTGACGAATCTGTCACACAGACAGTTGGCTGCTACGAATTCGCACTGAAAACTGCCTCCTTGTCATAAGCCTTTGGGAGCACTCAATCTTCTTTTTTAAGTTGACAACAGCTGGAGTCTAGACCTACGCATGTAATTCAGCCGAAGCACACTAGAAAGGCGGCAGAGGAGACGGCCGTGCTGGTTTTGTTGTCAGCAAAGTCTCCGTCCCTTCTGTTGTTTCACATTTGATGTTGCCATTCACAGATTGCTGCATTGTACATTTTACTGGAATGTAAAGTGTTGATTTGTGATAATAGTTGAGTTTCTTTTTTTCCATTTTTTTATCGTCATAATGTATATTTATTGTAAATTTGCTGTCTGATATAAACGTCAGCGTAAGATGAAGATGCTCTTCTCCTAAGATTGAAAGAGGCACCCACCATGAACACTACGTTGGGAAAAAAAATAACCAAAAAACCTCAGGAAGATGATTGGTTTGCTAGATCTGCATGGCATTTTAAGCTCAAATCGATTACAGTATACAGTAGAGGTTATTTGACATTGAAGCTGTCTAATTTTATTCAATGCAAGGTGGAGGCATCGAGCAAAAGTGACAACTTTATTGCTCCACATAAAGTGAAATCTGTTTGCTGTTGTCCAAAATGTTCAGGTGCTGTGTGATGATTGAAACGTAGGAATGTTTAATCATTTCCCCATTAGTCCATTGGTGCACTTGAGTATGAAGAGTGTCCTCATTTTGCTCTGATTGTTTTTGCTCTTTATGGTGAGAGTGAGACCATCCACTCTTTTCCCTGGAAAAGTACCAGCCATGACAATAAAGTTGGCCTCCTCTGGGTTTCCCCTAGATTGATATCTTTCTTTTGTTTGGAATCATTAGTTTAGAAGTATTGCATAAAGATACCGTGTGGTTTTACAGATTGCTGTGGGAGTGAGTCCTGCAATCTGGTATTTGCCAGAAAAGAATGATGTATCTCGTGAATAGAGCTGCAAACAGTTATTGGGGAAAGTGACTTTTATATGTCTTATTTGTTCTAGTAAAATTTCACGGACATTAAAAATGTCTTTTTCAAAAGAGATCTGACCAAGAGGGCAGCAGAAATTAAAACTTTAAAAATATTTTAAGTTGCCAAAAAAGAACTGGAGTGAGTAAAATGTGAACCATAGAGTGGGGAAAATATCACAGTCATAAAGAGGCTTCTAAAATAGGTTTATATCTTTGTTTTGTTTCGGAATTTTAAGAAAAAAGTAGCGTGGAGGTTGGTGTACTGCAGGAGCAGCAGAGGGCGCTGCTTCCTCGCGATTCGTTTGTTGGTGTTGCTAGGATACCAGCTAAACGTGGATCGATGCGTTGGGCTAAAGTTTATACGAGTTAAACTGGCTTCAAGTTGACGGAAAGAAAGTTTAAAAGTGGCCAAAAATGGCAAACATCGACGCAGACCTCGAAGACCAGCAATCTAAGGGCGTATTCGCAACTTTAATGGCCGATGGGAAATGGATGTACCAGGCAGGAGAGTATAAAAAAGCTATAGACAGCTTCACAGAGGTAAGTGTTAAGTGTCGTCGTTACCTTTTCTCTGATTTTTTTTAAGCACTCTAGAAATGGCTCACTTCTTTTCTTTGTTTAGGCACTGGCTTTAAAGCCTAGTGACAAGCAGTGCTTTGTTGCTCGGTCCAGATGTTACCTGAAGATGGGAGGGTTTGACAACGCTTTGAGAGATGCAGAAGCTTCACTTAAAAGAGACAACTCGTTTTTTGAGGTAAATGTTTTTCTGCTGTCATGATAGAAAATGAGTAAAATGTATCTTTATATCCCCGCTAAAGGTTCAGTGCCTATTGTATACATTTGTTTTGAATCACCATTTTAGGGTTTGTACCTGAAGGCAGAAGCTTTATACTACATGGGAGAATTTGAATTTGCCCTGGTGTTTTACCACAGAGGCCATAAACTACGTCCACAAATGCAGGAGTTCAGACTGGGTATCCAGAAAGCACAGGAGGCCATAGAAAACTCTGTTGGCAGTAAGTGTCTTGTTAATAGTGTTGCAATCATCTCACATCTCCTTACCTAAAATATGAGCCGCTTGTTCTTTGCCATCTTTTAGGTCCTTCCAATGTGAAATTGGAGATTAAAGGAGACCTGTCATTTCTCAACATAGGTGGTGAGGTGAGTCTTTGGTGCATATATCTTCAGTAAATAATAATAATAATAATAAAAACAACCCCACTGAGGTAAGTCACAATTATCACAGTACAGCACAAACTCAGTTAAACTTAAGGGACATCATCTTACCAGCTGGGATGCTTAAACCAATGTGAATCGTGCTTTGGTGCATTGGAGAGGTAAGACCAAGGAAACCTCCAAAAGTCTTTGCAGCTGGTAACTAGGATGAAACTAGATGTGTATCTAGGATGGCACATCTATTCAATGTGCCATTGCAATGACGTTTTCTTTGTCTCCCAACACAGTTACCAGAGTGTGGAGCAGTTTGGTCAGAGCAGCATGAATGATTAGCCTTCTGGAGGTCTTTTTGTAGGGCTGTGGCAGTGCTCCTCCTGTTCCTCCTTGCACCAAGGAAAAAAATACTGGTGCAGCTCTCTTTAACAGCCTTTCTCCTGATACAAGTTCCCTTAATTTTTATTTGAGCAATGTATTTAACATGCAGGCTTAGAGGCAGAGCTGTTCTAATGGTACAAGGGAAATAACAATAAAAATGACAGTATTTGTCATTTAGCCAGGATTCGTTGCAGGAAGGCACTACAGCTCGCTGTATATCAAAACTGCTAGACAATAGAAAGATTTCTTCCCTCTTGCTATGAATCCAATGAACAGTTGTCTTGATGCATGCTTAATCATCCAGGTAGGTAAATCCATGTCTGAAGAAGTCACTTGGATGAACAATGAAACATTTCTCCCACTGAAAGAGACTGAAAATGTTACATAAACAGTTAAATCCATGCACACTTAAATCCTATCACCACCTGTATGTATTCTGTAGAACAAGGCTGAGTCATTGCTTCAATTATGTGTCTTGTCTCAATCCCCCCAAAACCCCTGCAGTTTTCTGTATGCAATGTTTAGCCTGACCTGTCTTCTGATGCACAGTGTTATGTTATGTTTCTGAACTGTTAAGAGGGCCAAACCAATTGCAGCTATCCAGAATCTCACAAAGAAGAAAAATCAGAAGACTGAGAAAACCCCAAAGAGTGAAAAGACAACCAAACAACTTCTGGGCGAGTTTTATAGTGACAAGAAATATCTAGAAAATCTGATGAAAGATGAAGGTAATTTGCTATTTGTTCAAATTTACACACACTATATGTTTCTATGTATCTAACTGTCACCTAGCATATACTGTTCAAAATGTTTACTTAAAAAAAACAACTATATCTGTTTCATTCTTGTTGAATAATATTAATAGCTGTTATGTAATGATTTGCAGACTTGATAGAAGGTACAACAAAGAGTGGGGAGAAGGTGAAGGACATCATTCAGAGATGTCTGTCTTACCTTGACACTTGCACTGAATTTTGGCACCAGGAGAAGCCTACTTCTGCACAAGAAATGAGGCAGAAGTTCATGCAAGAGAAATGTACAAAGTGCCGTAATAGCGCACTCTCTTCTGGATTTCTGCTGAAAAGCCTGGATGAAATTGACAGAGGCAAGATAGCATTCTGGATAAACATAGACCTTGATTCTCTCTTTTACTTTCAGTTTAAAAATTCTCACTGTCCTCTTTGTCATCCCAGAGTTTATGTCCGGAAATGCAGAAGGCACTCTGAAGAAGGCAGAAGAAGTCATGAAGATGGTGCAGAGGTGGTCTGAGAAAGAGGTTCCTAATAAAAAAGAGGTTTTGGGCACCTTGCACAGTTGCATTGGCAATGCTTTGGTTGACCTGGGAAACATGGACAAAGCATTGGAGCATCATCAGAAAGACCTGGAGTTGGCCAAACAGTGGTGAGAAGAAAGGCAGAATAGGAGTAAAACTACATATTTGGACGAGAGATTAAATCCACCACACAAACTTCTTCATAGACCAGAACCAGTTCTATAGAACATATTACTATTGACCGTCAGCAGCTTCACTGGCTTCTTGTAAAGTATTGCATTCATTTTAAGATTTAGCTTCTTACTTTCAAGTCTCTCCATAATCTCGCACAACCTTATCTCTCTGGTCTTCTGCACATTGCTACTCCTTGCTATACCTTGAGATCCTCCTCCTCTTTTTCTTTCATTATACCACCTACTCGTCTGACTACCATGGATTTTAGAGCTTTCAGCCGAGTGGACCTCTCATCTTTAGAAATCTCTCCTGTAGCACACTCACAATATTGATTTTCTTCCTATTATTAAAACCAGCATTAAAATACATCCTTTTAAGCTCGCTTATTCTCTTTGATTCTGTAGTATTGAATTTTAATTCTACAATTTTTCCATTTTTTATACATACAGTTATGTGTCCCTGAGTGTCTTGAAAGGTTCCTATAAATATTTTTTAATCACTATTATTATTATTATTATTATTATTAAACATTAAGAAATCTTTTTTTTTTTTTACCTACAGCAAGCTCCCAGGAGCACTGTCCAGAGCTCTGGACAACATTGGCCGAGTCTATGTTCGAAATGAAGAGTTTGCAGAGGCCATTCAAGTGTAAGTAAATAATCAAATAATACCTGCACTTGAATTCATCCAAAAACTATGTTTATTTCTGACACATTTATTTAATCCTTTTTATTCCATTTTGTTTATAAGCTGGGAAAAGAAGCTTCCGCTGGTTTGCAGTGATTTGGAGAAGACATGGTTGTTACATGAGATCGGTTTGTGTTACCTGAAGCTCGATCACCACGAAGAAGCTCGAGATTATGGCGTCCGTTCAGTAGCTGCTGCTGATGGAATCGCCGATAAGAAGTGGCAGTTGAATGCCAATGTTTTGGTTGCACAGTCAGAATGTAATTGGTTATTTATTTATGATGCATCACTTTATATTAACAAAACAGAGACACGCAACTTTAATACTTTACTTCTTAAACCACAGTGTGTTTGAATCAGTCATACTGTTGCACAGTTCTTTAACCTGATCCCAGTTTACTCTTTTATATCAGTGAAGCTTGGAAACTATGAATCTTGTGTCACCCACTTTGAAAGAGCTTTGTCCTATGCCAAACTTCTAGAAGATGATTCTGCCATGGATGCTATTGAGAAGGTTCGTGCTTCTTTGTTGTATACATTCTTTTGTTTTCCTTTTTACGTACGTTTTTTCAGTCCTGACATTTCTCATTTGTTTTCAGGCCCTTCATGAAGCAAAGCAACACCTAACACAATGAGGAACCCCTTCAGTCAGAATGGTTGAGGAAAAGAAGAAGAAAGACTCATTTTGTGTGTGTGTGTGTGTGTGTGTGTGTGTGCGCGTGCGTTCATTTACACACCTATATGGAACACAGCAATAAAGCAGTAACTTAATCAAATGAGAAGATCATATTCAGAGTTGTAAAATATATCCGTTTTATGAACAGTGATTCGTTGTGGAATAAAAGTGTTTATGGGAGATGCTTAAAACTTGAATTTCGGATGTTCAGAAGAACAATGCATACCGACATTTTCTGTAGCATTTTTACTAAAGCTATAATTCTTAAAGCTTATGCAGAATTATAGTAGTTCTGAAAAACTCTTCTTTTTTTTTTTTTAAATGAATATATTCAGGTACAGTCATGATGTAATTGCTGAGCCCATATTTTTGTTCTGTGCAAGTTCCATGACAAACTGAAATGTTATCTGGAAAATGTGTCACTTGATATACAAAGTTCTGTTTACTGATATAAATACTGAAACCTGGCAACCATTAAGTCCCATTAATCAGTATTACCTTAGAGCTTCCATATATAGAGATTAACTTATTATAGAGAACTTCCTTATTTCACCTTCCTAGTACCCCTATTACAAGGCGTGCACTGTGTGATTTGCAAACAGATGACTGCTTCTTGCAAATTTCCCATTGATAGAAACACAGCCTGCTTACAGTTCATAGTTTCTTCACAGAACCTTTATTTTACTGAAGTTTTAATAAGATGTTTTTCCATTAAAGAGAAGTTGTGTTACTGTCACGTACCCAAGTGTTTATGCAAACTTTTTTTTTACTGAAACACAATTGTTGTGATATGAGTGACAGTGTGTGTAGTGCCCTTTGAATTTTAACCACATAAAATGTTTGCATAATATTACCTGTATATGCAAACTAAGATATACTAGAAACCTGTTTGCCTTTTTAAAATTTGGATATCTGTTTTTTTTCCTCTCTTGACTCTGTGACTCTTGTGTGACTTTTGTTTGGTAGTGGTTGTGACAACGGAAAATTACTTCCCTTTCTTTTACTTATACTGTTGTTGATATCTGTATAATTTAATTTAGTCTGAGGGTAGGTTAAAAGGAGGATATGTTTTATAAACACCTTTATTCGTGATTAGGACAAAAGTATTTGTGCCTGAAAACATAATACTTTGCAAAGTGAGATTCAGCCTTACTGTCAACTTTGCATTGTGTACAGGTTTAAACAATGGCTTTTCCACTGACCCAATGTGAACAAAATATACGTAAAATGGAACAGAGAGCTGTAACAATATGGATAAGAAACTACAAATGAGGTATCAAATATAAATAGGAATTACAAGAGATATATTAAAGCCTATATAACTGCTATAGATTAAAATATGTCTACAAGGTTCTAATTGTCATTAATATTTTAACTGCCATTCATTTTATAAAATGGGGAGTATAACTAATTAAACAGCAGATGCTCTATTATGTTAATATCAGCATCTATTAATACTATTTTGTCTGTAGTTTTAGTTCCATTCACGAGCTTCTCCTGAAATCAATGCAAATACACTGGAAAAAAGAAAAATAACCGATAAAATAAAGATTAGATTAAAGGTACAGCTTCCACAAAAGACTTCCGGTCTATAGGGGCGTGTCCTTGACCACGCCCAGATGCGCGTTCCCGGGATTTACTTTTTTTTTTTTTTTTCCGCCTTCCACCCCTTGAAGAGTGGGGCGGGTACCCGTCTGTGCTCAGGATTGCGTTGTCATTGTATTCAGAGAGAAACGCGTGGTCAGCGGCAGCCACGACCAGCTCCACAGCAGCGACATAACTGGTAAGCGGACGTTTTAGCGAACAAAACTCTTTTGAACTGCTTGCTTCAACGCTTTTGTTTTCCCGAACTACCTTAAAAATAAATTGGCCCAGTAACACGCGTCGACTTGTTTACACCCTGCGTGTTAAAGTTGTCGAGTCGTGGCGTTGCGCCTGCTGATGGTCCAGCTAATTTCTACTGACTGCCAGATTAAATTGGTTTTGTCTGGGCTGCTAACGGTAGGTGCACGCCACTCCCCGCCTAGCCACAATGTGCTGATAGTAAAATGCAGGCTAATCGCCAAACTCCCATCGATTTCCTTTGTTTAAAACGGTATTTAAGGTCCTCTGGAGGCTATCTCATAGATTTGGTTAAAAGAAATAGTTAGCGTGGTGTCTTTAATGTAATTCAAACTTTATTTAATCAACAAAATGAGAATTATCGTCATTTACTGATTATTGTGTATGAGATAAAGACGAACCCATTTTTTTTTTCTGTTCTTGTTGCCCCTCTTTGTGTCTCTGGTTTCGATTGCTGTGCATTTAGGGTTTTGTTTTTTGTTTTTTCTAAACTGGAAAACACCGGGATTAACGACGGCCAGCTTGGCTTTGTTGCCACATTGTTTCGTGAGAGCTTCCCCCTTCTCCCCAATGACACGTCGTAGTTTCACCCTATCTGTTAAATCCAGCGTTTAGCAACGCTTTAATATTTGGTCAGAGCTTGCCATACGGTTACACTATGAAGTAACTACACTTCCGCGATGCCCCATTTTCTTTATTGCCCTTTGTCTTGTTTTTTGCTGGCAAGCTGTGGCGCATATGCAAGGTTTTAATACAGTGCTTTCCCTCAATTTACCAGTGAACTGGAGATTTTTGTGGTTTTACCAGATGAATAGGAATTCACGTAAAAGGGGGAGGAGAAGAAGACGGCATTCTTCTTTCACTTCTTCTATGTGCACAAAGCTGCAAAACCCCCTCCGTCTCCAAAAATGAACATTAAAGCTCAAGTTATTTGCATGCCAGAATTTTCTTTTTTTCTCCCCACCTTCTGCAGATGTAAAATAGTGTGTGTGTTACTGATTTAGGGGAGAGGAGTATAATACAGCCTCTGCAAATTTTCAATATTGTGTAACTTCCCCTTAAGACATTCTGATTGCAATTCTTGCAGCACTGTTTAAATTGATGACCATCAAAAGACTTCAGAAGTGACAGTTATGGGGGAAAAAAAAGACTAGGAGTTCCTTTTTCAAATATGTTTGCTGCACATTTGCATCGTCAGTTGTAGTTAAAGTGGGGTGTTTTTGTTTTTTGTTTGTTTTAACTGGAATTGATTATTTTTCTGTCTGATACACTTCTGGAAATCCCAAAATGTAACCTGGTCTTAAATTTTTAAGTTAGGCTAATGTGCTAGATCCGTTTTAAAAGTGATAAATGAATTTAATATCCTTAGTGAGCCTTTCCTTTCCTGAATTCAGTAAATTGATAAAACGATTTGTCTTCTGATTGTATGTTTAAGGTACATGGTGGTGTTTAAAGTTGGACTTTGAACCAGAAATGGATACTGAGAAGAGTGGTGAGGTTTTAGGTGCGTCAGAGACTCCACAGCAAGCGGAGACTGCAGTGGAAAAAGCAGCTGTGGAGACGCCAGTGGAATCCACAGAGCTTGAGAAGTCACCAGCTGCTGAGGAAGCAACTGGGAAGATGGCAGTACATGGTCAGGAAAGCGAGGTCGTGAAAGAAATGGAGGCGCTGAGTGTGACAGACAAGGTGGCGATGCCCACAGAAAAAGCTGATGCAGACTCGGTGCCTGGCGCAGCAGCGTCACAGCAACCAGAAGAGTCATCTGAAAAGAAAATCTCTGAACAGCAGCCAGAGAACAACCCAGAATCTTTGGCTTTGCAAACGCCCCTGGCAGAGAGCGCCCCTGAACCAGCGCCAGAGAAAGCGGCCGAATCTGTTCCAGAAATAAAAGTGCAAACATTACCTGACTCGGCCATGACACAGCAGCCAGTAGATACACAGCCACCGGGCCCAAAAGAGAAGGAACAAGCTGAGTCTGTGGGAGAACTGCAAAAAGCAATGGATACTGAGGCTGAAGGTGACTCCGGAGCTAAGCCTAAGGAGAAGGAAGAAGCCAAACCAGAAGAGACTGTTGTGGTGTCTGACACTTCTTCAGAAAAGCCAGCAGAAGCTGATATGCTAAAGACTGAGGCTTCAGCAGAAGTTGGAAATGTGAGCCCTGAGTCGGAGCCTCAAAAAGAAGAGGATATCGTCCCAGCTTCTGGCTCTCTGTCTTTTGCCCTTTTAGAACAGGAGCAGACCAAAGATGCCCTCCGAATCTCTCGTACCCTTGTTGTCCTTAGAGGCCTTCCAGGGAGCGGTAAAACCTTTTTGGCACGTGCCATAGCCGACACCTACAAAGACCACTGCACCGTCATTAGTGCTGATGACCATGGTGTTAAACCTGAAAAACCAGAATCTAATGCAGAGGGCTACAAAGCACTGGATGAAGCTGTAGTTGCTCGTTGCACAGACGGAAACTCTTCCTCTGTGCTGATAGTGGTAGACGACACCAACCACACCCAGGATCGCCTGGCCCGTCTAGGAGAGATTGCCGAGGAGAACAATCTTGTTGCTATCTTCTTGGAGCCAAAAACTGAATGGAACAGAGATCTTGGACAGCTGACCAAGAAGACCAAGCGTGGCCTAGAGGAAGCCCATCTGGCAGCCATGAAAGGACCACTTGAAGAAGTGTCCCTTCCTCTTTACTTTGGCTGGTTCCTTCTGTCCTCTATCCAGGACAAGATTAAATGCACGTCAATGGACTTCCTGAAAACACTGGACACCTTGGAGGCCTTCAAGAAACATTTGATTGACTGTGAGTGTCTAATTTTTATTACCAAGTAACTGAACTCTCTTAATTAGGGGTGAAAACTTATTTCTTTCTTTTCCTTTTTTGTCATAAACAGTTTCAGGAAAAGCTGAGGAGGTGGACCTTGAGCAGTACTTTCAACCAACAGGAATTCTCCATTGCACTACGAAATTCTGTAACTATGGAAAAGCTGAGGGTGCCAAAGAATATGCAGAGAAACAGGCAAGAAACAATTCAATTTTCCCAGAAATGAAAGCATTATTCATTTACTTGTAATTGCTGAACTAACATTGAATACTAACCATAATTTCATTTAATTTGATCTCTTTTTGTATTTCCTCTTCTCTAGGCTGTAAAAGATTCCTATGGTTCCATCTTCGATCTGTCACTTGGTGCCCTCTTTGTAACCCCTCGCACATTTGGTGCCAGAGTGTCTCTCACTGAGGAACAGCTTCAGTTGTGGCCAGCTGATGCTGATGCTGAAAAGCAGGTGGAGTCGGTCCCCGCAGCTGCCTCACTGCCTCTGGGAAGCCGCGCCCATGTCACTCTGGGCTGCGCAGAGGGTGTCGAGCCCGTTCAGACGGGCATCGATCTGCTGGAAATCTTGACCTTGCAGCAGGAAGGCCAGCAGGGGGAGCAAGTTGAAGAGATGGAGCTCGGCACGCTGACCTATTACGGTACGGGAAAGTGGCTGCTCAACCTCAGAGAGCCAATTAGTGCACCAGCCTGCTTCTCCAGCTTCTACGGGTGCAAGGAACCTGAGCCGACCAAAAAAGACCACGAGAAGAAAAAGAAGCCAAAGTGTATGATCTTGTAAATGGCAAACATGGGATGTGTGAGCTAGGATGACTGGAATTAAACTTGGGCTTCTTCTGTGCAAAGTTTGTGTGTTAGTTTGGGGTTTCACTTATAGCCATCCTAAATCCACAAGTTGTGTGCCTTTTTTACCATTGATTTGCACCACAACCCAAGATGCCTTCAATCCCATTAGGCTTGTTAACACGGTTCAGTATTTTCTTTTACAGATCAGTGCCAGAGGTTGCAGTACCTGGCTGTTTGAGGTCTTGTTAGCTGCAGTTTTACATAGTCTGCCCTCCTTCAGCTCCACTTATCACTTCTTTCTAGATTTCCTGTCTACATCAGTGTTTCTCACTATACTCAGCTGTGATAAACTAGGTACTTTCATTGCATGCTATGACGTATTTACACATTACTGACCTGCTAAGAGTAGCTCTGCCACTTTAACAGAATTTGTCTTTCCTTTGACGTAGTAGTGTCATTTCTGTGTGTTTGCGCAGCCTAGGAAGTAATAGTGACAATAACATATGGGCCAAAGTTGCGTATTTGAATAAGTGTATTAGATTGAATGTCATTTTTAGAGAACCTTCCTAGTAAGAATCTTTGCACTGTGCATAGTTTGAGAGGGAGAATGCTGATGGCATTTTGTTTCTGCAGCTTGCACTTAGTACTTATCAAATGCTGTGAATCAAAGTCCATGTGTTGCAATTTTCTTTTTTGTACTGCGTAATACTCATTCATTCTCTACAAAAAGCACTTCATGCATTGAATTACAATTTGTATCCTGTGATGGAACCTTCTGAAGGGCAAGTCCTACTTTGTGTCGCTCTTATGAATCACTATTTTTGCACTTGTTTTGTACACTTAATAAAAAGAACATGCTTTGCTCCAGTAATCTGTCTGGTTACTCTGGTTCCATGCATGCAAACTGAAAAAGTCATTATCTCCAGATGGTCGTTTTCTCACAGTGCTTGTAGTTGAGCACTCCAGCAGAGGGTGCTGTTGGTTGCCCCATGCTGCCATTACACTTTGTTTTTGTTTGTGGTAAAGTGTTGCCTGCAAACCATTAATAGCTTGTCATTTAACGTTCAAGAACTAGCTTTAATACTTTGCAAATACTGCAAGAAGATATGAAACATTACAATCACAGATTGGCTTGCAATACTTGTCTGAACATCGGTGTACCTTGCACAAGAATCTGGCACAGTATACATGTTTCAAACTTCTTCATAGACATGATGGCTGCCAAAAGTATTTCACGTGATGAAGCAAGTGCTCAGATGTAATTGCATTTATAAGCTGACATGGTTAACATGTTCTAATAGTGTGATATTTCATCTATCCTTCTATTACCCCATTAGTTTTAAAAAAATCCATTAGTTGTGCATACTGTTACAATACAAATACTACTTCTGGTTCCACCTCAACCCCCCCCCCCCCCCCCCCCCCCAGGCTGTATTGATTTTTTTTTTCCTTTTTTCCCATGCCGCTATCTAAAGTGCGCTTACCCTTCACTGCACCTTTTGAGCTAAAAATAACTGACCATGGATGGGTAAACTCGGCCATAACCCGGTGCTCTATATGTCATAAAGTTGACCTCTTAGTTCATTTTCTGTGCAAGACTGGATGTGCTGGTTGTGTGTTGGATCAAGTGATTTCCTCATTGGCTCAGGGTAGATAAAGAACAATGACAACCAATCAACGTCAGGGGTGCACGATCGCACTGTTTTCGTTCTCTGCCAGGTTTGTGAGAAAACCATTGATAGCTTCAAGTGCTCCCAGAAATCTTTCCTCTTATTGTTTCTAGTATGCCTGCTTTTCCTGTGTAAGGTTAATCTCTGTCGATGCTTCATATTTTAAAATGTTATTATAAATGTATTATTTAATTGTCTGATTATCTTCAAGCGCAGTATGAATAAAACTGCCCACTCACACATCCATCAATAAAGACAATAATGTAGGAAAGATGCGCACGTGGGCTAAAAACGTTTAATATCAAAGCTATAGCTACAGAAGCAAAAAGATAAGCATTAAAAATTATGTATTAAAATTAAATTACATATATACAGTGTTACCAGTTTATTTGCCTCGAGTGTGTCTTCCGTAACTTAGTTGTAATATTTCTTACTGTTCATGAAGGCAGCAAAAGTGTACGTTATGGAAAGAGCCAATCAGAGCCCAGGAAACATCAGCTAAGCCTGTCAGCAGATAGGCGATGGAGACAAAACTGACTGGGAACCTCGTTCTCCCGCACCAGTGGTCACCGCAGGCGGCAAGAGTGGAGCAACACTGCCGAGGAAATTCACCCATCAGACCATAACAAACTTATACAGCTGCTGACGACATAAAAACAAAAAACAAGGTAAAATACGCCACTTTGTTACTTAAAAACGCGTCTGTGGTTTTTCTTTCTAACTTCCTTTAACTATTTGTCTATTGTTTTCTCTCTCTGTCTGATAAGAGAAGTTAAACTAGTCAGTCCGTAAACCACGTTTAACTTGTACTTTTCCTACATCCTGGTTTTTAGTAAGTTTGAGTAAGACTTTAGTGAGTAGTGATGTGGATGTTTGCCAGATAACTGCGAGGCTGTCTGACCGGTTTGTAAATGAATGAACCAGACTGACCAAATCCTTCCACTGAGGGATGTGTGACTCAATCAGTAACTCGGTCCTTTAACTGTGTCAGGAAGATTTTGTTGTAATAGTTAGTGGGGTTATAATGAAAGCTAAAAATTATACAATGACCTCCAATTTTGATATTGGATTGCATTCTTTTAAAACGGCTTTTTATTTTGCTTCAGTTCTCCCTTCCCCAGGCATCCATCACCCTTTGTTATTAATTTAGGTTATAGTGTGTAATCTGAACCAGTGTTTCTGTGGATCAGTGATATTTAACACCTTTGACAGGTCAGGTGCAACAGAGAAATGAGATGATGTATGTGACCCCCGATGAGCTTTGCTTGAACCACATTTGCTGGTCTGGACTCGGTGCTGTTGTGACTCAGAGACAGCAGTGATCAATAATGAGAAAGCTCCATGACAGTCCCATTAATCCGTTAAAGAAATAGCTGCCAGGTCCGCAGTGTAGCACGCAGAGAACTGCGAGCAGACGTCAGAGCTTTCAGCTTATTAAATCTCTTATAGCAACAGACTGAGCAGGTACTCCATCCCTGAAAGGTTACATGGAGAATCCAGAGCGTCATCAGTTTACCAACACACTGTTGGAGGGTCAACTACATCAGTCAGTGTATCAGAAGTGTATGACATAAACACAAGTGAAGGCATGCAGTTAAAATAACAATGCTTAAATAAAAAATAAAATTTAAAAAACTAAAAACTTCAATGATCTTAAAACAGATCAGATCTAATGGACACCAAGAAATGATGGTAAGAAGGCACATACGTAGATTTTCTCAGTAAAACTGAAATGTCTAACAAGTTCGAAATGGAAATGGTCAGAATTTCAGTAAGTTGAAGTTGAACCTAAAAAGAAAAAAAAGCTAAGATCTAATGCCGTGCTTCTGCAAGATGTTCTGCACAGTATGCAAAGAAAAATGCAAGTCTTCAGTGTGAGATTTTCTCCTGTTTAAAAATGAACAGCTGTCATCGGAGATGGGTTCGGTGATGCTGCAGAAGTACTAGTTTCCTTATATTTTTGCTGCTTCTACATTATTTCTCTCATTTTTAAGTCCTGAAGCTGTTCATGACTGTTCATATCAGCATATTTACTTTGCTGTGGTCTTGGTATTATGAAATCAGATGTGTCTGTGCATAATAGGCTGCTTATAAAACTCAAACACTGATGTCCTGTTTTGACCTCTGTTGACTCCAGTGGAGATGACCTCACTGAGTGAAACATGCGGCAAAAGTGTAAAGTTCACGCCCCACCCTTTAGCAGTAAAATTTTACAGATGTTATTACAGATGCCTGAATTTCTTACTTTACTTCCGTCACATTTTGTCAGTAAAGGAAAGCAGGTCCTGCATCCAAAGATTATTTCTTATCTGTGCTGCATATTTATTGTTTATAATCATCATATAATTCATCTTGCAACTGTAAATTTGTGAGGTGAGTTTATTTAGTCATTTCTCCTCCTGCTCTGCTGGAGCTTTTGTGTGGATCCGGTTGTTGAGCAAATAACTAACTGCCTATGACTTCATTAGTGTGCAGATGAAACAAACCCATACTAATCACATTAGGGTTGGCTTTACTGTTCGTGTCCTGTCAGGTTGAAACAAACCTCATATGTGATTGTCCAGAAGGATAGAAGGCCTGATAGTGCCTCTAACCATGTTTCTTATTGCTTTACCGTTAAGTATGTCTGTTATTACTCACACTGAATATAAACCGCTGAGCTGTCTTTCAGTCATCTTGTTAGCAGACCATTTCTTGACAGTTCTGGGAGCACAGCAGTGCATTAGGGAACTCTTGCATAATTTTTTAGTTAAAAAAAAACAACCCCCCCCCCCCCAAAAAAAAGCATGCTTCAATGTAACATCTTGTGCTTAGTTTTGTTTCTATCCACCACATGTTTGCTTTTCTGTATCAACCCTTACTTCTCATCTGCATATCTCCTCATACATCTCTCTCTGTTTGTCTCACCCGAGCAGTCATGTCAGCCAAAGCCATCTCTGAGCAGACGGGAAAGGAGTTCCTCTACAAGTACATCTGCACATCAGCGGCCATCCAGAACAGGTTCCGCTATGCAAACGTGACACCTGAGACCAACTTTGACCGACTGGCTCAGGAGCACCCATGGCTGCTCACAGAGGTGAGGCAGGAGAAACATTTAGGGCGGTAATATATGTGGATGGTGAAGTAATATTTTATTTAGCTGACTGAACAGTCATCTTGTTATGTCTCTAATTTATAGACCATTGATCTCCAAAGCACAGTCTCTTTTGCTTGTGGAAAAGGATATCCTCTTTATAGGCACGATTACTTAGGCTGGCAGCTGAGCGCTCTCTTGGTGCTTGTTAGCTGAAATCACAGACAGAGGAGGAAACCATCAGTTCTGTTCCATACTTGGTGGAAATTGGGCAAAGTAAAAGCACAAGAAAAAAAGAAGACGTAGAAAAAATTCATATTTGCACCACCAGAAGCCAAATGTTGAGCTGGGTTTTGCATTTTTGCACAGGTTCTCCAGGCTTCCAGTTTGCTCTTCTGTTACGTACATAGACAGCTATCATATCAGTTGATTTAATTACTCTGTTGCTCATCTTGCTCGATGAAATGTCATTCTCTGTTTGCCTCCCTCTCTGCTGATGGATTTTATCTGGAAGGTATTAGGAGGATGCTTAGGGCAGATCCACAGTGATGTGTCCTGCTGCAGAATTGATTCAGAAATTGCATTAACGTTCACCCTCAGCCCTCTCCTCATTTGCTCACTGGCAAGCACCCAGATAGTAATGGCTCCATTGTCATAAGTCATTCTTTTCATCTGAAGTAAGAGGAACTGGGTGATGCCAGTAGGGGTTTTATGTAATTTTTCAATTGCATCGTATGGGATGGTTGGTAGATGAGAGATAATTTCTCAAATACATGGCACCTCATCGTTCAGGTACTAAATACTTGGGATTTCCAGAGCAGTAAGGAATTGTTTAGCAATCCTATAAAAAACATACCTGCAGTCTTGTGGTCTGAAATAAAATGAACTGAGGAAAACAGTGTGTGTTTTATCACTGCAACATGAATATGTCGGCCCCTATCCATGCCTTTTCCATTCATTAATTCACTTTGAAACATTTGGCTTACACTGAAAGCAGAATTCATTCAGGACTGCAAATAACAGCCCCAGATTTTACCATTACTCTGCCAATTAATGCAGTGATTATGCATTCTACTGTTTAATAGATGTAGAAAGCATCATAAAATTCATGATTCATAAATTATAATTCCCAGAAGGCAAAGATTACATCTTTCTTTTTCTTTTTTTCTTTTTCTTTTTTTTTTGGAAGATTGATAAAAGTTAAAATTGCACTGAATAAACTTGAGATGGCATAAAGATAGGCGACATCAGACTCAGTCAGATTCAGACATCAGACTCCATCCTGTTTTTGCACACCTGCCACCACACAAGGTGCTTAGCTCGATAAGTGCAGACTTCCAAACCTCCTGTTATTAAAATCAACACAAAACCTGCGCCGGCAGGTTCGTGGCATGGGTGTTGAGCAGCTCCCGTAGGTAATGGGTATGTGGCTCAGTACTTTTACTATATACTTTATAATGAAATAGTTGCACTGAAGCTGGAAATTTCAAAAGGATTGATTAAGAATCACACACACACACACACAATGCACCCGACCCCTATGGCGCCTCCTGCGGGTGGTGGGCCTGCGGGAGGATGGGCCCATGTCTCCTCTTCGGGCTGTGCCCGGCCAGGCCCCATGGACTAAGGCCCGGCCACCAGACGCTCGCCCTCGGGCACCCTCCCCGGGCCTGGCTCCAGGGCGGGGCCCCGGTGACCCTATCCCGGGCAGGGTAAACTGTTCCCTCGGTGTCCTTTTCATAAGGGTCTTATGAATCGCTCTTTGTCTGGTCCCTCACCCAGGGCCAATTTGCCATGGGAGACCCTACCAGGGGGCAAAAGCCCCCAGACAACATAGCCCCTGGGATCCCTGGGACACACAAACCCCTCCACCACGATAAGGTGGCGATTCAAGGTGCCCCCGCGACCCGACCCCGGACAAAGCGGATGACGATGGATGGATGATTAAGAATCAGATTTTGGTTTTTTTTTTTGTGGTCATTTTTACCATTGCACTGGTGTCAAATCTCATATTTATGCTGTTAAAATGCATTAAGTGTTACCTCTAGAAACCTCTCCAGCTTTAATATTTTAAATTTGCTCCTTTAAAGTAATATTTACATACTAGTGTAAAAGCAGAATGACTACAGATTAAATTAGAACATTTACTTTAGACTTAGCTTTTCAAACTGAAAAGGTCAATTTGATGAATTCATTCAAAGTTTGCTGATAATATTTTTTCCCTTCCTCCTTCAGAGACTGGTGGTGAAGCCGGACCAGCTCATCAAGAGACGAGGCAAGCTGGGTCTGGTTGGCGTCAACCTGGACCTAAATGGCGTCAAAGAGTGGCTCAAACCCCGCCTTATGAAAGAAACCACAGTACGTCATCCACCCTCTGCCTCTCTGCTGTCTCTCAGGCAACTCCCTCCACCCACCCTTCTGCTTGAGAGCGTGCATTTTGCTGAACCGTTCTCCAGTCAATATTATCCCAGTGTTTTTCTTTTCCCCTTTTTTTCCCTTCTTCTTTCCCCTTTCTCTTACCCTCCTTCCCAGTTTTCCTTGCATGTGCCTGGTTTATGTTTATTCCTCCCCTGATGCACGTTTGCCTAAACAGCTGCCCAGTTTGTTATTGACTTCATTGCTAGCCTGCTGGTATTAAATCAATCCAGTCAGCTGAGGCAAGTGCTGCCACTGAAGAAACACTCACTCCATCAACATAGCACTGAGACGCCGCTTTGCCTCATAAACCCAGAAGTGAGTTACGGAGAGACTGGGTTGGTTCATAAAGCACTGAAGAAGAGTGTGTGTAGCACTGAAACTGCATATCTTCTTGCAAATTAGGTGACAGTGTCAGCAGTGCTACTGGCTGTAAATACGAATAAATGCAGCAGTAGTAATATACCTGCACTGGTTTTTTGCCAGCCCCCCCAACAATAAAGGTTGTTTCCTTAACAAGAGCATCCGAGGACACGCACCCTAACGTTCACATAGAAAGGCGCACACCCCTAACTGTACCTCTATAGTTTCCACCTTTTTCTTTACAACCTGCTCTTTATCTCTGCATGTCAGAGGTCAACTGAAACCAAATCCACCTATATAAAATCACCCCATCAGACACACGGTATTTTCCTCAGCACTTCACAACTGCCGCAAGGTATATCATTTTAATTTTTTTCTTTCGGACCCCAGACACAGCGGTGTGAGGTAGTTAGCACACAATTTGGCTATGTAGAAAACATCGTTTGTTTGGAATCAGCCGAGAGGTAGAATTACTATATATTACTACTTGCAGCCACTGCTGCTCTGTTGATGGTCTGTGCAGTGTTTCAGTTTGCTGGGCCATGTCATCTTTATTGTCCTCTCCCGAGGAGAAGTGTAATTCAGTAGAGTAATCATTTTAACTGGATGAAGTAATTTTGCAGATAAATTACCTTCACTAGTACAAACATGTATATTTTATTCATATGTCATTTACTTCTTTTGCCCTCAAAATGCACACAGTGAATGCATATTATTAAAATACTGGCACTGACCAGTGCTACCCCTCAGCATCCTACTGTAGAAACAGCTATAGCATCGATTTCAGAATCCTACGTCTCCTTGTTATTACATTAACGCATTCACAACGTTTTAGCAAACCTGACCTTTGACCTCTGCTCTTTAGTTCAAGGTCACTTAGATTCCAACTTGTCTGAGATTTTTAGTGGATAAATCTATGGTATCAATTTGAAGCTCCCATGTCATTTCGTTGTTTGTTATCACATCCACAGACTTAGACATCTACGCTGTCCGCCCTCCCGCGGACATTTTAACATTAACTCTTCTGATCTCATATTTTCTGATGCTTGTCTTCCTCTCTGACTCTATTTCAATGAAAAAGTAAGTGGTGCTGTTTACAGGAACAACACCCATACTAGATTAACTTCCTCAACATCACTTCTAAATAAATATATCCTGTCACTTCCTTTATGATGCTCACACTTTGCTTGCCCACACGTCTTCAGTTTTTTCAGTTAGTATTTAATGTTTTGTGGGGTAATAGTGACATAAGTGGTTAGGTTGAAAAATTCAGGTACAATATGACATTCTATAAAGGCATTGCTTTCTATTTTTCTTTATCAGCCTGTTTCATATTTGCCACTTTATTTATCTGAGTATAAGCTACTGTGAGTTTTTCAATTATTTTCACTACTGTCATCAATCTTTTCTTTTTATTTCTCCCCTTGAAAATGGCAGCTTTCACCCTTATTATATGTATTTTTTTTTCTTTCCTCCACGGCTGGTTGCTCTCAGCCGGTCCCTGGTTGCGTTGCGCCTGTTGGCCTTTAACAGAAGAACAGTGACAGCTTTTACTGAATGAGCTGTGGCTGTGTTAGCACTCTATGCCTGCAGTTCTACATGAGAGCATTTCCTTTTTTGTCATTTAAAATGTCAGTTCCTTCATTCACAGTGCTATTTCTGCACTTTATCATTTTTAATTTCATGTACATATATGTCTGCTTCTCCCACAGTAAATTTATCTTTAAATTGGAATTAGGCAGTAATTAAACATCTGTTGTTTTCCATAATAGATAGATATAGACCATGCTATAATGTGTTTTAACCCATGTGAGCTGCTCCCACACAATAATTATATATATATGTATATATATATATATACAGAAGACGTTACAGGTCTGTGAGAGCCAGAGATTTTCCTTGTTTGAGGTGACCAAATACTTATTTTCCACCCTAATTTACGAATAAATTCTTTACAAATCCTACCATGTGAATTCATGGATTTTTTTTTCACATTCTGTCTCTCACAGTTGAAGTGTACCTCTGGTGCAAATTACTGACCTCTGTCATCATTTTAAGTGGGGGAACTTGCACAATCGGTGGCTGACTAAATACTTTTTTGCCCCACTGTATATATATATAATTATTTTTTATTTATTTATTTTTTTAATTGGTGCTCCCTAAGAAGATTATTATTGTGTTAATGACTTGCAGGTGGGAAAAGCCAAGGGTGTTCTCAAAAACTTCCTCATTGAGCCATTTGTCTCACATAAGCAGGTAAAATAAATTCCTACCTTCTTTATATCTTAGCCTATTCATATCGTATTACTACAGATGCTAAATCAAATATTTAAAGTATTCAAGAAATATAATGGACAGATTTGTAAACTTTATCCATTGGTCAGGAGGAAGAATTCTATGTGTGCATATACGCCACTCGAGAAGGGGACTATGTGCTGTTTCACCACGAGGGCGGGGTGGATGTAGGAGACGTCGACGCCAAGGCACAGAAGCTACTAATTAAGGTGGATGAAAAGATCAGTGAAGACCTGGTGAAGAAAGACCTGCTGACTCATGTCCCCAATGACAAGAAAGTGTAAGTGGGATAGAAATGGTAAAGGGAGTGCATGTGCAGAATCTTGATGTGTGCAGGGTAGACAAAGACTGGGAGTGGACACAGTATGTACAGTTTATGAAAATGAGCATGAAACTCAGCATTAGTTAGAATTTGCATTTTTTTTTGCATATTACAGACTAGACTGGGGTTTCTGTTATTGTGTACTCTGTCAGTTTCTGCATATTTAGCCTTTAAGGAAGACTAAATATGTTCTCTTGCAGGAGTAATATTGTATATTGCCTTTACACAGTCTCATCCTCACAGAATAAGCAGCATCTTTGTGAAACCTGTTTAAAAACTAATACACCTTTTACATGATTAAATTGTTTTTTACAGGAAGCCTTTACCTTATTTCGTAGTAAGTCCCCACAAAACAGTATGTGCACTTAAACAAGAGAACAATTAAACATTTATAGACCTTCTCATATTAAAAAAGACAACATTACTGAATAAAAACATTGTAAAATAATATTTTGTTAACAATTTTATGTTCATTAATACACCCTGTCACCCAAACATTGATGTATTCATCACTAAACTGCTAAAAATAGAAGGAACTACTGACCAACAGGGAGGAGCAGCAAATAAATTAAGCTGGAGAGAGCACTTTAATACTGGCAGTAAATGTGGGGGGAGCAGTACACGGGCAGAGGGTTTCCATTTGCCCATTAGACAAATGACAAACTCCCTCCTTGGCTTTGCCTTTCTTCGATCAGCCTCCACCTCCCAGCCTTTTTTTTTTCTTTTTTTAAACGCTACAGCCACATTCAGAACACGTCCACTTATTTTGATGGGAAGGATACAGTGGCTGACCCTCCGCCAAACCCTCTTATCCATCTCTTCAGCATTGCTCTTGTGATGGCAGATTCTGGCCGTCTCACTGTCTTGGCTGACATTGAAGAAGCCATCCCAGAAATCACTCTGCCAGCCCCAGCTCACCTCCTCACCCCCACAAACACTTTTTTTCCTCACACTCTGGACTCAAAACAAAACCTGCATTTAGCTAGCAGACATGAGAAGCTGAGTCACTTGGGGTTTCGGTCATTCTTTTCCCCCCACGGGCCACTCGACGACCTGACAAAAGGCTGATACGGGTACAGAGGCTCAGAGCTGCCTGCAGAACTGACAGACAGGAGAGGAGAGCAAAGCACTGCCTCCCCTACAGCAACCTCTCACTTCTCTGTTTTGACATGTGATGGAGAAGGCAAATTAGATTGTTTGCATGCAGCTCCTGTTGTGTATATTTATAGCATTATTGTTAATATGCAGAGGATAATTTGTTTTGCAGATTAAAGATAAAAATAGTTAGATTCAATTCAAGAAATTGAATACAGACCATAGAAACTGCTTTGCATGTGAATGTTTTGCAATTTTTACATTTTTTTGTCATGGAGATTTTGATATTCAAAAAGAGATGGATTCACAAAGATGAGTCCTTTTGCAAAGTTTTCATTGCTGTGTGTCATAAGCATACTAAAGGGACTCATGGGAATCAGAGTCTACCTAGGCAAAGATCATAGACTGTACTGTGTATAATAGATGGGCCCAGTCTCATTTTCTCCCTCACATCTGCCATCTTTTATGATTTGCCACAGGTGGATCTGACTGAAATAACATGAATGACCCATGCATCTGTATCACAAGCATGGAGACAGAGCACAGGAGGGAAAAACAGCTGGCTTCACAATATGCAACCCAGCTCTAGAACTCTGTTTCACTATTGATTCACAAGCTTGTGACCACAAATAAATTTCACTATCAAAGGATAATTTTAGCACCCTATTCCTAATTATATTTTGCTATCAAGATGATCTAATTAGTTAAGAATTTTTTTAAACATAATAAAATCACCACATAAATAGATCATACAGTCATCCATGATGCAAATTCTATACCTTTAAAATGCAATGTGTAAAAACTAAGTATAATTAATGTCAGTATAAAGGAGTTTTCCTTTTCTGTTTTATCCTGTTTGTGATTTTGCAAAAAGCACAGCTGTTTGCTTCCTCAGCTTACTTCTGTTGGTTGTGACTTCCACCACACTGCACCTTCATGCAATACAAAGTCCATGGGAAGGGCAGTGCAGTGTTTTCTCCTCTCTTTTTGAATGGCTAATAATTAATTGCCCTCTTTTTCTCTATCCTGCTTGACTGTCTTGTTTATTATAAGTAGGACTATGATTTACAAGATGAACATCTTGCAGATTAGATTAAATGAGGTTTCGAGCACTTCCCCATTTGTTTCAGATTTTACACCTGGCAGCCTGTGTCTGTCATTTAATTATACTGTCTGTGGCAAAGGGTAAAGTCATGCACTCATATTTATACTTTGTAGTCCTTCCTTATCTAAACATTCTGTGGCTTGTATCAGTCATGCTTCATAGAATAGATTTATAAGACATGAGTCACCACTAATATAATAATAATAATAAAACCTTATTATACTGGGGGAAACAAGGCGTCAGTGACAACTCTAGGGAATTTTTCTTCATAATAAATTGGCTGTAGTGTATTTAGTTGGCAACTTTTTTTCTTCAAAGCTAGTCTTTCAAGCTATTACACTCAAGTAAGTGACTAAGAGCTTGAGCTAGCCCAAGATTTGTAGCCAGCAATTTGTTTTATATCAGTGGATTTTTCATGTATTTAATTTTCCCCCCCTATTTCTAATGTGATTGTCTTGTATTATGCATCACGGCATCCAGACATCTCCATTTAATTCAGGCACTGCTGCAACCAATCCAAAAATCAGGCTTTTATACACTGAACTTATTGTTTCTCTCTCTCTCTTTTTCTGCAGCATCTTGGCCAGTTTCATTGTTGGACTTTTCAACCTGTATGAAGACCTGTTCTTCACATATCTGGAGATCAACCCTCTGGGTAGGGTTTTTTTTTTTCTTTGATTTTCTCAAGTCCACAATAACATCTCAAACTATATCTGAACAGGCTACTGTTATAGCATCTACACTTTATTCTTGCACCAGCTTATTAATATGTTATCAGGTTGTAAAATTGGAAAGGGGACATCAAAAGGAAATTAGAGAGGAAAGCATCACAAAAAAATCATCATGAAACACACATTTTTGACACAGAGGGGAGAAAAACATTAAATAATACATGCACTTTCTGTTTGATGAAGGCAGCATGTGTTTGCAAAGATGTAATTAGTAACCAGTACATGCCCTCTGGTAGTTTTTCCTGTTGATGTGGTGTAAGTTAAAGGATGTATAATCACTGTTTTTTTTTTAATGTGGGTTTTATTATATCCAGAAAAGACAAATTATATGGAAAAATGCTCTATCATGAAAACAGGCTATTTTTAGACATAGGTGAGCCCACAAAAGATGTCAGCTGAACAAATCTTGAAAATAATACTTAACGAAAGAAGACCTTAATCAAACAGACCTAACCAAATTCAGTTCAACTCAGTTTTATTTAAGTAACCCCAAATCACAACAACAGCGTCTTATGGCACTTTACATGGTAAGGTAAAGACCCTACAATAATGCAGGGAAAACCCCAACAATCAGATACCCCCTATGAGCAAACACTTGGCAACAGTGGGAAGGAAAAAAAACCCTTTTAAAAGACAGAACCAAGCTCAGGGAGGGGGAACTATCCACCATGACTAGCAGTGGAAACCACAGGGACTAAAAAGTAAATTTAATGTAAAGAAACCACATTCCCTTAATGCGGTCTCAGCAGATGGTTACGTTCAATTGGTTGGCATTTAAAACACCTTCACCCTTAGCCTCCTCCTTTGTTCAAAATAAGGCGGAGTGCATCAACAGAGAAGTAACACAAGAAAACCGAGGAAATAAATAATTAATGTATCTTATATAAATCAATGACAAAACAATATAAACCAAATGTGGGTGCCATCATTTAGAATACAGTGTAGTGTCTTAATGTGTATTAAAGCACATTAATCATACTTAATTAAATCAAACTAATCATTTGCTATACAGCTTCAATGACTGCATGTCACAATAATGTGGGAATGTAAGAACTTAAATCTGTATCTGATTTATATGATTGTGGTGTGTGTTTAATTACAAGATTATTTCTAGTTTATACTAGCATGCTGGAGTATACGTTTTAACATTACATCTTGACATCTCCCCTTTTAGTGGTCACAAAAGATGGAGTTTATGTGCTGGACATGGCCGCTAAGATCGACGCAACAGCTGATTACATCTGCAAGGCCAAGTGGGGAGATGTGGAGTTTCCTCCACCGTTCGGCAGGGAGGCTTATCCCGAGGTGAGGGGAGGTCTAGAGGGACAGAGGTAGAGATGCATCAGACTTATAATTGTGACCTCTTGAGACTGTTTCTTATTATTGCTCATTAGCTTTTTATCAGAGGTACAGTAGAACATCCATCACCTTCATCATTTCATAAATTGTGCCTTCCCAAACTAAAATAATGGCACTGTTTCAGTTAATTAAAATGTCCTAGACCTCTTGTGATGGCCTTCCTCAGTACTTTAAAGGTAAGAAGAAGGGGATAGTGTTAACTGCGATGGATCCTGTAAACCTGTTTTTAACCTGAAGAATAAATTGTATTTTTTTTTTAAATGGGTTTAAACAGGTTAGCTCCTGTATAATTATTTAGAAACAGTGGTATCGTCAAACATATTCACACGTAAAAATACTGTAGGTCTCACTTTGGAGAGGAAACGTGTCTCCAGAAAAGATTGCCTGGGCTGCAACATGTGCATAACGATTTGGAGAAAATAAATAAATTTACCCCATAGATGCATGAAATGTTCTGCTTTATTTGTTGTGGGAGCTATATTTATAATAAATGAAAGACCTATAACATGAAAGATTGTTTCAATAATTAGAAGATGAATAAGACTGATTATTGTACTTTTGAATGACACTGACAGAACTTAATATTTAATGTAGTTAAATATTAACTCGTAAGCTTGTAAATGGAAAAGGGCTGGGTTTTTTCTTTTTCATTTGTTTACAGGATGGTTGTTTTTTTGTCTGTTTTTGGGTGAAACATGTGGGAGCTGGTTTGAGACAGACTGTCTGTCTGTGTAGCAGACGGCCCGGTCTAATTGGGCTGCTGCGAGTCGAAGTGGAGATGAGGGACAGCAGGTGCCTTTGATTGGGAGCTTTTTTTACTCTCAGCCACCAGCTGTGGACCTGACTGTCACAAACAACCACTGATGTGCATCACATCCTCTGTCGCTGTCAATATCTATACAGTATTTCTAATTAATGGCCCCTTTAATGTTACAGGGCAGGCAAAGGACAAATTACAACTATGTAGTGAGATGCTTGTAAAAGGTCCGTCTCTGATTAAGGCAATATTTAACAGTGCCCGTACTTCTTTTCTTCCTTTTCCTTTTGTAGGAGGCCTATATTGCAGACCTTGATGCTAAGAGTGGAGCCAGCCTCAAACTCACTCTCCTTAATCCTCGAGGCAGAATCTGGACCATGGTGGCAGGCGGCGGTGCCTCAGTGGTGTACAGGTACTCAGTCATAGTGCTAACATACACACTAGAATCCATGGCTCTCAAGACTAAACAATCTCTAGTATTGATCACCATTAAATTCATTCCTCTGTGCATAATTGGGTTTAGTATTAGGGGAGAATGCCAGAGATGCAGTAGGGATACTGATAGTGCAGCAGTTTAGACTCTGCCCATTCAGCTGCCAGCTAAATTGGATTCCTAGATGTTGCTGTTTTACTGAGAGTCTGGAAGAAAGAGCGGTGCCTCACTTGCTCTGCCGTCTGTCGGGGGTGTAGAGTGGGACTTGCAGACCCATCAGGCGTGACTAATTATTTCCCCTGTGCACTGTTAAGTTGTATCTGTTTACAGTGCAGTATTAAATGAATAAAGGGGATGTGTTCTGGAGGTCTGTTTTTCCTGAAGTTGTGTTTATTGTTGCAGCTGAAAATGCCCCATATAAGAAAAACAGAGCTGTGGTTGCTTTTGTTGATCTGTTTCTTCTCTCTATTCTATCTCTTTACTAATATGAAACACCCTCAGTGACACAATCTGTGATCTTGGTGGGGTTAACGAGCTGGCCAATTATGGAGAGTATTCTGGAGCACCGAGTGAACAGCAGACCTATGATTATGCCAAGACCATCCTATCTTTGATGACGAGAGAAAAGCACTCTGATGGTGGGAATTGTGTAAACTTTCTTACTTACTTTCTTTCTTTTTTATTATTAACAATATTATTTCTATATGAAATTATTTCCATATTAATGTGTTCCAGGGAAGGTTTTGATCATCGGAGGAAGCATTGCAAACTTCACAAATGTTGCAGCAACATTTAAGGTACAGTGTGCATTTTGTTTGCATGGTGTTAATATATCAATATTTCTTATTTAATGTCATGTGTTAATTGAGCATCTCTGTCATTTTGGACAAAGGGAATTGTTCGGGCTATCAGAGATTATCAGGAGCCACTGAAGGAGCATGAGGTCACTATTTTTGTGCGGCGTGGAGGCCCCAACTACCAGGAAGGTCTAAGAGTGATGGGAGAAGTTGGTATGTTTTTCCTGATATGTTATAAATTTAGGCTTCATATTGTAATCTATCAATGTAGTCTTGAGACTAAGCACCTGCCAGCTGTTACACACCACAGTTAATTCGACTCTGGACCTTTCTCCACAGGAAAGACCACTGGCATCCCAATTCATGTCTTTGGCACAGAAACCCACATGACTGCCATTGTTGGCATGGCGCTGGGCCACAGGCCAATTGCCAACTTGCCTCCTATTGCTGCCCACACTGCCAACTTCCTCCTCAACTCCAACAG
The DNA here is from genome assembly GCF_057382185.1 of Mchenga conophoros. Lineage (NCBI taxonomy): Eukaryota > Metazoa > Chordata > Actinopteri > Cichliformes > Cichlidae > Mchenga > Mchenga conophoros. The sequence goes on from NC_140529.1 coordinate 31,927,165, forward strand.
CAGCACATCGGTATGACGCGCACTGGCCTGATAAACCATCGAGATATTCTTGCAATTCACTGTGAAGTGTATTTACATCAGTCAGTTCCCTCAAATGTAGGTTGCATGCCACAGCCTCTGTTTCAGTCACTATTATCTTGTCCTCATAGTGAACCAGATTACACAGTTCCCTGCAATGCTCTTTATATAAGAGCATTGCAGGGATCTGTGGGCTGCTTTAGTCGTGAGTCTGCAGTTGGAAGTGCAAGGTTGTAGCGCGCCGCTCGAGGCATCCATTAAAAATGTGCAGTGCAAGATTTCAGCAAAGGAAGTGCGTGTGTGTGCATGCCTGTTTGTCTTTGCTTCAGATGTGCGCTACAACAGAAGAACAAAGTGAAATGAAATATGAATTGTCCTACTGGGAATTGGTGTGAATAAATGTGAAGTACTAGGAAACTGGGGTCATCAACAAAAACTATTTTTAATAGATTTCCAGGACACATGCACATCAAGTGCACGTGATCTCAACTTATCCAGCGGCTCTACCATTTATCACAGCTATCACAGCTAAAGCTGTCCCAACTAGGCTGTCCTTACTGAGAAACGGTTTTTTTTTTTAGATATGCGAGGGGAAAAAAAGTTACTTTTTTCTTCTTCTTTTTTTAATACTTTCTAGACGCCAGCGTCCAGCAGGACTGCTTCTTTCTCTGAAAACAAAGGCAAAGTTGAGAGTTCACCAGCAAAGAAGCCTAAAACTGGAGCCCCCGTTGGTGAGAAACACCCCGACCATGAGACTACACAATAAATGCCAAAACCTTTCTGTTTGTCATACTTGCATCCATAGCTGGACTGGCCATCGGGCATACCGGGCATTTGCCCGGTGGGCCGCTGGCGATTTTTTGTTTTTATGGGCCGATCGATTTTTTTTTTTTTTTTTTTTTTTGGAAGGGTATAAATAATGAAAGGTGTTGGATTGGCCAGTTGGTCATGATCGACTCTGGGCTGGACCAATTACAGCCGAGGAGGTCGGATGCACCCTCCCCCTTGTTTAGCAATCTTATAGACGAACTAAAGAAAATGGAGAACAAAAAAAGGAAAGAAGGTGCAGAAAAAATTAGGGCCAAAAAGAAACGAGCCCTTCAGGCAGACGCTGCCAAATGTGTAAAAATAACTGAATTGTTTGGCGGTAGCTATGGCATAGCTTCCACAGATTTAGCAACATCAGCAAGTGGTGGAGGCCAGCAGGTGGATAAGGGAAAGGGGAGGCAAGAGGAGGAGAGACCGAGGCGGCCGCCGGTCATAGTGGCAGAGGAACTGAACTTCAGGCAAGAAGTTATGACCTGCTGTCTGTGTCAGATATAAACCAAGTTTAGTTGTAGTTTGTTTTCGTTGTGCTGACTTTTTACAGGCGCTTAGAATAACTGGTACTGCGTACTAGCTAGCATGATGGAGTTTATATACTGCTGGGCGGGTGCTATGAAGTTACTGATAGTAAATTTTATTTTATGCTTCAGGTTAGTTTCTCAAACTCCTCAAAATCTTAACAAATTGTGCCAATCCTTACATGTTGCACCAGGCTGATTTATCATCTAAAGTGGAGAAGTCTGTGACAGAGGAGACAGAAGAGCAGCAGAGAGAGATGGAGAGATGACTTCATGTCATCCATGAGGGATGCATTTGACATATGTTTCACATATTATAGCCCAACAAGTTACTCATAGCAATTTAAATACCAGCAATCAGTTTTTGGCAGACAATCACTTTTTGGCACAACACCGGCTATTGCAGTTAATAATACAACAGCGTCTTGCCATTTTTTGTGTTTCTTTTTATCGCTGTGTAACTGAGCTCAATTGAAAGCCTGCATGCGCTAGTACCTCTTGCCACAAGTTCCCAGAATCCTTTGCGGTTTTACCCCTGAATGACGTCACATTTTTGGTGGGCCGGTCTCTAGTCAAAATGCCCGGGCCGATTTTTTGTCCCAGTCCAGCCCTGCTTGCATCCATCACTGGATAGTAGGTAGAGGCGTTGTATGTCTGCACAGTTCACTATAGGTATTATAGCGCCCTCTGTGGTCAGCAATAGGTTTCTGCAAAAACTATTTCCATGCTTCCACTTTCAAATTTCATTTTCATATTTTCCAAACTCTGGGAGAAAATGGAGGTTACAGTGTTTTAATACAAGGACTCACATATCGATTTTCTTTTTTTTTTATGTCCAATTTTATTTAAACACTGCTAACAGTGCCACCAGTATCTAAGAGTTTTCCTTTCTCTGTAGGAAAGGCAACTACCCTCTTCACTAAACACACAAAGTCGATAGTGTGGGGCATGCAGACTCGTGCAGTACAGGGCATGCTGGACTTTGACTATATCTGCTCCAGAGCTGAGCCATCTGTCGCAGCTATGGTCTACCCATTCACGTATGTATGCTGCGCCTGTCCTCTTTAGCTTGTGTCTGCTCTCAGTGTAATGCCCGTTTGCTGTAATATAACTGTAAGAACCTCTGAGAGTACTGTACTGTTTTTACTGTTTCTTATATGCGTTTCTTGTTGGCTGCCTTCCAGTGGAGACCACAAACAGAAGTTCTACTGGGGACATAAAGAGATCCTCCTCCCTGTGTATAAGAACATGAGCGATGCCATGAAGAAGCATCCAGATGTAGATGTGCTCATCAACTTTGCCTCTTTGCGCTCAGCCTTTGATAGCACCATAGAGACCATGCAGTACCCACAGGTACCCAGCTGCAGCATCTGTGGCCTATAAAAACTTTAATAAGGGCTTCACAGTTAAGCATTTCTCTTTGTTTGTCTTCAGATTCGCACCATTGCCATCATTGCTGAGGGAATCCCTGAAGCCCACACTAGGAAGCTTATCAAGACAGCAGATGAGAAGGGTGTCACAATCATTGGACCAGCAACTGTTAGTTTTTCTTCACCTCTAATGAGAATTTACCAGATCTTTCTGTTTTGTTGTTGTTTAATTTAAGTAAACCACCTTTTGTTTTGTTTTGTCTAGGTTGGAGGAATCAAGCCAGGCTGTTTCAAGATCGGGAACACGGGAGGCATGCTGGATAACATCCTCGCCTCCAAGCTGTATCGCCCAGGAAGCGTGGCCTATGTGTCCCGATCAGGCGGCATGTCCAATGAACTTAACAATATAATCTCCCGCACCACTGATGGTGTATTTGAAGGTGTGGCCATCGGTGGGGATAGGTACGTATGTGCTTTTTGGCTCTGGATTTAAATGTGGTGTGAGCTGGGACATAATTCATAATTCTTCTTCAGATACCCAGCCTCTGTGTTTACGGACCATGTGCTGCGCTACCAAGACACTCCTGGAGTAAAGATGATTGTCGTACTGGGAGAGGTGAGGAGTAAATGATCACACACTGGTGCTCGGAGCTTTAAACTGTTGTTGGCTGCTAATTTTTGACTGTCTGTGCCCTTGTAACAGATTGGTGGCACAGAAGAATACAAGATCTGCCAAGCTATCAAACAGGGCAGAATCACAAAGCCAGTTGTGTGCTGGTGTATTGGCACCTGTGCCACTATGTTCTCCTCAGAGGTAAGAGGGCAGATTTAGTGTTTGATGCATATTAAACAGATGAGTAATGAGACATTCCAGAAATTAATTGTCGCTTTAATTGTGTTCTTCAATGTGTTACACAATGTGTTCAGGTTCAGTTTGGCCACGCAGGAGCTTGTGCCAACCAGGCCTCTGAGACAGCAGTAGCTAAGAACAAAGCTCTGAAGGAAGCTGGTGCATTTGTCCCTAAAAGCTTTGATGAGCTTGGGGATATCATCAAGTCAGTGCATGTTCATGAGGGGGAGGGTTAATATTCTTATGCAGCGATTCTTGATCTAAATGTAATTAATTTTTGTGTTATTTTTAATTTTGCAGCTCTGTATATGATGACCTTGTTGCGAAGGGAGTTATTCAGCCAGCTGAAGAGTTGCCTCCTCCCACTGTACCAATGGATTACTCGTGGGCAAGAGTGAGTATGCCAGAAAGAATAACTTTTTAAGAGCAGAGCTTTTAAAGGGTGTGATGGCAGTTGTTTTTCATTTTTCTCATTGTTTTTGCCTTTCAGGAGCTCGGTCTGATCCGTAAGCCAGCTTCTTTCATGACCAGTATCTGTGACGAGAGAGGTCAGGAGCTCATTTATGCTGGCATGCCCATCACTGAGGTCTTCAAGTCAGAAATAGGTCTCGGAGGCACTCTGGGGCTGCTTTGGTTCCAGAGGAGGTCAGGCTTGTAACTCAGCCATAAATAGCTCCGGAAAAATCTTTGAACTATGCAACCTTTTTATGATATTTCATCATCTTTGTATGCAGGTTGCCCAGGTATGCCTGCCAGTTCATCGAAATGTGTCTAATGGTGACTGCGGATCACGGCCCTGCTGTTTCTGGTGCACATAACACTATTGTATGTGCCCGAGCTGGCAAAGACCTCATCTCCAGCCTCACCTCAGGCCTTCTCACCATTGTAAGACACCCACACCTGTCTTTGATCTATTTACTTGATTTATATAGCTATAAAACTCAACCACCTAAATGTAATCTATGTCTTTCTTCCTGTAATGTTTTTTTTTAATTTTTTTTAGGGTGACCGTTTTGGAGGCGCTTTGGATGCTGCAGCAAAGCAGTTCAGCAAAGCATTTGATAGCGGCATGCTGCCCATGGAATTTGTGAACAAGATGAAGAAGGATGGCAAGCTGATCATGGGCATTGGACACAGAGTCAAGTCGGTGAGTACCATGGCTACTTAGCGTGTGAGCATCTGATACAGCATCGTGTTATTCTGGCTAAACTAAGTATTTAAAAATACAAGAAATATAGATGTGCACCATATCTAATAATTCTTAGATCATGAGCTAATACTGATAGAGGAAGACAGCAATTTTGACTGGGGAGAAGAGATGTTGAAATTGAATTGTCTGTGCTTTTCAGATTAACAATCCAGACATGAGAGTCCAGATCTTAAAGGACTTTGTGAAGCAGCACTTTCCTTCCACACAGCTGCTGGACTATGCTCTGGAAGTAGAGAAAATCACCACCTCTAAGGTAAGCTTGGAATAGCTTTTGGAAAAAACTAATTTCTTACATTATAGGGGACTTATTCTAATTATTTCCAGCTCCAAATTGTTGGACTCTACCAAAGTAGCTTTGCATAATTCAGTTCAAAATAATCTTTATCATCCAGGGCCTTGGTGCTGCCAGTTCATCGTCTGTCTGAAACAAGTGATTTTAGCTTCTCTTCACTTTTAACGTCACAATCACTTTAAGCGGAGCTTCGTCTCATTGGCTGCCTCCATAATCAATGAAATTTGGGATATCACCTGTTTTTCACATCTGTATCCAGCAAAGAGCAGAAAAAACTGAAGCTGAATGTTTAGAGCCGTCTAAGCGTTTGGCTAACACAGATTATATTCTAACGTCATTATTTGAAACTCTTATCATGTTTAATATGAGTATTTCTTATTGTAATAATGTCTATATATAGAGGGAGAGAGGGAAATTAATGAAGGGTATGAAAAGTCCACTTGTAATGATTTTATGCTGTACTTGTGTTACCAAGAAACCCAACTTGATCCTGAATGTGGATGGCTTCATTGGTGTGGCTTTTGTGGATTTGCTCAGGACTTGTGGTGGATTTACACGGTGAGCCAGTTTCTCTTTAAAGTTTAAACCAGGTTTCTCTTAAGAATGGCACTTTAACTAGAATTAAGGGATAGCATAGTTTTTCTTCCAGGCTTTTTAATAAAAATGATTACTTAGGAAGATGTGCTGAAACTTGTTGGGATTATGTGACAGAAGCATGTCTATATTATTAAAAAGCCCCTTTCCCTGTCTACCACACATTCACAGGGATGAAGCAGATGAGTTTGTGGAAATTGGTGCTCTGAATGGCATCTTTGTCTTGGGTCGCAGTATGGGATTCATTGGTGAGTTATCTGCGTGCATGGCAATGTCTGCAAGACAGCAAACACTTCTACTTTGTATGATAACCAGTCTTTCTTTTATATATCTCCTTAAGGACACTACCTGGATCAGAAGAGGCTGAAACAGGGTCTGTATCGCCACCCTTGGGATGACATCTCCTATGTACTCCCAGAGCACATGTCTATGTAATCAGAGGGACTAAACCATATAGCAGCAGCAGCTGTTTGGTCCCTCACCCTGCCATTAGTACCCCTGCACATACTGTGACATCATCTCAAATCAGTGCCATAACATAGGGAAGATGTTACGATTAATATAGCTGTAAATGCCAAGTGGTGGAAAGAATTTAGTTCTGGAAACCTGTCAGCGCTGCTCACATGATTAATATATAACCTGCTAAACTGTGAACCTTCCATCTTAAAATGTGTTTTGGAGAGCAATCGGATGAGGTATACAGTGGAGGAAGTAAACAGAAAGTTACTGATGACTAGAGAAGTACTGTTGTTTACCCCCAAATAATACATCAATATATTAAAGTAGCATGTGTGTCTGTGCGACAGTGTTTCATGTTTCTGTGCTGCTCTCTTCATTGTGCCGTTTACTACAAGAAGTGAACATGTAGTGCAATAATTCCTATATAATATCAGAACATACTGTACATCAGATCTGTATTTGTGTACATATGAATTAATACTTAACTAACCAAATGGTACAAGAATGTTATAATTTGCATTTTCTGTATTGCCTTTGACACAGTAGTAATGAGTGATGCTTGTAGTCTGCTTACTGTGGGTGATGGGACCATTTTTATGAGTCATACCTAGCAGGTACTGCCATTTGCAGTGTGCAGGAAATGTTCTCTCCCAGCTGGTACAATATGAGGGAGTATTTTTTGAAAGCATTAAAATGGTCAGATAATGTTATTAGTCATAAGAACAACAAATATGTAATTAGTGGGGTTTTTTTTTTGTTTTTTTTTGTTTTTCCTCTTACCTGGTTATTTAAGAGGCTGCCATTGCATATGATAAATGAGACACAGTTAGTAACAAAAAGCTAAATTATTAATAAAAATATCTTTGAGCCAGCACAATTGGGGTTAAATAAAATGTATTATTTTTGTATAATTAATGAGGTATGGTTTTTATTCATTCTGATTTTTAATTCTTCTGAGTGCAGTTTTGAAGGTTGTTTCATGCCTGGTGTGAAAATCTTTTCAGAATGACTGAACTTCTTTAGAAAAAAAAAAAAACAAGGTCCAAAAGGGTATCTATATGTGGCAGGCATCGCCAGTGTTATCCATTATGCAGTTGTGGTTAAAAAGTGTATCAAATCTGTGAGAAACCAGAAACGTGTTTTCAGTGTCTTCATGTTTTATGTTTTTTATCTTTGAGTGTGAGCTAAGTGTTCCTGTGTACTGATTTGTTGTATGTTGATAACGGTATAATTAAGTACATTAAAATGTAATCATTAAAATGTATCAATGCATGTGTTTGTCTTTATTCACAAGGGGGCGCCAGAACCCCACGGGATTAGTATCTCCTCCAGGAATGGGGATCGTTTTCTTCTTTAGACTTAAGAGCTAAAAAAGAAAGGAACCCGACTTCTTTACCTTTTGTGAAAACCTTAACATCTAAACTTAAAGAAGCCTAGTATCCTTCTGTTTTTAAGCTGTTGAGACTAATGTGTTCTGGGTGACATTACATGGACTTTTCCCTCAAAGGTAAACGTGTAATTTAGGACATTCGGAAGCCACTGACTGGACAACGGCTGAATTCTCCCAATTATTTAGTAAAATATTACACAAAAGCGAAAAAAAGAAAAAAAAAAGTTTTTTAAATCACTCCAGCTGTTTTGAGGTACACACGTGTAGACAGGGTTATGAACGTCTCGACGTATCGTGAGACCAACGCAGTTACATCATGACTTAATAACAAGGTAGCGTCACTGTGCATTTGAGTGAATTAGGTATCTTACTGTCCTGTATAATCACTGCGAGTTTACTTGCTTTGCCCTGCTGAGAGTTAATTGTTTCGCCTTTAGATGTAATTCTCAAATCACAGAGACATTATTAGACGGGGACGTTTTTGTTTCAGATAAATGCATTGAACGGCTTTCATATCCACTGCGAACGAACGATGTTAAAGTGATTACATACATATTTGGTGTATTTACAGCGTGCTTGCTCTGAGCCTGCAGACTGAAAACAATTATGTTTTCCTGTCCATGTGTAGACAGGTAGGAACGCCTTTTACTCAGTGCGCATGTCAGTGACTCTGTTTATTTACAAAAAAAGCCGCGCAAAAACAACACTTTAAACTTAATGTATGACAGTACATGTTTAAAAAAAGGCCAAAATTTATCCATTGTGTCCTGTGTGTTAAATGCTATCATGTGCTGCACAGACCAGAACGCTAAAACTAACAATAAAAATAACCTCTTTTTTATTTTAAACTAAGGTCTTTTCTTCTAAAATTAAACTAAAACCTGAAAAAAGGGGTGATTTGAAGCGGCTTTTTAAAAGTAAACCCTCCCCTTTTCGCCCCGGAAGTGACGCAACGAATACGAAACGCACTTCATTGTTCTCCGCTTATATGTCTCCCCCGTTCCTTAGCTAGTTTACTTCATTTCCCACCACTGCTCATCTCCAGTGCTGGCAGTAGAATGGCAGCGGCGGCACCCAACCCGGAGGACTCCACCAGGAGCAGCGGTAGCAGCGGCACCAGCACGCCCAGTGCGCTTGCTGGAGACGGAGACGCGGAAGAGGCCGAGGAATTCACCTCGTCTTCCCACTGCTCGGAGCTTTCGCGGCGGCAGAACGAACAGAGGAAGCAGGGCTTATTCTGCGACGTGACGCTGGCCTTCAGCAGCGGGGCGGCAATGGGCAGCCTCCAGAGCTGTGAGTTTTCAGCCCACAGGTCTGTCCTGGCTGCGGCCACCGACTACTTCACCCCACTGCTGGGGGGACAGTTTTCCGAGTCCTTGTCCGGACGGGTGGAGATGAAGGAGTGGAGCTCAGAGCTGGGGCCGGACCCCGAGACGGTGGAGAGTGTTATCCAATATATGTATACGGGAGAAATACGCGTCAGTACCTGCAATGTGCATGAAGTTCTGGAGCTGGCTGATAGGTATGATCAGTTTAATTTCGCATCTTTTCTTTTTTCTTTCAGAAAGATGAATTAACTATGCATGCTATGCATTGGGCCTTCCGTAGAAGTATTGTTTTTGCGCACTGCTTGCAGAAAGAAGAGTAAACAGAATGCTGTTATGTAGTTGGCAGGAAATTTTATTGTCTAATCTTTACTGTATTTCCTTTGTTTACTTTGTCAGGTTCCTGCTGCTGCAGCTGAAAGATTTCTGTGGAGAGTTCCTTAAGAAGAAGCTGAGTCTGACCAACTGTGTGGCCGTCCACAGCTTGGCTCACATGTACACCCTGGACCAGCTGGCTCTGCGGGCTGCAGACATGATCCGCCGCAACTTCCACAAGGTTATCCAGGATGAGGAGTTCTACACGCTCCCCTTTCACCTGGTGCGTGACTGGCTATCAGATGCAGAGATAACCGTGGATTCTGAGGAAGTGCTTTTTGAGGCTGTGGTGAAGTGGGTGCAGAAGAACCCAGAGGAGAGAAGCCGCTATTTTGAAGAGCTGTTTCGTCTCCTGAGGCTACCCCAGATCAAGCCCACCTACCTGACCAGAGTGGTGAAAAATGAACGACTGGTGGCATCCAACGAGGCCTGCCTGCGGCTGGTGTCGGAGGCAGTAGAGGGCCATGCTATTAGATTTGAAAACCTCAAGTCGGCTGATATGGAGTTCTGGTCTTCGCACATGGCCTCCTTTCAGCCTCGCTTTGGTCAAAATATGGACGTTATCATGGTAGTAGGTGGAGTTTCGGAGGGAGGCGACTACCTTAGCGAATGTGTGGGCTACTTTATTTATGAGGACCGTTGGGTCAATCTGCCTCACATCCATAACCATCTGGATGGCCACGCCATCGCTGCCACAGAGTCCCACGTCTATGTAGCTGGTTCTATGGAGCCAGGCTTCGCTAAGACTGTGGAACGTTACAACCCTAATCGTAACACCTGGGAGCAGGTGAGCAACTTGACCACACGCAAGCACTCCTTTGGCCTGACTTGCATTAAGGATATCTTATACAGCATTGGTGGCCATGGCAACTTCAGCCCGGGTTTCAAGGATGTCAGTGTGTATGAGCCAGAGCAGGACAAATGGCACAATCTGGAATCTGCTCCCAAAATCCTGCGAGACGTGAAGGCAGTGAGTGTGGAGGACCGCTATGTTTATGTCACAGCACGCACACCCGTCGATACAGATAATGATGACGGATTGAAGACGGTGACCACTCGTTATGACACAGAGAGTCGCCAGTGGCAGGATGTTGACTCCCTGCCTCTTATTGACAACTACTGTATCTTCCAGATGGCTGTGGCATCCACTAACTTCTACCACACAGCCTCCTGCTGTCCTAAAAGCTACACAGTTCGGGATGAGGTTGCCAGGCAGAAGATTAGTGTGCGCATCTCTGATGAGATCCTAGAAAGCCTTCCACCAGAGGTAACCAGCATTGAGGGTGCTGCAATCTGCCACTTTGATGAGGATGTTTTCATCATCGGGGGCTGGAAGAACAGCGACGATGTAGACAAGCAGTATCGCAAGGAGGCCTATCGTTACTGCGCCGAGAGGAAGCGATGGATGCTGCTGCCACCCATGCCTCAGCCTCGTTGTCGAGCTACTGCCTGCCACGTCCGCATCCCGTACCGCTTCCTGTACGGCTGCCAGCGGTACCCCATGCCCCAGAACCTTGCCCGCCAGCGAGATCGCATGCAGCAGATGCAACAGCTTCACCGGCGCACTCTCACCCTGCGCCGGCAGCTCCAGTCGCAGATAGAGTGTTGAACTGTCCACTGTGAGTTTGTCCGAAGATTTCCTGCAAACCCCAATTTCAATGCAGCTACCATTGTCCTCTACCTTGAGTCATTCACTAAAGCAGGTCCTGTTGCTCTCGTCCTGGATTTCATTAATCTGAACTGTGTGTCATCAGCTTTCATGCTGTGTTTGTGTTATTGGCTCATTTGTGGAAAGCCATGAAATATGTGGGCAGGTGTGTGCTGTCCTGCTGGTGGTCTGTGAGGAGGGATGTGATTATAAATATGTGAATAAGAGTGTTATAGTGCAGCCAACAACTAAATATCTGTTAGCCATTTATGTTGATAAAGAGGCTGTTTATCTCTTTATACGTAAATAGTATAAAAGCTGTATATGTATACATTTCTATGGATATTTTACATTCCTTTATTGTACTGGAAGACAACGTGGCATTAGTAATAATTGCATTCCTGCATTCTTAATGAACTCTCATTCCATTGTAACACTGTGACAATCGGTCCAAACCCCTTGTATCTTAACTGCTCTGTTACTACGGCTTTGCTTGTTACTGTACAGGCACAAAAACTAAATATGAATTAACACGAGGAGGTTGTTAATCATAAAATCCTGTAGACTAGTTGTAGACAGTTATATATTTGTGTGACTTTTCTTGCTCATGTAACAATAGTAATGTTTCTCCAAGTTTCCGACGAGGTGAAAAGATGAGAGGACCGTAATATCCCAAAATATGTGATAAGATGCAATGAAATCATTCCTTTGAGTAAGCTAACATTGAAACAATCTGCTCTGCAACTGCATTAAGGACCAATCAGCAGCAGCAGCTTAATCATTCCTTTTTTTGCACTTTGGTTATCTATTGCCCAGTGCATTCCCATTCATTCAACAAAGACATATTTAATCTTTGTGTATGAGTGTGGGAGGATGTGTAGGGCTTGGTTATCACTCTGCAAAGAATGGGAAAAGCTTCTGTGGAATGCCACTCTTTAACTTCTAAAGTCTTTAAAAAGTTGCCATTGCACTTTGACTTGTTTTGTTAATTTCATATCAGACGAGCTGATTGTATATTGCAAAGGCTTTGTTTTAGCTGTCTTGGAGTCAGTGAGATTTAATCTTCTTGGAAACAACAATGTTATCATTGCTGGTGGATTAGTTTCCAACATTAAATGTCTTGTAAAAGTTTGGTGTATATTGGAGTTCTGTCTATCGGAAGACTCCTTTTACCCGCCAAAGAGACGTAGAAATGAGAAAAACAAGGAATAAAACTTTAAAACAAAAGGGATTGTTTTATGAATGTGTTGTGACTGACATTCAGAAATTCCCATTCAAGCAGCGCTAATTATAGCAGTATAGGGTTACGGAGCGGAGAAATGATATTCATTTCCACTTTATGACCTAACATAAATGGCACTGCAAATATTAACTGAAATAAGCTATGTAATTTGCTTTGCATGTGATAGTCAACACTTTGTGTCCTTGGATGTATGAAATGCTAATGTCATCTCTTGAAATTAAAGTTGTTTTGTAAGACATTTGCTTGCATTGCATTACTGGATTGTGTACAGTCCAAAAGTCAGTTATTTTAGTTGACAGAGAGCTAAATGTGGGAAACATTACAGTATTGGTTTTTCTTTTGGCATTTTAAGAGGGGAAATCACATATCATTTATGAAAGGAAAACTGTTCAATCATGTAGCATGAATATTCTAACACTGTTAAATTACTGGTAATTTTTTTTGCTTGGTTTCAAAAAGAAGTTACACCCTTGAAACTCTGTCACTGTGCTATTTAATTCGCAATATTATAACCATTTTAATAACACGTAGTGAAGTTCATATTTCAGTCTTGTTTAACATTAACATTAACTATTTACCACGTAAAATAGTCACCAAAAATCTCATAGTCACCAAAAATCTCGACAGTAACGACAATACTGGTGTTTCAGATTAAGTGGTGTCTCAGATTCGCTGGTGACAGTCAAACAGATGTGTCGTACACTTCTTTAGGAGCTACTAACGACCAACCGGGAAAATCTATAAATATTTCGTCTTTACAAATGCATTTATTTGCCTTTTGATTTTTTAACACGACGCAACAGTCTGTTTTAATTTATTTTGGATAATAAAAAAAGCGTGCTAGCTTAGCTGGTGCCCGCGCCGATGCCTGTTAATATACTATTTGGAAAACGTTATTGTCATCATTATTCTCCCCACAAACTATCATTTGATTTGAGAATGGTCGGCACTACAACTAAAGCATATACTTTATATTATCTGCACTAGATGGAGGGAATGTGATTGTGCTGTGTGACAGTCCAACCAGATTAACCTGTGACACCAGCATCTGGACTAAATCACCTCGTAAGTCACCTGTTTCATGTTCAATACATCAGACAAGACCTCTGCAACTGTCGGTGTTTTGTGTAGTGTGTATTCCCATTTTATTCTATTTAGGATGCCTTAAATAATTTATTCACAAAACAGAAACCAATTGATTTTAGCAGAATGTGATGCTGTTAACAGTAAAGCAGTATTAAAATTCTGCTGGACATGGAATACATTTAGACTTTTATTTTCTTCTAATTCCTTTGTACTTTCTACTCCTTATATTTACTGACTATTTCACGTCACCACAGGCTTTACCCACAACATACTTTTTTCAATTTAATAGTGTATTCATCAACAGCGCTTACTTCATATGACTGATGTAGAGATGAAAAATGCAAAACAACAACAAGCAAACAGGCATGTTATTTATGAATTATTTAGAGCATGATGCTCTAGTTGAGAATGGGAGGATGATTAATATAACTGAGATATAATCATATTTCATATTTCAGTTCATATTTCCTTGAATTCATGTTATCCCTTTATTACTTGGCATGAGGTTCAGTTACATTTGTACAAAAATAGCTGGCAGAAATCTTCTTTAAGGCACTCTTTGTTTTTCTGCCCTCTTTTCAGAGGTTGTACTTTTTCTCCAGTTCACACTTATCTATTAACATCACCTCTCTGATAATTTATTAGAATATGAATATAGTTTTAACTCAGACTCTGATGTTATCCTTGGAGCAGCTAAAGTATATGCCACAACTTACTCTATTACTATACCAGTAAAATTATTCTGAAGATAGTAAACTGAGAATAAACGCGTGATTATTTTTAAAATGTATTGTGTAGTTTATCTGTAAAGAAGCAGTGCGTAAAACACTGACCAGTTGCAGAAGTCATGTCTCATCTATTGAATATGAAACAGAAATCCTTCATTTGCCGAACAGTTTAACGTTGATGAAATTATGAGCAGGCATCATTAGAATCTTCTGCATTGCTCTTTCACGTTGCAGCGTGGGAACGTAGCCTCTTAGAACGCGCATGCTCTTTCTGTCAAAGGCAATGCGATATCGCGGACAGCTGTGATGTTGTGTTAGAAAAACAAAAAATAGCAAAGGAATTCAAGACGAAACAGATCTGCTGTTGCCGTGTAGAATAAATAATAAGCGTATACTGACAGCTCACGATAGGAGGCTTTAAAAAAAATCAGACTTAACGGATTTTTCGTGAGGATGTACCTGTGAACGCAACTCTCGTGAGACTTTGTGAGATTGAACATGGCGGCATACACTAGCTAGAACCTAAACAAAACTTCTGATCTACTTATAAGACTAGTCTCTCTTCAAAATCCTGGAATCTCCACCATTTACTGACCTGGGTGAATAGGAAGACTTCATTGGCGTCTTTTTACACCGAATTTTCACCATGAGGAAAAACAAGAACAAACGTCAACCTACCAAACGTAAAACTGCCAGTCAAACACAAAAGTCCAAAAGACCTCGTAATGATTCACCAAAAATGACAGAAAAGGACAGTTCTGAATTGACACCATTCGAGATTTTCTTCCAAAAGGTGAGCGATACCCACTTATCAATAGAAAATAACGTTTCCGCATTTGATACCAGACTCTCGCTAATTGAAATATTACACAAAGACATTCAACGCTGTGACCGTCGGTCGAGAGTCTCACAGTCCAGCTAAGCTTAGGATAGAGAATAAAATCAGACTGAAATCCAAACAGGATGATCATGAGAGTTAAAGTATATGACTGCAAACTGTGAAAAACCAATCCCAAACACTACCAATATGAGTACCCATTCTAACCCCCCACTGGTGATGTGGCATGTGGCGAGGAGTGTAAGACTTTCGTTTCGTTATGTTTGTTTGTTTTGTTTTTGTAATGATCTTTTTTTATGTCATTTGTTTTTCATTCATTTATTGTTAATTCTCATTCTACCCTTGGCGGCTCCTCCTAATAATACAGTATGGGGCTTAAGCAGGTGCACAGGAAGTTATGAACACACAAGTTTAATTTCAAATACAAGGACTCTTGTCTGCCTCGTGTATTTCCGACTTACCTATTTATTTAGTATTTGACATATTTCAATTATATATACTTCGTTTTGTTTAAAATAAAACACATTTTAAAAAGAGTTAATTCATTGAAAATACAGCTTAAAAATGTATGTTTTTTCACAAATCCTTCAAGCATACTTCTATACTGGTTAGTTTTTTTTCCCAGCTAGCTAAAGCCAGAGAAAGTCTATGGCTAAGGAATTTAGTGTTAACATGCTACTGCTTTCTCCTCTGAATGCTTTTGTTCATGTGAGAACTGCAGAGTCAGCATTAATCCCGCAGCGTTGTCCGTGTTTGATACTCACCAGTCAGGAGATTAAAAACCTGATTTTAGCACCTATCCTGCTGGACTGGTGTTTATTGCACTACTGTCAATTAAATTTAGCCAAACTCTGAGCTTTACACATGCTATAATCAGCACCTGGACTTCACCTCACCATCTGTCTCATCAACATATATTCTGCCTGCACAGATTGAAAAGTTCTCCAAGCTGCACATGAAGGACCGTGACAGGGTACAAGAGATCCTGCAGTCCATGCAGAAGGCTGGCTCCAAAACCCTGCAGGTATCCACATCACTCACTCCTCTTATAAACATATTCACCCCTGTAAGAAAATAGAATATTATTTCTTTCATGATTTTTATCTCGTTTTTGATCCAGGTGATCTCAGATTTTGACATGACCCTTACAAGATTTGAATACAATGGGAAAAGATGCCCCACTTGTCATAGTGAGTACACTCAAAGTACAACAAACTATATATAATAACTCGAATGTTCTGTTACCCTGCATTTGCAGGGGTAGTGTGTTTATGAACTACACTGACATACAGTGGGTTTACAAACACAAAACCTTCTAAAAGAATGCTCTTTATACACACGGTTTCCAAGCAAGGGTGGTGCAATAAAAACCACTGGAGGGCAACATTTACATATCAAGAACAAAAGATGAGACAAAAGGTGTTGAAGATTGTCAGGCAGCTCCATGGGATATCTAAAGACTCAGACAACAATTATAAAGGGTGAAAGGCTCTAGACAAGTAACAAGCTCAAGGTTCACACATTCCAAAGTAAAATGGTGATCAGGACCGAATGAGGAACTTCCTCTAAGCAAACTAATGCAAACTAAGTTAGCATTTAATTGGGACTCAGATTGATGAATCCAAATGAACATACTATCGGCATTACTCTATCTTTTCCATTCTATTCCCCACGTGATCTCAGACACACAGTTTGCAGTGCTTACCAAATGTATTAGATGACCTTTCATAAAAACAAGAAAACACAAATGCTTGAGAATTCTATTAAAAACATATATCAACTAAATAAATTAAATGACAAACTGAAATAATGTCTTTATATATATATATATATATATATATATATATATATATATATATGCTGTATACTGGACCTCTCTGGCTTAACTGTGGGCAACTGCGGATTTCAGTCAAATGGTCAAAGAGAAAGTAAAATATTGAGACACAAGATTTCTTGTATTTTTTAAAGAGGATCTAGCAACGGTATAAATCTGAATTATCAAGCCTTAAACAACAAATGGACATTATTCATTGCATGCTAAACTTTTCCAATGGAAAAGTTTACTTTGTAAACTAAGCAGCACTTGGAAATGGGAAAGTTTACAAAGTAATGGAAAAGTTTAGCTTTAGTCTGAGATTCAGAAGAGAAATCTTTATTTGAAAAGGGGGGAGACTGTTTTGTTTTTCTTAAAGACTTTTCTGCAGGAAACTCCAGGGAAAGGGAACAGAACAGAGGGGGTAACAGAAACAAGTGGAGGTTTCTCTATTTACATAAGGAGAAGAATAGACACAAAAGCCTGGTGAATGACCATGGGGGTACCAGTATTTAGAGATACAATAGTGATAAAAGACCAGATGTGAAAGAGTCTAGACAGGTGACAAAATCAAGGTTAACACCTTCCAAGCCAAAGTGGTGATAAGGAATGGAGAGAATAAAAAGCCTCTACAGGGGACATTTAACGACATGGTATTAACATTAAAATGGTGAGAAACTGTTTGCCTCAGTTTTCAGCAGGTCTCCAGCTGGGTAGAGATCTTGTGACTGTGAAAGCCATAGCTCTGCCTGTAATTCCTCTTCCAATATGGATGACTTCTTCTTGGGAGACAATAGAGAGAAAGGGTGTGGAACTTTTGTCATTATAAGAGGATAAGAGGACAAAAGCCATGCCAGCAAAAAGCCCCCCATAGCTTTTTATTCAGATATGTACAATTCTCTTGGTGTGTACGCCACACATGCATTTGAACACATGTTGAGAATGAAAGATAATACCACCATATCTACACTTATTACACCACTGAATTCATCTTTGTGCATTCATCTTTGTGCATTCATCTTTGTAGTGAGGGGTTTGAAAACCTCAGGCCACTTAACCTAGTTAGTGGATGATGAGATTTTTAATGGAACGGAATCAAGCCTATATTGGATAAATTGAAGGTGAAGTTTAGGGTAAGTCTGGATCAGGATGTAGGGTAGGTTGGTCTTGTGATCCCTACCACATATGTCCTTGGTCAGTAATAGTAGACTCGATCAGGCACTGACTCATGGTTAATAATAGAAAAAATGCTTATGCTAAAGTCATATATATACTGGTGCATTTCCCGTAGATCTAAATGTAGAACTCAATTAGCTTTTTTTCCCTCTTTCTATCTTCATATAAAATTAGAATTATTTGAGCCTACTCAGTATTTTTATACGTTTCACAGACCACAATTCAGGGTCTTTAAAATGTTTTTATTTGTCAGCTGTTTGTAGTTTGAGGTCGCCATGCATATAAAAGGTTTTGGCTGAAAGACACATGACTGTCATTTTGTGTATTTGCAGATATTCTTGAGAGGAGTGATGTCATCTCCAGTGATTGCAAAAAAAAGGTAGGCAAAACTTCTAGTTTACGATTGAATATTTTTTTTTATAGTGCTTTTATATTAACACTGCATGTTTTAGTACAGTGTCCACTTCAAAGCAGCATTATATATTAAAGTATGATGAGGAGTTTTCTCCCAAATTGTTGTGTGGTGGGAGAAATGGAAGCATGCAGTCCACAACCTAGACTATGCCTGTTAATCAGTTTTGTGTAAATATTATCAGGAAAACATGCTGCACATTAAAAATGTGTTTTTCAACAATAAAAGTCACAAAGTGGTTTACAGTACAGAATAAGAAGAAACGGTAACACTTTAAAATCATGACAGACTGTTAAGCTTTAGAAAGGTATTAGTAAGTACTTAAAAATACTACTGAAATTAATCCGCCTTAGTATGTCATTTATCAATGCAGATATCGATTTTTATTCTTGATTTATAAGCTCATCTATAACATGTTCATGGTATCTTTTACAAAGTTTAAGTGATTAACAACATCATTTTATACCTAACTATATATATTTAATAATTATGATGCAAGCTCATCGTTTGTGAGTGTGATGAGAGCATTCAGAAATATTGGTTTTAAAACTGACAGCTAGTTAAGGGATGTGGCGTGAAAGGAAAAAGGGTTATTTTTGACCAATACATGATGGATATTATTAGATACAGGCATTCTGGTATTTCTTGTGTCAAATAAAAGTTACTGTATCCAAAAGGTGAGTAAGTACAACATTTGTTTAGTGTTTCATGAGTAAGCTGGTCAACACTCCGGACTGAGCCAGGGACAAAAAAGAACTTTGCACATGAATAATAAAAGTGAAGTATGTAGTGATAATTGAATTGAACCTGAAGGCTTGCTCCCTGTTCATTCATGCAGGGGGTTTAAAATAACACCCCAAATAACTATCCAGAAGCATTGCCCAGATGGCTGCTGAGTGGTGGTGAGACTTGCCAACTCTAGAAGAATTGTGATATTTGCTGATCAGTTTTTATAACACTGTCATGTCCTCTACAGCTGCAGGGGCTGCTCGACAAATACTACCCCATAGAGATCGACACTACGCTGTCAGTAGAGGAGAAGCTGCCTCTTATGGTGGAGTGGTGAGTGTGTACACAGAGCTATGACTTGTGTTTAACAGTGTTGGAAGGGTATTTAATAACTCGACTGTATCTCAGGTGGACAAAGGCTCACGAGCTGCTGGTGAATCAGAAAATTAAGAAAGATGGGTTAGCCAAGGCGGTGAGGGACTCTGACGCCAAGCTGAGGTATGAGCATCCCCGAAGATCTGTTTAGTTCTTGAATGTTGAAAACATTTTTGTAATGCAGCTAATGTGGATTCTTTTTCATGTCTTTTAACAGGGACGGCTACAAGGATTTCTTTGACCACCTGCATGAGCACAGCATCCCCCTGCTCATCTTCTCTGCTGGAATAGGAGACATCCTGGAAGAGGTGATACGCCAGACTGAGGTCTTCCACCCTAATGTCAAGGTCATCTCCAACTACATGGACTTTGATGAGTCTGTGAGTAGCCACACCACATACTATAACCTGACCTCCACTCAGGCATTTAAATAATAATTTGACTTGATCTGTTTGCACAGGGGGTGCTGAAGGCTTTCAAAGGAGAACTGATTCACATCTACAATAAAAGGGAAGGTGCGCTGCTCAACACCGGACATTTCCAGGAGCTGCGCACACAGACAAATGTGCTACTACTAGGAGACTCTCTAGGGGATCTGAACATGGCTGATGGAGTGCAGGACATGGAGAACATCCTCAAGATCGGCTTCCTTAATGACAAGGTAAGCAAAAAGCATGCACGCAGTTATGTTCACTAAAGCGAATTGATACTTATCTATTTTTTAATTTCCACAGGTGGAGGAGAGGAAACAATCATACCTGGACTCATATGACATTGTGTTGATAAAGGATGAAAGCTTGGATGTTCCAAATGCAGTTATTCGCTTTCTCACTGAGTAATTGGACCTACCTCAGCTGATAGCTGTAGCCTAAAAGCTGCATGTGTGTGTCTACTGTTCAAACTTTGACATAAATGGCGGTACTTGACCTAGTATTTGCTCTGAAAACGACTTCCATTCTCTTACAAAAAAAGCACCTTTTCGGTGAATTGTAATCTGAAAACAGACACTGTTTTTTAGCACTGCAGTGCCATCTTGTGGTGGCCTGTCGGTAAATACATTTAGGAACAGGGAAAGAAAAGATAGAAAACATATTTCTATATTTAGAGTCAGTAATTTGTAATAACTATTACATTGAAATTATGAGAATATTAGCAAGAAATACAATAAAAAGTTAATAAAGTAGTTATGTTTTGCTACAAATTTTAAACTTTAGGTTCAGTGTTTTTAAATCACTGAACGGTCTGATGCTTTCTGTCTATCTGAGTCTGGAATAAAAGAAAAAAAAAATTATGTTGCTGCTTCTTTCTTCGACTTCTGCCTTGAGTCATTACAGTGGTCGTCATCTCAACTTTGCCTCTCTAACTTCATCTCCAAACTTCTCTTACCAAACATAACATCATAGCAGGTCTCAATACTATGTTTAATCCATTCACTCCGATGATGACCAGCCACAAATCACGCCTGACACTTTTCTCCACCAACTCCATCCTGCCTACACTCTCTTGTTCACCTCTCTCATCCCTTAACTCAAAGTAAGTATTAAGAAGAGCTGGTTGCCATAATAATGGTTTACAGTGGGTTGACTCATATGACATTGTGTTGATAAAGGATGAAAGCTTGGACGTCCCAAATGCAGTTGTACGTTTTCTGACTGACAGTAATTAAACTGACTTGATATTGGAGATTCTGGGACCATCAGCTGAGAAGGCCCAAGCTGGCCCAGAAACTTTCAGCTGGATTGTTACTGAAAATCACTGAAGAATTTTCAACACTGTCTATCACCCCTGCTTTTAATCTAAAAACAGACTTTTAAAAAAATCAACTGCAATTTTTATTTGATGTTTGACACTTTGCTTTTAGAAAAATATTTTTGTATATTTTTTTTTTTAGCAATTTGTAATTTTAACTTTTTTCACATAACAGAAATGTGGTGTTACTGTTCTTTCTAAAACCTTAAATTAAGCTGCTTTTGGGCACTCCCTTCAGGAGTCACCACAGTGGATCAGCTGCCTCTATCTTACCCTATTCCCTGGCATCTTCCTCTGTCACGCCAACCCTCTGCACGTCCTCCTTCACTGCATTTTTGAACCTCCTCTGTGGCATTTCCATTTTCCTTGTACCTGGCAGCCTCGTGTTCAACATCATTTGTCAAATGTATTCACTATCCTCCTCCTCCATATGTCCAGAGGATCTCAACGTTGCCTCTCTAACATGTCTCTGCTTTATAACTTGGCATCTGGGTCTCCAAGCCGTACATGATGGCAGGCATCACTACACTCTCGCTGCTGCCCTCCTGTCACAAATCACCGTCAACCTCAATCTCCAGCCACTCCACCCTGCACTCTTCTTCAATTCTCTTGTGCATGTTCAAAAAGTATTTTCTTTGTTGGTCTAATCGTCCGCTGACGGTGTGGCATAACAGTTTATGATTTGTCCTGTTGTCCAAAATAATTACCTATTTATTTTCAGCTATGCCAGAAATAAAACTACACAAACACAGAGGTGGGCAGTGCATTTGCCTGAGACACCGGGGCTGTTGTGCAAGGCCAGACCAATTGAGTTTAGCTCATTGACAACATACAAAGGTTTTTTGTTATAAAATATTTTATTGTACATTGGTACACAGCCACAAACAATACTGTACAACTAGTGTTTTTTGTAATCATTTTTATATTAAGATGAAGGACCAAAGGTAAATCTAAATTGCTAAATCAACAGCAAATCACATGACTTTTGTAACAGCTGGACTATTGTGGAAGTTGGGCCCTGCCCAGATTCTTGGTAAATGACATGTGCCTTCCTTACAGATCTTTTTTCTTCCATCAGCATTTTAAAAAGCGCTTCTGGCCACAACATACTGACCATGTTTTTGACACATCACAGTTATAAAAACACTGGTGTAAAAGTTATTAATGATGGCTGAATCTCATATAGCTGCTTTGGGTTCAGAGTTTTGGTAAACAGATGTTTTGTATGGAAAATACAATTTTTCCAACTACAGGGCGAGTTGTCTGAAGTGAAAAGGCCCAGTAGATGAGAAATGAGTCCTGAAAAATTCAGAGCTGTTCCACAACACACTAAAACAACAGCGTTACCTCAGCCATTGCACGCCTGTACTTAATCACCAGTGAAACACGTAGATGTCCTCTTTATAGCTCATCTCTTGCTTGTTTGGACACGTCATCCTCTGTAACCGTCAGTTCATCTTCTACGATCTTGCCATCTTTATTACGGTCTTGATTATCAAACATGTCCTTAATAATGCTGTCGGCATCAATCCCCGGCCGAAGACGACCTTTGCCTCCTTGAACCTGGAGCCTGATGAAGACTGAAAACTGGAGAATATTGGAGGAGTGTCTAAGTTATAAAACATTTTTACTGTGTGCAGCAATGTTCCTTTATTTAAAAAAAAAAAAAATTAGAAGGAAAAAAAGTCATTTTAGCTTCTCTTTTTACCTCCTCAAGGGGGACCTGTTTGTCTCCATCAAGGTCCATAGCAGGAAAGAGGGGATCAGGGCCATCCCCGACCCACACAAACATGTAGCCTTCAGGTACACCCTTCTGAAGCTCCACCAACTCCAACTCAAAGAAGAGCACTGCACTCCTTGGAACTCCTCCGGCTGGAGATGCCATTAAAGAAGAGGAAAATTACATGAAAAAGAACAAAAAATAAATAAATACTGTATCTGAGTTTCTTGATGACTGACCTTCATTTTCACCATGGCCAAAGTGGGGAGGGATGACCACTTCTCTCCTCTCGCCTACACACATGCCTCTTAAACCTTCCTCCAGACCCAGGATCACATTATTTCCTCCCAGAGTAGTGATAGAAAGTGAATCATACTGGTCCCTGCAAAGTGATTCATAACTATTTTTAACAGAGAACATTTAGGAAAGAAAAAAAAACAACCTGGAGCCATGCAAGCATACATGCTTTTGTCATAAAGACAAAGATGGTATGAATTCGAGGCCCACGGAAATCTGTCAGACAAGGAGCCAGCAATGATTACATGCATGAGGTGGAGGGTGCAGTGTAGCAGAGTGAACAGCAGAGGGCGCTCACGAGGTGTACAGCAGGGTGCCGTCCATCAAGGAGCAATTGTAGCGGTACTGAATCAAATCGTCAGCTTCACTTCTCATGTTACACTCCTGAGGCTTATGGGTAACTTTGATATTGACTGGATCTTTTGGGTTGTGGAAATCAATGACGTGAATGTCAAAGACGAGCACAGCAGATCCAGGAATGAAGTCTCCTACAAGATAAAATGAAAAAACAAAACAAGAAACATGACATTTATACACATAGAAGTACAGACGCATGCGTTAAAAATACTTTGATAAAAGTTGAAGTACTGATTCAACTTCTTTACTCAAGTAAATTGAAATAGTACAGGACCTGAAATGTATTCAAACTAAACAAGTAAAAAGTAACTCTTTTGAGGATGTTTCTATGAGCTATTGTTGTGCAAAACTAACTGAACCTCGTGCTATAGTAATATAATAAAACAATTAATAAATGAGAATACAAACTTTATTTCAGTCTGAACTGTAATTCTAAAAATTGTACTCAGCTTGAATCAGTTATGCAGAACACGAGCATTTAAGAAGAAAAGCACTATTTTTTTGTTGCATACATTGTAGACGATGACTTTGCCTCCACAGCTTAACAGGGAAATGAGCACAGTCAGGATTAACATGGGATTCAGCAGATGTGGGAATGCTAAGATTGATTGTAGTGGTTCAACGTGGGGAAAAGAATTACAATAATTTCTATTTTGGGCTCCAGCAGATTTTCTTTGTGTACAGACTGTGATCAGCTGACTTCTACTGCTGCTGCTCTTTGTTTGATTTACACAACTGAATTCAACAAGCTGTAACCCAACATTTCACAAGCTAACTTCACTGATTTCCATCCCTTACACTGACAGTATACTTTTTACACTGTCTTTATACTAGATGGTATTCAGTTGCCCTTTTTCTGTAGAGCTAGCTAGATGCTGAAGTACCATGACTACAGAACATCTACACTCGTTCCGGTGATGTGCCAAAAACACTGGCCTACTTTAACCTGACTGTGATGCAATAGATTATTAATAAATTACATGGTTTTACCTCATCTTGTTGTATGCGATACCCCCTGGTGACTGATATACCATTAGATACACTATTGCCTTACATATGTAACTTTTTAGGCTCAAATCACTTTGATGTTTGAATGCACACAGGGACATGGAATAACTCCACTCAAATTCCTTAAACCTAAAGTAACGAGTCTACTTTGAAAATGTAAGGAGCAGAAAGTACACATATTTGTGTGAAAATGTTGGGAGTAAAAGTAAAAAGTTTTCTGAAAAATAATTAAAGTACAGATACCTAAAAATTCTAGTTAAGTACACTAAGTATTTGTATATCACTACTTCCCACCTCTGATGCGCTCACTCAGACAACACTTTAAAACCTCCTATTTGCAGACATCAAACTCACCGACTCCTTTTTCACCATACGCTAAGTGAGGAGGAATTACGACCCTCCTTTTCTCTCCTATGCACAGCCCCTGCAGGGCTTTGTCCATCCCTTGGATCACGTATCCCATACCGATGTAAGTGTTGTAGGTGCTATTTCGCTGATAGCTGTCAAAGGAGAGTGAGAGAGAGCTTGAAAGAAGCTTATTTGGATGATAGCTTATTTACTTTCTAAAAATGAAAAAACAAACAAACAAACAAAAAAACTCTCAAGTGTACCTCGAGTCAAAGAGTGTGCCATCCTGAAATGTGCCATTGTAGTGGTAGCGGATGTAATCTCCAGTCACTGTTGTGCGCGTGCAGCCTTTAGGCACTTCCTTTGCCTCCACGATTACATCATCCTTGGGGTTAAAGACATCAACTATCAGCACCTCGAATACCAGCGTGGCCTGAGGAGGGATCATGGTTCCTGTTGGGAGGAAAGAAGCATGTTCATGAAAGAAAGTTATTAAAAAAAAAATTAAAACTCATTGAACAAGTGACCACCTAAATCCTTTTTTATCTACTCCGATTCAACTGAGGTTTGTTAAATGATTATTAAGACAACTCTAAAACATCCTCACTCACAATTTTTGAAAATAAATATAAAATAAGACAGTGCAATTTAGACAGTACAAGACAGTAAAAGAGATTGAATAACCATCCTGCAGCTAGCTTAGCCTCTGTTACTGCACTCAGCGCTTAGGAAATCCAAACCCACAAGCATTTACACTCCACATCGAAAATGAGAGGACGCATATCTGTGGCCAACACTGGTTACCAGCAAGACAGCCAATTGAATTTGAAAGTATCCATATTGAAGCTTTGCCCAGCGCAAACACCAAATAAGACAGCAAGGAAGGCCATCCAGTAAAAGTCAAAGTAATGGATTTTACTGTAACAAAATTTTGTCCCTACACACATCCTGGTCTCCATTTTTTAAAGTACGCCCAAAGTTTTAGGATCAACTTTCAATCTTTCTGATGCTTTATTTTCCTTGTACTAGAGCAGGAATGTCAAACTGATTTCACATCGTGGGTCACATATAGAAAATATTGATCTTAAGTGGGCCAGACTACTGATACTCGCCTTTCAGTCACTGAAAATAAGTTTAACTAAACATTTATTTCCCGTGACATCTTAATATAAGAAGTGCAATCTCAACAGCACATCTCAGTTTTTCTGTCAGCACTACTCGTTGGGCTTTAAATTGTAAGAAATAAATGTGCAAAATGAGTTGCTTAGTTGCATTGTTCACATTTTCTAACAAAAGCATGTTTTTTTTTTTTAGAAAATGTGAACAATGAACCCATTGTAAAAAAACAAAACAAAACAAAACAAACAACCCAGAAATTTAGTAGATGGTGAAAAAACAGTTACTTTTCCTGTAAGTTCATTGTTTATCTATTACATAATTACTGGTGTAGTATGAATAGCCATAGGGGAAGTCTCTAACAGGAGGAAAAGCTGTACAGCTTGTGAATATACTAGTAAACAATCATCAATCAATCAGTCATCATAAAGACACTCATAAATGTCCTCTGACAATTTCTCTGAACGTTAGCACACCAAATCCTACACGCAAAATCAGAAATATATATAAAAATACTGATATTTGAATGTGATATGCAGATAAACATGCAGAAAACATATGAAGTTTTAAACTTAACCCTTTAAAAGAAACAAAACAGGTCACTATGATTATTAATAAGAGGTTACATTTTGAGGTTGTCAACAGGTGAATTAAAAGAAATGCCACACTAGCCAAAGACATCTTAATAGTAGTTATTACCGTAGCCATTCTCTCCGTATGCCAGGAAGGGTGGGACGATAATGAGGCGTCTTTCCCCAATACACATGCCCAGAAGACCCTCGTCCATGCCTTTAATGAGGTCACCCTGGCCCAGGTAGGTGTCATAGGTGGCATTCCTCGAGTAACTAAATAAAGAGTTGACAGTTCAAAGTTCCTGATAATCAAAGAAACAAACAAAGAGATGCTTTTCAGCTTCTAATGAAACTTTTGCCCTCTCACCTGGAGTCAAAGAGTTCACCAGAGAGCAGAGTGCCGTTGTAGTGGTAACGGACAAAATCTGATGCTGCAGTTGTTCGCCTGCAGCTCGCAGGTTTGTCGAGAGTGCGGATCTCAACCTTGTCCTTTTCGTTCCAGATATCCAGCAGAAGGACATCGTAAACCAGCACAGCATCAGGAGGGATTATACCACCTGAACAGAGATAGAGATCAGAGTGTCACAAGTCAGCCCACATAATGCCACCAGTAAAGTGCCGTCACTGCTGTGCTCCTCTGCACCTGTTCCTATGCTTCCATAGGCCAGATGTGGAGGGACTGTGACCCTCCTGCGCTCGTTGACACACATGCCCAGCAGACCCCGGTCCATCCCTGCGATGAGTCTGCCCAGGCCGACCTGGCTGATGAAAGCTTTGCCTCGATCATAGCTGCAGAGGCGGTGATGGAGATGAGAGTGAAAAACAGCGTGAACAAAATAAAAATGGGTTGTGATTTTTTTAATTAATTTATTTTATTTTATTTTTCAAGGGAATGGAATGCAAGGGAGGTATGCCATCTACTAACTGCCCGAAACTAACCCGTGTAGATACTAAATCACAGCAAATAATTGCTGTGATTTTCTCAGCTTCACCTCTGCTGAAGCTGAGATGCTACTGACACGTTTGCAGTCATCACTGCTGCAGTAAACATATGTGAAGAAAAATCCATTAAAAGAACAAATAAAATGCGTGTTAGCTTTCTTTACTTCTGTGCTTACTGTAATAACTTTTTTACTGTGTAAGCATTGCCCTTACTGCACAGTGAACCATTTTTAATCACACAGTAACCATAATTTCATTGAAAGCTAACGTTACAAGCAGCTCGTGGGAACTGTAGTCCTTTTCTATACTAACAATTAGCGCTAGTTAGCTCATTCTGAAGCTAAACTAACTGACATTTCGCTGTAACTTCACCTGGAGTCAAACTTTTTCCCGTCTTCAAAGAAGGTACCGTTGAAATGATAACGAACAAAATCTTCTATTTCCACTTCTCGAGGACAAACTTTCGGAATGTCATAACGATCCACGACAACGTCGAGTAACGGACCGGGGCTACAGTTCACAGTCAATAAGTGCGACAGAAGTAAAAGCTGAAAACATGCCAATAAATCCATTTGAAAAGCTGCTCAGTAGAGTGAGAGCCCGTCTGCCCGCCGGTGATGTGGTTCAAGATGTGGAACCGATACAGCAGCAAAAAGTTGACGCTGGTCTGGCCGTGAAGCTCGTTTAAATGACATAGATGACTTCCGGTAAGGGATTTCAAAATAATAGTCCTCCAAACAGAGAAAAAAAAAGACACTTTAATATTCAATATAAAAGTTGATAATGCTTATTTCAACTTTTTTCCCCCTGTAAGTCTAACTTACTTTGTGTGACATAAATAATAATAATTATGATAATAATAATATTATTGTACATAAACTATACAGATTTGAAATATTTAGCATGTAAAGTACAAATATACTTGATTTTATCTGAATGCAGCCTTCCTATATACTTCTTACACTCATGTCTGGTTATCATCTTCGGGTATCAATAGGGAAGTATGGATAAATAACCACATCTGCTTTGAGAGATAAGTGTTAGCCAGGAAAAGGGACACTTCCGCTTAAAGTGGGACCCTAGGTCACCCTATTTGTCATTAACATTACAGATGTATAATGTGAACGGTAGAACATTATGAAAGTGTGTGAAAACTGAAAAAATAAGATTGTTTGCCAAGTGTAGAAACTTCCAGATATGCGGTCTGGCTGTTAAGTGGCACCGTGTGTTCCAACCCTGAATGCAGCACAGCGCACGATCTGAGACACATACATAATTTATTTCTCATTAATAATACTTTATATTTTTTAATGTGGATGGAAAACTAAACACACTTCCGGCCTTATCCCATCTCCTTCAGGCTTGCTTGTCGTATCTTTCTGGCCCTGTACTCCAGAGAGGAGCAGGAGGGGGAGTGGCCCCGGGGCCCCCACCCTCTTTCTAATGGAATCTTGCAAACGTGTAATGCCTGTCCCAAAAGGCCCGGCTCTATGATTTCAGCTCACAAATGAAACGAGCCTGAATTTGTAATCCCGTATCATCTGGTGGCACATTTCAGGGAGGCAGGCTCATGCAAGGAGTCTTCTACGGTTTAAATAGTTATTGCATCCTAATAACCATCTCATCCAGACACCCCGAAGGGCTTCTAATGGTAACTGCAAAGATTTTGAAATATTGCAGACACGGAGTTCAAATATGCCCACAAGTCATGTGTCAACTATGCGCATGGATTTTTAACCTCACTAGTCTCAGCTTGTCCATTTGCTCGAAATGTCAGCAGAAATCAAGAATCTTCAACTCATAAGACACTTCGTATGAACATTGATAAATATTCATGTAAATTAAAAAAAAAACGATTAAAGTAATATTACATCTGGTTTGTTTGCATCTTCTGCGTTTTATGTGGAAAACATTGACCCTTTTCTTCCCAACTCATTCTGTGACGTCTGTGTCAAGCCCCCCAGAATTAACAAGAAATATACCGGAAGTACTGAGCTCTATTTTCAAGGTAATTGCCAAGATTGCATTTTACCGACTGCCAAGCTGCATTTAAAACCTTATATTTTTTAAAACCGTTATATTTTGGAATTTTAAATAAACGAAAAATACTCCAACTTGTAGCGAACCGGATGTTTCTTAATGATATTTATAACAATTAATATTAATTTCACAACCACACTTTTAAACTAAGAAAAGCAGGTTAATCCAGACATTCTAAAAATGCAGCCTTCCAGTAGCTTTTACGCACAAAAACATTAATTGTCATGTTGTTTAAATTGTTTAATTTTTTTAAAAATGAGACTAACTATAAAAATAATATGCACACACGTACTGTGTTCTATATTATTTATCTTAAACGAATATGTATGACCGATGCCATCTTTTAGAAGTAAATACTGTACAGAATGAGCAGAAGACAAGAGATCAATATTTATTTATTTATTTTGATGAACGCTCATTAAAGCTTTTATTCTGAAAATCTTGACTAGATGTTCACGTTTTCGTCCCGTGTTTTTTACAGGTATCACAGACATGAACGATCCCTGTTAAAGTAAAGAAGGAGGTCTCCTGAGCCATTCAAAGCACTGACAGACGGCTGAGGGAGCCTGTGAAGGTAAAGATGCTCACGAGAAGCTTGTTCCTGGCCTTCTTCTTCGTTATTTTTGCGCCGGTGGACGCTCAGTATGAGAAGTACAGCTTTAAAAGTTTCCCTCAGAAGGACATCATGCCGTTGGAATCCGCGTACAACTACGCGATGGAGCAATACGGAGCGCAAAACTGGGCAGAAACTATCAAGTTCCTGGAGCTGAGCCTGCGGCTCCACCGGCTCCTCCGGGACAGCGAGGCTTTCTGCTGCAGCAACTGCAGCTCCGTCAGCCGGGACAACGACACCCTGTTCGAGGATACCAGCCTCCGCGTCATGCGCCACATCCTGCTGAGAGCTGCTTGCCTTAAAAAGTGCAAGGCAGATTTTCCAGTGTTTAAGCTCACATATCCACGGAGAGATTTATTGGAAACTTTCGAGAAAAGGATACCTTATCGTTACATACAGTATGCATACTTCCAGGTGAGACTAAGTGTGGAAGTGAGTTCACTGGGACTCTGGGAGTGTAATGCAAAGTTGGTGCAGTACTTAAGCACGGCATATCACAAGAATATCTTACGCGTAACGGGAGCATTCATTCAACAAAAGCGTCTGCAGTTGGCTTCTCTAGACAGGCTGGCTCGTTTTACTTACCGAGAGGAAATTTCTAGTGGGTTAGCTGTGGAGTGTAATTTCGCCACTACTTTGCTGTGCGCCCTCCTGCTGGCCAAGCAGCAGTTGAGCATGTGCCACGTCTCTTCCAGTGTTCCCCTAAAAACAATCCCCCTATTCTTCTGTCAGAGTGATGGGGGGGTGGGGGTACTTAGTCGGCAAGATCTTTCGCGTAAAAAGTGTGCGTAAAAGTATGCTTGGTCATTAAATTGCCTCCACACTAACAACATCCATGCTGTGGGGGAAATTAATTGAACGTACATCATCAGAAACCCTTTAACTCTGAATCCTAAAAGCAGAATATCTGCTGTGCCCCCCTCTTTCACTCAGAGATTATTCTGCATATTTATTTATTGTTGATTAACCCTCCCCCAAAATGATACCTTTTATTATACTTCAAACTAACAGGGTATACCGACCCACTTCCACGAACATCTGCCCAGATCTTTTACCTGACTCTGGTGTGTGATATCTGATATTATCACTTAGTTTCCAACCACTGCATCTATCAGCTGTTTACTGACTTCTCAAGAAATGATGTGCTCTGACATGTCCTCTTTTAAAAACGTTTACCTTAAAAGTAAAAAAAAAAAAGTATCTTCCTGTAACTCCAGTGCCATGTGTTACATTCTCCCTCAGCTTAACAACCTGGAGAAGGCAGTGGCTGCAACTCACACTTTCCTGAAGAAGAACCCAGATGATGTCCTCTTAACAAAGAACATGAACTACTACAAGACACTGTTTGACGTGGAGGAATATCTCATTGATCACGAGGAGCAGCCATATGAAGTTTGTACCCTAAGCACTGTCGTATTGCACCAATGAGAGGTCTGATGTTTGAGTTCTATGGGGTTTTTTTTGGGTTTTTTTTTAAATGAATCTCTTTACTACACAGAGTGTTTTCTTGAAAAGTGTGACGCTCTACAACAACGGAGACTTCAGCAACAGTGCTAGAAACATGGAGCAGGCCATCACACAGTACTTTGAAGTATACAACCTCTGTTTAGCTGGCTGTGACAGCTCATATGAGATTGTGGAGTTCAAAGATTTCTATCCCAGCATGGCGGGTAAGAGGAGAGTCATTCAGGAGCAGTCTAAATTCAGATTATTTGAGGCAAAATAACATTTTCTCCTTCTTGCTTCCATCAGATCTCTATATAAATGCTCTGAAATGTAAATTTAAATGCGAGGAGAACCTGACACCCAGCGTTGGAGGCTTCTTTGTGGAGAAGTTTGTAGCTACTATGTATCACTACCTCCAGTTTTCTTATTATAAATGTAAGAACTATTACCAAGACTTTGGCTTTGTTTTGCAGAGATCTGTGTAATATAATGGGTTTTTTAAAACATGTATTACTTTGTTTCCAGTAAATGATGTAAAGAACGCTGCTCCGTGTGCAGCAAGTTACATGCTGTTCGACCCCAAAGACCAGGTGATGCAACAAAATGTGGCGTATTATCGCTTCTACCGGGAGCAGTGGGGCCTCAACGATAATGATTTTGAACCTCGGCCTGTGAGTAAAACAAAAACTGTACCAGTCTTCATTCATCGGCTCTTCCAGGACTTGAGCGGTTTAGCTGCAGCTCATGCAGACTGGATTGTTTGGAAGCAGCAGGCGGTGCATATTGCAAAGCAGGAAAATGGTAGCATGAAGCGGTCACGGCGTGAACATTAACACAATTTCAGGGTGGTAATTAGAAACTTGTATAGTTGTGTACGGCAGATATGTTTTCCTGTCTTTTCTGCAGGGTGTAAAATTGGCAGCAGCTGCAGTGCAGTTTATGGGCTAGACCCATCTGAAGCTGGTCTAACCTGTAAAGTTCTTTGCATCCTGGTTTTAAATACATGTAGTGCTGCTGTAAACACATGAAGGCTTCTAAACTTAGAGGAGAAAAGCCAGTAAACAAAAAACCAGCTAGCCAAATTTGTCATTCAGCTCTGTGTTGTAAAACTGTTTGTTTGTTCCCACTGGTTGCTTGAGCTTACACAAAAGCTGATGTCCCTTTAACTTTTCCAGGAGGCACTGAGGTACTTTAACCAGACGACCAAACAGAAAGAAATGCTGGAGTTTGCTCTGAGCTACCTGCAAACAGACGATGAGGTATGTTTCTACACTTGGCTCAAAGGCTGATGTTGACTAATGGCGCACTGTTTTTAGACAGCATGAGGGCTTGAGCTTAAGCGTCAACGGAAATTACATTAATTCCTTTAAAGAAAGAAAAAAAAATTATCTGAAGGACTAATCTTTATACAATATGGCATTTAATTAGCAGCATTAAACAAACCGAACTGTGGCACCAATTTAGCAGAGGACAAGCTATAACAAAATCTTTTGCCAATGAGTTTATGTTACTTATTGCTGGTTTCAAACCTTATCTAATACAAAATGATGATCATTTTGATAGATAGACTGCAGTCTGAAATATTATAAGAGAGAAACATGGTGCAAAAATAATTCTCACTGAAAATGCCGAACAAGGACCAAGTCAATCAACAGCTCCAACAGGAAATGTCTCAATCAAGCACACACACAGTGGAGGTTCACAATAGTTTCAGCACATTCCTCTACATTAGAATTGTAAAGACTTGGATGAATGTACGCTACCAAATGTTGTTCATACATAGTAATATAGCTTATAGAGGGGAAAAGCCTTTAAAACCTATTTTAGGCAAAGACTGGGAAAAGATTTATTTATTTCCTCAGTAACTTCAGTTTGCCGGTCAGATCCAACACTCTCTCATGACTTTTGGTTTCAAGAAGCCAAGATGGCTAGAAGCCCAAACATCAGTGCGACGCTTCAAAACCACACTTTACAAACCAATGGGTGACGTCACAGTGGCTATGCCAATCTTTTTATATGCTGCTACAGTGGCAATGCACTTAATTTACAAGTTAGGGATAGTCCAGTTTGAGACTCTAAATATGTATTGTTTTAAATGTCCATTAGGAAAACACTGAACGCTTACAGTCTGACTTCTATACCAATTTGACATTTTCTTACAAAAACAGTAACTATAAATGTTCATCTAAACTACAAAGAAATCCTTTGTTATAATCCAGCTACTGGTATACAGCTACGATGATCATATCTGACTAAGCTTGCAGAGATAATTATCTCTGAGATGTTTTTTTTTTTTCTTTTAACAACAAAAACAAAATTCCACCGGTCCCCTTTGTGCTGGAACAGTGGCTGAGGTATCAGACGCAGATGCCTGAAAACCTCAGCAGATAAAATCCAAACTCTCTGCAGGACTACAGAGGATAAAAATAAGTCTTTGACTTGGAGGATCCAGCTGGGGTTTACTGTTATTGTTTTTCAAAATGCAAACTTCATATCTTCTTTAGGAGTGTAGACCTTTACTTTGGGGGAATTAACCAACAAACTAAATGTAGAGAACACAAAGGAAAATAAATCAGAGGATGAAAGGGAGAAACAGGGGTGAAGGCTGCGGAAGAAGGGGTGGAGGGGGTTGTCTTCCGGCAGCAGTGTGTGGTATGTGGCTTGGAGGTGTTGGCCACTGAGACTGTGCCACATCCATTTAACTCAGGCCGGCTCCTCCCAGCTTCACACTGCCTGGACCTGAGAAGGGGAAAGGAGGACTGTGAAAGTTCAGGCTGAATTACAGGGTGCAAAAGTTGACAGATTTACAGACATAAGAAGAAGAATGTGTCAGTGAATCTCTGAATAGTACTGTAAGTAAGGCTACGTCCACACTAGCCCAGATAGATTTGAAAATGGCCTTTTCATCTGAAAACACTCCGCGTCCACACTAGTGTTTTCAGTCGTTTTCACAGAGTTGTGCATCCACATTGAAAGGGCCGAAAACGCTTAAGTTCCATTACTGCACATGCGTGAAACACAAGAAGATTCAGCCTGCCTCATTTCTGTCTGCCGTTTATTTACTTTCCAGCTCATTGAAACGTTGCAGCAAAATGTCGAGGAAAAGCACCAAGTTTTTTGCAAAAGCGAGTGAGAATTAAAGAATTTGAAGAAAAGCTATCTGAAGCATGTACAAACTGATATTAATCTTTAATAGGGCTGTCAAAATTGAGAGCAAACAAAACAACTCCGCTACCTTAGTTTAATTGGTCACATGACTGCATCACATGACTAAAATGCGTCATCGTTTTCGAAAGTCTCCGTTTTCGCTGTCCGCACTGTGACGCTAAAGCACCGTCTTCAAATGTATTCGTTTTCGAGAGCGTTTTCCTTCGGGGAAAGTGTGGACGGGAGGCCAAAACGGAGAGAAAACAATGCGTTTTCAAACGCAACAGTGTGAATGTAGCCTCATTAAAGAGTTTTCTGGTAATTTGTTTTGTTTTTCTCTTTTACATTTTAGGAAGTTGTAAGTCCAGAAGAAATGACCACCTCTCGCTCAAACCATCCTGACACTGAGTTTGAGGGTATGGGGGATTATGAGGAGTCCCTCCTGGCTGATTGGTGGCAGGAACCCAAAACTAAGTGGGACACTGGAGAAGTCATAGACTGACATCTGTCTTTATCTTCGAGCAGAACACTTTCACATCCAACTCTGTCCCACCTCCCATGAAAACATGCCCAAAAAATGATGAACCATCTACAGACAAACATCTAGATTCCTATCAGTATTATGCAAAAAAACCAAAAACACAGAGCCCCCCTGGTGATTGATTGTGGGGATTTCTTTTTTTCTGTTTTTTTGACAAGATTAAAATTCACAGCCTTGTTAGTGCATGCACAGCCATGAGTAAATGACGTTTGTGAGGTGAGAACAAATCTTAAATATGCACGGTAACAAAATAGAAAGCTACTTTTGTTATCAGGGAAAAATCATGAATATATTTGGATTTTTTCACTTTGTTATGTGAGCTTTTTCTCTCCCCCTAATCTCCCAGAGTGAGAAGCACCCTGTGTGTTTAGGGCCCTCTTACTGCAGGATATCAAATTTCATCCAAGTTACATTAACTCAACCCATGCTTCTTGTCATGGTTTATCTTACCGGGGGGCTCTGTTTTAATTTTAACTTAGTTGGTTATTAAATGGACACAATTACCCATCATGATGATCAGTATGAAAGACTAATCAATCATTGGTCTCAATGCTGATATTTGCCAATGACTTTTCTACAGTTTTTATTTACTGTTATTTAATGAAAGCTGTGAGGTGTGATATAACAATGCTGACATGGGGCTTTTATGTTGTTATTTGTCATCCACCAATAAGATATTGGTAATAAGATGCTTTTAATTAAAATAATTTAATGTGTTCTTTTTGATTGGAATCATACATTTTTTAAAAATAACTACTTTAATAAGCTCAAATATACTTGCATTGTAAAAACTATTTTGATTACATTACTACTCTAATCAATTTATTGTGGAACCAAGTTTGATTAATATGGTGAAGATGTTTGATAAATTAAATTTAAGGTTTAAAAATAATGTTTTTATATTGCAAATGTATTTGACGCTTGATTTAAAAAAAAAAAAAAAAAAAAAGACAATGTAGAGGTCGACCTGGTCTCTTGAAAAAATGTAAGCATCCAGTTTATATTATAACATGGGATTTACCCTATAAAAAGGCAGTTAATCTTATTTAGCAAGGACCCAAACCACAAAAGCAAATGAAAAAAAATCTCATTGAAGATCTGTGGCGACTCTGGGGACAACAGCGGAGCATGAAAGCAAGATGTGTGGGGCATTTTTAGATGTACAACAGGAAGGCAAGTGTTTGGGATGTAGTTGCGCTCATGAACCTGAGATAAATAATCACCATATAGCACAAAGCTCTTGTTGCATGGTTCACCCACTTTGCCCTCCATGTAGAGTAACGTGCAAAAGTCTCGAGCCACCCCTCATTTATTCAGTTTGTGTTAGTAAAATGGGAAAGAGGAGCAATTTATTTAAACATGCAAAGGCAAAGAAATGGAGTGTAAAAACATTTTCTATACGATCATGGTTTTCTTCAGCACATCCTGAACTTTCTTATAATTTATTTAAGTAGTGTTCAGAAATAGTTCTCAAAGGACATTCAAAGCTCTTCTTTGGAGCTTTGAAACCGTTAAGCACCAGGCATGAGGAGCCTGGTGCATATCTGGTAGTTTCCTACTCTGTGTTTTTTCTATTTAGGTAGGCTTTTACTACATTGGCAGTGTGTTTGGGATCTCTGTTAAACAATTAAGCTCTTTCCAGATGGTATTAAATGATGGATCAAAGTCTGATGGCATTTTTCTTCCATTGTAATTCCATCAGTTTTGACAAGATCCCCAACACCACTGGCTGAAATGCAGCAATAAACCTTGACAAAGCCTCCACCGTGTTTTACAGATGACTCTATCTCTCTTGACCTCCTCTGTGCACATTGGTAATAATTTGAGGGAAAAACTTCAAATTTGAATTCATCACTCAGACCTGTTGTTACTGATTTTCAGTCCAGTTCTTGTGTAATCTGGCATACCTCAGTCTTTTCTGCCAGTTTCCCTTCCTTTATTTTGGCTTCTTGACAGTCACTGTTCCACTGAGATCATTTCTGATGAGGTGTCAGTTTTTTAAGCATATGACTTTTTTTTTTTAAGGTATTGCCCAAAGCCAAAGTTTGAAATCCATCAGAAATCCTGGAAAACTGTTGCTCAAGAAAACTTCAACAAAAATTAGGAGAAAGTCTGCCTCGTGCACAAAATATAAAGAAATGAGCGATTTCAGACTTCTGCACAGTAGTGTAAATAGCTCTGATAAAAGCTTTAATGCCATATAATTTACGCAATGTTTTGCATGATTCTTTTCTACCTTCTTACGATAGTTTCATATAATCATTATATTTAAAACAAATTAAGAACCAGAAAAAAGCAGAAAGTCTAACCATCGATTAAAGCTGTGAAATACCAACAGACACAGGCAGTGACATGCGAGAGTAAGAGTTGTGGCTTCGTGTTTTAATATTTTATTTTCCCTTCATTTGAATCCATTTGCAGTCTTGATTTCATTCCTTTTCATTGATTAATTTCAAAAAAGATAGTCTCTAAAAATATGGGGTAAGACGCATCTCATTTTCTTCCTTCTTCTTCCCGATTGCATTTGATATCCACTCTGTACATATTGTATTAATAACAATAGTGCATTAGCCATAGTGCAAAGCTCAAAACAAACCAAACTGACCGCATACGCCATCAGACAAGCTGCATTCTGGACCCCGAACCAGATCTCTTTAATCTCATTTACAAAGTTTCTGGGCTGAGGCGTTCACCCAGGGATCAGGGCTATCAACAAATGTACAAAAGACTCATGGCATTTCATTTCAGTGGTAGTTAGAACTACAAGAGAAATGATGAGATGGCAAGCGTAGCTTTTTTTTTTTTTTTTGGCCACATTTAAAGATGCATGGACAGCTTTGTCTACAGGAGAGATTTGCAGAGGCAGGGCGTGTCAGGAGATGGATAGCTATAAATTTTCTCAAACAGATAAATTATTTTTTAAGCATAGTTTTAAATAAATCTTCATACATTGCATTTAACATTCAGTATATCTTGCACATATTTACAAATAGGTGTGCATACAGTTGGCTAGTACTCATTTTTTTTTGTAGATACATGGCATGTTGAATTCTTTCTGTGCTGCCTTTAGGGTGCGTGGCTGCAGCGCACAACAGGTTGTAGAAAGAGATGATCTGCTAGAGGTAAAAACCAGTGATGGGAGGAATGTTCAGGTGTACACAGACACAACTGCCCCATAACATTAATGTAAACACACACATTCTTACTTTCTTTAAAAACCTCTTACACCCATACATTCACTCCTGAGCAGACAGACATAGTAAACTTCCTAAGCGTACAAACTTTGGGCCCAAAAGTGGTGAACACGCACAGACAGATATTGTGGAATGTATGTTGGTCGGTCTGTCATCGAAAACACTAAGTTACGGTCTCTGCTGCTTCATATATATGATATTTTTTTTAATGATCCCAAAACCACAACACCTAGCTTCCTTTTTTTGTACCTGAAAACTTGAGGGTGTGGGAGATTGGTGGGCAGGTAGGATGCCTCAAGTTAAGACTCAAACTGCAATCCAGAACAAA
Organism: Mchenga conophoros; assembly: GCF_057382185.1. Classification (NCBI taxonomy): domain Eukaryota; kingdom Metazoa; phylum Chordata; class Actinopteri; order Cichliformes; family Cichlidae; genus Mchenga; species Mchenga conophoros. Next base: position 31,965,857 of record NC_140529.1, read on the forward strand.
CAGCTTCTACGATCAGTCAGTCCTTACTCACCTTTTCTTTGGAAAACATGCTAACAACAGTGTTCTTTTTGTTAAAGTTATCTCAACGTTGCCAAATGTTGTAGATTAAAAACTAATTTCTGTCCATTTTAAGATGCACCTTGTCAACGTCTGGACCTCGGAGGAACTGTATCTTAGGTCTGTTTCCTTAAAGAAAAAAAGGAAACAATACAGCCCCTGTTATGTTATTTCAGTCTGTGTGTGCTAGTCCAGCATTTACTCAAGTGACGGCCGGGTTAGTTTATGTGCAGGCAGGCATTGGAAAGACGTGTCTCATTTGGTCCACCTTTGATATGTTCTTGATCAGACTGTCCGAGACGTGAGAAGAGGTACACAGACACCAAAGCACATTCGTATAGCCACTGGACTGGAGGAAGACCCCGGTGTCTCCCACAGGGAGAGCCACCTGCTTGCTCTAGGCGTGGCCTGGACGTAATCCTCAGTGGCCTGCTGGCAGCAGCCACATGAGTATGATTTGGCTGGTATGGTGAGAGGAGCTCCACAGGTCCCAGGAGGACAGACGAAAGGAGCAGACGCGATCGTGGAGGAAACGATGCTCGGAAGAGGTTTTGGAGATATTGTGGGACAGTAGTGGAAGACCTATTTTTTTTTTTGTTCCCCTCTTCTTCAACGTGAAATGACACAGTGCGAGGAGGAAGACAGAAGTGGACAGGACACAGAGACAGAAAGACAGACAGATCTTATCCTCCACCAGATCTGAAAGACAAGTGAAAATTAAGCACTTATTAATATAGATATGCTGATATAGGTGATAGGAGATGACGATGAGAGAAGCTATTTTGCTTTACTGTTTTGTAGCTGGTGTAATAGGAATGATCTAAAGTATTTTTAAAAATTTTTTTAAAAAGGAGAGAACTGAAATGGAAAGGATTGAATAAGTTCTGTGGAGATGATTTTCAGATGGTGGATTACTGTGTCAGCAGCCATGCGGAGTGAGTTTGGGATGAGATAGTGGGATATTTTTAGGATGCAGCTCTGTGTACAGATTACATGGTGATATATTATACCTTCCTCTTCGAATGTTCCTGCATCCCATGAGAACGCCAGGAGAGAAGACAAAATGTGGAGATACTTAAGTCAGTATTGATAAAAGAAATGAAGAACTCATGACACACAAATAAGAATTAATGTGCTTTGCAAGTTATAATTCTATGTAAAAAGCAAAGTAAGTAGCAAAGCAAGTAAACACAACTTAGAGTGGACTTAAGGATTTTAAAAAAAAACGAGTTTCCTTCTTGTCAAACTGCCTCAAGTCAAGTCAGAATTAGCTCCATCATGACTCAAACAATGACTCAATCCATTATTCATCTACCAGTCCTTCCCTAAATCTTCATCACATTGTAGTGATCACATCACATGCAGCAGGTCTACAGAAGTCTGCCACAGCTATGCCTGATAATATTACCCAGTAAGCCAGCAGTATGATTAGGAAGAGAAAACTTTGCTTATGGCTCATGCACACATGCACACATGCACAGACACTTCTGGCCCCAAAAGGACTGACTGCATTCTATAAACTAAGAATCACTTATTGCTTCTTAATTTACTGTTGTCTATATATCAAAGAATTATCATATACATCATATATCATATATACTGACTGTCTATTAGAGCAGCAGTAGTCCTTTTAGGTCAGACCATAAGTAGTGCATAATAGCAAGCATGCATAGGTGGAATAGTGCGGAAGGAGCACTTCAGCAAGGGCATTTGAGGTTAGGATGCTGCCTACAGAGAAAAGGGATAATGCAGGTGTTTAAAAGCACCAACGTAAGAGTATATGACAAAATGAATGCTTAGGTAAACCCAGTGTCAAAAAAACAAAACAAAAACGTTTTTAGTCTTTACATGGAGAGTAAACAGGTGGGGGAAAATGTGGCACCAGTAGGGTAAGTCAGGTCTGTTCTAGTAGACTTGAGAAAAGGGCTGTAGTGGTTCCTGGCAAAAAACATGTCTTGCCCTGTCATTACTAAAAAAATGGGTCTGGAAAGAGGATGGAGAGGGAGGAAAGGTGCAGGATGGAGCTCAGAGTTGATTACAGCGTAGTTGTGTTTTGTATGGATCTTAAAAGCCAAAAGCGGTTCAAGCATTAGCACGTCTCAGACTTGACTCCCCATTTCCCCTCCCCTGGGCTGGGCAGTGAGTTGCAAATGGGCATCTAGTTCATAAACGTGAGAGTGGGAGGGGCGGGGACGTCCTTTAGGTAGAAGCAGACAGGTACAGAAAGGCATGCCAGAACTCTTACTTAAATCCCCATCCTGTTCCCCCTAGGACTATAGCTGCCAGGAGAATAGCACCTGCGATGGACCCTATAATGATATTGGTGCCACTTGGACCTGCGCAGAGGAAGGAGGAGGGAAGGAAGGGTGCGGAGGAGGAGGAGGAGGAGGAGGAAGAGGAGGGGCAGAAACAAAACAACACCACTAAAAAACACACATCAGAAGACAGCATCAACACTGTACATCAACAACATCAACTAGAGAGAGGGAGAAAGAGAGAGAGAAAGATGGCAAGATACCTGCAGACAGAAAGAGAGATGCAGGGAAAGAGGAAGTAACCAGCCCATGGGGTGGAGATGGGAGAACAGGCGGGTGAGCGAGGGAAGTCAGGAAGACAACAGTAACAAAAATACAAAGGAGAGAGTGTTTTATTACTTTGTTCTCATTCCACCTCTCCTGCTCTTTCAGCTGGACACCCTCCTGCTCAGGGTGGCTTTGGCTTTTTTGGCTCTATAAGAGCAGCAGCTGCTCAATTGCTCTGTGTCATTGGCAGACTGCAAGAAAGTAAGGAAGACACTTGAAAATCGCAGTGCCTGCAAAGCACACAGTACCACCACACACACACATTCACTACATACACATGCTCTAATGGATAAATGTGTCTCAACACACCCACACAATCTTCCAACATTGAAACCAAGACTCAGCAGGAAGGATAACACTGTGTGGTCTAAAAATTAACTTCCTCACAATATTCAGGTAAACTATCCTTTTTGTCCAATGTGAGGTAGTCGACTTCAGTACATGAAGAAGCTAAAGGGATGATGGGTAGAGACTATGAGGGGGATGTGAGAGGCAGACAGAAAGAGAGACATGGACAGGGTGAGAGTTGCTATGGACCTTTCTTCTCTGGGCCTGTTGCGACCGTGGGCTCAGGGATGGGATCGAAGACACTGCAGTCCTTCCCGGTGTAGTCCCTATCACAGATACACTTCACTTCATTACTGCAGGTCTGCAAGAGATTTGATGGGAGAGAGGCCCAATTAGCTATCTGCTAAGAGAAAGACGGGGCAGTTGAATATAAGAACATTAAAATGATTTGGTATTGATCAACATAATCAACGTAAGCCTGTTCTTCAAGCAGGTCCTATGTGTGATGCTTAAAAGGGTGTTGAAACAGTTAAAGTTCACATAAAAAACATTAATTTTTCATTCAAATTTAGACTGAAAAAATCGACAGTGTCACTCTAAAATGAGAAGATATTAGCTTTGTCTTTTTTTCTTTTACCCCATGGTCAGAACAAATGCGTCCGAAGTTGGATCCTGGGCATGTGCTGAGGTTGAATGCAGCCACAGGGAGGCAGCGTCTCTCCAAACACATCATGTTGGGACCACATGGAGTGCCATCCTCCACATAGCCCAGGTCTGTGCCGTCCTCTAGCAGAGCATGGCCACCCCTAATTGAAGCATCCAAACATGAGAGATAGATAGGACAGAGTTAGAATTACAACACCAAGGGATACTAATGGACAACAGCCTTTGTGACTGATTGGATGAATTTAATGTGACTACCTGCAGTCCAAGTACTTGTTCTGGTGATAGAGGGTGAAGCTGGTCACTTCACCTTGGAGGTCTCCAAACTTTGGCTTCATTGTCACATTAGCACAGAACAGGAACCCGCATAAAACATCTCTAAAAGAAGCCGATGCAATAAGAAAAAAGGAACATGACATTTCACCAACAGTGCAATTCATAAATGTATTATAGATTTCTATACATTTATAGAAGTTTTATTTTTCCTTACTGACAGGCCAACTGAGGATTATGTTCAGGTCACGCCTAGAATGAGCAGGTGACTCTTTCACATTCATACACATATAGACAGAGTTTTTATTCCATCCTTACAGAACTTTATGAATGACTTCCTGATTGATGCATCAGTAAATTGGTTGAGATTGCACACAAGGACTCTTTGAGGACTGAATGATTCAGAGATTGAATCACAGACCTTTTAATTAGTGGAAGACTATCTCCTGAGCCACAGCCAGGGTGGATTTTTTGGGGGTGTGTGAATCCCTCTAATTTTCAAACTTTTGCTATTTTCAGGATGTCTGGAAGGGTCAGGCTCTGTGGAGCCTTTTTTGTTGTCTCTCTGGACACTGTCCAGCTGCTTGTTGTCTTGGGATGACCATACCGGCAGTATTGCATGTGCCCATTTTTCCTCACTTTTCTTTATGTTTGAATCTTTTGAATCTTTTCAGTGAAATTGGTGGAAAATCTTAAAATAAGGCCACCATTCAAGAGACACTTGAAATTCAGACCGTGCAATAATAAGGAAAATGCTAACATACAGTGCAAGAAAACCAAAAAAGAGAATCGGGAATTTGCCACTTACGGCTTGTTGCACTGGAGCCAGCCTTGGCCATCAGGACCGGGGCCACAATTTCCTTTTTCTGTCCCCTCAGCGTTCAGCTTCTCATAACAAAACCTGTCTGCTGAATCTGAGATGGGAAAAACAAACAAATATACATATTCATATTTTAACTATCAGAATCAGACTAAACTAGTAAAATAAAAATGTCATATGCTGGAAGAGATGCTGTGGATGTGTTTAACACATACTATAGCCCCAGAGCCCCTTGCATTGTCCATCACGTGTCCTACATCGTCCACTGTAACATCGTCCCTAAAGGGGTGAAACAGTGCTAATTAGTGTACCACAAACTCAACTGCATATTAGAAAACAGCCAAAACCATCTCTTACCTGACTATTATCACACATGTATCCATCTAGCTTGTGGACATTATGAGGGCACTGCAAAAGTAGGAAAGTACATCATGAACTGGAAGCCGTTTTATGTGATCTTACAGTTTTCAGTGTTGTGTACAGAGAGTGCTACCTCGCTAGAGTCTCCAGTGCAAGTTTCCGGGATGTCACAGTCATTCACAGCCTGTCGACACACCACGCCTCTCTGCTCATACTAACACGCATCAGAGAAAAAAAAAAGGCATCAGACAAACATGTCAATCAGTTGTCATATGGGTGATTTTTAATGCATGCCGCGCAACCATACAGGCTGAGAAGTCTGAAAATGTTGTGAGTCATAAGAAACATGACACACTTCTTGTTCTTGTCACCGCACCAGCATAAATTAAGACTTTCTGAATCTTTTAAATTTCAGAAGTTTTGATAACATATAAAGGAGAAAAATACTATAAATGCTCTGACAAAGTAAACCTGATGTTCAAATTTCACTCAGTCAGTTTAATTTACTTTTCAGGCTCTTTGTAATACAGGGCTGCTCACCTTGCAGCCACTGCAGCAGAGTCCGTTACTGCACATGGCATCATGGGTAAGGGTGCACTTTTTACAGCAGGCTCCTCCCCTACGGGCACATTCCTGCCACCACAGACATGAAAACAGCTGAGTTCCAGAAAACAAGACACCATTTGGGGCCCATACATAGACATGATGTGGAGACGCTACCTGTTTCCAGTAGGTTAACCAGTCTAGCCAGCTACTTACCAGCTGGGATCCACAATCACACTCTTCTCCTGGCTCCACAAACCCGTTCCCACACTCAGGAGGGTCCAAGAGCTAAAAGAGACAAAGGTAAAAGATTAAGTAAAGGTTATTCAAAGGATTAAAGCAAAAAAATAATGTGCGACTCCGAATTAAATATGTATTTTGATTTAAAAAAAGATTTCACAGGCCACATATCCACATGGCCCTCACCTTGTTGGGCTTGTTGAACAGGCAGCTGCCACCTCCCTGGAGCAAGAACTGGATGTACTCGTCAACGCTGCAGCGAGAAAACTTTCTGGGCAGATGGAATCTGTGATGACAAAAAAACACAAAGGAAGATCAAGACACTACATGACAAGGAAATAAAATAAAAACAGCATGATACTTTTCTGTCAGTAAGGAATGCCAGATCCATTGTGGGTGTCTGTGCCATCACGTCGCAATCTGACAGAAATGTTACCATCTGTAGTAAGATATTACTCAAATGAATAATTGAAATCTTTATTGTTCCATCTGGCAAGGGGAGCTAAATCCAAATCACTCATGTAGTAAATACTTTCAATTCACCATTTGTAATTCTTACACGGTGACCGGCACACTGATGTCTTATGTTTCAGCAAATTTGCACAAAGCATCAAATGCATCGGTGATTATCACTGGCTTGACTAATCGAAAGACAGTAAAATTGAAAGTTTCTCTCTGTTACAGGTGTTTCGTTTTTTAAGTCAGGGAAATTAGTAAGACAAAACTGTAGCTTAAAGGGATTTTACCCTGTGTCTTCCATGATGCATCCCACCCAGGCATCTGGGCATTTGCAGTCTCCTGTGAAGAACGGCAAAGATGACAGACATAAACTAAAGGAATAAAATAATGCACTGATCTTCATTTATAACTTAAGCTGTGACGCTTTAAATGCTGCTGCAAGACATTATGAACTTGTACTCATAACAAATAAAGATAAGAGATACAGTATAGATCTATGTGTTTGGCATTGAAAAATACAACTGATGGTTATAGAGCCTATTCTTTAGTGGCAAGGATGCTTTAACCACCTCCTCCTTCTTGGAAGCAGGTGACTAATCACCTAATGAAGGAGTATAATTACAGAAGAGAACTGCTGGACAGGGACACTAACACCTCCACCCCCACTGCCTTAATCCTACCAGCACCAATGTTGCTCTCTTACTTTGTTAATCTATTCACTCCAGTGCTGGGTTTACAGTTCCCTGTAAATAAAGCTTTCCTTCTATCTTACCTGCAGAGTTACGTGCATTGTTCCACCTCATCCCAATGTTCTGGCCAAGACTCTGGCACAAAGTGATGGCCATCGCACCTACATTTCCATACTGAAACAAATTCACATGGAATGCATGTAAAAGTTTGCTGTGAAGTGGGGACACATATTTTGCAACACATATTTATTGTGAGTCACATAAGTTGAGTTTATCCATCCATCCATCCATCCATCCATCCATCCATCCATCCTCCCCCTGTCATTTACATCTGTGTTGTGGAGGCAGGAATCTCAGCAGTGGCAGATGCCAACAGACTCAAAACAACTGATTGGTAAGGCCACTAATGTTGTGGGAATGGAGCTGGACTCCCTTAAGGTGTTGCCGGAGAGGCGGATGTTGTCCAAGACAAGGACAATGCTGGACAATACCTCCCACCCACTCTATGACGTGCTGGCTAATCACAGGAGCACGTTTGTGAGAGACTGAGCTTATCCACCACAAAATGACAAAGGAAATCATTGTTGCCTGTGGCCCCATGTACAACTCCTGCATTTAATGCACAGTACAAACTGCAATAGTTACACGCTTTTGCACAAAACACGTCACTTAGGAAGCACTGAACAAGCATCCTATCCAGATGCCCAAACCACCTCAACTGGCTCTTTGAATTTGGAGGAATAGTGCCTCTGCTCTGAGTCCCTCCCAAATGGCTGAGGTCCTCGTGCTATCTCTAAAAGAGAACACAGATACTTGCAGTTCTGCTGCTTATGTCTGTGATCTATTTCTTTTGGTCACAACCCAAAGCTTGTTAGCTATATATGAGGGTAGGAACTTATAGTGACCAGTAAACTGACAGCTTCACTTTCCCTCTGTCCTCTCTCTACTGCAACAGTCTCCTGTTCCACTAGTCCTTCACTTTTCACCAGACCCTAGAATACTTACACTCATCTAACTTATGCAGTAGCTCGTCTCTGCCTCAGTGCTGATTCTACGACTTACAAACAGGATAAAACTGCTGTGCTGGGACACCTGGTCCCTCTGCCTGGACAGGCTGCCAGTCCAACACAGAGACACAGCCAACTTTCACCTCCACACAATCAATTTAGAATCGCCTGATAATCAAACACAGATATCTTTAGACTGAGGGAGGAAACCTGGGCACCCACAGGAATCCCACATAAGCATGAGTAGAGCATGAAAACTGCACAAAGAATAGCCCCAGTCACTGAGCAGGTTCAGTCTCGCAACTTTTTTTGCTGTACCTACTTGAAAATATATGCTTCATATAAATTATTTTCAGCTATGTTTTAAATCAGAGAACTTAGTCCTACTTATTGATGATTTGATTTTAATATTATAACAAAAATACATAAAAACTTAAAATTTGGCTTTACAACTAAATTTCAATTTATATTATAAGTCCAATTAGAGATTCACAGTAATACAGTAGTTAGCACCACACCTCTCGCGCTATGATAGCTGAGATAACCTTTAGTGGCCATCAAATGGATAAGGTATTAAGAAAACTGATGGATGGATGGATTACTCATTTTAGGTTAAAATTTATAATAAACCCTATCTGTGTAATAGAAAATTATAATCATGTTATATTTTCCTTACCTCGTTAATTCCTCCTCCTCTTGTTGGAGAGCACACCCCTCCTGTGTAGGCTGTCCCACTACGGCTACTATGAAAGTTACGCCCTCTGTGAGCACAGGAAAGCCAAAGTTGCAAGTCCAGACATCACATAAGCTTTAGTTCCCATTAAAATTTTATTTATTTATTTTGACGGTCTTACGAGAAAAGATGGACTACATCACTCTGCTCTCTGATGTTGTCCTTCCTGTACTTCATGAAGTTTTGCAGCGTTGTCAATGGGTCTTCCACTACTGGCATCATATTTTTAGAGGTCCAGGTCTCCATGGCGACCAGTACAATCCTTGTGTTGAGCTGTTCCTGATAGATCTGAGGACCACAAAATGCCCATCAGTGCACTGCTTCATTTGGTGTTTTGGTCTGATTTTTTGTAAGTGTCATCTGGGACAGATCATTCCCACACACACACGTGTTTATTGACAGGTGGCGAAGTGAGAAGGCAGAGTTTAGCAGTAGGAGGATTAATTTCCTGCAAACCGATCACTTACCGTATCCGCCGTGTTGACCACAGCTTTGGCAAAGTTCTTGGTTTGGCTGCTTGAGCGACGCAGCTGTACAAACTGTAGAGGAAAAGACGCACAGATGGCTTAAGAGATGGATCACATCAGCTCTGCTACACACAAATACACAATCAGACATGTAATTTGATTTACTTGTACTGACCAAGTGATATAAGGAATGAGTTACATGGAATGTTTCAATGTACTTCTTGCATGACCAATGTCAACTGAAGTGGCAAAGTTTCGGTTAATTAAATGAAATGCAAATATTGCTTTTTGCTTAACAATGAAATCTGTTGTATTTGACTTGTAGTTTCATCAGTGTGTTACTTGTGTGTTCCCCCAATGTTCTTTCTGCATTCTGTTCAGTGTAAGTTTGCATCAGCTCTGTACCTAGTAGTTTGTCTGTGCCTTTCAGTTTGTTCCCTGTTTTACTTCAGCAGTGGGTTATCTGTTGTGTCTTCCTGTGAGTCTTTTGTTCCCCTTTTGATTGTCTTGATTGTCTACACCTGTGTCTCATTATGCACCTATTTCCACTTCCTTGATTACACTCTATATCATCTATTCTGCCAGATATTTCTCTTTAATTTAGTTTTCTAGGTTTGTAGTCTCTCTGCCTCTTCATGTTTATAGTTTTACCATGGCTCTTATCCATCCTTACCTGTCAAAGGAGGTCAGTCTGTCACAGTTTTTTTCTTATTGCATATCCATTGCTTTGTCTGTATTCCTTTAAGAAACGTTCAACTAGCATATGAACACCTGTACACTGTCCAGTCCTAACATATTCTGATGTCAGTGTAAGCTTGGAGCTAATGAAACTGGACTGCCTGGCCTCTGGCAGCTTTGTTGCTATATAAAAATAAAAGCTCATATGTTTGTGTACAACTAGCAATATGTGACAGCCCCAGGCCCTCTTGAGGGGTTGCTCTATGTGGGTTCTGTTTGCGTAGCAAGGTTTCCTGAGTGGAGCTGAGTGGGATTAGCCATACTGCAGAACACCTGGTCACTGCTCTGCAAGTGGCAGTGTGTCATCCTTCTTTGTTGAGCTGGCCACTAAAAAAAGGTATTAATTTAAATGCTGATATTATGATGATAAAATGTATATTTCTACTTGTTACTGGGCTCTGTATTTGATTTATCTTTTAACTTGCTATTTTTTACTCACAAACTGCTATCAGACAAGCATTTGCAGCTATTCTTGTTTACTGTTAGCCATGCAAATCCTGGTGATATTTAGGTACTGCTCCTCTCTGTACAAGTACATTTGTAATTTTGGGGAGATTTTATGTCCTTATTGATTGTGGCACTGAAATTTTAGACAATAAATAAGGAGAAGTACTGGACAAACCATGGGGTATGTGGTTAAGCAGTACACACTACAGTCATCAGGCTACCAAGAACCTTTAGCACTCACCATATCATTGTCATTGACCACCATCAGCTCAATATATTTGGTCTCAGTCTGCACAGAGGGCTTGCGAACACTTCGCTTGGACCGTCGCAGACCCCCAGACGCCTGCTGCTCCCTCACTTGGTCCGGTCTGTCATCATCATCACCATCACCTCCTCTGCCATCCCACTCACTGTCCTCTGTACAGTCTGGACACATAAAAAAGCAGAGCTGCAGGCAGTTAGAGGGAAATATTACTTTTTAAGGAAGATAGAGGACAGAAAATTATTAGCTCAAGTTGGCTTTAAACAATGAAAAATCGAATCTTTAAGGTGACCTGTTATAATTTTACTCATTTTCTGAAACATATGTACTGTTACAAGAGCAAATAATAATGTTAAACATTGCAAATTTTTCAAATAATACGCAGAGAGTTCCTATGAACCAAAAGCTCTGTGTCTGACTACTCTAAATGCTCAGTTTAGATGTTTTCTCTACACTTGGCTCTGTGTGATGTCACTGAGAGCAAATATGCCAAATGTGGTCATCCAAACCAGGACGTTCGGGCTATGACCCAACTACTGTTCAGGAATGGCAGCCAATCAGAAGAAGGTTGACTTCAAGGCTGGAGGAAGGGAGCTAAAAATGCTTATTTCACAAACTTTGAATGATACAAAGCTACTCTCTGCAATTTAACATAACAACAAGGTTGGAAAGGAACAAAACAGGTTCCCTTTTGAACACTGTGAATGTAATATATTTAAAATTATTCTTATTATTTAATTATACCCAGCTTATTTATCCATTTCTTATGAATTTGATTTGATCTATTTTTATGAAATGATTTTGTATTTTTGAAAATGGCTGCTTTTGAGCAGCTTCTGTGAATCAAAAAGTGACATTTATTTTCAGACTTTTGAAAAATTGCGCTTGGCATAGGTTCTTTCCTAAATAAAGTCAAATGTGTCATGAATGTAAGATAAGTGTGGCTTTATACCTGGACAATGGGCCGGAAGTCTGATATCAGGCATCCTGCGTATTAGGTGAGCACCATCATACTAAAGTGAAAATATTAAGATTAGGACCTAAAACAAAAATGTTTAACTATAAAAATCTGTATTATAGTCACAGGTCATTTACCTGATTGCTGTCATTGTGAAAGGGCTCAATACCGTAAGAGAAGAAGCCATCAGAGAACATGCCACTGAGAACCACCAACAAGATGAAGAATAAAGGGTGAGTTTGGGAGGCTAATTTGTAACACACAGGGAGTTAGTATTTGAAGTTACAGACAAGGTCTACTGTCAAACTCACCACAAGCCATGGCATGTGGAGACAGCTGCCCAGGACTCTGGTAAACCTCTTAACCTTCCCTGATAGTAGCAGTGTTCCCCTCCCTGTGAGGACAAAGAACCACTGCTTAGTACAATAACCTCTGCTGACACACTCTCAGCTTCATAGGGACAATTTCATAGATCATTTGATATCACAATAGGTGAGAAGTGAGGAAAAACCTCTCCGTGCTTTCCTGTTTTAAGATGTTAGTGGCACAGTTTATGACCTACTTGTATCGTGTTCTCCACTCCTTTACTCTACTGACAATAGAGCTGGAAGTACACCATGCCCAAGGACCTCTTCAATAAATCAACACTAACATTGCCCACACAGTTATTTCTTAAAATTTAATGTGGAGTAACTGTACAGCAAACAGGCTGCGACTAAACGCAAAAAAACCCCAAAGAGGAATCTGCTCTTGTCATGTAGCACTGACGCTGCTTTGCAAGGTTAAAGCGGTGAAGAGAACCAGCGGGAAATGTGAGAACCATTGATTCACCTGGATTAAATTGATTTCAGCAGGGCGCTTTGACCTCACAACAGCAGCTCAGGGAAACAATGCCTTTGAACTTGAAAGTATTTTAATCACAGGGATCACTCTGGTTAAGTGCTGCCCTGAATGCATCACGCCTGCTATGTCCAGAAGAAGCGGCATCATCACATGAAGCCTCCATCCAGCTGAGGGACAATCTGGTCTAACCACAGGTCTCCAGCCTCAACCCTGCACGCCCCTTCTCTCTTTTCACCACTCCAGGCACAATCTGACTGCCTGTGAACACACATACACCCCCAGAATTACTCCTCCCCAATCCCAAAGCTCATCTTGCTTTTGTATTAACTGGCATTTTACTCCATATATCCCCCTCCTCCTCCTCTCATTCCAGATCTGCTCTTCCCTCCCTTTCGGTCTTCTTTCATTCTCTTCGCTGCCAAGAACTTAATGACACTGCTGAGCTAACTGGTTGCTATGGAAACAGGCTTGTGATTGGTCAGGAGGACCGAAGGAGAGTTCGAAATGATTGTGGGTGGGGATGTGAGAGCTGGCTGAGTGGGTGGGTGGGTGCTGGGGGCAGTGAGTGGCACATTTGTCCACGAAAAAGCGAAGAAAAAAAACAAACATTAGCCATCCCTCCTGGCTTGCACAATGCAGTCACATTCCACTGGTCCCTCCTGACAAGCACACAGCTCATCGTTAGATGTCAAGGTTTTATCCCGTTTCCACGTTCGCTCGACGATTCTCTCCGTGGGCTTGTGATTTTACACCACGGGCGATCACTTCCTTTCTTTCTCAGCAGTCTGAGAAAAGCAGAGAGGCATGCATACGTACTGATAGGCAAACCCACATATGTGCAGACCGGTAATGTTCACGAGCTTACTTCTAAAGCAGGGAGGACGAAATGCACTTTCCATAAATAGATAAAAGCATGAGGTTGTGATCAAATAGTAGAAAACATCAGCACAATAATTTTAAAAAAGATGGCTTAAAAAGTGTGTTTTACTTCTAAAATAAGAATAATAAAAATAAATACAGTTTGAGCCGAAGGATTTTGTTATATAATCTGATCTATATCAGTTCAGGATTGTCAGGAGGAAGCAAAACTTTAAGTGAGTGTTGCACTGCTGCTCTGGTCACTCTCTTTAATATGCTGATAATGCTGCTTTGAATCACGTTCATGCACTGAAATCATGTGAGCATCCCACCTTATGCAGAAAACCTTACCACAGACTGAAAGGGACTGCCATCCTGGTTAAAGTGCCGTTCTACATAATCTGAAGACAGAAGATGGCTGCAAAGAGAGATAAGATATTATAAATACTTGCAACAGCATCCTTTCTAGTCAGAAATAATAATAATAATAATAAACTGGGATTTTTTTCTGCTGTCTGTTCTCCCCACAAATTTATTTGGTGTTCCCCATCTTGACATGAAACATAATAGAGGCGCTAAGTGCATTTGCTTAAGTGTGGGGAAATGCTAATTAGAACAGCTGCAGTAAATTAAGAGCACCCACTGATACAAAATGTGCAAAAAAAAGCAGATCTGATGAATTTACAGGGTAATACTAACTGATTTAATTCCAGGTCTAAAGTGAAGGTGCGTCCAAAGGCTTCTACTTGGAAACAGCTCTGGGCCAAGTGGACAGGCTGAAAGAAGAAAAAAGAAAAAAACGCTAGAGAGATGGATTTGACAGCTGATAAATTAAAGTGTAACAAAACAATTGTGGTTAGATGTGTCACTCTGTGAAAGCCACAGAAGGGTTGTGAAAAAGTCTCATGAATAATTCAGCAAAATCAATACAGTGTAAGGTCTAAAAGCATCTCAGCAGCTGAGATATTATGATTTATAAAGTCTGCATTGATCAGCACTGGCTGCCAGCTTTCAGGCAAGCTTGACTCCACAGAGCTATGGCTGTTTAGGAGCTAAGCTGGAGTCTCGTGATAAGGATAAATAGAGGAGGTCTTCACAGGAGGATAGGAAGAGGAGAAAGCGTTACTCCTATGTATTCAGCCATGCTGTGTCCCCGGATGGTCAGCTGCCAGGCTTGAGGACGTAAGGACACCGCAGGGGCAGGAGAGAGTGAAATTTACTGCGGACCAAACAGTATGTCTCTTCAGCAGCTTCGACTGTGCCAGCGTGGCTTTGAACTCAGTCTGGAGGAACCGGCTGCAGTGAATCACTGGGCTTTTACAATAAAACGCATCACTATGCAGAAATTATTCCCTCCATTGAGTACAGACAACAGATTTCTTACTATTGTCTTGGAGAGGCTGCAGCTTGGTACCTCTGTCCCTGTACAGTAACACTGCTCTACTGCTTTAGATTGTTTCTATTTAACTGTTCTTGACGTGGCTGAAAGACATTATTTTTAAGACAAAGTAGCTGCTCTGATGCTGCTGATGGTATCACAAAGACTTAATATCAAAAAAGTTCATATTTGTCTGAATCTGTCACTCAGTCGCTTTCTCATTGTTGCTGGTTTCAAAGCCGAAACAATCACACTAAAAGGTCCTTTTTAGAAACTCCTCTTCAATTGTGTCACATCATTATTTTCGTCTCCAGCAGCCCCCACCTGCTACAGATCTTTTAAAGCCATTGTGGATACTGAAATGTAAATTGCTTAAAGTTCAATATACATTCTTGCATAAAATAACACTTCAAACAACACATTGTAAGTGTTAAAAGTACCATTCCTTCTGACCGAGGACGACTCAGTTGAAGCGTGATCGGCAATCAGTGCAAACATACATTACAGTAAGATTTATGCTAGCATTGCTCTCACACAAACTGCCTTGCTCCATAACTTTATACCTTTATGATACCTTTATCTTTTTCCTTGAGAACATCTGATTCTAGATGCTAATCTATATTCATCTAATAATCTGTAGAGTTTAAGCTATGCCGAAATGAACGCAATGTGCAAAACCAAATAAATCAAATCAGCCAAAATGTTGCTTCATCTATTTTTGAACACAGTGTGATGTGACAGAAAAAAAAGAACAAGTTCAGCTCATCCCTCCCTGCTGCTTCTAAATTTATCTGGTCTCTTATTCCGAGCATCTTAAATATTTAAAAAACAAAACACAGCAAGTGAGGCAGCTGAGACTTTTGAAATCTTGTCTACGGAAAACCATTTTATGAACATATTATAGTTATGCTTATTTAAGACACCATCTCTTCCCAAGATTATAGCATATGTATTCACTCAAATCTTGAAGCATGTGACTCTGGTGTGTGTACTGAGCCTAATATACTGTCAGAGAGAGAGAGAGAAAGAATGGGAGAGACAGTGGATGGGGGAGAGTGCTCAAACCTCTTGGACCATCCAGCACTTCTTACACAGGCCTGTTCTATAATTAATGGGACATACTTCAACACACTACTGAATAATAAAGAAGTCAGAGACTCAGCGTGGCATCCGAGTTATCAGATGATGCGACTATTTCAAGAGAGTCTACCTTTGTCCTGTGGAGATGGTGGTCGCTTCATATATCGCGCGGCATTTAAACAGCTCTTTGATTAACCAGCATTTGAGCAGTGCGTATTAAGAAAGCCAAGTGTTGTTTCATAACTTGTTGCTAGAGGTTACAGCTTAAATTTAGGGAAGGGAAAAATAGCTTCAAGCAACAACTCTTCTTGGTAACACCCACCGGACGCTGCTTCACTTCACATTCAAAGGGATTTTCACTGACTAAATGGGTCAAAATCGCAAGGAGTAGAGGCTGCTGCAATACACCGCCCTGCGCTGTTATCTCTGTGTAGCAGGAGCCGCATGAGCAGTGGGGAGCTGAGCACTGCACTGTTTTACTGACAGGGAGGAAAAGGAGGTTGACACCAACAAAATAAAAGTCTGTCCTGGTGCTGTCACACCCTTGTACACGCATGCAGTTATCTGCAGTCGAAATGGTCAAGGATTTCCTGCATTTATGCCTCGATAAATGCAGGAAATGATTGATTTTAGTGCAGGGCAAATGTTTTTAAGTTCTCATTGAAACATGTATTTATGCATTACTCACGTGGAATAGTTTCTTTTTGTTCAATTTAGAGTGAAATGTATCAGTTTCTTTTATTTAGGAAGGGTCCTAAAACCTTGTCTGGGATCCTTTACAGCATGGGAATAAACAGAATTAAGGATGTAAGCTCACCAAGGTGTCCCCGGTGCTATTCTTCACCCTGGTACCCAAGTAGTCATGAGCCATTTCTTCTTCTGACTTGATTTGCTGTATGAGGCGCTTTGGATAAATGATCTCGGTTGCAGTGTCCCCACTCTCCGCCCGGCCCACTGGGGCAAACCAGTCCCACATGCTTCCATCCTGCTCCAGGTTCCTGTCAACACCTGTATGTAATACAAGAGGAAAACTCTCACAGTGTGTTTCCACTAGGCACTGCAAGTTAGCAACACAAGTGAACCTGCCCAAACAGAGCAGCGGGGATTTCTTTAAGGATAAAAAACAAGCACAAAGTAATGCACATTTAAAACAAATCAGCCTGTGAGCGTCTTCATCTGTAAGCTCACGGTTTGGTGACCTAATTTAACAGTGAACATTATTTATCCGTAATAGTATTTTATAAAAATAGTGGATATAGCTAGATGTGCACGCTCTGATGGAAAATAATTAGAATACTTGTCATTACTTAAATTATCTACAATAGGGATGCTCATATAAGCCTGCATATTGTGAGTATACAAATGAAAGGCTCACAAATCGTCATCCCAGGGCAATAAAATGTAGTTATATTCTAGTGCTGTAGATGTTTCTTCCTAAATGCTCGTCTGAAATGGTTATGGATACGTTATAGGTAATGAGGCTGCAGTGGGAATGTGTTGATGCAGCAAATTGTGCTTTCAGGCCAGTGGGCTGTTTGGCACCGAGATCCCGCTACAGTAAAATTACGAGCCTACACCGGGGTTCGAAAAGTGCTGTTCACGGTGAAAAAAAGAGTGGATGCAAAGGAAACGAAAGGGGTTCTCCCTCTCTCGATCCAAACCCCCTCGCTCGCTTCTCTCTCTCTTACCTGAGACTGCAAGCCTCTCGCCCACTGCAGCAAAGACCGTGAAGCACCACACCGCCAGCATGATCTTCACATATTCCCCCGGATTACAGCATGGAGAGCCGCAGGATGTCACGAACCCGGCAGACGGAGTGAAGAAAAGACTAAAAAAATCACACAAATGATGGCGAGGATCCAAAATCAATCTACTAAACATCTGACGATGTGCCTCCTCTCATCTCTCCCCCTCTCTATCACTCGCCCTCTCAGCTCCGGTCAACACTGCTACAGAGAATTTGGATTTGCATATCAGAATGATGAAAAAAAGAAGTGACAGGCCTTTGTCGGAGATGATGGATACAGGCCTAGAGAGTGATCAGTTTAGAAATAGTGTGGAACGGGAGAGTGCGCACCGCGGAATCATAGCTCCGCAAGCCTGCGCGGGTGCGTATGGGTGTATGGATGAGGTTGTATGTGTGTGTATATGCGAATCTGCAGTATGCGGAAACGAAGGGATGGGAAACCGAAGAGCAATGCGTTGGGTCTGCGGTGAGGAGGACACGTGGGACGCTGGTACCCTCCTTCATCCCGAGCTGCCTCCTCCTCCCGTTGCCATGCAGCTCTGCGCAAGAAGAGGATGCGACAGCCCGCCAGCCGGAGAAAAGCTCGAAAGGGGATCAGGGATGGGCAGTTCATTCATTTTCTGAACATGAAGGAGTTAATCAGGAGTATCCGGGAAAGCGTTGACATGAAGATCACAGCTCTATAGGGGATGAAAGTGGTCCCGACCGAGGAGAGACATTATGAACCCAAGACACCCTCTGACAAACCGGCTACAGCAGAGGCCATACTGTTCACACCTTGTTTCTGCCTTAAACAGCTCAAACTGTTCAAGATATTCTTACGATTCATTTTTATTCATTTCAGCACTGCAAGTTATACCAAATGCCATAAAAATAAACTTAATCACAGGGATCTCCAAATGTTTAACCTGTTTGAATGCATCCTGCTGTTTTAACATTTAGAAAAATCACTGTTTTTGTAATGAGAAGCTGGTTTTCACTTTAAGAGCCAGTGTTACATTCAGCTTATAGGTCTGGAAATATGTAGCAAAAGAAGAAAACGTAATATTAATGCTGGAAAAAAATGAATGTTACATGTGGTCCACTGAGTACTTACTTAACCACAGCAGAGCGGCTAAGTGAATATGCACGACTGCTACTAAAGTGTAATATCAGGGACTGATTAAGTCTTTTTATTTGAATCAAGCATCACACAGAGCATACTGCCCAAACACACTGCTGTCAGTGAAATGAAAAACTCCAACTGACCACTGTGAATGTCCCTACAAGAACATTACATGATCATGTTGACTAAAGTAACTCTAAAGCTTTTGTTGGCCCCAGTGATCAGTAAAACATGCTGTGTTCAAAGGGATGTATGAGTTTAACTGCTTATGACTCCTAATCAGAAGCCACTAATGGAGATGGACGCTGAAACCTGCAGTCTCTCTGCTGTCTCTCACCTGCTGGGTTTAGCTTCCCTGGTGCAGCCCAATCTCAGCAGCCATCCTATAATACATCAAACTAATGGAGAAAAACTGCACCGGCACCCCCTCTGAATATTTCATTTACCTCCCTTTGAGACAAGCAGAGAAGGAGGAATAGCAGGAAAAGATGGAGGTGGGAGTATCAGGAGGAATGCAGCATAAGCTAAAGATGCTCCTGCCCTGCCAAAATAAAATAAAATATCATAAAATAAAATAAAATAAAAAATAATGGCTGCCAGAATATTGCAGTTCTAAAACTTTAAACAGACACTGACTTTAGTCTGCACTTTGCTGCTGGCTTTCTGATTCAAACACTAAAGTCTTCACTGTGATCTGGTAAGTGGTCACATAGTGCTGATGCAGTATTCTGCAGTAAGACAGCTGAGTTGCAAGTAGTGCAAAGGTGGCTCTGTGAGCAGGGATGCAGTGGTCACACTGGTTTTAGGGTGAATATAAAGGATATGAGGAATTCCATTTTTTTTAAGATTTCAGGTTACACTTAAATGTAAGTAATGTATAATAATCACAATCTTGAACCCTCTTATATCAGAGCTTGACAGAGACAACTCTTCTCAAGCAGCCAGTCCTGAATCAAAACTTGTACTATAGACAGTCGATGTTGATATGTCACAGTAATAAAAGCACAGGTGGAATCACAGTAAATCAGCATCCATCACTATACACCTCCCATACGTGTTATATAAAGGGGGATTCCTTCTGTAGCATATAAATGTTTGAAGTCTTGTTAAGCTGTCTAACACCTTCTGCTAAAACAGGGGAAAAGTCTCAACCAGCTTCTACAATGATTCTCATTAAAAATCCAACGGACGTGTTGAGAAACAGAAGGCATTTGTTTCAGAATGCAGGACATACACAAGTAAATAAATGGGAATACCCAAATACTTTTACAGTTTGTGCATGAATCTGAATGGCAGAGCCAACTGTGATAGAGACACACTACCCTCTGGTGTGGACTGTGCTGTATCACAGTCAGCGCTTTAATTGAATGGAAAAAAAAAGAAAATATCCAATGAGAAGCAGTTCTTTGTGTGAAAATGTCTCATTGATGCCAGATATCAGAAGACAATGGTCAGACTGTGTCAAGCTGATATGAAGGCAACAGTAACTTAAATATCCAACTGTTAAAATTCAAAATGTGTAAACAACTCAAAATCCTCTGTTCATTCTCTGTTCTTTCCTCAGGCTAGTGGTGTAATGACGTGGGGGATATTTTCTTGGCTCTTTAATACTAACTGAATATCATTTAAATGCCACAGCCTACCTGAATATTATTGCTGAGCATGTCCATCTTTTTACTCATGTACATTTCTGATAGTTGATTCCAGCAGAATAATGTGCCGTGCCACAAAGCTTAAATCACCTTCACCTGGTTTCTTGAACATACCAACGAGTTCACTGTGCTCAAGTGGCCTTCACAGTGACTGTATCTCAGTCTAATAGAGAATCTTTGGGATGTGGTGGAACTGGAGGTCTGTGTCATGGGTGTGCAGCCGACAAGTTTCCAGCCACTGTGTTAAGCTATCATATAAATTTGGACCAAAATCTCTGGGTAGTTTTTTTCTGCACCATGTTGAATTTGTCTCATGGTGAATTAAGAATGCTCTAAAGGCAAAAAAAACAAAAAAAAAACAAAAACAAACAAGATCCAACTTGCTGGTAGCAAGATGTGCTTAATAAAGTGGGCAGTGAGTGTATATTTCCCATGGTACCTCTTGCCACAGGTATAACTCTGATTACCTATGTAATCAAGAAGAGCTTCAGCATGGAGTGTTAGTAAGGGGTGTTGTTGAAAGAGTCCTTATTGTTAAG
Source organism: Mchenga conophoros (assembly GCF_057382185.1). Taxonomy (NCBI): domain Eukaryota; kingdom Metazoa; phylum Chordata; class Actinopteri; order Cichliformes; family Cichlidae; genus Mchenga; species Mchenga conophoros. The sequence goes on from NC_140529.1 coordinate 31,986,645, forward strand.
TATGAGCCAATTTCATGAAGGCATGTTTACAATATAGCCTCCTTATTAGAATTTAACATCACAGTTTGCTGTTTTTAATCTCTGATGTGTCTTCTTTAGCCGTCATTGTATCACTTCAGGAAAAAAAAAAGTATAGCAACACTCATGGACAGCAACGTGACGAGCTGATTGATGTGCTGGTTTGCCCAGGTTTGTGTGACTACAGCTGGGCCAAGTGGCGGAAAATGAGGTAATTAGCAGTTAATTGGTTTCAGGTTCTCTCTTAGAGTATAGTAAAGCGTGACTCATCGCCTGGTGTCAGGACGCTGCCAGTTAACTAATTAAAAGCTTTCCAGAGAGTATAAGACTGGCAGGGAACAGCCGCTCGGTTTTCATAACGTTCTGTAGTTAGAGTAACTTTCAGATATCAGAAAAAAATGAATGACATGCGAGCTGGGAAACCTGTCGGCGGTCAACCGCTGGAGTTGTTCAGCTGTTCTCATGGCGAGTGTGGCGCAACTTTCACCAGGCAGTGGAAACTCAAAGAGCATGAGACTGTGCACACCGGGGCGGTAAGGAAAATATTCAATTACGCAGTGCCAAAGCCTTTCTTTCTAAACCCTTTAAACTGAAAAATAAAGTAAGAAACAGTAACTTTACAACTATGACAAATGCGTGCAGCGCCCGTGCCAGTGCGCAGTTGCCGGCTGCGGTCGTCGCTTCTCCAGAAGCTCTCACCTGCGGCGCCACATGCTTGAGCACACCGGGGAGAAGCGATTCAAGTAAGTAACTCAAACACGGTTTTCCTTCTCTCAGCTGTCGTCTCACTTTGGTTTCTGATTCATGCAGATGCAAGTTTGTGACCTGTACAAAGACATTCTTTAACGCAAGCAAATTGAAGAGACACGTGCGCTTCGCCCATGGAGACAAAAATAAGTACTTCAAGGTTTGTGTGAATATACACTTATACACCAGATGGCACCAAAACTACATAATTTGCACCAGCTTCGTTTACTTTTGAGATAAACCGGTTTTCAAGCCTTGTCATTTTAATCACTTGTGCATTCCCGTCCTGTAGTGCAAACACCCAAACTGCTCTCTGACCTTCAAAAAGCGCAGATTGTTTAAGATGCACCTGAAGGAACATGAAATGGTTGTCAAGTTCAAGTAAGTCCATGTAATAGCTTGGATTCATATAAAATATAGTTCAGATTTTGCTCTGCTTTAACATATACTGACACTACTGTGTGACTTAAAGAAATTGCTGAAGCTGTCAAATGAGTTTCTGTATTAAAGATGATACTTTTACTGCTTTAATCAGCGTTTATACCTGCAGAATGAGCTGCCAATGCCTATGTGGGGTTGGTGTCTGTGATTAATTTTTACTTCTGTCTTTACTCCTGGGATACTTAGATGTTCGAAGGATGGATGCGCTGCCACATTTGACTCCCATATTGCTCGCAAAGCTCACGAGAAGAAGCATGCAGGTTGGTTTAATCTTGGTGGGGACTTGTCGTCTTTAATCTCGGTACAGTTTTTTCATTAAAATGGGGTTGAATGCTTTTGTGTGTAACCTTTTCATGCATTGAAGACAAAATAAACATGGCCCAGAAGGGAGATGGTGGATGATCTCATTTGTCTGGTCTCTGCAGGTTACCGCTGCCCTCATACTAATTGCCAGGTATTTGAACATACCTGGGGGAAACTTCAGAAACACATGATTAAACACCCAGGTGAATTTGACCATAGTACATAGTTTTTGTTTCCCTGCTCAGTGCTTTGTTGGTTAAAGGATGGCCCAGTTAATTGTTTTTTTATGTTGCAGCCACATTTACATGCCAAGTGTGCAAGAAGGAGTTTAAGAAAGTGGATTCTTTGCGGAGGCACAAGCGGACGCATGCTTCCCACAAGCCTGTGCTGGTCTGTCCCAGAGATGACTGCCAGGCTTACTTTTCTACAACCTTTAACCTGCAGCACCATATTCGCAAGGTGCACCTTGAGCTGCTCAAATACAGATGTTCCTTCCCTGACTGTACTCGCATGTTTGCTATGCGGGTAGGTCTCTAGCAAGAAACTGGAAATGTGTACCTACTTTAAATCAAAAGAGATGCCAGTGAAACATAACATCCAGTTTTAAAGTAGCTTTAATAATAAACTTGATTTGCAATTTATTTTTTTTGGAACTTGTGTAGTGACTGTTTTTATTCTGCAGGAGAGTATGACCAGACACCTACTTCGCCATGACCCAAATGCTACCACTCTGAAAGTAAGACCTAATGGTGTAGAAGTAGACTAAAGCACCTACATATTTCTCTGCAAACCTGTTACAATTTAAATTCTTCAAGTCTAAATCTGGGGGTTCACTAATTCATTCATGTTTAATATGTGGAGTTAAACCAAGTTCATTTCAATTTTCTGACTCAACAGAAACGGCAGCGACCCAGGAAAACCTGGCAGAAACGCCTGAATGGACAAAATCTGCCACTCGTGGAGGAAAACCTGCGTCACCTATTTGCTCTGCGCATGCGAATCTCCAGACGTGCCAAGGTGGAAACGAACCTCTCAGGCCTCTTCAATGAGCGCAAGATCCATCACTATGTTGACCCAGAAGTCAATCTGCGTAACCTGTTTGGGATCAAACAGCATCAGGCTCTGGAGAAGAACGAGATTGCGCCAGTAAAAGGTTAAACAAGGATGCTTCCAGGCTTTTTGGTTAAGTTAGTACTTTGTTTCAAAGTTAAACCAAAGTTGTTTTTTTTTCTTGTTTAGACAATGGGTCTTTTTCCTTTTGAATGTAGATTGTATACATTAAAATACTTAAATTTCAAAGCAGTGTAACTTGACACATTGATTAGGATGTCAAGCTTTTGAGTCTTATTCTGGAGACGGCAGGTCTCAGCTGAAACACTTATTTTGTAACATGGCTTTTGACCCAATAAAAATAGTTGTGTTTCCCCTCAAAGTGGTGCTTGAATTCTAAGTGCTTGAGTGTTTAGGTGAACTGCTGAAGGTCAGCCCATCAGTGGCAGGTGCTGAAGGACCAAGATTTGTTTAGTCATATTAATTGCATCTCATTGTGAACACACTCAAACAGCTGCTCTTCCCCTGCATCTATCTTTTGTGCTTGCTTCGGGTGCACACATCAGTTGACATTTGCTGAACATGTTGGCGCTCATTAAATATGAACGAAGCACTGAACATGAGTAAGAACTGATGCACACAGCATGTCGTTTTGGAGGCGGATGAGACTTTGAACACAAAGATGAGTGTCTGCTGTCAGATCTGTACAATGGAGGTTAAGCTGTTGCAGTTTGGAGCCTGGCCTTTTTGTTTGGTTACACAAAAGGGGAATGGCAGTTATATGTACAGAGTAAATTTGTCCACCTGTCCAAAGTTGAGCTGCAACTAATTTTCTCCAGTGTACAACCTCGGTTCTTCGCGGTTTATGGTGTTACACAATAAAGACTTCAATAGTTCATAACATGGATGCGTCTCCCTACATGAAGGGAGATATTTGAGCTTCTGTAACTTCTACCAGCCACGTTTTTAAAAACATGTGACAGCTTTGGCCAATCATACACATACAGGCGGGAACAGAAATGCAGAACAGAAAGAAATTGCTATTAAAATCAAACCAAACTCTCCTAAAGGTTCTCAAAATTCAGTGTTGAAATTGCATCAATGCATTACACTAAATTAAGTTTAATGCAATTTGATGCAAAGGCTTAGCTATGATCTCTGGTTTCAGAATTAACAATGGCTTTAGCATTAGTCGTCATTGTGGTGTATACTGGGCTGTTACATTCATGCCCTAGCTTATGTTAATGACAAATTCCTAGTTTGTAGACCGGCAGCTCTTTTGGGATTGCATTAAGTTCTCTAGGTGTTTGTAATGAAACCTTAAAATGTTTCACTCCTGTAAATGTCGTCTTAATGGTTCAAAATCAAGTGATATTTATTACACAGACAATTAATGAAGGCATCAGTACTTTTAGGCTGGCTTTAAAATGTTTGAACTATTAATCCACAATAGTTGGCATTTGCTCATGGGTTAATTGTTCTTGCTTTAGTTTATACCCTTCAAGCTTTTAAGAGTAATGAGGGTGGTGTGTGTGTTATTTGGCTGGCATTTAGGTGAGGAAAAAAATCAATAGAAGCCACTGGTTGATCTCTAACTTGTTTATTTGCAAGTAAGAAATGACCCTGCAGAAAATAAAATCTGCATTTTAAAATCAAATGGTGTCCTGTTTAATACATTTTCCCACTTCATTTTTGTCTGGGAGTTCAGTAAAACCATTTCCTTGTTATCTGTTGAGTAAGTCCTCTTTCTCTTGGTCTAGTGGAGCAAGACGAAGTCCATTTCAAAGCTTCAGTGCAGCTCTGCAACAGCCTGTCACTTTGAGTTTGAATGGTGTCTTTACTTCTGTTTCTCGTTGCTTAGCCGGAGGTCATTGTGCTGCCTCTGGCCTCTTTCCCTTTTTTGATGTCATACATTA